>NW_027133027.1:4394764-5813397 GCF_026122565.2 Emydura macquarii macquarii | reverse complement strand
GACAACTTTCCATGAAAGAAGGGACATGGAGCACAAAGCTAATGGCTCAAAGGGTGACTTTGTCAGCATAGAAAGAACTAGATTCAGGTCCCATTGGGGTATGATCATTTGGATGGGTGGTTCTGATGAGGCCTTTCCAAAACCTAGCGGTAAGTGGGAGTATAAAGATAGAGCAACCTTCCCCTGGAGGGTGAAACACACTAATTGCCACTAGGTAGACTCCCAAAGAACTGACGGCTATTCCTGATGACTTTAAGAATAGAATATAGTCCTGGATGAGGGGGACCACTGCCAATTCTGATAAGATTCCTTCGCATTAAGCCCAAGAGGAGAAGTGTTTTTACTTGGCTTCGTAACATCGCCTAGTGGATTCTTTCCTGCTGCTTTGTACAGCCAAAGAACATGTCTGTGCTAAAGTAGATGCCAATTGAAATACCATGCTCTGAGGTATAGTGCATATGGATTGGGATGTTGGATCTCACCATTGTACTGGATTAGCAGATTGGGGAAATTGGGGAGATGGGAAATCGGTGGGGGGAAGGACTGGTGTGATGCTGTCTGGATTAGGGGTGACCATTTCTAACATTACTGATACCAATATTACAGAATTGTAATAAATGTTGTATAGAATATGCCATGGAAAGGTCATGATTTGCTAAGATTGATGAGCACGTTTATATGTATATATCAGTTTTGTATTATGAGTCTAAGTATGTATGGTATATCTGTATTTCAAACTTGTGCTGTGTTTCTGAGTGACACTCCCAGACAGGATAGCAGGAGCACTAAGTCTGCTTAATGGCCCATGATGCCTTAGGGAAAGAGAGAGGGACTACTTCCTCTTTCAGGGAGGGCTTGCAGTGGACTCTGAAGCTGTCTGGATCGGAATGACCATGTATAATATTATTGCAATATTGATATCAAAATTACAGTAATTCATATGAGATAAGCCATGTCAGGTACCAATGGAAAAGTCATGATTCGCTAAGATTGATAAGCATGTTTATATGTATATATCAGTTTTGTATTATAAGTTCTAAATATGAATGGCACATTTGTATTTCAATTTGTGCTGTGTTTCTGGGTGGCACCCCTATACAGGATGGCAGCAGCGCTAAGCCTGCTTAATGGCCCATCAAGGGAACTCACAGGTACTATGAATCCAGTGAGAGAACCCAGAGCTATACTTTACGAGTCACCAGGAGATGCAAGAACATGCCTAGGGACAGGGGACTCTGAGGCTTTTCCATGCCATGGGCTGTGTGGCTGTGTTTGGGACAAGTCACATGACAAAGGTACATAAATGGCAGATGCACCATCCTCATATGGTCTTCATTCCTGCTTCTTACCTTTGGATCAACTCATCTAGAACTGAAGCTATGAAACAAAGGATTGAGACCCATCCAGGTACTGGATGTACACCAGAGAAACTGTAAAAGCTGGCAAATGCCACAATTCTGCTGAGACTCTGATATATATGGACTTTGAAGTCATTTGTATGCATCTGATTGCTTTGACTATTTAACATCGCTCTTATCATTTGTTTCTTTCCTTTTATAATAAACTAAAGAATTAGCTGGCAGTATGATATTTGGGGTAAGATCCATATTGATCTGACAATGTGGCTGACCTTTTGGGTCAGGAGAACCTTTATTGATAAAAGGAATAAAGTTTTAAATAACTTCTTGCCGTAGCTTTTTGATAACCAGCGTGTTGAATCAGAGGCACTGTTTGTAACTGGTTGATGAATCGAATTGCAGTGTTAGCCACCAGTCTGGGGAGAATATGCAGTGTTAGCCACCAGTTTGGGGAGGCTCCTTTTGCAGCCTGCCATGACCTTGGCATTTTCAGGTGGCTACCCTAGGCACAGATGGGTCACAGACTCCATTTTGGGAGAGGAGCTGAGATTGCTTTTGTGGAGCTCGGTCCATACTAGGAGCTGCTGCTAAACTGCGACTAGAAAGCCAAAAGCTGCTGCTGAGAGCCTGCTGGGACTTTGATCGAGCAGGGTGCCCCAGAGAACATAAGAATGGCCATACTAGGTAAGACCAATGGTCCATCTAGCCCCATATCCTGTCTTCCAACAGTGGCCAATGCCAGGTGCTTCTGAGGGAATGAACAGGATCATCAAGTGATCCATCCCATCACCCATTCCCAGCTGCTGGCAAACAACAAACCCTGGCTAATAGCCATTGAACCCATCCCATTCTCTTTTGACTCCCATCTCCCTTAAGTAAGGCTATGTGATATTAGTTTCCCAAGGGTAACAGAGGCATCAAGGGAGCAGATGCAGCAAGTGTCTCGGTACAGACCTGGTCCTTATGCTACTATGCTGTGTACCGCAATGATGCCAGAATAATTAATACTGAAGTGGCATGGGAAAGTGTTCTATTGTGGTGGAAGAAATAAGGCAACTTTCCCCAGAAACCTTCTGCAAAGGGTTGCAGAGTATCTCCATGAAAGTTTCCTGGAGATCTTCATGGAGGATTCCTGTCTATCCCTGTGCACATAAACAGTCTTGCAGGGGGCACGCTCTGTGTAGTTGGAGTGTCCACTGGGAAGCAGATACCCCCATCATCTCACTTTTTCTTCATATTACACATAAAATATAAGAGCATGTAACCCCTACAGTTTGAGTGGGATTGCGTACTCACCAGAGGTGCCTTCCCCAGCACCAAGTTGACCATTGTGCTGTCCAGCGATCAGCTGAACTGCTCCAGGGTTAAAAATAGCACCTGGCTCTTGGGGAGAATGGATTCCCCACTCTCCTGTCTCCCATTCTCCTTCTTCTCTTCTTCCTCATCCAGAATGTCCTCCTCGTTGTTGCCTGAGGTGGCCCAGGACTCAGACTCTTGGGAGGTAGCCACGCTGTGTTTGGTGGTTGTTGCCGCCAAGAATCGCATGCAGTTCATTGTAGAAGTGGCATATCTGAGGTGCAGAACCAGAACAACTGTTCACCTCCCTTGTCTTCTGGTACACCTGCCGAAGTTCTTTGATTTTCAAGTGGCACTGCTGCGTGTCCCTGGCGTAGCCCTTCTCCCCCATGCGATTTTTTCACAGATATCTACATTTCTTCAGCTGGATTGGAGCTGTGTCTGCACAGACTCTTCTCCCCACAGACCGATAAGATCCCTGTGTACTCCAGGCTGAAGCGCGTTTGGGGCATTGAATCACCATGATCAGCTGTGCTGGTGAGCTCTCTACGCTGGTCAAAGAGGAAATGGGAATTCAAAATTTCCCAGGACTTTAATAGGGGAGGAGCGGTTTCCTGTGTACCTTGCTGGTGTGTAGTGGAGTTCAAAATGATCTCCAGACTGGTCACAGTGGAGCATTGTGTATAATATTAAATGTATATCTATAAGTTGTGAACTGAGTTTTATAAGATTTATGTTATAAATGAATCAATATGGTAATAAAAATATAATGGTAAGATGATACATCAACAACATGATGGGACCTAACACCATCCTTAGGCCATTCAGTGTCACTTCAGGTCCCAACTAATCCTGTGAGTTTCTGCTTGCCATCTGTATGTTGCTAAATGCTCAACTTCCATCGATATCAATGTGAACTGAAGGCATATTCAGCGCCTACCTGTCAAGATCTGGCTTTTGAGAGTGCAGTGGCACACAATACAGTACTAATACCACTTTTTGTATTTTCCTTTTGGGTTCCTCCTCCAAGGATGGACCCATCCTTGTTTAACTCAGGAGTTCTGATGAGAGCACATTGTGGAATGCTCCATATATATGTGTTGTTTTTTTTAAACCAAGATAGAACGTTCACTCCAGAGTTAAAACAAAAACACACTTAAGAAAGATTACTCCTATTGTAATGCCTGACAAAATTAGTCACTACGGGGCCTGTATAACTGAATCAATATATCTTTTCAAAGCACAGAGTTGTGTTCATGAACAGAACATTACCCTGACCATGATTTTTTAAGCTTTGAGCAGCACCAATGTCATAAACTATTTAGCTTTATTTTTAAAATTACAATCTATGAAATACTTCAGGATGTAACAGGGAGGGGAGACACATTATTTCCATCTCAGAGGAGAGCAGAATCTATGACCAAATGCAAAGGCACAGAGAGGATTTATAGCAACAATTTCAAATACTGCATCTTTACTTTCATACAGAGTCATACAGCCTCTTTTCCTGTCTCTCCCTCTCTCTTGCTCTCCTTCCCTGTCTCTCTCTTACCCCTTCCTCCTCTCAAATCTATGGCAAAAAATTTGGCACGGCACTTTATATTCCCCAGCATTGGCATGCCGCTCAAAGCCTCGTAGTTTTGGCCAACATCACCTCTAGCCCAGGTACATACTTGAGTTGCGCACCCCTGGTGCAAAGGTGGTAACCCTACCCACACTAGATCTGACATGTCATATCACGGCCTTATATACTCAGCTCACATTAGTCTGTAAATATAAAATCACATGGAAAATTGAGTGTTGGGGTACTTATTAAAATTTTCAGAAGTTAGGAGGTACTTGCTTCCTAAAAGGTTGAGAAACACTGATCTAGTCTGACTTGTCTATCACAGGCCATTCACTTGCATCCAGTTATTCCTGTATAGAGTCCAATAACTTGTGTTCAACTGAAGCATATCTTTCTTGATCTAGTCTTGATTTGAAGTCACCACTTTCCTTGATAGTTTAACCACGGGAACAATCACCCTCACTGTTCAGATTTGTGCCGTATTTCTAATTTGAATTTGTCTGGCTTCATCTTCCAGCCACTGATTCTTGTTGTGTCTTTCTTTACTAGATCAGAAAGCCTTTTAGTACCCGGCATTTCCTCCCTGTGAAGGTACTTAAGCACTGTAATCAAGTCACTGACTTATCAATGTTCTTTTTGATAAACAGAACAGACTGAACTCTTTAAGTTTCTCATTATATGGCATGTGTTTCAGCTCTCAAATAATTCTTGTGGCACTTTTCTGCACCCTCTCCAATTTTTCAAAATCCTTTAAAAAATGTGCACACAAGAACTATATACAGTATTCCAGTACTGATGTCATCAATGCCGTATACAAAGGTAATCACCTGTGTTACCAAAAGTCCCAAGGGTTGGTTGAGACCAAGACTTCACACCCCAGACCCACGGCCAATGGGCCTGCCTTTGAAAACCCAAGGTAATTCAAACAGCTTAAATTTATAGTTTAGCTGGACCCTCCAGGATTGTCTCAAAGACTACAGTATCTATCACACCTGCTCGTCAAGAGAACACAGACAAAATTAAAGATCAGATAGGAAAGGGTTTATTTACAAAGGATAATAGAACCAGTAACACATAAGTATTAGGCTTGAAGTCTAGTCCCATATGATAACCATGGACTAGTGTACAATGGGGTTACCCTCACTGACAGGAATCAACACCAGAGGAACGACGATGGAGGTTGGGATCAGGACCAGAGACTAGGAATGGCCAGTGGGATCAAAACAAACATCTATGAACTTGAATAACTTCAGCTGAGTCTATCTTTTTTTTCCAATCCAATGACAGGAACAATAAATGGGACACGCGCACACAGACTGCCACTAGGACAGACAGCATGAGTGCTTACTGCTAGGCTGCACAGAATATTTAGTCTGTTTTCCCGCCACTTTGCTCACGTCTCGCAACTGTGTTGCACACGACACTTGCAATCTGCACACAGCCCGCTACAATTCTGCACCCGACATGCTGGATGCTGCATACGGCACCATTGGAACGCAGAAGTTCGCTCAGAGGTCAACTTAAACTCTGATAACCAAACAACATGCAGCCAATATATACAGATCCTTGACTATTCAGGCTTCTCAGCAGGGTTTCAGATTACACCTGCCTACTCCTACTTTCTAATTCCTTGTTTATACACCCAAGGATCCAAGCATTAGCCCTTTTGCTAAAGCATCACACTGGGAGCTCATGATGAGTTGCTTGTTCACAATGACCTCTAAATCCTTTTCAGAGTTTCTGCTTTCCCTCATTCTGTGAGTCTGGTCTACATTCATGACCTTGCATTTGACTGTATTAAAACACATTGCTGGAATGGGCCTACCTTATCAAGCAATCTAGATCATGCTATATGACTGCTCTATCCTCATTATTTACCATTCTGCCAATCTTTGTGTCAACTGCAAATTTTATCAGCAGTGATTTGTTATTTATTTCCAGATGACTGATAGAAATGTTGAATAGTATTGGGCCCAGAACCAGTCCCTGTGTGGATCTCCACTAGAAACATTCTATGATGATTCCCCATTGACAACTACTTTTTGAGACCTGTCAGTTAGCTAGTGCTTAATCCATTTAATGTATGCTTTATTAATAAGATATAATGCTAACTTTTTAATCAAAATGTTATGTTGTTCTAAGTCAAACGACTTACAAAAGTCTAATACATCTATGCAGTTATCTTTAGTTCATCAAAGAATGAAATTAAGTTAATTTGACAAGACCTATTTTCCATAAAAGCATGTTGGCTGGCCTTAATTATCTTCATCCTTTAATTCTTTATTGATTGAATCCATTATCAGCTTTTCCATTATTTTGTCCAGGACTGATGTCAGGTTAACCAGCTTATAGTTACTCAGATCATCCCACTTGCCCTTTTTGCATATCAGCACAACATTAGCAACCTTCCAATCTCCTGGAATTTCACTGGATTTAGTCAAAGGTTTATTAAAAGTTAATGTCAGCAGGCCAGTGATCTCCTTAGCCAGCTCTTTCAGAACTCTTGGCTACAAGTTCTCTGGGCCTGCTGATTTAGAAGTGTTTATCCCTGATTGATGCTGTTTAACATCCTCCTTAGTTACTAAAGGGCTGGAAAATACTTCACCATCCTTCCTCTTTTCAAATACGGAACAGAAATATTTATTGAACACTTCCGCCTTTTCTGCATCACTATTAACAGTTTTACTATTTCCATCTAGTAATGGGCCTATAACATTGGTAGTATTTCTTTGTTACTAATATACTTTAAAATCTCTTTATTATTGTCCTTAGCCTTGCTAGCCATATTATTTTAAATTTTTTATTCACTTGCACATGCTTAGAAGGGGGAGAACAGGCACTTTTGTTATAATACATAACACGGGACAAATGCACTAGAAACTGTATACCTTTGCATTGCAAATGCAATCAAAGAAGAAGAAGAAAATTATTGCTCTTTTTTATACCAAAAGAAAAAACTACTATACTTAGAAAAGGAGCAAGCATCCAGCAGCTGGTATATTAGAAGTATGGCTTTACACACTGATTGTCCACTAGCCACATGTTCTGCTTGGGATTTTTTAATAATATCACACCCTTCCCCAACTCCCAATGATGCACTGTTGGGACCTAATCACTTCCCATTTGGAAGATGTAACATGTTTTGAAATGCTGATAATATTTTAATCCTTTAGTAATCTGCTGATTGAAAATAATACTGCATGCATAAAACATCAGATGTTAGTCATGTTACTTAGTGCAATACTGGCAGGGGCTCAGGCACTGAGATGAGCACAGTATAAGAACTTGTATAGAACAGAATAGAATCTGACATATAATGGGCTAAATTAATCTTTTGTATAACTCCATTAGTCAATGGACTTACACCAGGGATCAATTTGGCTTATTATGCAGTTTTGGGGTATTATACAAAGTCTATCACATACAAGCAAATATAATGCAACTGCCACACTGCTGGGCAATTTAATTTTGCTTTTATTTCTAAATGGTTCTGAAAGCATTTGTGCAGGTAATTGCTATTCTATAGAGGCTCTTATACTATGCTAATCACTGTACCATACTCATCACCACAGTATCTGAGCACTAGAGCTGGTCAGTAAATGGACTGTCCATCTTGGAAATGTATGTGTGTATGTACAGATTATTCTGATTTGGGACAAAAAAACTAGAATTTTTCATGAAACATAATTCTGATTTTTTCATTTTGTTTTGAGTCAAGTAAAACATTTTGACTTTTAAATTTTTAACAGAAAATAAAGCAAATTTTGAAATGAAAAAGCTTAATATTTTTGTTTTGAAGATGTCAATGAGAGATCACGACATTTTTCTAAACTTGTTTTCCAATTTTTTTCAAAATGCAATTTCATTGAAATCAATAAGGTTTAATGGCAAATTTAGTTTTTGTTGAAACAGCATTTTCCAATGCAGAACTGTTTCATTAAAATTTTCCAACCAGCTCTACTGAGCACATTTGAGTGCAGTTCTAACTAATGTGACTAACATCTGTCATTCTCTTACATACACTAGAAAGATCTATTTACATGGCAGAGACTTCAGAAAAAAAAATCTCTTTGTTCCATTAAGACCATTCAAAGAAAGAAGGATACAATGTTTTTTTAAAATGACCAGGGTTTTTAGCTAAAGAATCACAGGGTATAAAAAGTTCAGACATATTTTTCCCTGCAGATTACACAGTTCATAAATGTAACTTCATATTTTTAATATAACAAAGAAAAGAGAAATCATCTCTGTTGATCTCATGGTATGAACTGTAAAAGAGTTCTTAGCACAAATAAGTTCATGAAGTCGTTATGTATATAACACTGTTTTAAGGATACTACTGTAAGATCAGATGCTGTGAAGGGAGCTTGAGTTCTTACCTTAATCAGTGGAGTTGAGGGTGACTCATCTCTTGATGGGAGGCTCTCAGCAATTTGCAGGAACTGAGAAGACCAGCGATGAGAGGCAGTTTTCTTGTGCATGTAAAACTCCAATTGCAGTCAACTGAGATTCATAGGAGTACAAGCATTGCAGTACTGGGCCCAGGCCATAATATGTGGAAGATGAGGGACAAACTTATGCAGGAAAATCAAAGATAAAGATGGATTTAGATTTTGAACCTGGCGGACTCCCTCATTGCAATCAAGTACCATACATTGTCCATCAAGCCACAGGAAAGCATAAAAAGAAAAGGTGGATATGTGAATGTGACGGGTACTGTCTTGCAGCCATGTATTTTCAGTGGTATACTGGAATTGGTATCAATGTGATGTATTGTATCATTAATGCATATCAGTCTGTTAAATACCTCATGAAGTTCTTTATGAATATATATTGCATCTGTTTAGTAAACAGTTCAGACACCTGTTTTATCATCTGCATTTGAAGACTGCTCTTGAAGCCCCTCAAACATAGAAGCTCCTATTCCACTATTCAAACTCTACTGAGTGGTAGCTATACTTATGTATGCTAGTCTAGTATGGGCATTTTTAGTGCTTGTTATATGCAGTTGTCCCCCACTCCCTCAACTTTTCATAAGTCTATCTACTCTTCACAGAGCTACATTTAACTTTATTCAACTAGAGAGAAATGATATTAAATCTTAGCTGCAAGAAAGAAACAAGAGTGACTGGAAATACTAAATGACTGGGATCAAATGAAAGCAAAAGGGATCAATAAGAGACACTTATTATAACACTGAAATCTCTTCACAAATGCCTAAGCTACATACACTAGCTAAATCATCATAGGCTAGTACAGTCAAAGAAAACTGCAGTTTAATACTTAGCTACCTGACGGCTTGATTGTGACTAGCCCTAATGTGGCTGCACGGGGGATTGAATGGGAGTGAGGCCCCCCATGTGCTGTGTTAGAGCTGTTCATAATTGCCATTTGGGCATTGGGGATGGCAAAGAGCAGGGTTGATGCTCCTGGCTTGTAAGCAACTGTGCATATGGGCCTGTAGGTGGAGCCATGGCTCTGTCCCTCTATACGTGATGGCTAGCAAAGCTAACTGGGCATGAGGGGGAAGCCATCTGCACTATGAAGTGGAGTGAAGTAACTTAAGCCTCATCTACATTACAAAGCTAGAGCAACCTAAATTGACTAGTTTCCCATCCATCTCTACCTAAATTTTTCTCCTGTGGACATAAGCACCCTGTTACATCAACACAATACATACATACATGCACCAAATGATTCAAAGCCAAAGTCAGCCTGCTTCTGGGGACATAGTGCTAGTGTAGACACTGCATTACCTCTGGTAACTCTAACAGTCTTCCAGTCCACAATGGCCCACAACAGTGGATGCTCCGGACCAATCACAGTTTTGAACTCCTCTGCCCAGGGGTCACAGATCCTGGAAGCCTGCCCTCCCCTTTAAAACCTCCAGTGAGGTTTTGAATGGCTTTTTCCTGGTTACCCATGTTGGCAAGCACAGCTACTGGTCCACCTTTGCAAGCTTCTGACTGGGCTGACTCAGGGCAAACAGAGAGCCCCACCTAGACATGCTCCTACCTGGAGCAGGGCAGAAGTCCTAGGTCTCCTCAGCTTGCGGGGAGAAGAGGCTGTGCAAACCCAGCTAAGAAGCAGCCATAGAAATATACAATAGAACCTCAGAGTTATGCACACCAGAGTTATGAACTGACCAGTCAGCCACACACCTCATTTGGAATCGGAATTACTCACTCAGGCAGCAGCAGAGACAAAAAAACCAACCAAACAACCAAAAAAGCCAATACAGTACAGTACTGAGTTAAATATAAACAACGAACAAAATAAAGAGAAAGTTCAAATAAAAAGATTTGACAAAAGGTAAGGAAACTATCTCAGTGCTTGTCTCATTTAAATTAAGATGGTTAAAAGTAGCATTATTCTTCTGCATAGTAAAGTTTCAAAGCTATATTAAGTCAATGTTCCATTGTAAACTTCTGAAAGAACAACCATGACGTTTTGTTCAGAGTTATGAACATTTCAGAGTTACGAATAACCTCCATTCCCAAGGTGTTGGTAACTCTGAGGTTCTACTGTACACATCTGTGGCAGACTGCACAGGATGCTAAGCCTTGGGCATGACAGGGATGAGCAGCAATGCTGGGTGAAAACCAAGGAACTTCCTCAGGCATATCAGAAGGTGAGTGAGGGAGACAACAAATCTGGAGCCACCCTGCAGACCTGCTTCTTATGCAGTGAGCAGCATGCCACACTTGGTGAGGACCCCACCAGTACTCCACATGTGACCATAGATCAGTCGTTCCCAATCTTTTTGGCTCGATGGCCACAGATATCATTTTTACAATCCTGAAGGGCCACCAGTCTTCATCAGCAGCACCTTGCCTCTCCTCCTCCTCCCCCCAATGAAGCCAGACGGAAGGAGTTCAGTGAGGACCTCCTCGCTGATCTTCCGTCCCCCTGGCTTCAGCAGGAAACTGCACGTGTCCTGTAACCCCATGCACTCCACCTGGGTCTCTAGGCAGTGACTCCCTTCTGCAGCCACGGGGATGGGAAATCAGTGCTCCCCTCCCTCTGGCTCCAGCAGGGACCCCAGCACCTAGGGACCCAGGCGGAGCTCTTTGCCATGCTCCTTGCTACAGCCAGGGGGAGGGGAGCGCTGATCTCCTGTCCCCTTGGCTGCAGCAAGGAGCCTCCACTGGTCTTGTAGCCCTGCAGAAACGTGCTCCGCCTGGGTCCTTAGGCAGCGGCTCCCTTCTGCAGCCAACAGGAGGGGAGTGGTGGGCCACTTTGAAAGATCCTGCAGGCCACTTTTGGCCCATGGGCCATGGGTTAGGACCCACTGCAGTAGATACTTTGTGAGAGCCAGGCATAGAAACCCTTGCTGTACCCAGCAGGGAGAAGGAGGAGGGAAAGGGGTGGGGGGCATGGAGGGAGATGAAGATCATGCAGCGAGTCAGGAGCTCTTTGAAATTCTGCTGTAATGGAGCCAGTCCTGTCGGGTGAGCCCAAGTGGGCCTGGTGATGAAGGTGAAGGGAGTTCAGGGACGTGTATAGATGCATTATTCCTTACAAGTAGGGCTTCTAGTTTTCACAGTTTATTAATTTCATTTGATGGGGTTATTTTTGGCAATTTGATGAAGGTGTCTAAAATTTTATGTAGGGTTTTATGTAGATGTCTACAAATTGGAGGGTTTTTTTGGGGGGAGGGGGGAGGGGCTCTCTTTTTGTATATACTGCAATGAGTAATCTCTGTGTAATGTTCCCTAGTGCACTTTAACTTAGCACTGTTTCAAACTACATTAAAGTGCACCAGGCGGGTCTACACCAGGGGAAGTCAATAAGCGGATCCTGAGCCAAATCCAGACTGCCAGAGGCTTTTGTTCGGACTGTGAAATTCTGGGGGGACAATGGGCAGTGAGTGCGGGGGGTGGGAGAGCAGGCTATCGTGAGTAGAGGAGTGACTGCCCGTGTGCTAGAGGGCTTGGGGAAGCTGGGGCTGTGCCGTAAAGGGGAGGACCCTGGCACCAACACTCGCCCTGCTGCTGCTGCTACCTCCACCATCCTCCAGCCACCTCCAGCCTGCAACTGAGGCGCAGTGTCAGCAACGGTGCCTGACTCCCTGCTCTGCAGGGGCCCCAGCGTTCTCAAGTGCCAGAAGACGCAACTGCAGCTCAGCTCTGCCCACAGTTTAGTTCAACTGTGGCAACCCTGGGGGGTTACAGCAGGAACGCTATGTAGTGGATGAATCCTGTGATATCAGGGACACAGCGCAAGCTAGTGCTTTGTGTGTTTTTTTGATGGAGAGAAATGTGTGGAGGATTTGTTGTCCCTTATAACACATAACAATCGCACGACAGGTGAAGATGTGTTTCATTTTGTTCAAAATGTTTTGTCTAATGAAGGTTTTGACATGACTCAGATTGTGTCAATTGCAACAGATGGCGCTCCTGCCATGATTGGCACTCACCGAGGGCTTGCGAAATGTCTGCAAGATCTGAATCCCAATTTGATTTCCTATCACTGTGTAATCCATCAAACTGCACTTTGTGCAAAGCTTAGCGATGGGTATGCTAATGTAATGTCAATGGTGATTAAACTTGTCACCTTCCTTCGGGCCACGTCATCATTGTAACACAGAGAGTTCAAAAGCTTTCATCAGAAGTATCTGCCGACTACGATGACCTGTTGGTTCGTCATGATATCTGCTGGCTGAGCAGAGGGCAAGTACTAAGAAGGCTGTGGGAAATTCAAGTTCATGTGGAAGAACATCTACAACATTCCAGGGAAAAGGCAGAAAAGCTACACACATTTTTGAGGGATACAACAAGTATGAACATCCTAGCCTTCCTTGTTGATTTGACCGGCCACTTAAATGATTTCAACTTAAAGCTACAGGGGTAAAGTCTCAACGTAGTGGATCTCCACAGCAGTGTCACTTCATTTCAAAACAAACTGAGTCTCTTCAAAAGTGATTTGGAAACTGGGGAGATGCTGCATTTCTCAATGCTGCTAAATTGCCATGACATTGTAGATGTGAATCAGATGCCATCATCTCTAGACAGGCTTCTTCGAAACTTCCAGCAGAGGTTCCAAGAATATGAAAGTGTTAAAGCCATCTTCCTGTTTGTAAGAAACCTTATCGTGGTACAAGCAAATGGTTCTTCGTGTGATCAAGCAAAAGCATCCTTTCCAGATGCTGAAAAAGCTTACTGATTGACAAGCGGATGAAATGCTTAAGGTGTGGCACACTGAAACTACAACTGAAACTTTCGGGACAACCCTGGTGCTGGACTCCACATATCCACACTTGAGGAAGGCGGCATTTAACATTCTGAATATGTTTGGCTCGACATATGTCTGTGAGCCAGCATTCTCAACAACGAACAACATTCAATTGCATAATCGCTCCATTCTTACTGATAATCATCTGTGCAATTGCCTCCATCTTGCCTTGACTGAACTTCAGGTCCCTTGTCCAACAGAGGACTTGTCACTTTTCCCATTGATGGTGAGTAGTATAATTATACATTATTCACGCATATTTTATTTTAAATTTGTATTGCCATATAACATTGCATTTTCAGTAGTGAAACTCGTATTTCACAGTAATTGTTCATGATTCTTTTGCTTAATACACATGTAGGTGGGTATGTTTTACTGGAAAGACTTGAATCATAAAAGATAAAGAGTTCATATGTACTAAGTGTTATTTTCTTTCACACTCTGATACTTATATTAAATAAACCACAAAAGGCTTGAAAGTTTCACATATGTTTATCTATCTATCTTACACATATATGCCTAGAATAATTTTATTTGACAAAACACATTCAAAACTTAAAACAGTTGTCTGAAAGCATTTAAATGCTAATATTTGCATCTATTTGACATTGTACCTATGTACTTTCTCAAAGTCTCAGATGTAATTTATTACAGCTTTCCTGGAGGTTATGTTTAGATTATACAGTGGTTTGATTTTATTTTTCATTTAATGCATTAAAAATATAAGCAATAGGCCCTGGGTCTATTATACAGCATTGTATGTTTGTTGAACAGGGGCACTTGTGGTGAGAAAAATGTTTCTTTGGTGTCTAGACCTTGACTATACCTTGACCAAGAAATTTGGATCTTGACAGAAAATAATTGATTACCCCAGTCTACATGAACCAATTAATGCACAACACGTTAGTTTGCTTTAGAAATCACACCCCCATAATCTGCATTACTACATCATGTAGACAAGTCCATCGTTACAAAAAATCATTTCTGGTGTTTTTCTTTGTTTATGGAATAAACACTGATTTAATTTGTTTTGTATCAAAGGTGTTTTTTTCAGTGTTTATCAGTTAAAACAGAAAAATCAGAAACTCTACGTATATGCATATTTGTTTCCCTTTTTGGTGCCCAACACCTTCCCTCCCTCTATTCCCCCACCCTTCTTCACTATTTCAAAATGGCAATCATCCCATCTGCACGTTTAAGGAGCAAAGGCATCACCTTTTGATTCCTCCCTTTACTTTTAAAACCTGTACTGGGAATACAATCAAAGTTAATGCTTTGGCATGCATATATAGTTGCCACTTAAATCAACTTCTATATTTTAGGAAATAAATTCACAAAGATTAGTGTAGCAGTCTGAATTGCAATGCATAACAGATCAGTGTTTTGTGCTCAGAGAGAAGTAGAACAAAGAGGTACAGGTTGCATTTGCTTTTCCTTTCTTTAGCTTGTTGAGCTAAGCAGAGGAGGGGAGACAATTCTTTCCACATGGAGTACTTTGTTTATCCAAACATGGATGTCCCTTTTATCCTCTTGAATAATATCAATGAAATTTTCACGCAGATACTCTGCAATTCTATCCCGAACATTTCTAGGGGTGGCAGACTTGTTTCTTTCCCCTTGATAAGAAACATTTTCACCCCACTCTGAGGTGAGTTCTCATCACACCATTGCAGTAAACATGTTAGCATCATATGGGCCCAGGTGGCTTAGGGGCACCAGTAGCATTGTGTTCTCTGAAGTGAGATATCTGCCAGAATCACCCTCAGGAGTGAGATATCAGCCAAAATCACCACTGCCTGTGAAAGTATTGGCAATATTCCCTGCTCTTGCCCTATACTTATGCCCAGGGGTGTCAAGCATCTAAACCTTCCATGCAACAGTTTCTACCCAGCCCCCATGGGGTCTGTACTCACCATGGCTTGAGCTGCAGAGCAGTTCTGCAATGAGGTGCTCCAAAGCCAAAGTGACAATTGGCACTTTGTGTTTAAAGGTCTTTATAGGAATAATGTAAGCAAGATTTGACACTTATCTTTCCCTTTTCATTGTGACTGTGAATCTAACCGTGTATCTCTCTGTTTTAATCAGCAGCCCCTGGCATGGTGGCCTTGAGAAGTGCTCCCTTCTTGCCTGCTGAATGCCTGACCCAGATCAGACAAACAAAGAAGCAGACCAGGGAGGATATGTTCTGAGAGATCTTCCCGTCCCCTACAGCTGATGACCATCAACATAGGGATCAGAGTGGAGAGATCAGTGGCTAGAGAAGAGGCAGAGAGTTGCAGCGGGAAGTGCAGCAGACATTAGGGCTTTGCTCAGGCAATAAACGCAGACGTTGCAGAATATTACAGAGCTAAATGCCCAGAGATCCTATACACAGTAGCTTTTTCATTCCATGGAAAACTCCATGGTCACTGCTCCCTACACCCCGCTACATAACAGGCAGCAGCATGATATACACCCTCACTCCCTTCTCCTCCATGTTGGGGCAAAAACAATAGCTACATGTATACCGGCCTGTGAAAACCACAAGATCAAACACAACTGACTACATTGTAATAAGTTAACGTTCATCGTTTATGTTGTTACAGTGTTGCTAACTGGTGCTGTGTGTTTGTTTGCACTTTATTTTTATTGCCTTTTTTTTTTTTTTTTTTTGGCACACAATAAAATACTATTTTTGGTACCTCAGAATATCTTCATTGGTTTACACCAAGCATTACATAATGCACAGAGGGAGGCAATAACCCATCCACAGACTCTCATAAAATCACGAAATGACAGTAGTGTGTCTGACTGTTACAATGGTCTTTTAAGATCTCCGTCAGCCATATAGCTCCATTGTTGGCTCTTCTAATAGTCCTTCTGTCTGGCTGTTTATATTCAGCAAAAAACCTGTCCACCTTGCCTCTCCACCATGGTGGTAGCTATTCCCTTTTGCCTCACTTCAGATATTATGCAGTACACAACATGCAGCTATAACGATATGAACGTTTGCCTCGCTGAGATCCAATCTTGTGCATAAACTGTGCCAGCAATCCTTTAATCTACCAAAAGCTCATTCAACAGTCACACTGCACCTGCTGACCCAGTTGTCGAATCTTTCTCTGGTGCTGTCAAGGTGGCCGGTGTACAGCTTCATAAGTCCAGGGAGCAAGGGGTAGGTTAGGTCCCCCAGAATCACTACTGGCATTTCAACATTGCCAACGGTTGGGGAAGAATGTCCCTGCTTGCAGCTTTGGAAAAGTCCTGCATTCTTAAAGATGTGAGAATTATACATCTTCCCTGACTAACCCACATTGATATCAGTGAAGTGTCTGTCCCCAGTGATCCATCAGCACTGGAATAACCATGAAAAAATATCCCTTTTGGTTATGTACTCACTGGCAAGATGGGCTAGTGTCAGAACAGTCTATCTCCCCACCATAGTTCAGGAAATCTATTGTTTCAAATCCACCTACCATTTCCTGTACATTACTGAGGGTCACAGTCCTGTATAGCAGGATATGCTTAAAGGTCTTCCACATTTGGATCACAATGGCTCCCACTGTGGATTTTCTAATGCTGAACTGATTGCCTACTGACCAATAGTAATCCAAGAGGGTAAGCTTCCAGAGTCAGATGTCACTTGTTTTTGCACTGTCAATGATGCTGTCATTCTGGTGTCCCTGTGTTGGAGGTCTGGGGTGAGCCTGACACACAGATCCAGGAATGTGGCCTTTCACATCTGAAAGTTCTACAGCCATTGCTCATCATCCCTAACCTGCATTACGATGAGATCCCATCAATCAGTGCTCATTTCTCAGACCCAGAAGCTCCTGTACACCTTATGGAGTTGCTTTGTGAATGCCAGCAACAACCTGATATTTTTGTTCACTATCTCAATTATCCATCCATCATCCTGCTGCATCTTGCCTTCATCACCATACAACCAGTTATAATAGTAATCTCTGAAGTTCCACAGATAAAGGAGAATCTATAATTCTGTATTAGCAGGGGTCATGAAAATTGCGCTGAGCAGTGCAGGGTCCATGCTTCTGCCAGAGAGATGGTGGAGACTGAAAAGAGGGCACAGGACTTTGGGAATTTAATAAATGGCATGAAAATTATGAGATGAAGTAAACATTATGGGATATAGAAAGTGGATTTGGGGAAATTTGACCCCTAGTTCCCAGAAATCGCTGGGTTAATTGGTGGTATCTTACAAGCGCTGGGAAAATGTCCTACAAGGCATTGTACCAGACATCAGCATGGGGCATATTGGGATACCTATCTATTGGGCACTGCATTTCAGACACACCAAGGGGCATATGATATTTAGGGTTTTTTTTTAAATGTATTTTCCAATTCTTCACAACTCTCATTCAGAGAAAGCTGGATTCTTATATGCTGGGAAGACTTCTAGATTTGTTGTGACTACAGTTAATGGAAAGAGAAAAGGGTTTAACATCAAGTTTTCTCTCTCTTTTTCTCAGTAGATACCCTCAATATTTTAATCAGAGCAGTAAAAAGGGAGTTACTTTTTTTTTTTAATCTCACAGAAACCTTTCTATACATAAAGAAATTGAATCTCCTGAAAAGTGTAATAAGGAGCTACAGACCACTCTGCGTCCAATCCTGCTCCCGCTGGCTCCTGTGGTGCAGGATGAACACAGGAGCCAGCAGGAGCAGGACTGGACTCAGAGTGGTCTGTAGCTCCTTATTACACTTTTCAGGGGATTCAATTTCTTTATGGCCCTACTGAAGTCAACGGGAGTATGGCCATTAATTTCAATGGAGTCAAGATTTCATCTAATGTCTGAGTGCATCACATGTTCCAGTGGATGCGCAAAAACATCTTCTGGGAGTATTTGAAGAACAGGATATTATTTCTAAATGATACTCAGTTTGACATGATGTGCAAACTGTTAATCACATTGGCTTTTGTCAAAGACTTAAAATGAGGCCTTGAAAAGAAAGAATGAGATAATAGTGAGAAAATAACAGAGTGTACCTTAATATAGTATATCTATTGCAATTCAAGCCTATATTCTGTATATGTCTTTAAAATAGAGGGCTCAGAGGGCCTGGCAACCCAGCCTGACTTCCAGCCCCATGCCTCTCAGTCAGGGTGGTCGAGGTACCTATTTCTGATCTTAAGCCAGGGATCTTCAGCTTTCCACCCACATCTGGGTCTGTGCCCTTATGGGGGAGTGGTAGGGGAACTAGGCCCCCCTCCACTGTGTCCCAGCCTGTGGGAAGCAACACTGGCAAGGTCCTTGCTGCAATGAATTTAAGTTGTTTCCCTGGGCTTCTTCCTACTTATAGATCCCCTCAGTTTAGACCATGGCCCTGATAGTCCAACAGTCAGTCATTTTACACCCAAAAGAATCCAAAGAAGCAGGGCCTTGCTGGACCTGCTAGTTCTCAAAGGGGGTGGTGGTGGGTAAAGAAGGCTCCACCTGGTGGCCTTACCTGCTCTGCGGTTCCCTTTCAGGCTCACTCTTCTTCTTGGAGAAGGGCTCCTATCTCCTGGAGCCTGTCCACGACCCCTTGCCAGGACTTCTGAGCATCTTTTAACCTGCTCCTCCAGTCGCAGCATGCTCGGCAGGTCTGGTGGGACGAGGCTACTTGGGCCCAGTATTGCCTTTAATCCCTTCGGGCCCAAAGTGGGGTTTGTGCATCAATGACAGTCTTATTATACACAATCAAAGTTACACAAATTTAACAGCAATCCATAATAACTCAATGTGGAAGAGTAGGGGATTTGACCACCAAATTCAAATGAATTTATCCTGAAAATCTTTTAGGGGAGTGATTCATAAAATTACTAAGGAAGGTATCTGAGGGTAAGTCTCTGTGCTATTTGGTTGGTGAAGCTTGCCTTTTTAAGTAGATAGAAGAGTTCGAAAATATGTATGGTGTTCTTTGCTAGCAATGAGAATTATTTCATCTCCTTAGGAAAATATTGGGTCCTATCACTGTGCAAGTGGTAATGGAACATTTAAGCAGAGGAGAAACTTACATCGATGAAGCACAATTAAACTGATTATTAGCAGCTGATAGTACAGTTTAAAATATGCCAAAATCTGATTTTGGTTACACTGATGTAGACCCATGGATTACTGCTGTAACCTGGGATGGAAATTTGACTGAAGATGTTTATAGCCACCAAGATGGCATCTTGTAATTCCTTCCTTCATTTATCAGAAATCTATACTTTAGGCAAACCGTGTTTCATTTCAATGGTATACTTAGCTTTGAATCCCAGATGGCAGCATCCAAATCAGTCCTACTTGCCACTGTCTGGAAATGGTGTCATAGAAGTTCTGGGAATGGGATATTACATGCAACCCTGTAAGAGGAGAATTTAGCACAATGTGCTTATGTTATCTTGTTTACTGTTTTATCATTTATGTTTTACTGATTTGTTTATTTTTTCATTCAGATTAGAACACAAAATTTATTCTTCTTTTCACTCTATGTATTTTAGATTAACCCACCCCTCCACCCAGTGAACCTAACACTATCCTTTTACAAATAACTAGTGAATCCCATAATATGGCCAGGCCAAAACTTTAAAAAAATAAACTACTCAGAGTTACTGAGACAAAGAAAATAGAGTGATTCAAGAAACATTTAAAGCCATTTGAAAAAAGCAAAGTAACAGAATGGAGGTACATTGATCAGCTAAATAGCATTTTATCATTTCCATGTTCCTTTAGGTTCTCTCTTCCCCTTGCTTTTCATTTCTTAATGATCGATAATTTTCCATCTCCAAGAATAAGAAAAAAAGATTTTAAAAAGTTTAGATCAGAAAGATCCCCTAGCCTTTAAGCACTATAATAACAAACAATCTACAGGCCATCTTTCTGGACTGAGGAGAAGCTAGGTAACCATCTTTTGTTCTGCTCTTCATGCTCCATTATTTTTCATCCACGTACCCAAGACGTGTCAATTGATGTCACTTGAAATCTAAGGGCTGATTTAGACAATGCTAAAAGTGCTTTAGAAGTGCCTGTACCTATCTTTAAAGGCCTTCACAGTGAGCACTGGTATATTTTTACACCTCTTCCCTTTGTCTTCATTCACATTAATAATGGACTGTGAGCACGTCTCCAGCTCATGACAAAAGCTTTTTGGTTTTACACATTTCATATAAGATTTGATGATGAAATGTAAAAGCTAAATGAACTGCAGCCAAAACAGATGGCTTTGTTTTATTGTAGCATTATGACAGCTTATTTTATCCATTTACTTATTGATTTGTGAGGATTGTATTGCTCTGCTACAGTCACATAGCTAAAGGTTGCTGCATGACAGCATTTAACACCTGTGGAAAGTAGCTGTGCTGTGTATTGCTGGTGTAGTGTTAAAAAAAAAAAGAAAAGAAAAGAAGATGATCTAAGAAAATCCCCTAAAGACTCATTAAGACGCTTACTGTCTGCACATTAGTGTATTGTGCTAAATATATTTGCTGATTTTGATGTCAACAGCAACTAATACGTATGAAAAGCTTATGCAACATCAAAAAGATTCGTAAAATAAAATAAAAACATTCAATTTAAGGGGCTAGATTAAACTAAACTGTAATTAACCATTCATCATTACAAACATTATCAAAAGGCAACTTGGAAATGACTGCACTGTATACAGACACTGCCACTATAAGGATTCTAAAATAACTGTCATGTTCTGGGGTGAAATCCAGACCAGTAAGGGCTTGTATCACTGCCTGTCCTGTAACTCTAGGTATCTTAAAAGCTCTGCTGCTGTGACTCAGAGCCTGGACACCAACAGCCAGCAGACAAGCATGAAGGTCACACCCTGAGTGTCTGTGGGCTGTACATCTCTGGATGAGCAACTCTAACTCCTACAGCCTGCCTACAGCACAACAGCCCCACCCTAGCTTCTATTAGCCTGGGTTATTACTTTCAGAGCGACCCTAACACGCTCCCAGTGTGTCATTGGCTTTCAGAAAATACCTTACTCGATGCACTTTTATAATACAGTAATATTGTGTACAGTCAGTTGATTCAATTATTTATCATTTGAAGTTCAAACCTCCTGTCTCTATAGCCCAGAGAAAGTTTCTCTCTCCTGCTGGGGAGTAGATGCCATGCTGTCTTCCTTTGTTTACCTAATATGTAAATAGACCTTTATTGTATCTGGCTGACGACAGACAGCTTGGACAGACAAACAAATACACATTCTTTTTTCTAGGGCAGAGTGGGTTTATGGATTGGTTGCCAAACACCTTTTCAGAACATAAATTCTAGCACACATCCATAACTCTTTGTACACACCCTGTCCATACATCATGCAGGAGATTATGACAACACTGTGTTAGGTGTCATGAGTTCGTCAACCCTGACCAGAGCTGCTGACAGAATGGTAAAACACAAATGGGCCTCTCTCTCACAGTAAGAACTATTGATGTGTATATCTTTACTATTTGTTGTTAAAAAAGACTTAAATAAATCTGTATGTAATGGGTTGACAAAAAATTTTGTGAATTTGTATCAAATTCCAAACACATCCCTATCCTGGCTGCTCCAGTCAGGCTTGCAAAACCCAGCAAAAGCAGAAGAGAGGTAGCTTGGCTACCTGCTTTCTCCAACATAGTAGCCCTCACAGTCAGGTGGAGAAATGGCAGGGAATTCTATAGCAGACCTGAAGATGTGTGATATTCCAGCTGGGCTGCTAGGAGACGTGATGAGATTGCCAACTCATGCCAGATGCCCGATACTTGGCAGCCCTGTGATCTCTAGAAACCTGTGAACAGTGTGTGCATTATAATTACAGCTGGATGAAAAATGTAATTATTTTCCCTTGTGAATATTCATTCACATTTTAAATGAAATTGCTTTGAGCACACACGTGCACTACCCCCTTTTGTGTTCACTTTCCATGAACATTTGAGCAGTCATTTTACTAGCACAAATATTCACAAAAATAAACTTCCCAAGTCATGTGCACAAATATTTGCAGAAACCAAATTTTCCATTTGCACATGTGGGTAGTTGTGTCAGTAGTGTCTGCATGCTCAACCAATCAAGGAACATAAACAATGCCACATTTTTTATCTCACCAATTACAACCAGCAACACAACTCAAAGTTTACATGTTTGTGACCAGTCAATTGAGGAAAATATTCAAAACAATATTGGTAAAAAAAAAATACAAATCTAATTATAATTCAGATCTAATTTTAATATTCAATCTAGCAATTTTCATAGGATTTTTGGCCTTCTTATTGTGCAGGATGCACGAAACTATTGACAATAGACAAGCTAAGAAGTTAAAGGATAGGAGCAAAGCCTGGGTGCAAATTCTTTAATGTAAGAGCTAAGGGGCATTGGTAAAGACAGTAAATGGAGCTTTCATTCTGAAGTGACTGAGCAGCAGGTAGGAAGGGGAGTCACATTTGTGAAGAATGAGATTGGTCTGATCTATGGGAGTAGATCAAAGCACACCAAGGATCTTTTAGCACACAGCAGCACGGTCCACAAAGACAGTGTGTGTGTGTGGCAGGCTAGTGTGAGGTAGATTTACACCCTAGCTTGCTGTGCACTAACTGTTCATCTAGGCAATCCCTTCCAGAAAGATAGTGAAGCTGGGTGGAAGCAGGCGCTTTAGTCCTGAATTTACTTCCTGTCATTTTTTTTTGGTTTTAGACACTTAGCATCCTTTGAATGGACCAGTGCTGGGTAGAGTGGCAGAGAATTCTCCTCATGCCACAAAGTGCAGGTGCTTCTCTGAGGGTGCTCAAGCAGCTCAGTGAATGGACAAGCCTCTGTGGCCCCTTATGTAGCCATTCTGGGGTCGAGGATGGTACAGTCTGCACAGTGGCAGTTTGTTAGACCCCAGGCTACTTTACCACTTCAGTGCTATCTAAAGGGATAAAACGCATCCCCAGTCATACTCCATCATGCACTGGTGAAGCACTGAGGCTTTCAAGAATGCTGTCAAATGACACTGCACAACAGAGGAGCCTATCACAGAAAGACCTAAGAAAAACTGTTTTGTATTTAATGGGTCAAATGATCTGCTGGCAGAACTCCATTGTCTTAAATGGAGATATACTGGCAGTGCATTTGGCCCACTATCAGTAAGTGTTTCACAGTGCAAAATGCATAATGCAATACAAAGTTACTGAAGACAGGGTAAATGTCCAATGCAGTATGTTGGGAACTAAACAGTATGCTCCATTAACATTAATTCAAGGGGAACACAGGGTTAATTCCCTGAGCCCTGGGCTGAAATCACACTTCATAATATCCACGCTGCTGTTCTACTTCATTTACTAGAAGCTGCTTCTCACTCCTAGGTACAGCTTGTAAAAGAAAGTATTTTCTCAAGTAGGAAGATTACATGCTAGTGTTCTGCACCAATTGGTCTTTTGTCTGGGAAACAGCAATGTTTTCCATTTGGTAAAAACACCTACAGCTGACAGGTAGCATCTCTCTTAAAGCATTTCTAAATGTCATCATTATTCAAATGCCTGGGAGACACAGCTATCCCAGGCCTCCCTATTTTGTTGCTATAGAGATTTACAAACACTTGAAGCAGAGACACCAGTGACTTATATTTTCCTTCCCACAAAATAGGCTGCTCAAGTCAAAATCCCAATCTGTAGTAAAACTAACCCCTAAATAATTTGCATTGAGGTTAATGGCAAGAATCATCATTTATATCCCTCATGATTTATAAATAAGTTCTGATGTTTTCTGGTTGTTGTTTCTTCCCTCCCCCACCCCAAACTGCCTTTTTTTTACCTTAGAAATAGTAGGAAAGGAAAGTCTGGTCTTTCCAGACTTTGAGAGAAGACTCACTGAAGGCCTTAGATATGTGGACTGTGAATCCTAAATGGTTGGGCCAGTGTTTGGAATTTAACAAAGCTGCTTTTACTTCCAAATTTTTTATGGTGTTTGTATTACGTAGGTGCTAACAAATAAGCAAAGAACTTTGAACAGTCTGAGTAAAACTCACTACCTCTCAATTAGTAATCAGGTTCATTTGAATGGTCCTTCTTTGACAGTGTTACTGACCTCATGGATGGTGGGAAGTAGTAGATGAGATATATCTTGATTTTAGTAAGCTTTTGACATAGGCCCACATGACATTCTCATAAGCAAACTAGGGAAATATGGTCTAGCTGAAATTACTATAAGGTGGGTGTTATGTTTGAATCTTTGGAAGCTACTTTCACCCATAGAGAGAATCCAGCAGACAGGAACACAGAGAGATGAAAGCACACAGACAGGGTTTTTATTCAACTACAACTAAGACCAGCCGGAACTAGCTGAGCTATCCCATAATATATTAACTCTGTTTCTATGGCAACAAGCTAGACTCTGTTGCTACAGCAACTTAGGCAGGACACAAAATACACAACATATTCCTCCCTCCTTAATGAAAACGCCCATTTAACAGAACAATCACTAAATTAGGGAATGAGGGTATACTGCCTCATTTCCCGGCTAAACCCTGGGAACTATTCTGCCCTGTAAACATGGGTTTGCCCTAGTTAAAGATCCAACGGTTGAGGAGGCCTTCTCTCTTTAGGTGGATTACAGCGGCCTTCTGATGTTCTTGCACTGGAAGGTATTATTGGTGCAGATCTAACAATGGGCTCAGGACTCGTAGCTCAAACAGGTGAGGGAGCTGTATCTACTGCAGAGGTGGATAGAGGAGGGGAGTTAGGAACCGGTGACTCTTGACTCAAGGATATCTCATCTGTAATGGTGAAGTCAGGCAGCTCAACTGGAGATGTGTTCTTGGGACTTGTATGACCTGGCAGCAACTGATCTACATACCACCAGTTGTGAGATCATTTGCAGTGTAAGAAAAAGGTCCTGTCTGGGTGATGACTGTAGCAGGGACCCATTTAGCTCCAGAAGCATAGTTTCGAGCTAGAACAGGCTGTTCAGGACTAAAGATTCGGTCTTTTGCTCTGTGTGCACATCTAATGACTTGGTTGTGCTACAACTTGTCGTGCTATGGAGTGTTTCAGCAGGTCAAAGCAAGTGTGCAGCAGCTGTCATCCTATCATTAGAAAGGCCGGAGATGCTTTGGTTGTAGTATGAGGTGTGTTTCTGTACGATAGTAAGAAGGTGTCCGGACGCTTTTGAATGGAGAAATGTTCGCGTGCAGATTTTAAAGCTTGCTTCATTGTCTGCACAAACTTTTCTGCTTATCCATTGGTGGATGGATGATACGGTGCTGAAGTGATGTGAAGTATCCCATTTGCTTTCATAAAATTTTCAAACTCCTGAGAGACGAACTGCGGTCCATTGTCGCTCAGAAGTTGTTCTGGTAGATCAAAACAACTAAAGATTTCATGCAGTCTCTGGATAGTACTTTCAGCAGTAGTGGACGACATTATAGAGACTTCTGACCATTTGGAGTGGGCATCTATAACAACCAGGAACATGCTTCCTTCAAATAGGCCAGCAAAATCAACATGAATATGCTGCCATGGATTTTCAGGCCAGTCCCATGGGTCCTAACTGCGGTGTGTTCCTCACATTCTGACATGAATTACAAGCTCTTGCCTTCTTTTCAATGGCACTGTCCAGGCCAGGCCATCAAGAGTAGCTTCGTATAATTTCTTTCATGCACACTATTCCGCAGTGACCTGAATGTAGGTGTTCTAACATCTGTGATCTTAGTAGTGGTGGAATAATGATGTGCAGCCCCCACAACAAGCAACCAGAATGGATTGATAACTCCATCCTCCTGGACATATAGGGACAAAGGTCGAGTGAGACCTGAGAGTCCTGTAGAGACATTCTATACATTACTAGGTCCATAACTTGGGACAGTACTAGGTCAACATGAGTTGCCCTCCTTACTTGAGTAGCAGTGATGGGTGTGTTCTTTACCTGTTCAAAGTAGAAGATTTCTTTCAGGCCATTATCTTGATGTTTAACTGGTAAAGGCAGTCTTGAGAGACCATCTGCGTTGCAGTGCAGAGTGGATCTCCAATATTTGATCTCATATGTGTGTGCGGAAAGCAACAATGCCCTTTGTTGCATACGACTAGCAGCCAATGGTAGAATGCCAGTGCGTGGTCCAAAAATTGATGTTAGAGGTCGATGGTTGGTGAGAAGTGTGAACTTCCATCCAAACAAGTACTAGTGAAATTTCCGAAAACGATTCCCAGTGCTTCATGTTTGATTTGGGCATAGTTAGTTTCCGTCTTGCTTAAGATATGGGAGGCAAAAGCAATGGGTCTCTCCTCTCCAGAAGGCATAATGTGTGACACGACCGCTCCCACGCCATAAGGGGAGGCATCATAGGCCAACTGTAGAGGTAAAGACGGATCAAAATGTGTCAAAACCTCTGAATTTAACACTGCACGTTTAGCCGTATTAAATGCAACATCACAGGCTTCAGTCCATATCTAGACCTTGACGAGGATGTCATCAAGATAGCAAGCCACTCAAGATCTGATCCATAGCCCTCTGAAACAAAGCTGGAGCAGACATTATTTCGAAGGGCAAGTGACAGTATCGGTAGAGCCCTTTATGAGTCATGATAGTCAACAGCTCTTGGGACTTCTCATCAACATGCATCTGTAAATACGCCTGACTCAGATCAATTTTGCTGAACTTTTGTCCACCAGCCAAGCCAGTGAAGAGATCATCAATGCAGGGAAGAAGGTATTGCTTTGCACACAACACTGGGTTAACAGTAACTTTAAAATCCCCACAAATCTGAATGGAGCCATCTTTCTTCAATACTGGAACGATTGGGGTTGCCCATTGGCTGTAGGTAACTGATACTAGGACTCCATTTTTGACAAGGCGCTCCAGGTCCGCTTAAACTTTTGGCCTGACAGCATATGGCACAGTTCTGGCTTTCAGACATTTTGGTTAGCTGTCAGGCTTAATGTTTAATTTCACAGTGATTCCTTTCATACTTCCCAGATCCTCTCCAAAACAGCAGCATGTTTCTTTAATACGGCTGTCAGACCTGTTTCTTCTTTAGTCATCCTGTGCACTTCTGCCCAGTTCAGCTGGATCTTCCTAAGTCATCACCTTCCAGTTAAGGCTGGGTAATTGCCTTCCATCACAAACAGTGGCAATTGAGCAGTCTGTCCACTGAGCTCCTCTTTAACATCAGTAGTGCCCAACATGGATACAGCTTGTCCAGTGTATGTCTTCAGAACAATTTTTGTCAGCTTAAGGGGGAGATGCCTTAGCTTCTCCTTATACACAGTGTCTGAGACCAGCGAATCTGCTGTGCCTGTGTCCAATTCCATGTGGACAAGTTTACCTTCCAATGGCGGGGTTACCCATTATTCATGTGAGCCAACTGCCATGAATAAGATGTGGAGTGGCACTTCTTCTTCTGACTGAGTGTCACTTTGATCATCCTGAGCCTGCTCTCCTGCGTGCAGATTTTCCTTTTTGGTTCGTCAGACAGAAGACTTCTTTTTCTTCTGCTTGCCTGTTCTGTTTGACTCTTCTTTCTCATGTTTGCAGGAACGCTCAATGTGTCCCTTTTTGCCACATTGTCAACACACTAGGTCTTTACACCAGCATTCTGATACATGGTGACCAGGCTTCTCACAGTGGTAACATTTCCGGCTTCCCACTGTCTGGTTGGTAGGTTCTTGTGACACCTTATTAACTCTGGTTGATGCACTTAATTGTTGTGCTTTCTTTGCTGCCAGTTCCATAGAAACTGCAATTTCAATGGCCTTCTGCCAGGTGAGCTTGGCCTCTGTCAATAGGTGCTTCTGTATTGCTTCACTGCACAGACCACACACTAACCTATCACATAGGGTGTCATCTAACACATCATTACATTCACAGTGCTCAGCAAGCTTTTTAAGAGTTGCTACAAATGTCACAATTGTTTCACCTTCTTCTTGATTCCTTCTGTAGAACCTAAATCTCTCAGCAATTACCAGTGGTTTTGGAGAAAAATGTGCCTCCAGGATTTTCACAATGTCACTGGAAGGTTTTGTGCCTGGCTTATCAGGGTGCACTAAGCTGCACAGCAAGTTAAATGTTTTAACTCCCATAACACTTAAGAAAGTTGCCACATTCTTGCCATCTGCTATTTCCTTTGCAAGAAAAAAAAATTAAAACCGCTCAGTATATGAGTTCCATTGCTCCACAGTTTCATCAAAATGCCCCAGGGGTCCACTAAGTGTAGCCATTGGAGCCTTTCTCTTTCTTTTCTTTTTTTTTTTTTCTTTTAGTGTCTTTTATTCATGTGTGTTGGGTCGTTCCCACACAATGACTAGTAATAGCCTTTCATTAGCACTGCTTTTCAGCTTTCTTTCCCCTTTCCCATCTGTCTGTTTCACTTTTGGTTTGCTCCATCAGCACACAGCACAGCCAGCCACCCAGAACAGAAAACAACAAAAGGTTTTTCTTACATTTTGCTTTCTCTCTGGTGGCAGTAGCAGCACAGATCTGTCCTTTGTCGTTGCCACTTTTGTTATGTTTGGCTCTTTGGAAGCTACTTGCACTCATAGAGAGAAACCAGCAGACAGGAACACAGAGAGATGTAAACACACAGACAGAGTTTTTATTCAACTACAACAAAGACCAGCCAGAACTGGCTGACCTATACCATAATATTCTAACTGTTGCTATGGCAACAAGCTAGGCTTTGTTGCTACAGCGACCTAGGCAGGACACAAAATACACAACAGTGGGTGCACAACTGGCTGAAAGGCTATACTAAAACATAGCTATCAATGTTCGCTGTCAAATTTGGGAGTGTGTATCTAGTGGAGTCCCACAGGGGTCAGTCCTGGGCCAAGTACTAGGCAATATTTTCATTATTGACTTGGTAATGAAATGGAGAGTGTGCTTACAAAATGACACCAAACTGGGAGGGGATGCAAGCACTTTGGAGAATACGATTAGAATTCAAAACAACCTTGACAAACTAGAGAATTGGTCTGAAATCAACAGGATGAAATTCAATAATGGTAAGTGCAAAGTACTGGACTTCGGAAGGAAAAAATCAAATACACAACTACAAATCAGCTGGCTATATGGTAATATTGCTGAAAAGGATCTGGGGGTTATAGTGCATCACAAATTGAATATAAGTCAACAATGTGATGCCATTGTGAAAAAGACTAATATCCTGCAGTGTATTAACAAGAGTGCTGTATGTAAGACACAGGAAGTTATTTTCCCACTTTATTCAGCACTGGTAAGGGCTCAGTTGGAGTACTGTGTCTAATTCTGGGCATCACACTTTAGGAAAGATGTGAATAAATTGGAAACAGTCCAGAGGAGAGCAACAAAAATGATGAAAGCTTTAGAAAACCTGAGCTACGAGGAAAGGTTAAAAAAACTGGGCATGTTTAATCTTGAGACAAGAAAATTGAGGGGGAACCTGATAATAGCCTTCAAATATGTTAAGAGCTGTTATAAGGAAGACAATGATCAATTGTTCTCCAAGTCCATTGAAGGTAAGACAAGATGTAATGTGCTTAAGCTGCAGCAACTGAGATTTAGGTCAGATATTAGAAAAAGCTTTCTAAGTATAAGGGTAGTTAAATTCTGGAATAGGCTTCCAAGGGAGATTGCAGAATCCCCATAGTTGGAGTTTTTAAGAACAGGCCGGACAAACACTCATCAGGTTTAAGTTTACCTTGTCCTGCCTCAATGCAGAGGGCTGGACTTGATGACCTCTCGAGGTCCTTTCCAGCCCTACATTTCTATATTTCTTGGTATCTCTGATATCATAATCCTACCTTTCTCCATTGAGCCATAGTGTCTTTCAGGTTTTACTAAAACACCAGAAAGAAGCAAAGATGTCACAAATCCAGGCCAGCCCTTTTTCAGGTGCAGATCACTTTTAAATAGAGATGGGCCTGAATGAAAATCCCCAAACACTCCTAACCTTAGAGGGTATTTGGGATCTTGATGTGAATTAGAAAAAACATAGGTCTGGAGACTTTTGCTTTAAAAACCACTATACAAATTATGTATACACATTTGATTATATGAAGGTTTAGTTTTTATGATTTTCAGATGGAAACTGCTTCAATAGCCAAATTCTGGCTCATGCTGGAAAAATGCTGTAATCTCACCTGTTACCAAAGGGGCACGTATGTCACCCGTGAAAGCTGTGTTCATATACATCCATATTCTGGCTGAAGCGAGCGGTATACACAACACTCTCTACCATTCTATTCCTGCTAAGAGATGGAATGATTTATGCAGAGGGACTGTTCATAGAGACTCATTCAGGCAGCTGCATTTGCCTGTGTGCACGTGTGTGTGTGTGTGTGTATCACATCCACCTCCCTTGTGACCATGCACCATCACTGCCCTCAGTCACAGAGGACCTGAAGATTCTCTGCAAACTGTTCTTTGCAACTTTCCAGAAGTAAAAAGGAGGTAAAAATCCATGGTATCAGCTTTCACCATTTGCTCTTGCTGATGCTTGTACAGATGGTTTTTTGGCAGGAACACATTTGCACCACCAGCCTGTTTTTAGTCCCATGTTTTTAGCACTGTCATAAAGAGCAAATCCAGAAAATGCAGTGCTGCTCTCAAAATACACATCGATAGGCCTAGTCTGAGATTTTGCTCTTATGAGCATATCCAGTAACTTGAATGTATCTCTTATGCTTTGCCCAGTATTTTGCTTTTCATATGTTTAAAATGTGAGGCTGTGTAACTCACATAAGAGTTTTGTATACACTTCAGTTTTGTGTATGCTTACATGCACACAACATACTTTACATTCTCATGTACTAAAAGCAGCTATGTTGTGGCTTTTTTTGTTTAAGATGCCACAACAATACAAAAATATATTGGACTTGATCTGTTTCTTAAATTGAGACAATGAATAATAGGTTTAATCTGATAAATCACTTTAGGTCATCAGAAACACATTTATCTTTTATGATTCTTTGCTGGAAAGTTAAATTTTTATTGAATGATCAATTACTTTTACAATAATGCTAGATTATTTCAAATAGGAAAATTTCATTATTTTACCATTTACAACTATGCTATAGTTTCTGTGTCTGAAAGACTAATTAATGTTTCATTGATTCATATTACAAATAAAAACAAACAAAAAATAAACTCAAAACTATAGGTGAAATTTTTCATGAGACTAGCTAGGAAAAAACACATCAGACAAGTTTCTGGGACTCACAATGCTGCCAGCAGGCACCTGTTTTGCATTTACTATGATAAACCTTAAGGTGATCTTTCATACCCGATTGTATTTATCATTAAGGAAAAATCATGGAATTATTAGTTGCCAAGGAGAGGAGGAGAGAAAAATGATTATGAAAGATTCAAAAATGCTCAGCATTTAAGTTAAAGCTGTCTAAGGTCAGGTCCTCTATGTTTCCAATTTGTTCACTTTATTCAAGAGTAAAATACAGTGAAGTTAGCGTTTCTTTATTCACTGATCACAGCTTGTTCATTTATTTTTAACATTTCACCAGGCTTCCCATGCTGTTTCCTGACACCTCTCCTACTGTCAAGTTACATTCTATGTACCTCACTTTGTTACATGTTGCCCTAGTCACCTCGATGTCCCTGCTTTTAGCTTCTTCTAACTCTTAGACCCTGTCATGCAAAATATAGCTGCCTCTCTGTATATTTTATAAAGCTTACCTGACACAGCTGTATTTAACCATTATTTTATTTAACAATTGCCAGGACCCGATGAGCAGAAATTTGTTGCTGTTCCATTGGCCTGCTGCAATAGAGCCGCAAAGGCTACTCCTTATTCAGCGAAGAAAGGGCCTTTTCTAGTTGCTATGGAATGTTGAATTAGGCTTTCTGCATCTACCCCTTTTTTTCAAGGATGATCCTATCTTCAGGAACAAAGACCGGGTCTTCACCACACTCATTACCACCGATGACAGTTAAACTCCTAGAAGGATGTCAGGAAATTCCATTGAGTTGGGGGAAGGAATGGTCTAGGACTTGATCTTCTGAGTGCCGGCATACCTGCTGACTTCAGTGGGAGCTGCAGGTGCTCAACCAGTGTGAAATTGAGGCCCCTGAATGGTAAAGTAGGAGGCTAGTGTTTCTTCAGCTTGATTAAATGTCAGTCAGCAGGGGAAACAAATTTCAAAGAGGTCACAGCTTGAATGGTGCTTTCCCTTTGCTAACAGCTCCATTCCTAAATCTGCCAGGAAGGACAAGAAAAGGGCCATGAGGCTTGAAGAAATAAAAGATGAAACAAATCAGAGAGGAAAAAAGAAAAGAAAAGAAATAAAGCTTGCAGCCAAGGGAAATTCTCTCTTTCATCTGGAGCTCTAGGATGGGATGATAGGGGTAAATGGCAGAGGTGGGGGCATGACAATGGTAAATGGAGGAGTCACCCTATAGCATTTAGAGATTATCACTGCCCCTGCACTCATTGGCCAGATTATTAAAATCAATTTCAGAGGATTGTCCTATACCTTGTCCAACCCCACAGCCATAAAAGGGGATAACTGCAGCACTAAAGCTATCTTAATTTTAACTAAGCATGTAGCCATGGATTGGAAAAGTTGCAGGCACCAAGAGGTGTTAGTGGGGAGGTGGAAGCTGATTTGAGTCTCAAAATGTCCAGTGTGATATTGTTTACATTTTGGCTTTGATAAACGGCCTCTCAGTCCAGCAATGTTTTGGTTTTACTACATTATGAGACCACCAGGCCACAAATTTTATGGAGCTAATGTCCATATCATCTGTATAATAATTAAATATTCCCATGGAATCCTCTCTCCCTTAGATGAGTACACCTATTAAAAGAGGCCAATTTAGATAGACACACACAAAATACATACTGCATAAGTATATTAGTCAAGTTATCGAGTTGCCTATCTTGCAATCTGTACTGCATTTCCTTGCATCATGTATTTTATTAAGTAAATAGTAGCCTGTAATAAAAAGCATGGTTATGCTGGGAAATCAGACACCTCAGATGCATTGTAGATATTGATACCAAAGGCCAAGTGCTTTGAATGACCTCAGAAATGTGCACTATGACTGCAGTAGTTAGTGCTTATAGAATGTGTATTATTACATTTTTTAAATATCTGGCTAATGAGGGGAGATCAGTACAATTATCTCTAATACCTGTACAGTCTGCATTTTCATCAGCCACCTTCCTGCATCTTGTAATGTGAAATACACAAAGGATTGTCTAATGAATTATAATTAAATTGACAATTTAGTATGTCCATTGTTTTTACATGTGGATCTGATGTCAGAGATATAGCTGCAAAGACATCTTTTAAAACTGGCCTTTTTATAATTGAACTAGATTTCACGTCTGGGTTGTAATGTCAGCATAAACTACTCTACAGTGAATGGTAATTAATCTGAGTCCCATTTCATGTAGAGGCAAGAGTTTTGCCAAGTGTGTCTATAGGGCTTTACTTATCAAAAGGATTTTTATGATGTGTATTTCTATTAAAGTGACCCATTCTAAAAGTGAGAAATTTATCTAGGCAGTGGCCTCAACATCTCGTAGAAGATCAAGAGCATTACCATGTATGCCCATGGGATGGCAGATCCCTTTCAGTGTCACTTGACATTTTTCAATCTTTAATCACAGAGGTGTCACCAATGACTTGCCAGGAAAGGCATATCAATTGATACCTAGCATAACTTCTCAATGAAATATTAACCTTGTACCAACTGGTTGCTTATTTATTATACTATTTGAACAACACGAATCTATGAATTATTCAACCACTGTATGAATAAGATAAATATGACACATAAGAACAGATTTCATATACATTAAAACAGTGTTCTAAAGGGACATAACAGAGTAAAGGGATTACATTAAGCAGAGGAAGATATAGGTTGGATATCAGGAAAACATTTCCTAACAGTTATGTCTATCAGATAGTGGAATAGTCGCTCAAGAGAAGTGGTGGAGGCCTCATTGCTTGAGTTATTTAAAATTAGACTAGATAAAGTACTCATCTCTATGGCAGAAGAAACAATGCTGCAGTGGCACAGGAAAGGGACAAAATAACAATACACTTTTTCCATATTTAATTTATCTGATTCAATGGATTTTTTTACACAAGACATATTTGTATAATTTATGGAAGATGTGCAAATACAATAAGTGGATTTCAGCTGTAGTGTTGCAAAATACAATAGACCATCATTTAAAATTATACTAAATCAAATTTGTGCTAGCAATTCAGACTGTGACATGATTTCCCTTTGTTTAAGGAATAATATCTAACACTTTGTAGTATAGTATATATACATCAATACAGAAATGACTGCTAATTCTGATTAGTGGGTGAAATCATTGTTGTGCAATTGCTGTTGAAATATAAAAATTCAGCCATTATAAAAATCCAACAGCTTATTCATAAAACTGCAAAATATTTAAAAGGCTGTACTTTCATGTATTGGCTAACATTTGACTGATTGAAACCCATAGTAGATCTGTTTCTCTGTGCCAGTATTTCTTAAACTGTGAGGCTCAACTTTTTATTGGAAAGCTGATGCAAAACCAGAGAGGAAATTATGTTAGGTGAAAAAAAGAAATATATATGGTTTTTGCTTACTTCTTGACAGAATGGAATCTCCAGTAGTGAATACTTACTGGCAGTACTTGAAAGGTAAAGCCTAATTTGCTCATCTGAAAGTGGACATGAACAAGAAAAAATACAACAGGCTGCCTTATCCACTTTAAATGTTTTAAAAACATAATTCCAAAATGCCCAATTTCCCCCATCATTTCTCCAGTGAAGGCTACATTCCCTCCTCAACCACATTTAAAATAAATTACATTGGGCGACCTATGTATATTTTTGTAATAAGAGGAAGATTGTCTGTGACAAAGTCTGAGAAATTCTGAATCTAGATCAATCTAAATGTATCTGTTAAATGGTACAATGTGCACCTGTCATTAACCTGTACCAATTCCATCCCGACGGAATGATTAAAACTTCACCTCTCAATTTCTATAACAGAAATAAAGACATGGTATTAGAACAGAATTGTCACACAGCTTCTGATTGAGAAATATCTTACCATAGAGTGGTAGGGCATGAAGGGTTTTGTATTCCGGGATGAGTATCCCCCCACTACCGATGCACAAATATCTCCCACAGAGAAGTTAGAGAAAGACTTACCTGCTTTAAGTGCCTTTGGGCTGTTGGGAAAGGCTCTTTCCACCTGAGGAATGTGAATATTAAGAGTCTTTGGAACCACAGTAAACAATGGCTCGGTGTCCTGAAAGCAGGTGAGTCAGAGACCCCCTTCCTAAGAGAGACCGCCAACTTTCCTTTCTCATGTCCCTTCTCAAATCACCATTCTTTGATTAGTCTTCCAGTTAAGAGTTGCACATCATCCTGTGTTTGTATGTATGATACTTTTGTGCTAAATTTTATACTGTTTTGAACTCATTTGGGCGTTTAGATTATAATCTCCTGGTATAAGGACTCTGTTCTTCTTTGGAGGCACTGTGAAATCCTGACTCTGTTGAAATCAATGGCAAAACTCCCATTGTCTTCAATGGGGCCCAGATTTCACCCATCATATCTATTTTACAGTAGCACACACACTTACGCAGCTATATAAATAACTGATAAGGCAGAACTTAAATAGCTGCTATGTCAAAGGCATCAGTTTTCATTTTGGTCAGTCCTGTGAAAAGGTCTCTATCATGTGGTTGAGGCCACAAATATAACGTATGTCTTTAAATTATTAAAATTGGACAGGAAATCGGTCTGATCCTAAATGTTTCTTTTAATTCTACAGGCAGCTGCTTTATCATTGTGAAAGTGAAAATACAAAATAGTAGTGACAGGTCTGATCTGCCATTGCCTTGCACCTCACGTAGTTATTTACATCTGTGCAAAGAGGTGGTCAAGAACTATCAGATCAGATTTCTGTACACATCTAATGGTAGCATCTTATGATCGCTTTGCATAGGTGCAAAAACTATGTAAGGTGTACGGCAGCAGAGAATAAAGTCCACAATATTTGGGGGAATCTAAAAAGACAGAGCAATATGGTGAACTCTGTTGTTGAATGTGCTTTGACAATTAACTATGTTTAATAACAGAACTGTGTTGACAAATACACAAACACGAAAGTAAACAAAAAGAATCATGTTAACTTCAGCTCTAGCAGAAATTACTGTTCATGGAAAGTTTAATATTGGTGAAGTGAAAGATAAAGGTGGTCAGCAAATAACTGGGGCTTGATTCTGTTCTCATTTACATTGATTTCACACCAATGTAACACCATTGACTTCAATAGGGTTACTCTTGATTTCCTCCAATGTAAATAAGCTCAGTATCACAGAGAATCAGTCCACAATGTTTTCAGTGTTTATAGTTCTCAGTTGTTAAGATGATATTTTAACAATGGAGAATGAAAGTAAATTAAACAGATGGTATTGTTCTTGTAACTTTGATAACAGAGCAAATAACTTCTCCCATCTTCTCCAGAAATAATTGAGAGTTAGAACCTCCTGACAATTCTGACTGGATACATTACAAGTCCTTGTAGAGCAGTGGGCAAAAGGTATTGCTACTAAGTTTTGTTTTAAACTGATGATAAATGATCAGTAAATGATAAATGATAAAATATGGTACTGGAGCTAAGATAACTCAAAGGTAACATTAACAAATTTAAAAATAAAAAACAGACAGGGAATGACACCAGATAGCGCTGCGGACACACTGTACAGTTGTAATACAGACATAGCACACATTTGCAGAAATTTCTTCCTGTGTCAGCCACCTATTTATTAGAGATATTACATTCAGACAAATTGAACAGGAAAACCCTACAAATATGTAAATTCTGCCACAGACACACACATTTTCCAAGCATTATGTATACTCTAAAAACCATATAGTATTTTGGAAGAGGTGGGTTGCACATTTCTCACGTTTGTCTCTGTTTGGTTACTGAAATTTATGGATTAATGGATTAGTTATACCATGTGATTTATCTATGCTGTAGATGCCAGATCATTTGACTACATATGCTTTACCACAAGCATTAAAAGTAGTAATTTAGTAATATCCTTTCTAAGAAATATGAAAATATTTTAATGCTAATAATTAGCAATGGATTATTGAAAAGACTAAAACATTTCCTTTAACTATTGACTACGTAACTCTGTAATCTCATATACTTGAAAAACTATACTCTGCTACATCTTTTCTTCTTGTATATATGTATTATACACTTCCTCAGTTTGAAGAAAAGTGGTAAATTTTAATTGTCACATTTTTTCTGTGTCTTTAATAGGAACAAAACTACAAAAGTGATTTTAATTTTCTTCACAAACTGGGCTAATCTGATTTCAAATAACCTGGGGTGGCAACAAATCCACTTTCTGCTTGCCTTGTCCTATCTCAAATTTTGCATTCTTTCATTACACTGATTTGCCTGAGGATCCTTGTTAGTGCATTCAGACTTTGCATTACTTGCGCCCTTCCCCTTCATACTGCACTAACCTTGCACGTCATCCCAAAACTATGCTTGCACTGCTACATATCTACTTTTCATTTTTGGCTCTGCTGTGAATAGGAGAACAGAATCTTAGTTATGTTCTTAACTAGAGTTATTGATGCACCTGAATGCTAACCACGCCTTTTTATTTATGTGATCTTCCATGAGTTCAAAAAACTGACTAAAAGTCAACCCAATCTCATAGGTTCTGATTCTGTTTGCAGTTATGCTGGTAAATCATAAGTCAATGGAGTAAACCAAAGTCAAAGGACTTACACCCAATTTCAGAGCCTGAGCTTTTGAGTTGCAGATTGCCATCAACTTTAAGTGAAGTCAGTGGGAGTTTAGCATCTTGCAAGATTGAGCTCTAAATCAAATCATTTATCAGGCCAACAGCATTTCCTTACAGTAGTCATACTGTGAGTTTGGGAACCAGAAAGCAGATACACATATCAATAATTTTTCTTAAATTTGTATTATTTATAAATTAGAGGGCCAGTCTCCCAGTGGGAGAGAAAGAAAGTCTGTCTTGCAGCTAAAGGAACTAAGGGAGGTTCCCTGGTGTATCTACCAGAAGGTGAGAATCCATAAGGTTGGTCAAGTGTCTTACTGGGAGAACTCATGGGCTTCGCGTGGGCATGACAAGTGAAGGTTTAATGGGGCATGGTTAGAGCAATTCATAGGAGAACTTTGAATCGGTGAAGAGAAGTCCAAAGGGGTTGGCATCTCAGTAAGGAGTGTACATGGAATTAAGCTGCTTATGAGGGATTGATCATGGGTGGTTGTGTCTTGGGGTGGTGTCGCAAGGGGAGCTGCAAGCATAGGGAGAAGTACATGCATGGTGGGTGTATGGGGGAAAATGTAAAGAGGAGATTTTTCTATTAAAAGAAGAAGAAACCTGGACTCTCCCTACCCCAAGATGCTACTATCTTCTAAGTGGAGAAAGGGAAGTAAGTAACCAATTACCTCCCACAAAGATTTCTGCTACAGCAAAGGCTGGTGGAACCTATGGTATCTTGTCTTGTTCTTATAATAATAAACAACAAAGAGACTTAATTCACTAACAGACATAACAAATATGACAAAACTGAACATAATATGTGCTTTGCCTGGGAGGATGCCTAATTTTCCAATATCTTCCAAGGGCCTGATCCTGCTGCTCTGACTCACGTGAGTAATCCAGTTGAAGACAAATGCTACTTATATGAATAAGGGCAGCAGCATCAGGTTAGGCAATTTTGCTTTTTTTCCCTATAGTTTAATCTTTAGAAATTGACATGTAAATTTCATTTCCATTGTTTAGTATAATGAACAAGTAGAACAAAGAGAACAATAATATCAAAGCAAAATTAAAAACCAAAGGAAAAGGACCATAAAACTGGTCACTGTTTCTGTTTAGTGTGATGAATAATAATAATAATTAAGAATACAATAGCGAAGATAAATTATGCTACAAATATGGCAATGTCTTATTTCACTGTATTTGTTATCAAGAAGACATGCAGTCCAGAAACTCATGGCATACACACTGGCAAAAGCCATAAACCATGAGAATAACAAGGCTCGAAGGAACAAGGCTGACGAAGACGACCCCCAGGGTGACTTTCTTAGATACCAGTAAGTAGATCCCTAAAGGCAAGGAACTAAAGTATAACAAACCTAGCAACCAAACGAGCACTCGAATTGAGGTCTGGAAGAGCAAAGATGTACAGTTCCACACTGTCCAATTATGCGATACAGTTGCAACAGAATCAAAACTTGTGGGTCTGTAGAATTCCACCACAGGGGTGGAATTCAGAGTCTGGGGACTCTCTCGCTGCACTTCCATGATGGTTATAACCAGGCAGTTGGAGGAAGCATGAGAAGGGCTAACAAGAGATGCTAGCCTTTTGGGAGTTAGCAGTAGTTCTGTAGGATTATCTGGTAGGCACTTCTTCCCCTTTCCCCCACAAGCCAAATTCAGAAGGATGTTGTTGTCATCAGGAAGACTATTAATCTCATCATCAGGCAGGCATGTCTCAAACCTACAGAATGGGCACACTATGACTCCCTGAGGAGAGTCCCCAAAGTCTATGATCTTACAAAGGCATTTGGCACATACTCTGTGACAACACTCCAGCACTTTTGGTTTCCTCTGTTTCAGGTTATAGCGGTTGTAACAGATTTTGCACTCAAGCTCATCTGAGCTCTGGGACTCCACAGTATCCTCTGGTAGTTGACTGGTCATTTCTTCTAATGGTTTGTAGACTTACGATGATAGGAGTCAAAAACAAATGCTTCACTAAGGATGCTTTTAGGGTTCCTTTCAGATTATCACATCACCCCCATATCAGTCAGGAAAACAAGAGAGGAAGATGTCATAAGTACCAGTAATCTTCATTCATTTTCAGCTTCTGTCAATGGCTTGGAATGTGTCCTTCACTCTGTGCCATGTATCCATGTAAAAAAGAGAAGGTGGAGTTTCTGTAGAGGAAAAAGAGAGTCTAGCATGGTTAGCACTGAATTGAAGACAACTCTTTTAAAGCTTTATCTTCCCAAGGACACTTAAAAAACTCTCTAAAAGCATTCTGAAAATAGTTTTTCTGTGTCAGAAAGGGCATATACAGCAACCTTGCTGATAAAATTTTATACCACACCAGGCATTTATGTATCCTTAGTCTCACATGTAGCCTCACTGCCTCTCTAAACCCATTCACTCCTCATTGGATCCTAGTTCTGTTAGATTTGTTCACTTATCTATCACCCTGTTTTTTCTTTCTCTCTCTTTACATAGCTGTAAGAGCACCTCTTTTTCATTATGCCTCAAAGTCAAATATACAGGGCAATAAGATGACAGTTTTTACTATCTAGTCAACAGGCCCCCTTAAAAATATATTGACGTTAGGGTTGAGCCCAACCAGTACATCTTCCAAGTGCCCTGTCCCTTTTTCCTGGTTCTTCTGACTTTCTATGCTATGATGGCTGGTTCTAGACTCCTAACTAGAGAGAGGATTGTAGGAAGTATGCACTGCTGCACCCCTGGTGGAGTTTGTTCCACCAGGATCTACAGACTGGGTTGTACTGGGATAAAAAATAAGTCCTATTATGTAACATATATTGTGTGTTTTAATCATGATTTCTGGGCATATTACAGATATTTAAAACAAAACAGTGCTGCCTGCATTGGGTAACAATAATTGTCAACGTCTATAAACCCGTAAAATTCCATAAAATAACCCCAAATTCATACACATTCTTAGCCAAACAGCGAAGTTTCACAATGTGCTTTGAAGACTGTCAAAGTACCAGAGGCAGCGTGTTCATAGCTAGTTACTTGCCACTAGGGCCCTGGCCTAATACTCGGACCCAGCTGAGCTGTGCTTGGCAAATGACTGGGAGAAGAGGGGAAGTGCAAAAAATGACTTTATATCAATTTTACAGCTCACCAGTTCGGGGCTGGACAGGGACCATTTTGGCTCCCAGTACCATTTAAATCAGCTTAAAGGTTGTTCAAAATTGGGCCCAGCTGTCTATAGCTTCAAGCTCAGACTCAGGGGGTCGACGGGTTTGTACTTGGGTGGTCAGCCCGTGCCACTGTCTGAGTCACAACTTCACCACTGCTTATACTAGCACTCAAGCAGAGCTGGGGCATGTCTGTCTACCTGGGTTGAGAGGCACACTTCCAGCGCAGTGTAGCCATATCCCAAGAAGTTGTTCTGGCAGCTGGGAATTGCCGGAGTGCAGAATGCTCTGGCTACACACCCTTTTGCCCCAGGCATGCCCCTATGCTGGGGGGATGGGAGGAGGGAGATAGAGCCACTATCCCTGGTCTACATCACCTAGAGATTCCCCTTAAAATGGGGGGATCCTTAGGAAGCTAGTTATGTTGGGTCTACAACCCTTTTGAATTACTGGGGCAACACAGATGGCCCTTAGTGGACCCAAGCATCTGGGCTCCAAACTCCAGTCCTTAAATTATATTGCTGTTGGCTTTTCTGCATTTTCTATTATCAGCAAATTTCATTACCTTGTTACTCATGCTGTTTGCAGATAAAGTATACCAAATCAATTCTAACATGGACTCTTGCAGCACTCTATTTCCAAAACTATTTCCAGTCACGAGTTCCTTCTCTCTTTGTTATCCAAGTTTCAGAATGCTGTATCCACTGACTCTAGGGAGAAGTCATTTGAGCTTTACTATATCAGAGGCTTTCCAATGGTACAGTAGATAATATCAATGGCTTCATCAACTCCCTTCATAATGTCTTCAATAAAATCTATTTTGTTTCTCCAGTTAGTGAACTACTGCTGACTAGTCATAATTAAAACTCTCTCTATATATTTGCTTTCTGTCTCTGATTAGTGTTTCCAGTATCTTCATCATAGCCTAAGTCCATGTATTTGTCTATCAATCTTTAAACTTCAATTTCTTGACCATTAGTTTTGGCAAGGTCCTGATTTTTTGCCTCCTGGGAAATTGATGTCACTACTGGAATTTATATCTTCATCTTACACTGAGAACACTGAGGCAGAAAATTCTCTCTTTTTAGCTTCTTCTGTCAATGAATTACACCTGCCTTTCTCTCGGGTGCCCTAACATCTCCTTCATGAACCTCTTATTCTTAATGGAATTATATTTTATATTATTTGTCTTAACTTCCTGTGCAATTTGGGTTCTATTCTCCTCTTCTATGTTTTAAAAATTTACTTTCAAAATGTTTACACAAGATATAACACTTTGAACAATACAGCAATGAAAACGAATGATAACAGTACAAACAACAAAACATATAATAATATATTCCTGTAAGAATTTATAACATACAGACCCCATTATTCATTTTCTTAACTTATTTCTACATCTTCTAACTTTATTCTCTAATATTTCCAAACATCCTCCACACCTTATCAATAAATTAATTATTATGTGTATTGTGTTAGCAATTGGAGGCATTATACTGGCCACTGTAAACACATAATACAAAGAGCTGCTCCCTGCTGCACAGAGTTTACAATCTAAGTATACAAGGAGAGAGACCAGGTGGATATTTTAGATCTCACATGACTTATTCTTTACCCCTGATGACTTTTTGCACTTCTTTATTCATTCACACTAGTCTAGTAATATCGCTAGATGACCTTTAGAATGTGAATTAATTTGCAAATATGTATATTAGCTCAGTCATTAATTTGCATAAAATGTCACCTGGAGCTGGGTAAAACTTGATAGTTATGAGAAAAGTACACTGAGTGTGAGAATAACTGGCCAAGGAACAGGGGAAATGAGTGCTAGTTGTCTGTGTGAGGCCCACTTGAGGACACTAATCCACTAGGAATTTGGGAAACCTACAGAATGGGCACAAAGATGAAATGCCACCTTCAGGGATGCTAAGTCCCACAGAAAAAGCTTAGAAAAACTCAGAAAAATTCTGGGCCTTGGACTTATCAGTGGTGAGTCTCATCTAGTTTTTTCTACTGGGTATGAGATAGGATAATTAATTCATAAATTCCCAGTTAGGGTTGCTCAAAATTTTTTTGTCAAAACTGTTTTTTGAGAGAAAATTGGCAGTTTGACAAACCAAATTTTTTCACAAAAAGTCTGCTTTCCAGGAAAAATTTCAACTTTTTGTTGAAAACCCGAAACCCCAAAATTTTCAGATTTGAACCAAAAAATCAAAAATTTCTGCTGAAAACAAACCCATTTTCCAACCAACTCTACTCATAATTTTATCATATTTGCTTGCATACCAAAAATATGTAATGTATGCTAAAACATTATTTTTGTGTAGCAAAAATACAGTATTTTGCTTGATTCTATTCCTTTTATTTGGCCAGATTCAGCACTACTATAAAAATCAAAATTCCATTGAAGTCCCACTTATAAAACTAGTACATTTGGATCATTCTTTTAGATTTCCTGAACCATCTCTTCTAACTTTCAAGCAACCCCTAATCTCTCCAACCTCATCATCAGAAGCAAGTTCACCATAGACCAGGACACACCAACTCAAATCGGCACAGACCCTGCCAGAATAACAGATGCAAAACCTGTAGACATACATATTTCCACTGCTACAATGATCAACGCCCTTCAGAGCACACCTTTCAAGATCCAGGGGTCCAACAAGTGCCTATCACAACATGTTGTGTACCTCATCCAGTGCACTAAATGCCCCAATAACAACTATGTGGGGGAAACCAGACAATCACTACGCTCTCGAATGAACTCACACAGCAAAATGATAAAAGACAAAAACACCTTATCACTTCCAGATGAACACTTTCCACCAAACAATCACGCTATATCTGACTTCTCAATCCTCCTCATCAATGGAAACCTGCATAACACTTTCAAAAGATGAGCCTGGGAGCTTAAATTCATAACTTTGCTTTACGCTAAAAATCATGGTCTTAATAAAGACACTGGAATTATGGCTTGCTAGGGCAATGTGTAACTCACTAATCCCCTTTTTGTCCTATGATTTCATGGCTGTTAAATAGGCCACTTCACGTTGAATGGCCCCTTAGAATATGTGCTAACTACTTATGTTAAACTATCTGCTCGACCTTGTATTTAGCTGTGACTACTTTTCCTCAGACCTGAAGAAGAGCTCTGTGTAGCTCAAAGGATTGTCTCTCGCACCAATAGAAGTTGGTCCAATAAAAATATTATCTCACCCATCTTTGTCTCTCTAATATCCTGGGATTGACATGGCTACAACACCGCATACAAAAAAAGAACAGAGGCAGCCAGGAAGCTGAAGGTTAGGTTTGTTTAGCAGGGTGGATTCCTGTGTTTATGGGAAATAGAGTCCAGGGCCACACAAAAACACAGCTAAACAGAGGTCAGAAATCAGTGTTAGTCACGCAACAAGTTCCCTCTCTATCAGAGTTCAGGCATGGTGACATGACTGTGTGTGTGGGAAGCTTGCCCTACTGCTACTGTGTAGATAACGAGGACATCATTTGCCAGGGCTATATCAAGCCAGTGCTTTTCATCAGCACTAAATTCACACAAATATGTGTGTGTGGAAGTTTATGGCTCTATGTGAATTAATTTGCAAATATGCATATTAGCTCAGTCATTAATTTGCATAAAATGTCACCTGGAGCTGTGTAAAACTTGATAGTTATGAGAAAAGTACACTGAGTGTGAGAATAACTGGTCAAAGAACAGGGGAAATGAGTGCTAGTTGTCTGTGTGGGGCCCACTTGAGGGCGTTCTACTCCCCTTACTTGAGCTTGCTTGCCGTCTTTGTGGCTTAATGTAGACTCTTGTGGAGTACTGCAGACTGGTAGTGTTGGTTTGAAAACTGCTCTGCCGCCGCACTCATTTGCTTGGAAGGGGTGTTGAAAGCTTGCAATGGAGGCATGATGGTGATCCTGAAGGGAAAGATGGGTGATTCCCGGTGCTAAAACTACCTTGTTGAATCTCCAATCTGTTATGAAGCAAAATAGGAGGCAGCCAAGTTGCTAGCTGCAGGAGCAGGTGCCCTGATGTGTCCCCGTGGGCTAGTAACCACCAGAGAAACCTCTGGTGCTTGGGAATATGCCACAAGTGCTGCTTCACTCCACTGCACACGCAACAAATACTTTTTTGAGCCTAGAAGCACCCTTTCATATTCCTGATGGGGCTGCTCCACCTCTGCAAGTGCTGATAAAATTAGGGATCTACTGCTGCTTTGGCAGAGACCCCAGCCTTTCCCAACTTGCTTCCTTAAAGATCCTCTCTCTTCCAACTGGAAGCCAAACTGGAGGGACCATGAGAAAATTAACAGGGGAAATAAATAAAAATAAAGTTAATTCCCTGGGGAAAGAATCCCTTACAAAAGCCCACTCCCACGGAGCAGAGGAAACATCTGCTCCTCTCCAGGAGGCCAGGGTAAAGTGGTTCAGCAAATATGCAGGCAGAGGAGCTTTCAGTTTAAAAAAAAAAAGGAGCAACTGGCATCATCTTGCTGGTTTGGATGGAAATACCCTGCTGTTATAACTATAGTCCAGAGCAATGCATCCATATTAGAGGAATCCTATTTATAAAAAAGTATTTAGACTTCAATACAAAGGCCACATTTTGTCTCCAAAGATCAGTAGCTGATTTCTGAACTATATTCCAGTCACGCCTATATTATAAATCAACAGCTCGTCCAACAAAAGCTTTTCAAAAATGACAACAATCCAGTTCAAAATTACAGAGATGAAACAAAGAGGCACACTGCCCTTCAAAAGACGACCTTTTAAAAGATATCAAAATACTTTCCTTCAGAAATCTCACAGAAGCTCTTTGATCACTTCTAGCTTTCCCAATAAACTGCAATCTCTTCGGTATGGATTAAAAACCATATCTCCGGTAGAGCAGTACGTTCATCTTCAACCAGTTCCAGTTATATACTGACTCAGCAGCAAGTGCCCATCTCACTGGATTTTTCCAGCTTGTGCTATGCAGTTTGCTAAAATAAAAAAAACCTGCTTTACTAATCCTGACATTTGTATACACTACATTCAAAGCTCTGGCAGCTCTGGTGTGTTCAACCTGTTTCATGCCACTTTTCTGCTGGCATTGGACAGCTTTTAACAATGAGCATTTCCCTGTCAGCGCTAATCAATGTGTCACTTTGCATTAGTTACAGGATGTGGCATATTGATCTGTTCTTGGTTTATAGTCAACTGGGTAACTGCACTGAAAAATGCCTCAGTGCATTCTTTGTATGATAAAAATGATCCTTACTGGGTGAGGGAGGAAAGCTTTTTTTTTTTTATAAGGCTTTCAAAGAAAACCTAAGAAATATTGTGCATGAAAGAGAATATGTGCAGCTTAAAGATTTATTCATTTTATTATTATTTTTAGGTACCTAATAACATGCACAATAAATCTCTGAAGTCAGGGGCTGTCTTTTTACCAGAAGTTAGCAGAACACTTAGCACAGTGGGACCCAATCCCTGATTTGGGCCTTAAGTACCACTATGATAAAAATAACAACACTGGAGAGAACACAAAATATATAAAACTGACATTTGAGTACCATGTGCATAAAGCAAGTGAATAGCATATACAGTTGTGTTGTATTTATATTCCTTGTAGCTATATGTCTCAAACTGTCACAAACCATATTTGTGATATTTCTTTGTACCAAGAGTCTAGGTGAGATTTTTAGGATCCTCTTCTGATTTTACTTACTAATGCACATGTAACTTGGAGTATATTTATTTATGTAAATGGGAGAGTCAGTACTTTGGCCTTTGAAAGTTAATAATATGCTGTAACATAAAGGGTTTAAGGTATTGTGTGATTTAAGGATAACAATGTAATCAATGAGTAACATCTTTTTTCTGATTTAGTTGGTAAAGGTTCCTTGTGTAGGCAGGGCAGACATTACTCACCTTGTTTTGTATCTAATACAGTGATCTTTACACACTACTGTACATTAGCTCTGCATGTACTTTCCACATCATTTTTGCCTATACATGTGCAGAGATCACCAGACTCCATTACATGTACACTAGTGTAATTTGCATTATTTCTTATGCTAATACTAAAACTATGTGCTGGACAGCAAGTGAAAGTGGCAGGAATATCTGAGGATGCTGATTGAAAATACAATACTCTGCATAACTTCCCTTTAGCTCCAGACAGAGGCTAGGACAATGCAGATATAATTCTTGCAACTGACTATGATGCAGTGTAGACTGCTCCATCAATGAGGCACATAGACATCAGCAAAGTCTCTTCACCAGTATTTCTAGAGAAAGATTGTATTTCTCATATATAATTATTAAATCATTTACACAGCAATATGCTAATGGAATATTTTTATTCAAAATTAAGCTGTGCTTATTTATTTTATTTTTAGAATAAAACACAAAGGACTAGATCCCTCAGGAGGTGTGTATTGACTTTAGTGGATTAATTTACACCATCTAAAGATCTGGCCTGAAATTTGTATTTAAAATGGTAACAAAATTAGTTTCATAAAAATAAAAAGTTATTCAACAATTATTTCCTTTTTTAAACCAGTTTTAATTAATTAATTTCCTATTTACTTGGGCTTCCACTTTTTTCCGTATTGGGCAAACTGTTGTTTGATTACTTTTTCCTGTGATACTTTTTCCACTGCAGATGGCTTTCCCTTTATGACCCTGAAATCAAGAGAAATGATCTATTACAATATGAATACATATTGCACAATAGAAATCAGATCCTAAAAGCCCAATCATTATGCTATACAAAGAAATGAGACAATTACTTCACAGAGCAGGTTCAAAGATTTACCATTCTCTTCTCTGGTAATATTTTTTATACTAGCTTGCTCAATTAGATAGATAATCTGGAGATCCACTTTCCTTCTCCAGATTTTTTTGTCCTTCAGAACTCTTCTGAGAATTATTGTACTATCTGTAAGACATGGATTCTAGATAATGAATTGAAAAGATATACAATGATAAATAAATAAAAAGCTTTCCAACATTTTATTATGTGATTTAATATTTAATTATGTGATCTGCAGATATGTAAATCATTTATTTTTATGCTCAGCATTAATAAAAAGCCAGCATGTTATTATATTGAGTTTCAGAATGCCTGCCAATTAAAGAAGATAAGTTTGCCAGGTAGTTTGCTTGACACAATACAGTTGAATGTAAGTTAAGAAACATAGTTACAAAAACTTTTTTTTTTTTTAAAGCTTTCTTGTTGTACTGGAAGGTGTTGGTTAATACATACAAAATTACACCACTAAAATACTACAGAATTCTTTCCCTTAGGACGTATTTTGTACTTTCTATCATTTGGGAGGGACCTTTGAACGTGGGAACAGATGAGAACAAACTACAGTTAGTCATGATTTCTTCAGTCAGGTGAAATTCCCCTCTGTTCATTGGGACCACAAAAAGCCTATCTACTGTAACCCGCACCTAAAAATAGGGTTTAAATAGAAATTAAGCAGTGCATATGCCTTGCGTAAGTCTTCTGGTCTAGGACTATAAATAATTCTAGCATAGAGTGCAAGGGAGTTGTAATTCTTCCTTTTACTATTGCTCTTACAACATTGCTTCCCCAACACTGCGATTTCTTTTACTTGGTATATCTCGCTAATTAGCCTCTGAACTTCTATATGTGGAAAAGAGAATGTTCCAAAGCAAGCCTCTAGATCCCGGAACCCTGCAATTTCAGGAAATTCAGGTCTGGATCTAGATCTGAACTCTATAGTCCATGACTCTAGACTCCATAGTCTCTAACATGAAAATTAGTGATGAGTGCAAATCAGAAAGTTTGGACATATGGTTTGGATAAGCATGCATTTGGATGTTTGTCCCTAGCTCTTTGAATTGTGATTCTGTTTGTGCACGAGGTGAAATCCTGATCCCATTGAAGTCAATGGGAGTTCTGCCATTGACTTCAATGGAGCCAGGATTTCACCCAGGAGATTTCTAATCCTTTTATAAAACTTCCAGTACTCCCTAGTAGCCAGCAGGGCAAATACATAAAAGCAGCCTGTGTCCTGAGTGAAACCAGGAAATACAGCATCATATGAAAATTGAAAAAATGAACTATGTTTTTTCTTTTAATCTAAGAAAAGATTCAGTTTCAACTGGTTCAATTTTTAAGCAAAGGTTTTATGTGTAAAAATTCTCTCATATTCTTATTTTATCTGAACAAGTTAGCACAGCCATACTATAAAAGGAAAAAACAAAGGAATAATACTTGAGGCAATATTGATACTGAAGTTTACATATACTTTGCTATATAGGTTTTATCGTTTAGAATTTGTATTGTTTTCCTTTGCCAAATAGAAAAGAAAACGTGGAGACAACTGTATTTACTTTAGTTACAGAATGTTTAGAATTCATAAGTGGCAGAACAACCTACTTCAGAAACAAACTTTCACACATGAGAGCAACCCTCTCAGTCCTTGCCTTCCATCTGCAAACCCTTTTTGAAAAAATCTGGACCAAATTCTGTCCTGATTGATGTGTTATGGAATCTCAGTAGTTTCAAGGGTCACCTGGGGAACATATCATTAAACCTTTGGGTACATTAACATGTGAGAACGGAACTTCAGTTTACTTGGAAAACATATTTAAAAATAAGTGTTGCTGGGATAAAATATATATATTTTTGCAATATGCCAATATTTGGCTTACCAAAAATGTGACACATTCTCCTCTCAGTTAAATTTTCCTGCAAATGGGATTGCATTGATGTAACTGAGAGGGGAATCTGGTTTATAATTCTCAATAAAATGCTAAAAGAAGCCTGATAAATTAAAAATTCTGTTATTGATCATGGGATAAAACTAAGATATATGCCTCTATGGTAATCCTCCTGGTGTTTGGATGATCACATAAATGCAAAAATAGTGAAGAGGCACCAAGCTGGCCCATGACTCTGACAGCCATCATGCAGATGTTTGTATTCACATGGGAAAGATCTATTTGACACAAGGGGGAAAAGCAAATATAACAATTCAGTAAATTTGATTTATGCTTCCAATTTTCTTGATGATCACTTAATTCGTGAGAGCCCTTACTGGCAATTACGCTGCACCAGTGGTTAATTTGTGCCAGGGCTCAGTCCTGGCACCTCTAGGGTGGCAGTTCATAGCCCCGGCACCTCTGGCTTGCCTTGTCAGTTATGAAATGACTTCAGCCCCTGCACCTAATTGTTGAGCCCCAGCATCTCTTTCATTTCAAATTAAGCACTGTACTGCACCACTAAGCTTTATTTTCATCTGATTTTCAAAGGCATATTTTCTTTGCCTTGCTAGTTTTCACAAATAATGAAATAGGAAAATTCTGGCTGTATTTTTACATAAAGTATGAGCTAATTAGAACCTGTGTCCTCCCTTGAACTAGGTGAATACTGCAAAAAAGTATCTGAATGTTCATTTGAATGTTTGTTTATTTGAGCATTTCATGACTGAAAACAGTTTACAAGGAATATCATAGAGACTCCTGCTCTGTATAGCAGAATTTCAGTTTTATAAACAGAGGTCCAGATTGTTTCCACCACAACCTGCACATAGTGGGGCCCTCCACATGCAGATCTCCCTTCCTCTGTGTGGAAGGGGCACTATGGGCCTTTTGCAACACTGTTTCCTACACCCCCATCTCATCCCAGACCTTGGAGGACCCTCTCTGCACAGTCTGGGGTTCACACAAGAAAAGAGGATGAACTAGGGGTGAACTAAGGAAATAAAGGCTTTAGGGTAGGATGCTCATGCAGCCCTATGGAACTTACATGGCAAAATTAATAAAGCTCTAGGCTATGTTAATATTTCCACAGTCTCCAACTTGGAGCTTGGAGGCAACCGGGGCCAGAGGGAACCTCTGTCAGTGCAGTTCCAATGGGAGCTGGGTTGCGGGTGGTGCCCATCAGGAACCAGAGTCACTGCATGACTACAGGGCTTTCACACGGATCAGAGTAGCTTTTCCACAATAGGAGGAACAACCCACTTCCCCACAACGGGGGATCATTTCTGTGAAGGATTTCTTTGAGATTTTCACATAAAAAGTCCCCATCCATGGCTTTCCACACAGGCCCATAATGAGTACAATGAAGGGACTGTCTGTTTGCTCTGTGCTTGTACAGCGCCTAGCACCATGGGATCCTGGCCCATCAGTAGGGCTCTTGGGCATTACCGCAATACAAAAAACGAACAACAAAAATACCAGTCTAGCTAGCTAAGAATTCCACATACATGAAAGGTTTTGTGATCATTTCTCAATCTATGTGCGAACTTATCACTGGTGAAAATTCTGAAGTCTACTTCAGTCCTCCACTCATGTTCGGTAGGAACCTTTTCCTACTTCCATTGCAGTGTGATATAGAAATTTGAATTTTTAAATTAATTTACTTCAGTGGAGTTCATGCCCCTTTATTTGTTTTATGTGAATGCTCTAGTGTACGAGTTTATTGGCAGGACTGATCACAGAAGTGGCAAATTTTAGGTGGACATTGCAGAATATTCACAGAAAGGGGAATGATAACATTCATAACAGAAACCCGATCTAACAGTCAGGCTAATCCAGTCCTGGAACAGAAACATATCATGTGCTCTATGTTTTCAATCAAAACCACTTGGATTTCAGACACCAAATAAACCATTTGCAAACAAGCTACAGAAGAAAAAATATTTGCTGAAATTATTCTATGAATAATTTTGAACATCAGATAAATGAGATAAAACTGCAATCTGTTCGCAGAAATTTAAAAGAGGTGGAACTGGTTGAATAAATTATTTGTTACAAATGATTTTCCCAGCTGCAGTCTGCTCTTATCTCAAATATGCAATGGAATCTATTGCAATGGAATTTGATGCTGTAATGCCACAGGGAATGAATGCAGATTCCTTTTAAACAATAGGAATGTAAGTGTTAGCAAAGCAGTTATGGGACTTCCTTGTAACTGCTATAAATCAGTATGAACCTGTCAAAGTGCTATAAAGCGCTGCATCACCAGTCCCAGGATTGCTGAAGTGTTGCTGTGACTTGCTTAAATCAAATTAATGCTGGAATAGGACTTCTTAATCTTCAAGAGGACTGAAATTGCATTACTCATACTTAATATGGTACTTAGCAGTGAAATATGCTGGTCGTGTCCCATGCTGGGCTGTCAATAAAAGAGAATATTGTACTGACAGAACTGGAGACAATCCTTTAATTTAAGCAGTAGAGTAATTGTTGTTGGATTAAGGATCCCTTGTTCCAGTGAAGGGCAGAATCCTCACAGACTGAAATTTTATATAATATATGGTAGTAATACACTGACCACAAATGTTCTGCAAGAAAACTCACAGTGGGCTGGTAAGATACTTTCATGCCATGCTGGAACATATGGATATGCAGTCTCCTTGCAGTTCCTTTATTACAAGTGGAACTAATGCTGTAGTGCCACTGATGTTTAGAGTAGGACTCATTATGTGATATTCCTGTTGGAGTATTTAATTCTAGGGCTTCCCTAGAAATGGATCAGGAATGGTCAGACTTTGGCTTGATCCTGCAAACCCTTACTCACCTAGATAGGTCCTAGAGATATGAGCAGTCCCACTGCACAGAGGAGGCTGCCCAGTTTACTGTGGAAGAGGCAGGGGAACACCCACTAGATGCGGTGAGCTCAGAGTGTCTCCCCAAAATGCCTGTGGATGGGGAGGGATTGGGTTCTTGGGGGAGACTTTGCTGCTCTCCACTTTACTGACTGCAGTCATAAATGGGAGAATAGGTATTTCAGAGTGTTGGTTGACTCTGGTGGGAAGGAAGGGGATCACTTTATTGTCTCCCCTTCTGTCAGCCAGTGAAACATTCCTTTTCACCGGGGGAGACAAAACCTCCCGCAAAGTCATTCTCTAATGGCCAACATGGCATTGGAGAGGCATCTCAGATTACATCTACAGCATAGACTCACAGACCATAAGGTCAGAAGGGGCCATTATGATCATCTAGTTTGACCTCCTGCACAACGCAGCCACAGAACCTCACCCACTCACTCCCACCCAGCACTTAGGGATTCCATGCATTGTCTGATTGGTTGCTTTCAAACATCCCTCCCATGCCCTGGGTGTCAGTACCACTCCTTAGGCACTGAACATGGTGAGCTGCAGAGCTCCCTCTGCACTGCATCTGCTGAGTGGTCACATCACAATTTGGCCATCTGTGATTTCTCAACTGTCTCCATCAGACAAACTAAAAAAACAAAATGCTGCTGACAAGCATCAGCCTCAAATAGAATCCACCTAGAAAACAACTCAGCACATTTCTCACTCTTACCCCATCAGGAAAAAACTGGAAAAAATGGGCCTTCCACTGTGTCCTGAAGGTGAACCTGAATATATGTCATGCAAGAAGTAAATTCCAGAGGCAAATGCCCGCCACTGGAAATGCTCCAACACCAATCTCCAGATTTGCAAATTTATTACCAAAGGTACAGTTAACAAAAATACCCCAATGACAGAGCATATTTAGAGCTTTATAGAGCAAAATCCACACCTTTGCTGTTCTCCAAAGTGAATTGATACCCAGAGTTCAGAAAACAGGTGCCATATATTCTGAATTAAACTGCACTGACATCACTGAGCAAGCAGGAAGCTACCATACTCTGTACCAGCTATAGCTTCCAGCAGGTCTTCCAAAGGGAACCCCAAGTACATATGGCAACAAAAGAATATGGAGGCTGTAAAAGCCTGGATAACTGTGGGGATTACTGCAATATAGAGAAGTGATTGAAATTATTTAGCCAATGCAGATGAAAAAGGGTACTTCTAATCATTGACACAACATGGGAATTTGTTAAAAATTAGGGGGTCCAGAAGCAAACACAAACTGTGATGTTTTTGACAAAGGGCAGGCATATCCCTTTAATAATGGGTGCAAACACCTCCCTGATCACACTCTCAAGATGCTTCCAGCTACTCCGTAGCATAATTTTAATCTGGTCTGACAGCGTTTCAGCAAGTTTAGTCTTGTCCACACCCCTGTTTTGGCAGGCAATGGAACAATGAGACACTGCATGAGAGAAGTGAAAAAGTGATGAAGAACTAACTGCATGTCATCATACACTCGTGATGTTGGAGACCCACTGCTTCCTGTATATGTTGAACAGGAAGAGTGACAAAAAGGAACTGTTCAGAATGTCTCAAAAAAGAGTTGTCAAGGCAGAAAAACAATTGCCTAGCATTAGCTGCAGCATACTCTGAGAGGAAAGAATGGACCCACTTGGGGGTAATCAAGTCCACCACTGCCACGATTAGCAAAAGCTAATGGTCAATGGTACTGAAGATTGCTTAGAGATATAAAATAGCCAAGAGGAGACAATCAGATGGTTAAACAAGTGCAATTTTAATGTCAGATTGAGATTAAAAAATAGTTTTAAAGGACTACAATGATGTCAAAATTGTCCCACTACAATCTTTTCTGTAACCTGGCTCAAATGAGGAAGGTTATCAAGATGGCAGTAATTGGCAAGATAATTGATATACAATTATGGCTTCTTAAACATGGACCTGACATTCATTTGTGAAAAAGTGGGTCCTTGGCAATGATTTCTTTCAGGAGGGAAATTTTAACCAGTAGCATTCCCAACACCTCCTTAAGAGGAAGCTATAAGGAGCCTGAGTCTCGCGCATAGCTTTCAGGCCAAAGCTCTGCCAGAACACCTAGCACCAAGAATCAGATTCTCAGCCTTTCACTTTCCTTAGTGGGCTGCGGAGGAGGCTGACTATGCTAACACCATGCCATTCCGAAGATCTCCTGGTATACAGAGTACAGGGGATGTACAGGGGATGTGTGATTGGGTCATGATGTGCTCTGGCAATCTTTGAAGGCATAATGGCTTCTAGGGAACCTGTTACTAGCCAGAACAACTTGGAGCAGCCCTGAGGCTACTCTTAGGTCTGGTCTACACTTAAACGGTAGGTCAACTTAGTTATGGTGCTCAGAGTTATGAAAAATCCACACCCCTGAGCGCTGTAGCTATAAACCCCGGTATAGGTGCAGGTAGATTGACAAAAGAATGCTTCCATTGACTTAGCTACCATTGCTTGGAGAAGTGGTGTTCCTACAGTGACAGAAAAACACCATCCTTCACTGTAGGCTGGGCCTGTGTCTCTCTACGCTATAGGTTATGCCAGCATAGCTATGCTGCTTTGGTCCCTGTAATGTAAACATGGCCTTAGTAATGCTGGGAGCATATTCAGGCCTGAATTGGTCCCAGGCTCAGGTGAGAGGAGCAGAAAGGTGGGAAGTGCTCCAGTGTATCTGAAGATTTATCCTTCAGCATGTGTAACCTACCAAAACTCAAAGAGGTTTATTTAAAAAAAAAGAAAGAAAAGGATTTGCTGCCACAGAGGCAGCCAATCCAATAAAATCTGATCATTCTTGTCTGCAAAGTAGATAGAAAATGTCTTGCAGTGAGAATCACCTGGTTCTGTTTTTGGGCAAAGACAGCCTGGGTTCCCTAGATTGTCCACCAGACAATCTGGGTTCCCCAGAATAATGCCACTAGTCAGGACTTTGCAGACACTATGGCAAAGGTATGAAAGCTTTTTTTGCCTTCACCACACCCATGGCACTTTTCTGTCATTGGATAATACTACACCTGAAATGGTAAACTATTTTCAAATATTTAAAGTGTGTTTTACCCCTTAAACATATTTAAACCATAGAAGTCACCGAGGCATATCACTGTCTCAGAAATTTCTCCATACGGCCTGCCCAACAGTCTAAATAGAGAGAGTTTAGGATAAAGGGAACATAAAAAGTAATTTAAAAGGTTAGAAAGTAGGATAATATAAGAGTCCTTATATTTGCTTACTTATCTGTTCTACCAGATATTAGTTCTACCAGATATGTTTGAGACTTGATATATTATTATTTGACACACAGTACACTGGGTTTTAGTTAAGTGCTGGTTAATTGCATGCACGGGTCCATACTGTACAGTGCAAGAATATGAATTAGAACCATCAGAACTTCTATATTTCACTCTAATATGGACATAAATCTGAGTAACATACTATTTTCTTAATAAGTACTACCAACAATGTCACTTTTCCTTTTAGAGTGTCACAAATGAATAATTTGGCAGAGATGAAAAGAATGAAGAAGGATAATGAAGGATAATTCTTGCCTTGTCCAAATCACAAATGAGAAGACACTTTGACAGGGAAAGAAACCAAATTAAGATTACATTAAAATGTCTCATTTTAATATTTCTTTTAAAATAATCATTACAAATAAAATGGTTTTAATAAATAAACCATCTCAACCCTCGCTCCTCTAGCTGAGCAGTTAAATAGAATGGCCTGCTGAACCGTCTACTGCATATGGTATCTCTTTTCCAAAAAGTGATGTGAGAATGAGCAGCCAGCTAAGTGACTTGACTGTCCAAATATTCCAGGATGATTTATATATTTCATAAGGCACTCTCTTTCAATGTGCAGAATGCCTGCAATTTGCATACCTTTATAAAGTAAAATTCACTTCTCTGCAGAGTGCCGGGGGTGGGGGGTGCGGGTGTGTGTCAATGCATAGGGGTGCATTTCATCCACTATGAATCCATGGTTTCTCCAAACACCGTCTCCAAACACTGTGCACAGTTGTAGCGAGTCAAAATATATCCTTTTTCTGGGGTTTGGTTTTATTGTCAAACGGAGTTCACAATGAAACAACATAAAATCCAGCCCAAGCTTTCTCTCTATTCTTGAGTGTTTACAGTGAACCTAATTCAGGACTTCTCAGCACACACCTACATTATCTCTCTCATGAGAGCCACTCTCATCTCTCTTCTATTTGGGTCGAGTTATGAGTCATTTGCAACAGTGATAGATTCAGCAAAAGTTTCTTAATATTTTCCAGCAGATCATCACTTGCTAGCAAGTCGAGGTTTTCCTACAACCACTGCCAAAGAATTGCACTTGTATTTTGTCTGTTTAGCACCAGATCTATAAGCAGTCCATGGTGTTACATGAGCCATGGATACCTACAAAAGAATTCTTTTAGAAAGGTGATAGAAGATATCTTAGAAGACAGTAGAAGTTTTATCTTTCACTCTACAAGTTTCCAAACCCAGGCATGTCTCAAATTGACCTGGATGGCTCAGAGGATGTCTCAGAGGATGAGTAATGACATAAAATTAATCTCCAGAGTCCATATATTCCCCTCCCCTCATGTGGACTTGTGAATTGTCATATTCTTCCCTTAGAAAGGTGAGACAGGGACACTACACCATAGATACGGCTTCACAACACAAAACACTGCAGATCTTTGCCCAAATGTTTCTGTAATTCTCTTAGACCCATACGTCCAGCCATACAACATGTGTGTCCCTCTCTAATGACCCCTCCGACAGAGGTAACCAAGTCTGCAGCAGAAACTTTCAGTAATATTAACTTCCACGAGTTTCTAACATAGAGCCTAATTCTGCAGGATCTCTTGTGCACGGCTGCATAAATAGGATGGATATGGGATGGAGTGAATCAGGGGGAGGAGCTGGTGCAGAATCTTACGCTAAGTGGATCTTACGCTAAGTGGATCCACCAGCCATTGCCCTTTCCAGAGAGGCATTCAGAGAGCAGTGGCCACAGTTTCCATGCACTAAACCAAAATACATTTGATCAGACACGTTACTTGTATGACCACCTGTTAAAGGGAGTGATTGTTTTCTTCAGTAAGGTTATCTTTTTAAAAGGTTTCCATAGTAAGGGGGAAATCAAACAGATTTTTCCTGAGAAAAGACTCTTGTTGCAAATGCTAATATGCTATCTTTATATCAAACTGTCCTACTGACACATTTCCGAGTTTGAACTATGCACCAAATAGAATGTTGGCTCGTGTATCTAAATATGCCATGGCCAATCCTGCAGTCCTCACTCCGGCAAAAGTCTCACTGGACTGAATAGGAAGTGGTCTGAGAAAAGTCTGCAAGACCATGCCACTGGCTGAAATTCTTTCTCCGCAACGGTACAGGTAACAGGTTGAATGTTCTGACTTATTTCAGCCTGTCCCAATGGAAGGTTCACCCTTTTAATAAGGCATTCCTTCTCTATATCAAGAAGTGATTATGTTTTTGCCAGAGGATAGCATATCATCTGTGACCAGACCTCTAGTTTCCAATTGCTAAACTGCACAAAATAAAACGGTACTGAACACCATTTTTGGTGATGCAATTTATGGTATAATACATCTGTAAATAATTCTTATGGTACTGAGTAAAAGAGTGAAGTGGTTTAAAACACTTAGATTATAAAAATGGCACTGGGGCATGATGCTATGTCAACAGAACTTTGAGATATTGGAAGCCAGATCCTGATCTCAGTTAGACCAGTGCAAATCCAGAGTAATTCAGTTGAAATCAAAGTAACTTTAGAAAATAAAATGTTAGCAAATCTTTTTGTCTTTAAAAAACAGAACTCCAACAGTGACATCAAAGAAAATAAATGTTATAACAATGTTGGAGAATTGTGTTCATGTTTTTTGCCTTTCTCATAGATAGTTTTCATTGAAACAAGGTCTACTGATTTCTTCAATTGCTTTCATTATATTATTATAAAGATATGTTAACAAATCTTATTTTTAGTGATTCATAACCTAGCTATTTTAATTTACATTAGTTTGGAATGTGGCATGAGAAATTTCATCTTTTATGTGTATACGTATTTTTTCAAAGGGCCCTTTCTGCAGACCATTCTGAGGCAAAACTCCACATTCACCTCCTGGGCAAGAGGGATGAGTGCCTGAATAAAGTCTGTAGGCTCAAACCCTAAGAAATACTTTAATCTTTTTTTGTTTTTGGTTTTATACGAGAAAAGATATATTTTTGTGGCTTTAAAACTCTTTTTGGCTCATGTATTCAAAGATGCAGTAGCCAATCCTGTAGCCCTCACTCAGGCAAAAGTCCCATTGCAATAAGAAAAACAAACTAAAAAAACCATTTTAACACCCGACATTTTTGCAATATGTATGGAATGATGCTCTGTTATTGAAAAACATTTTAAATGGTCAAGTTATTTAATATTGGCAGCAGGTGTACTTGTATCATCATTAAGAAATGATGATGGCATCTTAATCGTTACACCAGCATCGTACAACACTGCATGTAATTGTATGCCCAAAAGGATACACTTGTTTTAATACTGTGGGGTGTGCAAAATGGGCAGACAGGATCTCCATGGAAGTGTTTATGAATGCATGAATTGTGGCAGCTCTATTGGCAGATTATCAAGTCTGAAGGACTTCCTGATCCACCATTAGGTGAATGAAGCATTTGATACTCTTGTGTTGACATTGTGTGGTCTCCAAAAGAGCCATTATAGTATCAGTAGAAGTGTCTCATATATTCTATGAACGTACCATGTGAAATCTACAAATATGTAATTGCTCTGTTGCGTCTGACAGGAATGCAAGCACAATGCTCTGTCAATAGCAGGGTTTAAACATATAATTTGGTAATCTTTTAATTCAACTATTCAGAAAAGGAAATGTAACACAATACATGATTAAAACAACATCAATCAGAATTGTATTTTTACTGGAAAAAGCAATGGAATTCAAGTCAAGGTTTTCAATCCATTCTGAATGCCCCGGGGGCAAATTCTGCCCTCAGAGGCACCCATGCAATGCCACTGAACTCAACTCTATTGAGGTGATGGAGCTGCATGCATGTAACTGAAAACAGTTGTAAGATTTCTGTCTGAAACCCCCTATCATGCCAAAGCTAACGGTATCTAAGACTAAAGTGTAAGCCTTGAATAGGAATTCATTGGTGTTTGTCAGCATTAGTTAGCACACTAGTATTATATTTTTGAATTTCTTATACTGGTGTTTGGATCAGCATAAAAATACTGATAACTCTACCCTCAATTTGGATCAGAATACTTGAACAGGCTTGGTAAACAATATCCATGTGGCCAGACCATAGCTATATATTTGTAGACAATTGTTATTAAGTCTTATGATGATGATGATTTGCTTTATAGTGCCCAAAATATGCTTAGGGATTTACAGAAATATGTAAAAAGACAAGGCCCCTGCAACAAAGGTTTTACAGTCTCATAATAGAGATGATGTGATGAAAAGAGGACAAATTGTAGAGTGTGTGGGGCGGAGGATAAGGGTTACCATTATATGTGGTGGCTCAGTTTGGACATATACACGTTTTGGGATTGTTTAATAAATAATTAGATTTTGTAGAGAGGAGTTTGTTTTTTTTAATGAACTCACTCACTCACTTCTTGTAGGTGCTTTCACAGAAGTGAGTTTGAAGGAGTGAGACAAAGGATGAGAGCTTGGTGGATGGGATAGGGTTCCAAATGTGTGTGTGTGGGAGGGGTGGGGGGGGCGGTGATATGGAAGAAGGTACAGAGGTGAGTGTGGAAGAGGGAAATTAAGGGAAGAGGGCTTCAAGGCTGGCATTATTTGCAGAGTGGAGTGGGACAGGATGAATTCAGTAGGAGATAGAGTCAGAGACATAAGCAGGGCCAGAGCAATGTAGGTCCTTGAATGTGATAAAAACTAGTTTGACCTTGATATGCAAGCCAGTCCATGGAGTGAATCGAAGATGGGGGAGTGATGACATGGTCTGTAAGACGGCTAAGGAAAATGTCAGGGTTTTGGACAGGCTGGAGGAAAGCAATATGGATATCAAGTCAGCTGGTGAGAAGTGGATTACTGGAGACAAAGTGGAAGACTATTAAGGCATAGACAAGAGACTGAGACATTGCACAGATAGGAAGGTGGAGGAATTTTAGATGTGTTGTAGAGGAAGAAATGGCAGGATTTTGTCCTAGCCTGGATGTAAAGGGAAAAGGAGAAGGAAGAGTTGAAATTTATCCTTGTTTTGCAAACCTGGGTGATAGGAATGGCCTTGTTGTTGACAATAATGGAGAATGGTTGAGCAGGCAAGGATTTAGGAAGGAAATTTAGGAGACGGTTTTGGTAATCCTGAGTTGGAGCTGTCAGCAAACCATCCAAGATGAAATGTTAATGAATGCAGAAGAAAGCAGATAATTCTATTTCCTCTTTCTGTAGCACCACAAGACTCTCTCACTAGCAAGAAGGTTCAATTTCCAACCATACTGAATGGCACCTATGAAAACAAATGAGATATTTTAGGCAGGTGAGGTCACTCCTTTAGGTTTTAGACCATCAAGCTGACAAATGGTTTGGTTCCTCTCAGGGAAAATATTGAAAATAAAAACGGATAACCATGGAATGGCAGATATGATTTATGGCAGCTCCATTGTAAAGAAATCATATTTCCTCAAACAAAACTCATTGAGTTTATAGTGGAATTGACAGGCATGCATGATTCTGAGACATGATTTGATTCTATGTACAATGGGATTACTACAACTGCGAATGAAAGATATTGTTTGTGGCTCCAACCCCTCAGGATTTGTCTAATACAGGTGGGTGTTAAACAAGATAGGAGTATGAATTCAGGGTAAAGGAGTATGGTGTTGTCAACAATTTTGAAAAGCGAACAGGATATGTGCCTTTAACCATTTATGGCTCTATGTTAGTTAACTGGCTATGGCTTGGAAAGCATTTACATTCTAAGCACCTAAGCATTCTAAGATTTCAAATACTTATAACCTGAATAAACTGTACCCTTGGACTGAAATTTCTCATGCTTCTTCTCAGCCTTAAGACTGTCTAGGTAGAAAGATTAGTAAAATCCTATTTGGCAATTTTTGATGTAAGTGTTTTCATGCTTTAAGAAACACATCAGGTTCTTTCTTGTACTCAGATAACTCAAAATCAATAAACTTTTAAAACTTTGAATTTTTCTTACGCTTAGTTCTCAATAAGGACGTGTATTTGAGGCTTGAAGGAACCATTTTGACTATCTAATCTGATCTCTTATGTAACACAGGCCATAGAATGTCACTCAGTAATTCTTGCATCAAGCCAGATCCTGTCTGGGCCTGTCAGGGGTGCATGGTTTGGGGAGGGTGCAAGGAGATCAGGCACCCACTCCCTGTGTGACCCTCATAACACAAGGGCTGGTTCCCGACAGGGGGCAGGAAGAATGGTGATATGGTGGAGCAGAGCTGGCTGTTTGCCTGCGGCACATGGGGCTGTAAGTTGCAACTCATCATGAGGCATAGCTTCTGCACACCTGAGAAACCCAGGAGGCATTTTGGACCACATCCTGTGGTCAACTAAGACTGTTTTGAGCTTCTCTGGTGTAGCTAAGTAACCTTAGCATCCCCAAATGCCAACAATCCCTTGCTACCAGGAACTCCTTGGACAGCTGGTTTAAAAGAAAGCAACCCCAAGACTGCTCTGATTTACACTGTGGACTGGGGGGATGCAAAGGTGACTTTATGCCGCCTCCTCAGCTAAACTGAACACATGTTGGTCACAGATCAGAATCCAGGCCCCTGATTTTCTGAGGCAAAATGTCTCTTGATGCTCCCTCGGGATTGGCACAACTCTGCACTGTCTCCAACATAGGGCTGTGTCTACAAGACACAATCAAGCCCTACATTTTTTAACAAGCCACCATGTATGCCTACCTTCAGCCATAGTCTTTTATTTCCATACATATCCCTATATTAATGCAAGAACATTAAAACAACTCCTAATACTTTCAATGAGAGTTGGATTGAACCCTCGTTACACTTATTTGAATCTCACATTGCACTGTCAAATAAACATACATCTAGAGTTATTTTTTTCTACAGGAACTATCACACGTAAAGCTTTCAGCATGTTTTTATTTGGTTATTTCTTACTTATTTTAAAAGCATTACATCTCTTTGATTCGATGACTTGGCTTTTCACACAGAGTTGTGAGCATTAGAACCCCATAATGCTATCCAGGAAGGATTGATATTGGAGACAGTAATTTCCTTAAACAACACACCTGCACACCTTGGAATACAATGTTGGATACTGGTTCAGATACACAAATATGATACTTCATTGTAGAAGCTGAGATTATGATCTCTACATTGAAAGTGGACACTGGGAAAGAGGGATTTCCCTTGTTAGGTAAATTCCCATAAAGGAAAGGAAAAAAAATCTTGACATCAATTACTGTTGTCCAAACAAGATGGAGCATAATATGCAGCTCTTCTGAAAGCATACTAGAGAAGCCAGTGTGAGCCATGATGTATTTCTCTGAATGTCATGTTGGTAAAGTTACCTAGGTTTTGGTCTATGAGAAGAGAATATTATTGGCTATCAAATTTCACCTGGTATTTTGGGAAACATTCGCTCTTATTTCCATTCTACAATCAATATTCCAAAAGAAAGCATTTCCCCCCCACTCCACGCAACAAAAACCATGGCATTCAGAGGAGACTGGTTGTCCACACATAAATGTTGATTCTAAGACTTCAGACAAGAGTGAAGGGAAGAATTCCCATGGATTTATTTAAATAAAAAAGAAGCTATGTTTAAACATAAAAGCTAGGACACATGATGCTAAAAGCCAGAAAAAAGTCTCCTATTTAATGTAATGTCTTCTCCTTAAAACTTGTCACAGTAATAAATGATGACAACACAGGGCTACATCTTCCAGTTTGGTCAAGTTATGCTTGGTGCAGGAGAGTGAGCAAAGGTGGTTTTAAATTGTCTTTATAGTCCCCTAATTCTTGAGTAAGCTGGGAATGGGTCTGGTCCCTGTGTAAGTTAGAGCAGCCCTAAGGCTGCTATAACCTATGCCTGCCTATTCAAAGAGTCCATTCCAGCAGCCAGACATCGGAATGCTCCAGTAACACCCTTTTACCCCTGGAAACTTCCCCTCTCCTGGAGGCCAGGAATGGAGTATCATAGGAGCTGTAATGATGGGACTACATCATCTAAGGATTCCTCCACTGTAGAAATCAGTCACGCCAACGGGATTCCAAACCTCTTGCTTAAGTGAAAGCAGGGGTGGCAAAAACATTAATATAGCCATCTGGAATAGTATCCCGGAAGCAACAAAGGGTATACTGAAACAGGTCACTGATCCCTTCTCATTTCCTTATAAATTCAGGTACTGGAGAAATGGTTCTCACATTGCAAGGCAGTGATGGTATGATCAGGGCCCCACATGGAGGGGGAAAAGGGTACACTTTACAGAGACCTGAAGGCCCTCCGGGGCCCGGCCCAGGCTGCAACCCCCATTATGTGTGTGGGAGGGGGCCCGAGTTACAAGTTTGTACTGAGCCCAAAAAAATTATGCTTGGGCCCTGGGTCTGATGGTTACTGTTTGCTGCCTTGCTCATCCAGTTTCCATTTACATATGGGTGTATAGCCATACATGTTTCTAACTATTCATATTCATATTGTGGGAGATGTGTGTCTGGTGTGTTGTAGGGTAGTTGCTTAATGTATGTGCACCTGTCTACATGGCCTAGCATGTCAGAGTGGACGAGTGATGTGATATCTGAAGCAGTCTTTACAGTGGGACTGTGACATTGCCTACTGTTATGGGTGTTGCTGAAATTGCTTTTCTAAGACTTGTAATTCCTCTTCCTCAAAACAATATGATCTTGGGGTGTGTGGATTCACTCTGAATTCACATGTATATCTTCCAGGCCACACCCCTACCTGGGATTGTATGTCTCTCCTCAATCATTTTCTGTACACCAGGACCTGGACTGCCAATCCATTGCCTTATTTTTGCATCTCCCATGTATTCTCCAGAAACCTGGACCCACATACTGCTGCATGTACAGGTAGTTCCAAGACAACTCTATTAATAGACTACCCAATACAACTAATGTCCTCCCATTTTTTTATTTTGCATTTTGTGTCTTGTACAGCAGCAAGCCCACTGCTGGCATGTAAATAATAAATGACAATAAACCTAATCTACCAACTAAATACAAACATATACATTTATTATAAATATTTAGACAATCTGTAGCCCAGAATTGAAGGGGCAAATGTGTCCTGTATAGGACATACCATCATGAACAATATTTTATTGCCCAAGAGTAATATTTCTTTTGGCATTATGTCATGTTTTCCCTTTGTTCTCATCGCCACTCTCTTTAACTTTGCTAATGTATGAACTGCAAAGTAAAACTTGCTAGAGTTCTGATAGCTGAAGCACCTCTTAAAAAATCAGTATTCTAGTAAGTTTTGCTGTTCTACATTCATATGGAAGAGATCACAAGTGGAAAGAGACATCACAAGAACAGGGACAGAGGGCAGGAGAGAAGCAGCATGGATCCATAGGAGACAGCCAGGGAAGAGACAACATAGAAGAAGAGGGGTAGGCTCATATACAGGATATTGGTTCACTGTTGTATTTACTATTTCATGGCTGGATGGTGGAATATTTTTCTTTTAGATACCTGTATCTAAATACACCTACTATGTTACTGATCATATTATCTGAAATTACCTGTCAGCCTTGAATGATTCTAGGCATACAAATGGTGAAAAGGGTAAAATGAATTGGCAGTTATCTGTACACATTTCAGATTGTAAATTATATCTCTAGTCTATCTGGTAAATAGATATTTTGATTTAAAATACCATAACTGTCTTGAGAGAGTCTTGTAACTTTTTTGCAAATTATGGTCTCTCTATGTATATATTTAGTATCATAATGATTCACAGCGTCATTATATTAATATGGATATTTGTATTTAAACAATTATAGGGCATACACTATTGTATGTATAATTTGAATGAAATTCAATTGAAATGGAAAATACACAAAAGGCCTAATTAGCAACATGGTCTGGAGATTTTAAGACCCTCCTCAAACACATCATCAGCTTTATAGTAACAAGAATGCAAAAAGCAAACCAGCATGCACACTACTGTTTGCGCACCACTGTAACACAAAAAAAAGTTGAATGGAATTTTAATTTTAAAGGAGTACAATATTAATGCATGTTAATGGAAGCCACAATTTTAATTCTGACACATTGCCTTCAGTCCCCAAATACACATTTCAGCTTGAAGCAAATGAGTTTGGTTGTGTTACTGTAAGCCTCCTAAAAGGAGATTTTATGATGGAAATGTGATCAGATCCTTAGCCACAGCAAAACACAGTGGGGTAAATTTTATTGGCAGTTTACATACACATGATGCTATCTAGCTCAGTGGGCTTCCATACCATTGCTCATAACGTGCTTAAATTTGCCAGCAGGACTTAGTCACTTTAAGGTGGCTTCACTCATTCCTTTTGGAGAAGTCTCAGAGAATTGCAACAGGCAATTGTTCTTCCTATCCGAGAATTCTCACTTATGGAGTCTCACATGGGATTAATCTTGTCCTTCTGAATGTGTACGTTTTGTGAAGCCACAGAGAGAAGATTGTGAGATATTATAGGCTACTGTGTCATCCATATGCTAATGCTTCTCAGTTCTGTCTCTCTCTTTCTTACAGTCTGGTCAGAGTTCTTTCCATCACATCACATAAGCACATTCTTAACTTTAAGCACATGCTTAAGTCCCACTGAAATTAAGCATATGATTAAGTACTGCCATGTTGTCTGAAGAAGATCATTTATATACCAGTACCTATTTGGTTTATGTTTAATCCAGAAAACACAGATGTGATGCTTGGAGAGCATTTTGGGGGAACTTCCAGGGACTATGGTTGCATCCTCAGTTTTGGACGCCTATCTGCCAGTTGCATCCATCCATCCATCACAATAGCATCTGAGTTACTGTTATAAAAATAAATAGATGATTCATTTCTGGTATGTTCTCTCTTGCCTCTTTGTCCTGTGGTAGTGACACAGGTTTGTATCAGCTATTAGGGTGTTTATGTTTTATAATGAGGAAAATCTAGAGCATCAAGATGGATTATTTGATCTTACTGGAGTCATACCAGCTCCTAAATAGAAGTGATGGTTGGAAATAATAAAAATAATGATACTTAGATGCTATATAGGACTTTCATCAGTAGACCTCAAAGTGTTTATAATTATAAAGGGAGGTAAATATCATTATTCCCAGGTTGCACAGTCAATCTGAATTTAGCATTTCCTATCTTTTGAGTACTTGACTTTTCAAGCTAAAAATTTTAAATGAATTTTTTGTGAGAAATTTCCTGGATTTTTAAAACAGCAAACAAAAAAAAAACAAAAACAGAAATTCCATCTTGTGGAACCATACTGACTCCCATATGGTTACTTCACTAGCAGTTTTAGGACCTTTATTGACATCCACAGCACAGATCTCTACCATTTGAGCTAACGGAGTAGTGGGCCAGCCAGTAGAAGGATACAAAGCACACATTTTCCATATAGGTTTCACAGCTGAACGACAGCACAGAAATGTTGAAACTCAGGGACCCTGAGTTCTATTCTAAAGTCTTAGGGGAGTATACTCTTGTAGTTTCAGACCCTTCTGTCCTTGGCTTCTCTAGCCTGTTCTTGTCCCAGTCTCCCCGCACCTCGCCCCTTTGTCTCCTTTTCCTAGCCCCTTCCCTTCTCAGCTCCTTGTCCCAGTCTTCCTCCTTTCTACCCTTTAGGCCTAGCTCCTCACCTCTCTGCATTTCACCCCTCTGCCTCCTCCTTCCCCTCACAGCCCCGGGGCACCAGTAGGGAGTGAGGGGACTGAGAGAATGAAGAGACAATCTCCCTGCTCTCAGTTCCTGTGCACGGCACCACAGCTGCACTTGGCTGCCATGAGGAGCAATTGCAGGGAAAGTCATGCTCATCCTTGGAGTGCTGGGATGGATCATGCTCAGTAGAGATGGAATCATCAGAGAATTTAATTGCAAAATATTAACAAGTCTCTACTGAGCTTGAGTGTGAACTGAGATTTTCAGAGGCTCATAACCTGGCCAAATTTGGGCAGAATTTCACGAGACTGGCAAAAGGCACCACCTTGACACAGCTGACCACCTGAAAAATTTCAAGTCCCTGCTCATAATCATGAAGCACCAGAAAGTCCCAACAAAATAGCTCTAAGAATTTTTTAACATGGGCAAAATAATCTATTTCCCCCTAAACTTGTTCTGAGAAATAGCTGGATTGTTTTTGTTGAAATTTTCAAAAAAATCAGTCTGTAGCAAATCTGGTATGGAAAGTTGCACCCCAAATGGCTAAAATTTGACAAAATTATAAGCAACTGAAAATAGGTCTTATAATGGAAAATGGTGAGCAACCTTAACTTTAGGGATTGCTACAAAATTACTCTAAATTACTGATAGGTACTCTCAAAATTTAAATCCATTTTAGCATAGTTTTTGTCTGAGAATTAATAGAAGGTAGAAACTGGCCCAGTCTTCCTATAATAAATAAGAGCTGTATGTTTCTTTTTTTTTTTTTAACCAGAAAAAAATAGTGGAAAGTGTAGATATGCATAATTATCACACTCTTATTGTGCCTAAGTTGCTGTGTATCATGCCATCCAATCTGCAGGAAAACCAAATTATAAGAAACCATAAGGGATGTGGCTCTGAAAATCCAGTGTAGTGGTTTAAAAGTCACAGATCATGAGATGGGGAAGATGCATAGCATGATTATACATTTTTATATGTGCCTGAAAATAGAGCTGAAGCCCAAGGCACATGTACACATGGACCATTTCTGACTTCTTTGAAGTCTAAAATGTAGTCTACACATATATACCATTTGCAAATTGCTTTTTTATGTTTGGAAATCCACTGTCATGTTTACTGTATATTATGCCACATAAAGGGGCAGATGTCTGCCAATAGCACGTTACTGCTGGAACATTAATTTACAATGGGTGGGTACAGCAACACTTCAGAAAGTGTGTAAATGCACATGAGAATTTGCTGAACCTTGTACAGTTAGGTCCCACAGCACTCCATAGCAACAATGCCGGGAGAGCTGAAATCACAGTCTCTAGGGTGCCAGTGGTATGAATTTTTCTGTATGTCTGAAACTGCTGCTGGTGTGTACCAACTCTTATGGTGATTCTGTATCCCAACCAACAGTCCAATGTAATGGCTTCCTACATGACTTGTTGGGCCATGTCCCCTGCCCCTTTAACTGGTATATAGAATGAAGGACCTCAAGAAGGCATGAAATGGCTTTCTCTGCAAGGTCCTGATGTGGTCTAAACTTCTACTTCTGCATCTATTTACATAGCAGGTTACAATATAGATATATTCTCTGTGGTGAGTTATTTTGTTCTTTCAGGGTTCCAGTGTAGTACTTTGACCTTCCTCTGTCTCCTCTCTCATTTCATCTAACACCACTCCCATTTTTGGAGTTTGCAGATCTTCTGCAGATATTTTACGTGGACCCATTTCTGTAATGTAACTTGATAGGCAGTATGACCAATAAGAGATTTTGGCTTTCACTTGGGTTTTTAAGGTAGGATTTGTATTAAGTTCCAATGTTTTTCTCACCCTGTGCCTTGCAAGCAAAGGAAGCAGAAGTCCCCTTGTCCTTAATGTACACAACTGACCTTTTACTACCTGATAGGTGCATTCAATTTCACATAGCCTGGAGGAAGGTCTAGAAATGCCATTTCCCTAAACTCAGGTTGTTATTCCTATGCATTTAATAAATTCAGATCTGTTCTTTGGTGTTACATAAAAACAGAGGGCATTCAGAAGCATATGACTTTTTCAACAAAGCAACTGTTATGGCACTTTGGCAAGAAAGATAAATACTTTTTTTAATATTGAGTAAATGGTTGCACACAGAATATATAAACTAATCTACTGAGGCTTTTGTTCTCTTTTTACTCAATATTTCTGAGGTGTTTTCATGCAAGATTTAAATGAGGTATACTACAGTGGCATACACCTTAGAATTACTTAAAATAATTTAATATATATTAATTTTAAATACCTGGGTAATCTGTTTCTTACAAAAGAAGACATTCTCAGTTTTACACAAAGCATCTGCTGCTTTTGCTCACAACTGCTAAAGAAAGTTGTACCTTGATGTCACCATTTCTTCTTTATATTTCCTAGCACAATATTCTAAAGTCTCTCTCAGTGAAGGGAAATTGGTAGATTAATTATTTCATTTAAGAGTAACAATTTCTATATTCACCTCATAGAATCATCAGCTTCTAAGATACAATTAGCTAATGGAGGTATTGAAATTCTGAGAGATGAATATTATATTATTTCCTGTATCTTAAATCTTGATAATGCGATTGTACTCAGAATACCCCATACACTTAAATTCCAATCCTTAACAACTAATTAGCATCTCTACTGCTACATCCGCCTCTGTACACAGTTCTTTCATATACAGTCTCCCATCTCTTCCTGTTCATATCTAAGACCACACGTTTCGAGTATCTTACAGTTTGCACATGTGTACTGCTATACTTTTACCCTGGTCCAACAGGAAATATAATATCACTCTACATCCCACAGTGGAGCACTGATAGCTAATTACTTAGGACCTGATCCCGCAAGGTCAGTCAATTTGTCATCATTGAGAGTTGTTTTCATTCAGAGAGCTCTTTCAATGTCTATGAAATATATTTGCTTGGAAAGCAAATAAGTAGCAGTGCTGAGAAAATAATGCTATTTATGTGCCCAGGACAAATATAGTATAGGCATTTACCTGTGTTGCAAATGTCCATAGACTGGCTTGTCAATGACCTTCCTATTGATCCTGTTTGGCACTTAGAGTTAATTCACCTTCCTACTATTCCAACCCTGTTATTAGCTCAGACCTGACTATCCTTGGTTGTCACAATTAATCACATTTCTGATAGATTTTTTTTAACCTCTATCATTTTCTAGTGAAGATTGAATTTGAGAGCAACAAACCCATTTTACATAAAACCTCAAACCATTCATTACTGTATGCTCACTCCCAGGAGTGCACAGCAATTTCTTGATTCATTACTCCTAAACCCAGTACTTCTTTTGTTTTTCTCACACAATACATTTCAAAATCATCATACCCAAACTTCTTTCATAAAAATGAGAATCAGAATGTGACCAGATGTAACACAGAACTCCCCAGGGAAAACTTTTTTTTCATTTGTAACAAAATGTGAACTTCATTGACAAGCATGCATGTTGTTTTAAATATATAAAAACCGTCCCCTCTGGAAATGAAAAACCTAGCTCACCACTTGCAGATCAGGGAACCAAAATGGAATGAAACTTGCAAGTATCATTTTTCTGTAAGCTTATCTTTCAAGTTGTTGCCAGGACAGTAAGTCAAGCTGTCATACTAACAGAAGAAAGTGACCTCAACAAGCAGCATCAACCCTGAAGCTGCACAATTAAATTGAACCATTTTTCTCTCTCCCACACTTATGAAGCAAAGTCATAAAACCATCTGTTTCACTCTAAGCCTTTTGTCCCTCTTCCTTTCAGACAAATCTTCAGCACTGACACTGAGTTTCTAATGCACTTCAGAAAAACAAAGAAACAAAACCAGAGATTTGACAAAAATCACAACTTTCTTTCTTTTACCTTTTACCACAAAATCTAGTTCTGCTTGTCCTCTTTCACTACAGCAATAGTGGTGTATATTAATCTTCCCTTTCCCCTATTCCTTCCATTCTTTAATGTGTTTTTCTCCACAGTGGACACGGACACACACACACACATTCTCTTCCTCATCCCCTCCCCAAATAATCCTGGGAGAGGGCAGGAGTGTACAGGGGGTTTTGCGTCAGGATCTTTGGTGACTGAGCTGCTTTAGGAGGGGCTGCTGCTCGCTCCTTCAAGGGGAGACACTGGTGCAGTAATAAACTGTCAGCAAGTCATTAAATCCCACTGACGCTTTGTGAGCCCCAGACCTAGAATGCCACCCAGAGACATAGTCATCCCCCTGTGCAGGGGATGGGGATGCAGTGAGGGATGCAGCGAAGGGTGAGGTGGCTGCAGGCAGAACTGGGTGTCTCTCTGTACCTGTTTTGGGTGCTGCAGGCAGGGTTTCTTCAGGAGACGGTGCCCTCCTCCTCCCTCAGCCTCAGCAGCAGCAGCGAGTGTCTGAGAGCAGGGAACAGGCTTTGTTACTACTCTGGAGCCCTGGATCAGTGCCGTCGCTATAGAAACTGGCTGCAGCCTGAAGTGACACTGACAAGTGGCAGGGGGCCTGGACTGTTCATTCAGGAATATCCTGGCCTCCTCCTACTGCAGCCAAGCCCAGAAGCAGCCCAGCCTAGGGAGGGAAAGGGTCTGACCCCCACACTCCTATCCTACTCTGCCTCTAGGGGGCCCAACCCAAGGATGTTTCTCCCCATTCTCCCTCCTCTTCTAGGGGGCAGTCAAGCACAGAGCATTACTTCCCTCCCACATCTCTTCCTCTAGTATGATGTGCTGGAGGGCACAGTGGGCGGGGAGAGCCTCTTGTTCACATTTTGCCATCAAACTGAAGGGAAAGTAGAAGATGAACTCACTCCTTTCTGAATCCTGCCAGAGTCGGTTTATGCCTGGGACTCACAAAAGAGAAAATGTTTGACCTGTAGAAGGACCAGATTGCACCAAATAGTGGGCATCTACTGACACTTCCCAGAGGATGAAACACCCTTAAAAATCCAACTATGCGTTTTAAACCCCTACCACATCAGATTATTCAGGGTGAACAAGGTGCTATACTAATCCATGGATTAAGGAGATTTTTCAGAACCACAGTATAACTGTTTGCAGCAGAGGCGGTGGGAGCCCATTGGTTGGCCCTAAACAGGAATATTTGGCCCCCTCCTCCCACAACACTTAATAAAAAGTGAATAGGGGCCCCCTTGAGTTGCATAAGGCCCTAAGCAATTGCGAATTCTGCTTATGCCTAGTGCTGGATCTGATTTCCAGCAGCAGCACTTAATAGAAGTGATGTTACCCACTTCCTCTCGTGAGAAAGTTTCTGTTTAAATATGTGACCTAATTAATCAGTTCCCCAGCCCTTCACTGGAGGCAAGCGTGAGCAGATACGGACACGCACACACAGAGTATATGGGGTTTTTCACACATTGTGGGGAATATTTTTGTGGTAGTGGCTCCTTATCCTCTAAGGGGAGCCCACTAGAGGGTATCACTCATTTGTTCTTAATAATCATCATGTTTATTAGGATTATGGATAAGGGCATCCAAGAATTGGGCCCCATTGCGCTAGGCGCTGCACAAACACAGAGTAGTAGTAGATGGTCAGGGCCTGAAAGTGCTTACAAACTAAATAGATCAGGCAGACACAGAGTGGAGAAGGATAGAACACCACCTGCAGAGTGAACTACGTGATGGCAGCAAACGTCATGTGTGTTCCACTATTTTTTTATTTGTTTCAGGGGGAGGTTAGTTAGGAGAGGATAAGCTAAATGGAAAGGAAGAGAAAGGAGGTGAGGCAGACAGGACAGGACTGGGAGACAATGGTAAGGGGGCTGGTGTGGAGTGAAGCTGAGCTGAAGAGGCTGTGAGAGAGCAGGAGGGTAGGAATACACTGCCGATCAGCTCAGGGCAGAGAAAGTTTAGTAAAAACTGTAGAAAAGTTCTCCGAATATCCAAAGGTCCCTGCTTTGGCTGCTTCTGCAGCTGCTGCTCCTGGCTGGAGTCTTTGGCTGGTTCCTCCCTGCAGTTTTGCCCTCGAGGCCACATGGGCACACCTCTCAACCTTAAAAAGTGTCTGCAACCAAGTCGCCCACTGCCAGCAGAGCAGTTCCCGAGCATGGTGGCTGCCAAAGCCAGCACAGGGGGAGTTGGGGACATCCCAGGCATCGCTGCCAATCCCTGTGGAATCATCGAGGCTGCAGAGGCAGGCCGCAGTGCCTTTCCTGCGCTGGGTCTGCGCCATGCTCAGACTCTGACTTCCAGCCAGGCAGTATCACTCTTTCTCCCTGAGTTCTGCTGCAGATACTGAGCTGCCCAAGGGAGCTGAGCATTGCCAGGAGCAGTTGAAGCCACTGCCTTCCCTAGCCGTGCCCCTGCCAATGGTGCGCGCTGCATGTAAGGCATGTAGGGCTGTGGGTGCCACTCAAGGTGGGAAATGTTCTGCTTCAACCAGGCCAGAGGATTTTGGGAGCCACAGCAGGACAGTCCTATGTAACACGGGACTGTTGGGAGGTATGCCTGGGGGATGGTGTGTGCAGGGGAGACTCCACCTGGATCTTGGTGCATCCAAAGTAGGTAGAGGTCTCCCCTCCACTGTTTTGGGTCCAGAGATGTGCTGGGGGGGCGGCGGGGGGGCATCCAACTGAATCCCATTTTAACCCTTCCCTTCCCACTGCAGCAGTTCCTGCTTTGGCTGGCATCTCTGGCTAGTTCCTTCCTTCACTTCCCCCTCCCCCAAGGCTACAAGGGGGGAGAGGCACTACCTGCATCTTAGTGTCCTCAAAATGAGGGTGTCCCCTTCACAGTTCTGGGTCTGGGGTGTGTACATGTGTGTGCTGGGGGATACTTTTCCACAGGGAGCCTATTGCCCATGCAGGATGTCACTCTTCACCACCACTGTGCAGTGCGATAAGAGCCAAAGGGAAGCCAAGGGCAATTCTTATTCTTCCTCCTTTGCATCCTCCTCCTCTTTCTCCACAGGTTGTTCAAGCCAACCCTGACTCCAATTTATGGAGCATGCTCTCTCATTTTATTTTCCCCTTTGAAAAGATCTTTTCTTCTCTCTCCCTCCTCTCCCAAGCAAATGAAAGTTGATAATCATCCTTCTCGAATGAAAGATGGACTTCTCTCTCTTTTCTCTTTCCTTAGTTTATATTGATTAACTGCTCTCTTAAATTTGCCCAATATAAGAAACCCAACACACAAACAACTCTCAGGCTGTATTATCAATCTTAGCTGCTGCCACTGCTAAACTACTGGTGATGACTATTAAGTATCAGCATTGCAAGTCATTGTGAGTTAATGAATCTGTGCCAAGAGCTGTCTACACATTGCAGACTACACTCCTCAGGAAGAGTTTGGCGGAACAAAAAAGCCTTTCCCTCTTCACCATGACTTCCTCACAAAACAACATGAGTTAAAGCCGAACTTTTGACAGATTATAAAACAATCAACAACAGCAGAAGGAAAGAGGGAGAAGGGAGAGTGGGGAAGAGTTGCTATGAAGGATTGGGGTCACCATCTATCTACAGACCTTACGTGCCTAGGGTGCATGCTAAATACCAAACCTAGCGTGACACAAATTAATCTGATTAGAGGCTGAATGGAATTACTTATTTTACATTAAAGAACTACTCTAATCTGAAGTTCAAAGTGTAGCGTTAGAGAATGGGACATGTCAAACCTCAGCGCATAGGTGATATTTTGCTTATTTAATTCCCCATTTGCAGCAGTATTTTTACATACACTTTGGTCATCTGAAATTAACTGTACTCTCAATAAATACATTTCTTTAAAAATTAGAAAGATAAAATGCAATTCATTTGAGACTTTACAATAAAAATGCCTTTCAAATTAACAGGATAAAAATTTAAGATTGTGAACATAACAGTTTGTAATAAACCAGCCAGTTAGTCTAAAGGAAGAAACACAATGTCAGCGATACAATACCTATTCATTTCAGTAATAAAAAGAACCTTCCCAGACAGTCTTCTATCTGGAAGATGATTCCCTCCAATGATTTTAACCCATATGGTTTTTTCCACGTGCCCACAGGAGTTAGAATTTCCGTTTGCCACAGTTCCCTCCTTTACATGTGCATAGGATGGGCAAGAAAAATGATAGAAAAGAGGACATCCTTCAGTGCAGTGCAGTATCTGGGCACTGATAACACAACTCAAAAGTAGCATTTTCATTCTTTAATGCAATTTACTTTAAAAAGACTGGGACTATTCAGCTTGGAAAACAGATGACTAAGGGGGGATATGATAGAGGCCTATAAAATTATGAGTGGTATGGAGAAAGTGAGTAATGAAGTGCTATTTACCCCTTTACATAACACAGGAACCAGGGGTCACCCAATGAAATTAATAGGCATCAAAGTTAAAACAAACAAAAGGAAGTACTTCTTCTCACAGTGCATAGTCAACCTGTGGAACTTCTCGTCAGGGAATGCTGCGAAGGCCAAAACTATAACTGGATTCAAAAAAAGAATTAGATAAGTTCATGGAAGATAGGCTCATCAATGGCTATTAGACAAGATGGTCAGGGATGCAACCCCATGCTCTGGGTGTCCCTAAACCAGATGCTGAGAGTGGACAAGGGATGAATCATTTGATGATTGCCCTGTTCTGTTCATTCCTTTTGAAGTATCTGGCATTGGCCACGGTTGGAAGAAAGGACAGGATACTGGGCTAATGGACCACTGGTCTGACCCAGTGTGACAGTCTATACTATTAGGTCACCACTTTTACAGAATACAGGTAATGTCACACTCTGTACAGCCATTCTTAAGTTCTAAATGTTAACTATTTAAATTCTTGTCACCCTATGAGGTCAGTAAATTTTCAGATGGGGGAAAACTGTTTAGTTGAAATGCTGACATTTCAGTTATTTCATTTTAACATCAGCATAAATTTTGCAGCATTTTAAGGCTCCAGTTTTTGCTCTGCCCTTTGCTTTTGCCCTTCAACATTCTCCCCTTCTCCTAACTCTGCAGAAGCCTGTCCAGAGGTAAGGTGACCATACTTTTAAAATCAAAAGCTGGCTCACTTATGGCAACATTTTTTAGAGTCACAAAATACTCAGACAAAAAATAAAGAACATTAAAAAAATAGAATAAAAGCATGCTGGTGCTACCATTGCCAACTTCTGACTCAGCAGCAACAAGAGTGTATTTCTTGGTGTGGAGGATTTTTTCCAGTAACTCAGTGTTCTGAGTGACTTCATCATTGAACACTGAACAAGTGTTGTTAACATTCACTTTGAGCAAAAGAACAGCTTTGAAAATGTCTACACTCTTCCAACTTGTGTCCTTGCTCCAAATACTATTAATCACACCAAACACTTTGTCAACGGGATTGTTTGTTCCCGGTAAGTACAGAAAAAATCCTACTCAGTACAGCAATTCATCTTAAACAAACATTTTGTAATTATTTAAAAAAACCCAACCCAAACCAAAAAACATTTAAACTGAGGAAATGAAAAACTGGGACATTTTCAGGCATTTTGAAAGAAGTTCTCAGAACACCATCTAAAAAACTGGTCCTGTCCTGAAAAAATTATTCATCATCATCATCATAATGATTTGGATTGCAATTTGCCTAGAGCAGTGTTTCTCAACCTGGGGGTTGTGACAGTTTTAGAGGGGTCGCTGGTATTGGGGGTGGCAAGAAAGGCAATTGCCTGGAGCCATAGGGGCGCCATGAAACTAAGTTACATGCCTCAGCCCCGTGGGGGTGGGACTCAGGCTTCAGGGGTACAGTAGTTTGGAAAGGTTAAGAACCACTGGCCTAGAGGCTCCATCCTAATTGTGCTAGGCACTGCACACACACACATAACAAAAACAGTTCCTTCCCCAAATAGCTTAAATTTAATATAAGCAATATTTTAGGGTGGAGGCTGTCATTTGCTTTATATTTGTATAGTATCTACCCCAATGTGGCTTTCAGATGCTACCACAGTGTAAATGTTAAATAGTAATAAATGCATGGTCTCTTTATTCAGGGGGATTGGGATTTGCCAGTTTTATGGGGGAAGAACCAAAGCATTCCCCTTTCACTATGTTGTATTTATTTTTTTAAAAGATGCTTGCAGTAATTCTGGGAATTAGAGATTAGTCAGCCGTATTTCAGTACCAGGACTATTGGTTGAAAATGATAAGTGAAGAAAGCAAGCACCTATATAATATGATAGGGACAAACAAGGATGGTTTCTCTAAAGGAAATAAGTGCCTTCCCATTCTTTATTTGAGTATATTAACACAATACTGGACAAAGAAGATCAGATAAATATAATTTATTTGATCTTTTAATAAGACCTTTAACAAAGTCATTCACAAAAGTCTATAAAGGAAATTAAATAGTCTTGGAGAAAGATAGAAAGTGATGTTATGGATTAAAAACTGACTGAGAGAAAGCAAAGAGTAGGAATAATTGGTCAATTTTCAACATGACAAAAGGCTAACAGTGGGGCATCCCAAGGATCCAAATTAGGACTGATGCTGTAAAATATATTTATTTATAATTGAGAAGGGGGGGGGGGGCGGATAAGGTGGCAAAATGTGTAGATGACACAATATTTTTAAGGTCTGCAAACACTAAAAAGACCTCAGATACTTCAAAAGATGCCTAACCAAGCGAGGTGAATGGACAATACAATGGCCAATAAAATGTATTGTTGAAAAATGGAAGGCAATATACACTGAAAGGAATAAATTAAACTGTTCATACAACTTACTGGGTTCTAATTTACATGTAACCATTCAGGAAGAAGACCTAGGCATTGTGGACAGCTCAACCCACAGAAGCAGTTAAAAAGCAGACAAAATGATAGGCTATGTAAGGAATGGGATAGAAAAATCATACTGAAAACATTATTATAATCTTCTATAAATCAATTAGCTGCCTTCAACTGGAATACTTTGTTCAGTTTTGGTAACCCCAAAAAATAAAGGTGATAAAATGATTATAGGCTTGGAGAGAACCTTCTGTATGTGGAGAGATTGAAAAGATTATGGCTGTGTAGAGAAGAAATGAATAAAAGGGAACATGACAAAGGTTTAAAAAGTAATTAATGGTGTATAGAGAAAATAAGTCCTGTGTTCCTAGTCAGCATTTTTCATAATGCAAGCTCTAGGGGACTTCCAGTGAAATAACTGAAAGGGAACAAATTTAAAAGTGATAAAAGGAAATGAAAAGGATTAGATTACATAAAACATGTAATGGCATATAAACCCTAATATTTCAGAGCATACACACCAAGCACTAACTGATGGGGCTGGGGTGATAAAGAAGAAACTTCCCTATTGGCAGGTTATTCCTTTATGGAATTTCCTCCATCTTTTCCTGAAGCATCTAGTACTGATCACTTTTGCAGAAAAGATATAGGACTGGGATGGCCACTGATCTGATCTGGTATGGGAATTTCTATCTGCCCCAAACATGTGAATACTCACTCGGATATCTAGGTGAATGATGTTTGAAGCAGCATTGACTCATGCTCCATGCCTGTGACCCGCTGGAGAACGTTTTTTGTGCAAGACAGATTGCTTGTCCAATAGCTTGGGAGTGGAGGGCAACAGAGTAAAGGTGCCAACTCTTCACCAGACTCTTTCGCTTTCCCACTGACCATCAAGAACAGCAGACCACACCCCATTTCTTGCTATGGAGCCCTATTGCCATTCCCGCTGATGGAGAAAAATGCCACAAAACCACCCCTGGGAGTTTTCTGGGCCCCTATGCTCCACTCATGGAAATACTTGAGGTAGGTTGTAAAACCTGGCTGTGTGATGAACATTTCAGAATGTGAGATGGCTGACAGACCTGCTTTCTCTGGATAATTGTAACACTCAGACTTTGGCCTCATGTCTGACAACACACCAAAGGCATTCAGATATCTGAGACTAAACATATCCCATCATGAGTTATTGCTGTTCCAAATGTTACTTAAAACCCCCCAGATATGGACTGAATTTAAATAAACTACTGGGAGAACAGGCATGAAAATACAAAGTAGAATAAATAAACTTTCTCTAAAACCCCAGATCCCAATGTTTACACTTAATATTGATTTAAATAAAAACAAAACATCTGACCAAGAGCTAAATATTCAGAAGTGCCTAAGGAACCTAATAAGCTTAGTCACTTAGGCTATATTTACACCTAAACTGCTACAGTGGCATAGCTATAGCACTGCACCTGTGCAGCTGTAGCGCTTCAGTGTAGCCACTCACTACAGGAAGGGTTATTTTGTCACTGTAGTTAATCCACTTCTCCGAGAGGTGATAACTATAGCTGTCTACACTGCGGGTTAGGTCAATTTAACTATGTTGCCCAGGGATGTGGACTTTTTGCACCCCCGATGAGTGACATAGCTGGGTTGACTTAACTTTTTAGTGTAGACCTGGCCTAAGGTCCAGATCCTCAAAGCTATTTAGGAGCCTAACTCTCTCTGAAATGTCACCTCAAATTCTGTAATCATTACTCAGGCAAAATCCTTACTGAAGCCAGCAGGAGTTTTTCTAATTAAGATTTGGCCTATTTTATTTATACATTTTTTCATATGATGGGATTCAGAACAGCAAGACAGAAACTATATATTGCCCCAAAAAGCGGGAGCTCAATAAAGCTTGGGAAAAGATGATAATATAGCAAGACTATACATACCGAAAGATATGCACACAGTCGAAAATTACCCTCCCACAGTCATTACTTAAATGTAAACTTATGTTATACTTTAAATTTAATGTCAAATAAATCATATCTTCACCTTGTAGTATTGCACATATCACCTTCACGATATATTACATGCTACATGATTCAAACGAGCCCCGGTGCTGTTATCTCTGTTCAGTGCACAGGGATCACAATTTTTCCATGTTATTTTGTACATTTATTTAAACTGAGATTTTAGAGCAGATTGAACCAATCTGTACTGCCCTTTGAGAGATACAAATGTGCCCATCTTTTCTTTACAGGCATAAAAACCAATTACTGGCTCACAGCTGGGCTATGTGCAGTAATTCGGTACCAACAGTCACTGTTTTCCTTTGTGTTCCCCTCCCACAGCAAAAAAAGATGATGGCACAGCAACAACAGTAACAACAACAACAAAAGAAAAGTGTAACGAGCCCACTCTGGGAGTCCCTTGTTGTCATCATTGCCTTCCATCTGTATACCGTTTGGTTCAATTTTTTCCTTAAAAACAAAACCCAGATTGATTTCAGTAAAAATGTGCATGAATTCTTTAAAAAATGGGGGGGGAGGGGGGAGGAGAATTACAAAAATATATATAGATCTAAGGGTAGCTCAGCATCTCTCAGGATCTGCTCCTACATTTATCAGAGTAATGTAAAAATTGGTAGAGTTTACATTACATTTTATTATATTGTTTTTCTGTAGGTCCTCTAGTTCCCAGGTGTATGTGTGCCATGTGATGAAGAGGTGTTGCTAGGGTAATATTAATTACTCATTGGTAAAGAATAGCAAGAAACTGTAATGGCCATAAATTGCCCAATCACACCGCTTGCTTTCTTTCAACAAGTACTGTTATTAATTATTATTATTTTGATTTTTGCATTTAAACAGAGGTTCTCTCTTTTATTGTTCAGCTTCTACAAGAGGCATTAGCTCATTGCCTACAGGAAGACAGCCTTTGTAAACAGAACAATGCAGAATGAGTGTGTCTGCTTTAGAGTGATTTGTGTACCCTGGATAGTAATTTCCCTATCTGAATTGATGGCTCTCCAGTAATTAACAATTACAGTTCTAAAAACAGTGTTGCAATATAATACACTGAATTTTTATATGGTGTTTTTCTTACAAAAATTTCACAGAATGCCTTACAGTAAGGGTCTGTCAGATAGCTAAAGTGAAAAAAGGGGATAAAGACAAGATTTAAAGGGAGGAAATGATTCAGTGGTTTGAAAGGAAGTTTCAGATAGATGAATCAGAAAAATGAAAAGGCAACTCTGAAAACAGGTTTTAGATGAGGCTGATATCAGTGCTTAATTTGTGCCAGGGCTTGCCAGGGCTAACCCCCGCATCTCTAGGCTTGGCAATTCATAGCCCCAGCATCTCTGGGCTCACTGCATCAGTTATGAATGTAAGAAAAATTGCTTGAGCCCCAGCACCTCTTTCATTACAAATTAAGCACTGGCTGATGTCTATGTATTTTAGATTTAATTTCAACCATTGATTTATTTTTTGTATTAAGAATCTGATGATTTACCAGATAAGCACAGAACATAAATTCACACCTTTCCACATAACTAATAAGAAGCCATTAAAAGTTTCAGGTGAGTATTTTCTCCCCCTTCCCACAACTAATTAGTAAGGTATGTAGATAGACCAACAACTAGACTATGGGGATTAGACTCTGGGGATTTTTACTTTTCAGATCATCTATAAGGGTCAGAATTATGTCTAGGATAGTTAATCAAATTGACAACCAGTGTGTACTCTCATTCTCAGTTTTTGTTTAAGTTGTTGGGCATCAGAAGATGAAGAATGTTTTTGTTACTAGTCCCAGAATTCCTGTGGATTCTTAGATACTGAACAAAACAGGTGTATTATAGTATTTAGTTGCTTATAATGGAGGATGGATGTGTCATAGGAATTTTGCAAACTGACTGTCAATTTGAAAAGAATAAGACTTTGGCTATTGAATGACTGATACCAATAGTCCACGAAGGATTTTCTTTTTATTTTTTTCTCCCCTGTGAGGAAGACACAGCCTATTCATCTGCAGTTAGTGAGAGTCTTTATAAAACTTGGGATTACTTAAAAAAATCAATTGAGCTCTTTCTAGGCCAGGTCGACACTATGGGCACTATAGCACCTTAGCTACAGCACCTTAGCTATGCTGTTGTAACCTCTTAGTGTAGACACAGACTACAGCGGGTGTTCTGACAGCTACAGAAAAAACATCTCCCCAAGAGCTGGAAGAATACTTCCATCGACCTAGCTACATTGACACCCCTCAACTCCATGGTTATGTTGACCTATATTTTAAGTGTAGACCATGCCTCAGTGAAAGAAATTGATGGAGAGTTGGATTAGACAAAAGTGGGACATGACCAGTACCATATAAAGTGTCAGGAGCTGGCAGCATGGAATAGAGGGATAATTAGCACTGCATTCTTGTCAGTCATCATGGGCTCCAGGATTTTCATGTGTCAATAACTGGTCAAGTTAAATGCAGCTTGATAGCATTTCTCTCTTTGACTGTAACATGTTAACTTCTGAATACCACATCTGATCAATTCCAACATTTCAGGGAATGTTGTAGAGATCAATTGGCAGAGTCTTATCAACTTTGATGAAAAGGAGAAAAAATGGGGGACACAGAGCTCATACAATCTGGTTAGGGGAGCCAACAGTTTCAGCTATGTCTGTAGTTCTCTATAGATCAAATAACTGATGGATAGCAGAAATGAACACATTCCAGCATAACAATACTCATCGTCATAGTCCTGTCCATGTCCCAACTGAGTTTAAAATATTAACGTCCCAAAGAAAAAGAAAAGAAACAATAATAAGAATGGAGGTGGAAAGAGGGTAGGGGAAGAAGGAGGGATTCAGGAATGGGGAACTCTAGCATGGAAAGGAAAGGGGGAGTTACACGGAACCTTTGGCAGGAGTAGGATGGGGGGCACTGGTATGGGTGAAGCATCAGAATTAACTTTACACAAAATAGCTTTTATTTTGACCCTTTTGGAATCTTAAGGGTTACTGAATTCTGTTACCCGTCTTTAAAACATTCTCAGCGACAGGGGTGTTAGGGTATGATATTTTTCAAGGACAGGCTTTGGACGCCCCAAATGCTTTTGGATACCTACATAGTCACTCTCAGATGACCAGCTCAGCACCCCATTCTGTTGGACATACATTTGGCCACTGATCCATATATTTGTGACTTCCAGGCTGGATTATTGCAAGTAATTTTATCTAGGAAAGAATCCACAAACCCTCAAAAAGGCCAACTGGTGCAAAGTGTAGCAACTCATCTCCTTAGCAATGCAGATAGCAGCAAACTCACGAGCCTGGTGTACCACTCTCTGCCTTGGCTCTCTATTAAATGCAAAGTTTAGTTTAAAGTACCTGATATATAACATCCTCCATTGGACTGGCCTCAGATTCTTGAGAGATTATCTATTCCTCTATGCCTGTTATTATGTTTCACAGCATACAAAGAGAAAAATTAGATAAAACATAAAATACCCTTGCTGGAAGGTAACACTAAGTTATTTCTTAGAATTTAGAATAACACACAAGAACCCCAAAACAGAGACAGATAAAGCAGGCTGCTATCTAAAACATAGAGGCATAACTTATCCTATCTTACTCTAAGTTGGCTGTCTGCAAACTAATTCTAATCACATGCTTCATTACAGAGTCCCCTCGCCTGGAAGCAGGACCAGGAAAATCCCAGAGAGTTTTAAGTGGTAGTTCACAATTTTAACACAGATTTTAGTACGCCTGAATTATGACCTCTGTCAATAACTACCTTTCACTGGAATAATTAAATTGTCAACACAATGAGGAGGCTCATGAGTGCAGGAGACAGAACTTTCTTAGGAGAAGGGCCTAGACTATGGATTCACCCCTGCAAGCAATAAGAATGAAAGAAAGACCCCACAAGGTTCAGATTCAAGTGCAAAACCCATTTCTTTGATGACACTTTCCCTGGAAATGGGTATTAATATCAGGATTTCCATTGGTGATTTCCTTCACCTTGGAGGGATGTTATTCTTAATTAGAGAGCTTTACCTCAGAGGGTTGAATTATTTAAATGGGAGTTGAGGGTGCTCAGAACCTTCCAGGATCTAGCCCATAATCATTGGGTTCTTAAATATGTAAAATGTTGAGATTCACAAATCTCATTTTTTAATATTCGTGCTATTGTCCAAATACTCACAAAATAATCAAATTCATGTACTAAAATGGCCCTTATTAACATGGTACCCAAGCATCTCCAATGATTTAAAAATAGCAATAGCAAGCTCTTTCTCCCTTAATACCTTTTTGGACAGTAGGAGAAATAGCTTGGGTAGTTTATAGTTTTAAAAGATTATTTATTGGTATGCGCAGATGGACATGGGGCCTTCACCTAGTCCTACTGAAGTCAGTGGCATTTTTGAAGGGTGATAATGGCCCTCCGCTGTTGTTAATTCATAAAAATATGTGCAAATAAATGAGGGTGTTTTAAAAAAAATTATTTGATCAGCTCTATTAATGACATGCATATAAGATTTTAGAGAGTCATTAGTTTAAAACTGAATACCGACAATCCTGGACCTTGGACCAGCATGATTCTAAGGGAAAATTCCTCACTTTGGTGGAAAAGGAGGAAATCGGTTGGAGGTAGTATATTTTTATTTTTAAAAGGAGTGACTGCTTGAAAGCAGCTCAGAGATATGAAATATTGGAAATAATCCCAGTGGAGATTAATGAACAGAATGCAGGTGATGAGATAAGGGTGACCAAATGTCCTGATTTTATAGGGACAGTCCCGATATTCTGGGCTTCTTCTTACATAGACGCCTATTACCCCTTATCCTCTGTCCCAATTTTTCACACTTGCTATTTGGTCACCCTAAATGAAGTTAATTGTACAAAATAGATTGTTTAATCACACTGCTGCACAGTATTATCACATTAATGGAGGAAAAAAGATATTCATCATGTACATATAATCACGTACTGTATGTGTGTGATGGGACATCATCCCATGTAGGGTTGAAATGGATTAAGGTGGCCAGGCAGGTGAATTAACTCCACCAGGTGCACCTGGAGGAGGAGCCGCGGAGCATGCCACTATTTAGAAGTAGGCTCAGTTTGGCAGGAACAAGCGGCCAGTATAAAGTCCAGAAGTAGTGGGCAGCAAGGGGGCTGCAGAAAGGCAGGGAAGTAGGCTGCAGTAACTCCCTGAGTGGAGGGAGTTGGGAGGCTGGCAAGCCCAAGAGAGGGAGGCAGAATCCCAGGGAAACAGCAGCAAGTGAACCTTGGCTGCTTGTTATAGGGTCCCTGGGCTGGAACCCAGTGTGGAGGGTGGGCCTGGGTTCCCCTACCAGCCATTGGGAAGTGGCAAAGGCATTGGGGACACCAGCCAGACAGCAGATCTGGAAGGACTTTGAATTCCCTGGAAGGGAAGGACCTTAGTGACCTGGCCTGAGAGGCAAGCCAAGAAGAGGAGACTGCAGTTGCAAGAGTGAGTGGGGCTGCAGAGTGAGACAAGATTGGGTAGACACCAATGGAGGGTGAGCGCAAGCCTGGCAAAGCTAATTCCCAGGAAGGCCAGCAGGAGGCACCGCTAGCAGTCAGTGAACCCCATGGCAATGTGTTATAAATATATGCTATCATCAGACTTACACACAGAAGAAAAAAAAAGCCTTTTATATCCTATAACTGCAGTATGAGATCTTCTTTACTGCAATGAAAAGTTAAAATGGATACCTTTTTCCTTTTAATCTTCCAGTGCTTTGGTTTTGAACACATCAATGAAGATTCAAATATTTTATTGAAAGTCAATACAACTGATTTATGAAAAAAAAACAATCCATGATATGTAAAGTGACTTTTGTATGCCTTGTCAGTGTTTGATTACCTACTGCCAAACCCAATGTGCTGGATAGAAGAGAATACACTAGAGAGGGAACATGATATCATCTTAGAAAACTCGTTTCAAATTGAACACCGTATTACATATTACCAAATTACCATTTATTATTTGTTTTCTGTCTTTTATCCAGTTACAGATCCATGAGAAGACCTTCCCTCTTATCCCATGACAACTACTTTGCTTAAGAGCGTTTGGTGACAGACCTTGTCAAAGGCTTTCTGAAAGTCCAAGTACACTATATGCATGGGATCATCCTTAGCCACATATTTGTTGACCCCCTCAAAGAATTTTAATAGATTGGTGAGGCATGATTTCCCTTTACAAAAGGCATGTTGATTCTTCAGCATATCATGTTCATCTATGTGTTTGATAATTCTGTTCTTTACTATAGGTTCAACCAATTTGCCTAGTACTGAAATTAGGCTTACTGGCCTGTAATTGCCAGAATCGCCTCTGACACCTTTTTAAAAAATTGGCATCACATAATCTATCCTCCAGTCATCTGATACAGAAGCTGATTTAAAGGATAGGTTACATACCACAGTCAGTAGTTCTGCAATTTCATATTTGAGTTCCTTCAGAACTCTTGGTTGTGTTAACTGTTTTTTTTTGTTTTTTTTTTACCTAGGTTATGCAGTGGCTGAGAGAATGATTCAGAAACATTGCAGGCATGCAAGTGCATGCATTTACAGGCACACAATTACCATTATTATTCATGCTGTTACCATGATTGCACACGTCAGTTAGGTAACTATGTGTGTAAGGCATCAATACAGCATTTAACTGGTTTTTGTATGCACAGCTGCAGTGTTATGCATGCAAATGAAACATGCAAGGGTGGTTCTAAACTGTTTGACAATCAGGCGCTTTATGAATTATCTTTTCACTGTAGGGTATCAAAGGAAGCCAACAATATAGGAATGAATCTGGTCCTGAATGCATTTGGCAGCTTGTTGCTGGTGAGATCACCTGGAAAATTTGCTTGGAGCATTACCCAAAATGCTATTACTTTTTATCTATGCATATGCAACATTAAACAGCATTTTTCTGTGTTCTACCCAGGCCATGGTCAGACTACACAGGGTGCTGTTGCCACCTAGAGTTGAGTCATCAAAACAGATTTTTTTTTAAAGTGAAAATGACTATACTAATCCTTCACCTTCCTTATTCCAAAATAAAACTCTTGTTGTTACTTAGGGGCCAGTCCTGCAGATCTTATTCAGAAAAATTCCTATTGGCTTCAATTTTGCTTGATTAAGGATTGTAAGGATTACCTGGGGTGGAATTCAGATTTGTTTAGGAAAGATAGTCAGCATATATTATCCTGAAGTCATAGCTGGAGCTGGCTGAAATATTTTGGACAAATCTTTTTTCTCCAAAAAATGTATATTTGGGTCAATCCGAGTTCTTGACAAATTTTCTGCATTGTTTCAGTAGAAAAAAACCCTAAAACAATTGAAATGTTTAGTTTTGACATTTTTGAAACAAAACATTTCAATTTTTTTATTCAGAATAACACAGAGGCCCCTGGTCTTAACTCAAGTTATACCTTTTTACCTAGTTAAGATACAGCCTAACGGAAGACCATGTGCTTAACACAATTTAGACTAAAAGCTGATGTAGTCTTCCCTGCTGTCTCTCACACTGGTTTCCTGTGAAAAATATAAGTATTTTATACTAGAACAACGTCTCTCTTAGAATTCTGCAGTAGCTGCTTCTGATGAAATACTGAGGAAACACAGCAAAAAAATCTTATAACATTAACTAAAACAACATTATCCCTTTTTGATCTGAGCAGTTAGCTCATATTGGGGTGTCTAATGGGTTGTTTTGATCAGGAGGAGAAACCAATGATGGAATCAGGTATTTCTTTGATGCAATCCTGTTTATGTACAAAGAAGGCACATAAAGCTCTGCTTCCCTGAATACACTAGGAATAAAACAACAGGAGACAGTTCCAAGCATCTTTCACCCAGTCTTTTAACAAATGCTCTGTCTCTCAACTTTTTTCTTACACTACCAGGGTTTCTCTGACTGAATCTGGGCTTTCTTTGATCCCTCTCTCCCAATAGCTGAAACAAAGGAGCTTGATTGCTTCTTACATTTATTCTAAATGAAGGGCAACAGTTATGCCACAAGCTCCAACCTCCCAGAATAACAATACAATATTTTCTCAAGTATAAATCTCCATAAGGGCAGAGTTCCTGTCAGTGATTGTCTTCCTCCTTTCTCCGCTGGACTGAGAGCTCAATTCAAGAGCTTTTAGAGTCAACACATACTTGAACGATGCTCCTTCGACTTGAGACTTTCTCTAAAAATGTAAATTATTTGGATGGATGTGTAACTAAAATGAAGCAGTGGCTGGACAAAGCAGAAAGTAATGTGAGGAGAAAGTCAGGTCTTCTTAGTGTATGGAAGAAAGTTAAATCAGCATTTGTAAAATATTGCGCAATACAAGACAGCAGGAGTGATGTAATGGAAAGCCAAATCCCTGCCAAAAATATCAGCATGTGTATAGAAGGGCAACCCGTGATGCTGTGAATTCCCTGGAGCTAATTATGCCTTCCATATAAGATTTAGAATTCTGCTAGGAAAGCATTTCCTACCATACCATTGCTATTTGACATCTGTTGATTCACCATTCAGAATAACATAGCATCATTCATACTAGGTATAGCAACCTCAGTATTAAAACATTCTGCTTTAACAGTCAGCAATTAAAATCTCAGAGCTTGAGTTGCTCCTGCGAAATCTGAAAGTATGTATGTGTGGCGTATTTAGCTCTGTACTATAATGGTTATGATTTTGTTTTCTGAATTCTGCACTTTTAAATGTCTAGGACTCTGCTGTCTGCAGAGGCAAATGCTATTTTGTGAGGCAGAGTTGGTGCAGCATGTTACAGAGGGAAGATGCACACTATCCTCTTTCATGGAGACTTGAATTTGATTCCCCCTTGATTTGTTGTTTTCTTTCACCTAAAATAAGTAATTTACACTGGCAGCATATGGAAAACAACAACTTGATGAACCTGGTATTCCTGGAAGAATATTACCTTTCTCCATTCATCCCACAAAAATAGCTTGATCCTTTTCACAAGATGAGCAAAAAAGAGATTCAGGGTCTGAGATATAGCTAGCTCCCTGAAAAGCCATAGGATAATTCTTAGACTTGAAAGCAACATCCTAAACCAAAGCAAAAGAAACAAATATATTCTACCTCTGTTTGGGTGGCTTTGACATTTTAACAGTTTTGCTCTCAGATTCATGTGACTCTAGTTTCTCTTCTGCTTTGGTTGTACATGGGCTAAATAACATGGCTAATAATACCATATTCAGGGAGATTTTTATAGGGGATTTCTCATCCAGCAAAAACCACAAGAGGAGTCTACATCTTTGCTTACTAGCCACAAATGGGAAGGAAAGGTCACAGTGTTTTCCTGTCCACCATGATCTAGCCAGTTTGCATAGTGCCAGACTGAGGATATTGGGGAAAATTGAGAAGATTCTTTGGGATGTACCCCAAATTAAACTAACCTAAGTTTAGATACCATGTGTTCGAAGTCACCCAGCCTCCTACTGAAGAAGTGGAGTGCTTGTACCGGGGTCTGTGCAAATTGTACTGGGGCCTGTGCAAATTAAAATTTAATTTGGGAAATAGCTGAGTCTTTCCAATAAATTGTTCAGCAACCTTCACCATACAGGTAATATTTGAGTGGTTTCCCTTCTAAGGGAAACAGATATAGGGTCAGCCATTTCAGAATTTAATTTAGAAGAAGTTTAAAGTTTAAAATCACACAAGAAATATAATTTTCAGAAAAGGCAAAGTTCATGTTATAGGTGTTGGAGACCACTCATATATTAACTATATGGTGAAGGTTGCTGAACAATTTATTGGAAAGACTTGGCTATTTTCCAAATTAAATTTTAAATACTACTGTATATAATAATTCAGATATTATCCTCTATACACTGTTGTAGCAAAACATTTCAAAATGGCTATTTAAATGCTTTGTAAAAAGTTTAATCAGAAATCAAAAACAGTTTCCCAACAATCTGGGTCTTAGACCTTCATTACACTGTTAGAAGAGATAGAGACCCAATAAAGCCATTTATAACTAGCTGCTCTGACCAGAGAGAGTGACCTTTAGCTCAAGATACTCTCCAGAGTATGCTTAACCCATGTCATATGAAATGTGCAAGAAGCATCTGTTCTTTTTCAAATGGAGATGAACAAATCAAACCAAAATCAATACCAAATGTAGATCCTGTTGTATTTTAAATAGGACCAACTGAAGAGAGAGTAATGTGGGATCCATTACATGTCACATAAAGTTCTATATTTACCATGTGGTCAAATACCTTTAAAAATTAATAAATCAGGTCAAAACAATATAGCCAATCAAAAGCCCAGAATCAATAACAAAGCACAGAGTCACAGAAACCCCAGCTCTTTACAATTTCATGACAGCACTGTAAGAAGCAAGAGTAGGCAGGAAGAAGTGACAGCTGAGAGTAGGAGGGGACAGTGTCAGTGAGGTTTTACCTTTTAGAAAGGGGGCAATAGCTGCAGTTTTGAGAGATTTGGAATAAGATCCAGCAAATAAAGATCTCCATCCTGTTTGCCTCAGGTATTTATCTAGCACTAGTCACTACTGTATATGCCCTTCCAGCTGCCTCTCCACTCCTGTGGCCACCCCTTTCCAGAGAAAAATATCAAGGAGTGAGACATAATACCTGCTTCCCCAAGCACTGGCCACTTCTTTACCTGGCTCCTCTGGCTATTGAGCCACTAGGACTGACCAGACCCACCCAGGACAGATCCGTGAGTGGCAGCAATAAAATCTGCACTTCACACCTCCAGCCATGCAGCTCTTAGCTCCTCTAACCTGCTGCTCTCTCACTGTAGCTGGCCCCATCCAAAAGCTGTTAGCAAAAGTGAGTTTTTAAATTTGCTCCTTCTCTCCAGCACTGGCGTATCATTACAAACGTTAATGGTCTGTTGCTTATTATAAATTCAACTCAGCACCTGCTGGAATATCTGTTAGAGGAGCATATAGCAAAACAAGGTTTTCTGAGGTAGGCACCAGCCTGCTCCTTGTGCATGTTGAATGGCTCCTGACAGTGAATTTGTGTTAACTTACTCTAAGGTTATCTGAGGATGGTGGTGGTGATGCACTGTGAAGATAGTGGCTTCAGCTAAGTCGTGCAACTCACCTGACTACTGGAGAAGATTTTACTCCATAATCCATCAGAAAGAGCAGGTATGTGATCGCCCTGAATCCACAGCATGCTACAATTTCCCCTGCCTTTCAATGAAATATGGTAGGAACATGATTACATCCTGTCCATGTTATTGGATCTATGGCTCAAAAACACTCTGGCTGTTTTCTTCCCCAGAGATAAGATGAACCTTAGGCCAACACAATCAAAAGGTGACCATTTATAAGGTGATACAACCCTGCCCCAAAGTGCTTACAATTTAAAGGGGCAAAAAAAGCAGAGGGAAAAGACTACAACATCCACGCCATGTAGCGAAGATGGTACTAGGCATGTCAACTTAGTACCATTATTTATTTATTCTCAGTTTTACTTTCTCTTATTAAAAAAAAATGTAACATAGCCCCTGCCTATGATACAGTCTAGAAACATTACACTTAAATCAATAGTGTCTGTCAGTACCCCTAGCTAAAGCTTTCAATTTTTCATTTCTCCATTTTTTTCTGATGAGCCGCCCACCACCTGTTTCCTTCGCCTCCCACTCAGAAATCAGTGCTTCCCCTTTCCAGCCGTCATTTGCATCACAGAATTTTTTTGATGATACCACAGAGTGAGCACTCTCATTCTGTGGTCCAAGAGGGTGATGGAGACTATGGGGTGTGTGTGTGTGTGTGTGTTCCTTATTCTTAGGATAACCATTCCAGGCAGTCAGGAGGGCACAGCTGGATGCTCTCTTTCCAGTTCCAGTTGCTCCTGATGGTGCTGCTTCCTCAATGAAGTTAGGGCCTTGTTGTAAGGAGCCCTTGGGGAGGGGAGGATGCTTCAGTCCAATGTGATCTGGAGAAGTCCACTGGGAGGCCAAAGGCCCCATAGTCTTGGACCAGGGGGTCTTGAGTCATTAAAGGAGTCCAGCTGGGTGCTTTCGCCCTCTACACTTGGATACTCCAGTTGTTGCTGTCTCCCCAAGTTTGGCACCCTTATAGGATACCTATCAGGAGTTGGGGGCTCCAGCTCCATGTGGTCTGGGGGAGGCCACTGATGGGTCAGATCCCCAAGCCCTTGCTGCCCTCTGTGCTGCCATTGCCTTCTCATAGTAGCTTGAACCTTGTTACGTTCCCCATCTGGGGAGCTGGCTGCAGGGCTTTGTCTCATTTGGTGTGAGAGGTAATGGGGGGTAGGGGGGTTATCAATATATTAAAGTAATATAAAAGTAAAAAATTTATTAAAACCTCAATAGTCCTTTGAGATGAGGGCTTTCTGTTCTCTAACTTCTGTGGAAGTGATGTGTATCCAAAGTACTAAAATGATAACTTTTCATAAAACATTATTCTGCCTTGAAATGAATAATCCAAAACAAATATGAAAAGGAATCAACACTTTCTCTTTCTTGCAGGGCAGAATGTGGACTCCAGATTACAATTTGCATTAGCATTACTCATGTGGCAGTTTTCTCTCTGAGTGTGAGTAAGCCTCTCAACAGGGATGGAAAAAGACAAACAAAGTATTTCTGGGATGAAAACAAAAGGTGCAAATGGCCAACAACATGGGCCTATGTAGCAAAGTAGGGTGACCTAGATACAGGGCCTGCTTTTACTCCTGCTCCCTGTAGTAAGAAGTGAGAGCTTAAGGCCTGTAAAACAGGCTAAGGCCTAAATGGAAAAAGCCGAGTGAACAGAAGTATAAGGGGTCACTCAAGTTAACTGAGACTGGTATAGGAAAATGCTGATTCTGCAAGGTTGTAAGACTGCCAAAATATTATTAAAATATGTAGTGGGTATAAGAGGTACCAAGATACTAACTCTCTGAAATGACACTTTGATGGGTAGAAATGATACATGGAGTGGCGGTGCCCAAATCAGCCAATCAACGGAAAAAGGTGGTATTAGACTACGTCAGGCAACTACCTACGTGAAAGGGGGCAGACCTAAAGTGTATGTAACAGTGTATAAAAGAGGATGTCAGAGGGAATACCGGTGTCCGGTCTAAGGGATAACGGAAAGTCCCGCCGTTGGGCCGAGACCATTGTAACGCCGCCAATATGAAACTGACCCAGAGATACTCTGTAAGTCGTTTCTCATTGTGCCGCACGCAATAAACCTCGCTTGGGCGCCTTCGTTACTCAGCTAATCTGTGGTCGTGTCGACTCATTCGATCGTGAGAGCCGTCTCAGTTTCCTGGCCAGAGCTGGGACAGCATCTACACAGGGACACACGCACGCAGCCTACACTGATAAACACTGGTGACCAACACACCGAGTACCACACTCCCATTCAAATCAGTGGTTAAACTTTTAGGACAACATTTTCAATTTTGGGTACGTGTTTTGGAGTTACACCATTGAATCAAATTTTCAGAGATGCCGAGTACCCACAAGTACAGATGAAGTCAATCAAGACTCTTGAAAATCAGGCTCAACGTGTCTGAAGTAGGGCATCCAAAAATGTAGACATCACAAATAAGTGGTCATGTAAAAGAAAACTTCGGTATCACTGACTTCATTGGTAGTAGATGTGCATCATTATAACAAAATTGTCTCCAATCCACACATCAGATTTCACTTCCAGTATATTCCATTCTTTCAACATGCAGAGATTCTTACTGATTTAATAGGATATTCATGCATGTAAGAAAAGCAGAATATAAATCAGCATCTGCCATATAGGCATAAAGATAAATTTGCCCTTAAACTTTGTGCACACCCCAGGTTATGACTAGGTTTGGCAGATCTTAATTTTCATTGTTTTATAGTTTCAGTGGATTATGTTGACATTTATTTTTAAGCATTTTATTTAAAAAAATTACAAATTTAAATGTTCACAGTTGCGCAGAATTATGGGTTATAAGCTTTTTTTTCAATTTTTATCTATTTAAATTTTCCATTGTAATGGTGAAGGGGGAGGTCAGACAAAGGGGATCAGACAATTATTTAATGACAGTAGACGAGATTCAAAATGTTGAGGCTTTATAACCAATAAAAGGCAAATTTTCAACATCACACATCAGAATGTATAAGGTAAATATCTTTAAGTCAAACTTTAATAAGTTCTCAAGAAGCATTTTTCTTTCCCTATCTGTAAGTTTTGATTATCATCGATGGAAATATTAATCAGTTTGTGTATGAATGATGAAATCAACGTTTACCAACGTTTACTGATAAAAATGTAACCCTTTCAAACCTAATTAAGAGAAAGGTACATGCACTGCATTAGTTACAGCACTGCAACCTTCACTGACTTATAACTGTTAGTATGGCTACCCTCAAGGCCCTTCTAAAAGAAAGCCCAGTGAGTCCAGTCCTGGAAAGCTCTAGAAAATACAGCAAAACTATTCAGTTTAGCTGTTGTGGATTTCTGTAGCGTCTTCGGAACATACATTAGACTGACAGTTAAAGCTTAACATAATATGTTTTTAAGAAGCAGTCACCTATTGCAACATAAAACAAAAGCTGTCCTGTTTTTATCAATAGCAGGGATACAACCCTGAGCTGTTCCTTTAGAAAGAGTTTCTCTTTCCTGCTCAAGGTTTTATAATGATCCAGAATCTCATACAGCAGACAAGAGCCGATGAACAAAAGTACTGTCTAAACTGCCTTCTTTCTAATCCCAGCAAAGAGTAAACATGAGCCATCTTCCAGCAATATGTTGTCTAAATCCATTGCCAAGACTTATTTACTAAGGATAGAAACTGGTGCTTCTTCAGGCATCCTAAAATATGAACAAAAAGCACGCAGATACTATGCTGTCAACACACGCGCCTAAACATTGCAGACAGATTGATCACCACCACTCTATACAAGAAAATCTTTGCTTGGCTAGATACTTCACATAACCATTGTTGTCAGACCCCTCTGATGGAGTCCTTGATTCAACATGGTGCCCACTACTTCTTTAAAGCGATGAAAGTCAAGATTCTCAAACTTCTAAGAAGTGCTGTGTTTCTTGGTGGTCATTGTCTTGCAGGGAAGCATATGGAGATGGAAAGGGAATTTGAGATGTTTCTAGCAGGCAGATATTGGGATGAAATCTAACTTACATACCACATTATCAGGTGTACACATCATACTAGTATCTTAGAAAGCCATACCTGGTTAGGAGGGAAAGGACTGATACTAATATTAACTTCCACTGACAGTGTGCCCACAGTTGTGCAAACATTGAGAAAGGTACAATCCCAGCATTTTCAAGGACACCCTGGATTTTCACATTCTTTTATTTTTTAATGATCAATTTCTACCCTTGCATATGACCATGCAGCTCCTGCAATTAGTTACAGCCTGCAAAGATGTGGATTTATTTCTCACACAGACTGATAAAAGTAATATAATTCTCACTAATTTCCCACCTAAACTAGGCCTACTAAGCTTTAATTGCTTCCTATGTACATAGGAGGAACTGAAATTCAAAAGAAACCAGAACTCTTAAAATATGCCAGGGGTGGTTTGTGCTACAGAATCAGGAATCATGTACATATAAGAGAGTGCACAGGACTGGAAAGTACAATCAGACTCAAAGTTTCCCCAAGGGAAAATCCCAGCAAGGGAAATTTTAGAAGCAAATAAAATTTCACTTTCTTTTTCCATGTCTTGCTTTGTTGCTTCTAATAGGCCCAGCAGGCTTTATGTATATTTTGTTGTGAAAATGACAGACAGCTGAATTTACAAATATTTGCAGAGGAAAACAAGAGAAGGATTATTTTGTCTGAGGCTGTAACTATTTTAGGGAAAAATTGTATTTTGAAATGTGTTAAATAACATGGTATTAAACACAAATTAACACCTAGTCTAGACAGGACCCAGTCATGTTTTAAAACACATTAGCTAATGTTTTTAAAATGACAGTCCCAGTCTATATTAAGGGAGAAGTCTTGTTTTATGTCATTTTTGTTAAAATGTGTTAATTTAAACATTTTAAAATTCAATGCTTTTCCCTCACGTAGAGATGAGCTGAATTTTTTCCAGCAGTAGCAGCAAGGAAGGATCTCATACCTGACTCCACCTCTTCTCCCTGTAGCAAGGATGTTGTGATTGTTTATAGAAACCGCTAAAAGAAAGGATATAAATAAATTCCCAGATAAAAATTGACTTTGTTAAGAACAAGGCTTAGAACATATTTCCCTATCAACACTGTTAATAGAAATTATAATTTCTATTAAATAACACCTATTGCTATTCATCCATGTATCTCCAAGTACAATACAAAGGGGGCTAGGCATCATTATCCCCACTAATGTAATCATTTAAAAATAAAAACGCAGGTTAAGTAAAGTAAAGCTTGTAATATTTGCCAGATGTCTCGCAGAAGTGATAACACACAGATATTAAAAATATATATCTCATATTCAACTAAGTAAAATCATGGTAAAATAGCCTAGCAGGGCTAGCTTCCACAAGAGAAGAGGGCCTGGGTTTCTAGAGGTGCTAAGTATGCAAAATCACTAGCTGCTTTTGAAAATCTTGGCCTCAGTGCATAAAACAATTTTGAAGGTTTTACAGTAAATCACTTGAGCTCTGAGTGGACAAAAAGAACCTGAACCATTTTCAAAAAGAAAAATGTCAACATCTTTTAAAGCATTATGATTCATAAATATTTTGTGATTAATCTCAGACTTCCCCAAAAAGTCTGCCCTGAGAAGCGGTTATACAGTGTGTAAGGAAATAACTTGTTCAGAAAGTTAGAGGAGGGTGCCAGAATTGGGCTTATGACAAAAGCCATCTTAGCTTGTCTATGTGGGGAAATTTACAGGGAAAAATGTACTGGTATAATTATCTTGCTGTAGTTGTACCGGTGAAAGTCCCGGTGCAGATACTCATATTCTGGACTAGGAGTGCCATTTTCTGGTTTATGTTGCTTTCCAAGCGACGTAAACTAAACCAGAAAAATCAGAATACAAGTGTTCACACCGGGAATTTTGCCAGTACAACAGCTACACCAACATAATTATACCAGTCTTATTATGTCACTAAATTTCCCCATGTAGACATAGCTTTAAAGCCTGAGCTATGGAGTCATCCTGGTGTTGCAAACTGAGGGTTTAACTATGATTTCTGAAAAGGCAGTGAACTTGGCTAGCCCTTGGCTACACTTGTAGTTATACATATTCAGCACCCGTTGCTCACACCTATTGTCATCTATGAGTAATTTTACTTTTCTGTACACTCCAGCTAAGGAGGTGGGGCAGGAGGGGAGACGTCATCAGCAAAGACAATAAGGGGAAGTAGGAAAGCCCTAGCAGGTTTAAGAGGCGGAGCCTTCACACTCCCACTCAGGGATTTTCCCTGTGTCTAGGGGACTTCAGAATCTAAACTGTTTGGCTAGGGCATACCCCGGCTCTCTGTCTCCAGAGCTGTTTGCTTAGGGCTGGAAACAGTAGCTGCTTTACACAGCTCCTCTGCAAGTCAAGGCAGCAGCAAACCATGCTTTCGGCATACTACACCCAGCTTGTCATCCTGAGCAATGGTAACCGTGAAACTTTCACTTTTAATTTTTCTTTTCATTGATTTCTGTCACTGTGGGCTGTGTGTTGGCAGTAATTCTTCTGCAGACAGGAATGCTTAGACTCTCTTTTTATTAATGATTTGTGTGTACCTGTGCCTTGCAGTATGGTGTTTCATTCGTGGGACTTCTGTGGCCATTCCAGAGGTTGCAGTAATGTGTACAGAAGAAGCAGTGCTGCTCTGTGAAGCTCCTCAGGACCCACAAGTCACATATAAGGCTGTATCCTGGTACAAAGTAAGGAAATATTACTGTGATTTGTGCAGACTGTGCCTTTTGTTTTGCTTTCCCACTTGCTTCTAACTTTCCTCATAGAAAATTCTTGGTTATTATATGGCGATGAATCTTTCTGTGGCATGGAAGTAGCATAGGCATTGCCTGCCATGACTTGAGTCGGATGCCTTAGGATATTCACACAATGCTGTACCTAGACTCTTGAGCATGACTCTTTAGGTGTCCCTTGCCTGCTTTCAGATGTCACCAGCGTGTGCTGTGTCAGAGTTCTGAGGATGGCCATGCTGTTCTTTTAGACATTCTCCCCTTCACACAACTGCATCTCTAATGTTGCTCCAGCCTTGGAAAAACCGATGTGCACTCAGTGCACCTGCATAGGACCCCCCCCCCAACTCAGAGGGCCCCCCCAAACACCGCAAAAAATCCCAAACCCAAAACTGAGTGGTGCTGCACCACTTCTTCCCGTTTGGCCCAGCTGCTCCTTCCATGACAGAGGAGTGGCTGGGCCAAACCTGAGTGGTGTGGGGGTCCATGAGTGTGGGGTGGGCAAAGGTAGTGAGCAGAGTTGGGTGGCTGAGACTGGGAGGAGCCACCCTAGCCTCGGATGGGAGTGGAACAGCGGCTGGGTGTCACTGGGTTAGGAAAGTCCCGGGGACAATGGGTTAGGGACTGGGGACAAGTTGTCGGCAGGCTATGGCATGAGTGGGCAGTGTTGGGATGTTGGGGTCTGTGGCCAGTGGCCAGGAGCTGCTGGAGGTTGTGGTGAGCAGGAGGTATGTCAGGGTGGTTGGGAGGTTAGTGGGGGCTGTTGGAGGGCTGTTGGGGTATATATGTGAGGGGGAGGGACAGTCTGGGGTCTGTGCGGGGTAGGGGCACTTTAAGGAATGCAGGGGCCCCCAATTTCCATAGTGTACAGGGACCCAAAATTCTCTCATCTGGGCCTGCATTTGCTCCAATTCCTGTACTCTCTTGTAGGACAAAACATGATGCTGTGACTTCATAACACAGTGACACTGAATCACGGTTGATTCTAAAAAAGGGGTTGACATTTTTTTCTTAAAAATCTAAATGAGTTATTACTGTTCTTTTAAAGTTTTTGTTTTGAGAGGGTTGGAGTACAAGGTACAGAATGTGGAGCTGGGAAGATCTGAATTATCCCCCTGGAATCTTGTAAAACGTAGGTATTAGGTATTAGCCTCCCTGCTTCCGTATTTCCATCTGTGAAATAGGGGGACTACTGCTTACCAAGCTACTTGCAGAAGTGTTACGAGGAATGATTAGCTAATGTATGTAAAGCACTTTGAAGGTGAAATTCTAACAGAAAGGCAGGCAGCATTGTCCAGTGGCTTTTCACTTGGCTGTGTGACATTTCTTTGGGCCCAGTTTCCTTATCAGGGAATGCTACTAATGTCTCAGGCTATGTCTTCACTGACGGCGGTAAATTCACCGCCGTCAGATCAACTTCTCTGGATCGACTGAGCGGTCAGTGAAGACCCGCTCAATCGATCCAGAAATCAATGTATTAAGACCACCTTCTGAAGTGGCATAGCGCTGCGTCAACGGGAATGCGGTTCCCGTCAGCGCAGTGCAGTGAAGACGGCGCACAGAACTGAAGCACAGAAGTCAATGGGAGTTACACAAGTTTTTTGCGTAGCTTGCGTAACTCCGGTCGACTGCCACTGAATCTCCAAGGTAAGTGAAGACAAGTCCTCAGTTCTGTAAAGCACTTGGTGATGATCCTCTTATGAAAAACGTAGTGCTATATACATTCTGTGATTGTGTAAGTGCTATTATTATATTTGTTTCTGTGGTTGTAATGCATATCCTGCCTATATACATAACAAAGAGATACCTCAGTTAGTCAGAATTGTTCAGAATTTCTCTACTTGTCCATCAATAACCTAAAAGCTTTCTACCTTCATTTTTTTTTCTGAGGGGTTGGGTTGAGTGGAAGGGAGGGCCTTCAAACTGATGGGTTTGGAAAGTTTCAGTATAGACATAGGGGCAACCTGATCCTTTTTTTTGCCATCTGATTTTAAAGACCAAATAAGCACATATTTTACATATAAATATTTACTAATCAATTAACAACCCATGTTTCCTTCTGTGTCTGAGCACTAGGGACAGTAAAATGGGGGAATTCCAACTAAGTGGCATGCTTCCCTTGATTCCCAATCCTGTGGAAACCTCTCTGCAGGGACTCAATTTGGTTCAGGCCCTATGGACTGAAGAAAGTGGACAGAGGCCACTTAAGGGTGGAAGAAAATGGGTGGAGAAACTGTCTCCCAAATATGCACAGAAAAATCAGCAGAAGATAAAACAGCCTGAGGCTCTATTAACTTGTGCTGCTTCCCCTTATGCAGGCAGGAACCCTCCCCTATGGGGTGAGGATCAGGAGTTGGCAGTGGTCAGCAGATAACCTGGAAGCATGGTTCCTGCAGGAACCGTGCTTTCCAGAGCAGAAGCTGGTGGGGCCAGGCAGCAGAATGGAGTCAAGAGCCATCGCTCTGAGAGAAGAATTTTGAGGAAACTGTAAGGCTGATTCACTGTTTTCCTATGGCTCTTACCTCTCTGGTGGCACAAAGAGGCTAGAAACGGAGAGGATCTGGCTCTTGATGAATACCGCTGGTGTATGAGAATGCCCAGATGGCACAAAGTCTGTATGCTGCCTTCTCTTGCAGTGTCCTGGTAAAAAACGAGCTCTGGGAACAAAGTCATAGGCATAGCCAGAATGCTGCTACATCTGTTTTTCCCCTGTCCTGTTCTCGCTCCTGTTCTCTTCAATGTCCCTTCTCCATTCAATATTCTTTTACCACATCCCCTCTTAGCTAACCCACGGCCCACATAAATAAATAAATAAATAAATGGTGAAACCAACATGTCATTTGCTGCCATCACATAGTTCATTCTGCTAGTGTGTTCTTCTGCTTTCCCCCACCCTGTGTCTGTCTTGCCTACTTAGCTTGTAATTTCTTCAGGGCAGGGCCATCTACTGCTCTGTGTTTGTACAGTGCCTTGCACAATGGGGCCTTGTTCTTGATTGGTCCTTAGGCGCTACCATAATAAACATTAATAATAATAAAATCCAGCTATTCTCAACTACTGCCAAGGTGTTTTGATAACCAAATGTCAGATACAGCGGCCGTGTGGCTGTTGTTACTTACTCCAGGAGACAGGTTGATAACAGGGATACTATCTTCAAGTCACCTTTGTGCCAACCTTCTGTTCCTGAACCACATAGTGTTGGTCAGAATGGAGAATCAAGCATCTCACGTTTCAGTTAGTGGAGTCTCCTCTCTTGTATGTGGGTTATTCCTGTAGAGGGGAGAATGGGTCTCTGAGTCAGGTTCAGGGTAAGAATGTGGCAAATACTTTCAGCTATTATGTCGCCTCTGTATGCTCTTTCTTTCGGTTAACTGAGTGTTGTGCTCACTATCCACACCACTTTAAGGAGGAAAAAAAAAATGACGGTGCAGATAGCCAACCAAATGTAGAATTAATCAGTTATTTAAAAAACAACTACTGAAGGATTAATGAAGGAACAACACATACGGCCCCCAAAGGGCTAATTAAAAAGTAATTCCAACAAATGGTATGAAATTTCAGACTGTAGAGTTCAAACAGCTGTTAGGCTAAATCTTTTGTACGAGGTCACTTTGAACTGTGCAGTAACTGCAAGCAATTAATCTTTGGCTTCTGCTGCTTTTTAAAAATTATGATGACGATATGCCTGTGTGGTTTGTGCAGCTGTTTGTGTGGAATTAATACTTAGATAACACACCGCACAAGACATTATTGCCTTCTCTTAACAATTATTGGGGCACTTTTAGATCTTTTCTATAGTCTGCTTTAAAGAAGCTATTTTAGAATATCAGGGTTTTCAAGTGTTATCTTAAAAAACCCTTATTAAAAAAAGATGGTGTGTGTGCCAATTAAATAATAATATTCTAGTGCAAAAATCCAAATGAATATAATACGGTAGTAGTAAGTACTACAGCTATGTCCAATTTGCTAAGTCTCTGTCCTGCAAATGAGTACACTTAATTTGGCATGAATGAATAATCCGTTGAAGTCAATAGAACTACTCATGTATGTAAATTTATGAATGTGTATAAGGGTTCAGAGGATTAGGGCCTAAATCAATTAAAGTGCAAGGGTTTTTATTCAAGCATACTTTAGGTAGTGGGGCCTAGTGGATCAGGCACTAGGCAGAGCACCATGAGTTCCTTGATTTTTGTTCCTGGCTCTGTCACAGATTTGCTGTGTGGCCTTGGCTACGTTACTGAGACTACACTTTTCATAACTTGGGTGCCCAAAGTTAGGCACCTCCGTAAGGGTGATCCAATCTTCCTGGGGTGCTAAGCAGCCACATGTGCAGTAAAATCCCGGGGAGGTGTGGGTGCTCAGGATCTGGAAAATCAGGATACTTTTATTTAAGTGCCTAAACTTTAGGGAGCCGAGTATAGTATAAATTTTGATTTTGGTCTCTCCATGTCTCATCTACAAAACAAAAGTGTGGACAATAAAACTTTGCTAACCTACCTCGTAGGGCTGTTGAGGACAGTATAGTTACTGTTTGTATAGAAATTTAAAAATGTGAAGAATTTTGTAATGGTTAAGAGCCATTCCTTAACTTTCAGTTAATTTTAAGCAAGACATGAAGATTGGAAATTAAATTCCAGTGGATATTTGGTGCTCTGTTTTATTTGAAATTTGGCTAGGAAAAAACATGAAGAGTTTTGGTAAGAGGAGAAAAGCTTTTATTTAGCTGGGGAAAAAAATCTTAATATTTTAGCTCTTTTCTGTAAAATGTAAAAATGAGGTAAAGTTCTTTGGATAATTTTCCAAAATACATATCTGATAATGTATTTAAGTTAGCTTTTGTCTGATGCATTTACATAAACCCAGAAGGTCAGTTTCTATACCCATATATACCCAATTGGAATGGAGCAAAACATTTCCGTCAAAATCTTGGAAAAACGTCTTTTTGATTAAAATAATTTTTTTTTTGCTTGAAAAACAATTTTTCTCTGAAAAATTCTAAATTAAAAATTTCAAATTTTTAGACTATAGACCCACTCAGTCAATGGGAGAGTGCTTTCCTGTCGACTCAATTAGTCCACCTCCCCAGAGACGCTCTTCCGTTGACGTAGTGTCATGAAGATGTCGCGCAGCATAGACGTAGCACATTGACGTGAGATACGCTACTTACATTATGTAACTAGTTTATCTCACATCGTCCCAGTGTGGCAGTGTAGACCAGGTCTGAATGTATATTCAAATCAGTGGGACTATTCACTATCAGTAAGTTTGTGGGAGAAGGAGGCAGGCTCTTGCTCAAATTAGGTAAAGCATAGCAGCAGTAGAACAATCTTATTCTATATGCTGCTCCTCCACTAATATGTATAAGCACTGAATGGGGGGAAAAATTCCCTCCTCAATCTGTCCTTGGTCTTTGCTGCAAAAGTCCATAAGAAACTCAGTGACAACTGACCATGAAGGTGTTTTTGTGACACCAACATTTATCCAGTAGGTGGTATCAGGTCAGCTCCAGCTCATTCTGCATTGGACACCAGACACTACACGCCCGATGTTTGAAAATAAATTCCTCGTGGTAATTCTTTTATATTAAGATCAACAATTTATTTAACAGCCATAAATTCAATTTTGTCTAGTATTCATAGTGAATTTTTAAATGAAACCATTTTCCCAAATCATCCTACCCTCAGAAAAACAATTTGTTAATATTAATACGGTCCACCTCCATTATGACATCAGCCTTGGAGCCAGACCATTTAGCATGTAATAAAAAGATGTTTTTGTGATGAAGGGGGATTATATTGTCAATTTAATGTAGCTAGGAGCAAAGGTACCATCTTACTTAAGGAGAGTGCTATGAAAGAAAGCCATTTGATGAGACTGGAGGGTGTATGTTAATTGAATAGTCATTTTTTTCAAACATGTTTGATAAAATTAAGTTTTAGTTGATTATTTTTGCCAAAGCACAGGGAGTTGTGTGTAGGCTCTCTGCGCTGAGAGAATTTCATTCATGGCTAATGTCAGCTAAGTTAGATGATGTTATAGTTTGTTTTCTAAAGCACAGCTAAAAAACTCGCGTTTTCTAGCTGTGACCTAGAAAATAATTCTTGTCCCATTATGCACATTGTTTGGTTTGTTGAAAGAGGGACTATTCCGGAATACTTGCTGAAAGTGAATTTAAAATTTGGAATCACAGTTATTCTCCCCAGATTCTAAGAATTTATATTCATCCAGTCAGAGAACAGAAACACATCATGTGACCTCTATGTCCACTCAAGACTGACAAATGTTGGATAGCACCTATTCACAAACAACACCTTGCAAACAAGCTACTGATCAACAGCTATGTGCAAATTATTCATCAAATAAATATGAATACATTTGAGAATGTACAGTGAATGTATGTGTATTGAGCGAATACATTTGAGAATATGGCAATGTGTATGGATAATTCAGACAGAAAAAAAGCAACATTCATTTAGTAAATTATTCTTTACATATTACTACCCAGCTCTATTAACTACAAATTACTGTAAGGAACTAATTTTTTTGCAGCAAAGTACACGTTACTTTATGGTTTCTTTTCCCTCCTACCTCCAAAGAAGGCAAAAGGCCTCAAATTTTGCTGTTAGTTAAACTGGTGTAACTCCTGGGTAATTCCACCAAAATAATGGAATTACTGAGTATTTACACCAGTGTACGAGAGTTAAAATTTGCCCTAGAGAATTAATTATTATAATTTATTACATTATTTTAAAGAGGTAAGAAATCTTGCAGCTCTTAGGCCTTGTCTACACTGGTTTCCCAGTCATGTTTCAGGACAGTATTTAAATACAGTTCTTACTAAACAGTGCTTAAAAATGGTGTGAGTGATGCCAACCCACAGGAAAAATAATTTGAAAAAAAACCAGGATCTAGTCTAGACCAGTGGTTCTCAAAGTGGGGTACGCGCCCCCTTGGGGGGGCATGAGGTAGAGCACCTGCCACTGCTGGGCACGCTCCCCACGCTGCTGCTGCCCTTGCGCTGCTCCTGCTGCAGCTGCTGCCCCCCCTCCCTGCGCTGCGCCTCTTCCCCACATTGCTGCTGCTGCGCTCCCCACTTCCCATGCTGTAGGCCCTGGTTTTTTTTCTGAAAGGGGGAGGGAGTTCGGGGGAAGAGGGGCCACGATTGTTAGGGCCTACAGCACAGGAAGTGCCCCCCTAACAATCGTGCCCCCCTTCCCCCGAACCCTCCTTTTCAGGAAAAAAACAGGGCCAATAACATAGGAAATGCTCCCCTGTTTTTTTCTGAAAGGGCCTCCCCCCTTTCAAAAGGAGGAAAGGGGGGTGCGATTCGTGGGAGGACGGGCATGATTGTTAGACAAAAGTCCACAGGGGGGAGGGGGAGTTCCATTTAAAAAATTTGAGAACCACTGGTCTAGAACATCTAAACATGGTTTCAAGAGCATTCAAACGTAGCAGTAGATACAGCCTAAGAGACCCAGTCCAGAAAGGGGCTCAAATCCAAAGTATCAGGGGTAGCACTGATCTAAAATGATTTGCAAAAATAAAACTATAGTCAATCAAGTTTGATAGATGCCCTGGAGAAAGGACGACCTTTCCTTTTCATGAGCAATTGATTTGTATTCACGTGCCAATTCAAGTTGTAATTGGTTTGATTCAACAGTTTCTGCCTTCCATCGTATTTCCCCAGTTGTAAAAAAGGAAAGTGGGCACTGAATTATATTTTGTTAGGACTAGAATTTGGAAAAAATGCTCACAGCTTCATGGGTGAAGCCCTGTGTTGATTGGATCTTACTCCTGAATTTAAAGTAGCTTGTTTTTCCTCATCGCCATCAAGATGATGAAAAACAAGAAAGAGCATGCTGTCTGGATGGTTCTGAAAAGTTGGAAGCCTTTCAGAAATGTTGCCCACAGGCCAAAGTAAATATGACAATAAAAATAACCTCAAAATTATTTCGTTGTTTAATTTTTTTAATGGGTTATTTCATGCAGATAGTCAGATGAATACTGCCTGCAGGTCTCTATTTCCCAGCATAATTCTTGCTTCAGTAATTCTCAGCAGCCAGCATGATAATGAGTCCATTTTTATGTAAATAGGCTCAACTTTATATATTTCTATTGGTTCCACCATGATTCATAATGTGCCTTTTGAAAACTGGTAAAGGAATTAAAAGAAAAAGTGATATAGGTAAAGCCCACTCCTTTCCATGATCCCAATTGCTTATCAAGACAATTCAACACTATGTAGCTCTATCAATAGTGCTATCTTTACAACATGGGGTTGAACTGAAACACAAATCTAGGCAGCAAACATTTTGAGGCTGATTAAAGAAGAAAGAACAGGATGGTTTGTAAGTGTGTGGATTGCAGCCACTTACAGTGTCCTGACTCAACACCCCTTAACCTTGTGTAGAATTAATTAGATAAACCGCATGTCATCCACTTATGTTATACAATTGTGGCATCACCTGAAGGAAATTTGGCATGAATTAGCACTGGATTATCATGGAAACCTGATCTGTTAAATGTTCTGTCTAGCAAGAGTCTGCTGAGTATGATGGGAGGAGGCAAATAATGAAGTAGTGTTTTGGTGACTTTAATTAGGTTTAGGAAAAATAAGTTAATGGTAACATAGATTGTGTGTTTAAGAGACAGTCTGACTCCTGCCTTGACTCTGAATGTTTTGCTAACTTTATTTTTAATGACTGTGGGCTATGCGGAGAGACTATGCAAATGATTGCATTCCTTCGGATGTTTTTCTGCTAATTTTACTACAAAGGAGGATTTTAACATATATATAAAATAAAGACTGCAAAGGGAAAAGATGTAGGTGAAGCAACAGAGGAAAAAAAGAATCACTGATGAAATCCATGGATGAATGTGATGTCTTTCCATGAAAAGGCTTTAAAACTACCACCAGATGTCCCTGTAGCCTAAAACATGTAGTGGGGGTGCTATGCTGTATAGTTAAGTATGGGTGATACTGAGAACTGTGTTTTCCTATATTGAAAAGGAGACCTCATGTAAATAAAGGAAGTACAAAAATAATAAATATAAAATAAATAGAGATAGGCCAAAACCAGAACCATTTACAGGACTATTTCTTTCTCCCAAAATGTAGAGGATTGGATAAAACAAGACCTGGCACAAAATTACTATCAGAATTTCCATAAATGAGGTGGTGAAGCTATCTGTTTTATTTTGTTTTTAAGTGTATTATGTACGTACAGACCACCCAGATGGTATATCTACACTGCACACTAAGCCCGAGTCTATGAGACCGGGTTTGTAGACTTGGTGTTTCCAAGCCTGCACTTGAGCATCCACACTGCATTATAAACCTGATCTTGCTATTGCTGGACCCGGGTCTCACAGCTGTGCTAGCTCATCCATCAGACCTTCCGAGTCGAGTCTGGGGGTTGACCTGCATCCACACTGCAAAAAAACTAGGCTTGGACCAAAGTCTCAGCAGGACTTGGGCTTTGATCCACCCGCCTTATAACATGGATCCTAGAACCCTGCTGAATGCTTACTGATGCAAGTCAGACTGATTTGTGTGTGGATGGAAGACAGGTCTGGGCTCAAATCTAAATCCGGGCCCAGGTTGAGTGTGCAGTCTAGATATACTTAGTGTACTTTGGTGAATGTAAACTGAAACCAACTTAGTCATCTGCCTCTCTCTAATGATACTTCTGCTATTTTGGAGTACTATAGTCATGCCTTACAACTGACCTGCTCAAAGAACTTGAGAGGTGGGATTCGTTTTTGGCTATTAACACCCCTTTGAAGTAGGGAAACATGATCATCTCCATTTTACAGATGGAAGAAACAAGACACAGAATTACAAAGTCATTTGCCTAAGGTCACACAGAGTGTTAGTGTCAGACCAAGAACACACAGACCTTGTTTATTTCTCATTTGCACCAGCTTTTGATTAGCGTAATTCCATTGACTTCAATGAAAGTAATCCTAATTTACAACAGCGTGAGAAAAAAATAAAGCATCATATCTCCTGATTCCCAGCCTGTGCCTTAATCACAAAACCATCCAACCTTTCTATTCACTATCTGTGGTCAGGGAAACCAGAAATTGTACAACATGACATACAACAACCTAAATAATTATCTGAAACTTAAATGAAAATTTTTAAAAGGAGTGTTCTGATTGGATAGCTGAGCTGCTATGAGAGCAGGACCTGTGTTTTAGGGCAAAGGGATTGGCAGCCAGAGGGGCCTTCTGTATTGCATTATGGGCCATTTTGCATTTCATTAGAGAGCTAGGGCCAAATGCAGACTTGATGGAAGCATGTCAACTCCATTCAGTTCACCCAGTCACACCAGAGCTGTAATTGCTCCTGTACTAGAAGTATAAACCATGATTTCCATATACACAATTCTGGCAGTAATAAAGGGCCTTAAAATACTTAAGCCCATGTGACAAGATAAAGGCCCTGCAGCCTGTAAAAGATTAATAGGCTCTTCTTCGCTAATAGCTGCTTGGGTGTAGTATAACAGAAAGGGGAAGTTGAGTCAAAGGAAAATTAAGGGGAAGGGTGAGCCTTCTTCTCTTCTGCTTGTTCAAATGGGGAAGGCCCCTGGGAATTATTGCAATTTTTTTTTAGTTGATTTGCTCTTTCTTTTGTGGATAAGAAGCCCTGAGGAAGGGGACTTAAAAGGACTGAGTTTTGGAGCTTTATTTCTATTCTCTGGCTGGTGAAACTGCCCACAAGTTTACAGCCCACTTAAGGCTCATTTACATTGCCAGTGTATTGTAAAGGGGCCATAGTGTAAGTGAGAATCAGACCCATCATCTATTATGGATGTATGCAAAATTCCCATATGCAAACACATCAAAGAAAGACTAGACCCTTGTAGCCCGAATATCATCACATTAATTTAATTTTAATAACCCAGAGTGTACTCCTGATACAGCAGCATTAGGTATAAAAATAAGCCTCAGTGCATGACCCAAAAAGGGACAGCAAAGAACATCATGGCTTAGAGAAGTCATAGGAATGACTGAAAATCTGGGCTTTGAATTGAGCTCTGAAGGCTAATAAACTTTGGCTCTGATGGAGCCCCAAGTGACTGACTTCACAGTCAGGGTTTTTCATTGAGAGCAGCCTGCCTCCAGTCCCAGAGAATGAACATCAAAAGATATATATATTGTTGCTAGTACAAGCCTTACATAATCTTTCATATTAAATTAGCAATTTTCTCTGTCTCGCAGTTCCAAACCAATTGTCATTTTTCAATACATTTCAGTTCACTTTATTCGCCCAGAGTGCAAACTGGTTCTGGGAATACGCTGTATTCCTCTGGGGCCTCTCAGCAATGCCAAGAAATGGTGCTTAGTTCTTGATACAACTAACAAATGAAACATTAAATAGGCTCCCAAAGTGGAACAGAACCCGCTCATGACCTTCATGCAACTGAGTCCAAAGAAGTCAAAGTGATTTTTGCACATTAGTTACCATGAGTCAGAGGACAAAATACTTCTTTCTCCAGAGAGACAAGATTGTGTCGAAAGTGAATGTCACTGAAACTGGCACAGGGCAGTGTAAATTCCACCTCCCTTTGCCAGCAAGCACCTCTCTGCTGGAAGGTGGTTTCATTGCAAAGAAAGTCAATTTGTGCTGCCACCACTGATGATCCTCATGGTCATAAGTGGGCAGCTTTAGCTCCCACGAAAGACTCTCAGAAATTCTGCCATCAGCAATTACATTGGGAGGTATAAAGTCTAGGCAATGGTCATGCCTCCTTCCTGGTCAGTGCCACACCCTGTTAGGGAGCTCTTATAACTCCCTAGCACAAGGAAGGCTGGCTGCCACAGGCCTCTCTTCCTCCTCCGCTATGGACCTCTGCTAGGATCTCTATTAGCTTCCTAGGAGATGAATTTAGCCCCCAGCCTTCGATTGCACAGTAGTTCCACTGGATATATGTCCAGATTAGGTAGATTAAGAAATCATGTTGAATAGTTGCATGTTTGTGTGTATGCACGTACACACATTCTTAACCACTGGAAATGCAAGTAAAACTCACGATGGGCAGGATCACTTCATTTGCAGGCATAAAAATATTACAGCATCACCCTGGAATATTTTCCCTTCAAATATATTGTGCATATTCTTTTAAAAACAAAACTTGTGTTTGTATAAAATATAATTCCACTAAATGTGAGGAGAACCAGCAGACTCTGCTCACTATGGCCTTATCAATAAAATTTGTTGCTCTTTTCCAGATTGTTGGAAATAGTGAAGAACTGGCAGAGATGGTACGGAAGAACCTTGAGAATGATGTGGAATATTACTATCCAAAAGAACTTAATGGATCCTTGCAACTCTCCAATGACACCTCCTATTCCTTGAGAATTACAAACACTACCAGCCACAACAGTGGAACATATAGATGCACTTTGTGGGCACCAGTTGGAGAACACAACGAAAGTGGTACAATCATATTAAAAGTAACAGGTATAGTAGAGTCATTTAGTTTCTTCCTGTTTCCTATCCTATGGCAATTTAGTGATTGAAGGCCATTTCAAAAAAAGTTTTACTTCAAGGTGAACAGAAGTACCTATATATCTTTAACACATCTCATTTATTTTATATTTCAGGCTGCACTGAACTATTAGATGAAAAATTTAAAAAATACAGAGCAGAACTTTTATTGCTGTCCTGCCTTGGGATTTTTTACTTGCTGCTCATCTTTTTTACCTGTGTAAGTAATGTTTTCTACATGTTCATCTTTGCCTCCACAAAACAATTCATTTACCAATAGAAGCTGGTTTCTAGACCTAGTTTATGACCAAATTCTGAATTCCTTGCACACCCAAAATTTCTATCAAAGTCACTGAGAGAGTCTTGGGTGCACAAAGAATGCAGAATTGAGTCCTCAATAGATAAAATATGTATTCACTCCAAACATCCCTGTTTGACTCACTACATACTGTGCTTCTGGAACACCACAGCACTCATTTCTGCTCCCAGTTACACCAAGTATACATTTAGAGTAAGGCCATTAACGTCAATGGATTCTCTCAGGAAACACAATGTGGTAACTGGAAATAGAATTTGTCCAAGAATGAGGCAAAAACTATGGGATACCTGCTTCATTTATTATTTTCCCCAATCGGATGGACTGCATATTTATTGTCCAACCTGCTCACTGAGATCCTGATACTTCTTCACTGAAGTCCATGAGATGTTTGCCTGACTTGCCTTATTGGTAAAATGGGGATGATTATTTCAGAGGGATGCTGTGAGTCTTAGCGTTTGCCGTTATATGTTTGTAAAGTATTTTGAGCTCATTGGATGTGAAGCAATATAGAAGTAGAAAGTAATATTATAAATCAGAGGTAATGAAAACAGCAATTTGCAGTTGACCATGAATTACAGCACCCTGAAAGCAAAATTCGAAACCCACTTCTTCGCCTAGCTGTGCACAATACCACCACATGTAATCCCAACCCCGAAGACAAAAAGCAAAACAAAAACAAACAAACAAACAAAAAACCCATACACCAAAAAAGAAACAACCCCAAAACCAGCAAAACACAAGAATACTATGTAATGTGAATTTTTTGTCCTTACTATGAGGAGGGAAGAGTGAGAGTGAAACATATTTTTGCCTGCACATTTAAATTTGAAATGGTTATGGGGGATGTGGAGAGAGGCATGTAAGAAGCTAGCTAGAAAGGAATCAGATGGAGCCTTATTTATGATACTAGTGAAATCATTCCCTATGGCAGAAAAACCAGGGAGTTTATAGTTCATCACTTAAGGCGGCAAGTGCCTCACGTTTTAAGAGCTAATTAGATTTTTAAATAATGGTTCTATTCCCCCTGTCCCTTTGGGAATCGTACAAGAGAGTTTTGGGGTGTTACACTAAAACCCCCAAACTCTTCACCATTCACTTTTAAAGTTTTCTTGGCTAAATTTTCTTGGCGTTACTGTCGTGTTCGTTGACACAAATCATAAATGCAATCTGATTGGAGAATTAGCTGCAACTAAAAGTAGCTTTTCATGTATCTTCGGGGAGCAATTAAATTCATGTCTGTCTGTTTTATAGATTGACAATCTCTGCTAGTAAATTGTGGCATTCAGAATAAAGTTTGACAAGCTAAATCTTGTAGAAATTTGCTAAGATGAAAGTATGAAAGCAAGTATATCACTCATTAAAGAAAGATGTCCCCATTCTGTTCAAGTCTCCAATGTTGCTCATAATGGTAGTAAGAAACCTCTCTTTCCAGATATAACTGTAAATTCTATTTGCAGTTGAAGTTTTGCGATTTAAAAAAATAAACCTTCTGCTGGAGGTGACCATCCTGATGAAAAATTACATGCAACACTCTACTAGGATGGGAGCCCAGTTCCAGAGACACTAAATCAGCTTTCATCAGTGTTTAATACTGCCTTAATCTCAGCAAAGAATGTTACTATTTAATATGTCTGCTAAATTCTTATAAGCCTCATTATCTCTGTGTGCATAACAGCCATTGAACTCAATGACAATTTTGAGTGTGGATCGATGGCAGGATTGGGACTTTAATATGATTTACAGTTGACAATTTGATGAAGATCTTTCAGACTTTAACTGGTATACAAGTCAGGTGAAAACAGGTCTGTAAATCTAACACTAGACTGTCACTTTTCAGAAAGATTACCTACCTGAGGCCCATTTTAATCAAAGCCGAGACATTTAAAATAAGGTTCTCAGTTTCCTTGTGGTATCTAAGTCTTCTTATTATGTAATTCTTCAGATTAGTGGGTAAGCAAGACAGCTGAAAACTTTCCTTTTATTGGAGAGCCACAGTTTGGTGAGAAATGAATGGAAAAGGTGTTCTAATTCATCGTGGTTAGCACCATGCATTTCAAAACTCTTAACAGTAATTTTAGTGTATAAATCCTGGCTTTAAAAATGAATTTAAAAAAGAACAAACTAATTTCAAATGATCCTTTTCTTTGCTTTTTAGACATGTCTAAAAAAAGAAAGCATGTATGTGGATTACCATAAATACAGAAGAGAACAGAAACACACGCTTATCCTTGTCAGTGCGCAAGAAAAGAAGTTTTTCCAGTATTCAGAAAACCACGGCACTTGCAAAAATGGACCTAATTTGACTACTGTCCAAGCTGATGTTGTTTAAGAAACCATGGGCTCATCAATAAATATGTCATGAAGATGGATGGCTGGGCAGCATAGAGAGGAAATAAAAGCTAACATTCTGCCTCTTCAGGACAGCCTGATAGCTTGGGTAATCTGTCAAATACCGGCTTGTGCTGGACAAGTCTTCAAAGAGCATCTTCATACACTACAGTAACTGTTGAATTTAAAGTGACTAACACATACCAGTGCTGCTCTACAGCTTTGTTACAAGTTGTACTGTAATGTTGGCCTGTACTCCATTTCAATACCATTATACCCATCTTGTTTTGAGAGAGGCCATCTATTTCTACCATCTGAAAACTACATTACAGAGAGGATTTGACCATGTTAATTTAGTGGATCGACTAAACTAATATCTCAACTTTTTTAACAGTCATACACAGCTACTACTGCAGTACAGTATTTTCAGAAAGCTAAGCATATAGGCTTTACTCTCCTCTGGACTCTGAGCTCTTATTTTTGAAGGCATTTTCTACCATGATTGAGAAGTATTGCTGCATAACATCCTAGAGATTCACCAAATTGAGCCAGATTCTTTTTTTTTGTTTAATCTCAGAGTGATTGATGGACAGAGATGTAAGAGAGCTAGAGAACCTCCTGGAAATCTTTCCCTAGTGTGCAGACCCTGCCATTACTGCAAGAGAAGTAGGAGTGCAGATAAATAAGAGGCCCATCAATGATTTCCCAAGAGCACCTTTACTTTAGGGAACATATACATTTATACTGCTACAAAATTATTATTCTTTTAAAAAAACACATCAGTGAAGAAGCATATGCTATACAAAAATATTTTAAACAGATGGATTCTTCTATGGTTTTATAAAACACATAGAGCTCATTTATCTCTGATTTAAATCAATGGAATTACACTAAGGGCAAATAGGACCTGTGGCTTGTAACATCAGTCATTTGTGGGGGTTTTTTAACATGCCCTTGGAATATAATGAGAAAGCCAAAAGCTATGTGAGAAAAGATGGAACAACTGAGCACCTACTTTTGACTGCTCATGATATATACTGAATATATTAAATAAGGATATGAGGAAAGCTAAATTCAGATACCTCTATGGAAGATCCGTCATCTTGAACCAAAGAGAGCAAGCGACGTTCCAGACCTCAGATGATAGAATCTGAGCTGACAGAACTTCCCTCACTAACTTGCCTGCATGCAGGTTCTAGTAAGAATACAGTTTAGAGGGATTCTAGAAGTTTGTGCTTGATGTTTGAATCTGTGAAATGGGGAGCACATCAGGGTAGATTCACAGTCATTTAAGTATACCATTAAAATAAATTGATAAAAACTGGATTAAATAATATAAAAGCTAATTGATGTAGTGTAAGTTTAAAAAGGGGTTGTACTTCTAAATTACAAGACTTTCCTTTGGAAAGAAGACCTTCTTTTGACTGTATTGGCAGGAGGAACTGGTGTATTGGTGGGAGAAAAGCACTTTGCATCACCCACCAATGCCCCTTTTGGCCAATTAAAGTTATGCACTGATTGAGTTTCAAGGGAATTCTGTCCAGTTGTTGGCCAGAAGAACAGTGGGGGTGCGGGACTGAAAATGTTATTTATTTTGTGCATGCTAAATTAACACCCCACATTTGCTTTTTTTGTAATCAATTTTACATATAAATGCATGTACTGTAAGGGAACTTAAATTCAGACATAACCTACCTACTTGTATTTCTGTGTGCCATGTATTGTGAATAAAACTACAAATGTTCTGTAGCAATTGTGGTTTATTTTACATCTGATATAGTTAACAGATTTAGATGCATGAGCTAGTCTTTTGTGTGTGTATGTAATTGCTTATTTTGTGTATTTCCAAGTGGTTAAAATATTTATTTACTCCTCAAAGTTCAATATTAGGAAATTGGACCTGTTCTGTTGCTAATTTTACTTCATCAATGGTCACTTTTAAACACAGGGTATCAGTAAAAGTGATGTAAATGTTTAGTAGATGACATAGGCGTGCGCAATTTCCATTAGGGTGTGCACCCAGGATCTTTATAAGGGGTGTAAAACTGCACCCCGTGCACATGCCTACGGTAGATGATAGAGTGGATTGGACATGAATACATACAGATAAAAGAAACTATTTAAAATTTCACTCTATTACCATTCCAGTTAAGATTAGTTGCGTACACACCATGATGAATGTGAATGTGAATGAATAACACCAAGCCTTCTCATTGACCCTCCTAATCGCCTCAGATTCCATACATACTTTCTTGAGAAAGAATGGTGACAAGAAAAAACCCAATGAGAGAGCTCTTGGGGTAGACCAGCAATTGCCCTGTGGGACCTCTGAGAAAGAAAAGAAGAGAAAGAAATGAAGGCTATCTTTGAGGGCCTGCATACGTGACAACAAATCTTCACATATCAAAGGCACGTGTTAGATCTAAAAGAATCAGTATGGACAACTGATCATCGTCCCTCTCCAAGAATCAGTAATAAACCAACACAGTTGATCACACTCTTCATCTTGAAATCTTGTCCACCCTTGGCTTTTGTGACTGTCCTCTCCTGGTTCTCCTGCTATCTCTCTAATTGTTCTTTCAGTGTGTCCTATAGAGGATCCTCCTCATTCACCCTCCAACTTTCTGTGGGGGGTTCAACAAAGCTCTATGCTTGGTCCCCTTCTCTTCACCCTCTACACTTTATTTCTGGGTAATCTCATCTGCAAACACAAATTAACCAATAATATAAGCACTAATAATACCTACCATCTCAATGCTGACAACTCACAGATTTACCTCTCTGCCTCTAAAATCTCAGCTTGCCTCTCTGACATCTCTTTATGGATGTCTAGCCATCAGCTCATGCTAACATGGCTAAAACTGAGCTCTTAATCTTCTCCCTACCAAGCCCTTTCTGCTACTTCCTTTCTTGATCACTGTTGAAAACGCTGCCATCCTGCCTGCCACTCAGCCTGTAATCTGGGCATCATCTTCGACTCAGACCTCTCTCTAGTTCCTCACATCCAGACTACATCTAAATCATGCTGATTTTTCCTACATAACATCTCTACAGAACAACCTTTTCTATCCATCCACAGAGCTAAAACTCTTGTCCAGGCTCTCAGCATCTCACATCTCAATTACTACAACAACCTTCTCTCTGCCCTTGACAAATGCTACCTTGCCTCATTCACATCCATTCAGAATGCTGCTGCACCGCTCATTTTCTTAGAGTATGTCTAGACTGACGGCAGCGATCGATCTATCCAGATTGATTGAGTAGAAGTGAAGACCTGCTCAGTCGATCCGGAAGTCGATTTAATAAAACCACCTCCTCAAAAAGCATAGCGCTGTGTCGACGGGTACGCATTTCCCATCGGTGCAGCGCAGCAGAAACAGTGTGCTAAAGGGAAGTTACGAAGTCGACAGATGTTACGCAAGCAACTCCCGTTGACTGCTGCCAAATTTTGCCGGCAGTGTAGACCAGGCCTCAGTCTGTTGCTTTGACCATGTCACCTGTCTCTTTGAATCCCTGCACTGTATCAAAACAAGCTGCTTGTGTTCATTTCAAAGATCCTTCACAGTCCTCCCCACCCTACCTTCCTCTCCCCTTCATTATTGAACTATTGACTCCTGCCACCAATCAGCCTATGATGACAGCCTGCATGCCCACTTGTTAAATTTTCAAACAAGCACCTTTGTACTTTCTCTCATGCTACCCCTGACACTTGGGAGGTGCTCCCCATAAACCTCTGCAAAGCTTCTTCATAATCCACCTTCAAAACGCTCCTTTACAATAATGCCTACAAAAAACTTAACAACAGTTAGGCTGCTGGTGTGCAGAGACCACTGCCCATCATGGTGACCAATTGTTTCCTTGTTGTCTCTTGTCATATACTTAGCTTGTAAACTCTTTGGGGCAGGGATTGTCTTTGTGTTCTGTGTTAGTACAGTGCCTAGCACTATGGAGTCCTGGTCCATGACTGGGGCTCCTACTCCAAAATGACTTTGTAAAAACAACTATGCCCATTTTCTTTATTTTCTGGAGCAGCTTGTTTAGAATAAAGAAGATTGAGTCTGAGACAGTATTTGACTCGAGTCAGATTTCAAACAAGTGTGAGACTGGTTGATTCCGGAGTTTCAGTTCAGACCCTGTTGTAGTTTAGAAAATGTTATTCTCCAAAAGCACTCTAATTTGTTGCAGAATTTAGAAGAGGCAAGTAGTGAGAAAATCTTATGCTAAGATATTTGATTGTCTGATTGGCCCACAAAGCTGGTAACATTGGCAACATTTTGAAACTGGATGAATGTACCTGTGCATCTGAGATGTTTCTACATGGACATAGGTATCTGAAAGAATACAATAACAACAAAGAGGAAGATCACAGTCTAGGCACCTAAAACTTGCTAAGCTATTAAGATTGAGGACCAGACAGGATCACAACCAAAACATGTCTAAAAATGGTAATAAAACTGAGAAAGGGCAGAGATTTTAAGGTCCTATGTGAAAGTCCCTCCCACAGTAATCTGCATAGTATTCATAGTATGAGTCACAGAAGGTTAAAGGACTGAGATCATTCTGTTGCAATTTGCATCTGTGGTTTGAGAGGGGTCAGTTATTTCAAACCCAATAACTAGATCACTAAATTAAACAGTCCAGTGGTTTTGTGTGTATGTGTGTGTTTAAAAGAAATTTAACATTTACGGTTTTGAAGGTAGTGTGTTGTGCATTGCATAATCTCAAGGCTGTACTGGTTTGGTTGGCCTAATTACTCTGTTGGGCATAATTTTTTTCTTCCTTGCTCACCAAACTTTGTGATTTGCATGACTTTAGTCCTGTGAGGTAACATTGGAGGTATACTACTGTGTGTACATATAATTACACTGCACTTTTATTATACCTTCCATCAGACAATCTCAAACTGTTTTACAAACATTAATGCATTTAGTCTCAACACCCATGTGAAGGAGGGAAATACTATAATCCCCACTCTACAGATAGGAGACTGAAGAACATCAAGATTAAGTTACCAGACTATGGCCACTTAAGAAATCTGTGTCAGAACTAGAAAGAGAACCCATATTTCCTGACTCTCCAATGTGTGCCTTAACCACAAGCACATCCTTGTTAATATCTTCTCTGGAAACAGTGGTCTGTATTTTTCCATTGTCTGAGGGTGAACTGAGTGCATCCAAAGATGGCAGTTTTAAAAAATGTTTCCATCTTACATATAAAGTATATATGTAGGTGGAGCTTGTTCATCTTTGATCAAAATTAGTGTGCAGGGAGACACTGTTCCATGCACAGAAATGACTCGAAGAGATTACAATAGTCATACGCTCACTGAAACCAAATGAACATGCAAAATGGCAAGTAGAGAAAGCTACAAGAAATAATCCCTGAAATGCTGAGTGTATGAATTATAGCCCTTAGCTAAGCCTGATTTGTGTGACCAGCACTTACACAGCAGATAACCCAGGCTGACAATGACCCTTGGCAGTACTGCAACAATAATATTTTCAGTAAAGGCTGAATTATTCTTGACCAATTTATCCTGAGTAATAGCCACAAGCATGCTTGTATTCAACATCATGGACTAAATTCAGCCCTTGTGTAACCACGGATGACATTGGCTTCCTGTACATACATGGGCTGTTTTCCTTTCTTCTTTCCCCTATTTTTTACAATATATGAGTACTGTGGACAGTGAGAAACATCACTTTTTTCTCTTGTGTATGAGTTGTCTTATTTCCCCTCTTACAGAAGAACAGTGGTACAGTACAGACAGGATCTTGTTCCAAGCCCATTGAGCAACTGCTAGTGTTTAGTGACCTTCTGCACCAATGTGTCCTTTGGGGGTTGAAATTGATTTTCCTTATCTCTGTATGTGAGGACAACAACTTTACACTATATTACAGATTCTGAGAGCTGCTACATTTTTAAAGATGCATTGAAGTGGGTTTTTTTTTTTTTTTTTTTTTTTTTGCTTTTTAAAGTAAATACAAAAAGCTGTGTAAGACTCCTAAGTCATTAACAGAGTATGTATGCAGGTTTTGAGTTACAAATAAATAACCTGTAAAACAAAATATTTAACAATCAATTCCTTCTTTATTTAGCTGCCAAGTTGTGCTCATGCTTTTCCATTTCTTGCTGACTACAGTTACTATCACTTGCATGTATAGCAGTGTGACAAGTGCAGCTGATTCTCTAGGGTTATTATGGAAATCCTGAAAGAATCACCAAGAGAATGAGTGTGGTTGGGTTTACATGGATCCCTGCAAGTAGTGGTGCTATTTAAGAGCTAAGTATTATTATTAGTACAATGTCTAAATTTAGACGACACCTCATTTGGGTGGACATAAAGTCTTTTCATCCTTTACTGGAAAAGATTATTTCACAATGGGATGAATTATCCATGCATTTATTATACTGCAAATCTTGGCTAATCGGTAATGTTTATATTTAATTATGATTATTTCAAATCGTCTGCAGCTCCAGCCAACACCAAGAATTTAGATGCCTTGGGTGTGTTTGTGTGAATCTATAAATTACCAACACGAAGTTTTCATTCAAATTTCCAATTACACAAATACTCTATCATGAAAGAAAATCTCAAGCATATCTACCCAGCCATATCATATCCTTAGATCCCACCCAATCTGTCAGTGTCAAACACTCCAGTTATGAGCCCCCATCTTCCTTTCAAGAAAAGATGAGTTGTACAGAATGACCAGAAGGTTAAGAAATCAAGATTCTTTAAGACAAAGAAGGGAAGCACGGTCAAGGACTCCCCTTGGGCCCCTCATTGTAGCAAGAGAGTTCCAGCTCAAGTGCCTCTGCTGATTGTAATAGCAGCATTATGACATGGGGAGAGAGAGAGTCTTTCAGGTAATGGCTTTGAAGGTTCAGACCAGCACCTTGAACTCAGCCAAGAAACTTGGCGGAAGCCAGCATCTCCCTGAGCATTAGTGTTCTATACTTTCTGCAGGACACACAGCTGTCCAGTTTGATGTAAAGCACATGACAGTAGCCTAGTTTCTACGTGACAAATGTATGGATGACAGTAGCAAGGTCCACATTGGAGAGAAAAGGTTACACTCTTCCAGCCAGACATAAATGCAGAAATCGCCTTGTCAATTCTTCTAGTTGCTTCCACCCACTCACCTTCACTATTTCAATCTTCTCTGATTAAACCTCAGCCAGTTCATGCTCATTTATTCTCCAGCTTCATAATGACCCCAGGTTGCTCATATTCATTCTGCTGCACTACATGAATCTGATGCAATGGAAAAATAGAACTGTATGTCCTCGGCCTGCTGAAAACACTGCTCCTCACTACAGTGTGTATGGCTTCAGTATGACATACTGAACATGCGAGGTGGCAAAACTGACTCCCACTGTACCCTTGTGGTGGAAAAACAAGTGTTCAAAGCCATCCTTTGAGACCTCCTGTGACGGAATCCCACAGGGACCGTGCTATGGAACCACTTGGGCGAAGCCAGTCAGGATTCTAGTGCTCGGAGTCTGCCCTGCTGGGTCCCCACACACCAGTGCAGCTGCCTCCTGAATCTGGCCTCAGAGCATTCACCACCCCTGCTCTGCCTGAGCTCCCCCTGTGTGTGGCCTGGACGGGACTCTGGGGAGGTCGTACATGCCCCCAAAGGAGCCATGCACCCCACCTTGCAGTCAGAAGCGATTCACAGCCAGCGTGGACATCAGAAGAGTTTATTGGTTCTCAGGATCACAGCATAGAAAGACTTTGTTAGCAGATGAAATAGACGTTACAGCAGCAACCGACTAGGGAGCCTCAGAGCCCATTCTCAAGCCCTGCCTCCAGGCCCCATTAGGGGGAATTGCCTTTCCAGCCAGCCCCCGCCCCCTCAGAGCCAGACCTTTGTCTCCTTCCCGGACAAGGCATCTACCCCCTCCTTGTCTCCGCCTGCTGCAACCTGTTACAACAACCTGTTGCAGCTGGTTGACCCAGGGCAGTGGGTACTGGCCCTTGTTTGCATACCTGTGGCTGGTGGAGGCCCATCCGCCCTCTAGTGGTCGCTGCAATGATCACACACCTGGGTCCCATCACAGAAATACATCAGTAACATATGGGGGAAACTGAGGCACACACAGCACTCAGAAAATCCCAAGAATATCTCCATTTCATCACGCCTCCCACAAAAGAATGAATAGAGCCTCTCGAGAGCCATCCATCCTCAGCTGGTAACGAACAAATGTGTCTCAACAAAATCATATGGTCAATGGCATCAAAGACAGACGCTAGATCTAATGAAATCAGCATGGACCCTTAATCCTTGTCCATTGCTAAGAGAAGATCATTAACCAGCTCAGCAAATACAGTCTGGTTTACAGCAAGCCCGACTACTCCCTGCCTATTGGACTGACCTGTTAGTCAGATGATAATTGTATGGAAGTGACATCATCATAGCTACCTCTCCTACCTTTTCCTGATGTTTAATATTTCTGCTAGTCGCCATGTATGTCTCTGCAAGTTGCAGGGGTCCATAGTCTGAAACACTCTTGTTTTCATGTTTCTGAAAATACTTGAATAATGCTGTTTAATAAAGGTAATGTTTTGCATATATATAGCTCCTTCCATCCATAGATCTGAAAGCACTTTATACTGAAGTGCTTTGGGACAAAGGTCCAGATCCTCAAAGGTATTTAGGCTCCCAGCACCCATAGATTTCAATGGGAGTTAGGCACCTAAATCCCTTTGAGGATCTGTACCACAGGGACTTGCCCAAGTTTACACAGGAAAAACACACTGTTCCAGTGCACACTTGATTTGTACTGCCATTTTGCACTCAGACTGAGAAATTGGTCTTTAAGTGGATATTTTTAAAATACTTGAAGTGCAACAATGCAAAAAAAGAGCCATCACACTATATATAAGTCAATGATCCTTGTCCCACACTGGGAGAAACTACTTGGCCTTTGTCTTTATAGCTCCTATACTCAGGAAGTGGATTGTTGCCTTACAAAACAGTTCAATGGCAGTGTTATTGTTTATCTATTTTTCTAGGCTTCTACGCAGCAGAGGTGTCTGTATGCATCAGTAGGTCTCACTTGCCTCTGGAGCAGAAGGTAATAGGTTTAACTTCCAGGGCCTGAGCAAATACATATTGCTGATACTGTAACCTAAGAAACCACCGTGCCTAAGGAAGCATTGCTCTGATACAGGGGCCATCTCTTTCATATCAAACAAATGTCCTTTTTCCACAGGTCTATTGGTAGTCCAGGTAGAAGGTAAACATCCAATGGCATCTTTAAAACGGTTGGGGCACAATGCTAGTATTTTGGCCAAAGGAATACAGTTACCCAGATATCCAAGACGGTGCGAGCAATTGCAGAATATAAAATCTCTGTTCCATTTGTCTGTAATAACTCTTTTGCCTGTAAATGCCACATCATCATCGACACTAATCAAGTTTGGCACACTTTTGAGTGTTTGTCACAGCTCTATGGGCTAGATTGACAAAGGAATGTAGGCGTGGCAATACTGTCAGGCATCAGCATGCCTAACTTTTAGGCACTTAGAAAATCACTGGAATTCACAAAGCCTACGTTAGGCACCTAAGCTCTCCCAGATTTAGGGGCAGGTGACCCAGGTGACTGCCTGGTGTGCAAAACTTGGGAGGTGCCGGGCTCAGGGTGCTGTTTTTGTTTTTAGAGAGAAAAGGGAAAATAGAATGTTTGAAGTAAAATGTTTCAGGTATTCTGTATGTGGATTCATTTTTCCACTAACCTCCTAGAACGTCCTGGACGTTTGTAGAAAATTGTGGAACATTTCTGACTTTCTGAGAACAAAATTTTCCTCGAATATCCTCATGCCCTCATAGGTATATAAGGGGTGGGGCATCGCCAGTCATTGTGAGTGCTACTACTTTGATAAGAAGCTGCCTTGTTTTCGTTGTGGCCTATAGAGACAATGGATTTGAAGAAGCCATAAATTTTGCCAAAGAAATGGTGGAAAACTTAGGAGTTGAGCCTGTCTTCAAGGAAACTCATATTCATCAGTGGAAGAGACAGTTTGGTTACAAGGGCAGAGATGAGGTGATGGGAAGCTTGGAATTAAAATTCAAGAGGGAGTTTTCTTGCTTGTTCATTGACACTGCTTAAGTGTCCATCGAAGAAAGGTTCGGACAAATGAAGCACCTTGAAAAGACCTGGGGTTTTTTGTTTGATCTTAGTAAGCTGCCAATGGACAGGAAAACAATTGTGCAATTGAACAGTTGTATGGACTTTCACCGGATGCTGACACATGGGGAACATTCGGACGTCAATGATAAAGACCTCTATGCCAAACTGGACAACGTCTGTAACATTTTGCCACGTGGGAAGCACTCTCCACTCCAAGTTCTCCAATTTACTCATGATGCAGAGCTGAAGGACACTTTCCTCAATGTGTGGATAGCTTTGAGGATTCTACTCACACTGCTGGTCACAGTCGTGAGCAGTGAGCACAGCTTTTCAAAGCTCAGACTCATTAAAATACATCTTTGATTGACAATGGCTGACGAGAGACTGACATCGCTTGCTATTTTATCGCTGGAATATGCCACTGGCCAGTCTGTGGATCTCTCTATGATGCTGTGCTTCAGTTTGCGAGGGCAAAGGTGAGAAAAGCAACCTTGTGAACTAAAGGACTAGGCTTAACATTCTAAGGCAATCACCTACTATAAAACTATTTAATACTGGTCCACCCAATGTTGGTGCGCAGTTCAGTTTCTTGCTGTTAGTACATTTCAGTTATTCTTAAAATTAAAAAACGTTGCGGAAACTATTATTTTTATTTGCTTATATGGCATGAATAAATACAGATTTACAGATCCTAGTGTGCAACTTTCTTGTCTTATATGACAGGGATAAATCATGCATGCAAATTGTGCATCCAAGTTGTGAAATGGCCTACAAATGCAATAAAAAATAAGGTATTCAAAAATTTAACACATGGAGGTGGGGGATGTCAAAGACAGTCCTCGCCTGGGGTGCCATTTGGTCTAGGGCTGGGCCTGCTAGGCAGTTCCCTAACTAAGACAGCCAATGGGAGAGGCTAAGGCAAGGAGATTGCCCTAAGTCCCACCCCTCTCAGGGAGTTCAGCAGCAAGATGTGAGCTGCAGGGAAGCACCTCCTTCTGTTTAGGATTCTCAGCTGCATACCCTTTTTTGATGTTAGGCACCTACACAACAGTAACAAGAAGGTGTGGGGAGAGGAGAAGAGAATCTGGAGCTCACTCATAACTTTCAGCCCAGAGGCTACAATACTCACCTGGGATGTGTGTGATATCTGGATCAAGCACTCCCTCTGCCTGAGGGAGAGAAGGGCTATGAAGAGGGAATCTGACCACTAAGTTATGGCGTATTCTGATGTGGGGCTTCCGCAGTCTCTTCTATTGAAGCTGTTCCACTGTGTCTAAATAATGAAAGAGTCTTTGGGCCAGAGAGAGAGAGTGCAGGCCTGAGAATGACTCTGTAGCCAGATGGTTAGAGCACTTACATGGTACACCCAGAATCCAGTCCCCCAGCTACCATGAATTTTTAAATTATTTATCGACAGTGGAGCTTCTTCAACAGCAAAGCCTGAGGAAACCCCACTTCAGAACAACTTATAGCACAGTGGTTATATTCCTCACCCCCAGTGAGTTTGCAGACAGGGCCTGATCTGGTAAGCAAGCTCTGAACCCACTTACTGAACTGGGCCCCACTGGTGAGTTAGTCAGAGGAATGGTTATTTCCCCCTGGTTCGTGCATTGCTCTGGGGCTTAGGCATCCAGACACCTGGTGTGGGGTGCAGCACAGAGGTAGAAACATAGGCACCTAGGGAACTTTTACTGAAGAATTGTAAGTGCTGAGCAAGTTTAGGTACCTATAGGTTTAGGGGCAGCTGAGCTGGGGTTTTGCGAATCCCAATGGGGCTTAATTGTGGGATTTAAGAGCCTAAAGTGGCAGTTAGGTGCCTAAATCTTTTTGTGAATCTAGCCCTATGTGACTTGCTTCCTCCTCCCCTCGCTCTATTTCTTTCCCCTTAAGGAGAAGTCTGATAGATTGAATAGGGATGATACCAATAGAATGCTATAGACATTTAACAGGGTTCTATAGAACTTCAGTTAAAGACGGTACTGAATTTGATACAGAATGAAACCCTTTCTATAAATTTTGTTCTAGTCTATAAAAATCTATAGCAAGAATATAGTTTGCTGTTAAATTCTATAGGATGATTGTAAAAGTCTGCAGAAAGGACATCATCTTCTATGAAATTCTACAGGAGTGCCTCTCACTGGTTGCTCCCATTCCACTGTATCTCTATTTCATCTCAGGTTCTTCTTCTATTCCCGTACTCTTAGTCCCTTCTTGTCCCTCCACACATACTCCTCCTGTGATTCCAAGACACAATCAGTCATCTGCTCACTTGGACAACTTTTTGATCCCCTCCCCCTCATCTGTCTGTGATGATCTGATTCATATAGGAGCTGCCCCTTCACAACTTCCTCACAGCTAGTCCACGTGATTTAAAATGGAAAAAAAGTGCATCATGTACCATGCTGCATAAGCTGTGAACTACTGGTCCTCTTCCATAGATATCCAAAACCAAACATTGGCCGCAGGATAGTTAAGGTCCTGATGCATCAATGAGCTCCATGTAGGTGGGCCCCTGCATGGACCCCACTGTTTTCGATGGCTTCACATAGGAGAAGTGTCCTGCTCATTGCACAATGCAGTTAGTATTATGTGTTACAAGTTTCCCATTAGGGGCCTACCCTGCCAGTACACCACCAGTATTTAAAGGAATAGCATAGATTTAAATTTTAAAAACTCATATTTAATTTAAAAATATATAACTGTGTTAATAATACCACCAAAATTATGATACAAGTTGTAAAATAATTTACTTTTCATCATCATTTTAAGAACTTATATTACTTTTGAATTTCCCCCAGCTTCGACAGTGAAATTGGACTCGTCAATTTTATTTCCTCATTCTGATGCACTAGCAAAATGTTATAACATTTGCTTTTCTAGCAGTTCAGGTGAATGTGTTTTAATTTCTTAAAATCATAACTCTTTTTCAGTTAATTTCGGTAGAAATTTTATAACACATTTGCATTCATATTGTGTGTCATAAATTAAACCTAAATTTGTTACAAAACCTAAGGTTTGGGCCTCAGGGACATGATGATATACAATGACTTGAGATACTTTTAGTATGGAAGGTGCAGCATAAAATCAAATTCTATTATAGTGTAACATGGTTTAAAATGCATTTTGCTGCCTTTAACCAAAGGTAGTGAGTGTCATTGCAAAGATATAAAGCTTTATTTGACATTAGAGAAATCATTATAACTCACTAATTTCAATGGTGTTACACCACAGATGTATTGGGCAGCCAAGATGTTTAACAGAAATAAACCCTATGTAATCACGTCAAATTCTATGAGAAGCAGAAGAATATATCTTAGAACAATTTGGGGCTAAGCGCAGGCTGGCTGATGCACACATCACAAACTGCTGGCCAAAGAGGAGCAAGGGACAAGATTTTTTCCACGGATTCTGGTTTGCCACCAAAACCTCAGATGGATAGGAACTGGAAGGGCATTCTTGTGCAGGGTCCGGGGTCATGGTCTGTGCGTTTCAGGGTCAACTACACCACATGGGACCAGATAATGGCTCATTTCAGGGATAATCTGCATGTGGCAGGCATTTGCTGTGGCCGGTCAGACTACAGGTGCAAGAAAGAATGGTTCAGTGGTTAGGGTGTTCACCTAGGGCTGAAGAGAGTGCAGTATAGTTTCCGCTCTAACACAGACTTCCTGTGTGACCTCTGGCAAATCGCATAGGCTATTTCTACACTACACAGCAGGGGTGAGATTTCCACTCACGTAGCCATACTACATTTGACCTAGCATGCTAAAAACAGTAGTGTAGACGGGATGGCATGGGCTAGCTGCCCTGAGTACAAACCTGTGGGTATGTATTCAGGGCTGCTATCACAAGCCTGTGCTACAGTGGCTATACTACTATTTTTACCATGCTAGCTCAGATGATAGCTAGCAAGAGTATGTGAGTTGAGAATCACACCCCTAGCTCATAGTCTAGACAGAGATTTAGTCTCTCTGGGCCTCAGTTCCCCATTTGTAAAATGGGAGCAATAGCACTTTCCTACCTCACACGATGTTGTGAGGATAAATACATTAGTTACACAAGTACTATAGATAGCTAGATAGATCTATGTGGCCATCTTTGGAGGCAGCTTGGTGCTATGGCAGAATTGAAAGATTTGAATACTATATTATTCTTAAACACTTATCTTGGAGCAGCAACTGAAGGCACACTAGGTTGGAACCCATTGCACTAGGCACTGCACAAACATACAGAATACGATAAAGTTCGATGATGCCTAAGACTGGATCTCAACTATCCAGTGGGAAAAGGGAGAAATTAAAAAGCTCCTTCTCTAAAACGTTCTTGCAACATTTGCTGTACTTTCTAAACAAAAAAATTTGGCAAAAAACCCAATAGGCCTAGAATAAGAAACTTCACACTTTAAAAATATATTTCCTGTCACCTACACAGGTATCAAACCTCCTGGGTTTGTCGTCTCACAATTTCTTTCCATTTTACTCAATCTTAACAGCTGTAAATGGCTTTGGTAGATTGTGCTAGTACATTTCCATTAACATTAGCAAAAATTATGTCAACTGCACTGACAACATAAAGAACACAAGTTAGCAGATCTTCAGTGCATACCAAACTAACATTTCCACAGCACCCCTCCTCTGTTCTCAACAGCCCCTTCTCCAATCAATCAACTTAATGCAAATAATTCTATTCTTACATTAATATGTGCACATCACTATTTTCTCTGTCTTCCCAACTTGCACTGGAGTCAGTGAACCATTTCCCTTCCTATAAGTCCCTTAGCGAATAAACATAGCTTGGTTAGGTGCCATATTATATTGAAACTCCTAGGTAACACAAAGTATTGTTTTATTCCATTTGCAGAAATATTAACATACATCTGAACACACACAAGCTCTCTTGCCTGGACACACTCTTGTGTATGTCCGATGGCACTGAAACATAATCAGTATTAAACACTAACACATTTGAGTACACAAGGTGCCTCGCTCGAAGTATACTTTTCAGTATATCTAATGGCACTGTAAGTATTAAATCTTTGTATATATTAAATTAGCACATTTAAAACCATTTCAGTTGGGAGCAAGTATTATACATTTTTAAAAATGTGTTATAAAACTCCCCTAGTAAAGTAGTCTGTTAAGATTAGTCACACTGAAAACAAAAATGCATCAACACTTGGCATAATCACTCCATCCATAAAGGTAAACATGCCTGCACTGCAGCTGGATTTTTCTTTAACCAAAGAGCATATGAAAGCAATTACCTGAATGTGAATGTGATAAGGAGTGGATAAAATGTGAGCCAGTGATGCCTTGTTACTTAATATAGAGAGACTGGTATGTGAGATCAAAGTTCTGTAACACGGAATGTAATGGACTTAGCTAGAGAGAAATGTTGCCTAGCTTTTGGTTTAAAACATTGCTATATTTTGATGAAACAGTATGTAGACAAAACTGGGATGTATTTAAGAGTTAACCAGAAACAAACCTGATGTGCATTAACATCTGCCGCCCAACACCCCCAAAAGCAATTTCCAGGTGCTCTGGGGCTAGAAACAAGAAAGTTCTCTCTGCAGCAGAGATCCAGAAATCATGGCTGCAGGATGGGAACACACTCGTTACCCTCACCCTTAAGAGAATGTCACAAGTAACTTCTACTTTTCTGTGAAACTTCATTTGGATTATTGTTAATTCATCCTCCCAACACACACCTGCCCTATTTATCTGTACTGTGCAACTTTTGCATCCTACCATGCAGATTGTGAGCACTCTGGGGTAGAGACTGCCATCTTTGTTACATCTCTATACAGCACAAAGCACTTGATCAACGTACCTGAGTGTTACCACAACACAAATCAACAAACAATAACAACTATCCAAATCTCTATGAAAGAGAGTGATCCAATGTTGAGATAGTAAGCACTATTTTAAAAAAAAATGTACTACAGAAAGAAAATTGGATAGAGAGCCATGGAAAGGATTTTAAATAGTCTAATTTAAAAAAGATCACATCGAGAATGAAAGCTGCCTACCTTCCACTGCAGTATCTTCTTGAGGGAAATTTAGATATGGTAAACTCCTCAAGAAATTCATTTCAGTTCTTTTTTTTTTTCAGTCTTTTGTTTTTCAATTACATTGATAATGTGGAACATTTTGTAAATTGGTATGAATCGGATGGCTCCGGCAGAACACGTGCATAAGTTACAGCATCCAATTTAACATGCCTGTAATTAAAACAACAACAAAAAGGGGGTGGGGGAGAAGAAAACATCCTAATAAAATACAATTGAACTAGACATGATACTCATTTGCCAGTGATGAGGGTAAATTTTGTTTATTGAAATGATGTTTTTATTTATTATTTATTCAATTTTCAACGTGCTCCAGGTAGCTTATTCAGCACATATAAAACAGAGCCCCAGTCGTGATTGTTTAGGAAGATTCTGATCTTGCAAACATATGGTTTAAATGGGAATATTGCCCCTTCTGACATCAGGTGACGAGTCACCTTGCAGAATCTGATCATTAAAGGGTAAGACATGCCACAGCTACCTCTAGTTAAAGCTGTATCTAATCCACCAACTGACCACTCAAGGTTCCCCGTTTGGACAATTCCTTTAAAGAATCTTGATGTCACCTCCAGATGGAATACTAAGTGGCAAGAACAAGCATCAAACATAGCCAACGCCTATCTCATGACTGTCCAGTCCCCTGGTTTGGACCTTCCATGCTATCTGTGGGCAAAGCTCACTTCAGATGTAGAGTGATCAGATATGCTGCAAATGACTATAAGTGGGGCCTTCATGCCGCTCCCCTTTGCAGTTGTGGCCAGTTAGCAGATGTAGGTCATATACTCGCCAGCTACATCCATTGGCAAGAGCTGCCTGGTATCCTCATGGACGTGCACAATTTCCTTCCCTCTGCTATTCAGTGGTTAAGACATTTAGATTAACACGCTTGACTTGAACATTATGTAAATGCAATCACAATAAAAAATAAAATGGGATTATTAACAGAAGCAGCTGCTGGCATGACATTAAGTGTCTGCAGGATCAGAGAAAAATGGGGTAGGGGGAAGAGACGGAAGGATAAAGGTAGTAAATAAGACGATGCAGTTTACTTAGATTAGTTACATACTCATCTGCATGCCCCTGCTCTGATTTCCTTTCCTCTCCCCTCCATCTTTCCACTCCTGCTTGCCTGATAAAATTAAAGGAAGCAAAGAACAGGTTGATGAAGGTGAGTGACATGGGTAAATTGGCAGTAGAGATGGAACAATCAATGGTAATGCAAGAGGAACCTGTGACCTTTATATTTCTGTAAAATCATTATTAATGTTCTGTATCAAATTCAGCTCAAAAACTGGACTAACGAAGGGGAGCCTTCTGCCATTGAAGTCAATAGGTATTTTGCCATTCATTTTAATGGGAACGGGTTCAGGCCTTAAACTTCCTATTAAAATAACTCACCATCTTCACACACCAGGGCTAATGGTCAGATCAAAATAACTAGATGTCATGTTGGTCAGATCATTTGGAGCTCATTCACTCACTCCAGTGGATTGCCAGTCTAACACTTCATTATCAAGTGCTATTTCTTTAAAAAGAAACTTTAAATAATCACTGCCACACTCACGCTAACTTTCAAAAGATATGTCACATTCACAATGTACTACGAGATCAATCCCATGTTATTCTGGAGCCAATCTATTTCTGCATTATGGATCTATTTAGAGAGAGAGTGTGTTTTCACTGAGGAGTCTGACTTTGGAGCTTGCCTGTGGTATTCGTTTCTCAGAACCTGAATCTGTTAAGTTGTAGTTTGCTCTGCACAGTTTATCTGTTCTTCAAGGATTTTTCAGGGGGAAGGGCTAGAAGTATGGGGGAAAAGGGTTTGAGATTAGTTTGTCGGGAAAGGGTTTCGTTTTGAACTTTGGCTGATATGCACACTTTATGGATTTTTTTATTAACATATGTTGTATGTGCATCCAGAGTCTGGGGCTGGTCTTGCAGGTAAAACATTCACTGACTTCACATTAGTTCCATGTTTCTTTTTACAAGATTAACTCACAGCTTTAAATGCATAAGACCAGTTTCTGCTCTGTTACAGGTGTAAATCCGAGTAACTACTCTGACTGCCCACAAGTGTAACTGTGAGCAGAATCTCAATCTCACCTCTGAATTTCTGCAAGATTGTTAGTAACATTCGATATGATACTGGACAAAAATTGAATAAAAGCAAACTCATCTGCCATGTATGTTATTTAAATAATATTTTAATCAATCAGCTGAAAGATTTAGGCCTAAATTTAAAAAATGTGTTGTCATCGCAGGTGCCTAAATTTTTGTTGCATAACTTCAGACGCCTTCAGGGCATCTGATGTTTAGAAGGTGGGAATTCAGCACTTTCAGAAAAACTGTATCCCAATTTGTTTATTTCACATTGCATTAGGGCTTAGAAGCAGTGAAGGCATGGGGGCCCCATTGTGCTATGCACGATATACACACATACACACAAAAAAAGATGATCCCTGCCCAAAAGAATTCATGATCTAAGTAAAATTTAAGATGTCTTAATTTGGAGACCAAAAAATGTAGGCGTCCAAAATCATTAGTCACTTTTGAAAATCTAGGATTTAAAGTGCAGCTGTACAATGAAAAATGATTTGGTAAATATAGCACACCGGGGGTGCCATGTTCATAGTATCTCAGTGACACCAGATCAGCTTTCCAATGGTTTTCAACTAGGGTCTTAAGGGAGGATGCATATTCCTCATTGCTCTGCCACCAGCTCCTTCCCCTTCTCCCAATCCATCTTCCACCCAGCTGCAGATGCTCAGCCCTCGGGAGTGCTGTCCATGGGGTATGAAGAAGGGGAAAACAGTGATGCAGAGATAGCTGTCCAATACTTTATAAAGTGGGTAAAATTCCCATGAGGCATCCCCTTCATAATGGAAGTAAGGGGGAAACAATTTGTCACTATACTATTAGTTAATAATTCTATTGATTATGTTTGAACCAGAACAGATTCCATGTCTTCTAGGTGCTGAATTGGCTCTGCCGGGCTATCAAGAGTGAAAAGCAGTAAACACTTACTTTAGTCAGTAAAAATCAACAGCTAGGACTCTGAGTGCACACAGGGACCAGAGCAGCCACGTTAAAAGATGCCACATATAGAGGGACATGTTTCAGAGCAGAACCACACTTCAGAAACTCTCTGTGTATTACATGAGTTAATTAGAACATGAAGTGCCTGCTGTGCTCATACTGGCTGGAAGTTCCTGGGAACAGTAGAAAGAGGATACTAGAGGACTAGCCAATACTTGTGTTTAATTAGTCAGTCTAGATCTGACTGGAATGTGTGCTGGCTTCTAAACTGGTTAGATTGTTGTACTGCTCTGAAGAAAGTCTTCGGACTTTCCTTTCTTTCTGTTCTGTGTTAAATAAAAGTGAAGCAGCATCCTCTTAAGGCTATCCCAGAAAATGCCTTGCGAGCCTTCAATCTGCAACACTTACTTTCAGTTGTTTTTATCTTCATCGTGAAAAGGCCCCACATACCAGAGCCAATAATCAAGTCAAAATAATGATATGTTGGCCCAGTTCTGCAACCCTTCTGCGATACAGTATATACCATTAGGAAATTTACTCATACACATAACAAAAGAATCAGGGGTTACCCACTGAAATTAACAGGCAGCAGGTTTAAAACAAATAGAAGGAAATACTTCTTCACACAACACACAGTCACCCTGTGGAACTCGTTGCCAAGGGTGTTGTGAAGGCCAGAGGCATAACTGGGTTCAAATATGAATTAGGTAAGTTCATGGAGGATAAATCTATAAATGGCTATTAGCCAAGATGGTCAGGGATGCAACCCCATGCTCTGGATGTCACTAAACCTCCGACTCCATATGCTGGGACTGGATGACAGGGGATGCATCACTATATAATTGCCCTGTTCTTTTCATTCCCTCTGATGCATCTGGCACCAGCCACTGTTGGAAGACAAAATACTGGGTTAGATGGATCATTGGTCTAGTAGTGTGGCCATTCTTATGTTCTTATTGCAATATCATTCCTCTCTGGTATTAGAAGTGAAATTAGAAACAAAAAAACTCCTCCCTCCACTTCTCAAGCATTGCTTTGTGGAGAATGGATTCTTATTTGCTTTGAAAGTCACAGTTTAATCCCTGTCTAAATGAGTGATAAGTTTGGGGTTTTTTTAAAAAGAAAATATCTGCAAGTATGTGGTCCTGAGAGGAAAATGAATACCCCGGAGGAATGTGAGCTAGCAATCTAAGTACAACTCAGGGAGGCAGGAACTCTCATGCCCTCTCTTTGGCACTGACACTGACTCCATCTGAGGTCTACACTAAGAAAAAATTGTCATCTACACTTTCCATATGTTCTTAATTCTTTTTTAATACTAATGATTTATATAAGCACTTTTCATCTTGAAGGATCTCACAGTGCTTGACAAACAGTATAAATAATAAAATAGAGTAGAAAATATCTACATTATAAAACATAGACAAATGACAATTACATGCAAAACATACTATTAACCTACTGAATTGCTCTGACAGTCCTGTTATCCTGATTCACTTTTATTACTCCATTTTATGACCAAGTTATTTGTGTGTAAGTAAAGGCTTTCCCCTTTTTAACCAGCTCCCTCCTGCCTAATTCATTCAGTGATGCCATAACCTAGTGTTTGTGACATTGTGGTCACTTCCATGATGAATTGGATTTGGCAGACACTGGACTGTGGTCTGTTAATGTGCCATATCATTAAATTTGTTTACATTAACTGAATAACTTCCTTGTCTTTTATTGGAAAGAGTCCAGAGCTTTACTAAGTTACATAATTTACAACCAACAGTATAATCAATAAAACATAAACATGTAACCTTAGACAAATCTCATATATTGATTTACTTAAATATTCTAACAAGGTCTCCCTCTAGCTTGAAATACACATATAGTGCCAGCAACAGCATCCAAAGTTGCTAACCTTAGAGACACAGTGTAGGCTTAGAAAGAATTATCTACTTGGGGATACCTCAGCCATTCTTTAAATGCTGCAGTTCTATGCCAGAATTGTCATCTCCCAGAGCCTCACAGTCACATGTGGCAGTAAAGCTTTTTGCTCTCCCCAAACCTAATTTCAGTTTACAAACGGAACCCTCCTAGCTTCCCTTCCCGCAGGTTTCAGAGACTCTCCCTTACTTTATTTTGCTGTCTTTGGACAGGGAACCCTCGTACCTGAGATCCCAAAAACACATAAGAAAACTCTCTTTAGCTCATAAGTAGCCTTTGACTTTGGAGAAGGTCTGATGCTCTTGCCCTGGCCTTTTCTCCACTGGGAAAATGCATCATATTAGAAAATGTATTAACTAACAAAATTATATATGAATTTACTCTTAGCACACACAAAGACAGTCATTTTTAAAAATGGTAGAGGAGGTAATATCTTTTCTTGGACCAACTTCTGTTGGTGAAAGAGACAAGCTTTCGAGCCACACAGAACTCTTCTTCAGGTCTGGGAAAGGTATTCCCAGCATGACAGCAAAATGCTACAGTACATGGAATACACAGAGTTACCCAGACACTTTAACTTAAACACACTAGATTAGATAAAACAAGAAAAAGTTTATTAACTACAAAGAGATAGATTTTTAAGGGAGTACAAGCAATGAAGCATAAGAGTGAGAAATGATTACAAGAAAAATAAAGATGAAATGCTTTCTAGTGCCTAAATTAACAAACTATAATAGATTTAAAGCAAATTTTCGCACCCCATGCTTTCCACATTATTACTGACAAACCTCTATTCCTCCTCCAGAGTTCAACAGCTGCTTCTTTTGTCTTCTCAGCTGCAAAGAGTGAGATGGACAGGGAGACTGAGAAGAGGTGTCTTGAGGGTTTGCCCTTCCTTTTTGTAGTTTCAGTCCTCCTCTTGAAAAACATTTCTAACTGAGAATCAGGAGACAAAGGGTCTGTGTGGAAGGAAGTTCTCTGCGGAGTTTTTTTATCTCTGTATGTTCACATGTAGGTTTCCCTTTTTTTCTTCTCTTTACCCTTCCTGTTTGTTGACTCTGTTTACTGCTTAAATGCACATTAAGGTAAACACAAGAAAGGTCTGTTTGACCAGTTTGGTGCTATGTGAATCTGCACATGTTTTTGTAACATCATATGGAGGAACTTTATAACTTTACAAATAATGCTTCTACACACATTTCACCATGATATCACTGATCAGCAAGTTATGAGCTTTCAGCTGATACCTCAAAAGGCATATCTTGTATAAAGATTATTACAATAGTGCATAGGGGTGAATACAGGAGTGCATTCTGTCACACTAGGTAAGACGTTTCTAACATGATGTATCATGTCAAATGTATTTTCCCAGTATAAGAGAGGCCTCTGATGTCTCATGAATGCAGTTTAGTGGTTGATATCTGTATGTATGCCATTATGGAATAGATATAACCTAGGAAGCTAGTATTTTATTATCCCTCCTTTTCTAGTTTCAAGACTATGAAAAAAAACATACAAACAAACAAACAGACAGTGTCTGCTAGGGAATCTACATATATTGTAGCAAGGGAGTTTTGCATCAATGGGAATTTCACAGGTAATTTAAAACTATACCAGACAGAGCACTAGAAAAAGCAATCTACACTCCTGCCCTAGCACTATGCAGGGTAATTGATTTTATAGGTCTTTTCCAGCTCCAGTTTGAGTGGTTCTGTGAATATTACTAAAGTTATATATAATATTAGGAATCATTAAGATGGTTCATGTTTTTGTAACCAACAGCAGGCTATTTATTTAGAAAACGTACATAGACTTTTCTTACAAAATAACTCATTCATTGCAAAATGCTTTGCAAGTTTTCATTTTCATAAGGGATGCATGAGAGATGCCGCAATACAGATTCCCAGGAAATGCTGGGAGTTGGTTTTCAAAGTTCCCATGGATCCTTTGTAGACTATTGTTCAACAGCCAAAACTCCTCCTAATTAGATCACTATCAGTCGAGTGCCTGGAGGCAGTCAGAAATGAATTGCATTTTTTAGATGCAAATGATTGTGGGGGACCATTTTGGTTAAATAGATACCCCAGAGAGGTATCCATTTGGAACATGGGAATTTTTAAATAAAAATAATTCTTTACCTAGAGATTTTTATCTCGTTAAATTAATGATTCACTGGGGGTTTATACTGGAAAGTGAAGGGAAAATTTGAGACAGATTATTAGATAAAAATATTTTCATGGAGCCATGTACTGAGATGGTCAACAAAGATTTATAGGCTAGTGAGGTTAAATTGTTTAATATGAAAATTGCCATTGCCCTGTAGACCTGTGTCTGCCAGCAAGATCAGAATCAGGCCTTCTGGGTATCTATACACTGCAGCTGGGAGCAAGCCTCCCAGCTGAGGAAAACAGACTTGTGCTAGCACAAGCCGAGCTAGCTGAAAATAGCAATGTGGACATTGCAGGTTGCACAGCATCTCAGTTTCTCAAGCTCACCTGACCCCACTACATTTGAGCTCAGGTAGCTAGCATGATTCTCTGCTGGAGCCATAATGTCCACATAGCTACTTTTAGCCGCTAGCTCAGGGGTTCCCAAACTGGGGGTCATGACCTTTCTGGGGATCACAAGGTTATTTTGGGGGAGATCGCAAGCTGTCAGCCCCCATGCATGCTGGTAAGGATGGCATGGGAGGGGGTCATCACTTTTGGAGGGGTTGCCACAGCCTGAAATATTTTCAAAGAGGGGGCCCAGCAAAAAAAGTTTGAGAACATTTGGGCTCAAGTGACGCTAGTGCACCTCTGTCTACCTGGTCTGGGAAGCATGTTCTCAGCTACAATGCACTGCTATATGTACTGCTGCTTGGTGCTGTCTCCAAATCAGAGTACTGAAATGCAAATCACAAATCCTGAGACCTTGGAGGCTGCTCCCAGCTTTGCACTAAAGAATATCTCTAGGGGTAGGTAACGCACATAATGGTGACTTGTAAAGAAAATATAAAGAGTTACATTAAACTCAGTATTATTAGCTAAATTCGGTAATCAGGCCCATTTTTTGCATTACATAAACAAACTTTCTGCCTTTCACTGGAAGTCTCTGCTAGTCACATTGGTCAGCACTGGTTCTCCTAAAAAAATTCCCAGAAATTTTCCCAGAAAATTCCCAGAAAAATTCCCATTTTTGTGACCCTACAAATACCATAGACTCTGCTAGAGCATGGAGCCAGCCCAATGAGGGTCAGGTACCTCCTGGATTTCTTTCAAAGTGTTTCCACCGTTTTGCCATTTACTAAGTTATCACATACCAAAAAATCCTGCCACTTACCGGAGTATGTGAACATCTCAAACAATTGCAGGCCATCAATTTTAATGGTCAGAATACAGAATAGCAGAGTAAAATACAGCAATCTAGATGAACCCAAAACTAAGGATGAAATCATTTTACAAGCATCTAGATTTACATTTCTGGACAGTAAGGAAGTGATTTTCAAAGGCGCAAATTAGAGTTAGGTGCTCAATGCCCATTGAAAGTGGACAGACATCGGGTGCCTCATGGCCCTCTGTGCTTTTGAAAAAAATCTCCCTTAGCTGTATAAAGTGAGGGGCAGAATGTAAAAACATATTTTTGCATTTAGATAGCAAGATAGTACATCTCTTTCCAGGATTTGAAGATAACTTATTGGCAGAACATGGCAAGTGAAAGAAAAAATATTTAGCATCATACTAAAGGTCCTAGCATGTAAGTTACATGGTGGGGCTAGGGAGGGAGGGAAAGAGCTCCTCTGCTTGATTGTTCATGGCTGTAGCGATGTCTGTAGAGGTTAGGAACAGGCAAAAAGGCAGCCAGGCACTCTATGCTATCTTTTTTTATTAACAATTGCTGCTGCTTCTTTTGTAAAAGTGCAGGATGGGTCCTCCCAGTGGTGGCCTCCCAACACTGTCCAGTGTGCCAAGGACAAGCCGCCGCCTTGCCCAGATGTGTTCCTTCTGGGCCCTCCAGTGCTGCCAGCAGAACTGGAGTCCTTCAACCCCTTGCATTCAGGGGATTATAAGCAGCCAAATAACGGTTGCTTCAATGGAAAAACGGGACCTCCTATGTCTGCTTACTCCCTTGCACACCTTTGCCGAGGCAGACATAATTTGGTCCTGGGCTATAAGAGTATCTAGTCTAATTTGTTGTGAATGAGACAATGAGGCTAAATACCATGAGTCCAGCTGTGGGCAGGTCTACACTTAAAACTCTGCAGCTGCGCTGCTGTGGTGCTTCAGTGAAGATGCTACTACGTGGAGTGGAGAGATTCTCCCATTGGTGTAATTAATCCATCTGCATGAGAGGTGATAGCTATGTCAACGGGCAAAGCCCTCCTCCTGACATAGCACTGACTACACCAGGGATTAGGTCGGTATAACTGCATTGCTCAGGAGTGTGGATTTTTCACACCCCTGTGCAACATACTTAGACTGATATAGGTCTGTAGTGTAGACCTGGCCTAAGAGATGGTGAGTCTCTGCAATGCCCATTTTAGTCTCAATGGGAGTCAATGGAAGGATCATGCCGATTGTGAGTGACAGATAAACTGGATCAAACTCCTGCTCAAATCCTATGAAGATGTGAAACGCTCATTGTGGAGAGTGTAATACACACTTCACTTATTATAGCTTTGGAAATCATGTCAGAAGAAGTGAATTTAAATTCCTCTAAATGCAATTAGAGTTGACAAGATTTCTCATGGTGAGAGACTGGGTTAAAACAAGAGCTAAAAGTTCCCATCCAGTTCATAAAGCCTTAGGTAACTATTGGTAATATGAATTAAATTAATCAAAATGGGTAAAAGCTAATGATCCACTTGGGAACAAAATTAGCTCCTTAATGAAAGAAATGGAGTTAAGAAATTATAATAGAATATTAACAGATGTGCCCCTTGGAAATTATAAATTTGCAAAATCCCTTTACGTATATATTAGTTTGAGTCAAATTATCACTAAATCTAACCCTGGAGATGTGATGTGAATATATGCATTAGAATCTGTTCAGAGGGATGTGAAAACCTCCCTTAAGGGTTTTTACTGAGATATGAAGGGTGTCAAAGGACATTTTTCTGAGTTAGAGCCTAGATGTGGTTTAAAAAAAAAACCCTAATTTTTTGTTGTATTTTACCAAACTCTTGTTAATGATCCTTGCTTTCTTTTGTAGAGGTTGCATCCCTGGGAGTAATACTCCTACAGGAAGGTCACATTTGCGTAAACCATAGAGGGCTCAATCTTGCTCCCCTCCAAGTTTATGGAGTCTTGCTGTTGACTTCAGTGGAAACAGGATCTGGCCTAGTTCAAGAACCTGAAGTGTAAAGACAATTTATCTGTATAGATCAGTTTAGTAAGGAACCATAGATTCCTCTTAGATTAGAGAAATGTCAGTGTTAATTATAATGAAAAAATGCAATGAAATTGCTCAAGTTGTAACTACAAAGAATTTGTTTACAAATTTTATTACTGTTTCCAGCCAAGAACTTTTCTTAACATTTTATGGAAAACATAAAAGCCACTGGGAATTACATGGATAAGAACTAGATTCAAGTCATTCTTACACACGCTGCTCATGTCAGTATACAGCTGTTTTTTGGCATGTTGAGTCTGTGAAACCTTTAAGCCATTTATAACAGCATGTGATTTGTACGAAAAACAGCAAAGAATTTCTTAAAAAAAATATCACTCTAGGGTGCTGGATACAGGCATCCAGAAGCCAAGGAGAATGCCTGTAAAGTGCTTATTAGAGAAACCAGGCGGGCAAGGTAATATCTTTTATCAGACCAACTTCTGTTGGTGAGAGAGACAAGCTTTTGAGCTTACACAGAGCTCTTCTCTAGCTCTGGGAAACGTACTCTGGGGTTATGTCTATGCTGGAATTAGACACCCGTGGCTGGACTGTGCCAGCTGACTTGGACTCTGGGCTGTTTAATTGCAACAAAGGCATTTGGGCCTGGGCTGCAGCCTGAGCTCTGGGACCCTCCCACATCGCAGGGTAATAGAGACCAGAGTCCAGCCTGAGCCTGAACGTCTACACTGCAGTTAAACAGCCCCGCAATCCAAGTCAGTTGGCACAGGCCAGCCGCGGGTTTTTAATCGTGGTATAGACACAGGCCGGGTCTATATTGGTATAACTACGTCGTTAAGGGCCATGAAAAATCCATACACCCCCAAGCAATGTAGTTATACTGACCTAACCCCCCATGTAGACAGTGCTAAGCTGAGAGAAGATCTTCTCCCCTCAACATAGCTATCACCTCTCGGGGAGGGGGATTATCCACACTGGTGGGAGAAGCTCTCCCATCGGTATAGCACTACTGTGGCACAGCTGCATAGATACGTGTAGCTCCATACCTGTAGACAGGCCCACACCCAGAGTGTCACAGCTAAATACAAAGTGAAACAGATTGTTTAGCATAAGTAGTTAACACATATTTCAAGGGACCATTCAAGGTGAAGTCCCTCATTCATCTGGAGGAAAGGAAGAGGGAGGTCCAAGAAAGGCAGTTGCAGTGGGAGAGCTGTTAGTGGGATATAGATTGTTGTAATAAGCCATAAATCCAGTTTCTCTGTTCAATCCATGATTTTCAGTGTCTAACAAAGTTATAAAGCTCCCAGGCTCATCTTTTGAAAGTGTTGTGTGGGTTTCCTTTGAGGCTGAGGATGGGTAGATCAGATACAGAGTGATCAGTTTGTGAAAAGTGTTCACCCACAGGTGATTGAGTGTTTTGCCTTTTATCATTTTCCTGTGTTAATTCTTTCAAGAGCACAGTGATCATCTGGTTTCACCCACATAGTTGTTATTGGGGCATTTAGTGCACTGGATGAGGAACACTACATGTTGTGATAGGCATGTGTAGGACCCATGGATCTTGAAAGGTGTGCTGGGGCAGGATGTTGATCATTGTAGCAGTGGAGATTTGTTTGCAGGTTTTGCATCTGTTGTTCTGACAGGGTCTGGTGCCGCTTTGAATTGGTGTAGCCAGGTCTTTGGGGAGCTTGCTTCTGATGATGAGCTTGGAGAGGATGGCAGGTTGTTTGAAGGCCAGAAGAGAGGGTTCAGCAAAGATTTGTTTCAGGCTGGTGTCCCCATCGAGTATGGATTGTAGTTGTTTGATGATACCCCATACAGGCTCCAGTGTGGGGTGGTAGGTGATTACTAGGGGTGTGCTGTTGGAGGAGATTTTATTTCTGTATTGAAGCAGGTTCTCTAGAGGTATTTGGGTGGACTGTTCCATGATGCACTCTACTTCTCTGGTGGAGTGTCCTTGTCTGGTGAAGGTAGTTATGTTAAGGTGTATATCCGAGACTTTCTCTTTGGAGCATGTTCTGTGGTATCTGAATGCCTGGCTGTAGATACCAGATTTCTTGGTGTGTTTGGGGTGGTTATTGGGATGCCTATAGCTAATGCTATTTCACAGCAGTCCTGATGTCTGGGAACAAGCAAAGAGAGAAATTCACCCTGACAAGGGCCCAAGGATAATTTTTTTGATCTCAGTACAAACTTGTAACACGGGCCCCCTCCCACACACATGCCACAATCTCTCATCCCATACATAGAATCTCATGAGCCATGAAATTTTTTTTCCTCATAGTAATGGGAATTGCAGCCTGGGCCAGGCCACCCAGGGCCTCTGGGCCCTGGTAAAGTGTATCCTTCTCCCTCCCCCCACCCCAAGTGGATGCCCTGCACAAGACACCCTTAAGCCCCATTTTGAGGACTTAAATGTTACATAGCCCAGCGAATGAGGTCTCCCTTCTGTTTCTGAGCAGTAAAAGACACAGCAGAGGCAATAGCACTACAAGCTTCCCCGCTGCACTGCCTTGCCAATGTGCTTCAACCCTGTTAGACCTGACAGGCGTCTCCATGCATCATTCAATAGATGGCCAACCATTATACAAGGATTTGGCACAAGGAAAACTCAGAAGCCCTCAGGGCAAATGACTCCAATTCATCCTAATTTGCATGAAGAAAAAAAACAAACAAACAAACAAACAGAAGCTGGACAAATACAAACAGAAGGAGAAAGGTCAGACATGTCCGGGATAAAGGTCCTTCCATGGTGCCTTAAAAGCAGTGGAACTTCTCTGGGAAAGAGATATTATATTCAAGGCTGTTGGACTTGGTCTGGGACTGAGATAACGTAATGTTAGAATAAATATACCGTAATAATATAGTGCTTTTTGTAGAATGATCTCACAGTTCTATACGAACATGAGTCAATATTATTATCCTCATGTTATAGATGGGGAGACTCCGGCATGCAGCGGTACAGAGACTAGCCCGAAGTCACAGAACAATTCAGCAATAAAGCCAGGAATCAGAGCCACTCGGGGGCTGGAAGTTCTGTTTTGCGAAGGATTTTTGAAATTTGGATTCATTCTGAACCAGAAGGAAAATTGAAAATTTAGAAATTCTTCAAAAAGGATCATTCTGAACAGATTTGGCTCCAGGCTGATTGAAACATTATTTTGAGATATTCAAAATGTTTCCTTTAATTTTGACTTTTTAAAAAAATTGCATTATAATACATATGTAATATGAAATAAAAAATTAAAAACAAAAAGTTGTTTTAAAAAAAAATCAAAATGGTACTTTTCAACCTTCAACTTTTCCCTGGTTTCCTTCCAAAATAAAATTCCAACAAAATTAACTTGATTTCACAAAGCATTTTTGATTTTCATGGAACCATATATTCCAATAGAATATGGTTCCATCGAAATTTCTCTGACCAGCTTTACCAGGAATAAACTCAGTGAATGTGAATTACAACTCACGGTAATGTATTTATGAGTGACAGCTGTCTTAGATATATGGAAGTAAACTTAATTATAAGAAATTCACTTTCATGCCATCACTAAAGTATGAATTGTCCAATTCATGGATAGCTCCGATATTAAACTGTACTGAATGATAAATACAGAATCTTATTATTTAGATTTAACATCTGGATTATCTCAGGCTAATTTTGTAATAAGTATCTCTTTGAGAAGCCATAAAGTTAATAATTGCAGTTAAGTTTTTCTGTCAGTTGCTAGAATTTCTATGATGTCTGCATGAGTTGAGAAAGGAGAAATGCACCATAATCTTGTTAATTCACACTTTATTCTCCTGACTCTTAATATGAGCCCAGTTCCCTATTTGTAAAATGAGAAAGATAGTGCTTCCCTGCTTCCTAAGTGTGTTGTGAGAATAGATACATTAATATTTGTGAGGCACTCAGATACTAAGGTGGTGTGGACCATATAGCAGAGAAATGGTTTTTCTGGACTTTACTGCTGCATGGTATGTCTTCTCTTTGGCATTCTCCTTATTGCAAATTCCTATTTGTTTATTGAATATGGAACCTACTTGCTCAGATGTAAACAGAACGAATATATATATGAAAATAGATTCATAATTACTAGTACAGTATTTCCACAATCTGCTGTATTTGCGCATAGTGCAGTAGCAAGGAAATACCTTTGCTGAAATTAACAAACTTGTCTAGAGCCCAGTGGAACACTCAGTATCCAAGACAAGTTCATGCATAAAAGGGAGGAGGGAATCTCATGGCGTTCAAGGTTTTATGATTCTTGCAAACTGCCTTTAGGGGATTTTGCCTTTGGGGGATTTTAGGGTTTACAAAACTAAATTGAGTTTGTGACCTGTATCGTTCCTGTCATTTGAAACACATGGCTGTGATTGAGGAGCACACAGTGTGCATCAGAAGGGCCGGCTATACATACAGTTTGCGGGCTACTCTAATTTACGGCCAACTGCCAATGCCCCAAAGGGCCATTATGGAAGCTAGGGATTACTGGGTTTAAGATTCTACCCCGCCTGCTTCTGGCCCCTGCTCTGTGGCAAAGTGGGTGCTACAGGGGTGCAGTGAGGGGTAATAGTCTGGCAAAAGAACACTGCAGGCTGGCAATCCTGGGCTGGTGGAATGTTCCCTTGGGGACAGTCCCACACATTGCGAGCTAGAGCAACTCTGAAGCTGCTCTAACTTCTGCTGGGGGTCGAACCGGCTTTGGGTCACCCCCAGGATCAGTGGGAGTGAAGGACAGAAACTTACCTATGCTCCTACATCTTCTAGTGCAGTGATGGGTGCTCAGGCACATCTGAAGCAGTGGCCCAATGTGCCCTTCTCTGAGGCTGAATTTCAGTCTTTCCAAACATATAATGAAACATATAAAAGTGTGATTTGGTGCTCACCATAACGGCGGTATTTAAAGTGTCACTTCTAAGGAGCACTAGCTGTCTGTTACATGAATGAGACCCCCTAGCACATATGCAGGTCTGACAATGAGTTGCAGGGCCACCTGGGGTCAGTTTGCCCCAGCATCCTGTTTGAGAGAGCCCCCAAACCTAGTGGCATTGCAACTTGGCCTCCCCTCAGTGTATTTGAACCCCTAGTTTCATGATTTCTGTAGGTATTCTTCTTACACATTTTATCTCCAATTTTTTGTTAGGGGCGGGAGAGCCTCAGTTTCAGATTTTGGCCCACAAAGACCTCTATCCCACCCTACTGGGTAGGAGAGAGACAGAGTCATTTGGATTGGGAAACATTTTGGTGTCTGTTCACATTTAAAAAAAAATCCTTTTTTTTTGGGTGAAAATTTTAAAAGGGCAGATAACTTAAAGATGCACAAAGAATAATCCACTAATGCCATTCTGTTCATTTGGATACCCTCTGGGCAAAAAGGATCACGGATAGCTAGCACATTAAATACAAATAGACACAATCATAAAAAAATTACATGCATGATTAAAATATCTTTTTCAAGGCACCTTTTACATTTGCTAATAAAATGTCTCCCTATGAATATGAAAAGACTATTTTCCATTAAAAAAAGGCAAAATTAAATGACATCTTGGCCTTATTTCTGGGAGATTTCTAAAATCTGACCTCTATCTTTTAAATGCATTGAATTGTTTGTCACATATGTCAATGATTTTGATGAGCATACAGATGTAAGATATCAACATTAGTTGATGGTACCAGAATTGGAGAAAGACAGAATAATGAGCAACAACATAACTGGATTTAGAGTGATGTTGCTCTTTCAAGCAACCAGGCCAGTAAATAGAAAATGACATTTAAATAAGGCAAGTGTTACATAATAAATCTAGAGGCAATGAACCAAGACAGAGAGAGAGTACATTTTAAGTGGAACAGTAACTCAGAGTGAACTGACCAGAAAAGGAATTTACTCTAGGGGTTATTTTAGTAAAACCCTTTCAGTCATTAGGCCAGTGAATGGCTCAAGCACAAAAGGCAAATAGGGTACCGGGATGAATCAGGGACTCGAATATAAATCAAAAGAAGTGATAATATTATTGCACACGGCACTGCACTCCTTCGCTTGGGATAATACTGTGCTCAGTCACCTTTTCAAAGGAAAAGAGCATTATTGCCCTGGAGTGGGTGTAACTTAGGACAGCCAGAATAGTGGCAGATTTTAGGAAGATTTCCTTTATAAAAAAGCTAGAAAAGTGGAACTTGTTCTGAGGAGGAGACGAGAGCACTTTGAAGTGACCAAATAAATGTGTTCCATTGACAAAAGAGCTGGGCCAACCTGGTGGCCCTGTGGTGAGTATCTGCCCCACTACACAAGAGAGACAGATTTGATTATTGTCTAGTTTCTTTCTTCCCAGGACACAATGCCATTTACTGCTGGGATGGAGGAATGGTTGTGAGGGACCTGGCCTGGAACTCTTATGCCAGCTGAGATTAGGAGCAGGCAAGGGGTGAAATTCTGGCCCCATTAAAGTCTATGGTAAAACATTCCCATTGAATTCAAGAGGGCCAGGTTTTCACCCAATGCCTTTGGGGAAGAGGTGTGGGACCACACTCACTGGTGTCCCCTGTTACAACCCAAAAGCCAGTGCATGGTAATGTGGGGTCATGGCCAGATACACAGATCTCTGACTACCTGCATTTTTCTCCTGACCCCATGGCATACCTGTATTACAATAGCTATAATTTGGCTTTAAGAGTATGAATAAACAATTACTGTCCTGGACAAGACTCCATGGCAGATGTGTTAGCATGTGTGTGATCATTCTACATTTTAGTAGTGGCTGCTCACAGAAACTGCTATTGCTGCTACAGCTAATGATGAGTCACCCTTAGCTCAGGCAATAAGCACTTGTATTGCAGTGCCAGAAGTCCATCCAAGTTCTACAGTCCAGTAGATGTGACCTTCCTGTTATCTAGCACATAGAATAGTTAAAACTGCAACACCCACAAGGTAGAATTTCTGCTACCGGTGCCCTGTACCTTCTGCCAGCAGAAGGCAGGATTGAATACAGCTCTTGATTTACAATTGTATCAAACTTCTGAACCTTTATGTAATTTCCATATGAATAACTTGTACTGGTAGTTTTGGGTAGACTGCCTATAAACATTTGTATAGCTGACATGCCCTGACAATCATTGCCAGCTGTGCACTGGGAATTAGGGGAAAAGGACCATCTTTAAAGTATTATTGAAGGATCATTTTGGACTAATGGCTTTGCAAACAGGAGTGTAAGGGGACAGCCAAAGAGGATGTTGCTTATATTGTCCATAGCTGTTGAGAAATGAGCCAGAGGTTGCCCTATGTATGTTTCAGCCCTATACTGAAGGACCCACTTCTAAGTTTCAGAAAGTAGGCCAGTCCCAAGACTAATTTATTCTTTTCTGGTTATACTGCCCACCAGGGTGCCAGTTATAATATTGGGGGTGGGGAGGAAGGGCTGTGATATGGTCACCTATTGTACGAAATGGAGTTAGATCACCAACTCATTTTACACTGACCACCACCAAACTGCCAGCTATTTTTGGTCACTATAGCCTGGGGTGAAATCCAAACATCATTGAAGTTAATAGAAGTTTTGCCATTGACTTCAGTGTGGCCAGGCCCTTGGTTTGGATTTGAATTAACAAATCTAAAGGCTAAAGCCTCCAAATCCCTTCATGAATTCCTTAGTCTCCAGCAATCCATATAAGGTGTATAGGAAAGTAGGCAGATGCTGTTTTACTGAATTTGTATGACAAAGTAGGGCTACACTGTGAATTAACAGGGATTGAAGGGAGGGGATCTGTGCACAAACTGAGGGCAGGACAGAACACTACACTAGGAATTTTAGTTTTCCTTTTAGAAGATCATACAATCATAAAAGAATGTGCTTGACTATAGCTGAAATCCTCATTTTAAAAAACACAGTGAGTAAAACAGCACCAAGGTCCTCAGTCAGTAAAGCATTTAAACATGTGCTTAAGTCCCATTTACTTCAACAGTACTTCAGCACATGGTTAGATGGCATCCCTGAAGAGGACACTTTCCTGATTTAGGGCTCAAAAAGTGAGGTGTGTTCACATGAAGCACAATCATGCAACCCTTACTTACAGGACTAGCCTGTTACACTGATGCCGATGAAGCTATTTGTGTGAGTCAAGGCTACTTGCATAGGAAAGGGTTGCAGGATCATGTTAATATTTTTTATGTTCTTTGGGCAAAATACACTGAGGACAAAACATAAGGATATATAAAGTTTCTCTCACTGTTTAGTCACACTGGATCCAATTATTAGGCATTACCTAAAGGGAATATGAAGATGTCACTATGTAGAATGAGAATACCATACACCATTTTACAATGTAGATTTTATGTTCTGAAATTTCCATTTCATTATACCATTGAGTGATACCCACTTACACTACAGATACCAGTTTGAAAACTCTGCTTTTTATGGCTGATTACAAAATTTCTTGACAGTTATCTTAACTATATGGGAGCAAATATTTAATTATAAGAATACGTAATTATAAGAAGCTCACTTTAATGCCATCATGAAAGAGTGAAATGTCCAATTCACGGATAGCTCCGACATCAAACAGTATTTAATTATAAATACTGAATCTTATTATTTAGATTTAACACATGGATTATCTCAGGATAATTTTGTAATTAGTACCTTCTTGAGACTCCAAAAAGTTAATAATTACAGGGTCAGTAAAATTTCTCTGGACGTTTTTCTGTCAGTTGTTGAAATCTGTGTTATGTCTGCATGATTTGAGGCAGCAAATGCAATAACACCTTGTTAATTCACACTTTGGTTGTTCAGAAACCAAGTCACTAATGACTTTGATTCCAGAAAGCTGTCACTTTAACAGTTGTGAGGATTTGCATGGCTTTGTCTCGTTTTTTACTGAAATTACAGTCTCTATCTTGGATTCTCCCGTTTAGAAGGAGTGGTTCCAAGATAGCCATGGGCTAAATGACTCTTTGGTGCCTAAGGTACCCAAGAACCCTTTTGCAACATAGCTTGAGAAATCTCAGCTTGCTCCCATTTCCAAAAGCTTTTTCTGCATTGGGTGACAGAGGACTACCAAGTGGACTGCCTACATCCTACCCCCACAGACAGATTCAGAATGGGGGAGAGTTTCTCATTTTGTGATAATCTCTCTCCATTGTACTACCTCCTGTACTGGGATTCAAAACGCTAATGTTGTGTAAGATTTTGTTAATATATTTAATACAAACAACTGAGAAACTCTTGGGAGAAAAGAGGTCTTTGTTAAAGAACCAATATATCTAGTTAAGAGCTAAGAGAGCTCACAACCCACATCTGGGATCCCAAAGAAGTCCAACCAAGGAACAAAATCCTTAAAAAGAAACCAAACAACCCTCAAACCCAAAAACCTTTCAGGCCTACTTTATACTTGATATAGAGGCACAAATCAATGTTTTTCTTTACAGGTTACCTTTACCTCTGTGTGCTGTACAGACAATACCAATTGTATGCGTGCCACTAGCCTACTTTCAGTGAAACAGCAATGTATTTACTGTCAGAGAGCTAAAAATGGGTTAAGATTTTAGGACAAATCCACCAGTATTTCTGCCTCCCCTTCCCTGAAATATCGTAGTGTGACACTCAAAGTCCATGGATATGTGTTGGGCCTGATCTACAGTAAGAAATTAATTACATTGCTCAGAGGTGTATAAAATCCACCCCTTTTTTCCCCCTCAAATGATGCAGTTAAACTGACCTAACCCCAGGTGTAGATAGCGCTAGGTTGACAGAATTCTCCTGTTGACCCAGCTCGTGAAGAGGTGGCTTACCTACATCAACAGGAGAAGCCCTCCTGTTGGCATAGGTAATGTCTACCCTGACGCGCTACCATGGCACATCTGCCATGGTTCAGCTGTGCCGCTGTAGTGTTTAAGTGTAGACAAGCCCTTTGATAAATACACAATTGACCTAGCAGCCCAAATACCTATTTGGAACTGAAGAGCATCATTTTTGAATATCTGGAAGACCTTTGACCCCCACAAACCTCTCCCTGTGCTGTTCTGAGACCATTGTGGACAACAAAGATGCAGGGCGCCCTCGCAAAGAAAGGGAAATTTCCAGCAGGGTGTTTTTCATGAGTAGCTTCAAAATTATATTAAGATCACCTAGAGCTTTCTCTGTTAAAAATCTGAATAAATAAAATAAATGAATATTACTCCCAGGCCTCCTCCTATGAATCCCCAGTAACTCCCTTTCCTGGAATGAGGCACTGATGCCAACCCTCATGATTTTATCATGAATCTTGCGATAGTTGGTGTTTTTCGTAAAGCCCCAGCTCCTGGAAACAGGAATATGTAAAAATCTTAGCCTTTCCCCACGCGCTTGCACCTCTTTTTTTTTAAACTGAGTGTCTAGTCCTTGTCGTATTGGAGAGAAACTTGAAAATGTGACCCAAGTGCACTCTGAGGGCTCAGAAAATAGAATAGAAAAAACTATTTTAGCTAGTCTCATGACTGGAGACCTGACGTATGATTTTGAAACCCTTGACATTATTGATACTGCTGATGACCTATCAGGTACAGCCATGGCAATGATAGGGGTGCCCATCCCCCTCTTATACTTCTCTGACAATCCTGAAGGGGGCACCAGTGGACACTCCACTCTTCCCAGCCTCAGTCTTTGTTAGAAAGTTTATACCAGCTCCCTCCCGTTTGACAATAAGTCTAGAAAGCAATTACCTGCTCCTACCCATCAATAACTGCAACAAAAGTAGGACATCCTTGCCCTCTACTGATCTTGCTCTCTGGTGCTTGAGATGCACTAGAACAGTTTGCAGCATAGCCTGAGAAACATCACCATGCTGCTACCACCAAAGACTTTTTCTGGACTGGGTGGGCACAAACCTACTAACTCCCACACCTCAGCCCTTCAGACAAATTCAGGATGAGAGACGGAGCACCTGGAACACCCAGAAGAATTTGGGAGAAAAGGGGAAATGGCCTTCTGGTCCCAAAGACATGGAGCTAAATGGAAGCCTTCTCCGAAAGACATCATAAGATAAAGTACGGGATGAGGGTGAGGCAAGGGGCTTACAGGATTTCTGGAATCTGGGAGCAGAGAGCCTTTCAGGAGGTGGGGTTTGATTAAGCTATACTCTGTATCTGTGTTTAAGCCAATTTACAGCACTGTTAATGGGGTACAATGAAAAGAACTTTTAAAGTTGCCAAGGCCATGTCCACTTGGAAGCTGTAAGCTGATTTTTAGTTGCTTGACTATAGTTACTCCATTTTTGCAGCTTCTTTGTATCTAAGGCAAGGCCGTTCCACTCTGTGCAGATCATAGAAAGTTCTTAAAAATGCAGAAAAAGATAAGCCTCAGCTGAATTCAGCAAGCTATGCAACCTTGATAAATAATTTGTAGTTAGCTGCAAAACATCTGTAAAAGTATTTTATAAATAATGTATGCCAAATAATATAGACCAATAGTTATAAAGAAAATAGGTTTGTGCCCTTGTAAGAAAAATATGTATAGTCTTGTCATGAATGTTTAAGTAACAATAAGGTATAAAACTGTCTGTAATCCTTTGTTCGGGGTCTTTTTCCACTGTTCACTTGGGGGCTTGAGAATTAACCTTCTGCAAAATAAACTCTTTTAGAAACTGTCCAGCCTAAAATCCTGTGTGGGTCTCTTATCAGTGCAGGGTAACAAACCACACTTGGAATCTTTTTCCAACAAAGCCAGTGAATTTTTCATTTGTAGAAATGAAGGAATATTTCCTGAGTTTGGCTTTAAGAGAAAAAACTAAATTTCATTTACTATGGGCTAGTCTGTAACATAGTCTGTGCCACTGTAGTGCTTAAATACAGACACTACCTACACTAATGGGAGGAATTCTCCCATTGGAGTAAATGATCCATCTTGCCAAGAGACCATAGATAGGTCAATGGAAGAATTATTCTGTCAATCTAGCGCTATCTACACGGGGTCATAGGTGGGCTTAACTATATTGTTCAGGGGGTGTGGATTTTTCATATCCCTGAGTGACAAAGCTGTGTCAACCTCATTTTCTAGTGTAGACCAGCCCTGAGTATGAGGGGGCAGAGCAGGCTCTGTGTAGTTGCTATCCGTCCCCAGGAGCAAATGGTGGAGAGGTCAGGCATGAGCAAAGCCTTAATTCTACCCCTTCCAATTCACTGGTCAGCAGAGCTGTTCAATAGGCAAAGTTGTGCAGTAAATAACTATCCCCCAGAGCAAGGAGATTCAGGGAAGGAACTGTGATTCAATCGCACAATTCCTCCCCAGCAGTCCAAATGGGGAAGTGGAGCTTCCTGCCATCCCATATTCAGAGATAAGAGTAAACTCTTGATCTAAGCTTTTGCTTTTGCTTTTTTTACATTAGTTACCCTATGGACAAATCCTATAGGATATAACAATTTATAACCATTGTATGGGTTTTTAGAACTATGCTAGAGAATAGAGACATCTATCCTTGTTGAAGAATTCTATAGGATATTTCAAGTAACATACAGAAACGTTCTACTATCAAATCATTTCTATAGGTTTTTAGAGTAATGTCTAGAGAACTCTATTGATTTCATTCTCTGAGGCTTTCCAAGATGGACCAATTTATTCTGAAGGAGTAAACAGTTGGGTCATTACCCTTTCACCATGACTTTTCCCTGAAAAATAATACTGACCAATCTGGACTTAATCAATCAATCAATTAATTATTATTAATTTTTCCCTTTCTCCCTCACCACCAAAGTGACGGTCCCCAGCTCAGGATTCTGACACAAAGAAAAGATGAAGCAGCATGATGTTGCTGTTATGGGCTAGACGCCAAAACATTTTGTGCAGGTTAACTCTCCTCCTAGGCAGAGGACATATGCAGTTCAGACATATGCTTTAACTTTCTCTCTCCCTCCCCAGTTATTCCTCCCACTCAAGCCTTAATGTTCAGTCCAACTTGATTAAAATGTTTCTGTCATTTTAAAAAAGTCTCTTTCCTCACAGAGACTTCTACTGTCAGATGGCAAGTTGCTTTTAAACTGTTCCTGACAGAAAGCAGCAGTACTTTATGGCTTTTCTTTAGTCTCTGCTGTTAAGAGCTCCTACATAGAGATGTTTCCACTCCAAAGCTCTTCAGGAAAAATGTCCTTAAGCATGCTCTGTATGAGCCCCTGACAACATCTTTTCTAACTGGCTGCTGCCTGTTGCTAACCCACGTGACCCATTTTCAGAGCACATGATCTTACTCAGTGAAGACTTGTTCCTGTTGTTACTGCAAGTTTCTAGGCTCTTAAGCAGACCCAAACATAGAGAAGTCAGACATTTGTCTTAATTATAATTCAGATTTGGCTCATCCATACAAAATTACAGCCATAAGTAGCTATCCTCTAAATAGACACAAGGTGGCAGTGTAGTTCTCTTTGTTTATCACAAAGGCAAAATATGTATAATATTCTGATCTCTCTCCTACTTTTCTGAAGAAGAGCTCTTTGTAGCTCGAAAGCTCGTGTTTTTCACCAACAGAAGTTGGTCCAATAACAGATATTACCTCATCCTTCTGGTCTCTAATATCCTGAGACTAATGTGGCTACAGCAACATTGCAAATACACTTTTCTGATTACTTTACAAATGAGCATGAATGAAGTCTGCAAGTCAGATCATCTGTGAACTTTTTAGAGTCTTTTGGAATTTGAACTTGAATTCAGATGTAAAATATACAGCTGGCATCTATCCCTAAAACAGGCTAAATCATAATCCTAGATCCACACACCTGGGAACTTTGGGGGGGTCTTCAAAACTGGATCTAAACGATACAGCTTAGGTCATTGGTATTTAAATTATAATTAAACCAAGAAAGTGATTCAGTTCATTGTCTTTCAGGTTGACAATTCATTACTTGGTAACAACTTTGGGAACTCATCCATATCTTCCAAACACTTAATGGGTGACATCCAAAATGTGCAGCAAAGGAAATAAGCTCAGAGAGGGGCTTTTATTTAAGGTATGCAATATATTGCATATGTATAATTTTTAATCAATATTTCCAACAAAAAGGGAAATAAAAAACAATTAGAGATTTAGGCTGCCTTTTCCAAAAAGCAGACATTGACTCCGGTTGTCTCAGAGACAATGACACTGACCTCTTGAACGTGGCTGTTGTTGCTGCCCAGGCCCTGTCTATACTGGCAAAAGAAATACATTTAACAATAATACTTATTCACAGTTTAAATTTCGCTGTGGCCAAAACAGCTTCTAACTTGGATAGAGGCCTAGGCCAGACCACATTTTTAAAACACAATTTGGCCAGGTCAGGCAGGAAGTCACAAGTGTCTTAAGTGTTGCTCTCATCTCACTTGTTGCCTTTTGACCTTATTCACACTAGGCCTCATGGCCATGTTCAAAGCAGTTCTCAAACAGAGTTACAGCTGAACACAGTGGTAAGATGGCTTACACCCACAGTCAACGTGGTTACAAACTGCTTCGTTAACAATAAGTGACATGGGCAGGCAGGCAGAATTGAAAAGGGGATCTTTGTTACGCAGGCACAGAGGCCTGTGGTTGTCTGGTAGCAGCCAGGGTCAGCTTGCATTCCTAGGCCCTTAATGTCACAAACGAGGTCCCTTCTGAAACATGATCCTCTCTCTCCAGTCCCACTCATGTATTACACAAATACATTTGGAAACTCTGCTAAGAGGAGGGCCTGTGGAATAGTTTCTACTAGCATGGTGGTTTTATTAAAATTCCTGTTCAATTTCTGCCAGAATTATGTGTTGTAACCTGTAAGCACCTGATACGACCTATGTGTCTCAAACACAATCTCTGGTTAAAAGGGCAACATCTTTATGCCAGTTAGAAGTTTACACAGATAGTTTCAGCACTCAGCACTGAAAACTAGAGGTTGGGCAAACTTAGGCCCTGCTTACACTTCAGCAATAAATGAGGGGATCTGGTGGCCTCTCAGGCCATATCTATGCTACAGAATTATGTTGACCTAACTTACGTCAGAATACACTACAGCCACCACAGTTACTAAATCGCTTGTGTGTGTTCACACTTGACTCTTCGTGTCGGTGGTAATGTCCAAAGCAGGAGCACTTGTATCAATTGTATTGATAGTGTGGGGGCATTGTGGTCGGCACCTGAAGGGACATAAGCAAAGCAGTGTCTACACTGACCGGGTCAACATCATTGCATTGTGATCCTACGCAACTCAGGGAGGTGGTGTTACTAAATCGGTGTAGTGAGGCACTTATGTTGGTGGGAGCCACATTTAAGTGAAGACACTTCCATAGCTAGATAGATGCAAGGGAGCTAATGTCGATCTACCCTACTCTGTAGGGTAGACCAGGCCTAAGTAACTAAGTTTCCCTGCAGCTGTAGTATAGATGGGGCCTTATATAGCTCCACTGGGCTTTCTGCACACAACTCTCTCTCCTTTATCTATATGCACAGTAAGGCAGGTAACAATATAACTTCTATTTCCTACTAGTGGATGATCACATTTTTAATGCAGTTGTGGCGTAGTTCTGAGCTATGTGTAGTCAGGACCCAGGCACACTCTCACTCTCTCTCACCATCCCTTTATCTCTCACTAGCTCTTTCTTCCTTTTATCCCTCTCAACTTCAAGGACCTGGTCTCCCTTATTGAAATGGACAGGGTTACTTAGGATTTAGTTTTGAAGGAAGAGAAGCCCACTTATATCCCAATACATGTTTATTAACAAGTTTAGGAGCAATTAATGCAGTATTGCCAGTATTACCATAGCACTTACAAGCCCTAGACACAGACCAACAGTGCATTAGAGTACAGTTTATTCATATTGCTGTGGCACAGTTTGGTCACACAGACAAAACCAAATCATGTTACAGCAAAACACATTGAGGCCACCATTATGTTCAAGCCTGATGCTTAAATAAATTGGCCTAACTTTTCAAAAGTGACTAGTGATTTTAGTTGCACAGTTTGAGAGACCCTAAATGAGGCCTGATTTTCAGAGACTGGGTGCTTGGTAGTTTTTGAAAATTAAGCCCCTTGTAAGGCTTGGTCTACCAAAAAATGGTCTCACTCAAAATCACTAGCCACGTTTGAAAATTTAGGCCAGCAAATTTTGCAGACTAGAAAGGGCAGATAACAAAAGAGTTGAGTCGCTGAAGCCATCAGAACCAAAACAAAACCTTCCATTTTTCTTTATTAATCTACTTAACTAAATATCGGTTCCAATGTCATTCAAATCATATGCAGAGCTAGTCAAAACTTGGAAAGTCCATTCCGTTGGAAAACTGCAACATTTTAAAATTTGTTTTTGTTCCAAATTAGAACAAACAAAGCATAAACAAACGAAAAACTGAATGTTCCCATGACACAATTTAAAAAAATATTTAATTGTGGGTCCATTGTAATGTTCGTCTTGATGAAATCAAATGTTTTACTCCAATTTGGACTTTAAAAAAATGGAATTAAATTTTTAAAAATTTCAAAATAAAAAGTATCAAAACATTTTGCTGTATTTATTTGAAATGGAACATTTCAACATCAGTGAAGTGCTTTTTTTCCATTTTTATTTCAAAATGAAATTTTGTCAACACATTCTCGCAAAACATTTTGATTTTGAAGAAATGGCATTTTCCAGTGGAAAAATAATTCCATCAAGTTTGAGACTAGCTCTAATTATATGCATATGGATAAAGAAAAAGCCCATGTATCCAAGCTGACAGATAGCTGGCCGAACTTCATTCTAGTAGGATCTAAAATGATTAATATATGACCGCCTGGAAAAGGGCTAATGGAAACACCAACTGACCAATGTCAATGACAAACACAGTGATGCTAGAATTACAGAATTTAATGCCGATTAGAGGATGCAGTTGTTCAAAGAGCATTTGCATTGCACGCTAATCTCTGGATATCCTGTGGGAAATCCTTTGAATCCAATACCTGATAAATAAATCTGGCAAGTGAATAAACATACCACAAACCTATTACTGAAATGTTATGCACCTGTTAGGAGAATATTGCTGTGCATTAGTTTGAGCACTGCCATATCCCTTTTAAACTGATATTTGATAATGAAGTCAGCAAACCTGATAAAGAAATTATGCTGCCTCTTTTATGTTACTTTGAGTGTGATGTGACAATCAGTGACCTCCTATGAACATTGACTCTTAATGGAGTCTGATCATATTGGGCCTGATTCACTACTACATTACTCTAGTTTTATGCCAGCAAAACTCCAGCTGCTAATTGCTCTGTACTTGGGGGCAATGTGGTTTCACCCACTGCCTCCTGGCTGCACAAACATTCAGAGACATATGGGAGGAAATTCCCCTTTTACTTATACCAATTTTCCCTGAGGTAACTCCATTGACTTCAGTGAAGTTACTTTAGATTACATAGTGGGAAAGTAGAATTTGAAACAATGTATATAACTAAATGACTATGCAGGTGCCACTTGTTGGAGTGCAAATCAAATAACCAGAGCCAGTGTGGTCTAAAGGACAGAACACTGGACTGGGATGCAGGAAACCTAGCTCAGCCACCTATCTGCTGCAGGACCTTGGGTAAGTCATTTCCCTCCCTGTGCTTCAGTTTCCCCATCTGTAGAAAATAAGGGGGATAAAATTATTAACCTCCTTTGTTAAGCACTTTGAGATCTACAAATTAAAAGCGCTATATAAGAACTATGTATTATTAATATCAACAAGAGCGCAAGACAAATAACTTAAACAATAAAAATAAATCCCCAAACATTTGCTTGACTAAGAACATGAATTCACTTTGGTTGCATTTGTGCCTTTATTATGTTTGCTTTCAGCGAATATTCAAGCTAGTGAGTTCACAGGAAGGAGCTATTTCTATGTGAAAACTGGAGAATATTTATGGAAAGTGAATTTTGAGTTTGTAAAATTGAATACGTGCACTGGAAACGTAATTCTAAGATTCAGTTGTCTAATCAAGGAAGAAGAAAATACCAAACTAAAAACCAACTTCAAATGTCAAGTTGCTTGTGAACAATCTACTGATCAAGAATTAGTCAAAGTACATTCTATTCACCAAGTAACATGAATTCAAGAAAACCATAAATTGCTCATGGACAATTCTCAAAAGAGAGGCCAAATTCGTTGAATAAATTATTTGCTGTAAATCATTCACACTGCGCTAACAAACAAGCGTTGTGTACTCAGCTTCTTCTGCTGCATTTAAACAATATGCCCCCTCCCACCTCCGAGGATCAGTGTCCCTGAACAGTCCATCATTTTACTTTTGAATATGTTTTCATTACACGATAGTCAAAAATAATGACAAAGACAATTTGAGAGAGAAGTTACCACAGAGAGCTAGTGATGACTGAACTTCAGTTGGATTTGGAGGAGTTCTGATTCATCACTGAAAAGTTCAGATGTTTATTTGAACTACTGAACAGAACATTTTGAGGAGCCTTTCAGCAGTGCAAGCTATCCTCCCTTGCTAGATGCCATAATTTCCCTAGTAAATCATCAGATCCTGCAATCCTAACCCTTCCCACTCCCCCACCCCACAGTCTTCTCTGTCTGGATTGCCACAGACACAGTTAGCCTTTCATTGCATAATTCCCATGAGATTAGAGGTTCTTGTGGGGACAAACATAGGCACCACGACAGCAGAGGCTCTGGAAGGAAGGCCTGGAGCACGCCATGACATTAGAGATTTTAGCTGTGCACTCTAGGGTGTAACCTCCAGACAACTTTCTAATTTCATAGGAGGCGCTCAGGCAAACCACGTAGAGGAGTTCCTGGCTCTCACTGTGCCAGGGCAATGGGAAAGTCCAGAAGATTACATCTCTGGATTGGAGAAATGGGCTACACAATTCACTTACCGAAGATGAGACCTAGCACTGCAAGCTACTGAACCTTTCTTCCAGGAAGGTCTGCCACCAGGTAACAAGGGAGGAAAAGAGTGATAGGACAGCATAGGGGTTCATTAGGACTATCACTGTTTGGTTCTGAGAGGGAAGTGACAGAAAGGAGTCCTTCACACAATAATTCAGAACATTAAGAAAGTTCAGGTCTGTGGATGAATTAACATGCTGGAATTTTGATTTTTCTAAACCTGTTTGTCCATCCCTACTGCAAATCCCAACACATTTTCTCAATTTATTGTTATTAATTATTTGTATTACAGCTGTGCCTAGACGCCTTAACCAAATATCAAAGTGAGAGACGAAAAGCTGGGCAGACAGTGAGAGACTGAACAGCTTACAAACTAATTAGACAAGGCATACAAAAGATGGGAGGAGAAACAGAGGCACCGAATTTGGCCAAGGTCACACAGCAAATCAGTGGTAGAGCCAGGCACAGAAAACTGGTTTCCTGACTCCCAGTCCAGTGCTCTATCCGCTAGATCACTCTGCCCCTATTTTCAGCAGTGTTTAGATGCATGTACGCTAGCATGTTAAATAGCTACATATGTAGTTACCCAATGATTTAATTGTCTGCACAACTGGGCATTGTGATCATACATACATTTCTCTCTCTCTTTTTTTTTTTTTTGGCAGTGAAGCTGGACAGTTGTGTTCTTTGACTTCTCTGCCTGCAGCTTGACAGAATTTCTTTCATTCTCATTGACCAAAGAGAGTGAGAAAGTCTGGCTGAGATTAAATAAAAGTTCACACAGCTAGATCATTTTTTCCTATACAATTACTTTGAGAACTAAATAAATCTCAGGCTATTGGACAGAACAAAAAAAAATTATTTGAAAGAATCATTCTCCTAGAAAAAGATACCCTTCCATACAGTAGTCAAGCCGAGGTCAAAACTATTCATATTAAAGTGTCCCTGTAATAGAATCCGATTATAGATACAGATTGCATTATACAAATATCTTCAGGTGAGGGACACAAAATTATAGCTATCTGATACTGCACTAGTGTTCCTGATAATATATATGATTAACTCTAATCTGGACAAGCTACTGTGGGAATATGTTAGTACCAGTATAAAGAATAAGTACAAATATCAGGCTTTTTAGTCCTCTATGCTGGTGTAGTTCCATTTAGTACAGTGGCATTACTCCTTATTCACACCAGTATGAGAAGAGAATCAGGCCATACCCTATGTAATTTATAGATATAGACAATCAAATGTGCACACAAGCTTGTATTTTACATGTAGCTATTATTTAGTATTTTATTGCAATAGCAGCCAAAGGCCTCAGTCAGGATCATTGTGCAGAGTGCGGTACATACACATAAAATGACATGCTCTCTGTCCAAAGGATCCTGTTGTTTAATTTGAATATGTTCTCATAAATAAATGCACAGAGTAAGTCAGTGAGGCATGCAAAATTTCCTCATTTCAGATGGACAGAAAGGCTGATGTTTTGTGTTACAGATGTGAAAGATAATGTGGGGGAGAAAGATGCAGTGTGGGCCAAAATTATCTCTGGTTCAAACCTGCTGAAGGTATAAACCCAATGACAAAGATGATTTTGTAAATGATGATCATTTGTAAATGTAATCTTTCCCCCACCTAGACAGCTCACTATATAGTCAATTTTTCAATTTCCCCCAGACCAACTAAAGCTGATACTGCAGCTCATATTCACTTGAGTAATCTCAATGTAGCTGAAGAGACTGCTTAATCATGGACTGATACACACAAAGTGGCATGATTGGGTCTTGCACCTGTCAAAGCTATTTCCTAAAATTTTGGATGAATATTTTCTTCTGAAACTAATGGGGAGGCGCTGCCAAGATCAAAATCATATAGTATCTGGCGATATCCTAGCTTGCATTACAGATAACACTTTAAGAGAGATTATTTAGCATGGAGAATTGTTGAAGAGGAAGGAGATTTGAGTTTTTAAATTGCCAGGCTTATTGGTGGTGGTTGTCTTAAGTTGTACTACTACACTTAGGAAATATTTTTAAGTGATATAAAGCGTGCAAAGAGTATAGGGACAGATTCCCCCTCCTTTTTATGTATATAAAAATATATATATTATTTATTTATAAAAATGACTAAGACAATTTTAAAAACGTTTCACTATTTTTAGTATTTGGGTTACTTTTCATTTCATGGTGTAAATTAGACTGACTTGTTTTTCTTACTGCCCATAGTCTCCCCTTGTGGTTCTCATGTGCTAATAACAATGCTACAGGGGACATTATACATATAGTTACCATCTGCCAACTTCTGTGTTAACACTCATTTAAATATAAAATTAATGTAAATGTTTCTAATTCACTTTAGGCTTTAGAAAATTCACATTAGCTCTTTAATAAGATTTACAAGTACATACTAACACCTCGATTCAGAAGAGCACCCCTACTTAGGAAAGCATTTAAGCTGGTGCTTAATGTTAAGCTACATGCTCAAATATTTTCCTGAATAGAAATGGAGTTAAGTATGTGCTTAAGAGCTTCCTTGAATTAGGGCTTGTATGTGTTAAAATGATGCTGATGATGACATTCTTCCTCTGTTTTTAAAAATCATCATCTCACTGCTTTTTTCAGACTGTTCATCACAGCTGTGGAATGATGATTCTCTCCTGAAGAGAAATTCTATTTCTTTCGATTCCAGAATGCTTCTATCTGAGTTTGGTTGTCAACAGTTCTCCAGTCTTAAAAAAAAGGAGTGGAAGAATACATTTCCGGTCAGTGATAGTACCAGAAGTACTGGAATGCCATTTTGGCTTCCAAAAAAGTTTCTGAATGGCATTGCAGAGTGTTCTGTCATGACTTGAACCATAGCTGTCAAATCCACATTGGAAGACTTCAATGCTTGTCCACAAAGTTTGATAATTACTCTTGACATCCTAGAGAAAGATCTTTGAGATATTAAATGTAGATAATTAGGGGAATTCAAATCAAGATTACTGTATATGTATTAACGTGCATCTCCTTACCTTTTATTTCATCAGCTTGTTGAATATATGGCTTTCAATGCTGTGATTTTGCATTCAGGCATATGCATTTTTACCGCTGGCCACATTAAAAAAAACTACAACGTTAATAAAAGTGCCTGGAAATAACTTTTAGACTTTAATCATTACATTTTCATCTCAAATTCATAGGATGAGGCAAATCTGCCCCTCCCAATAGGTAATATTATCTAAAGTTAACACAGCTAAGTGACTGCTCAACAATTTTTGTGCCTTCCTTCATATTGTGATACATGCCACATGTAAAAATCCATTTATCGTCAGTTATCCCAGGACTCTTAGCTGGTATGAACTATTAACTTGACTCTGAAAACAGTATCATGTGATTAAAAAAAATTAGTCTGTCAGCTGTGAACAGACTTTTTTACATTCTTCTTGAGAAATTCGTCCATTTGGATAAGAAAACGGAACTATAGAGCTATATAATCTAGTTCTGTATATTTTGGCCCAGACTCAATCCTGCGCTGAGATCTGCTCTGTGCAGTGGTAGCCATCAGGGAGCCAATTTAGGCTCCTCTGATGCTCTGAATCAGTCTGCAGCGGGGTAGGTTAGTCATGAGGCTGCTCTAACTTATGGCTAAGTCTACATTAGAAGCACTACAATGCAGCTGTGCCGCTGTAGTGCATCGGGTGAAGACGCTATGCCAACAGGATACAGCTCTCCTATCAGCATAATAAAACCATCTCCGCAAGAGGCGGTAGCTACATCGGTGGGACATAGCACAGTCTACACCGGTGCTTAGGGCAGTGCAACTTATGGCGCTCATGGGGGGTACGTCTACATTAATGGCAGCCCTGTCGGCGCCGCAGGATTGATTCTGATCGACTCAATTGGTCCAGAAGTCAACAGTGTTAATCCACCCCTGCAAAAAGAGTAATGCTGCGTCAACCACAGGGCATTTCCAGTTGGCGCAGGGTAGGGGGGACACCGTGGTAAGTAGAAGTTAGGAAGTCGACGGGAGATACGCAAGCTAATTTGCCGGCAGTGTAGACCAACCCTTATTCACACCTCTGAACAACATAAGTTATACTGACATAAGTGGTAGTGTGCACAAGCCCTTTGTTTACCTTGCTTCACTCCTAGAAGGGACCGCATGCCACATAGGGATTGCCAGAAGACATCACATCTCCTTACTATTCCAGCATCCCTTTATACTAGGGATGGCCTTTGTAGCCACAAAGGAGCAGAGTTAGGCCACCGAATGTGTCCTCAGTTTTATAGAAGCAATCCTGCCTTCCTAGTTTCACAAAAAATGCAGAGAAAACCTTGGGCAAAAGACACCAAAATAGATTCTTTAAAATATGACTAATTTGACATTTTGCAAAATTTGTCCAACAAGGAAAGCTGTCAGAAAGACTGCAGGCAATGATTTGGAATTGTATAAACTGTTACATAGATTTACAGATTATTTTTCCCTGCACTTTTTTTTTTTAAACCAGAAATTCACAAGTTTTTGCACTACTCTCAGTCGAATCCTGCAGTGGACAATTACAAAATTTGGACAACAAATAGTACAAAACCATCCATTTATTTTTGCTTTGTTTTTAATAGAACAAACAAACAAACCCGAAAAAACATTGTCCTGTGTACATCCAACCACATATTTGCAATGGAATGCTGAATTCCAGAACCACCACCTCAAAACTAAAAGAGGAAGTAACAGCACCATTACCTGCAATGGTAATGACTAGAACACAGGACACAGTAAATCTGGTAAACTGGAGAGTAGTGACCTCAGGTGGAAATCTCACTGCTTATAAAGTAAACATCTGTAATCTCTATCTGTAGTCTATATCTAAAAAACAGAGCTGCCCTTAATGTGTAACACATTCTAGTTCAGAAGAAAAGCTGATTTTCAGTGTATGATTAAAATGAAAAAGGGATGGAATGCTGTTTATTTAAAACTGCAGTTTATATATAAACTTAATGAGAAGTGGATGTAGTGAAGTGAAATGGATCATAGCTGACATTCTTCACCACAAAATTCACCCATCCGTGCACCAAGCCTGAACAAAAGGGCTTTTTATGGGAACCTACTGGGTGGAATAGCAATCAAAGCCCCTCTCCATCCCCACATTACAATTTCTGACTTCTAGATCCTCAGAGATGTCCACCCCCTGGGTCCACTCTAAGTCAAACTATTCAGAACTAGAGGATTCGCTTTGGAATTTAAGTGGCCCCACGGGCCTTAAAATGGACCCTCCATGCTGGAGTGAGTTTCACCCCTTGCGAATAAGTAGACTTTGTACAGTGACGGGGGTTTAGCTAATCCAGCAGCTCTACATTTTTGTGAAGATTTTTCCCACGCAGAAAACAAGCTGCACTGTACAATTGCCAATTTATTTTTGCCTCTTTGTATAGAACTTTTACATTGAAACTAAAGGCGAATCATTATTATTCCTTTATATATTGCATATTGCTCAGCCTTGGTGCAAAAAAAACCCTCATAAGATCATTTTCCATCAGTCACTAGCAGAGAGGCGACAGATTGGCATTGTGCTGCTGTCTCTCCCCACCTTTCATTCAGCACCCTTTTCTCCACCTTTCAGTTTAATCTCCTCCCCTTATTAATGCAATTTATGTTAAATCATGAAAGATGATTTAATCATGAATCTTAGCTGCTAAAACTCTTCTGGATCTAAAACATGAACTGATCCTTGTTTATTTGCTGAATGTTTCTGACAAGCAGCAAATACCTGAAAAGGGAATCATGGCTGCAAAATATGAAATGGTGGACCTAATAAATGTTTGCATTAAGGAAAATTAAAAGAGGGAATTACTGCTGACAAAAAAAAAAAAAAGAGGCTGAACAGAGCTGGTCAACAACCCAGACACTTGTACATGTGTGGAGTTTCCTAGGGCTCTGCTGCTATTACAGAAGATTTTTTTTCATGTTGCAAAACCATTGCATAGGTTGGGTGAGAAAGGGAAAATATTCCAGTGGCCAGCAAAATGTAATTTAGCATTTTCAGAGTTGAAAAAGGCTCTTCTGACTGCTCCTGTCTTGGCCTATATGTTTCAAAACCCCTTTTGTACGGGACACAGGTACTAGTGTTTATAGTTTGGGTGACAGAATTTCAGCTTGGCTACTCTGATATTGAATGTAGCTGTAAAGTTGAGGTTGAAAAAGGTGTTAACAGAGCAGAATTCCCCATTAGAACAAAATAGGCAGGGTCCACCTCAACCAGCAGATACCTAAGAAACAATAGGCATCCCTTAAGGGCTGATTGAAAGAAAAGTCCATCAAGGGTGTGAAAAATCCCACAGAGGTTTGGGTGGAACTAAAAATCAATTTGGGTTGGTGATGTGAAAACATCTTGACAGAAGGACACTGTACATTTGCAGATAGTCAATATTTTTTACTTTATTACTTTTTTTCTGTTTGGGATAGGTTATTGTTTGGTGTCACCTCATCAGGACAATGAGTGGAAGTTAAGGTGGGGGATATTGTTATGAGCTGGTTTAAAACTTATTGTGGGATAAATTCAAAGGTCTTTGAGATTGATGGGTGTGAATGCACCCTTCGATTAACATAACTATAAGGATAAATTAATCACAAGCCCCGACATTGGACAAAAGGAGTATGTGAACCTGGCCAGGCATTTTGAACTGTGTGGGTGAAGGATTTTTTTTGTTGCTGAGTATCATTTTTTGTATGGGTGTGTGTGTGTTTGTGGGGGAAGGGAAGGAGAACACACAGAACAATTCAGACACAGAGACACACTGAAGAAATCCAAACTGAAGCCTGTCAGCATGGTATGACCCTGGGAGAAATTTAAGATAAAGTTTTTGGGCCTGCTGCTGGCTTTAGAGGCCTGTGGCTGTAAGCAAGGAAACCACCACTTCTGCTTTTGGTTCTTCCTGTGTTTGCAGAAGCAGAACTGTGTACATTCCTTGTAAAAAACCAGACTGCATACAAGAAAACATCAGACTCCATCATAAATTTCTGCTCCCATCTGGAATATCTCCAGGGCCCCCAACTTTGAGTAGCCACTCAGACCAAAAGGGGCAACAGTATATCAAAAATTGTCAGGTTCTTAGGCCTTGATGCACAGTGGTCCCAGTTGTGGGACCTCTGCGATGCACAAAACCTGTAGGTATTTACACCCATTCAAGGCCTAAGTTTTTTAAGTAAAAGTTCTCCAGGGGCCAAAGTTTCTCTCTCAGGGCATGAGCACTGCTGCCTTACTCTAGGCTTACGGACACTTATCTCCCACCTAAACTCCAGAGAGATTCACAAACGGGGAATTTACGGTGTTCGGCTTCCTAAAAAAAAAAAAAAAATCACATGCAGAGCCCAGTTCAGTAGAGGACCTCTGGGCATGCTACTGGATTGGGCCTGTAAAGGTTTATGCCTATTTTATAGCACCCTCCTCCTCTCTACTAAATTCTGTTCTGTTGCGTCAACTTACTCCCTAGACTAATTTTACCTGAGACATCTCAAAGAATTCAGCTAGGGTATTTCCTTTTAAGTGATCCGGCTTAACAACATAATCAAAACTTTACAGACCCTTACCCGAAGTCTGAGGAAGCACAGAAGTCCCTCACCCAAATCTCTCTCTCTCTCTCCATCAGTAACTTCAGTATCAAGATTTCCTGGCTCTTAACTCAGAGTCTGAGCAATAAATGGCTCCCAGTCTTGGCTGTTTGGTTTTCTGGAGCAGCTCCTCTTAACAGTACCAGAACCATTAGGAGGATCACCTCAGGCCCCCCCCCCAGCTTCCTGAAGGTGTTGTAGCCCTTCTCCCTCAGTTCTTGCAGCCCTCATTTTTATAGGAGTCAGCTAACGAAGCTCCACCTCTTTTCTCAGGTGCAGCAGGCAGGCTACTCAGACAGCCAGGCCAGCTTTGGTCTTCTGATCCCAGGGAAATGGCATCCTCTACTCTTTCACAAGGCCCCTCAGGCAAGTTCATATAAAACAGCTAAGGTATGGAGGGAGAAGCAGATGAGGCTGTCCCTCATGACTTTTAGCCCAGAGGCTGGTTCAAGTCCCCCCCTTCACCTGACGGGGAGAAGGGATTTGAACAAAGCTCTCTCAAGAGAGTGTGCTCTGACCACTGAGCTAGGGGACATTCTGATGTGGCCCTAGTTTCAACGGCTCCCTGCCTAGCACACTGGCTGTTGTGAATCAGAGTGTAAGGCACCTATCCCTCCCTTGCATGGTATAGGGAGCCAAGGCACCTAACTCAGGCTTTGTGAATTACAGTGATTTTCTAGGTGCCTAAAAGTTCAGGCCTTAGATACCACACTAGTTGGGGCCATATAAGTAACTAAGACAGATAGAAAACTCATTCCTTATATAGAAACATATGGATTTATTAGCCACTCTGATAGCCTTTCCAGCGTACTGCTAGCTAGAAGACAACAGAGATATGACCAAATTCAGGTCCAGTAGTAGCTGGGTGTCAGCAGTGCACTGTAGGGCTTGGTGGCTGACTGTAACAAGGTGATCCCTCAAAGTTATTAGTCCATGATTAAGGAAGTCAGACAGGAAAGATAGATAATGAAACAGGGATTTGAAATATGCAGTTGCAGGCTGCAGGCACTTTGCCTCATAATGCTGTCAATAGATGTTGGAAACATTCTAAATTAAGGGAGTGAACTTGTGTCCTTCTGAAGAATTCTATTTTTGGCTACTTACTGGGGTGGTGGGAATTGCCTTTGAAGCTCAAGTAATCAAGTCACTCTTAGTTTATTCTTGTCAGTGCCCAGCAACCAAGCCACAGTAAGAGCAAACTTTCATGCCTGGGGAACTTCGAAATGCAGCACACTATTACTTGTGGCAGAGGTAAAAAGTAAGTGGCATCATCCCCCTGGAGTTCCAACCATGTACACGGGTTGTATGTACATGAGTTTTGATGGCAGTCATTTCAGGTTGCATACGTTACGTTGTACACAGTCCTGTCTGTTGTTTTGTACTAGTATGTGTAAGAAAGCGAGAGGGATGGGGTGTCGCATAGTGAATGGTACCTGTTATATATGTTTCCCTGTAATTTTGGAGAAAAGTAAGGTGGCCAGTTGGTTGCCTACTCCTCTTCTCTGGAAGGTACAGAAAAAGGTAATAAATAAAAAAAATCAAGTAGATTAAAAACAAATCAAGCAACTCTCAAAAACAACAATCCCCAAACCCAATCCAAACTTTCCCACATCAGCTCTGAAACAAGACATTTCTCATCATGTAACATCAGCATCACCCATGGACATAAATCATTCATCTTATTGCTCAATCTATAATATAAACTCTCACACATACTCCCACCATGGCAATAAAGCAACCATTTCAAGCTACTTTCAATATTGACAAAGCTATTGAAACTTCAGCTTGGAAATGGTGGGGGGAAAGGGAGGGGAAGAGATGCTTTCCGGCATATGCAGAAAGTATTTAAGTTACAATAAATGAAGCCCAAGGCATTTCTGAAGATTAATGACCAGGTGAGACAATTGATATCTCAGGCAATCCCAAGCAGTCACTAATTCTTCTGAATACCTCTTGTGGGGAGGACTTTGAAAGTATCTTTTCTCTGGCTTTCTGATCATGTGGTGTTTTTTTTTTCTTTCTTTTTTTTTTTTTCCCCCCTAGCTGTGCATGACTTGTGTGGTTTGGCTTTCCCATTTCTGGAGAATTAATGTACAGTCCACTGGCCAATGAGGTCTGGCAGGTGCGTTTCTGAACATTCCATTTAACTTGTAATCTTATTTAATGTAGTCTGGATCCAGTAACAGCTCCTACTAACCTGTTTTCAGTAAGGTAAATGCTATTTTGTGAAAAGCCAAGTTATAAAATTTTTGGACAAGTTGTTAACAGAGTTAGAAGAAAACTGCACTGATTTCTAATAAATAGTTTAAGAAGCTTTTATAGGGGCAGCATGAATAGGATACAGGTGAGGTAGTCAGGAGACCTGGATTATATTCCTAGCTCTGCCACTAACCTACAGCATGACCTTGGGCAAATGACTTTAAATGCCTCAGCTTCCCCATCTGTAAAATAGGGATAATGATACATATCAAATCCAGAAATGATGCATACTCATCTTTGCAAACCCCTGAGTTTTATAAATGAAGAGCACTAAATATGTGCAAGGTTGTATAATTTAAATAAAAATATAGATTACAATATTTTTGTCAGAACAGCTTTTAGAGATCCATGTCACAGCTTCTAGTTGTCCATAATTGTTAGTTAATGGTGCTGGCATCACTTAGTGAAGCTAATTTTTTAATTATGCCTGCCAGCAGGAAGTCCAGTCTGATGATATAATCTCAAACACAGGAAATGCAGTTAAGCAGGTGAAACAGTGAGAAAGGCAGATTAGAAGATTTTCAAAGTTGTTTGTAAAATTGTTTTTCTTTTCTTTTCTTTTTTTAAAACTTTGAGGGGTATTATTCCAGTGGTTTGAGCTAAATAATCATGTTTTCTACACATGTACACAAATCTATAATAGAATAATAGAATTAACAATACAGCAACTTTGAAAGTATTGTGCCGCGCTCATATGCTTAGCTGAACTTCTTAGGTTTCAACTGCCTCATCAGTCTGCCACATTGGCGCTTCCTGCTTTATTGATGATTAATTAAATTTTTACAATATAGATGTGCACAGTTTGCATGCCTATAGACCTTTTGGCTGAAGAACTTTAATTAATTAAACCCCTCAAGACTCTTCTAATACATCATTATCCTCATTTTGCAGATGGTAAAACTGAGACACAGAGAGGTGAAGTGACTTACCCAAAGGCAAACAGCAAGTTAGTAGATTTTAGATCATAGATCTTCTGACTCCCAGCCCCCTGCTCTAATCCTAAAGCCTATTCAGACTTTAGAAACATGTATTTTCTTCTACTTTATAATTAAATGTAGTGGTTAGAAAAAAGCAAATCGTATATGTTACAGTGTCATTTTTCTTTCAGGGTGCAGCAAGAGGAAAATATACAAATCCTATCCTCCCTCCATGCAATGAAAGGCAGTCAGAGATTTTAGAAAAGACAGAGAGAAATAAAAAGACTGTACAAAAGCATGTGAAATAGGTACAACGACTAGCATGCCTTTTTTTGTTTTATTGCCAAATGTAAACACTATATTATTCTCCTTTGTAGCACTACATTTTTGCCCCCAAACTTTCAAAATAATTTAAATTTTAAGAAAGAAGTTTGGCCCAGAAGGATTTAGAAATAAAATTACCATAAGTAAACTCAGGTCAACCAGTTATTCACCATCGTTGCTCTTTCTGCTTTCCTCAGATGGTTCACTGATGACCAAAGCTTGGCAAAGCATAAAGCTGCAACTTGCAAAGCTTTCTGTTTGCAATATCATTATTTATGACTGTGAGAAAGTTTATTTTTATTGTATGTATAAAATGCATTCTTCATCACAATTCCTGGATGTATGTACAGAAATGTCAACCCATTGACATTACAGACCTTATTAGATTTTCTTTCTGGAAGAAAAATCCTTACATTCCTAACAATTGCTGTTCCCTAAGTCAAAAGACTGAATAAACAGATAGGTCTTATATCATGCTCTAATGTCCCTTGGCAGGGTCGGATTTACATCTTACACACTCCTAGGCACAGCATCTTCAGCGTCCCCTCTTTCCCCCCACCTACAGCTGACCTTCGTGTTTTCTGCGTCGGGCGGGAAATATGTTTACCCCTGGCCTCCGGCTTCCGGCCTGGCTGGAGGTCTTAGGGGGAAAAGGAGGAGCAGGGTGATGGGGCCATGGTTCCGGCACTCGTACAGAGTCCTCAAATTGGCCAGGGCTCCTGGGCACAGGCCCTGTTGGTCCATGTGGTAATCCACCACTGTTTAGGCGACCCTGGAATGCTGGCATCAGTACGTACGTGCCTACTGTGCCTAATTGGAAATCCAGTCCTGTCCCTTGGACCAATGGAGGAAGCAAATCCCAACACCGAAGGCCATTCCCCAATAATGCCTTGCTCCTAGGTCCCAGATATTTAAATCTAGAGTCTGTAGAAACAGATAGTTTCATCATGACGTCACATAAAGAGAGAGTCAGAACACAACCGATATAGGGGCATACTGACCTTGAGATCTACTGATGAAAAGCACTACAAAAGAGTTAGGCATTATTAATTATTATTTTTAACACACTGAGTTACATCCATAAATGCAGAGGAGGCCAGTGCAGTCATTGGGATACTGATTTAACATGCCGTTCATAATCAGCACTCTGCACACACTGTAACTTCTGAGTATGCTTCAAAGCTAGTGCCATAGAGAGTATATTGCTGTAATCTACTCTGGAGGTTGCAATGCTGGTATGGATAATGGTGGCAGAGTCAAGCACAGATGGGGGAAAAATGCACTTCTGGCCATCAATACCATTTGAAAACCCAGGAGCATTCCCCAGATTACAAATGTCTGACAAAAGGTGATCCAACCTCAATAATGTGAGCAGAAACTATCCCCAAGAAAAACCCCAGATGCTTCCTTCAGCCTAACAGAATCACTTCTGTCTTGCCTGGATTTTGCTTCCATGACCCGCGATATTTGTGTCTTGGCCATATAATAAGAAAGCAGAATGGGACAGTCATACCCCTGCTTGTGGTAAATGAGCGTACATGACCCAAAAGCACCCTCTGCAATCTCTTTGATAGCCAATGCTATCCTGCCCACCCCAGCCAGACTCTTCTGAGAAGTCAGCAAAAACTCATATTCAATAGTTTCAAATACAGCTGCATAAAAGAATCAGCATGTAACCAGCAAATTTAGTGTAGTCTTCACTGTGTACCCAAGCTAAATGCCAGACTAAAAGGAGTCAGGGGTGACGCCAAAGTTGCTTCACCAAAACCATCCCAAAAAATGAAGGTTAGTGTTGATGACATTATTGACAGAGGGATATGATTTTCTGAGCATGGGCCTTGCTCTTCTGTATAGAGGTGATATGTAATTTCAACCAGTGTGGGACCCAAATGGCCTTTCCCACTGCTTGATTTTACCAGACATGAAAATCATGGGTCTAAACTACAGTAATCCTAGCACCATAATGAGAGAGGCTGGCCAAAATTCATCAAGGGAAGATGTTGCATTGGTCTCTTTTGACGTGCTTCTTTGCCACAGAGCTGGCTAATGTGGTCTGAATATCATTGGTACCATCACTTTTAGTATATCATTTCAAATATGGAGTCACACTTTATATTAAGCCTTTACATTTATAGAGTTAATTATTAGTTCCTCAAATATTATATTACTATTATAGAGTCCAAGATTGTTTACAACTATGTCTTATAACTATCTAAGATACCTTCGATTGATGTGCTTTTAACAACACTACTCAGGTCCCTAACATGCTTATAAAGAGCTATTAATCATTTATTAACCTTTCTAAATGCAACCTCAGTGTAAAGTGTGCCCCAAGTAAGAATATAGTAACAGTAAGGTGGAGGGAGACAGACTGTGAGAAGGGTCCTCATATCACATAAATGTGTCAATAGTATAACCAGAAGTGTCACATGCTGGAAAAGGCTTTAGAATACTGGACACAATTTGAAGTTCTTGGATTAGCTAATGGTGCTGTCATATACTAATTTATAACCCCCTGAGACAAAAAGGATTCTGATCTGTTCTTAGTATTTCTTACAGTGTCTATTTTACAGGAACAGCATGACATTCTAGGGGATATTATTGTGTTGCTTGGGTATTGGAAGTCACTCTGACTTCAGACTTGTTCTTCATTACATTTTCTAAGCAACAACTATTGCCCTTTGGAGGACCTGAGCCCCACAAAACCATAAAATAAAGGAATGACTTGTTTTTTTACAACTGACTTGAGTTAATATGAAGTTTATTTTAACTTAACCTTTAAAACCAACTGTCTTCTCAGGCCCCACGCTGTAACATCTTAATTTTAAAATACTGCTACAGCAATTACCCTAAATGCTGCAGTAACATTATTGTATTGCTGAAACTGAAGATACTTCTGGCTGAAGACAAAAATACCCCTCCTTAATCAGCCAGAGAAAATGCTGTTGGGTGATACAAGTTGTCCCATTCCTGCCAAGAAACATGAGAACAGGAGACCCCCACATCAAACTCAGATCTCCCACTTTGCAGCACAGGCCGTTACTAACAGACTGCTAGCTCCAAAAATTTACATTTTAAAATTCATTTTCTTCTCCCCAGGAGTGCTACAAGCCTTAATGAGCTGCTCTGTTTGTGTCTGTAAGAAATGTGCAGGACATATCTAAGTAACTGTGTAAATGTACACTTATAACCCCTGTGCTCCCTTCCCTCTAGTCTCCTCATTATTTGCTTCTCTCAGTTGATGTTTCTTGCCTTAGGTTTGCATCAAAAGTTCTTACGTGCAGGGAACATGTTTGTCTTATTTGTTTGTGAAACACCTAATACAGCTTCGGGGAGCTCAAAACTAATAAATAATATGGTACTACTTCTGCTACATAATAATAATAATAATAATGAATAATGAAGATGAATCCTCTGTTGGCCAAGCAGGACAGGACATGGCTGTCTTTGGAGCCACCCAGTGCTGCTTCTGAACAGTTAATGGGAGGGACGGGGTGATATAGAGATCAATGTTAGATATCCCTGCCTCCCAGGTCTAGTTGTACTTAGTCGCTATACTCCCAGGACCTTGGCACCTCAATTTGTTTCCCACCTGGGAACATCAAATAGCCTGATGAGTTCATAGATTGCCCACCACCACTTGAACAGAGTTTCAGGCAATATTCAGAAATTCATCCATTTCAGATTAAATTTTCATTCTGATTTTGGGGTTCATTAGAACATGCTGTGTCATTCAGAATCACCCCTCCCTCACTCTTGTTAGTCAGTGACAGAAAGCTGGTCTCCAGGTGTGCCGACTCAGTGCTGTACAGTAGTTGAAAGCTGACCTACCAGTGACCTGTCCTGTCTTTGATGATATCTCTTTGGTATCCTTGAGAAAGCAATCAGTCTGGAGGAGTAAAATACACTCTGGGATTTAAACCCTCTCAGCCATAAATCTGGATTCAGTGCTGTTCAGGTCAGTTGTTACTCTGATGGATATTAATGGTATCATTATTCATAAAACTATAACTTAACTATATAACTACAACTATATATAAACTAGATCTGACGGTATGTAAAATAAAATTCTCAAATCAAGCTCCAGAGGGGTAGCCGTGTTAGTCTGTATACAGCAAAAACAACGAGAGTTCTGTAGCACTTTAAAGACTAACAAATTTAATTTCAGCAGGCATAAACTTTCGTGGGCTTCAGCCCACTTCCTCAGATGCAGTTGGTAGAAATAATACAGCAAATATTGGCAACATATATAGGAGACAACATATACATATCCAAAGGCATAGACAATAATGGGGTAGATGGATGAAAGCCGGGTACTTGAGGCCTAATGACAACCATTGAGTAGGAGGTGAGAATGGGTGATCAGAGCAAATTACTTCCTGTAATGAGATAGCCATTCCAAATCCCTGTTTAAACCCAGTTTGAATGTGTTTGAATGTATTTGCAGATGAGTTCCAGCTCTGCAGCTTCTCCCTGAAGTCTGTTTTTGAATTTTTTTTGTAGAAGGCAACTTTCAAGTCAGAGACAGAGTGTCCTGGGAGATTGAAGTGTTCTCCGACTGGTTTATGGATGTTATTATTTTTTATGTCTGGTTTGTGTCCATTTATCCTTTTGCGAAGTGATAGTCCAGTTTGGCCACTGTACATGGCAGAGGGGCATTGCTGGCACATGATGGCATATATAACATTAGCGGATGTGCAGGTGAATGAGCCCCTTATGGTGTGATTGATGTGGTTAGGACCAGTGATGCTGTCACTAGAGTCGATGTGTGGGCAGAGCTGGCAACGGGATTTGTTGCAGGGATAGGTTCCTGATTGGACTTCTTGTAGGGTGTATGGTTACTGGTGAGTATTTGCTTCAGGTTGGGGGGCTGTCTGTAAGCCAGGATGGGTCTGTCGCCCACTGCCTGAGCGAGAGACGGATCATCTGCTAGGATAGGTTGTAGATCTTTAATGATGCGTTGGAGAGATTTTAAGTGGGGACTGTAGGTGACGACCAGTGGTGTTCTGTTGTTTTCTTTGTTGGGTCTGTCTATAGTAGGTGACTTCTGGGTACCCATCTGGCTCTGTCAATTTGTTTATTCACTTCTCCAGGTGGGTATTGTAATTTTAAGAATGTTTCAGAGATCCTGTAGGTGTTTGTCTCTGTCTGAGGGATCGGAGCAAATCCGGTTGTATCTTAAGGCTTGGCTGTAGACAATGGATCGTGTGATGTGTCCAGGGTGAAAGCTGGAGACATGAAGATACATATTGTGGTCAGTTGGTTTTCGGTATAGGGTGGTATTAATGTGACCATCCTTTATTTTTATTGTAGTGTCCAGGAAGTGGATTTCTTGTGTGGACTAGTCCAGGCTGAGGTTGATAGTGGGAAGGAAATTATTGAAATCCCGGTGAAATTCTTCGAGGAACTCTTTCCTGTGGGTCCAGATGATGAAAATGTCATCAGTGTAGGTAAAGAAGAGGTGTTTGGAGACGAGTTTTGAGGAAGCATTGTTCTAGGTCAGCCATAAAAATGTTGGCATACTGTGGGGCCATGCGGGTGCCCATAGCTGTGCCACTGACTTGGAGGTATAGATTGGCTCCAAATCTGAAGTAAAGATGGTCTCCCTTCCCTGAAAGCCTGTTCCAGCTCCCCTCACAAGCCTCTCCTTCTACCAAAGAGGCTCCTATATGTACACTGTTCTCACCACTTCTGAAAGGTGACCTGCAAAGGAAAAACAAATTGGGTTTGTGACCTTTTTGCTTCTTTATGAGGTATTAAGGAGACTGAGTGGGGTTGTCATTGTCTGTTTGGTTTTAAAGGTCTTTTTAAAAAATAGTTAGTCTTTTCCACCCTGTTTTCCCTGGTTAACTAGAGAATTAGTAGGTTTCTGACATCATAAATACCAAGGAGTGAAACCTGATTAACTGAAAGGGAAAATGGGTTCTGTTCAGTCAGTTTAAAATTGGTTGGGGGCATTTTTTGCTAACACAAACACCTATTAAAACAGTTGGAAGAAAATATTTTTCTTAAAGAATTCTCACCTCATCAAGTAAGGGTGGAAGAAGCACTCTTATCCGTATGCCTGGGTCCTCCGTGAATGCTGCCCAACAAAACAGACCACCTTATTATTTTAGGAAAGGTTACAAAAACAAACAAAAAACCCACAACCCAACAAAGACAAAAATTACCAAACTAACCTCCCCCGCGGCAATATCAAGACTTTTTAGGTCTCCTTTATTCACACAAAAGCCAACCAGCCAACCAATATTTTTCCACTTTTGCTACTCACCTTTAACACATCTTTCAGTCAAGACATCAACTATGTACCATCCTTGTTAGTTAATCTGATTTGCCAAGTGTCTTCATTTCCAGCCTTGTTGGAAGTATGAAATAAAGGCAATGGATGCACAAGCTCATGAGTTAGCAAGGAAATTAAAGGGGAAGAGGATTCATGAGAAAGGATCTGAGCACAGGGTTGTCATGAATTCAGAAAAATCTTTAAAACTTGATTACCAAATGAGTTTAGCTGGTTTAGTGTGTCCCTCCATATAAATCTTATTAATCTAACGGAGACATAAATCGAGGATATTAGTTGGCACTAGAAAGTACGCTCGCCTTTTTTTTTTTTTTGGTCTGATTTTCCATAAGACAATTTAATGAGAGGTAAAAAAATCAGTGCATGCTGTAGGATAAACTATATGTATTTCAAATATTTGCTTTTTAAAGACATGGACAGCTGAGGCCAAAAAACTAAGATTGCTTTAAGAAAATTATTCCTTTCAGCAGAAAATGGAAATGTTAGGTTTCAGAATATAGTGTTATCATACATTACAGAAATCTTTGTAATGGACATGGGTGATGGGACACCAGGTTGGACTCAGAGAGAAAGGATCATCTTGTGTTTTAAAGCCTAGACTTTGGATTCAGGAGATCTGGATTCTATTCCTAATTCTGCCACATATTTCCTGTGTAGTATTAGTAAAGTCTCTTAACATACATATAGAAAGTAATTGCATACAATGTTATTATACATAATATTGACTTCACAAGGGTGTTTCAAACTTTAAATGGCAAGATCTTCAGAAGGAAGAATTTCTGTAATTACATATATTATTATTTAATTAGAGTGCTGTTGTAGCCATATTGGTCCCAGGATATTAGAGAGATAAGGTGGGTAAACAGAAGGTGGTCCAATAAAAGATATTACCTCACCCACCTTGTCTATTGAATTAGAAGCATTAGCAGAAAGTTAATTAGCTAAGACAAATATGTGAAGCCTTCTCCATCTCACATCATTTAGTTCTCAGCTTTATGACAGAAGATTTCCTCAACTTTTAAGTGTCCGCAACCCATTTCTCAGAGCACACCAGTCCATTTATTTAGTTATCAAAATTAGGACCAGAGAAAGGGACAACATTGCTTAAACTCAATTTAAACTTATAATGTATAGTAATGAGAAATTTTACTCAGTACTCCTGTATTTTTATTGTTTTGAAAGCCTGTTTTGCTGCATACTGTTCTTCAAGCTGCTCCTACTTCAAGGTTTCTTAACCTTGAATGGAATTCAAGCAAGACATTTTTAAACATTCTCTATCTATAGCTTTATCAATATCTATATCAATATAGATATATCCAACTTTCCTGATGCATAAAGTAATGGTTTTTCACTTGGAAGAAAATAGACAAGCAATGATCTGCTGCTGTTGACCCGGCAGAGAAGAATTTATAACAATTTTCATGAAAAGAGCTTTGACAGATATTAGGGAGGTGTTTTGGTTGTAGAGATTTGGGTACCTTTGGTGTGGCTTCACTTACCACCAGACACCCCCATACTCCACCGAGAATCCTCTATAAGTTGGTATGTGCTCTGCCTGTTTTTATGTACCATACTTAATGTTGAGTTTGGGACATTTCTGATTTATTGAATAAGAGGGAGAAGTGACTACTTTATAGTTCATTATATTGGGGTGAGCCACCTAACTGCAACAAACTGTGTCAGGCCTTAGACACAAGAGATTATTACAAGCTGAAGTAAACCATTTGACAGTGAATAGCAGCAAAGAACTGAGTCTGTGTCCTATAGTTTCAAAGAAAATTATGCTAACTCAATAGCTGTCCAGACCACTTTCATATGTACCATCAGTTGGTTCTCATTCATCTAGCACATGGATATGTTCAGTCATTTTATTGTTCACCAGAAGAACTCAATGCGAAGAAATCTTCGTGCTTGGTGAAAATCGTGGGCTGGCAAGCACTTATTTTGTACTTACTATGACGCTAGCAGACCAGATGCCAGCTCATGTCAAAGTCCCTGGGCCTCACTGAACACTGACAAATGCAAATATAAACCAGTCTGACTCACCTGGATGTTAGTATTGTTAAAATAGATATTAGAGTTATAGGAATGTGTTTTGTGTTTAGACTTTATGAAATGCTTGTAGGACACTGTATGTATTTATCTTACTTATAACATCTGTATCCCATGTTATAAGGTAAATATTTAAAGTGTTTGTTCCGTAACTATAAAAGTGTTTGCTCTAAATCTGTAAACTCCCACACCCAGGAGAGAAGCATTACCTAGTGTGAAATATTAGTTTGCCACAAAAAGTGTCATCTCCTCTCCAACAAAAGAAGACCCATAGACACCAGATAAGCCATTGTGGAACATCAGTGAATTGATGATTGTTTTTCCTACACTTATGAAGAGGGTACGTGCAAAAACGCTTGTCCCATTATAGCTTGAACTCTGTGGGAAGGGAATAAAAATCCCTGTCAAGAAGAAATTGTTTTCACTATGCTACTTGGAATTTGGAGAAGGCTATATTTCTAAGCATAAGAAGGAGATCCTCAAGCTGCTTACCTTGGGTTAGCCCTAAAGGACATATAGAGTTTGCACATTACAATAGCATCTATTCCTTTTTGTAACCTAAAACTGTAACTCATTTGTTTGTGTATGTTTACCTGCTTTAACCTTGTATATAACTCTCATTTCTTTTCTTAGTTAATAAATCTTTAGCTAGTTTATTATAGGATTACAAGTGTCTTTGGTTTGAGATCTGAGGTACAATTGTCCTGTGGTGAATGACTGGTCCTTTGGGACTGGGGAGTAACCTGGATATTGTTGTGATTTTTGGTATAAGAGACCATCTATCTCAAAGGTAGGCTTGCCTGAGTGGCAAGTTAGACTGGAGTGCTCAAGGGGATTGTCTCTGACTCCATGTTTACTCTATTATAGTGCTTGAAGAGTTCACACTTGATACGTGGTTGGTGAAATCTAATTATAGAACACAGAACCAATTTGAGGTTTGTACCTTGGTTTGTAACAGTCTGCCCTGAGATTGGTACCCACATTAGTGAGCCACTCCAGGCAGCTTGACATTTACATGAAATTATTTAAAATTAAAAAATAAAATACAAAAGGAATATCTTATAGATAGTAAGAACCTTTGAACCTTTTCCAAAACATCCATCCAAAGGGTCTGAAATGCTGAGAAGTATTTTTCACTTCCCCTTTCTATAAATCTTTTCTGAATTAAAACTTTTGGAAAACAGTAGGCATAAAATTGCCACAAGCCAATAGAACAATAAGAAAGCCAATCTTGAGGTTAGCTACACATAGTGTTGTACTTCCATATCAGTTTAGAAACCAGTTGAAGTGGTACAGCCTCCTAGTGTGGATGCAGATACACTGGTATAAAGGGATTAATAGAGATAGCTGATTCCTATAAGTTTATTCTTGTTAACTAATGCCTGTACCTTTCTAAACAGATAGTTACAGAGGTACAAAAACCTTGTGGAAACTAGTTCTAGGTAGTCTATTGCTGGAAGCCTATTATAGGTGTAACTTCATGAAATAACAACAATAATTTATACCTGACCACATCTGAAAGCTAAAATTGGGGACATGTAGGGAGATAAACAGTAGAGATGGGACCAAGCTACAATGTTTGGATCCAGATCTGAGTTTCCTCAAAGTTTTTTGAGTTCTGAAAGACAAAACCGAAATACATCTTTTAGTTCCACTGAAATATACTGGACTAGGAAAGCTTTTTAGAGACTGGAAAACCAAAGATTTTTCTCAAAATAATCAGTGCACATCTATGAACATCAAAAATCATGGGTCCCATAAAGTCAACAAAGCTATGCCAAAACAAAAAATGAAGTCAGTGGAGCTCTGTTGATTTAAACAAGCTAAGGATCTAGCCCATAAAATTTCTGGAAGTCTAGAAAGAACTCTGATTCTCCAGCCTTTTTATTTTCTAGAGGGTCCCATCAAACAAAATTAAGTACCACAGGCCTAGTCTTGTCTCTAACCATTCCTGTTCTGCCCTAAATATCAATTTTCAGAGTATGAAACCACCCCTCTGGCAGGATTCAGTCTCATAATCCCTTTTAGATTAAGTAATATCTAATTAGTCCAGGAGCGCCTTCAAGTCATTGGTGTGCCAACTGCAAACCAGACCGTGCCCTCAATCATAAAACATAAAACTGTTGTTAATTCACGTAAATATGGGTGATATAGGAAGATTTCAGATGCCTCCCATGTGTTTTACTATTACAGCAGCACAATTGCCAACCTTTCTGAGTTTGGAAAGTATTAACTTTGTTTAACAAGGGAGGAGAAGCAAAAGAGAGATTGCAGAGTGGAGCTGAACGCTACGCACTATTAAAACAGTTAAAATCAATAATACAGTTTACATTCAGCTCATAAACAAAACCCAGATCTTCCAAGAATTTTGCATAGCCTTGTCTAATCCGAGCAAGGTGCTCTTGTACTTGGTCACACTTGTATAGAAAGAAAGAGCTAGCGAGCAAGCTGGAGCCTCATCCTGAAAAGGATTACAGCACGTGTAGCTTTATTTCATGATCTGCCAAATGCCCCTTGCTGTGTCTCTGAATTGAAAAGAGGATAGAAGAATGAACTGGAATTTGCTGCGCCTTTGAAAAGCAACTGGTGTCAGCATGTGCTCCAAATATGCCAAGTACTTCTTTCAGTAGTAAAAAGGTCTCTTCTGGCTTTTACAGGCCACGTGACATCAAGCAGAAGACAACAAATATTACGCTGCTGTGACCCCTGCAGAGAGGCACAGAAATCTTCCCACATTCCACCTTCAATTCAACAGTGGTAAAAATGATAATGGGCTTGTTTGTATGTTTGTACAATATGTGTGTTTATCACAATGATTGTTTTGGCATCCATCTCTTTAATACATCTTATGAAATTTAACTTTCTATGTCTCCCATGAAATTAAAAAAATAATAATACAGTTGGGGTTCTTTCCCTTTGCCTCCTGTTTTCTTAGGGTGCACTTGAGTCATATTTTCAAGCTTTTCTTTGCAACCATAAGCGCTAAAAACTTACTGTTTTAAAATGGAAGCTGAGATTCTCTCATACACACCCGTCTTTAGAAGCTGAAGCTTTCCATAAAACATCAACTCTGGCAAGAGCTGGCAACATTGCTATCATTTACAACATGGCCAGGTTATGAGATATGTGAAGACTGATTTCAATTGGATTGCACAGATGGAACAGAGGGTACAATTTGCTGAGTGGCTGTAAAGCTGTGAACAGTCAAACTCTAACAAAGCACTGTGTAGTGAGATAACAAACAACACACAGTTCCCAGTGGAATACAAAAATTAATTCAACCAAAATGTCAAACTGTGAGAGCAGGGAGCTCTTGTGTGGCTGATGAACAGCAGTGGAATTTAGATTAAATTACACCCCATGAATTCATGGTGAATCTGTATATTGTTACTCCTCCTCTGTAGAATTTTTTAAATCGTTTTTGAAATAAGATAATGAGAAAAAAATTAGATTTAAAAATAACTTGTCTGATGTAAAAAGATAATGTATTTGATAACACAAAACACAGATCATTGGAAAATACAAATATCTATTTAATTGTCTATAACTGAGGGCTAGATCCTGCAAGCACATAAGTAACTTTACTCATATGAATAGTTATATTGACTTTAATAAAAAGAAAGTTACTTATGCTTAGGCTTGGCAAGATTAGAGTTTTTAATCGGTAAACTTCAATTTCACCATATACACAGAAACCAACAACAACAAAAAATCTCCATCAATAATAATAGAAATGTACAGAGCAGCCAAATAAGAAAAAAGCAGCTTGAGAACTTAGTTTGATTTAAAGATATTTATTGTGTACATTTTGACATGTGATTTTTGTGTGTTAATGGTTATAAAGCTTTAACTTTTTGAATCTCAATATCTACTGCCATTAAATAATTATTGTCTGACCTCCCATATACAATTTTCTACAACTGTGAACATTTAAATTGATAAAGTAAAAATCAAATGTTTAAACACCATAATTTTGCACACCTGTGAAAATGTAAATAAATAAAAATTGGAAAAAATGCTTAAAAACAAACATTGATATCATCTGTCAAAACTATTTTAAAAAATCAAATTCTATCAAACCTACTGTGACAGGTTCCCCCCGGGGTACAACCTGGGACTGGGGTACCACTGTGTCCCCTTAACTCTTCAGCCTGCTAATAACAAGCAGCAAACACCTCTAGGTGCTGTTATCTCTCAGCACAACAGCATCTGAAGCCCCCACTCATCTAGATTGCATGAATGCTCCCAGAGCCACTCACAAATCTCACAGGAAAAGGCACCAGTCAGTTCATCCCAACTCCTTGCCTTGCACTCCGAAGTTACACCATCCTGCCCTGGTCAGAAGTCTGACCAGTATATGTTTATTACCTAGTCTGCCCCTCCCTCAATGTGGAGAGGACATACACAAACTTTTATTAACTGTGGTGAGTTCAGCCGAAATACACCATTTTAGTTAAAATATAAAACAGATTTATTAACTATTGAAAGATGGATTTTAGATGAGTATAAGTGATAGATATAAGAGATTAGAGATAGGTACCAAAGAAAATAGAGTTAAATGCACAATCTAAATCTTAAACCTTATAACATTAAGCGGTCTCTAGATTAAGCAGTTTTTCTCACCCCACTGGATGTTACAGGTCTTTCATACACAAGCTCCTTCCTGAAACTTAGGAACCAGTCTCCTGTTGAAGTCTTTGTTGCTCAGCGCTCTCGTTGCTTTCAGTGTAGATGGGCGAGGAGAAAGGCCAAGGCATGCAGCCCCTGTTCCATATTTTATATCTTTTGAGCATGTGACTAGTAGACATTAGTCCAAGCATGTCCAGATGGGCTCTGCTGAGTCACAATGTTGCTCAATCCCCCAAGTTGTCTTGTGCAACTGAGTCATAGAGTTGAGCTATCTCCATTGTATAGTCTTGTGCAACTGTCATCGAATTGTAAATCCTTTGATTTCAGTTACAACTCCCTTGCAGGATAATAGTCTCTTAACACTCTCCTGGGTGGGAGCCACCACCCCTGTAAAAGAGGTTCTTAAACTTACAACATATTTATTTTAACAACTATACAGCAAAATCTCATAACTTGATGCACACTAATGATACACATATTTTGACAGCACACTGGGTTTTAGCAGATTATGACCTTTCATTAGATATCTTATATGGCATGCTTAGTATGAACTATTAAAACCTTACAGAAATGATGAATATGGGGCTTACAGGGTGCTGCTTCGGGGTACAGTGTATCACACCTACTTATATACTTAAGGACCCCAATCCTTTATGCCAGTGTGACTGCATCCACACTAGTGTGTGTTGTACTGCTATAACTATGCTGGTGCACTGATACCATTGCCTGTCATGCTGACTGACCAATATTATCTCATTGTTTCCTTGTACTCTGTGGTCTGTCTGTCTGTATTCATCGGTAGTCTTCTGTCTTATACTTAGATTGTAAACTCCTTGAGGCAGGGTCCATCTTTTTTTTAATCTGTGTTTTTAATTGGTGCCTAGAACAATGCGGTCCTATTCTCTGACTGGAGTTCCTGACCTAGGGGCTATCATAATACAAACAATAATGATTCAGGAAAGCACTTAAGCACCTGCTTAAGTCCATCCCAGTTCAGCAAAGCAGTTAAGCACATACTTAAATCCTATTTACTTCAACTGAATTGCTGAATTGGGGCCTAAATGCTTGCAGAAGTATGGGTTGGATGAATAGACTATAAGGTGGATAAAAAGTTGGCTAGATCATTGGGCTCAATGGGTAGTGATCAATGGCTTGATGTGTCTAGTTAGTAGCCAGTATCAAGAGGAGTGCCCCAGGGGTCGGTCCTGGGGCTGTTTTTTTTCAATATATTCATTAGTGACCTGGAAGATGGAGTGAATTGCATCCTCAGTAAGTTTGCAGATGACACTAAGATGGGGTGAGTGATAGATATACTGGAGTGTAGGGATAGGATACAGAATGATGTAGACGAATTGGAGAATTGGGCCAAAAGAAATTGACAAGGTTCAACAAGGACAAGTTCAGAGTCCTGCATGTAGGATGAAAGAATTCCATCCACTGCTACAGACTGGGGATTGACTGTCTAGGCAGTAGTTCTGCAGAAAAGGACCTGGGGGTTACAGTGGACGAGAAGCTGGATATGAGTCAATACTGTGCCCTTACTGCCAAGAAGGCTAATGAAATATTGAGCTGCAATAGTAGTAGCATTGCCAGCAGATCAAGGGAAAGTGATTATTCCCCTTTATTCGGCACTGGTGAGGCCACATCTGGAGTATTGTGTCTAGTTTTGTGCCCCCCACTACAGGAAAGATGTGGACAAATTGCAGAGTCCAGCCAAAGGCAATGAAAATGATTAGGGGGCTGGGCCACATGACTTATGAGGAGAGACTATGGGAACTAGGCTTGTTTAGTCTGCAGAAGAGAAGAGTGAGGGGGGATTTGATAGATGCCTTCAACTACCTGAAGGGGGCTTTCAGGGAGGATGGAACTAGGCTGTTCTCAGTGGTAGCAGATGAACAAAACAAGGAGCAGTGGTCTCTGTGACATGCTGTACCCCATGTACGCCCTTATGGTATGATTTGCATATCATTCATGTTCACTCTTATAGTGTAACTGTGTATTGCCTAATGCAAAGTATGTCATGTAAGGTGTTTTTGGAATGCTCATGACACACTGAACATTATTGTTTTGGTGGTATGTTTCCTGCAATGTCACATATGTATAGATATGAAAATCTGCTATGTAATATTCCCAAATGTGTGTCTCACATGGCTTGAATAGATCCAGGAAAACACTAGACAAAGTGAGGGTTCACACCTTGTAGAGGCATGCATACAGGAACAATGGACTGGCCTGAGCATCTAATAAGGAGACGTTCATTTGACTCAAGTGAAGGAAATCATGCCCATTGCCGGACATGGCCGACCACCTGACCCCAGGGGGTGATGAGGAAACATGTTAAAGGCAGAGGAGTCTTTGTCTCTGGAGCTCTCCCTTGGAATCCAACTACAAAGCAACAACAAGCGACTGACAGACTGCCCAGGGAGGGAGCCTAGGTGAAATATTGCAGCCACCCGGTGTGGTAAGATAACATCAGAGACTGTAAAGCTACTGAAATATTAAGTTTAGTTTAGAATGTGATTTGTCTTTTAATTAATTGTGATCAAACCTTGATTCATACTTTTCTGACAAATAATTACTTAATTTCTTGCTGTAATCAATAAACGTATTTGTTTGTTTTATCTAAAGCATGCATGTGGATTGAGTGTGTGTAGAGACTTCACTTAGAGTGAAAGAGCTGGTGCATATCAATTTCTTTGATAAATCGATGGACTAATGTAATGAACTTGCAGGGTGCAGTGTATAGCACTGAACCCTGTAAGACAGCAGTTCTTGGGGCTGCAATTGGGACTGGGGGTCAATACCATGAGCAGCTGGCCAGAGGCGCTCCTTCACTAGGTCAGGGACTGATTATTCGCAGAAGGCTGGGCATGGGCCAACCCAGGAGTGGGTGGTTCACACAGCAAAACAGAAAAAGTCGGGGCCCAAGAGTGAGGGATCAGGTTAATACTGCTACACACCAGTCCAGATTGCAAGGGGGAATGTCACAGTCTCAAGTTGCAGTGGAGAAGATCTAGAATGGATATTAGGAAACACATTTTCACTATAAGGGTGGTGAAGCACTGGAATGGGTTACCTAGGAGGAGGTGGAATCTCTATCCTTAGAGATTTTTAAGGCTCGGCTTGACAAAGCTCTGGCTGGAATGGTGTAATTGCGGTTGGTCCTGCTTTGAGCAGGGGGTTGGACTAGATGACCTCCCTTCCATCCCTAATCTTCTATGATTCTATGACTGCTGAGATGTCAAAGTCTTTACGAGATGTCAGTTCAGAGGATTCACATTTAGTCATAGTAGGGTCCAATGTGATTGAAGGGGAAAAGGTATATTAGCATTGTCCACAGAATTCTTGGTTCTTGCTTTGATTTACAGAACAAATGTTTCAATGTTCCTTTTCCAAACAAATGTATTAAATGAGCAGAGACAGTAATGGGATGTTCAAATAAATGTAAATTTCAAAAGTTAATTAAAAAATAATTCAGGATATGAAAAGCTAAGGTTCTCACAGTCATGTTAACTTCCCTACATTGCTCCTCATAGAGTAGATAGTAAAGCCTCTGTTTCAGAGCTAAGCTATTGTGGCTATAAAAACAAGTGTATATACAATTTCTTAAATTTTTTGTATTCATGCTTACATTAACATTGCATTAATGTGTGTGCTTGTACTGTATGTGCATGCTTTAAAAAAGAGAAAAAAAGAAAAGAAAAAAAATCATGCTGTGACCATATGAAGTTTTACAATTGTGTTTTTACATATAATTATTCATTTTCCATGTTTTTTAAAAATTTTCATAGTTGCCGGAAAATAGGGGATGCAGACAACAATTATTTAAAGACAGGAAATGTTGAGATTCAAACCATTAAAACAAAAATTGTCACCATCACATGTCAGAATATAACAACTGAATATCCTTAAATCAAACTCTAAGAAGTTCTCAAGCAGCATTTTTCTTACTTTACCTATGTCAGGCCCCACAGGTTCAAGACCTGGGATTTGGGGGAAGGGGGGGGGCCCTGGGAGTCATCACACACCACTCCTTCACCTGGCAGCTCACAGACAACTGGGATCCAGGCCTATGAAGCCCAACAGGGGCAGAAATCCTGACCCTACACTCTGATTGGGAGAGCTCCAAGGCTCCTGATTGGACTGCAACCCTTATATAAGCTAGAAGAGCAAGCAGGAACTTGTCTGAACAACTGACTTTTGGTAATTGCCTCCTGGTTTCTGCTCTCCAGTACTGTTGCCTGATCCTGACCTCCTAGTAACCTGCTTTTGCTTGCTTCATGACACAGGCTCTGGGTTCCAGTCTTCCAGTTTGTTACTCGATTCTGATCTCCTGGTGTTCCAATCAAACCTGGTTTTTGGTAATTGGTTCACGGCCCCTGGATCCTCTGCCTGCACCCAGTACTAATCCTTAGGCCTGGCCACCTATGTCCTGGCCCTGACAGCTTGTTTAGACCACTACAACCTGCAGGAGTGGGCTCAGTGTGAGACGAATGGACCTACAGCCCAGCCACTGCCACCAGAAGCACCAGACTCACCCAAATAGGCCACCCACTTTCTGGCAGATAATCAAGCCCTGCAGGATTGGGTCACACAGCTGACCAGAGAGAAACAGCTACTCCAGAAACAAGTAAACCAGCTGCATGCAGAGAATGCTATATTTCAGGCATGACTTGTAGTGCCCTGCCCTGATCAGAGGCATATGGTTCCTCTGACAGAACATTCTGATGGGTCCTGCCAGTGGTTCCAGAGCTTTATGAACCAATGTCACCATCTGTTCCTGACATGCCCCCAAACCCATGCCTCTGATTGGTCCAAGATGAACCTTGTAGTCAGCCTGCTGATCAGAGACGGTCTAGACTGGAGAACAATAGCCTAGTACTGTTGAACTGGAAGACTTTTCCCAGTCTATTCCCAGTAATATTTGATACCCCACACTGGGTTTGAACAGCTGAGGCTGCTTTGAGAAGACTCCAGCAGGGGCTGAATATAGCAGCTACCTACATGGCATACTTCTGCCATATCATATCAGACACCAAATGGAATGATGTAGCACAACTGTATCAATGCCATGGTGGTCTATGGGAAATAAGAGATGAGATGAACCATGTAGAGATGCCCACAAGCTTAAACGCCTTTGTGGATCTTGCCATTCGCATAGATAACTGGCTACATGAAAGCAAGGAAGAAAAAAGGGGCTTCCACAACTCCCTAACCCACATGCCACTCCCTCTATGCCCACCAAAGTGATGCAGGTGAACATGGACTATCAGCAGCTCACCCCTCAGGAGAAAAGGAATGTCACCGTCAGCATCACCTATGCTTCTACTGTGGAGAACTGGGCCACTCTATTTCTGGACCTGAAGTGACATGTACCCAGTCAATATGGGGATAGTTGAAATCCTCCATTTTTATTGAGTTTTCTATTTTTACAGCCTCTCTAATCTCCCAGAGCATTTCACAATTACAATCACCATCCTGGTCAGGTGGTCAGTGGTATATTCCTACTACTATAATTTTATTATACAAGCATGGAATTTCTATCCATAGAGATTCTGTGATACAGTTTGTTTCATTAAAGATTTTTACTATATTTATCCCTATGCTTTCTTTCACATATAGTGCCATTCCCCACCAACATGACCTACTCTGTCATTCCTATATATTTTTTACCCTGGCATTACTGTGTCCCATTGATTATCCTTATTCTACCAAGTTTCTGTGATGCCTATTATATCAATATCCTCATTTAATAGCAGGCACTGAAGTTCATCCATTTAGGATTTAGACTTCTAGCATTTATATACAAACATTTATAAAATTTGTCACTTTTTAGTTGTCTGCCATATAATGTAATTGAATGGGGCTCTTTTTCATTTGATTGTTTATCGTCAGTTGCTACCGATACTTTATCAACTTCCATCCTCTCCTCTTTACTGGGATATAGAGAATCCCTATTAAAAGAGCCTCCCTCTATTGATGTCTCTGTCCAAACCATATGCTCTTCTACACCTGTTGGTTTTCCCCCAGCCTTTAGTTTGAAAATCTATGCTGAACTAGAGAAGTGTGTATTTGGCCTGTCTTCCACAGAATTTGGGGGTTTTATCCTGACCCCTTCAGGGAATTCAGATGGATCCATACAAAGTCCAGGCTGTCCATGACTGGCCAATCCCCCACATGATCCATGACTGCAAAGTTTCTTAGGGTTTGCCAAATTTTTATCAGTGATTCCTCCTGCAGTTCTTGAAACAAGTTGGAGCCCTCACCACTCCGCTCTCAAAAAATGCCTAGTTGTTCCCTGAAACCCAGCATGAACTGGGTTCAACTGAAACTCCCTTTTACCATGGCACCCAGATGCCATGTAAACCTTTCTTGTAGAAACCAATGCTTCCAATACAGCAATTGGGGCCATACTCTCCCAACAACATGGTCCTGAACAAAGACTACACCCATGTGCCTATTATTCATGAAATCTTATCCCTGCTGAACAGAACTATGAGATCCTATATAAGGAGCTCCTAGCCATGAAGAGTGGCAGCAACTTCTGGTACAAGTATATACTGACCATAAAAATCTGGAATACCTGCACAGGGCAAAGGCATTAAACCAACAGCAGCGCCAGTGGGTTCTATTTTTCTCGCAATTCAACTTCGCCATCAGATCTTCTCATTGATCTGTTCCTTCTCTGCTTTGGAAAATCTGCCTGAAGAACTAGCTGCCATTGACAAGAAAACACACAACACTCAGGAGAGGATCATATTTGTGAATAAACACATTTGCATTCTCCTGGATCAGGCATGCCATAACTCCCTGATGGCAGGACACTGGCAGGACAGCAACTGACTTCTGTCTTGTCTGCTGGACCCGAATTCTCCCCACAGTACATGCCTTCCTATTATCTTGTGATGTGTGTGTTCAAGCCAAGGCACCATGCTACAAACCCTGTGGTCTACTTCAACTTCTAGATATCCTGTCCTGGGCCACTATTGTATTTGACTTTACCATGGAACTCCCAGAGTCCAATGGATTTATGATGATCTTGACCATGGTAGACCACTTCAGCAAAACACCCAACTTTGTGCCCTACACTGGTCTACCCTCTGCTGAAGAGGCAGCCCAGCTATGGATAAATTCCCAGTGTAGACCAGCCCTAACTCTCCTTTGTCCTATGACTGCAGAAGTGCTAATTGCTCACTTTTTCACCTGGGTTTCTTGCAGCATGTGTTAACTCTTTATGCTTAACAATCTGTTCCACCTTGTATTAGCTGATTACCTTTCCTAGACCTGTGTGGAGCTTGAAAGCTTGTCTCTTTCACCAATAGAAGTTGGGTCCAATAAAAGATATCACATCACCCATCTAGTCTCTTTTCTAATTTTGCATAATTTTAAGGTATATTATTAAAATTACATTGTAAATTCTCAATAAATAACCCTTTTTTTCTGTCAGACTCGCATCTTGACTTAAAAGCTTTGCCTTATTGAGATGCTGTGCTGGAGTATTAAATTGATGCAGTAGCCATGTTATTACAATTGGAAATAAGTAAGGCTGAAAGTGGAGCTAAAGAGGATCACGTTTCACTTGGCAAACCTTTACGTGTAAAGAAATGTGATACTGTACTACTGTGCAAGGGTTATAACTTGAGGGACAGTGTGAAAGTGCAGAAAGATAGATTCTTCTAAAAATAATGAAAGGAAATCTTTGAAAATAACTAACATGTCTTGCCTACAATGGTTCTTATTCCTGAACAGTCTCTATATGTCTGAATGTATTACAGATTAAAATATATCTAATATATCTATCACTCTATATAAAACATTTTTTTTGAAAACAGAAGATCCAGTCATATGTATAATTGCTATGACAAAATATCAATATTAATATATCACTTCTTTGAAATATGGAAGGTAATCAGACAATGTTTCAAATAAACACAAATGAGAGAGAGAGTAGGGAGGGAGGGGAACATTCACATCTAGACTTCTGGAGACAAATGTTAATAGAACCCTTAGAATTTTAACTCTCTTATATTCCATGGTTGCTATATAAAGTTTACACAAATACATCTGCATTTATATCTAGGTTGAGTAGCACACATTATAGTGTGTGTATATTATATTTATCTATCTACACATGCTTCAGAGATATATCTAGACACCCACTCACATATATTCTATGTTAATTGTACATATAATTTCCATAATTTGCTGTTCTATAAAGTAAAACTCAAGGAAACTCCAATAACATGGTGGTGCAATCCCTAAGAGAAATACTTTTTCTCTTACAGACAAGCTTTTGCTCTTTGCTTAATTAATCCCTAAAACTTTCAGGCCTTAAAGAGAATAATTAGATTTGACAGTTCTGAGCTTAGCATATGGCTACAAACAACAAAAACTGTGTTCAGTTTATATGCTTCCTAGAGCCTGTTGAAAGACAGCTCTAATGTTATTTACAACAGTTTCTGTTAGGGGCTGGAAGCAAGGCTAGGATTTTAAATGTGTATGAAGTTCCCCAAGGACAGCACTTCCTTGTTACTATAGTCCCTCCTTTGTGACTTTCACTCCATAACAAACCATGGTCTAGACACGACCAGGCTAGAAATTCCCATATTACCACTCCAGCCAGACTACATTTATCATCACCTTGAATGTAATGCTAGCTTGAAACCTCCAGGCCTCTCAGTTTCAAATAATGAACTGAGGCAGCTAAACCTCTATTGAGAGCCTGCTGCACTCCAGTGATGTCTGTCAGCTTCTGGAAAGACCTCATTTTACGGAAAAGTATTCATTGGTCAACAGAGAAATAAAGTTTAAACCTTAAGCGACATTAGGCAGAGCCATTGAGGGGGATGATGAGCACAGTATAAGAGAAATCCCTACCTTTAGCTGGATATGGTTTGATTCTTATCCTTTCTGTCATGCTCTTGTTGATACTAATATAATTTGGGGACATCTACATTTCACGGAAGTTTTATGTACACTCTTGCACAGGTACATCTTACCAATGGGAAAGAAATAAAAAAACAGATTAGCCTAATTTATGTACATAAATGCTAACCTCATTTATAGAAGAACTAGTTCCTCTTTGGAAAACTGCATATTTGTAAATTTCCTGTCTTCTGTAGGACTGTGTTTCTTGTATTCATTAGCAAAGTGCTGGCCAGCTCAGTCACTTCATAAGAGACACATACGTGCACTCCAGGCCATGAATCATGTTTTACCATCCCAAGGGGACTATGCTATCTGGAAAACCTGAGCTGGAGAATGAAAGCTTGACCAGCTTGGTGTAACAAGTGGGAGTCCCAACTATGGGCTTTTTCTTCTCTCCCCTTTTCTTTTTGGAAACTTCCAAAATGCAGCGATTATTGTAATATAATGTTGAGAGGCTCCAGATATGCAATAATTGTTATGATGCTAGCTTGCATTAAGCATTGACACCTCCCTCAGTTGACTTGCCCAAGGCCACACAGATGCTGCAGAATAAAAGCAAAACAGTAAATCCAACAAACAGCTTGGTATTTATCAGCTTCATAACTATTCCCCAGGAACCTGAAGTCTCTCATGACACTAAAATAAGGCCCAGTTGTGTGAAGTCTGGAAGTCAATGGGAGTTGAGGATAATCAGCACCTTGCTGGGCTGGACTCCGCTGGAAAAATCCTGATTCTACTGTAGTCAGTTGGGGCTTTGCCATTAACTTCAGTGGGGTTAGGATTTCACCCAGTGTTCATCACAGTCAGAGGCTGAGCACAGCAGAGCATGGTGATGTTAGATCGTATTTGGAAATAAACCAAGGGTCAGCGTTCATTATCCTTCACAAATCCAAGGGAGAGAGAGGAAAAACAAAATAAAACAAGACAAAAAATCAGGAAGCTTGGCCACAGCAGCAGAACACAGCATTTTTGTTTTAAATTTTCAATCAAGTACCTAAAATAGATTTCAAAGGGCATTTAAGATGTCGGTTTTATTTTCTCAGTGAGCAGGAGGAGAGATGAATAGCATAAAGCCAGATCATTCTCAAAATAATTGCATCCTTGACATATCTAAATTTGTTTGGAAAAAAATATACAGTGGCAGTTGATCTTATTAATTACACATGTACCAGGATTGTAATACTCTGTTATCCAAAGACTGCCTGCAGCTACTGAAATAAAATTAACCACTTCTCCAGGGAAACCAGAATTTACTTCCTCAGCCCTCCCTTTAAAAAAATAAAAAATCAGTGGCTATCAGCCTTTCAGCGGAGAGTTGCGGGGGTTGGAAGGAAGGCAGGTAAAAGCTCTGTTTAAAAAATGTCTTCAGTTCTTTTCCCTTCTCTATGTTTCATTTCTGATAGATTGCACTGCCTCATATGGTATAAGTTCATGTGACAAATAAGCAAAAAACAAAAATCCTGACAAAAAGTGTGGTATCAAAATATGTTGTGTAACATTATTTATGTTAGTCCTTATGTTTTTTACTAGTGACAGGAGAAGGGAAATGGCAATAGTTACTGATAGAGTTTCAATGCTCATTGTCACTCTAAGTGCTCATTTTCCCTTAGAGTGACCAGACATCCTGATTTTATAGGGACAGTGCTGATATTCGGGGCTTTGTGTTATATAGTTGCCAATTACCCTACCCCTGACCTTGTCCCGAATTTTCACACTTGGTATCTGGTCACTCTATTTTCCCTTGCCCCTTCCGCTCACATTTCCATTATTATTGTTGTTAGTTGCACTTACAGGGCTATGTGCTGTACATACTCACAGAGATAGAAGGACCTTACAATCTAAATAGACAAGACAGAGAAAGAGTGGAAGAGGATACAGTGTCACAGAGGGTTGACTTGCCCAAAGTCATGCACAAATAATGCTAAACTAACCTAATTTCCTTCTTTGACAGGGTTACTAGCCTAGTGGGTGGGTGGAAGCAGTTGACTTGATATATCTTGTTTTTAATGATGCTCTTGACACAATGCCACATGATATTCCAATAAGAAACTAGGAAAATGCAGTATAGATGACATTACTATTAATGGGGTACACAACTGGTTGAAAGACCATACTCAAAGAGTAGTTATCAATGGCAAGTAAAAATCAAACTAGGAGGGAGTATCTAGTGGAGTCTCCCAGGTGTCAATCGTGGGTCTGGTACTAGTCAATATTTTCATTAACAGTTTGGATAATGGAGAGGAGGATATGCTTATAAAATTTGTGGATGACACAAAGCTGGGAGAGGTTGCAAGCATTTTGGAACACAGGATTTTAAAACAACCTTGAGATATTGGATAATTGGCTGAATTCAACAAGAAGAAATTCAGTAATTATAAGTGCAAAGTACTTAATTTAGGATGGAAAAGTCAAATGAACTACAAAATTGGGAATAACTGGATAGGTGGTAGTACTGCTGAAAAGGATCAGGGGGTTATAGAGAAAATTGAAGATGGGTCAACACTGTGATGCAATTGTGAAAAAGGCTAATATCATTCTGAGACATATTAACATATGCTGTATGTAAGATGCAGGAGTTAATTATCCCACTCTACTCGGCACTGGTGAGGCCTCAGCTGGAGTACTGTGTCCAGTTCTGGGAGTCACACTTTAGGAAAGATGTGGACAAATAGGAGAGAGTTCAGAGGAGAGGAACAAAAAATGACAAAAGGTTTAGCAAACTTGACCTATGAGGAAAAGTTACAAAAACTAGGCATGTTCGTCTTGAGAAAAAAAGACTGAAGAGCAAATTGATAAGTCTTCAAGTATGTTAAGGGCTGTTATAAAGAAGACAGTGATCAATTGTTCCCCATGTCCACTAAGGCTAGGATAAAAAGTAACAGGCTTAATGTGCAGCATAGGAGATCCCATCATTGGCGGTTTTTAAAAAGAGGTTTGACAAACATCTGTCCAGGATGGTTTAGGTTTACTTGATCCTGCCTTAGTGCAGGGGGCTGAACTCAATGACTTCTCAAGGTCCCTTCCAGCCCTACATTTCTATGATTCTCAGTCCTTTGCCCATGATGGATGGAGAAACAAAAAACAAAAAAAAATTGTATGTTGGGTTGTTTTGGTTTTGATAAGCATGCAGTTATTCTTTCCTTGGAGCACAGACAGAAAATATTAGAGTACAGACCTCACACTAAGGAGAGAATCCTAGTTTCCTTCCTTTTCTAGAAATCAGGCTTCAGGAGGCTAAAGATTCCACCCACCAGATTACCCATGTCAGTGAGACTAAAATTTAAACAGTGTGCAGATCCTTTTAGAAAGAAGGTGCACATTTAAGAGTGAGATTCTTCTATTTGCAAGCAATAAATAAGAATAGGAAATAGCTAACGGTGTGTGTATTGGGGTTGGGGCTACTTTTCATTTATTTAAATATTTGGGATTAGAGCTGTTGCAAAAATTAATATTTGTAATGAACAAAATCATGTTGTTTTCTATTTTCATGTTTTTTTTAAATGAAAAAAGTAACTCTGCTGAAAAACTATCAAACATCGGCTCTCATGGGTTTTATATTAACCTTGTACTGTTGGCCTGACCTCTAAGGAATTTATATATTTATATATTTTTATTGAAGAAAAAGACAAAACAGCCACTCCTTTCTGTAAGAGCACAGTAGGCTTTTTCCTATTTCTGTTGAGTAGCGTCCAAAAAGACACACAAAACATAAGGCTAGAAACATATGTTTCCTTTTCTAGTAAAAGAAAGCACTACAAACCTCAGTGGATGTTGAAGCAGTAATCAAAGAAGATCTTTTGGAGCGAAAGTCCAGCCAGTTTTCTCTGGACAGAGGGCTGGGTGGAAGTTGGGCTCAAGCAGATATGCCAGTGCAGTTTTTGCTGGAACCAACAGTATAGTATCTTCTCCTGATGTGTTGCTGTGGTTAGAGTAAAAGAGGTCATTTGGCATGTGCAAGTCTAGATTTCCCACCAACACCAGGAAAATCCAGACAAGGCTCATGGAGGTAACAAGATAAAAGGTCAACTTCACTGCACAATCACACTGCTTTTTGCTGCATCCCCTCCCTCAACTTTATTTGCATGTTGTCACTATTCAGGAAAACACTGAAGCGTGTACTTAAATCCATTCCTTTAAAAATGATTTTGTGAATCAAGATTTCAGACTATAAGCTTTTTGAGATCAGGCACTTCTTATTGTCTGTAAAGTGCTCAGCAGAATTTTCGCACTAAATAAACACTGGATTTCAGCTAACACCATTGCGCTATGTCATGCAATTCCACATTTTGACAATTTGTTTCTTTTCTGATTTTGTTCAAAAATGCAATAAAATGCTTATATAAACAGAACAGCAGGACCATCTTCCAAATCAGTCACTGCTGACAAGGCTTCATTTCAAGTTTGTAAAGATACATTTTATCTCCAAAGCCACGCTCACTGACAACTTTAGATATTGTATTTACATTTGGGAAAAAACAAACTACAACTGAGATTAAAGAAAATTGTTCCCTCCTGTGAAAAAAGAAATAAGAACCTCTTCCATCTTGCATAATTTTTCTGCCATTGTGTTTTATGGAGCTTTTAAAATTGTGTTGATTGTGTGTGGCTTCTGCACCTTTAAGGTCTAGACTGTTCTGTGTGGCAGAGTGCAAAAGACCTGTCTGGAGTGCCCTTGGGGACTGAAGTCAAGAAAGAAGTGATGATATATATAGCTTGTAAACAGGGACTCACTAATGCTTTTCTTCTGGTAACATACTAAGGTGCAGTTTTGCTATGGTATAGAATCTCCAAGTCGATGTTAAAAGTAGATTATCGATGATGGGTCTGATCTTGCAAATAATGAGCACCTCGTACAATGACCTGAATGCATTCTGAGCCTTCGTTGACATCAGTGGGAGTGAAGGTCACACAACACTTCACAGGAGGTGCTTGACACCTTGCAGAATCAGGTTGAATCTGGCCCATTTGCACAGTCCTGTTGTCTGATGCAACAAGAACAGATGTTATGGGGCAGTCTATACTCATTTGTGACTTACATTCAGAAATTTCTTGTTATCTCACTAGTGAACCAGGATTCCAGCTCATATTCTATCACTTTTGAAGTGAATGATGAAGTGTCATTCTGAAGCTATTCAGATAAAAGGTCAACAATGAAATAGGATCTGTGGGTATTAGCATACTTGTCAAATCTCCCTCATCCTTCACAATGAAGAGCTTCAGGATTAAGATTGTTCTCTCCTTCCCTTCTCTTTTACTGACATAACAGAGCTACATCCTAGTAAGGAAAGCTGTCTTACATCAGAAATTAAAAATTAAAACAATTAAACTTGAAGGATATGCTCATCTTAAAGGAACCTCCAAGCCTTTCTGGAGCTGAACCGGTTCATTGAGGATATCACAAGACCAGTGTCTCCTTGGCAATGGAATCAGTCGCCATGGTAACTTCAAGATTGCACACATCAACAGATTTTAAAATGGTGACAGTTTAGAAAGTGACTATTTAGGAATTTAAATTACAGCTGATATTTATACATTTAAAGATACCAAATAGTTAAAAATATATATCTATCACAGTAATTTTAAGCAAAGCAATGACAAAGTAGAAACTGAGTCCTAAATGTATTCCTTAAGTATAGGCCCATTTGAAAAGCAGTGTCAAAATGTCAGAGAAAAGAGCAAACAATGAAATGGAAAACCTAGCTGTAAAAAATGCAAAAAAACACCACCACTACCATCCAATAAATTATACAAGCTTTCAGTGGAACCCTGTAGGGAAGTGAGGTCATAGCAGATGTACTGAACAGAAAATCATAGGCAAGGCCCATGTACTACACAGTAAACTGGACCTAAATCCTCTGGATTCTATGGTACACAGACAATTCTGTGGCAGTTTAAGGTATATTAAAAATATATGTTGTTAATTAAGTATGAAATTAAATATAAACAGTTCAGTGTCCTCTGTGTTAATTATTTTGGTATGAAATATAATATGCCACAGATTTTCAATAAGCCACAGATATTGGTAGCGACAACACTTTACTGCATTAGAAATTGCCAGGGGAAAGATGGAGATTTTGATAGCTAAGTAGGGGTAGTAGGGACTTTTACACCTGGGGCAACATGGGAAGCAGTTTAGCAGTGTGGAACAAACAAACTAGCTGAAGTATTCTGCTAATGGAATAGATAACAAAGCTGACATTTAAGCTGTTATCTCTAGCTTTAAAATGTTAGACTTAACAACACATTGAGGTGAATGAGGCAGATCATACCTCTCTGAGCCATAGTTTCAGGCTGTCTGAAGGCTCAGGAAGATAACACTGTCTGTTTACACTTAATTCAGGTTTTCAGGGTTTTTATTTGCCATCGTAAGAGCTAGAAATATATAATAAAAATCCCCCCCAACCCCCCCCCACTCCCTATCATTTTACCCCTCCCCCATGAAAGCTTCGCTCCTGGAGCACAATTTTGTTGCAAATGGTGATCTTTGAGGCAAATTCTGTCCCTGCAGCACATGTGAGGTTCTCACCCTAAGTTCAACAATTAATATGCACCTGCACACTTATCACCAACAGTATAAAAAAATTAAAATAAACACAAATTTTAAAAATTCATATCAACAAGATCCTAAAGACTTTCATCAAGCCAGGTGAACACCACCCCATAAAGTGAAAAGGTTAATGGCCATGGTTAAATTTGAGGCTTTGTCTTCACTAGAAGAGAAGTCCATGGTCTAGAGAGGTTTGAGCACAGAACCAAGAGCCAACAGATCTTCTCTAGTTCTCTCTCTGACATCAAAGACTTGGGAACACTGAGAGAAAAAAGGTGGTTTTTTAGCACGTCAGTTAACACCTAATTAACTAATTAACCAGGTAAAATTAATGTGTACAAGGAAGTTATAGTTTTCATATGTGTTAATAGATTGAGGGCTCTCCCTTGTGTTTACTTCAACCTGCTACCTCATGTGAAAGCTACAAACTGCTTTGTCCACATTAAAGTTTTACCATGTCAGTTATCATGTGTTAACTAACGTGGTAAAGAACACCTTTTTTCTCAAGAACAGATGCACCTACTTCTCTGAGACCTTCAGCAAATCCCAATCTCTCTGCCTCAGTTCTATATCCCCAACTCTTGTAAATATCTGTCTGACTAAAGTATTTCTAAGGTACCTATCATCGAGATATCTTATTTGCAAGAAAAGGTTGTTTTGATTGATCCTGGTTAGCTACACCAAGGTTAAGCACTACCTGTACTTGTTTCACTGGGATTTTACATGGAGAGAGCCATCTTGATAAAAAAACATACTTTTGACATAGTCTAAGTATCTAACTGTGAGGAAGATAAATTGATTAGGCAATTGTCCCACTCTACTTGGGGCACTGTTGAGGCCTCAGCATGAGTACTATGTCCAGTTCTGAGCTCAATACTTTAAGAAAGATGAGGACAAACTGGAGAGAGTCCAGAGGAGAGCAACATAAATGACAAAAAGGTTTAGGAAAAACCTGATCTCTGAGGAATGTTTAGCCCTGAGAAAAGAAGACTGAAGGGGGAGGTGATACAGTGGCATATCGGGGGTGAGGGTGGGTGAGGCCCCCAGGCACTGGCCTGCAGGAGGGCGCTGGCCCGGCCCTTCACGATGTACAGGAGACACCCCCCTGTTCATCGTGAAGGGCCAGCTCGGCAACTCCCTCCCTCCCAGGCTGGGGGTTGAGGCCGCCCCGTCCGAGCCGACACTGGGCTGTGGGGCTGGAGTGGTGGGTAAGTGCGGGACGCTGGGCTGACCCTTCATGACAGGTGGTGGCACAGGAGGCTGAAGGGTGGCTGCTTCTGCCCCTGTGCCTCCCCTTCCTCCACGCATCATGAAGGGTCAGGCCTAGCCAGTGCCAGTCTGCGGGGCTGGCGTGGGAGAGGCAGGCGCCACGTGGCGGGTAAGTGCAAGGAGAGGGGACGGCAGAGCCAAGACTGCATTGCATCCCCCCTCGACCTCACTTGCCCCCAGAGGCACAGCCCCCCCATCTCCCTGGGGCAGCGGGGGAGTGGCACCGGGACCCCTCATGCCCTGCCAGGTGGGGCCGTAAATGCAGGCTTGGCCCCCGGGTGCCAGAGACCCATGGTACACCACTGACCTGATAACAGTCTTCAAATATGTTAAAGGCTGCTACAGGGAGGACGGTGATCAATTGTTCTCTATGTCCACTGAAGGTAGGACAATAAATAATGGGCTTAATCTGCAGCAAAGGACATTTAGGTTAGATATTAGGAAAAACTCTCTAACTATAATGATAGTTAAAGACTAGAATAAGCTTCCAAGAGAGGTTGTAGAATCCCCATCAATGGAGGTTTTAAAGAACATGTTAGACAAACAATTGCCAGGGATGGCTTACGTTTATTTGAGTCCAGCTTTAGTGCAGAGGGATGGGCTAGATGCTCTCTTCAGGTCCCTTCCATATGTGCATTTCTATTATTCTATAATTTGGAAAGAAGTTTGAAGCTAGAAAACAATATAAAAATGCTAAATATTTTTATTAAAACTCTATGAAACAGAATGAACTATAGGGATAAAAAAAAGGAGCATGGAGACAAAATATTCCTTCTTCAGAACTTTTCCTGTTTAATTAACCAGTGTATCACATAGGTCAGTGGAATTAATGCATTCCTTATCTATTAGGCTGTTTGAGATTGCTATCTTTGAATGCATAAAGAGGAGAATCTTGAGTAGGAGAAGAGAGGTTATTTTACACCTCTATATTTGGCACTGCTATGACCAACTGCTGGAATATAGGGTCCAATTCTGGTGTTCACAATTCAAGAAAGATGTTGATAAATTGAAGAGAGAGGTCAGAGAACAGTCATGAGCATGCTGGTGCTAGCCCACTGGGGGTCGTAAGCAGGAATATCCCCCACCCATACTGAAAAAGGCAAGTTATAATAAAAAATGAATAGAGGACCCCCTTGATCTGCTCAGGTCCCTAGGCAATTGCTTAGTCTGCTTATACCTAGCACTAGCTCTGGCCATGAGAATGATTGAAAGATTGGAAAACGTGCCTTATAGCGATAGACTCAAAAAGTGCAATCTGTGTAACTTAATAAAAGATGGTTAAGGCGTGACTTGATCACAGTCTATAAATACCTACATAAGTCACATATTTGATAATAGAGGGCTCTTCAATCTAGTGAGTAAAGATCTAACAAGATCCAATGGCTGAAATGTGAAGCTAGACAAATTCAGACTGGAAATAAGGTGTGTATTTTTAACAGTGAAGATAATTAACTATTGGAACAATTTACCAAGGGTTGTGGCTGATTCTCCATCACTGTCAATTTTAAAAATCAAGATTGGATTTAAAAAAATTTTTTTTAAGATATGTGCTAGTGCAAGGTGAATTATTTTGGGGAGTTCTAGTGCCCTGTGTTATATAGGAGATCACAGGTTATCACAGTGGTCCCTTCTCGCCTTGGAATCATAGACTGTGGATAAATTTAGAAATGAGATAATCCCAATGCAAAGTTCATCCTACTGTGCATATTAACTGTCATACTACAGTGGTACATCCTATGTCTGACTTCTTCAAGACATCAGTCTTTACCCCTGAACCCAAGCACACAATATTCACTGCTTGCCATTGTCAATGCAACTAAACAGAGAGTAAATCATACACTGTGAGCAAGCCATGTGCTTAAGTACAAGTGAATCAAGAAGATTGGAAGACACATTTACACCAGAGTGGACCTAGTGTTTGTACTACATACACAACCGCATTAACTCATTAGAAATACTTGAAATCTATGCTTTTTAATCATAGACATATTGCCTCATCCTTTATTCAGCTAAATTCAATCAGATTCAACTACAAGCAAATTAGGGAGGCAAAATTGAGAAATCTTTCTGAAAAAGTGCAAAAAATTGTCATCTCTAACAACAATTACAGGCCTTTTAGAACAAAAAGCTACTCTGTGTTCCAAGAAAAAGAAACACAATGAAAAGTGGATGCCTTTATCTGTATAAAATACTCCATCTTACATTGGTCAGGAGAGCTTGCTAGAAAAGTAAGCCTCAATCAATAACTACTTATTAGTCAATGAAATGAATCTTACCAGTGAACCATGATACATGAAAATTGGTAGAGGGCTCCTTAAGCACTAATCTCTCATATTTATTACATACAATTTTATTAGACATTTCTTTATAACATTCCTGAAAAGAAAATCTGATTTCTGTGCATATATATGCAGACCTTATACATTTCCCCTATGGCCACATCATGAAAACAAGACACAAGACATTTTTAGTGTCTTGTGCAGTAACACTACATGTTTACAGAATATTTTAGAAATTTCCTGCACAATTTCCAAATCCTTGACGACCTTAAGCCCTCTGGCAAAGTTGGAGATTTGTGCTTTGAAAAGTGCCTCAAATACTGGCAACTATGTTTATGCTTAGACTAGAATAAAAGATTTTTTAAAACCCCAAACACGTTAGCTAACATTTTAAAACTCTATTGTAGACATGGTAAATTGTATTTTAACATTAGCTGATTGAAGGCAACCTTAGGAACTATGATGTACGTGTATGTACACACACACACACACACACACACACACACACACACACACACACACACACACACACACACACACACACACACACACACACACACACACACACACACACAGAGTTAAAAAAAAAACAGAACAAAAGTCTGTAACAATTTGCTGTATGACACTAAAAGCATCCTGTGTTCCATGCATTGCTCAAACTTTCCAGAACTCTAGCACTGTGGTTTGGCTCAGGAAAAAGCTGATACTCCCAAATCAATATGTCTTGATTGGTCATAACTACTATAATTATTCTCCTCTCCACCAACTCCCATCAGTGTTCCATACAGTCCCAAGACGGCCCTGTCTCTATTCCCCATTTTTTCCCCCAAAACCTTGATTTATTGTTACCTTTCTTTGCCTATTCACACACTGCCGTATTCTACTCCTGATTTGTCCACACAAGTCCCATTGATACCTATGAGTATTCCATTGACAATTGAGGACAGTGTATACACACAGTATGTTTCTTCCTAAAATTAATTCATTGGTCCAGTGACTGAAATAATAGTAAAGAGATCCATTCTTACATTACAAATTTCAGTTTCTTATTTCAAGCATAGATACATAGGAATTGCCATACCGGATCAAACCCCTGGTCCATCTAGTGCAGGATCCTATCTCTGACAATGGACAGTACCAGATACTTCAGAGAAACATTCAAGGACCCCCTCAATAGGATGAAAAGGCATAATTAGGTGGCACCTTAATCTCTCACAAAACCTGAGATTAAGGTTTTATACTCCTTCCAAAATTTTTGTTTGTATTAACTATAATTACTCTAGATATTTTTATTATCCAGACAAATGGCCAATCCCTCTTTGAATCTTGCTAAATTCTTGGCATTAGCAACCTCCTGTGACAATGAGTTCCACGGTCTAATTACACATGTTTTGACAAAAGTATTTCCTTTTGTCCATTTTTAATTTGCCACCTTTCAATTTCATTGAACATCCTCTTTTTCTTGTATTATGAGACAGGGAGAACAGAAGCTATAGTAGCTACCTTCTCTACACCATTCATTATTTTACATGCTTGTATCAAGTGCTCTCTTATTCATCTGCTTTCTAAGGTAAACAATCCCAGTCTTTTCAATTTCAAGCACAGATCGCTATGGTATACCATTTATGACTGGCATCCAGCTACACGAGAGACAAGTGGGTGAGGTAATATCTTTTTTTGGACCAACTTTTGTTGGTGAGAGAGACAAGCTTTCAAGCTTATACACAGTAAAGTCCTGGGACCGACACAGCTACAACAACACTGCATCCAGATACTTAGCAGACAGAAAATATGAAAAACAACCCTGAATTTGAGCTCACAGCCTGCATCATCTGCCATAAATTGTAAAAAGTCAATTGAAAAGTTCTTTAGCCAGTATCAGTAATGGGAGCATTTACTTGATTGCTAATGACCAGGATTACATGATGTCTCAAAGCATCAGTTGTAAGCACTGGCAGCAACTCAACATGAGGACTGTGATTATTACTATAAATTAAGTTTATGTTGATATAATTAGCAGTTATGAGCTAACATAATATTTATATTGATACTAGTAAAATCAATGCCATACCAATGAAAACATACTCCCAATGTGTATGCAATGTGACTCCAGATGCTTCACTGTCCCCAAACAGTTCTCCTCTTTACTGTAAAAACAAACAAACAAAACTTCAAAACACCCAATAGTTTAGACTAGACTAAGGGCTTTTAGAGGAATGAAATCTGTTCTCTTGTAATAAAGTACCTTTCTGTGTTTCTGATGAAGATTTTGGGAAGAAATGAAGAAGAGAAATCCCCACAAAGAATCCATCCTGGTTTTATACAACAAAAGTGTAAGTACTGGGGCATAATATTTGTGTATGTGCAGTTCTTTTCTGATGTGTGCTTTTAGTCCTAAGTCATTATCTCTGAGTCTATTGCACATGGATTAATTAGAATACCAGGAGCCTGTTGTGTTCCTACTGACTGGAAGTGCTTGGGAATAGGAAAAGTTGGTACACGGTTGCAGCTAGCTTGCACCTGTGCTTAATTAATTTGGTCAACAGACAGCTGTTTCTTGAAGCAGGATAGTTTGCTGTTTTTATTCTTGTAACTGCTGGAAAACATTTTCTTTAACAAAGCGTAAGCATTTTTAAGGAAATTCAAATGGGTGCTTTGTGATCTCTAAAACACAGTGATTCTTATTAAACATCCACTTACTTTGGAGGCATTTACTAATGTTGGTGGAGCTTTACGTTGTCTTGGTTTAATTGTTGAATGATTATTAAGATTTATATTGTGAAACTACCTCGAGGCCTCTGCCAAATCAGGGTCCCAGGCCCTGTACAACCATAGAGCAAATGACAATCCCTGTATCAAAGAGCTTACCATCTAATATGCTAGTTACTTGGGCTACAAAACTTTACGGACCTTCACTAGTGATCGTAATGGTCTCAAGTTAAATTTTTATCAGTCTCTGCCCACTCCAAGTCTGGTGCCTGATGAATAGCTGCTGTGCTCCCAGAACTTCCAACAGAGTGTAAAGATGGCTTCTTGCAAGAAGCAGCTATAGAGTTATGCTCTTGGCCCACATCCTCAAAGGTATTTAGGTGCCCAGCTCCCACTGAAATCCCTTTTGGTCCTCATATCGCTGATAGGCAGAGCGCAGCCATTGCTGCATTACACAATATGCCTGAACAGATCATTCAAATCACCTGAGCATCAGTACTAATTCCATCTTTTGGAGGAGAGAACAAACAATCATTCACAGCTGCCTAACCTACATGGAGGTTTTGCAGCAATATAAGTTTTGTTGTTTCCTTGCTATAAACAGCATGACACAATAAACCTTCCTCCCACCAATCCTCCACGCTCGCTATATTTTATATTAAAATATAATATATTAATACTTTAAAGCAATCACAAAGGGGGTGGAGGGGGAAAGGCCTGAGCAACACCCACAAACAGGGAGCTAAATTCTCTGCTCGTGTAACTCCATATGAGTCAATTGTTGTTCAAACAGAGAATTTGGCTCAGGATCTCCAAACAGCAATAATAAAACAATAATTTATTGCCTAAGTGAAAGAGCAGATGTTGCATTTACGCACACCAATATTCTAGCTCCAGATCCTTTTTTTAGGTGAGCCCAAGTGCTCACAAGAATTCATGGCAACACTAAAAATCTGTTTCTCATCACTGATTCCTTAAGCAGTGGTCAAATTAACAAGGCCAGCAGAGTATATGGCATGTAACTCACTAAACAAGTGCCTAATCCCAGCAATATACATATATATGTGTGTGTGTGTGTGTGAACACTGACATCAGAGGACCAATCAACCGTTCCATCTATCACTATTATGTGTCACTGTCTGGCATATGAGTGACTACTTATAACATTACTGATACCAATATTACAGAATTGCAATAAATAGCTTACAAAATATGCCCTGCATGGAAAAGTCATGATTTGCTAAGATCAATAAGCACGTTTATATATATGAATCAGTTTTGTATTATGAGTCTAAATATGCATGGTATATTGTATTTCAAACTCGTGCTGTGTTTCTGGGTGACACGCCCAGACAGGATGGCAGCAGCACTAAGCCTGCTTAATGGCCCATAAAGGGAACTCAAATGTACAATGAATCCAGTGAAAGATCCCAGGGGCTACACCTTATGAGTCACCAGGACATGTAAGAACATGTCTATGGATTCTGAAATTTTTCCATGCGATGTGCTGTGTTTGGGACAAGCCACAGGGCGAAGGGACATAAAATACAGCTATGCCATCCCCATCTTGTCTACATTCCTGTTTCCTACCTCTGGATCAACTCATCTACAACTGAAGCTGTGAAACAAAAGACTGAGACCCATCCAGGTACTGGATGTACTCCAGAGGAAATGTACAGGCCTGCAAACGTTACAATTCTGCTGAGAATCTGATATATATGGACTTTGAAGTCATTTGTATGTATCTGATTGCTTTGACCATTTAACATCTCTCTTCTTGTTTGTTTCTTTCCTTTTATAATAAACCTTTAGTTTTAGTTACTAAAGGACTGGCTGACAGTGTGGTATTTGGGATAATATCCAAATTTTTATTGATCTGGTAATGTGGCTGACCACTGGGGAATCAGGAGAACTTTTTGGTAAAGGGAATAGAGTTTTAAATAACTTATCTCTTTACTAGACCTCATTGCTGATTGGGAGCCAGAGACTGGAATGAAATAAAGGGGACTCTGTATTTCTTGTTGTAGCTTCTTGATAACCAATGTTGGAAATCAGAAGTACTGTTTGTGACTGGTTGGAGAATCTAACTTCAGTGTTAGCCACCAGTTTGGGAGAATTTGCTCTCCTTTTGTAGCCTGCCCTGACCTTGGCATTTTCAGGGGGCTACCCAAGGCACAGACAGGTCACAAAAGGCAATTATCTGGATTTAAGCAAATCCTCCACATTTAATTACATCCAAAATAATCATATTTTCCATTAGAATACAAGCTTTTTTAAAAAGTGTAATGAAAATAGCGTATAATGTACATGTTGTAAATTGCATTACACAATCTATATGATGAAGGATTTTTGCATGCATCTGCTCTTCCTCTTGGGTAATAAATCTCGTTTTACTGTCACATTGCTTTATGGAGAGTTCTGGTTTTGTTTTTGGTGTTTAGGGGGTCGGGTAGGGTTTCAGCATAGCCTAACTGTCTTATGGATTGGATTTATTGCTGTTAATGGATATGACCATTAAAAACATGCCTGGTCTGTTCAGCACCCTTTAGATCAGGCTTTCTCAACCTGTGGTTCAGGGCCCAAAAGTGGGTTGCCAGAATGTTTCAAAGAGTTGCATGGCAGCTCCTATGTCTCCTGTCCCACCAGGCTTGCTGGACTACCCGGCCTGCTCCAGGCACTCTAGCCTTGGAGGTCCCGGTGCTACTCAGGTTTGGCTCAGCCATCATGACGACGGGAGCCCGGGTAGGCCAAATGTGAGTGAGGGGCACTGCAACCCTGAGCCAGGTCACAACTCCACTCACACAAAGTTGGTCCAATTGGGCGGGGCGGGGCGGGGCGGGGCGGGGCGGGGGGGGGCAGGCAAACCAAGCCATGCTGCAAGCCCAGAGATTGCAACACCTGGCATGGAGAGCCATGCCCAGCCAGCCCCACAGCATAGGAGTTGCAGGAACCGTGATTGTGGGGTGTGTGCTGGGCAGGATCCAACTGAAACCACCCCAGAGCCTTCCCCCCCCCCCCCCCCGACCCCGACTATTTACTGAGTTGTGACAGGCCATACACATTTACAAATGGGTCCTGAGTCCAAAAAAGTTGAGAACCATGGCTTCAGATGGTATTTTGCTAATTTAAGATGATAGAAAGCAGTAATGTCTAGTAGTCAGAACATAGAACTGGGAGCCAGGTTCTATTCCCCATTGTACCAACAAGTAGCTATGTGACGTTAACAAAATTAACCTATCCTGGGGCAGACTGTGAGTGGGGGGGGGAGGGGAAATGGAGTATCCAAGAACCTTCTCCCGGCCTTGTGTGACTCATGCAAGGGCCTATCACAGTTCAGCCCCTGAGCCCAGGCAAGGGTAGGGATTGCTCTCTTAGGGATTGTCTACACTGCAATCAGAGGTATAACTGCAACTCAGGTAGGCATATCCACACTAACTTTAATCTAGCTAGCATGGCTAAAAATAGCAGTGAAGGCACAGCAGCCTGAGCCCCGGCAGAGGCTAGCAATGTGCGTATGTGTTGGGGTCCAGGCCACCACAGCCTCATTGCTATTTTAGCTGCACAAGCTAGATTAAAACCCAGACGGGGATGCCTGCCTGAGTTGCCATCACACCTCTGACTGCAGTGCAACATACACGGAGTGGCCGAGAATCTGGCTCTAGCCCCGCCCCCTCCACCACCTCATGGAGCAGGCCAGCGATCACACTGTGAAGTGAGTCCCAATAGGAAGCCAGTTGTATTTGTTCTCAGCGCCCAATCATATTCCCAGATTTTTCAAAACAACTAGTGTGCTGATACTTTGAGGAAATTCTGAGCTCAGCTGTTTCAAGATCCATAACAGTTTATTCTCTCTCTCAAAATGTAATTAGGGAGCAATTCAGAGCCTTGTTAATCAGAAAGGGCCCTTTAACGTGTCATACGGTCATTATGCAGTGTTGTGCCAGCGTCACGTGATCAGTATAAAACAGGGGTCTCCGAACTTTCAGCTGCCAGGGCCACATCACTCAGTCTTGCTCTTATGGTGGGCGGGAGCGGCTCCTCCTGGCCAGGGGCTGGTCCCATGTCACGTGGGAGAGGGGCTGGGGGAAGGGGCGGGCATGGGAGGGGGAATGGCCACTGCACAGAGCTGAGAACAGCTCCTGGCCAGGGCGCTGGGCCCACATCGCGTGGGAGGGGGCGGGGCCAGGGGAAGGGGCGGAGCAGGGAGGGGGGAAAGAAGACTTGGCACACCGCTTGTGAAAGGTTCCTGACCCCTGCGTTATGTTATGAAGGGTCACACATACTTATAATGCCAATGGACTCAGTGGGCCTGTCAAAATATGTCGGTGGGCCGGATGCAGGCCATGGGCCATAGTATGGGGACCCTTGATATAAATCTTTACAATGCCACAATCTAAATGCCAGATTCAGCCAACTAACACACTGAACAATATTTTTAAGTGCAGTTTTGATTTTATCCTCACTAGTGCACATGAGATAAATAACTCATGACAGCCAAAGCCCAGGGGTGTCATTTCAGACGAATTGGGAGGTGGGGAGGAGGAGGGAGAGGGAGAGGGCAAAGTTGTGTCAGCATATAGAACATTATATGTGATTATATTATACCCTGCAAAGTCAGGGATAAGTGGAGAGGGAGAAGACATAATGGAGCATATAGACCTATGAAAAGTCTGGTGGGGGAGGAAATTGACTCCATTGCCCCAGAGCAAATTACTCCCCTGCCAAATCCATGAAATAGGTGGGAAGATTGTACTGTCACATATGGGGATAAACAAGTTCGTTTCATTCCAATCCCAGGCCCCTCTAGTCAGGGGAGCTGATTCTCAGTTGCCTGGAACAAAACAAAACTGTTTAAATCCCCTTATGCAGCTGTATTGTAATAAGGCACATAATACTTAATGGAAGAGGCCCTCTCCCCAGTTCTGTTGGGCTGGTTCTCCATCTTGAATTGCGGGAGGGGAGCAGGGGGGTCTCCTGTATCTCTGGCACTATCTCTGCCTCAGGACCTATCTGAGGGTTTTGAGAGGTGCTGGTAATCTGCATCAATCTCCTCCTGCGTAAGGTCCTGGTTGGCGTCTGCTGGGGTGTTTTGTCCGGTGTCCACAACACGCCATGGTTCGGTGGTGCCCCACTCAGCAAAAATCTGGTCCGTCTCTTCAGAGTAGATGCAGATCTTGCAAATTTTGCTTGTTATTGTTCCTGGTGTTTTTTTAACTTTGCTGGAACTCCTTTCCTTTGCTGGGTCCCAGGAGTACCCCCCCTTTCATCTGGTTTGATATCCTCTTGTATATGTTGGCATTCTGGTGACTGCTGTTAAGATAAGACTGAAGCTGCTCTCTGCAGAAAGCAAGGAAACCTATGACCTCAGCATGGGGCTGTGGAGAAGCACAGGGCATGGCTGCTAGATAATTGGTATGTGATCCGGATGTTTGAACTCGCCATGAGCTGCAACTGCAAGGGGTTAACCAACATTTAAACAGAAGGGACATCCAGTCAAGATGGTCCTGGAGCAGGAGAAGGCACACAGGTGTGCAGCAATGCAGTGGGAGATAGCGGGAGGATTGTGAGAAGCATAACAGCTAATCTGAAATGGGAATATATCAACACCTACTTTATTGTGGAATATTTATTCCAAATTTGAGTGAATTTGCCTCCAAAGTCGATTAATTCATGCAGATTGAGATGCCAGATAGTACAAAGAAAAACAACCCCTTGTGTATGTGGATGGAAGGCACTTTATTCCCCAAAATGCAAGTTAATCCAAAAAAGTTTCAAGCACAGACAAGCCCTTAGAGACTTTCATGAAAGGTATTTGTATAGTGATGCACACTGCTGCTGATTCAGGGAATCAGCCACCAGGTGACTCAGTAGGTGATCAGTCTTTGCTCTGGGCTGTGGTCTGCAGCACTCCCTGTTCCCCACTTTTAAACAACACCTTAGACAGCTTTTTCCCCAACCCATATTTACAGCCATGTTTACTCCCATATTTGGAAGGAGAGGTGAGCCTGAACTGCAAAGTTTGGATCTAGAACAGAACTTTCTGAAAGCTGGGAGGGTGTGGATCAGTGATTTTAGTTTGGCTCAATACAGAGAAATGGGAACCAGCTGCAAAGATAAAAGTCCAATAATCTCCAAAGTCTGGGGATGATCATATATAGGGATCAGACCTCTAGAGGGGTCCCATTGCTATCCTATACATTTGATGTCCTCTCACTTTTATTGTTGAAAATGATATACATGAGACAGAGAGGCTCGTGAGACTGAGAAAGTACACACTGAAACAGCTATGATCCTGAATCATTTCAAGTTTCCTCCTTAAGTAATCTAACTGTCTCCCTCTCATTTTGGGTCTTTGTCACACACAGCACCCCACATTTGGCCCCTGGCAATATGGAGAGGATAAGGGGTACTGGAGTCATGCCCATCTCTATTTAAGGCCTTCCTCTTTAACTGTTTCTTAAGTAAAAACTCCTTTTTGTGTCTTGTCTCTTTGAAGGTGGTTTCTTTTCTGTTTCCTAATGTATTATTATAATGCTTTGATTGTTTATTTTTTGGGCATGAAATAATTGACCAAGCAAAGCAAGGGCGAACATTCAAAATGACGACCCATCTCTTATTCCCTGTAATTCAATACATTTGGAATGCTGCATCCAATCAATTCCTTATTTGGGGTGAGAGGGGAAGGGGGGGCGTATAGAGACCTTGACATTTGGGGAAACAATACAGGACTCTGGTACAGGAAAAATGGGAAGAAGGGGTACACAGACCCCCAGCCTGGAGAAGAATGGGGGGAAGGGGAACCACACACAGCCCCTACCCAGATGCGGGGATGAGATAGGAGGACAATGAAGGGGGGAGAGGGATATGGGAGACACACAAAGCCTCTGGCATGTAACAAAGGGATCATGGGGGACACAAAGTGCCCCTCGCATGAGAGAGGGGATGGGAGAAACTGCAGATGGTCCCTAAAATAGAGGGACATAGGGGGCAAGGTTGAGGCATATAAGGAGCTTGTGGGTGGGTGGCGATGGAAGGATGCAAGTCCCAAGTGGGTGCAATGTGCTTGGCCTACACCAGCTATGCAGTGTGCCTCCACTATGCATACAACACACACTCTGTGTGCCTAAATGGGTGAAAGTGCATTTTGTAAATAAAATTATTGTATGTGGCAATATTGTTAGGATCAGTCCTGGCAGGCAGATCAGACCTGGCTCAACAGCAATAGATAAACTGGGTGGCCAGCAGATAAAATAGATGAGCCAAATGGATAACAGACCCACCACGAGATAAGAAAGCAATAAACACCAACAGCAAACTCAAGGCTTTCCCACATTCTCAGTTTCAGAGCACTGGCTTTCAGCCTGGAGCCTTTCTTGACAGTTTTAAAGTGTTGGTCACAACTTTAACACAGACAAGAGGAACAATGAAGGAGGCAGTAGCTGCAACTTTGAAACTGAGAAAAAAAAGAAAAGAAAAGAAAAGAAAAGAAAAGAAGATGCCTGCCTCTGGAATGTTCTGATGAAATAAATGGAATATACATTGCTATTTTAAACCATTTATGTACTAGAGGCAAATGAACAATCCTATGAACCCTACTTCAAATGGGGCAAATGAGTAACTCTTAAATAACAGTGTGACTGTGTGTTATATACATATATCACACAGACTCAGTGGCCTTCTGAACTGCCATGAACATTTACCATCCTAGGCATGATTGCTAAGATTGAAAAATCTAATGGTTTTTGTAAATAATCCAAAAACAAATTGGTCACACTGGAAAACAAGAGAAAATATTCCATATGCAATACATGGCCAAGTTAGCACTGGAGAAGAAATCTTAACTTTTAGAATTTCTTAACTTTTGGGTGGTCAGTTTCATAATCTTAATGGATTTCTATTTCCCTAAGGTGTCTTTTTTGTTTGTTTGTTTTAAGGAAAACAGGGCGGAAAATGAAAAGCCCAAAGTATACTGTTTATATAACCTCTAGTTCCATCAGCTTCTAAACATCTTGAACTTTGGCTATTTGGTTTGGACAGTTTACAGACTCTGCAGACTACACACAGTTCACTTGAGATGAGAACAAATATGGTACTTTCCAGTCCAGCACTGTCTCCCACATGCATCTACTGACACTCATCAGCATTCAAGAATAGGTGGATGGTTACCTGGTGAACACATGGGGTAATGAACAAAGATGTGCCTTGCTGCATACCCTGAAGGATCAAACCCTTAATGAGGTACTCACATACATGTCTAACTTTAAGCCTTAAGAGGTGTAAGGGTGTTGCTCCCAACAACTTATAAAGCTGGGGCCCTGATCTCTCAATGAAATCTGTGCAGACAGACCACTATGTCTGTGTAAAGTAGAGCTGGTCAGAAAATGGCCTCCCTCTACCCCTGAAAATTTCTATGAAAATGGGAAAAGGTTTCAATTTCATCAGCATTTTCCATGGAAAGTTCAATTTTTAGGCAAAAAATTGAAAACTGAAAATATTGCATTTTGAAAATGCTGCCATTTTGCCTCATGGGAATTGTAGATCAGGTGCCTCATGCTGCCTTTCACATTTTATGGGTCAGGCTCTTTGTCCATAATGCATTACATTGGCCATAATCCACCAGTCTCTCTTCATGGTGAAGAGGAAGCAGTTGCATCATGGGAAATGTAGTCTGTCTGGCGTGCCTGGTTTATAAAGGAGAATGAGGACTCAAGGAAACCAAACTACAGCTCCCATGAGGCACTGCTGCAGGCTATCCACATCAAAATATTTCTGCCTTTGGGCCTGAATAATTTAGTTTTATTGAAAAAAAAAATTCTGAAGAAAGCAGACCCTTTTTGTGAAAAATTTAGTTTAGTTGAACATCCAATTTTGCATCAGAAACTAGTTTTGATGACAAATTTTTGATCAGGACACATGTAGGTCCCCTACTGAAGTCAATCAGATTCTTTGTAGACAGCGGGGTGCACTCAGAGATTTCATTGCAAGATCAGGGCTAAATCCATGCTCTAAAGACAAAAGGAAGGAGGAAACAAGTTTATTTTTTTTTATTATTTCCTCTCTCTCCAATTTTTCCTTGTTTTTTTATCAACTCCTGACTGATTGATTAAATGTGAGCATTAGTTGGCACTTTGTCATCACCCTTTTAAAAATAAATGTATTTTTAACCCATGATCTATCCATTGTATATTTCCCCACAGTCCTCCCACTTTCAGTCACTGTTTCCTCACTCAGAAACAGGGGAAAAGAAAAAAAAAAGTGAACCTAGGCCCTGTGCTTGTAGTTTGCCATTCTGCCCTTAGATTCAACTGGAACATCTATGGCATACCTAACTTGTGAGTTGCATAATTAATGGGGCACTCTCTAGATATCCAGAGTTACAGGGAAAAAATCCCATGGCAGTGTCTTTAAGGCAAGGCGGAGCCTGAGGCACCCACAATACAATGCACGTATTTCATGTAATACACATCTCTGACTATATATTGAGCACTACCAATAATAGGGTTGGGTGAACTTTTCCAGCTAGAAGCAGCTCACTCATCAGCCCTGTATAGGTGGGGATGAAGACAGGGGTGCTAGAACAATTTGGGGTGTTAAGAGCCAATTAACGAAACTGCAAACCCTGTATATAATGGAAACCACTTCAAGCCAGGGGGTGTGGTAGCATCCCCCGCAACTTTAGTTCTAGCACCTATGGATGAAGAGATAAGAGGGCCTGGCACAGTGAGAGAGAATATTGCAGTTAGTGTAAATGGTAGTGATAAGACCATACTGTGCACACACTTCAGGAGGGCTCCATGACTATGGATCATCTTTCGGAATATGGAACAGACCCATTCACTATTATATCATGTACAACTCTCCTCCTGTCTCTCAAATTTAATAGCTGTGCTATTTATGGGTAAATACAGAGACAAGTCTGTGAATTGTGCATCTTATTTTCCTGGATGAAGCAGCAAGTAATAAAATTAATATGATTTTCATGGCACGCCTCATATAAGTTGGTATAAATTAGTAAGAAAGGCTTTAATGAACACTGTTGCTCTTACATAACACCTGGAATACACTTTCAATAGATTTCCATCACATTTATGGAACAGTCCAAGCTCTCTCTTGTGGCTAATTCAATACTGAGCATTTCCATTACTGGTTTACCTTATCATCCAGTAGTCTAGAAGATCAGGAAAGTGACGGTAGTACAGCAGGCCTTGACACTACCTCTATTCTACAGGTATCATGTCGCACTATATTCAGTGGGCCAGTTTCTCAGCTGGAGTAAATCTGCATAGCTCCACTGAAGTCACTGGATTTACATCAGCTGAAAATCTGGCCCAGTATATTCAAATATATTATTAATATCTATTTATGTCATAAATTTTAGCCATTTAATTTTTTTTTTCCTAAATAAATCTAGAGGCATCTAACCCAGAACATTTAACACACAGAAAAAGCTAAATTAGGAGGGGAAAGACTAGTCAGCGGTTCACAGGTGTGATATACACAACAAGAGACAAGTCAGAACAATTAAAGTGTGAACAATTAAAAAGGCCAAATTAAATATGACACAATTAAAGCAACAGTTTCCCTATAATCTTCCCGGGAATTCCAAGAAATCTGAGGGGACCAAGTTAGCCCTAATTATATTTTGTTGAACTTGGCCAATTAAACAACAAACTCTTCTGTAAACAGGCTCTTTTAGCAGAGATCACACCCTGTATGCTGCTGACTGTTTTATTCACCTTTTGGAGCACATACAGCATATCTTTTCATTAGACCTAGCGAAATTTTTTAAAAATCCATTGGTTGATATTGATAACCCTCACATGAATAGTTTTTTATGCTTTCCCCATGCTTTCCCCCTGCAACAGCAGTAACTAGCACATGGAGTGGTGATACCCTCATGCATGGACTTTTTGAGGAGATGGCATTGACTGTTTTGGCAAGAGGAGAGAGTAACACCTCCTAAAAGGAGCCAGCATCTGCAACAGCAGCTAGAACTGGCTGGGGCAGAGGAGAGATATTGGAAAGGGATGGGAAGAGAGACAGAGCAGGTGCTACAGAGCTGAAAGGGCTAGCACCAGACGGGGAGAGGCTAGAGCTTCCCTGAATAAGGTGCCTCTGGGCGTGGGAGGGGGGGCAATAAGGAAAGTGATACAGCCTTTTAGCCTGACAGATCAACTGGAGAGTCCAAGGGAGGGGAATTGGGGAAAACCTTGGGTTGTTTGTTTTTTTAAATGATCAAAGTTAACTTGGAATTTTATATAAAAATCCCCCAGGCTAGCAAAACAAAGACAGAAGGGTTTTCAAGAATACAACGTTCCCCCTCAAGGGAAAAACAGGAATATTTTTTGTTCTGATTTGTTTGAAGAGGAGAGGAACTTTTCTCCTTGCTTATGGAGTGCTGTTCTCAGACTTCCACTTTGGATAATGTACTAAAATCTCAGAAACTAGTTTTTTCTTTGATGCTAAAACTTTACTACTGTTTCCCTCCTGCTAATCAACCTTGGATATTCTGCACGCATATATATAGGCTCAGATATTCAACTGTACCAGAAAGCTACTTGGCAAAGCTGGGCAGGAGGCAAAAGATGACATTAAGACACATTTGTGCTCCCTCGATCCTTAGAGCAGCTGGACGCACATTCAGCCCTGGGATCATTCGATTTCAAGGAGGCTAAAAGTCAGAGATGAAGAGCTGTTCATGTCAGATCTGTGCTAGCAAAGGATTCTTCCATGCCAGGGGAAATCCTTAGCTGCCTATTTAATAAAACAATAATACCTATCTCCTACAAGGGAGTTAAGTATCATTATCCCCATTTTACGGATGAGAAAACTGAGTCACACAAAGCCAGCTGACTTGCCTAAATCACCCAGAAGATTAGTGGCAGAGCCAGAAATAGAACCCAGCTCTTCTGAGTCCTAATCCATTGCCTTCTCCACTGGACAACACTTCCATTTCATGACCTGTTTCTGCCACCAAAGCAATAGTAACATATATACACAGTGCACATATAATGCAGTGCTGTCTGATTAAATGAGCACAGAAACGGGAATCAGGGAACCTCAAGTTCTAATCCCAGTTCTGCTACAGATTTAGTACAGGTCTACACTACAAACTTACAACGGTATAACTACATCACCCAGGGGTGAGAAAAGTCCACACCCTTGAGCGAAGCAGTTATTCCGACCTAACCCCTGGTGCAGACTGCACTTTGTCGATGAGAGGGCTTCCCCTGTCGACACAGCTACTGCCCTCACAGAGTGAATTAACTACACCAGCGGGAGAAGCTCTCCCATTGGCATAGTAGCATCTTCACTGAAATGCTACAGCTGTGCCAGGGCAGCTGTACTTCTGCTGCTTTTTAAGTGAATACCTGCCATTACTGACAAGCGACTTCACTTCTGTGTGTCAGCTCTCCATCAGTAAAATGGGGATAACAACATTTCCTTAACTCCTCGGGGAACATTAGGTGATGCATGTGTAGTACTTTGAACAAGTCAGGTGCTATGTAAGTTTTATGAGTTATTATTGGACAATAAAAGCAGACTAGACAGTTAGTTCTCATGCATCGATGAATGCCCTCAACCCAGTGCACAGCACTGGCAGGATCAGGCCCATAACAAAATATGAAGGATTAAGAAGCTCCTCTGTTAGTAATGGTTTGTTCTCCATTTCCTAAAAATCCAACAACAGTGGTTTGTGAGAATATTTAGAAAATGCTTTGATTGCTGTTTGTTAAAATCTTCCTGTGCACTAAAGTGCTAAAGAGTTAAAATACCAAACACCCCAAGATACATAAAGTAAATAGTTTAAGAAATCAAAAATGATAAGCAGTCTAACACAATGCAGGGTAGAAATAATAATTTGTACTTCTCTAGTTCCTGAATAAAGAGCTATATTTTCTAGGGGGACTCACCATTGTCGTTTTCAATCCCTCGATTTGAGGATGATCTCTACCACAGATTTACATGTAGGTCCTGAGATGGAGTCCAATCCTGGAACCACAGATCCGCCTGTAATAGGTACAGACATTTCCTAATGGGTCAGCTGTCTGCTGGAAGAAAGTTTTCTTTTTCCTTCCTTCTCTCTCTCTTTTCAGCTTCGAGGGGAAGATGCTTCTCCTCGAAACATACCATGGCCTGATAGAGGATATGGCACCATTGAGGTTAGTTGGTGGCTTTATGATGTCCACATCAGTTTTCTTAAGATATTTTTGTAGCGTTTCCTCTGACCACCACCAGATCTCTGAAGATAGACAAGCTGAGAGTAGAGAGCTTGCTTTGGGAGGCAAAAATCTAGCATCTGCAGACAACGTCCAACCCAGTGTAGTTGGTGGATAAGGATTATTGCTTCAATGCTGGTGACATTAGCTTCAGTGAGGATGCTGGCATTAGTGCGGCGATCTTCGCACTTGATGCGAAGGATCTTCTGGAGGCATCATTGGTGATACCTCTCCAACCTCTTAAGGTGCTGTCGGTAGATCACCCAGGTTTCACATCCATAAAGGAGTGTAGGGATGACAACTGTCTTATAGACCTGAATCTTGGCGTCCTTCCATAGGTCATGATTAATGAAAACACATTGAAGCAATTTCTCAAAGGAAGCATTTGTGCACTGGATCCTATGCTGAATCTCACTGTCAGTTTTTGCATTTGAGACAGGCAGCTACCGAGGTACCAGAAATGCTCAACTGTCCCCAAAGTCTGTCCCTCAATGGTAATTAGTGGTGGATCATGTGCAAGACCTGAGGCAGGCTGATAGAGCACTTTAGTTTTCTCAATATTAAGTGAAAGTCCTAGGCTTTGGTAGACTTGTGCAAAAAAAATCCAGTGTGGATTGAAGGTCATTCTCAGGATAGCACAATTCTCAAGGATTCTCATTCTCAAGGATAGCACAATCATCAGCATACTGAAGCTCAATAATGGATGTCCTGAGGATCTTAGACTTCGAGCAGAGACATCAAAGATTATAAAGCCATCCATCCATTCTATATTGTTTGTGCTGTTACACATAGTTTTTCAATGTTTTTCTTAGTGTGAAAGCACTGTTCACAGCAGCATTGTTAGTTTTGTGAAACAGTTGCTTTTTGGTGGAGCTGTTGCAAGCAGCTGGAGAGTTTGCACTCTGCCTTAATCTAACTAGAATCAATTCTTGTGGCTGAATTATTCCCTGGAAACCAGACATGGATGTTTTGGTAGAGGCTGTTTTGAATGAGGGAACTGTCTGTGTGCTGATTGACCATCTCTATACAAACTACATTAAATATGTACTCAGACTCCATGTCACTGATTTCTCCTGCAACAGGAAACTGATTTACAAGGCCCCAATATCTGCTATTTAGGGTTGCTAACTCCATTTGGATCTATCCTGTGAGGTTTCATCATATGAAGTAATGGCATTAATGACTGACCTACTCTAAAACTCATTCACTATCGAGCCATCATTTTGCCTTTGGTGGAAATGAGGAGCGTCATATGAATCATCATGTCACATTTTAAGCATATTGCATAAACAAACAATATTATAAAATCTCCAGATGTAATGTGAATCTTATTTTTAAATATTGAGATTGGGTTTAGGTTACTTTGCTGGTTAATGCATGTTTAAATGTTTGTGTGTATGTGTGCAATAGATAATTCCATTATTTAAAAATACAGAAAATAAAATAGCATATCATTAGAAAAGGACAGATACAGCAAAACTCACTGGTTAGACTTATTTAACGGAAAACACTTGACACAAAATGTATTCTGCTGTAAATTCATCGAAATTTGCGAAGCCAGTTTTTATAGTCGGGGGTCCTTACACCAGTCATCATTGTAACAATAGCACTTTTTCTTTTTTTACAGTACAGTACAGAACTGTTATGTTTTGAAGAGCCCTCACCATCATCCATTTCTGTTCCCTGTTTTTGAAACTGCAAAGCAGTTGCAGTGTAGCGTAGACAAAGAAACAATGTGAACATCTCTGTGTGTGCGCGTATATCAGTTATGGTGAACAGACTTTATGTCATGACAAAGTCGCAGCCACACAAGGTAAAGAAATGTATGCACGGTGCAACTGTTAGGCAGGAAAATGCACATTACCGTGGCATTTTAAACACCAGCTGGACTACTGTATAAACCGAATTCAGCATTCAATATTAAGTTTCAAAATGCCCTGTGATTTATCTCCCAGGTTGCTCAGCAGTCTTCTGGAGATTTAATTCCTGGAGACTCAAGGGCAATCCTGGAGGGTTGGCAGCCCTGCACAGGGATGACATATCTATTTATCTATCTGTAATAAAAATTGGATGAATTGAGGTACAGAGACTTTCCCAAAGTCACACAGTGAATCAATTGCAGAGCAAAGGCAGAGTAAGGAATAGAAACCAGGAGACTCTCTAAACAAACAATTATAACAGAAGAACCTTATTCATGTCTGAGCCGCTAACACATACATATTCTGATAAGAAATAATTCATTTTTGGGAAGAGAGAGAGATATCTAACTATGATTTATAATCATAGTTCCAATAAATATGAAAGAGCTGCCAAATCTGCCTATATAAATGGCAGTTATCTCATATTTTTAATCAGATGTTTTAGAAAAAAATTGGATAGAAATCTCTTTTTACCTTGTTAATATGGCATATTAGCAAAATGTTCTATTTTGAATTGTGCTGGAAGAGCTAGCATTTCAGAGTCATATGTCTGACAGAATATAATTAATATCAGCGAGGAATTAAAGGAGATTTAGAGAAATATATTGTACACATCTGGAGTTAAATAACAATTTGGCCTCATTAAAATGGGTTTCACTTACTGCTAATTTTATTCTTGGTTGCAAAGGCCAGCGTTTGTTTGAACAAAGATGAAAAAGTAGCTGTTAACATAGTGCAAATTGGAAGGGACAAGCATTTGAATGTTGCCCAACTGCAAGGGAAAAAAAATTCTCTTTGATATTATTGAAGACTTAATGATTATTTGGCAAGGAAATTAAGGCCCTGATTCTGCCAGCTGCCTTACGTGGGTGTAGCATTGTTTGCCTGATTGGGGCCTCCTTGAGACCACTTTGGGGGCAATACTAATTCCTTAATAGACAATTTATTATTCATTTACATCTCTGAAAACTTAAAATTATTTCCTCACAGGGGTTTGGCAAGAGATTGCCCTAACTGTGCACTTAAAACATTTTCTGAAAGCATGGCTTCTAAAGTCTTCATGCTGCCACATGCTCAGCTAAATGCAAGTTGTTGAATTTTTTTTTCCCTGTGATGTATTCACAGGTCAAGAGGTACACTATGCAGCTGACATAACGGGCCAAATTTCACGCTGATATATACTGCACACAATTTCATTGAAGCTGAAGGGACTGAGAGTTTGACCCAGAAAACTAACATTAAACCCATATCATATTGTTCCATATCCTGGACCTCCACAATTTGGATTGACAATCCATTTTAATGAAGGAAATTAGAAGAAATATTACTATAATTTTTTAAATATAACAAATACTTTAAAAATAGAATGTCACACCCCTTCTCCTCCCCCCCCCCCCAAAAATCTGGGCAGTTCTAAAATCAAAGTGATCTCTGAAAATCTTTTTCAAATCCCCGATATTCAGCCAAAGAAGCTTAAAGTACCCTACTTTCCAGTACGCAAATACTTCTCAAAAGAGAAGAGCAATGTTTTGTCTCCCTGACAGTGAGTTAAAGAGCAAAAGAACTTATTTCTTCTGGGACCTATCCTTTTGGAATGAAAAACACATAATTGGCACAAGCAGCATTAAGACGAGTATAAAGCGCTACACACAGAAAGCCATTGCCTGCACAGCAACAAACGTTATTGGTCCTATAAGAAGCAGGAACTATGCTACATGTTCTTGAGCACCATCTACTGGCACGTTCTCTATTAATTGTTTTCATATATACAGCTATAGAGCAATCTCAACAGGGAGCAGCTCAGTCATCAGTGGTTCAAGACAAAGAAAGTGGCTATCAATAACGAAAGTATGAAAGATCAATTTGCAGATAATGGATTAAATTCACAAAACTGGTGAAGAAAGAGGTGTATACAAATCTTAAAAATTGCCTATGCAGAGCCCTAGGCACCTCTACCACATAATAAAATTAAAGTTAACTAATACAAACAAAGAACCCTCACCCACCCCTCATCAGCCTCCATAAAACAAAGAAGGGGGAAATAAGGGCACAGGGAAAAACCAGTGGTGCAATTGGCCCAATTTACGTGAAACAAATGAGGGGGAATGGGAGTGTCCATCAGACAAAATAGAGACACACGTCTGAAATACCTGATTTGTCTGGGTGCAATGAGCGGTGGCCAAAATACTTATTCGATCAGAATGGGAAACTCAAATGATCTGGTACCCATGAAAGTTTGGTTTACCTACACACCTCAGATGCAGGCCTTAGCTAAACTTGGGCTTTTTACACTGCGAATCTAGCAAGGGTACAGCTTTGTGGGTAGTAGCAATGGTGGAAGCTGTAGCGTAAACAAAGGCCAAAATTTTCAAAGGTCCCTCAGCTTTGGGGTGTCTCAATTTGGGCACCCAAAAAATGAGGCATGCCCAAATCAGAGACCTTATGAAAATTTAGGTCACGATGTCTTGTAAGCCATTTAAGTCCATGTAGGGCAAGTCTACATTTTGAGCTGGAGGTTTAAATTCCAGGTTAGGACAAAATTCTCATGCTAGCTCTAATTGAAGTAGTGCGTTAAAATAGAGTGTAGCCATGATGGTGCGAGCAATGGCAGGGGCTAGCCATCCCTATCTGAGATGCGAGGTGTGTAATCAGTGTGGCTAGGTCTGGGAAGTAAATCATACTAAGTACGTTTCCCAGACCTGAAGAAGAGCTCTGTGTAAGTTCGAAAGCTTGTCTTTCTCACCAACAGAAGTTGGTCCAATAAAAGATATTACTTCACCCCTCTTTTCTCCCCCATCCAACTTTATCCATGCAACTCAGATCTTTCCTATTACATACAATTCAAGTATGCTAAAGAATGTGAGGGGATTTTATGAGGACGACAAATATTCACAAGAAACCAAGTTAAGACTTGTACTTCCTTTACATTTATGGGCTAAGACACATTGTTATGTTGAGGCAAAAAGCTTTTACATCTCACCCGTTCTGTCCTCCTTCTATCCCCCTTTTCCCTCCCCCTGTCACGGGTACCTCCTTTATGTTCACAGGTATAGTTTTTCAAACCATTTTATTCCCTCGCTAATATGAACTTAAACCCTTCAGTCAGTATAGTAGGATGGCTGGTTATGCTCTTTTATTGCATTTAATCTTTTTCATTCAAGTTGTGTCTTTTTTCTATATATTCTTTACCACTTCCATTTTTTTCTAGTTTCTTTTGCTGCTTTTTGTTGTTGTTTTGTTTTTTGTCACATGGGTTATATACCCTGAATTAGTCATATCTTCTTTGATTCCTTTCAGGTTATGTATTTCTATGTTAGAGGCAATAAGCAATTAAAGACCTATGCTCTTCATATGTCTCCATTCAAGTGCCTAATAAGACAAACAGAAGCCCAGATATAAAGAATTTAAAGAGATTAAGCCCTGCTGACTGCATTTCTTCCTATCAATTATTTTACTTTGATTGAAAATCTTGTACCCTGTGTCCATGTTTGACTCATCCTTCACAACTACTCTGCTTTTGTCATCAGAACTGAAAAGTGAGAGGGAAATGCTGGGTTTGTTTCCTGTTTTAAAACACAATGTTTTCACAGAACTTGATGTTCATTTGTTGCAGTACTCTGGAGAAGGGGAAAACTAAGACATTGGTTTCTCATTAGTTACGTCCATGTAGCATGAAGAGTACAGACTTTTCAAGTGATCTTCAAAGCAAAAAGCGTAGCCATATCACTGCACCATGTACCATGTATAAAGCAGGATGTGTAGGACTTTCAGTTGAGAAGCAAGTTGTTTTCACCACCTTTTAAAACACCCTTTTCTTCTCTCTTCGATATTATGATTTGTGCAGTGCAGAGAGGCCCCCGACAGGATCGAAAGCACACTCTGCTCAGTTTTGTACAAAGCTTTAGAAGACATGGGCCCTGCCCTGAAGAGCCTGCAGTCTAAAAACACCCAAGAAGGAGCAAAATGTCAGAAAGGAGTGGAATGGATATCAGAATGATACTAGGATTGCCAGTTTTGGTTGGATGTATTCCTGGAGGTTTCATCACCATGGCAATCTTTAATTCCTGGAGACTCCAGGACCATCCTGGAGGGTTGACAACTCTAGGCAAGCATCTTATTTGTTCCTTTTTTTGTAGCAAACAAACTGTCCCAGCTTCTGCTCAGCCAAGGTAGTTTTATTATATTTCCCCTCAACATTAACTGTTACCCCATCTTAATTTTTATGTATGTAAACTTGCAATGAGAAATTTGTGATATTTGTGTTGTCAGAGTTTGGGATACTGCCACTGAACTACGAAGTACCAAGGGGATTCCACAGAAGAGTGTAAATAAAATAAAATAAAATAAAAATAAATAAAAAAGTTTTCCAAAGGCCAATACAAATTTATTTCTGTGCTGAATATTCTCTCTCAAACAGCCCCACATGCACAGAGTTGGAACAGTGAGGACATGCATAATAGAAATCTAGGTTTAACTCCAGTTTTGCTTTGCAATTCATCTTTGACTGTCATTAGATATCAACATATGAAGCGTTGTTCTTAAAGCTGGATCAGTACGAACGTTTCGCAAGCAGAACATAAGCCCCACGTTAGGCTCATTGGGAAGTCAGTGGTGTCAGTTGTGCAATTTTAGAAAAGGGCAAGTCAGGCTACTTATGACGTTTACATGAAGTTGTCAAGGAAGTAAGCAAAAGACAAGAGGACTGATAACATTTTCTTTAGAAAGTGCTTTCTCAGCAAAACCTCAGGGCGATGCCCTGAACACACATTTATTTACTTATTTGACTTAAAATGGTTGTACATTTTCACAAATAATTTAGCAGCAGATGAGACCCTCTCCTTAACATGTGCACAAGTCAGACCGGTTTTAGCTTTATTACCAGATGACAGGATTGGTCTGGCCAGAGACCAAGGCAGAAGTAATGCAACGTTGTTATTGTTACTAAATTGTCCCAAGGAAAGTCGAGTAGGTTTATCTTTAAAGTATTCATTACTAATAACTTGGCAACAAATCTTATTTGTGTCCTTGACTGCCTGTTCCCCCTGCTTCCTTTTGCCCTCACTTGTTACAGGCTCCCTGTTGATTTACAACAGAACTTTGACATTTGATCTGTTACTTAATAAGGGTTTAGGACATTGCTCATGTAAGAAAAAGGGGAATAAAATTAAGTGGACTAAAATGACTTCGCTCTGTGAGAGTGGAGACAGCAGAAACAGATTTCAAAGTCCAAAGAGAAAAATGACACCTTCAGAAGGCTCTTTGTATTCCAGTGGCATAAATCTCCCTTCTGTGGTTCCTTACCCCAGTTCCAATTATTGGAAGCTCATATATCATATGAACTTCAAATCATTAGAACTAAAGCAAAGAAATACAGAAGAGGTAAGGAAGAAAAGGAAGGGTTTATCACAATAATAGAACAGAAGCACACACACTGCAAGTCATTCTGCTGATACTTTTGAAGCAGAGTGCCTGTATTTAGTGTATGTACTTTGTGTTGGTATATTTGCCCTACAAAAATCCTGTAGTTCATGGTACAGCAAATCCTTTAGCTTTATCATGTGTGTTACAATAGCAGCCATGTCCTTGAACAGTGAATCAAAAATGTGATGCTTAAAAATAAACCAAAAAACATTCAAGAAAGGGAATCCAAAATGAAATAAATAATTCTCCCCCTCAGACTTGTGATTACTCCTTGAGGCCCCAAGTGAGAAAATCCCGATTCAGGAAGTGTGCTTAACATTAAGCATGTGTTTAAGCAATGGTGTAGTAATAAAAAAAAGAAGAGGGTAAACTAACCTAAACTCCATTTTCCCCAAATGAGAAATGGGTAAATTCCATTTACCCATGTTTGCCCTCAACTACACTGCTGTGTTCAAGTATCTGTGAAGTCAATGGGGCTAAGCATGTGCTTAAGCATTTTCCTGAATTATGATGGTCTTAAATACATACTTCAGTGCATTTCTGAACTGGGGCCTCAGGAATGTAATGATCAAAAACACATGTAGCAAATTTCCTAAGGGGTCAAATTCTGCCCTGATGTACAGTTTGAGCAAAACCATTGACTTCAGTGGGATGACTGGTGTTTACAAGTATAGGCAGAATATGGCCCTTGGTTTTCATTTTGGGTTATATTCTATCCACCTAGGTTTCAACCTAAGTAATTTATATAGCAGGAATCAACATAACCACCAGGCTGTCATTCTTTCACTCCCTTTATTCTTTATTACTTTCATTCTTTCCCTGCATTCCTCCACAATATATTAATATGGAGTGCAGCTAAGCAGCTTGTGGAATTATGAACTACCCTGATAACCATGGTATGACAGGGACAAATCACAATGCCTTCTGTAGAGGAAAAGTGTGCCTCTCTAATCTAGCAGAGTTCTTTGACTGTGTCAAAAAAAAAAAAAAAAAAAAAAAGGCTAAAGAAGGATAGGCTGACAATTTATTTGGACTTTCAAAATTCTTTTGACAAAGTTCCTCCCAAAAGGCTGTTAAGGAAAATAACTCATCATGACTGCGGGGAAAGAACTGTCATAGATTAGAAAGTGACTGAGAAACTGAAAACATAGAGTAGGAATAAATGGCCAGTTTCCTACATGGCAAAAAGTTAACAAGGGGTTAACTAGGACCAGTTTTATCTAATAAACTAATTAATGATCTGGAAAAGGGGATGAACAGTGAGTTGGTGAAATCAGCAGATGACAAGAAGTTATTTAGGTCTAATCAAGACTAGAGAAGATAGTACAGAACTTGCGGGGGGCCTACCAAAGTGAGGTGAATGGGCAGCATGAATGGGCAGAGGAAATTCCATGTTGACAAATGCAAGGTGCATACTGGGAAGAATAGTTTAAACTATTCATACATTTGATAGGTTTTCCACGAGGTGTCACCACTCAGGAAAAAGACCTAAGTATCACTGTACATAGCTCCAGGTATGTCTACGCTTAAACCACTAGATGACACAGATGCAGCTATACCTCTGTAACACTTCTGCGTAGACACTACCTATGCTGACAGGATGGATTCTCCCATAGGCCTAGGTAATCCACTTCCCTGATCAATAGAAAATCAAGAGATCAGTAGAAGAATTATTCCACCAGCCTAGTTCTGTCTACACCGGAGATTATGTCAGGATAGCTATGTCTCTCAGCAGGTGTGGATTTTTCATACCCCTGAGAAAGGTAGCTATGCCAGTGTAATTTTCCCGTGTAGACCAACCCCCAGTGGAAACCTCTCCTTAATGGCCAGTAGCAGAAAGAAAGAAATATTCAGTTGTGTAAGGAATGGGATAGTGAAGCATATAGAAAAATACTATAACTCCATTATATGAATCAATGATACGTTCTCATCTAGAATGTTGTGTTCAGTTTTTCTCCTTATCCCAGACTCTGCACTTCCTCTTGGCCCTACCAGCACTTTGACCTCCCATTCCTAAGGTTCCCGGTCCCACTATTTTTCCTCAGCTTCTTTCCCACTTAGGCTTCTGTTTCCATCTTCAGCTTCTACCTCCACCCCACACTGAGCTTTCTTTTTCCCTTTCCACCCTAGCACCATGAAAAGACCTCTGAGTTAAAAATAATACTGTGTAATATTTCATAGGATAGACAACTCTGCATAGGCTCTTGTAGGAGACACTGTGGTACTACATCTCTGGATTAAAAATATCACATTTTATAAAAAGTTTCTAATGACTAATTTCAACAGCAAGCAATACTGTTTCTTCACTTCTACACTCATCATTAAATGGCTAATTTCCCCGCTTAAACTACCCTTGGTCCCAACAAAAGAAACAAAGGAAATCACAGCTCTTCAGCTACAAAAAAAGCTTGTTAAAGCAAAGCAAAGAGTTATGCAATTAACCCCACAAAACCTGGAATTTCACAGTTATGTCTAACACTCCTGGTTGACAAGGACAGGCTTTAAATCGCACTTCTGTTTATTGGCACAGCAGTCGCAGTTAAGATCAGAGTGTCACACCAGATTTAAGCCATAACTGTCTATTTCCTTGTTTTTGTGAGCTGAAGTCAGCTCCTTATTGTGATTTAAATTGGTCCATTGGGTACTCTGGGATGCGAGTTCCATTAAGCTGTGAAACAAAGAATATGATTGCTTTCAAGCACAAATGCCTGCATATTTCCCTATGTATTGTAAGTAATTCAGCAAGAGCTTTCGATAATGTTCTGCTGAATGTGCTATTGACACAAGCATTTTATAGCTTCATTTGGAGTTCTTTCATATGCCTGTGGCTCTTTTACGTTGCAAATGGTAGCTGCATGTTCGCTCAAGACTGTATTCTCACATGGTTCTCTTACTCTGCTTTTCTTGGATACACGTTTGCCTTGCATATGTACTAGAAATATTTGCCCGTTTTATGGAATTTTGCAATGTAATTCCAGCAAGTCCAGCAAACAAAACAAAATATTTCTTAAAGTGAATGTCGTGCTAGCCAGGGCCAGAGATAACTTGAATTATTTTTTTCCCCAGGGAGTGGAGGGAGCTCTTCTCCAAGTCCTTGATTCACCAAGGTTCTTTGGCATGTGCCTAAATTCAAGCACAAGTAGTCCCATTTAAGTAAATGTCACATAAAAGTGTAATTAAGAGGGGTCCAGAAAGAGGGCATCTTCAGGCCCTGATTGAGGAACATACCTATGCATGTGCCTACTCCCAGAGAAGTCAACATGGGTATGTGTTCACTGCAGAGTCAACTTGAGTTATTTAGGCCAGGTCTACACTATAAATGTACATCGGTATAACTACGTCACTCAGGAGTATGATAAATCCACAGTTATACTGACCCTGTGTAGACTTCTCCCATTGACATAGCTATTGCCTCTTGTTGGTGCAGGTAGTGTCTTCACTGAAGCACTACAGTGGCACAACTGTACCAGTGCAGTGTTGAAGTATAGACCTGCCCTTACACTCAAGTTACTCCTCTCAAGTTCGCCTAGCTCAATTGAGAGAGGCCAAACTGTCAGATAACTCTCAAGCAGCTGTTTACACTGGCATTGGCACTTGTGAGTGGCACCAAGACTCCGTGTACCACATCCGAGGGTTCTTTGTGCTGCGGTCAGCTGAGACACCCTAAGAATTCTTTCCCAGTAAGTTTTGGAAAACTTATCTGTCCTTTTTGGGCATGCAATAGGAACTGTGGGAAAGCATTGAAGGATTAGTGGCACTTAAGTGATACTAACCTATGTCTACACTACAACATGGCTGTGTTAGTAGCTGAAAAGTTGTATTCACTTGAGTTGTAGCCTATAGCCCGTGATGGGACAACCACTCAAGTTACAATACCACCGCACTCAAGTGAAGGATTTTGAGTGACAATGGGACTCAAGATAAGGGCAACACCCCAGTTATAACTCAAGTTAACTTTGCAATGAAGACAAACCCTGAGATTTCCTCTCTAGCTCCCTTCCTTTTCTGCTCTTGCCTGGCTGGCAGTGTCCCTGATGCTTTCTGTGGGCAGCCTACCGGTGGGGCTCTCCACACAGCAATGGGATCCCCTTCAGATAGCTGGGAAAGCCACTCATACAAGGAGGGATAGGGTGGCATGGAAATTTAATAGTAGGATTTGCTCCCCAGTGCATGTCTAAGTAATAAATTCCATGCATTAAGTGGGTTCTCTGAAGTAGCAGATGTTTCACAGGCAAAATGATATTTCGACAGCCCTAATTCTGGCATGGAATCTGACAAAACTGTAATGTAATTGCACTAAATGACACAGAACAAAATTTTTAAACTTGATCACCTATGTGAGGGTGCCCATTTATGTATCTTAGTGCTCAGATTGGCATTTAGGTGCTTAAAATGGGTATATTTGAGTGGCTAAATGCCTATATGAGCATTCAAATTTAGAACTGGGTGCCTTACTTTAGGCAATCAAGTTTGAAAACTGGACTGAGAAATGTCACATAGGTGTGAATAATTTAGAGTACAGGTTCATTAGGAATATTTCTGTTGCTGTACAAATTGCTTTACAATAGAAATCTAGGCAGCGACCAAGATTTTAAAGGTGGAAGAAAACTGCAATGATGAATAAAGATTTTCCTGATAAAATGAGCCACTAGGTGATAGTTTGCATAATAATATTTTGGATTGAACATTTGCATGCTGTGTTTTAATTTTCTGTCTTTGGACTGGCTAATATTTATCTGTAGCTTTGGGCTGATGCCAGTAAGCCCGTCATCCATAAAGCTAAGTAGGGGCTTCCTAAAGTGCCCATCAGCTCTGTGGAGGCAGGGGGCCTTTGGCTAGGTCTTATAAACATGAATAACAGAAGGAAGAGGGGAAAAAAGCAGAAAAGGTCAAAGAGAAAGGAAGGAGGGATACAGAATGGGAACTAGAAGAAGAGAAAGAAGCAGACTGGGATGGGGAAGGTAAGGCAGAGGTGAGGAGTAGTCAGAGAAAGTGATACTGCAAGTTAAAAGTGGACAGGTATAAAGAAGGGAAAGAAGCAACTGTGGGATCTGTAAGAGGGAAGGGGAAAGAAGACAGCAGAGAAAAGATGGAGAAGATAGAATAGAAGAGTAGAAAGAAAAGAAGAGGAACACCACTTGGGAAGAAAAAGGAGCTAATTATCCCCTCATAAATTCATAGCAATATAAAACATCAATATTTCAGTCAATAAGATTGTCCCAAGTGTTTTCACAAGTAACAGCTAATCAGAGATGAGAGAGAGGAGAAAACAGGAGAGGCAACAACGTGGCTATGTCTTTCAGGTCTAGTTCCCTGGTTTTTAAAAGTTGATTTTATTTATGTCTCTAGACTTAAATATAACATAAAACAATGCCTTTTCTGTGCACTAGGTACCCTTACCACTGATAAAAGGATTTACTTTAGACAGACGTAGATCGCTCTACATATGGCAAATGGCCAATTTAGATTCTTTACATTACATTTATCTACAGCTGCTTAAGAAAACAAATTTCACGTTTGCTGGAATTTTCTCTATAATTTCTAAGCATTTCTCTGTAAGACAGTTCGAAAGCCTACATTTCCCCCACATTTTCCTTACCTATACCCCATCTGGGAATCAACCAAGAATCAAAGATTTATCACATGCTGTGCTGTGCAACAGTTATTTGGATCAGTATGATTTTACTCATTCTCTGGATGACTAGCTGGTTTCTAACAGAAACATATAATTCCAGTTAATATTGGCCATTGAGAAATGTTTGCATGAAATTGCATGTCAGCCATGCCCAAGACCTCTGTAACGGATATCGACTGTCACAGGAAGTTTCTATCCATCTAGCAAGCTACCTAGCCAATTATTCTATCACCAAGGTGTTTAAATAGTGCCAATTGCTGTAGTATCCAAATACTGCAATGCAACAGGCTTCATTTAGCAAAACATGTGTAATGCACCTCATTTTAATGCACATTTATGGTATGTCAATATAGACTGCTTCATTACTTTTACATGGCAGCAAAGTGTGGATGTGTCCCACCAAAGAGGGAAATTGGAGTTTCTCTCAGTCATCCAAAATAGTGAAGTAGATATTTTAGACCAATACTCTCAAAAACCACGGGAACATCCTTCTGGTAGAGAAAAAGCAATAAGGAATCTCTGTGGCTTTCAAATCATGAAGGGACAGCCAGCCTATTTTCCATAAAATGGAGTTGTGGCAATGTGAAGGGAAGAAGTAGATGTGTGTTATGGCATTACGAACCGCTAACAACTGTAGAAACCGGGTAGCTACAGCGCTTTTGCTCCCAACTGTGTGGGATCTCAGTGTAGCCATGAGGGGGGGAAAGCTACTATTAGCATCATTCACTTCCTTCCACGCAAAATGGCTGTTCCCTGACTCTGCCACTCTTTTCCACTTTCTCCCAGCTTCATGGAGCTCCAAATCACGTGGTAGGTGTATGAAGATACTAATTGATTGTCAGGGACATGCCACACTGGCTTTGCTTTTCTCTTACTTCCAAATAGGCAGGAACCTTTCTGTCCTGGTTTGCTCTCTTTTGATGCCATCCATACGTCATGTATAGAGAGAGGCCTAACTTAATTATTAAATAGGAGACAATGGCCAGCGAGATACTGTAGGTATCCCATATTGATTACTTCTGGCCAATAACAGAAGCAGTGTTTTTTTCACGAATCTCATGATAATTATTGTTCTCCTTAAATCCCCAGCTCCTGGAGTCAAGTGAATATATGATGATTTCAGCCTTCATTCTTAAAGAAAAAGTAAGTTTCTACCCCTTGAGCCTGTGGAGAAAGCTTCAAAATGTGATCCCAGTATACCCTAAAGGCTCAAAAAGGAGACAGAAAATAAAAAGAACACCTAATCTATTATTTTTACATAATCTCATGATTTTAAAGATAATCTCATGATTTTTGGTGAGCCTGTCTCATGAATTTTGAGCATCTGAGGCTGGTAATATAGCAGAAGTGATCAGCCAAAGGGCAGGATGTGTACTTTAGTCTTTACCTGCCTGCTGAGCTGCTGCTGTCGCTCCTCTGAACATCCAATTCACTAGACTCTACTTCAGGGACACATAATGGTACCAGACACAACGAGCGCCTGCCGCACAATGTGAACGGCAGTACTTCCAGGAGTATTTATCTGAATATCACAGTATGGCAGCTATATAACATCTCAGTGGGGTCTCAGGCTAATGGATACCTACTGGTTGAAAGCATCTCTCTAATTTTAGCCTGTCCATGCCACCACAGTCAATATGGTGCCAGCATTTCCTTTGTAATGGTTCCTGTTTGCAGGAATGTGTAATTCGGTTCTGAAAATACTTGGCTGAAATCTGGAATACAGGAAAGTCACAGCAACAGAACTGAAACTGTTACAAAAATTGGTTTGGTTATTTTTTCAAAGATATACAGCAGAATCAGTTTATAGTATCCATATGTGCCCATAGAGCTCAAACCACATTTGCTTTAAACAGCTACATCTGACAATAATAGTCCATAATATAAAGGATTATAACATCATTTCGGTGCACCATGATGAAAATGTACTAAAAAATACAGCCAAGCATGCACACAGTTTTCAAGTGTAGGTGCTTAAAGTTAGGTGATATTGCTTTAGCAAGTAGACTTGTAAATGGGCCCCGATGCACCTGAATATCTATTTACACATCTAAACATGATTTTAGGAACTGGGATCCCAGCTTTGAAAACTGGGCTTTCCCGTTTAGTTGAGAACTAGAAAACAATGTGTTAATACATTCATCTTTCTACTCTGAAGATCTGTGTTGAATTCTGACCTAGGTCATACACAGAAAGAAAGGAGTCACCTTATCCTACTTTCTTGTGGCCAACAACCTCAGGCAAAAGCACCATTCATTTTAGAACAACTGGAAGCTTTCAGAAGAAAGAGATCTACAGCCATCAGAAGGGAATTGCAGGTCAGGAATGAGATGCATTGGCAGAGCCGTGCAGGGGAAGCATACATAAAGCCTGACACCAGCCAGTACTATTACTCTTTCACTTTCACCAGCTCTCAAATTTGCACAAAAATAATAGAAATTAGTGGCTAGTGGAAAGACAAATCAGGCACATCCAACTCATCTCCTATGTAAATCTCCACCAGAAAATCATGAAATATCTATGTAATTTTTTTCATTGAATCAAGACTAACACTTTTATCTTTATATTGATTGTCTGCTGCATCCTCGGGTCCTTCTATGAAGGACACTTTATAAATGTAAATTTGATTGATGGACTGATACATTTATATTCATGAGAACTTAGCAGGAGCTCAGCAGGTTAGAGTTAGTTTACACACCAATTTTGTCAATAACAATCAGTAAGAGGAGGGATTAATCAGAAACAGGCAAATGGCTGCAGCCTTATAATCTTATCATATCAATGCTGTCCACTAACCCAGACAATGAGAAAAATATATACTTTAAGATAGGCCCACATCTGTAATGTTTTTTCAAGTTCACAGTTAGCATTTTGGTGATGTTTCCTGTCCATTCTTCATCTAGATTTTGCTACACACATCTTGAAGTAAAACAGCATACATGGCAATTAAGGGGACAATGGAACTATAAATGTGCCCTGATCTTGGTCATTCGAACACAAAACCTGTGCTACAATTGCCCCTGATGTTGCACAACAGCAGAGCGTTTCTCATACCATGGATGACTTCCTTACAATAGATGCAAGTAAAATCAGAGAACTGTAATGAATCAGGGCTTGTCTACACTGTGCATGATGCAGCAGCACAGCTACAGCACTGCAGCTGTGCCGCTGTAGCACCATAGTGTAAACTCTTGTTACAGCAATAGAAGAGAGTTTTCCATCACTGTAGTTAATTCACCCCCACCTCCACCCCCGAGAGTGGTAGCTAAATCAATGGAAGAATTCTTCTGTCTCAGCTGGGGCCTAGGTCAGATTAACTACATTTCTCATGATGTAGTCCAACCTAAGTTTTAGGCATAGATCAGGCCTCAGTGTTTACACCAAGTTAGATTCTCTGAGTAAGGGTTGTACAGAAAGAACAGCAGATTGAACAGTTTCATTTATTTTGCATGCTAACCACAATGATCGGTGCTTTTGGAATGACAAGTATCACAGTGGCTGGATCTACCCTAAACTTTGCTGGGGAATCTTCCACAATGCATGGCAACTAACTAGTGTTGCTCCGCTGGCAATCCCAACCTTAGGAGTATAGCGTAGGCAGTGTACTGATGTTTTCACCACCTAGTTATCTAGCCTTACTTAGAACAAGGCTAAAGAACATGGTGACAATTATATGTGCAGTTGCCAGGATCATGCCTATACCTTATTGCTGAATATTTATATTGTGGTAGCATGTAGAAATACTAGTGCTCCCAAACTTGGCTACTACTGGTAGTAGTGCAACAGTGGGAGAGTTCTCAAGTAAGTCCAATCTAGGTAAAAGTTATTAGAGCATTGCAAATTACTATTCAGTTTTCAGTCAGTTCAGTCTCTCAGCACAGGTGTTTATCCATCCAATACATTTATTTTCAAAATTAATTTGGGGCCTAATTCTACCCCATGACTTCAGTTATTAAGTGGTGGTGGGATTGGTCCCTTTGTTTTAAAAATAGCTTTAGCACTGTTCTTGCTTGAGGTAAGATGCTGATCTCTGCATGGAAATTCAATCGAGTTCTTGCTGTCTGAAACCAGCAAATTGATTCCTAAGAGCCCCTCCAAAGACTGGACATTAACTTTCTGCTTTGGTTTAGCCAGTTTCTTTTACTTCCAAAGAAATATTACAACCACTGCAAAGAGAATTGTGGGTTCATTTTGTGATGCTTCCTGACTGAGTCGCTACACTCCCCAATTGCTGAGTCAGATGCTTCCTGACTGAGTCGCTACACTCCTTTTGCTTCTGAGCAAAAGGCAAAAATGGTAATGCCCTGTCTTCATTAGTGCTCCCACAGTTACTATCACCCATGGGGATGGACCAGAGGTAGTGAAATGGAGGGTAAATTAAAAATAGTTCTAAGAACAGGCACAGCCTAAATGACCTTAGCAAGCACTGTCTGTGACTAGAACATCCTTGTACAGTTGCAGCTGTTTTGACCTATTATATGCTGCTAAGACAGACATAATTTTCCAGCAATGCTCCTGCTAAATGAGTGGCTGCGTACTACATTAGCATTCCCAGATGCCCTGCCTTAGCTCAAGGAGCCTGGGGGTAAAAAGACAAGAAGCTCTGGGATGCTCTTAGGTTTCTGAGAAACACAGTGCAAATCACTCTAATTGTTTATTAGATGAGCAATGATCACTCTAGCCTTCTAATTAACATTGTTAAAATTTGTTAAAGGAAATTTAGCAATATCTTAATTAGGAAGGATTTCTAATTTGTGAGGTAGAGCATGTGAGATAAACAAGGCACAATTCTCCCTTTGTTTTTCAGCTCTGCAGCAGGAGAGATTACATGATATGACAACATATTCTGCATTTGCCATTTATCATTCTATATCCTTTACTCACTTGTGCTGTATAATTAGTGCCTTGGCTAATTTTACCTGTGTTATTGTTTGCCCTGTAATTTGGAGAGAATAGGCAGTGTTGATGCTACGTGATTTAGTCTGGGGCAATCAGTTGGCTCTTTGCCACAGGACTGCTGCTCACATGTGACTGCAATGAAGTAGGTACACTGCAAAATAAAGAGAACCATTCAGTGCGTTAATGTAGTTAATTATATGGTATGAAATTAGCAGCGTTCTTCAATTTTTTTTCTAAATACAATACATAGGCATCTAACCCTTTTAGAGCTCTGTTCTACTTCAAAGCCATTGTATATCATTGGGAAAAAAACCACCCTCCTATTATCTATTACTTAATTATTAAAAAGTGTCTACTCTGTTTTTATAAATTATCTATGCATCAGAGTTGTTGGCATATGAGCAAGAGAGAGAAAGACAGACTTGGGGAGGTTACAAAGCCAATTATTCCAGACTTGGGGGAAAAAATCAAGAATATAAAGGGACTTAAAATATATAGTCTATAAGACAGTCATTACAAAAAAAATTGTTATTGAGATTTTCATTATGAAAGGTCTTTAAAAGTAGTGCCGTGAAATCAGCACACTGTCATTGCTGGCATTCTGCCTGGCAGAAAACTCCAAGCAATTTACACAGCCCTTGAATAGAGCATATTTATGTCATATTGCAAAAGCATATTTACTAGACAGCAACATGGGATACTGACTGCAAGACTATAAGAAACTTTACTAACCTAATTGTTTCAGTGGAACTGACTTCTGTGCAATGATGGTTCCGCACCAGACCACATGCGCTGGTTGTAATGAAATATACCATATTCCAGTTTAGGCTCTGCTTATTTTATGTATATGAGTTTAAAGATCACCTGCTTTGGTCCAGTCAGCATAAAACTGGTCAAGAATCACATTCTAAGTCTTATATAGAGATTGCCCTAGTCTGGATGATGAATGACCTGCTCCTTTCCTCTGATTACAAGACCCTCTCAGACCTTTTCATCATACACCACCTTGGGGCAGCATTTAATGCTGATCATTTAGTCTTCTATAGAATCCCAAGGAAGAAGTCAGTGTCTTTTCAATAGTCTCCTCTGTTTGTCTGAACATTATTTCTAACTTTTCCTTTTTTATTTCTGGTGGAGGCTTCAAATCCTCTCTCTTTCCACCCTATAGGAACTAACTCAGTTTTGTCTCTGTTTTTCTCTCCATTTGTCTTCTTCTGCGATGCCCCATTGTTTGACTTCAGTCATGAATGCTGCTGCTAGGTAGATGTTACCAAGCGCTACATCTCTTTCAGCCTCGTATACATCATCTCCTTTCCTGGGCTATTGCAAGGGATTGGAGAATAAACCAATATTCAGATTTGCACGTTATTCATATTCAGGGTCATAAAGTCAGACCCCTTTCCCCCATATTGCATACAGCAACATTTTTGTCCATTCCTGTAATTCACCAGAGAAACCATCTTGAGTAGTGGTGGCGGGATGGGGTGGGGGGAAGAGACTACCACTCCATTACCCTGCATGGAGGCTCCCTCCTACATCCTGCTTCATGAGGGGCTTGGCAAGATGGGGGTTGACTCCTTCACAAAAGCCCAAGAAAGTTTTTCAGAGAAACAGATGGCCTGACATTTACTCCCCTCCCCCGCCACCATGCACACACTTGCAGCAGCATGACTAAATATGCCTGGCTGGGGACCCCTGTAGTCTTTAACTCAACCTTCTAACTCCTTAGAAAGCTATGCACTATGAGCTTTGTGTTCACGACGATTTCACCAGCAGTTAGTTAAAAATAGCAGGCTGTGGTTTAATGAATATAGCCATTATTTGTTGCTATTTGACAAGTTAGGCATTTCATTCATTGATTCCTTTGAATGTTTTTAGCTATACATAACTTCACAGTGCAGAACACTTCAAAGGCTTGACAAACTGACAAAAAAAGGTGTGTTAGGTATGCTGCTGTAAAATACTAGTGGAGACAAAGCATCTGTTATTTTTACCATGAAGTGAAGATCAACACTATATCCCCACCCACGGCTGACCTCACCTGTTTATCTCACAGTATGTCTGTCCTAGAATTTCACAGTGGGATAGTTAGTGCGTGTTAGTTTAGCCACTGTCAACCCTCACATCTTTTTTGCAGTGAAGACATAGCTAAAGACATGAAAGGTATATTACAAAGAATTATTTTAAAAGACCATTCAAAGAAATTTAGAAATAAGTGCTGAATGATTCAGAGAATCTGAGTCTGAGCAGCAAACTAATAACTTAAAATTTTCCATTATGTTTCCTTTTTCAGACCCTGTGAAGACCAGATTTTCTTGGGGGACAGTCAAAGACTGTGGAACAAATTCCAGCATGATCTAAGAAAACCGCAAACATCACGACCTTGTGTTTCAAGCGCAAAGCACATGTATTTGATCTTGTCTTAGCTAACAGACATAACATAGTACACATCTAATATATTTATTTTACAAAAATCCCACAGAGTTTCCCCAGGGAGGGGGAAGAGAGGTAGAAGGGAAAAAGAAAGAACTACATGTGATAGATGTTAGTCACGCCACTTAAACTTCCAGAAGCTGCTCAGATCCTGTGGAGATGGGGGTTGGAGAAAAACCTGAACAGAAAAATCTCACCTCTCAATGTGTTTTTGCATAGATTTTTTATATAAAATAATAATACTTTAAACACTTTACAAAATACCATCTTTGTTGGAAAATACAAGAATCCTTTAGAACTGTTCCATGAACTAGTAGGGTTCTGTAATGGGTGAAACAGTCCCAGCATAGTAGACACTGGAGAGCTACATGGAGTGTGATCTAGAGACCTCTCATTGGGTTAAAGATTTCACAGAACCTGAAGAAGAAAGTAAGATTTAAGTTTTTCATTTGGAGTCTGATTCAAAGCCCAGTGAAGTCAGTAGAAAGACTCCCACTGACATCAGTGAGTTTTGAATCAGTGAGTTTGTTAAATGCCACCCATACATGGACTGTATGCAGTGTAGTTGTAGCCAGTCGGTCCCAGGACCTATCAGTCCTCATCCTCAAAGGAAACCTGCACTACACTTTCAAAAGACAAACCTGGAAGCTTAAATTCATAACTCTGTTAGACACTAAAAATCATGGACTGATCAGACACACTGGATTTATGGCTTATTACAATAACCGGTAACCCACTAACCTCCTCTTTTTGTCCTGTGACTGCAGAGGTGTTAACAGGCCACTCTAACTTGAACGGTCCCTGAAAATACGTACTAACTACTTATGCTAAACAATCCGTCCCATCTTGCATTTTGCTGTGACACTGGGAGTACCTTTCCCAGACCTTAACAGTTCTGTGTCTCTTGAAGGCTTGTTTCTCACACCAATAGAAGTTGGTCCAATAAAAAATATTACCTCACCCACCTTGGCATTCATACTTGGGGCACATGGCACTTATTTCTAGCGCTATACTGGATTTTATTAAATTTCATTTCCTTTAACACAGACCGCAACTCCGTACCAGTTTCCTAGGCTAGAAACCTTCAGTCATCCTGGATCCTGAATGTTCTTTTTCCTCCCACCATTTCCATGCCTAGAAGGCTGCCTCTCTGACATGGGAGTTGCTAGACATTCTAAAAGTCACCAGCCTTCATTTAGTCCCATAGTCATGTTGATACCATTATACCTTCCTTTTCCGCTTCAAGTAGACTCCTCCCTCGCTCCTGCCTTCACAAACTGTTGTTGGAAACCTTTGTGAGGTTAGGCATTACATTACTTGTCCCTACTTAGATGCTCCACTGTTCACATTTATTGCAATCTTATCAAAAGTATCCCCTTGGTGCTGAGCTGAGCTGTTGAGCTTCTCAGTTGGAAGCTTTTCCAAAACCTTTCTTTTTATTTTGGATTGTTCTCAAAATGGTAGCCTTATATACTTGTGTCATTTAGCCTGGCCTCCATTATAACAGCTACCTTTGTATTTATCAATTTGTTCTTTATTCTCGTACAACCAAATAAAAATGTTTTTTGAAAGTCTGTCTTGTCTTTGACTCTACGTCTGATTAGCTCCTTTCAGAAATTAATCACTTTGTCTCTACTATTGCAATTCTCTCTTTTAGGGTCTCCTTTAAATCACTCTTCTATAAGCTTTGGGAATACTGTTTTTAAATTGCTCCTCTGCACAAAAAAGCAGGATTATATCACCTTTACCCCTTTCTCTGTCACCTTTACTATCCAATTCACCTTTGTATCTCATTCAAAATAGCTCATCTGGTTTTCAAAGTTCTCCTTTGATTCACTTTATCTTGCGTATTAGATCTCTTATACATCTCCTATTTTGGTCTTCTCCTTATGGCTCTCTTTCAATTCATCTACAGTTTCTGGTAAGGTGACCAGATACAAGTGTGAAAAATCGGGATGGGGGTGAGGGTTAATAGGGGCCTATATAAGCCAAAAGTCCTGTATATATCAGGACTGTCCCTATAAAACCAGGACATCTGGTCACCCTAGTTTTTGTGATCCCTCCTTCCAGTTTAATCAACTGAAACTGATTTCTAAATGATGGGAAGAAGTGAGCCTTGAAAAATGTCAGTAACTGTTGTTTGGGGGAATATTTACATCCTACACGAACCCTCAAGAGCACTTCCAAAAATGATCATTTTCTGATGATGCAGCAACGTTTTCATGGGGAATAACTTTTAGGTGTTGTTTCAGAAAAGACCACAACACCACAGACATGTAGAAGAAATATTACTTAGAAAAATAAAACGTATCCGACAGTTTATATGTTGAAAAGGTTTGACTGTAAATTCCATTTTTGACATTCATCCCAGAGCTACTTTAAAGGCAACACACAGACTCAACAGGGAGACAGTAAATGCTAAAATCATAATGACCTCGTAAAAAGGGAGCCTGTTTCTCCGACTGCCTGAGACCTGGGTTTGTTGCTCAAAAATATCATAAATCTATTAGGTCCCCTCTTGTTTTATTTACAGCCAATTAGTGCTTATATGTTAAAAAAAATTAAATCAAGAAAAAGCCCTTCCAAAGTTTGTCTTTAGTATAGTTATGAAACACTGATTTCAATACTCTCATTAAAGAGCTGTTCGTTAGAGGACAGAGTGTTCTGTGAAGCCAAAGTCTTACATTAACAGTGAACTATGGAAAATCTCTCCCATTTGGCAGCTTGCATTAACATTTCTTCAGCAACGGGATTTCTTTTGATGCTATCTAGTGCTCCACGCGTTACTGTACAGAAAAAGAAAATATTTTTCAACACCATCTCTACTTGGTTTTAATATCCCACAGGGTGACATCTGACACTGCGCTGAGAGGAATAACACCTCTCTGGGTAGTCTTTCCAACAGAGCCTGAAAATGAACAGTCTGTGCCATTAATATGGCCAGCGTAATTAGCAGGAACAATATGACTGACATTAAAAAAAAACAACCCCAACATTTCCTGAAGCTATTTCTGCAACTAAAGTTACTCTAACCATTGCAGTTTGCAAAAGCTATACTCACTAGCGAGTCTAAACGGGTCACAGATTTGAAACGCAGGTTGACAGCATCAAAGGCATAACAGAGAGACAAAGTGGGTGAGGTAATATCTTTTTCCGGACCAACTTTTGCGGGTGAAAGAGACAAGCTTTTGAGCTACACAGAACTCTTCTTTAGGTCTGGGTCCAACATGGATACAACACTGCAAACATCAAAGGTATAACAACATCTGTCTGCCTCAAACACTGTTTCTGATTAAAGATGACTATTCAATTATAATAGAGATTTTAAATATACTATTTATGTTAAATAGAGGCTTCCTAGAGATATCACAGTTAAGGTTGCATTGAATTTTAAAATTTCCCATAGTAGAGCAAGTTAAAATTATTTGTTACAAAATATTTTTCAAGGAAAAATGGCCTTTTTGGATCAAAACCAAAAAATAAAAAGTTTTTGCTTTAAAAAAAAAAAAAAAAAAAAAAAAAAAAAAAAAAAAAGAGCATATTCTAGGACAAAATGAAAACATTTTGTTATTTTCTACATTCATATAAAACATTTACCATTTTCTGAGCAGCTCCCCCCCCAAATATATAAAATCCCACATGTATATTTTATATATTTGTCCTACTTGAACATAGGTGACCATTGTCCCGTAAGTCAGTGACTTTAGTTGTGAATTTAAAATGTTAATTGGAAAGTCTGGGGGCACGTCACTTTGCATTGAAAACGTAGCCAATTTCTGCTGCTGAAATAGCTGAACTTTCCATTGTAAGGCATAAGTGGAAAGTTCACGAAAAAGGAATTTTGCCAAATTAATTGTCCTCTATTAGAACAATAGCCCCAGATGCACATAAACACCTACAGAAACAAAAAGGAGTGCCAGAAGTTAAGATGGAGGGCTCACATGGGAATGTGTGCAAAGTTTATGTGGACATATCTAGGCTATGACAGGATTTCTTGGCAACACCACAGTCAGGTCATTATCCAGTGCTGAAATTCTGATGCTGAGTGCCAGAACGCGATGAGGAATATGTGCATGCTGCCTAATCTAGCTTATCAGGAGCAAGGAGAAAAAGTTCACTCTGCTCTGAATCAAGCAGAGCTGGCATATGAACATGGGTCTTCCCTATCCCAGACCAGTGCCCTAACCACCTGAAGACACACCCAGGTTTTGATCCAAAAATGGACATTATGATACAATTCTGTTTTGGGGGGAAATATGGAAAGGTTTTGCCTTTTTTCCAGTGCAGGGAAAAAAACAAATTCTGAAACCTTGAAAGTTGCCACAAAACAGAATTGTTGTCCTCCAGTCTGCTCTAATGTTTACTTGTCTGTGGGTTTCAGTTGGGCATTTCATAGTATTGTCAAATAGTCCAAGCGTACTTTTTTCTAATGACAGCATAGAAAAACAAAAACGGAAAAAACCCTCCAACTGACATAGTACTGGGTCTGAGAGCTCTGTGTACTTGATACCAAGTGTATGGAAACACAATAGACATCCCACTGATGGAATGGAAGCTGTATCCCATAGCTAAATACACACAACACAACACTGGCATGCTCTTTCACTCACTCACATTTGGCACATTAATCCAGTAGCACAGGAAATTCAGGTTTTCTGGCAGGGTGCCCACTGATAGCTATGAACAGATTAAATCATTTGGCCCCAAGGAGTTAAAAATCAATAGGATGTTATAGTCTTAGTAATAGGGAGATGTTTGCATTCTATAAGGTTCTAGGTGGTGAGTTGTTAGCTGAACAGCAGAAAAGTTTGCTCTCTGCTTGGGTCTTTGATTAGAGTCATTTCTTGAGGCAGAGTGGCTCCCTGGGAACAGAGTACTGGACTGAGATTCCCTAAACAAGGGATTACGTAAAGAAGGGTGTGCTATTTATTGGAGTGTTGTGTTTCAGGAATGGTGCATATGTGTAAATATAGCCGATTACACTTGGAATATATCAGACCCCACATCACTGATTTCTCCATCAGAAACTACCCAGCAATGCCTAAGAATTCTGCTACCACTCGCCATCAGAGAAGGGGCAACATTACATACTTTCCTCGCAGTTATAAATCATCATTTAATGTTTGTAACATATTTTGAACATGAAAAGTTCAGCTACATACTCAAAGCACTAAGCAATAATATGTAAAATCCTCAAACTGAATAACGTTCATCTCTACGATTTCTGAAAAACAATATTAGTATATTAGCAAGCACTATTAATATATATTTTATATACGGAAAAAGAGCAATGCACAAATAATTATTCTGCGCTTGGCTGGAAAAATTCATCAAACAAATTATTTTCTCTGTTCTTCTCATTGATCTATGGAGATGGTTGAATAATGAAAAATGTGTTAGCAAATAATGCATTCAATAAAAATACCAAAATTCATAACAAATATTATTCACAGTTAATTTGACCTGCTCTACCCACTAAGATGTAATTGTCAGCAATCCAAGACTGAGTACATGCAGGCATCCAATACCTACTACAGAATGAAATGCATAAGGGAAAAAACTGCACAATATTAGCTAACGTGCATAGTGCAGTAGCTGTTTTCAAACTATGAAATACAGGTAGCTTAAGGCTGATTACTTAGATTGTAAACCCTTGGGGCAGGAACCATCTGGGTTTGTACAGCGTCTAGCACAGCAAGGTCCTGATCCATGATGAAGGCTCCCGGGCATAACTGCACTACAAATAAATTAATAACATAATTAATCAAGTCCTTACCCTGTTAGCAGAGGATTCTTGAAATCACCATTTTCATTCTTATCTGATTGTGAGTTTTGACAGTGAGAATCGGGGCTTGTAGGCCAGAAAACTGGTTCCAGTATTTCTCTGATGTTTCCATTGTTTTCTGGAGGATGTAAACCTTGAAGAGTTTCGCCTTCCAAATGTAACGTACCTGCCATGCTGCTTTCCTGTATCTTAATTAAAGCCTGAAACAACAGCTCTAACCATCTGAACTACCTTCAGTTGATTTCACTGTGGCATTAACTCTGAAGCCTAATTATAATTCAGTTGCCCAAATTGTTAATTATTTCACAGCTGATCATTTCAGCATAAACATCCAGCTAATGTGCTTATCCACTATGGCTGAATATCATAGGAACTAGAGCTGGAAAAGGAGCTACTAGTTCATTTTCCCATCCCATTCAGGATTGCTTTCCAACATCACATTTTCCAGAGTTTTGTCTAGTCCGGTTGTAAATCATTTCAGTGATTGAACTTTACACAGGAGACTATTCCAGAGTCTAACTGATTATTATGTATATTGTGTCAGTATTATGTATATTGTGTCAGTGTCTCAGTCAGGACTGTGGCATCACTGAGCTAGGCACTGCACAAATAGAGAAGCAGGTACACAGTCTCTGCCCCGCATAATGACATCACACTCTTCCAAGTTTTGTCCTGTTTTTAATAATCTACATTTTTCCATTTAAGACTGCTCCTGATGACCGTGTCAGAGGATCATGTTGTAGCATAGCAGTTCCCCAACCGTGCTATAACACAGGTTTGGTTTGTCTTTCTTTTATAGATGCAACCAAATCTGCTTTGGCCAAACACAGGTTGGTCTCATCCACCAAGGCCAGACCAGCTTGCGTTATAACAAGACAAAGGTGTTAGCATGTTATGACATGTTCCTCCAAAGTAATCAGCTTGCATGTAACTAGGCTCTTAACTTCATCCCACTGCGGCTAGTTATATACAAAAACTGCAAACAGATCCACCAGTGAATGGAAACAGGGAAGAATAGAAACAACCACCAAGGAAGAGTCCAGCACATCTTTCCCCTCAGAGAGGCTGACATCTTGAGATCTCAGACATCTTGCCAGTGACCAAGAAATGATTGTGGTCACATAATGCTGAAAATTGAGAGAAAGTGTATGTGGATTTTATTTTATTTTAGGGGACTATGGGCAGAGAGAGCAAGACTTTTAAGTAGTCGAGGACTGTCAAAACAGAACCAAAAGCTTTACACCATTTTTCATGTAATCCACAGCTGGACAGCATGCCTGTTATCAGATTTCAAAAATAATTGTGCACAGCATTTCCCCATCCCCAGTGAGCCTTTCTGGCTAGAAAGACAAGGGAACAGCTGGTACCAAGCCAAAGTAGTTTAGGATTTTTTTCTGAAGGAGGAAGGATAAAGGAAGATAGAATAATCATGAGCAAGGTTAGTGGGGACTCTCCATTGATGGCACTACTTGGCCACACTCTAGTGTGTCTTAAAATTTTGAGCGTCTTCCCCTCCAAACTATTTATCTTGAATCCTCCTCCACCCTTCCTCCCATCCAACAACAATTAACATTACAGCAACATCAAAGACTACAAGCTAGAGGTGTGGTTCACAGCTTGCATACACATACACTAGCTCTCATGGAGCTAGTGAGAGTATAAATAGTGCGTAGCTGTGGCAGCACAAGCGGCAGAGGCAGCTGTGTACAAACCCATCTGAAATCAGTGGGTACGTGCTCAGCACAGCTAAGATGTACTTCTGCTGCTACCTGTGCTACCGCAGCCACACTGCTATTTATACGCACACTAGCTCAATGAGAGCGAGCACAAGTATGCATGCACAAGCAAAGAAATTGCACTCCTAGCTCATACTGCAGGCATAGCCTAAGACAGTGTGATTCTTTTACAACATAGCACCGAGCTGCTATCCTGTAGGGACAGATATTGTACAACTACAGGAAAGTGGTAGTCAGGGGATAGTCTGACAAATACCAAGCGTCCTTTCAAATCAGGAGAAAGCCATTACCATAGTTTTGACAGATGTCTTAAACTCATCTCTGGAGCTCAAGGGGGGAGTGAGGGAGAGGGAGCAAGAGGCAGCTGAAGGCATGTCATACCTATTCAACAGAGGACCTCTTGCTCTAAAAAAAGAGTCAAGAAATTCAGGTGGGGAAAATATTTTAAACTAAAATAGCATTTATCAATGCATACCATCATGTCAACCACTGCTTTATTTCCCTCTCTGCCTCACACTATGTTTCCATTATTGTTGGTAGAATGAACAAGCATGCATGCCAATCAGGTCATTCACAAACATAGAACAAACGTCTGTCACTACAGATTTACCACTCTGACTACAGCATACCACTTCTGTCTGCAAAAATCCTGATCCATTAGCTGGGTGAGCTCTAAGAGCATGAGCCCTTTAACTCTCACTTACCTTAGCAGACTGGAGATTCAACCTTCTCCTAATGCGCAAATCTTTGTGTTTGTTTGAAAGTGCAGGATTTGTCAGTCAGTTCTACTATAAAACTCCATTGTCTTAGGTAAAAATCTGAAGCCAAATGAATACTTGGTGAACCTCTACTATAATTCTGTGTAAGTAGAATAACTGTACCCAGGAGCAGGCCTCACGTTCCTTCCCCTCCCCACACACTTTCCTTTGGAGATTCAAAAGGAATGTCTACTCAGCCACTAGAAGGCTGCAAAATAAATTGATACATAATATTTTGCACTTCTATGGCACCTTTTTGCTGAGAATAGTAAAGTGCTTATACAAACGTTAATGAATGAAGCCTTACAACACCGTTGTGATGCAAGTAAGTTTCACGTTCCCTGTTTTAAACATGGACAAGCCAACACATAGAGAAAATAAGTGCCTTGCCCAAGGTCACAAAATCTGTTGCAGGCCAAGGATAGAACCCCAGATCTCCTGACTCTCAATCTTGTGCGTTAGCCACTGGATCACCCCTCACCTCAAAGCTGTAAGACTCTCAGCTTATTATTTTAGATCCTTCTTTACTCTCACTGAACTTCAAAACGGTTTCATTTGTTTATATGCAATTTTGCAGGCTGTTGTTCCATAATGCAGAATTGTAAAACATCAGCATTATTGGATTCTTCAATTTAAAACATAACCTCAGTGCAATCATTGATTTTTATACAACATTAAGGTGACAATCAATCATGACTTGAATCCCAGTTAGAAAGAGAACACTGCCATTATTCTCTATACTGTGCAGGACCTGAACTTCACCGGCCAAGGACAGTGTTGCCCTGAGCACAGGGGCTTAATTCAGTGTGTGTGAAATTCAGCACTCCCCAGTGCCAGAGTAAACTGTACGTTTGGGTGGAACCAGCATACAGCTCACCTGCCCAGTGTACAGAAAACCTTTTGCATATCTGTCTACCTTAGATACTTATATGGTGCCCTGACTTCCCGCTTACCATACTATCTGAACACCTCACAATCTTTAAAAGGTATTTTAGCTTTACAACAGCCCTCTGATGTAAACGTTATCCATCCCCATTTACACACAGGGAACGGAAGCACAGAGAGATTAAGTGACTGGCCCCAGTTCACACAGGAAGTCTGTGGCAGACCAGATGGCCTCACCTAGTACCCTAACCACTAGACCATCGTCCTATTCTGCACGCACCTCCCCTTGCAGTGGTTCTATGGTGTGGAATGCCTGCTTCATGTTTTTGTGAACAACTGATTACTTTATTATCACATGCAAAATCATTATTTCAACAGGTGCCCTAATTAGTGAGAAATGTCTGGCTAAAGTGTAGGAGAAAAATCTTATCTTGTCAAAGGAAAAAGAACATACAAAAATAAAGTCTGATTTGCATAAAAATCTGCACTCATGCACTAGGGAACACACTTTGTTTGAGGTCCACATTTTAACTTGCAATTCCCAATAGGCTTGTTTGTAGCCATGGAGAGCAATGTGGGCTCTCGCCAGTGAATAAAACCAACACTATTAGATTGTCACAAATGCAGTTAACCGCAGTGTGTACAGCACAGTGGATAAAGCATCTGGGTTATATGTTTAAGGTACCAAGGTAAAACCCTTGTGGGGTTTTACTTATTTTAGTTCTTCAAGGTTTTTTCATTTACAAACTATAAAAAGCCCAGTTAAACTGTGGGTTAAGTGATGACACTAAGGGCTGATGATACACAAGATACAAACCCAGGACAAGCCCTGCCACAGATCATTCATAATCGAATAGGCAGTGGTTGAGAAGACACCATTCTGAGGAACCCAGAGGACTCTATAACTTAGGAAGATCTGGTTACTTTCTTGTAGAAATCCTAGAAGTAGACGACTCTTTAATAGGGCCTCAAAAGAGGGAAGGATAGTAGTTGGCAAAGTGAGAGGGGGAAAATAATCTATGTGGAGAGGGTGGTATGGAAATAGGCATGGAGACAGAGGACAGTCACTCTAATGACTTGATTGCAGCACCAGATATTGTGATGTATGACACAAACTGAAGAACAGACTTGAATTTCTGACTTCCCTCTAGTTCTTGGATGTTAGGAATTGCAGACTGGGTTGCTCTGTAGACAGTGGGGAGACATCTGGCCCCCAGGCAATAACATCTCCTGTCAGCAAATTTACAAAGCAGCAACAATTAGTTTCATGATGGCAAATCATTAGTAAGTATCACAGATGGAGGTGCAACCTGGTTATGGCCATCAGAAGGGTGGAGCTTTAGATGGGGTTCTCTTCTTCTTGTGTCCTTCCCACCATAATCATAGGTTTTTCCATTGTTGGGCACATAATATGGCCTAGTCTGTAGCCTTGACCAGTTCTTCTCTGGTGCATGGCTCTTCCAGGAGCTGGCAGACCAACAGATGCTCAATGGTTTGTGTTTCACTGCAGTCATACGTATCCGGGTTGTTGGAATAGCCCCACTTCAGCATATTGAATTTTGACCTGCCAACTCTTGTTCAGAGGCAATATAAATATCTCCAGGTTGACCATGACTTTTCTGCTCTGTAGCAGGAGCATTCATGTCATGGCCTCCGTCAGATTTTCTGAGTCTGTTAATCCGGCTGCACACCTACCACTACAATATAACAATTTAAATGGGATAAAATGCATGGTCTTCTGGGGGGAAGGGAGGGAATGGTGAGAGCACACCTCATTTGGATGTATTGGCCTCAAGGTGAACCAGCATCCTGATTGCCAGGGAAGGAGGAGGGAGTAAGAAACACCACCACAACAAAAAAGGCCTCAAGGAAATAAAACACTAAATAATTGTTTAAAAATAGCAAGGACATGCAATAAATCAACCAAATCTGAGGAATTCATAGGATGTTCTCAATGTTTCAAAAGAAAAAAAGAAAAAACCAAGATAAGGGTAGGAGTGAAGGACAGAGAATCAGCTGTATCTTTCAGTGCCGTAATGTTATTTGCGAATGTTTTGAAAATCATGTAACCATTTTAAGTTTGTTTCTTAACAGCATTCCTGCAGTGAAGTACACTAAACAACACACAGAAGATATTTTAATTAAATCAGCTCATTTTTACCTTTCTAGGACTGGTATCTTTAGGATACTGAATGGATGCGATAGGGCAGTGGATTGACTACAGGATCTGTTCCATCAAGAGAGAACTGGAAACTGTCATGAATTGATGGCACAGGGAGGTGTGCTGGCTCAGCTAGTTCTGGAGCAGTCAAGGTCCATCTCATGCTTATGTCACCCAATTTACTAGATAGCATCTGGAATCTTATGGAAGGAAGATCCTTACAAATATAGTCTGATTCAGCTGTATCCATTGGTCCCAAATCACCACAATATCTAACTTGTCTTTGGATTTACAGGGATTTCAGGGCTACATTTCCTTCTGATTCAAGATAAGTGGAAAATCCTTCCTAAGATCTATGCCTAAGAAATAAGAAAACAAAATGTGAAAGTCACTCAAAAGCCTTATTTTGAACAGCTGTTTTATTTAACGGCAGACAATTATGCCTATGTACAACCTTTCCAGTCTAGCTAAATCTTCCATCCTTTGTTGTATCCTTTAGGAACGTCATACTCCGGTTTTTTTTCATGTTTTAAACGTTATGAAAGTAAATTTGGTGCTAGCAAAAGGTGATGAAGTGAGATGGGGGCAGGCTTCTGAAAACACCAGGTCTCCATGTATCCACACTGTCCCACCAATGTGCCTTACTGCTGCATCCAGAGGGACCACGCCCAGGGTAGAGAAGGAAGTTTCTCTGCCTGTTAAGTGCTCCACTGGGGTGCCATTTAAAGTCACCTGAGATCATTTTTATGATATGGGAACACTTGCCCACAAGGAATTGGAATGAGAATCGCCAACTCATTTCAGATGCTAATGACTTTCAGCCAGCCTCAGCCACTATTAGCCTAGGTCAGAGATGAACCTCTGACCTTGAGGTAAAAGACTATTACCCATTTTCAGTCCCCTGAGCCTTTTAATCTCCTCTCATTTCTGAAACAGCTCCGATGGAGCATAAAAAGCAGTAGAATAGACAGAAGTTATCAAACGCTAATGGTTCTGCAGCCAGCTGGCCTCTCCACTCCTTAGCAGAGGTAAGGGTGTAACAACTGTGTTTTACAGGCACCCAACCTCTGCATCCTAAAAGGACATATGTTGGAGACAACAATGGGCTGCATGAATGTACTTCAGTGGATGTGCGAATATGCATGTGTACACGTGTCTATACAGTATATGGAAGTATGTGAGAAAAGGCTTGATGTTCTCAGGATTTCTGAGACACATTATACCTTTGTTTCAAGATGCTGCTAACTAATGGGTTGGTTTGAACTTGACTCTAGCAGGAATTAAACACAAGAAAAAGAAAATCGTGGTAAACGGCCGGATAAGGCTCCACTAGAGAATTCATGCCTGACAGATTTATGGAAACCTTGTTTCCATATGGATCGGTTCTGCTGTCTCCAGAGCACTCGTGGCAGCAATCAGTGAAAACAATGCTAGATCCAGCGGATGTCTGGATGTTTTTAAAAAATGTTTTTATAGAGAGACGAAATAAATATCAGAACAGAACTGTGGATTCTTTGCTCGCCTGAAAACTTTGCTGGCCTAAAAACCTACAAGCTTCTCACTCTAGAGTATAAAATACTCAGATGTACCGCCACATTGGTGGATGGTATCAAAAGAATTATCTGATTTACTGTGTTATGAAACAGTGACATACTCAGCATGAAAATAGAAGGAAATGCATCCTGGGGGGAAAAAAGATAACATCATTAAATCTACAATCCTTTAGTTTCATAGTAAACTGGAATTACATTGAGGGCTGGGGGAACTCGTGTCATCCCATTATATAACTATGTAACAGCCTGTAACCATATCCTACTCAAACACCTGGGAGTAATTGGAGTCATTAAAACACATTGCTGTCTCTGTTGCAGTCACTCATTTTGTGTGTGTGTATGTATAGTGACTGTTGATTATTGATCTTCAGCAAATGTTAACCATAATGGAGCTAAATTCAGCCATGGTATAAACTCTACCAAAGTCAATGGCATTACACTATGAATGAAGCCTATTAGAAAAGGAGTGCTGTTTTGTTCTTCTGTACTGTGCATGTGTGCGTGTGGACAAATCACAGACAAAAATAGACATGGCCACATCCCTCACTCTGTTAAACATTTGACCTCATCTGAATCCAGCCACTGCAAGCTTCAGAGAGGAAGGAAATTGCATTTCTATTTGCTAGGCCGCCAAGTAGGAAGGGAAATCTGGAACAGAAGCAGAATATTAAAAAAAGGACAGACGTGATCATTACCAAGTCATAGCTGAGTATAAGGAAATCAAGTTTTAGGAAAATGTACAACTTTTATTGGGAACAGATCTCAGCTGACAGAGAGGGAGGCACCCTTCCTCCTATATTTAGCTCTGTGTTCCCTTTCCCCACCCCTGGCATGTGCTCATGTCTGATTCTGTATAAACAGAAGTGCTGTGTCTTCCAAGAACACTTCCTCCTTCTGATTAATTTAGTAAATTACAAGAATGGGTGCACCACTTTCCTTTGAGAGTGTCTCACCTGGGAGCCGTTGAGCCAGACTCTTTTTGGTACAAATAGTGACCCTAAGCTTTTCCACAAAATTTGGAGATGGAACACTCATAGACTGAATTTGGCAAGCAGGCAAATCTCTAAATAAGCAAACCAAAAGGAACAATGTTCATAATATATTCTATTATTCCATACACATAATATATACACATACACACACCTTCATGTTATGTAGTGCTTTGAAGATGTAAAGAATTATAGACTGCAAATACTAACTAGTATTATTGCAGCTGGTCAGGAAATGATTTTTGCTTCTACAACCATTAAGATAAAAAAAAAAAAATTATTTTCCTTGAAATTTTTCAGGTTTTTGCTCAAAAAAACCTCCCAAACTGAAAAGTTTTTGGTTATCAAGTTTGAATTTTTCAAGGAACCCCTTCCACCCCACCAAAAAAATTAGTTAAAAATGGGCATTCCAAGAAAGAGATTGGTTGGTTTTTTGTTTGGTTTTTTTTTTTGAACAAATGAGCAAAAATTTCCAATCACATAATTATATTATCCTGATCTTCACACTCTGTGTTTTTACTCAAACGGGGGAAAAGTGGGAACCCATGACTGATTCCTGGTGCCATACCAATGTCATGTACTTCATATGTTAGCTGAGGTGAGCTGGGCATGCTAAAAGAATGATGGAAACTGGCAGCCTGCCCTGCAGCCTTATTCTCTCACTACAGGAGACAAATAACTTCCATTATCTACAATGGGAGTTACTTGTATCCTACAGAGGGAGGACATAGCCTAAAGATCATCCAGAGTATGATCCGCTGCAATGGAACTATACCATTTGACACAAGTATCTGGCCCCAATCTCCTTGGCTGTGAGAGTAAGGATAGTTCAGTGGTTTGGGGCACTGGCCTGGAGACACCTGGGTTCAGTTTTTTGGACCTGGGCAAGCCACTTTGTCTTAGTTCTCCATCTGCAAAATGGTGATTACACTACTTCCGTACCTCATACCATTGTAGTGAGGATAAATTCATTAAAGATTGTCAGGTGCTCAGATACTACAGTAATGGGGGCCAGATAGTACCAAAGATAGACAGACATCATGCATCCCAAGGTTATCTCTTTAGCTTGTATAAAATTGATCCCTGAAGGCTATGAACATGAATAACTTATGAACTCTCCACACGTTACATGGAAAGAAGATCATACAGTATGCTTTTCCCATTGTAATTTACCTGAACTCAGTATTTATGTGCAACACATGCTGCTCAGCCTGTAATGGGGCCAATGCCTTTTCCATTGTCATATACATACATGACAGCTAAGAGTGTGAGCAGGGGAAACAAGCTCCCAACTTTAGTTCAGATAGGAGAAAACCTTTGATTCGCTGTTCTGGGATCGATCTCTCACACTCACAGAGTGTATGTGTGCATATGCATGCCTGCAGGAGTGAAAGAACTAACCTACAGGATAATTTGTGTATTTGAACTATTGCACCCCCCAAAAAATGTTTATGTTTGCATGATGGCATTGCATCCAACTAAATCAAATACTTGAAAATGGGGTAGGGCCTTACGGCTCCAAAAGAACCCATGTGGAACAAAAAGGTGTGAACATGCAGGCACATGCTATGTAAGTAGCATATATTTTACTTAACTCAAAGATCAGCTGTTAATATGAACTAACCACTGCCCTTTTTATACATATATAAAAACATGACATGGTTTAAATCTAAATGAAACACATCCTTTCCATATGGGAAATCTCCCCAGAAGAGGAAAGGTTAGAAAGGGAACATAGAGGGAAACATTGCCACAGAATGGCTCGCTCTCACTTTCTCTTGAATTGACAGCAAATCAGTTATTGCCACGTGTGAAGGGTTGCAGTTGTTTTTGTTTATGTAAAGTTAACTACAGAGATATCCTATCTCCACTTGTGGTCCTGGCAGAAGCAAAAGACTAGGGCAAAACACAGGATTATTAATGTATAAATTATTATTATTACTATTTTTAACCAAGACAGGTGGACCTATAAATGGATATTAAATAAGGGGTAAAACATACAACATGACAGAAGCAGCATCTTTTCCTCACACATAAGGCTTAAACCTGCTTGTGTTACTGACACAAGTAGCCTCAGTGAAATCAATGGAACTACCTGCCTAACACCAGCAAACAGGATCTTTGTTAAAAGAAAGATTTGTTCTCTATTTTGGAGAATATCACCAAAGTGACCTAAGTCAGCCACATTACAGTAAGAGAATGGATGAGACCAAAATCTCAGCTCCAGACTTTGGGGAAGTTTGAAACCAGCTCCAAATCTTACAAATCAATGCCCACTCTAATCAGAATATTATTGGCTCTGTAAGAGAAATCAAATAGAGCTGGTTGGGGAAACGTCAATAGAATCAGATTCCATCAGAATATGCAGTTCCATTGAACCTGAAATACTTTGTGAAATTTGTTAATTTTACTGGAATTTCATTTCAGTGAAAAATGGTTCCACATTTTGCAGCTGGTTCCATATTTAGATTGACACATTCCATATTTTTGTTTTGAAATGACTTTTCATTTTGAAATTTTGTTATATAATGTAATACACAAAATTAAAAAGTCAAAATTGAAATCAAATTTTTTGACTGACAAAGGACATTTTTTTCAGAATATTTTGTCTCAGAGAATTTCAAAATTGTCAGGTTTTGTTCTGATTTGGAAGGAGGTCAATTTTTAAACTTCAACATTCTTTGTGAAATTAAACTTCTGTCCTCTACATAGCTCTAAAATCACAATAAAAAAGCCCTACAAAACAATATGTACACACATCTTGTCTGAGTGTGCATGTATGTATAAAATTCAAAACCATTTTTCAAAAGTTTCTGGAATTCGAACAAAGAAAAAGATAAGATCAGCTTACAATAAAATCTTGTTAGATTTCAATGAAGAATCTTTTTATTGTTCTGAAGTAAGAAATTTCATGTAGTTTTGAATGAAGATTGAATTACACGCAGAGTTGTACTCAAATATTATATCAAATGCTCATCGCTCAGTACAAATGTTTCATTTAAGACAGAGGTACTTGGACTTCTCAAAGCAATACTCAGAATACCAGAGTATTATGCTCAGGGCATTCCAGTTATTTTACAAATATCCCTTTACTATTTACTCTTCATAACCTGGTCTGATTAAAGGTAGTGTATCACAGCACTTCAGGATACTTTCAGCACCTGTCACAGAATTCTGCACATGCAGAATTTTGAATCTAACTGTGCTGGCCCCATTCAACATGCCTCCACATGAGAAATAGTAATTTCTGAATGAACAAAGAAACTCTAGGCCATATCCTCAGCTGATGTAAAACAGAGTCACTGTATTTGACTTTACTGAAGCTACACCAGGTTAAAAGACGTGGATATTTTAAGGCAGACCAATGGGATCAAAGTTTAGATCAGCAAATGTGAGTTGTAGCCCTTAGGACAATGAAGATAATCTCCAAAACACAAACCAAGCCTAACAGACCTTGCAACTGCTGCCTGGGTAACATGAGAGCAGCTGAGGCTGCAACATTGGCTGGCTTGTAAGGGGAGAGCCACTCAGAGCTCAGCCCCAGAGCACCTGATGAACTCTCTCTGGGTGTTTAGCTCTTGGATACCTCCCACACTCAGGTCCATGGGTAGGAGTAGTGAAGATCAGCATCTCCCCCTCTCCTAGAGGCCAGCTCTGTTCCATCCTCAGCCCCCTGCTGGCTGAGGTTATATTTAGAACACTACTGTTCCTGCAAACCTGAAGCCTCCTCCCATGGCCAGTCCCCACAGTCTCCTCTCCAGGATTATGGAGGAGGATCACAGCTCCTCAGGGGAGGGACCAAAGAGTCCAGCAGGTTTGAATGTCATAAGCCAGGAAGCAGGTAGAGCAGAATGACAGGAACTGGAGAAGCAGAGCTGCAGCTGGAGAAACCTGTAGGAAGACTGAGGCACCTTCCAGGAAGGGAACCACTGAGGCCTTACTGTGGGATAGGTACTGAGGTGGCCCACAGCTGCTGGGATGAGAACAGCTGTGGCTGGTGTAGCCTTGAAAACTTGCTTTTTTCCTCACACTAATAGATTTGATTGGGCATGGAAAAGAAACGATATATTTGGTGAGTGGGAGAGAATAAAGAGAATGGAGAAATTTGGGGCAGCACTGAGAGAATTGATGAGTTAGGGATGTGACCAGTGAGTACATGCAAGCGTGATGAGATAGAAGGCTGAATGGGGTGGGGACTAAGTAGCAAGTTGATGGTTGGGGTGGGGGTGAGGTAGGTGAGAAAGAGGGGAGGGTATGCAGGAAAAGAGCATGTGCCAAAGTGTCTGCCTGGGAGGAAATGGGGACCAGTGTGTGAGTATCTGTGGAGAGAAGTTGTGTGTGTTGGTGTTTACGGTAAAGGAGAGCTAATAACCTTCTTGACAATTTTGCAAGATTGCTTCAGCCATATTATGTGTGGTGGAATTTCCCAGATAGAAACAGTTCTGGAGACAAATACCTCACCATTATTCTAACATATTTCACACCCAAGTGCATCAATGGCACTAGCACTGCTGGAAAATGACAATAGCATGGATTTTCACTTTTAGATTCCTCTACTACATCGTTTACCTTCAGCTCACCTATCCATCTTCTTGTCGCCTGAGTGGTGATTATTTCAGAGTGGAAATCACCTAACATCAGTCTGACTGATAAATTGTTTATGAAGGACAAGGAGGAAAAATCCTGGTGCACTGTACCCACCCCTCTGAAATGGTCTGCACCCACTCTTCCATTAATCCTCTCTGTACATACATAAATCAAGGAAGCCATTCTTCAGGTGTCATGGATCAGTTCTGGGTGTGGCTACAGTGAATTACCTACAAGCTTTGGTGAAAATCATGGTGACAAACATTTCACCATAGCTATTAGTTTATATTCTCAAGGCTGTATGCACAAGGGAAAAGGCTGAAAATGTGTTTGTGTAAAATGAAAGCTAAGAAGAGCCTTGACATTTGAGGTGCTCAAAATAAGGAGGGGGACATGACTGTATGCTTCATGGACATTAAAGGCAAGTTGTGGCTGAGCAGAGAGTCCAGTGACATACTGAGGGGGTGGGTCAGGATGAGGCTGCCCTGCCAGTGCCGGGCTGTGGGACTGGAACAAGACAGGTGGGTGCCACACAGTGGATAAGTGCGGTGGGATGGAGCCCCTCCTGCTGGGCTCCACCGCTGCAATGAGCTGCAGAAAGTCCCCCAAGCAGGAGAAGGTAAGTGGCATTTGACTTCCTCCCCTTCCCCCCTGCAGGTACAACTCCCCCCTCCTCCCCCGAGACAGCTGTGGGGTGACATCATCTGGGACCCCTGCTACCCTACACTGGGGGCAGGGGGGCACAAATGCAGGTTTGGCCCCTGGGTGCCGGAGACCCACAGTATGCCACTGATAGAATCACAGGAGTGAGGAAGAGTAAAGAAGTTTTTAGTCCTTTTCTCTGCCAATACAGGAGTGAGCATTGTGGCTCTCTGTCTCCTTTCTTAACTCTGTATTTCATGATCAGGTGCTGGTGTGTGGACAAAAAAACCAGAGCAAAATATTTTTTGTTATCTTCACATTCCAGGACAAATCCCACAACAGCTGTGGAATCTGTGAGTATTCACATCCATCAATGATCTGCTACTCAGAATTTCACTCACCCGGTCATTGTGCAGAGTGACATTTGTCACTGCCTTGCAATGAGCCCACATTGAATTCTTGTTGACAGCAGTTATCTTCACTTGGTATGCAGCTTGGCTGAAGCTGTCCTTTTTATATTTAAAAAGTTTTTCCTCCATTTTGTTAATGCAGATCAGGAAAAAAATCATCTTAAATAGAGATTTTTCCAAGACAGTGCACAGAATAAGTGATACAAGTGATTATTGAACAATGTAACAGGTTTTATGTGTCAGAGATACTACTATGGAAAGAAATGGACTAACATTGCTGGTTTGTACATATTTTCCATGTACTTAATTAAGCATAGGCACATTTCAATGCATATAAATTTCCATTTATGAGTTAATGAATTTTTTCATAGACTGAAGGCCAAATTCTGATCTCATTTACACTTTTGTAAATCTGGACTAATTACACTGAAGTCTGTCAAGTTAATCTATCTATTCTCAAGTGTGCCAGTCACTATGGTATCTAGGCACCAATGGTTATACTCTGGACTTAACACCAGTGTAACTGAGTTAAAAGTCTTAGGTGCTCCTAGGAGTTATGCTAGTCTCCACTAAACAGTCAGAGTGACCTCTGACCACACCAGAGCAGAGTTCCTCAATAGTGTGATAGGCAGCCTCATCTAGTGAACTAAGCAGAAGAGTGAGAGCAAGGGACTCCTGTATTCTAATTCCAGCTCTGACACAGACTCCTCCTTTGGCCTTAGTTAAGTCACTCCTGTTGAAATTCAATGCACCTTGGGGTACCTAATTCACTTAGGCTCTTGTAAAATCTCACCTTTTACTATACCGTCTTAGTTTCCCTGTCTGTGAAATGAGGATAAACAGAACTCTTGTGAGGTAGACATTAATTATGGCAGTTAATTAGTTAATCTTTGTAAAGTGCGCTGCCAGCTAAAATTCACTAGAATGCACACACAGATCTGAATCATTTGTCCCGCTGTCCTCAGAAATAACTATAATGACATTAACTAATATCTAGTAATTAACAATAAACCATAAGATACAGTATGGATAAATAAGTAAGCAAGTATAAATACTGAATACTAGTGACATTTTGTGTTGCAATAATACGCTGTAGATCTCATCTATTCTGCAATACAATGGGTTTCCATTCTGCTACAAGGCTTTCTGGATTCTGCAAGGTTATAGGTTTCAAAGTTAACCCACTGAAAAAAATGGGGACAGATCACATCTCAGAGCTATTGTTCCAGGCTGCCTAAAGACTCAGACAGATATTTCTGCATACATATACACTCAGCCCAGGTTTGGGAAGTTCTAATTGAAAATTTTTTAAAAAGCTTTGATTCTGCAGCCGTTGGAGGTGGCAATGGGTGGATTTTGTGGCTCCGTCTGCAGCTACAGAATCATGGAATGCAGATGATCTCTGACTGAAAATGGATAGAGGGCAGACCTCTGTGCTCATCTTCCTGCACCTCTCTACATCCCTTGCTACTGCTGACCATTAGATACTGCTGTCTCATCTAAGAGAGGTGGTAGGAGTCCAGGAGAACATGTTAAAATGGTGTAAGTTCTTCTTAGAGGGATGTACCCAAAGAGTACTAATGGGAAACTGCACATCTGCCATTAGGCCCCTTACTTGTGGTGTCCCACAAGATTCAGTTCTCTCTCCAGTTCTATTCAGTTTCCACATGCAGCCACTAAGTGAACTGGTCAGACCACACAGATTTAAGTGCTAGCAATATGCAGATGATACCCTGTTCTATTTATCCTTCACCTCATACAACCACACCACTACCACCAAGATGGCCTGAGCGCTTGGATGAGATCAGTTCTTGGCTGAAGAACGGCTGGCTGACATTGCACCCAAGCAAGACAAAGGTTATGTTGGTGGGGAGAAGAAAGCACTTGCAGCCATAGTGCAGTCTCCTTTGATTGAAGACACACCTACAATTGGTCAATTCAGTTCATACTTCAGAAGTGCTCTTGGATTCTCCACTGATGCTAAGCTCTCACCTAGCAGCATCTTCAGGTCATGCTTTCTATCATCACCAGTTGGCTAGGTGATTCCGTCACATCCTGGTGAACAATGACCTGGCCATACTTTTGTCACCTCCCATCTGGTGGTGCAGATATCAAAGCAATGCATTAGCTCTTAGGAAACTTCAACTTCAACAAGCAAAGAATGTTACAGCATGTCTCCTAATCAGAACAGGATATTATGAGCACAACAGATCTGACCTCCTTTCTATACTGGCTTCCTATAAAATACCAAGTCAAGTTCAATATCACTCAATGGCTCACAAACAGCATAAGGCCCATCATCTGCAGTTCTTGGATGAAGACCATGGTCAACAACTCTGCTCCTCAGGGCACAATAGTTCTGTCTGCCACAAGGGTAAAGTTTGTCTGTAGGAGACAAAGCTATTTCAGGGGCCAGCCCAAGCCTGTGGAACACACTACCACAGATGGAAAGATCATCACAAACCTCACCACCCGCCCCTCTATGTGCTAAGTGTGTCTTTGACCTTACCTTCTCTGATATAAACACAGCAGCATGTACATTTAGCAAACAAAACAAAAACAAAGCCCTACCCATACCAAAACAAAACAAAAACCACCATCTACAATGCACATACAATTCTCTCCCTGGGGAGAGGATGAGAGCAATAACACATGGTAGCTGTTAGTCACATCACTGAGCGCATTACTGAAAGGTGCTCAGATGCTCCAGCGATGAGGGTAGTAGTATAAGAACTTATATGGAAAAGTCCTGAATATACTGAACAAGAGCAAGCAGGGCTTTGGGGGACATAACTGGAAAACGTTGGAAGCTTAAAATTAGAACAATTGTTCAAAACATTCTATTCCTCAGAACTAGTGAGATGAACCAAAAGGGGTCACTGAAAGAATAATCCCTTCACCCCCGGAGTGCTTGCCTTCTGATATTAAACCTTTCTTAGAGGGGAAACAACACACATACTTCAACATATTTTGTGTATACTGGGAGTCCATTTTGTACTGCCCCATGAACTCAAGAGGATGCTTTGTGTGTCTAATCATTTGAGAGAGATCTATTCCCAGTTTTGAAGTGCTTCAGTTCGGAATTTGCTTCTATGACATATGCTGGGTACATGACAGCATTTCAATGAAAACCCCCTTCCACGCCCTACTTGTGTAATTTCCAAAACAACTGTAAATGAATAATAAATAAAATTAAGTTCATCTCCCCCCACCTTTTGTATATTATTAGCCTTAGTGAAATGCTGAAATTAAAAATATATGATAATGATTTCCATCTGAACATCAGAATCATTTCTTTGAACAAACTGAAAACACTGAGTCTCTCAAAATATTCAAAGTAAGTCTAGCATATTTAAAATTTTGCAATAGGAGGAAATTCTCATTAATTTTTTAAAAAATTTAAAACCTCACATGGTTCTATTCTTTCTGCTGATAAGAAATTGGAGCCAGCTGTTTAAGCTTCAAATCCAAATCAAATAAATCATCAATTGTTTAAGACTTGAATTACCAAATAATTCTGTCCTTAGCAAAAATTTTACATAAGAACAAAAGAACGGTCATACTGGGTCAGACCAATGGTCATAGTATCCTGTTTTCCGACAGTGGCCAATGCTTCAGAGGGACTGAACAGAACAGGAAATCACCGAGTGGTCCATTCCCTCTCATCCACTCCCAGTTTCTGGCAGTCAGAGGCTAGGGACACCCACAACATGGGGTTACATCACTGACCATCTTGGCTAATAACCATTGATAGACCTATCATCCATGAACCAATCTAATTCTTTTTTGATCCCGTTATAGTTTTGGCCTTTACAACATCCCCTGGCAACGAGTCCCACATATTGACTGTGTGTTGTGTAAAGAAATACTTCCTTTCGTTTGTTTTCAGCTTACCAAAGCAAATCTAAAAACACTGTATTGGATGAGATGAGTCAAGTTGTTCATTTTGGAGGAAAATTCTGCTCTTTCATTGAAGAGTAGTAAAACAAAAACAAAAACAAAAATAGACCTAATCACAAAATCCCAAAGGTAGTCAACCCTGTTTGGGTTGGGAAATTTTCTAAGGTTGGGGGGTGAGGTCGAACACAGGGTTCGGTGGGAGTGGCGGATTAAATTAAATAAAATATTTGGATCCAACAGAGATAGGATAGAGATCTCTGAACTAGCTTCCCTCACCTTATTTGGTTGTTATTATGTGTGGGCCCTTCAAAAGCCGCCAATTAATGATGAGAAGATTGCTGTTAATTGTGGTTACAGAGTGCCAGTGGGAGGTATTGGTTATGGGAGCTTGGCCTACCTGATTTCTAATGTGATGTGTAGCAGGATGCTTGGCAGAAGAGCCCTCAGGCATACATAAGCACCCCTCTATCTATTGAGGTTTATATAAGGTAACCCATTGTATCTGAGTACATTCCACAAGACATAAATCCAAACATTTCACTCTCTTGCAGCCCCTGGCTGACAGGAAGAAACTTATTTGGGATATTCTTTTTTAAACTAAGTGTGAGGATGCTGATGTGATTTGGGAGGGTTGTTGCAGGAAAGCGAATGCAAAGAGGTGGGTTTTTCACTAAGCTCTGGCTGTGGCAAGGGTGAGGATCATTTTATGATGTCTGGCTTTGTGTTCTATAGTCTTGGTCTGGTTCCTGTGAAAGTTTTGTCCCCTGCAGATGCAAGTACTCTGTCAACTGCTTAATTTTTCCAGTGGAGTGAAGCTGTAATGTGAGGTCATCTTGCAGAAGGAGAGGCGATCTCTCAGATGGTTAGGGTCAACACCACGCAGGGTTAGACAGACAATTGTCTGTTTCTCTAATCTCATCTAGGATCTACTCTCAGGAGTGGAAAGCATTGAGTTAGCATAGACCTTGTCTTTCAGTTCATGTTGCTTACTGCAAGGTCAGTGAGGCTTAAAGTTTCTATCATCCATGTTTTAATAATAGATGAACCTCCCCAGCTTTGCATATAAGCAAGCCGTGGCTGAATGATGCAGCTGGTCCTTTGTTTGTTCAGCTTTCTCCAGATGGGTATTTGGTGCAGCATACGCCAAGAAAGGGCAGAAAACTTCACTGTTTGCATATGATTTTAAATGTAGGAAGCTCCCATCTCCAAGTTCAGATTTAAGGGTCCATTCATCTTGCGTTTGAGTTAATTGTGGGAATAGCTGGGGTGTACAAGTTGCATCCCTGAATACAAGTTGACTGAGGTGTTGTCTGTCCAGGCATTGAGGTTGCCAGTGTTTATTTTTCTGACTGTCTAATGTCCACGAGACAAGTTTCTTCTGGGGCAGCTTTGGAGCTCCAAAATTGTCTTGTTCCAAATAGGTATGGCCATACGAGATCTGGTTCTGAGTGGAATTGGTGATTGAGGCATGGGTATAAGTACCTTTATGATGGTCAAATCATTTCCTCCTCTGATTTGACAGCACTCTTGCTTTGGCATTGGACCTGCTCTAATGGTTCACCAACGGAGACTGATGGATCTAAGTGGGCTTCAGAATTCTCTCAGGGAAAATATGCTGCATCCCATCAGTGGCCCAATAGGACATTATCTTTTGCCCACACCTTTGATGCATTAACTGCTAAGAACTTGTCAAAGTGCACTGTCCTCACAGCTCTCCTTAGGATAGAGATAACCTCTGAAAAAAATTATTGCTCCTATTGACACTATAAAAGGCTACCGTGTTAAATGACCATATCAAAATACTATAATCCACTGACATGATTAACGCACAGTTTATTCTTTCTGCGCACATTGAACTAAACCATGTTTTAACCATAAATCCAAACCACTTGGACTTTGGCAAGTCTCTGCGATGGTCCAGGAACACATTTAAATCCTGGTTTGGTCTTGTTCTACTGGGCAACATCAAACTACACTTTAACTTTATAATGGAAGTACCATGTTTTAGCTTGGTCAGCAGATCTGATCATTTTTTGTATGGTTATTTATACAGTGTTGATGGAAACTCAGAACAGGATGTTGAGAATGGGCTATTACTCAATCAATCCCATAGTTGTATTATTTCATCCAAAAGACCAACATTTCAAATAATTCCTTAAGATCTGCCTCATTAATTACATGGTACCAACTACCATAATTAGGTCAGATGTCAGGGACATGCAGCACAATGAAGATTGGGGAAAAATGTAAAGTAATATACTGTTACATCACAAAGATATATTTAAAGAAGAAAAAAGGTGGCAGTCTCAAGTCAAATAATTTAAAACTAGAATGGGGAGAAAAACCTGGATACTACACCTCAGTAACAGAGGAATAGACAAGATGATTTTATACAATATGTTTCTTGCAACAATTTAAAGACAATTTAAATCTGTAAAGCACATGTGGACAGTTTTAGTTTTAGTTTTGAATGCACAGGCCATCTCAGAGGGGGAAACCAAATAAGAGGTAGTATCTATTACTACAGTATATCTAATCCCAATGTAGTTGCCATTCTGACATCCCATTGGGAAACATCAGATGCATGGTTTCATGTGATGCTATCATACATCTTGTTCTCAGATCAATGAGAAGACTTTAACATTTATTCTTGATTGATTTTTGATGGGCCTGAGCCACAAAGTTTAAATCTAGATTTCCCAAATTTGGAAGCCATATGTAATTTAAACAAAGCACTCTAATTCCCATTTGAATAGGTTTTGTTCCTAGCTAGCTAGGAATTTCTAATTCTTTGGACTGGAAAAAAAAATCAAGGACGTTTTCTGCTTACCACCTGACCCCAAAACATAAACAAACTAATTTGTTTGACTCAGAAAACAGGCCAAGAAAGAATTGTAGATGGGTCTGTTTTTAAAATATGATCTGCATGACAGAGGATTGATCAACAAACTATAGTTCCTAAAAGGCATTGCAGAATTCATGTCCAATTGTGATCTATTAAAAGGGGAAAAAAAGACCCTTATGCCGTCAATTTTTATAGTGCCTGTTTGTTTCCCTCACTGATGACTGCAAAATAGCTGTACTTATCTCCTCCAAACACCACTTTGGTTAAGCCTGCCCTGCCTCCTCTGTTGTAAGAGGAACTTGTGGACAAGCCAGCAACCCCCTTTGTCCCAGGTTCTAGCCCTGTAGGTTCTTACCAGTTGCTACACATAAGAGAAACTAAGGAAAGGCAGAATTTCTGCTTCTTTCAGGTAAAGAAAGACAGAAGGGAATGGCATGAAGCCAAAAGTAGAAGTCAGAATCCCATTTCATTTGCACTTAAGAAAGTGAACTTCTTCCACAGAATGTTGACCATCCCCCAAAGAGATTGTCATCCATAAGATCTAGACAAAAATCCTGTTTGAGAACCTCTTCTTCCTAATCCCCAGAGCTTCAGCAATGAAGCAAACGTGACAACGATTGGATAAATAGTAAAATGGCTATAGTACAAAGGGCAAACTCAGGTTGGCCACCCGCTGCTTCTGCTGGAAAATCTTAAGCTTCTGTTCAGAGGGAATTAACCACTTCTGTCCTCTGATATAAAAGGGATAGTTCTTTACATTCCTGGCATACGGCAATCCTTACAGTTCATTGCACTTGAAGGAGTCAGGTTCAGTCTGCATCTCTAGAAGCAAAATTAACCACACAATAGTGAAAGTATACTGAACCATGTTAATAAAAGGATGTTTACAATAATAAAATACAATAAAAATCCCCATTTGCACAGGAAACCACTAATTGTACACAGGAAAATAACCATCCAGTCTGGTTCTCAATGGAAATAAATGGCAGATACATTTAGAACAAATAAGAGGAAATAGTATTTTAGTACAGCGTGCGGTTAATCTGTGAAATTCACCAGCACAGGAGAAAAGTGCAGGCACTATTTCATTTATGGTGAGTTACTTGTAAATTTGAATGGGCTTTTGTTTGTTTGTTTTAAAGAGACAGGCCTGAGCTGTGAATTTTGGATCTGTATCTGGATTTAATCAAGCTCTTCACCCAACCAAAGTTTGGGGCTGTCTAGACCGAGGGTTTCAATTTGTCTCATTAAGAAATGAGGCCAGGTGTAAAATTCAGAACTGTCTCTAGATTCTGAATGGTCCTCAAGTTTTGGTGAGGGGATTCAGTTCAGGGGGCATAGCTGTTATTACTTATTACTTGTATAGCAGTAATGCCTAAGAGCCCTGCTCATGGACCAAGGTTCCATCGTGCTCGGTGCTGTACAGACTACAAAAAGAACACTCAGCTCTAGTTTTATTTTGTGACTGTTTTTCTTACAACTGAAAATGACCTATTGGAAAAAAGTTCATTTTGTATTTCTTTCTTTATGTGGTAGATTGATTAAATTCAAAGCAAAAGATGGGATTCTTTTTTAAAGGCCCTAATTTAGGAAAATACTAATTGATTTTCCTCAATGGCAGTTTTCCTGATTACATAGTGATGAATTACAGCTTTAATACACAAGTGTATATATTGCTTTTATTTATATTTTGTATTACATGAAAAGTCTTTCACTCTAGCATTGTAGAACTAAGTATTTACAAAAAGCAAACCATGAAAATATCATACTTGGAACTGAGTCTAAACAAGCTTCTATATGGGACAATGACTGTCAAAACTGAACAATTTTTAAACCTATCAACTTTGATGGGTTTCCTTTCAGACACCAAAATGTTCATTCATGGTTCAGTCCTGCAGGCCTTCCCAGCCTCTTCTGGTTAATCTGTGTGCTTAGCCAACAACAGGCATAATGAACCAAACTTCAGCTGAAGTAAATCAGCATGCTCAATTGACTTCAGTGGAATAATGCCAATTTACACCAGCTGTGAATCTGACCATGTAACACATTCTCTCTCTCAAACACACACACACACGCAGGGCTGATACAGGAACCTGGATTCTTTAGGTCCAAAATACAGGTGTCTTCTGCTTGAGTGAAAAGGGATCTTCTCCTGACTGGCAGTAGTAGTAGGTGCTCTATCTTCTCTGTAGGCCTGCACATAGAGGACAAGTTATGCCCACACACGGAGCCAGCACATTACAATGTAACTTCCACTGAAATCACTTGGAGTATTGAATATGCAATGATTGCAAGACTGGGTCCTTAAAAAGAACAAGAGAGTTAGAAAACAGCACAGCTAATTCACCGTTTGTTTTTTTTAAAGTCAGCTCTTTCCCACCTCTCCTTTTCTAAGAGCTGTGGAATTTCAACACTGGAGGAGAAGCTGATTACGGTGCTCACTGGCACCAAGCTGTCCAGGCTACACACAAAGGATCATGAAAAGGCAGGTGCACGCTTGTTCCAAATATAGTTCATATAGTACTCAGGCATTTAGAATAAAAGATCTGTTGCTAGCAACAGGACCTTCAAAAGTGTGTGATTTGGCATGCCTGGAGCTGTGAAGTAGACGCAATGCAGGCAAAAAAGGCTGCAGAAGTAATGGGGAAGGAATATGAAGGGTGCTAATTGCCATCTGCCAGTGCCTGGAAAAAGTCTTTGTGATAGACTTTCAGTATGGGAAAATATAATAACAGCAACAAAGTATTTGCAGGAGAACACATTTAACAAAGCAAGGAACATGGAGGTTTAAGAGACACCTGGCAGTGGAAAAAAATGTTTCTCTACTTAAATCCCACATCCAGGCTTCTGTTCTAATATACTGTTATTTTTTATTCTTGAGAATCTGGTAGTTCCCTTTCTGGAACAAGAGCTGGTGATATAATAAAAGGTTAGGTTTTATATAGCATATTTCCATTCTATCATACACATTTTATAACTGCATTTTCAGCAAGTAAACAGATCTGAATATAGTGACATACTCAACATGCACAATTCCAGCTCTGACACTGTACTGCAATGAACAGGCGAGCATGCATGTGTACCACTGACTTTATTGGATGGAATCAGAACTGCTTAGCTGTGTGTCATAAGCCCCTATGCTTCTGCTAAAAATGATTAGCCTTTAATCCAAGTGGTAGGGGTTTGTGCTTTCGGAGCAGAAAGTTCTGAGTGGTACCCTTGTGCTACAAACCTGCAGCTATATAGTTGCAGATATACTGGTGTGTTGTTGCGATTGGAACCATGAACCTTCAATGCCAAAAGTACAAGGGCCCTGCTTTGAGTAATAGATTCTTATAATTGCTGGGGCCAAATACTAGAGGAAGACATAACCAGAGGCACTAACCCAGTGTTTTACATATAATCATCTTGTTTTACAAGTACTTCTGAATATCTGAGGTCCACAGGAGTTCAAGCCCTTTCAGAATTGCCATTCGCTAAGAAAAATCTACGGCTATGCACATGTAAGACTCACACAGGATCAAACTCGTGACTCACAAACCCCTACCAATGGAGCTAAAGAAGTAAGCAGCATTCTCATCATCTTTTCAGGCCACTCACTAGAGGGAGACATGATCACACACATGCTGTCAATGTGAAGTTACAAGAGGCCACAGTACATAGCATCGTGGAAATCATAAAGTCCTAGCTGGCCACAAATTTGTTACTGGACATATCAGAAATTGCCATTGTAGCAGCCCCAACAGGAATATACAGTCTAGTCTACTACCATACACAGGGATAACTTGTGTTATGTAAGAACTTCTCCAAATGAACTGTGTGACACAAACAGATATCCTTTTTCCTGGACCCAGTCTTGAGAATATCTTTCAGCTGCAGGACAGGCTGATTACATTGGAATTATCTGGCAAAGCTGAATTTGTCTGTTTTATCTGATGTTCATTCCAGGTTTTTCTTGACTGAGGGAGAGGGACACAGAGGGCAAAAAAGGAAAGAAGTCTGTTGAGATGCTCAGATGTGCATAGTATAAGAGCTTAAATAGATCAGATTAGATAAAACGGGCTAGATCACAGAGCGACTGAGGAAGAGAGAGGAGCTGAATCAGGACTGGGAAATTAAATTCCTGTCTAGCTTAAAGGAAAACAGCAATGTAATGTATCTACACAAAAGAGTAAATCACTAAGAAGAAAAATTTTTCAAGTGTTTTAAATATATGAAAGAAGTAATATACAGTCAAACAGGAACACGCCTTCTTGACAGACAAAGACAAAGCCCAGGGAAATACAGCTCAGCATCTGAATGCATAAGACTTTAAAATCTGATGTTAATAGAAACAGGTCCAAACTAAAGTTTGGCATTCAAACATCCCCCCCATCCTCAACACTAACTTTGAGTGAATTCAAATATGGATCCAACTTTCATGGTTGGTATATGGGATCTACACTTATAACGGGATGCACTGGTGATTCTCCCCAGGATGATACAGGCAACTGCCTCTGTGATAACTGTGCCCCTGAAAGTTGGGAAAATTCATATCAGGATCCACACTCTGTGATTTTGGCCCATCCCTACTTGTAAGGTCAATTCTAGATTTTAAAATATCAGAGAGAGGCCAAGGATTAAATAGCTAAGAGACTGAACTGCCTTCTCTCCCTTCTTGTCAGAAACAACCCAATTGTGCTAGTCAATCTACTCCTCATGACAAAACAAAACACACACATAATTGCAGATTCTTTTAAATCTGTTAGTGGTCTTTGATACTATTGACCATAATGTTTTGGTGACACAGCTATAGCCCCTACAAGGTCCAAGTTGCTTTGGAGTAGCTTAGCTCATTTTTTTCTGACAAAGTTAGATTTTGAGGTGAGAGGAAACAGTTAGATCCTCTAGTCTGATGTCCTCAGGCCATAGAATTTCACCCAGTTACCCCTATATTGAGCTCAGTAACGTGTTTGACTAAAGCATATCTTCCAGAAAGTCATCCAGGCTTGATCTGAAGATCAGAGGGAATAATTAAGCAATTACTTATCTAACCCAAGGGCTCTCTGATATGGGGTGCTCAAGATTTTTGTCATCCTTCCTGTTTAGTACGAGGCTATTAAGTGGGATTAGTAAGAGGACTTTCACTCCCTCAGTCAAGAGGGACTTGGAACAAACATCAGATAAAGTAGTGATCAATTGTTCTCAATATCCACTGAAGGCAGGACACAAAGTAATCACCTTAGTTTGCAGCAAAGGAGATTTGGCTTGGATATTAGGGAAAATTTTCTACCTACAAGGGTAGTTAAGCAATGGGATAGGTTTCCAAGGGAAATTGGGGAGTCCCTGTCATTGGAGGTTTTAAGAACAGGTTGGACCTCTTGAGGTCTCTTGCAGCCCTACATTTCCATATTCTATTTCCTGAACTTACAAACTAACCTAGGAATGACAGACAAAAGAAAGGATGGACAGATGCACTATTATCCTAATTTTAGAGATGAGAAACTAAAGCAGAGAGAGAAAATAAATGACTTGCCCAGAGTCACACAGGAAGTTTTAAGCAAAGCTGGGACTTGAACCCACATTCCTCTAAGTCCTACTCCAGTGCCTTAATGACAAGACCAACCCTACTCTGTGCTGCTCAGGCTGTCCTTGTGTTGTAGATTGATGGAGTACTTCGCTCTTCTCATTGGCCACCTGACTGCTTTCACAAGCACAAGGCTGCTTTTTTATTTTTTATTTTGCTCTGGCACAAACATGTTTTGTAAAATTCCAGAGATTGGCACTGCTGTCATCACCACATAAATTTGCAAAGCACAAACTGGAGCTTTCCCTCCTCTGCCATTCTGAACATCCATTTGGAACCTTTTCCACAATCAATTTGAGGCTGAACTTATTGCTGCTTTGTTAACTTGAATAATGCAGAAACAAATTTCTTTTCCACTTGATCTGCTTTTTCTGTGCATTTGTTACACTTAAACCGTTAAGCATATTTGTTAACTTGAGTGGCATTTTTAAAATCACAATCCCATTAACACAATGAGTTATCCCATACATGAGTTACTCATCAATCATTTAATTGAGATGTCTTGGTCCCCGCCCAGATGTTCCCTTTTAGTTGATACTATAGTGTTTTAAAACTTTGGATAATTATAGTCCTGTAAATGCAAAGTGCAAGATTTGTTGGCTGCTGCCAGCTCCTCTCTCCTTCTGTAATGGCTTCATTGTCTAGTAATCATCTTATTCACAATGGGAAGGAATCCATGTCAAACAGGGACATCCATTCAGAGTCACCCTCCCCCCTCTGCTGGGTAAACAGTAATGGAAGCATTGCTGATAACAGGGCCAAGCAAGGTTACAGAACACTGCAGATAAATTTCACTTTGCTTTCCGTTCTTCCCCCCAAGCCCAAAAGGGCTACATGAAACAGGAAGAAAGATACCTTTGCTGTAACATTGTTCTCTAAATTGATTTATAGCATGGTTAAATCCTGTCTACACTGGACAGGAATACCTTGTCAGCAGCCTTTTAACAAAAACATCATAATCTAGGGCTCTTGCCTATGCTGACAAAAATAGAACCTATAATTTCACCTCTGTTACATTCCACATGTGGTAGCACTGGCGAAAAATGTAGTTTAGATGGAAATTGGACAATTTAACACCATAATGTCTAAGCCTGCTCAGATCAGCTGGCTTCTCCTCTCCACTGACCCATCATCACTAAATCCCTCCCTGCTGTGTCCACCTCTTCAGCACACCCTTTGCTCAGATGAACTAGAGCAGTTCTGTTGTGTTTAGGCCTTTCTATTCTTACCAGTTGGTCAGCAGGGATCCGCTCCTTGTCCTTAGAGCTGTGTTTCACTTGTAAGCCTACAGATTCTTCATCAGTTCATAAGTAGCATAACTGTACAACTCTGAAATATAAAAACCTAATGTTGTTAAATTGAAAAATTAATCTCTGTAGAATTTGATGGAGCCATTAGAAAAGTGTTGATACATCACGTGAACACTTAACGTCAGAGAGTTCATGCACACAAACTAAACTATTTCTATTTAGATTTTGTAGTGTCCTAAACTTAGAGTGCTTTAGAATTGTGGAAGTGTCCCGATCACATTAGCTTTAAAGTTCCTTTAATTGCTTAAGGACATCTCAGTTAAAGGGAACCTATAAAGAAAAAAATTGTCTTGCTCACTGCATTTTTTAAAAATACATATTTTTTTTTGAAAAATTATGACTTTTTAAAAAAATACCTGGGCTTGGTGTTTCTTTATTGCTTCTTTTATATTTCTTAAGAATTCTAAACAGATTTTTTATTTATTACATTAGAAATTCACAGGTTGTATCCTGATTTCCTGGAAGAGTCTATGGATCACTGGAGAACTGGTAGGATCATGACATCAGTTATACCATGCAGTTGAGTTGGGAGGTGATTTTTATTCAGACTCTTTGTTTTGTTAACTATTTAACTCAAACACTTAAACTCTTAGGAGAAAAGATATCCAGGTTTAAGATTTAACACCACTCTTTTGCTTTCAATTATGGGGTGAGAAAGATCACAATCAACCTTTAAGACCTCCAAGTAAGCATCAAGGAAAACCAGACTTGAGATTCCTGATATTTCTAGAGTTTAAAAGAAAAAAGAAAAAAAGGAGAAACAACCTTTAAGCCATCTCCGTTTTATTTTGCCTTTTGGAAAGTATAAAACTTATGTCATGTTCATATGTTATAAAGAATGTTAAAAAAGCACAGCTCCATTTTTTCCTTTGCTTCTTAAAAGAAGGATGCGTCAGTTAAGGGCTGGCTAACGTAGGTGCTTTGGCTAATCTAAAATGTTTTATATCACTGCTGAAGCACTTTCAGAAAAAATTAGCAGCACTTTCCTCTCTTTTTTCTTTAACAAAATTAAGTGCAAAATTAAGAAAACTAAGTGCAAAAATTACTGTTAAGGAAATTTTCAGTTTTAGAGATTAGGCACAAGTCATGAAATTCAAAAGTTAGGCCCCAGTTTCACAAAGATATAAGCATGTAAATTTACATATGTTAGTAGCCCCATTAAAGTCAATAGGACTACTTATGCATGTAAAGTTATGTAGGTGCTTAAGGTTTTGTAGAATCAAAGCTTTTAAACGGTCTTCAACCTAACCTGCATTTATATATGCACCAACATGCTTTGTTTAACTTGTGCTCACAACTTATGGCATTAGGTCATTCTGGCTATCCTGCCCTGGATCAATTAAAACACTGAGCAGAAACCTTAATTTCTGAATTTGTGGATTTTGAGTGCTCTGTTCTATTCAGGTTCATATATCACATTCATCAGCAAAGTAACTAAGCACCATCCAGTAGTGCATTAAGCAAGATGACTAACATCTGTCATGTTTGTTCTCTCATCCTCTCCCCAGGGGGAGAAGTGTGCGCAGTGGAGTGTTTTGTTTTGGATTATATATATGTATTTATATACACATATACACTGCTATATGTTTATTTTAGAGAAGGCAAAGTCAAAGAAATACGTCTCGACTCAGGGCAAAACATGGTGAGGTTTCCAATTTCTCAACTTTAATGACATGTTAATGCAAGTTTTTGCCTTTAGTATGCATATATAGTCTATCTGAATTTGTTTGATATATTTTGTATTATATTTTTATTCTGGATCTGTATCAATTATTTATACCTACAGTAGAAAGAGAGAAAATAAGAGCAAGAGATCTTCATTTATTGTTCCCAATTAAATCATTTGTTTGCATAATATGGAAGAACTGTAACAAAGTCACTTACAGGGAAAATCCAAGCTGCTCCAAACTGGAATAATTACCTTTCAACTTAATCTCAGGAATTGCATTTAATTTAGTTGATTTAAATGGATTTACTTTGCCAGGAGTAATGTAGTGGATCATGTTCATGGCACATTTAGATAAAAGCACAAATGGGTTCCCTGTGGAAGGAATAAAAAAAATTGTTTATATAAAAAACAGTGCTTTATTATTGTTGCTTGATTGGTTCAAACAGCAACATAAATGAATTAAACAGTGGTAACCTAACAACATTACACATCACTTGTTACTTATAAAAATGTCACCATTTGTATTAAAAGCGAACTAATAAAATCAAAAGCTCCATATTCTCTCAATAAGCACTAATATACATAGTGCATTCTCTTTTAATGACTGAATTGTTCTATAACTAATTTAAATGTTGTTATATTTTGAACATAGTAATGCTAGAATAATAATGTCAGTAATTAACAGCAGCAATCCAGGGCATTGGATGATGCTACAACATTATAAATACACGTTTTTAATACATCAGATTTTTTTTAAAATCAAAATACATCTTATGTTTTATTTAACTTAATTTTTGACTAGGTTATGTTTCTCATAGAAAGCGCAAAAAATTAATTGATGTCATATACCATCATTTTTAGGTTTTAAAGTACATTCACAGACTACCATTTCACACCCACTCACTAAAACATGTCGCTCATTTCTTGCAGGATGTAATGTTTCTTTTTGGTTAGAATTGTTTGTAAGTGATCTAGTTCTCACACTCTGCGTGTGATTGGGAAGCAAAGCAAAATGAAAAGATCCCAAGATACTAGTGCAGGAAATATCCCTGAAATAAAAGAGAAGATAATTTGCAGCCTCTAGCAAACATTAGTGATTTTCCAGAGCAAACAAACAAACTAGAATATCCTTAAGTAACTAATCAGTCTAGATAACTCCTCGCAGAAGGAGGGGGTGGTGGCGATTGCTGTTTCTTATCACCATTCCTAATGTGACAAGCTCACCATCAGAAAAATTAATCACTTCATTTGCAGAGGTGGGTCAGCATTGAAAACTGTCCTCTGAATGCCTCCAAGCTTGTGTGGGATTCAAATCTGAATTCTTAAATGCACCCTTATCCTGCAACCCAATCAGGCAGGGGCAAACATAATTTACCCTTAGTTTCAGAAATCCGTTTGCTTGTTTTAAAAAAAGAGTTTGAGTGAATTGTAGTTTCTTTAAGTTTTTTATTCAAAAGAACTCTTAATTTACAATCAGGGTAATCCCCAGGCCAGGGTGGTCACCGAGTTTACATCTACACTGCAACAACCAACCAACCTGGGCAGTAGAACCAGACACTCTAAGCAACTGTTTAGTCTAAATTATGCCTAGAGTCCTGAGCAGCTCAAGGGGGCCCTTATTCACTTTTGTTGTTGTTGTTGTTGGGGGGAAGGGTCACACAAAAATTATTCCTACTTAGGGCCCCCAATGGGCTAGCTTCGCCTCCACTCAGAACCAGGTCAACTGACTTAGGCTCATGCCATGAGGCTAAATAGAGCAGCGTAGATATTCCTGCTCAGGTTCTGAGACCCATCCCTCTCGCCTGAGCTCCAACCTGAGGGAGACATCTACAATGTTATTTTTAGCCTTGTAGCACCAGCGCCACAAGCCTGAGTGAGTTGCCCTGACTCAGTGCAGAGGGTTTTGTTTTGTGTTTTTGTAGTGTTGCTGTACTCTCTCACTCCAAGTGGGTATATATAGTCAGACAACTGTATAAGTGATGCACACCTGCGACCCGATGCTACCATCCTGATCTATAATACAGAGACAGGGCCTCCTGGTTGCATTGCTCAGGTGCTTCTTCACTATTGCTTCCATCTGCCCCAAGGCAGTTCATCCTCACAGAAGACATAATTTGGCCCTAATAATCGAATCCATAGAAAAGAGCAAACTTCAGAAAGTCTAGATTCCATTTAGATAAGTCCCCAAGAGTTCACAAACTGGCCCAGAAATACTTTGAAGAACAGATTTTCTTGGGTGGTTTCCTCCAATGCATCTTGAGTAGGGCTGGGTTGTAAACAATTCAAAAATAGCCCCCCCCCCGCACCAGTGCTGTGTTTCCCATCCACTCTGAAATGGAGTGTGTCACAAAAATGAAAACAACCAAAAGAATAACTAGACAGGCCTGTCTCTCTGCTCTCTCACACTTCATGCAGTCATTTACACCTGGGCAAAGTGGGTGTAAAACACTACCACATGAGAATTCTCCACTCATACTGATGGCAATGTGTTACGCCCATTGCACACGGGGTAAATGTTTACGCAAGATACAAAACACGAAGAATCAAGTCCAATATTTTTTGCAGTTCTGATTTTGAATTTAAGGTTCTTTTAGATTGATTCTTGTCTTATCCAAACTGGCCCATGTAGATCTGCACTTGGAATACCCACTTCTCCTACTGTTCAGTGGTATCTGGAGTGCTGAACCCTGGCACCTCTGGGCTTGCCACACCAGTTATGAAAGTAAAAAAATGTCTTGAGCCCTGGGTCCCTAATTGCTTGAGCCCCTGCATCTATTTCATTACAAATTAAGCACTGGGTAGCTGTGTGATGGTCCCTCAGCAGGCTACCCCTTCTGGGATCCTTTTCCAATACCTCAAGTGCACCTTTTTTGAGGGGCAGGCCTGTGCCACCACACCTCTTTGGGGTGGGATCCAACCTTTCTCCAAAACTTTCTCCAAAACTCCAGAAACTGCTGTTTCTCTATTGCTGTAAATCTAGTTTTAACATTGCTAAATCTAGCCCTCAAGAGGAAGTAACTAGGTTTACTGAAGAATTTTTCCATCAACCTTATAGTGTCTATACTGGGCTTAGGTTGGCTTTAGCAGTATGAATTTTTCACACCCCTGAGCAACGCAGTTGGGTCGACCTAAATTTTAGGTATAGACCAGGCCTGATTGGGTGTCTGGGTTACACTTCTCTGGTTGTCAACCATGTTCCCTATCAGGTCCAATAAGGTTTTGACCATACCACCATCCACCTTGGGAGCCTGCGGTCAGCAATAGCATGCAGTGACACAGAAGCAGCTTTTCCAAAACATAGTATGATGTATTTTCCCAAACAGCCCACAGAGTTTAGAAAAGTATATTTAAAATCACGAAGACCAGTACTCAGATTGTCTTATCTATACTTGGCATTCCCCTCAAGCCCTTAGGAAGACATGAGTTAGCCTTGGTGTCCACCATTCTCCCTGGACACCAAGTTACGGCCAGCTTGCTGTAGACCCTGATTTCAAGTCAATCTGTTCATCAGCATCGCTGCATGATGGCCCTGTGTCCCTGTCAACTTCCAGCTGAGCTGACCATGTCACCCTTCCCTTTCTACCAGGGTACCTCTTTCTCTCCTCAGAGTGTTTTGATCTCAGCCCTAGTCTTGGAAAGAGAAATACTTCATAATTTGAATGGTGTCAACCAGGTAGATTCTTCCCCCAGCGGGTGGCCCAGCTCAGTGTCTTAACTTCTTTGAAGCAGATAGGTACCTGAGAGGCTATTTGATCTATGGCATTGTTTAATCCTTCCTGGGTTCTTTAACAAGCCCTCTTTACAGATTGCTTTGGAAATGGAACAGGGAAACCAAGTCATACATAATATTCCTAAGAGACATTTTCCCAATTTGTCACAGTCTTGATCCAGGGTTTTAGTTCAGACTCATCTCTAATATTTACTAATTATGTTCTGCCTGAGACATCATGCTTCTTTCTTAGGGCAGGTCTATGCTTAAAACGCTGCATAGGCGCAGCTGCACCAATGCAGCTGTGTCACTGTAGCGCTAAAGTGAAGACGTTCCTGTACTGACAGAAAAGCTTCTCCTGACGGCTTAGTTGAGCCACTTCCAGGAGAGGCTGTAGCTATGTTGATGGCTATACCATCCAAATAGCGCTGTCTATACCAGGTGTTAGGTCGGTATAACTGTCTATCAGGGAGGTGGATTTTTCACACCCCGTAGCAACATAGTTATACTGATATAATGTAGTGTAGTGTAGACTTGGCTTTACACTCTTAAGGGTAGATTTCCAACTCTCTCATATCATCCCTATGAAGTATAAGGTCTTTATTTGCGATGTGTGAAATTAAAGCCTACCGGATATCAGATTTCATTACAACCCCCACATTCTAGAGTCATTGAGGGCTGTGAACCACAGTGTGATCTTGGGCCATGTTGCAAGCAAACGCCAGCATAATTTATGGTTTTGGGTGGAAATCATGTAAAACTCAGTGCATTTGGGAGAGTTGTGCTCTAAATTTCAAGTTCACTTGAACACAAAGCTCAGGGGGTGCAAACACACATGAACTGATAACAGAATGAACAATCATGATCCCATGTTAATGGAAACCAGTGCAGTTTTCATAGCCATAGCCACTATTCAAGTTGTGCAATAATAAATATAAAGGAATGGGGAAAACTCCCAAAAGACTGAGGTTTCAGGGAAACCTGGATCAGAACCTTGCCCTGATATAAATTGCCATAGCTCTAGTGACTTCAGTGTTGCTGTGCTGATTTATGCCAGCCAAAGATATGTACCCCTTTCCCATCTCTATTTTTGTTGTCTATTTTGCAAAATATCTAGAACTTTTAGGCCCTGTTTACACTGTGACCTGTTTATAACATAGACTCAAACATAGATTCCCAAAGCATGCTAAAATCTCCAGACCGAATTCAGGAATCCAGTTATCACAGTTTGGTTCTGACCACACGGCAAGAAAGAACTGTGTTTTAAGCATGTTGGGATTTCCCTATTATAATCACATCCCCCATCTTGCTAGTGTTGATCTTAGAAATGTTTTTATTCAATTAATTTACTATCTCCCTGTCCGAACTTAAAACCACAAACCTTGAAACGGTCTAATAAACTATATGTGCAATAACAAAATATTCTTAGTTATGGGGTTTGGTTTTTCTTATCTAGGAAGACTCTCTCTCTTTCTGATCTATTACACCCCTTCCACAGAGGAAATCAGTTAGCATCTACGCTTCATAGTTTTACGGTGCTATTCTCAAGCTCACATAAGAAGCAACCACAAACAAGTTTTCAGTTGGTATGTTCATTCTCAGCTCTCCTTGTACTATTGAATTGAAAGACTTGGGCTAAAGGCTGTTAGCTTTCTCTTTTGTTCGGTGAGTCATTTTATTTGTTTCCTCCATGTGACATTTGAGTGGTTTGCATGTTCACATGTGCATGTGCCTGTGCTGCTTTTGTCAGGAAACAGAGGTGATGCTCACACTTACAAGGTGTGAGTTCCTCTAGGGCTGCTTGCTCCCCACAAGGAGTGGCCTGACTACTTTCATCAGCAGACGCATCAGCAGAAACCTCCTTTGTAAGAGCAGTCAGAGATCCTAATCTCATTTCACAAGCAGTCTCTAAGGCTATTTCTCTGAAAGTGAGCACTCAGGTTTAGAGATGTCAAGAAGAACTGGTGGTGAAGTTATTTATAGTTGCAGTAGCTTTTGTTATAGTAAGTAAATAGTAGAAGGGCAACATGAAACCGAGCTAAGCAAAATTATTTTTCATTGACAAGTACACGGCAGCTCGTTTACATTATAGTGAGGGAAGGAGTTTGAAAAGGAGCTTGAGAAGTGGAAGGTTTTCAAACCAGAATGTCTCAGCCTGGGATGCCTAAATCTACTTTTGGCACTTAAATAAAAGTGGCCCAATTTCTAGAGATACTGAATATCTGTATTCCCACACTCCTGTGAGAATGTGGACATCCCAGAATTTTGACATGGTTGAGTCAAAATCCAGATCTAGATTCAAATATTGCAATTTGACCCTCTCGTTAAAATGTATAAAATTACAGCCCCAAACATGATCATCCCTGGATGATGGGGATTTCAAAATCCAGACCAGACCACAGAACTAAATTTTGTGACTTAGATCTCACTCTGATATTGCAGTGTTCAGGCTGGTGTGTACATATGCGATTGCCTTCCAATGGGTGCAATTAGAATTCTCAATGGCATATCATAGGTGCTGGAGTGCTAACGAGTAAGGGAGATTCTCCTTTATCTCATGCAGCAGTGGTCTGTTTTTTTGGAGCAGACTGACTGGCATTCTAACCCAGTTGCACCGCAGTATCATCAAAGAGCAACAAACAAACAATTGAAAATGCTCAGCTTTTTATCTATGGAGTTTGAGTTGTTTTACTTTCTGCCACATGCAAATGTCAGCTAATGACACCAAAACATGGAACATGTTGCTATATTTTGCAAAGATGACTGACAAATTCACAAAATAACCATATATTTGTTCAAACTGACTAAGTTAGTGGGGCTACAAACATAAGCTTGCAGGCCTTAGCACCAGCTAACACATTATTAAACATCATTGTCCTTGTCTACACTTGTTGTTTAATGTGTTGAAAAACCTGTTAATTTTAATGCATTAACTCATATGTTTTAAAGCAATACACATTTTCCCAGCCTAGACAAACCTTTGGAAAGTTTTCTTTGCAACTATAAGGGATAGAAATACACTTTTATTTCAAATGGAAGCTTCGATTCTGCACAATCTAAATACGCCATAGCCATGCAGACCACACATATACATCATGAAAACCAGATAAACTATGGTTAACACACTTGTTCTACAGGGTTTTTTAGTGTCATTCACTGAGAGAAAGATAAGAAAGAAATTAGCTTGGCATTTAGTTCTGAAAATGGTGAAGTACATAATCATTTTTCTCTCTCATGAGTTAGTTCCGTAGTCTAAAAAGCCAGGTCTACATTAAAAGAGGTTTACCAGGATAGTGCTTTTGCTGGGATAAGTTATACCAGTTCCCTGAACGAAATAAACTACACCTGCAAAAGGACAGGATAACTGCATCTACACCAGGACTTTTGCCAGTACAAAGCTGTATAAAAAACCACCACCACACCCTAACCAACATCATTGCACTGGCAAAAGTTTCTAGTGTAGAACCGTCCCAAGTCCAGAACCTGGAATAGTTCTGTCTCCCATACTTGTAAGGCTACCCCGGGTGTTCAACAGTCATTGAAGCAATACACCTCATGTCAGAGAGGGTGGGGAGGAAGTGCCTCAGGTAACAACAAGCAACCCTTCTTGATGACTAAGGAGTGGCATTGACTCTCCCATTCCCGCCCGAGAGATAGTGGGTATTATGTAATTATGGGAATTCCAAGATGAGAAAGCTTAGAAAAGTAGAGAACTCTACAGGAATCCGATATGGAACTCTGATTTGGGATGGGATGGGGTCAATGCTCTTAAATAATGGATACTCAATAACTCCCTTTTGCAGTGGGAGGAAGGGTGTTTGAGGCAGAGGGAGGTTTCAGAGTGGTAGTACAAAGTGGGGCAAGGTAATCCAGTCTAGTGCTCTCTTCACTGGGTTCTATTCCAGGCTCTGTCATTGGCCTCTTGTGTGACCTTGACCAATCAACTCTACATTTTTAGCCTCTAGCTCCTCATCCAAAAGATAGGGCTAGTGACATTTGGAAAGTTCTTTGACATCTATGATTGAGTTATACTTGAATTGGTTCACTGTGCCTTCATGTGAGGGATATAACATTTAGGACCAAATCACATTTTTTCCTCCCCCTATGTCAAGACCATTTTAGAGGAAACTAAATTCTTCACTCACACTATTCACTGAATTAAGTATAATCCACCCCAGCACTTGCCATCTTCTCAGCCTCACTCACACACTCCTTCAACCCTGAGAACATTCTTTCACACCTAATGGAAGGAAAAGGCGGCTGACAGCTTGCCCAATAAGAGGAAAAGTTAGGAGTAGAATTTAACAAGTCATCTGGGATGTTCAGTTAATATATTTTCTATCATGTCTGAGGAAAAAAATATACACTTTTTTTGCTGTTGACAATAACCCCAGGAACTTTGTCCATCTCCCTGGCAATTCTCATCAGTAGTGGTCATGATCATGTAAGAGCTTCTCACAAATGCATTAATTCCCCTTTCTGCTCTCTGTCCTCACCTTTCCCCTGGGTATATCTTCACTGCATAGTGAATTAGTCTGGGTGATTGGCAACCAGGTCTGAGCACCAGGATCAGCCTAGCCAGGTTATGAACAGCCACACTGTAAAGCGATATCCAAGTGACTGTGCTCTCACTGGTGCTGCACTCAGCTGTGCGTACTTCTGGGGGCATATCCCATGGTTCTTTGTGCTGCAGTAAGCTGAGCTGCTGTATGACTGATTCCCAGTGAATTGTGGGGAAACACATCTGTCTTTCTGGGCACACAAGGGAATCATGGGAAGGCACTGAAAGACTATCTGCACTCGAGTGGTTTAGACTGCATCACCACTGCAAAGTGGGTGAGTTACCAGCCTCAGTGAAAGTAGAACCAGGGCTCTAATCCACACCCTTCAGCCAAGCTGGCTAGCCCTGCCTAAAAGCATGGAACGTGAGTCGGGGCACCACTTGAGGGAGAGCCCAGGCTAACTCTGCAGTGGAGACAATCTCCAAAGGGGAGACAGCATTTTTTTTTTTTTAAATAAAGAGACATTTCTATGACACTCATCACATTACTCTGAGTGCCTTTCAAACAGTGATAGATTTAGCCTCACAATTCCCCATAAAGTAGGGAAGGATTTATTATGCCCAGTTTTCAGATAGGACATCAGGAAATGAAAAGATTTCAGTTCAGATTTTTGGAAGTGACCAGTGATTGTGGAAGTGTCTGGTTCTGGATGCTTTAAGTGGGACCTGATTTGCAAGAAGTGCTATCTTCACTAATCAGGCTTCTTTTAGGGGCCTCAAGTTGGGCAGCCAAAAATTGAAGCGCCCAGAATGACTTGGCATTTTTTATACTTTGTTTTGTAAAACAAGGTTTTAATCCATCCTTCCTCCATAAGGTCCCAACAAGATAACAAGGACATGGACCAGGCCTTGGACAGAACCAAACACGAGCAAATCCTCAGCTAATCAGCAATAATCATCTACAGCAATCCATCAGCTAAGTAGTAGGAGGGCATAGGGAATAACATTCAGAATAGTGAATGTGCTCCTTCACAAATACAGGCAGCTAAGTACAGGAGAATCTCTCTTAGTTGTAACTTCTTTTCAAGATTTTTATAAACTTTTCAAATCACCTGCCAGACGTTCATAAATGTTTAAGCAGTTTGATTTCATCTAGTGGAAGTCAGTGATGCAGAGCCAGTCACCAGTGCATTACAGTGTCCCGGATGCCATCACCCATTTTGAAGTTGAGAACTTTATCATGTGATCTATTGACATTCTAGGGCAAAGGTTTCCCAGATCCATGGACCTCTGGTAGTCTATGGCAAGCTGGCTGATCACATTATGCAGTCTTCTCCTCCCTACTTCCAGATGCTGAACTGCATTAAAAGATTACAATAGTTTTCTAAGATTTCTTTTCCTTGAAAGCAATTGTTGTAGTTGATATAGGGATATTATGTAACAGGATGAGAGGCAATACACAGTCCTGAACAGAAGGAGAGGTAGTTTGGGAAACAATCTCTATATTAAAAGGTGGTTTAAAAAGTATTTAAAAGTTTGAGAATCTCTTATCTACAGCATTTATTATCCATCACATGTCCTCTGACACTGATCAATTTCTTATTAATTCCGATGGGTGAAACAACCTTGGGTATAAAATGCATCTATTTCTTGGATGGATACCTACAAAACAACAACTTATCCTGCTGCAAAATTGTCCTCTCTTTTCGCAGTCTTAATAGCTTTCATTTCTGACATCACATTTGCCCTCCAAACAGCTGCATTTTCAGGGCAGGTAAGAAGTTTATTTGAATTACTGATTTACACATCTATAAAGCATCTAGAATAGTGAGTACAGTTAATGACCTCGTGAACTGATCTTTAGTCCTTGGTGGAGTATCCCCAGTTGGAAGCATGTTGGAGAACATTCTATGTCTTTGCTGCCTGATGAGTCGCAATGGATCACAGATAATGTAAAATAAGACCAAAGGGGGTTAAGCAGTATAGAAACTGTTGAATCTCTTGACTAGAAGAAATATTATACATCACAAATAAACCTACTGTTATGAAATTGCCAAATCCCTTAATACTTTTCTTGAGGCTATTGGCTGTCCCATGAATCTTGCAAGTTTGTGTTCTTCACAGGCACATGAGACCCGTGGGATCAGTTTACAAACCCCAGTTTCTTCTTTCTTGGGTTATCACAGATGAGGAGAACTGTAGTGGCAACTCCCTGACTTGGGCCTCTGCACTGGCCGCTTTGGCTGATGTATGAGTAGCTTAAATGACCTCTGAACAGGGCTGGGTGGAAAATGGTTTTCGTGTCTTATGAGACTTATTGAGATTTTGACTCGGGTTCCTGTCCTGAAGCAGGACAAAAAGTCAATCCTGAATATTATTTCAAACTGAAAATCCCCTCAAAAATTTCAGATCAGGTCAACGAAAAGTTTCCTTTAAATAATTTCAAAATGTTTTGTTTCAATTTTTTACTATAAACTTAAATTTCAAAATGAAAACTGGTTCCAAACCAACAAATGGAACTTTTTGGTTCTGAAAATGTTGAAACAGTGTTTCAACAATTCTGAAACTTTATTCAAAATTTTTTTTAATACAGGAAATTTGTTGAAACCAACTCTTTCCTGAAAGCAGTTTCCGTTTCAATGAACAGCATTTTCCGATAAACATTTAGTCAAAACATTTCCAACCAGCTCTATCTCTGAATGGAGCCATTGTAATGTAATGGCTGTAGATGCATGTGAAGTTGCCTTGTAATGGCTGGCCTACAGAGAGTCTATGGCAATCTATTACTATTAGCTAAAGTTCTGTTCGCTTCCTTGACAGAGCTCTATGTTTTTGGAAATGAAGGACCAGAGTTCCAATCTCAGTGTCCCAGCTGCAGGCATGTGTGATTTATACAGAAATTTACAGTCAGTTTGGCCACTTCCTACACATTTTAGTTAGTGAAGAATTCCTGTGGTCACTTGTATGAGTAAGGAAAGCAGGACTGGACCAATTATCTCTGTTGTCTGTCCATGAATTCATTACACTATATCCAGTTCACCTCTGTGTAGGATGGTTTCCACGATGTGGTGGGGGCATTATAAGAGGACAGCATAAAATGAGGAAAGGATATTTTGGCTATGGAATCCCTTATCCCCAGACAAAAGGTCTTTTTATTATTATTGGTATAATGGTAGCACACAAAGGCCGCAGCCTTTTGCTGTAGTCCTCTGCCCTAAAAATTGCTATAATCATGTGGGAAATGTTCTTTAGATTGTGCATATCAGTTTAAATCAATACAATTGATATTTTTATGGAACCCTCCCAAATCCTGCTAGCTTTCACATTAGAAGCAGCAGCAAATTTACAAGTACTAATCCCAAAGCCATGAATATTTTGCTTGTTAACACCATTGATGATTTACAAGGGATTAAACAAAAAGCAGCCCCCGTGAGCCCAAGCTGGGTGGCCTTGGATGCAGGAACACAAGATAAAACACGTCCATGTTTGCTCACCATGGGAGGGGGAAGCAGGGAGGGAAGAGAAAGACAAAACAGCATGACCATGTGAAACTTTAAATTTTACATGGATTTTCATGCAAACCCATAAATCAGCCCATGCTCACTCAAAAGGTTCATAGTCATTCTTAGCAAACCTTTCAGTGAACCATGATTGAATTCTGAGTTTGTAAAGAAATCTGAAACCAAGCAAGTTTCAAGTAATTTCATGTTTGCTGTGAACATTTTGCTTAGCTTCTAGTTAGTTTGCTCAGAAGTTTAGGCAAGTATTACCCTGGCTTAGGGGAGAAAAAAATCTTTTACAAATCAAATATACTGCACAAGAACATAATTACAAATAGACCTAACCTGAATCTGTGCTGTCCTCCTGCTTTGTGTTCATTACATTATATTATTTGCAGTAGCAAGAGCTATAGTTAAGGTTGTAATTCAATGTTCATTTCAATTATTTTTATCTACTCATGATTTTCTCACTCTCAGAACTTTCCATGCTTGCTCTCAGTCCAAAGATGAATTTGAAGTGAGCACAATGATTTCAGCCATTTTTGAGGCAGACAAGCTGAGGGAAAATATACATTTCCCCATTACAAAAAATAATTATTAAGAATTTCTTAGCATATGGAAAACTGGAACTGTGTCATTGTTTCTTTGTGCTTCCCAATCTGTCGGTCTGTCTGTACCCACCTATTCTTTTTTGGTTTATACATAGATTGTCATTTCCTTGAGGCAGGGATGGTATGTTTGTTCTGTGTTTGTACAGCACCTAGCACCTTAGCACTATGATAATACTTATATAACAAAACAAAGCAAAACAAAAAACAACGACCCACATTTGAACTTTCAACGTTTGGACACTGCCAAGTCAATTTAGGCTAAAATCTTAGGCCTGAATTTTCACAATTTTCACACAACCCCTATGTTAATGCAGCATTAAGATTAGAAATTTGAACAACAGAGTAAGGGGGATTCCAAATTTATGGTTTCAATAGCAATACTCCAAGCCCAGATTTCAATGACCACATTGTATATACTACATATAAATTCTAACAGCATATGAAAATATTTACGGTGTGAATTAGGTGGCTGAGTTAATGTAGCTGCTGAAATTTAAACTTTGCCATTTCCTGAATTTTTGTTTTATTTATGTATCAACCACGTTAATGTTGCATTAGTGTACAATATGTTTTTGCATATATTATTGGCAAGTGACCCCCTTCAATGCTTCTTTCTGGAATTTTAATGTGCTCTCATGAGCTACTGGGGTGACACCAACCACATCAAGCCTCAGTGTTTCTTGGAATGCCTGGGTGACACCAAACAGTTAGTGAAAACACTTCATAATTCCAGAAAGAGGAAGGCAGGGAAGACCTTACCAACACACTGTATCAATAAAGAAGTGTAACAGTGTGACACTTTGGGATTTAACTCAGACCAGTAAGGGGTTGTGTCACCACCTGCCCTACAACTCTGGGTGCCTTAAATGCTATGCTGCTGTGGCTCACACCAGCCCTGACACCAAGAGCCCTCATACAAACATGAAGTTCTCACCTTGGCTGCCACTGCCCAGTTACCTTTTACAGAGCGACCCCAATACCCTCCCAGTCCCAAATTTCCCCAAACCATCTGCCAGTGTGACAATCCCGAGGTTCCCAGAATTGTGAGTTACTGTTACCCCTCTCAGCCTCAGCGAGAATTTTACTCCTGCTAAGCTGTGTGACAGCTCCCTGACACACCATCTTGTTTGCCTTGCCAGCAAACTTTCAGGACTCTGCCAGTCCAAACCCTGCCTTGCAGGTAACCAACAGTGTAGTCTACCTCCTGAGTTCCCCAGAGACATCTCCCTGCAGTGTCCAGCCATCTCCAGGAACACTCACAGAAGTTATTGTTTGTTGCTTCATTAAAGAGACAATACACTAAAGCTCATTAATTTAACTGAGGTTTGACAAACTCACATTTCAGTCAGAGCACTGAATTGGTTTATAGTGAAAGTAAACAAGTTTATTAAACAAAAAGTCACAGGCTTAAGTGATACCAAGTATAAGGAATAAAGACAGAAATGGATTAAAAGCAAACAAAAATAAAAATACGCTTCTAAGACTAAAACTTAATTTCAGGAAGTTATGGTCTTTGCCTAAGCAGGTTTCCAGTTTCCAGAGACTTTAGCCCCTTTGGCTGAAGGACTCAATATTCTGTGATTTCAAGAGCTCCGGCCCCTTGAACACCCAAGTAATGGACAACTATGGGGTGTTCTCCCCTTTCTTTTTATATTCCAGTAAATCTTTGGAAGGTATTCTTTGAAAAGTAACCCCAAAGCTTCTGTCTCTTGGGGGTTGTAGATGCCAAGCTGCCTTCCCAAAGTTTATTGACCCTGCTTCAAAAGGCAGAGTTGTTCTCCCTGCCCGTTGACTTCCCATCCTCCTGCTGATTCATATGTAAATGGGATTTCCATTGTCTGATTGAAAAATGCTTAATTTACACTGGAGACAGGTAGATAGCTACCTTCTCTCCTGTCTGGAAGAAAACCTGTTTCTCCTTGTGTTTGGTAACAGATTTTAAAGCATAATATCAATAAGTATCCATAATTCCTCATATCGTGTAAATGCATACATTTACTAGTAATCACTGGGTTGCCAGATGTCCAGTTGTCAAGCAGAAAAAAAAGGGGACTTGGCAGTGGTCCGTCAGATGTACTGACTGAACACCAAAAGTCCAGCTACTGCAGGTGTGGGAGGAGGAGAGGCGCTGGGTCATCAACCCATGCCAGCCCCTGCTCAGCCAGGGCCGCTTTCTACCTGCATTGTGGACAGGCAGGTAGCGGGCTCCATGTCAGGCTGCAGCTCCCATCCCAGCCCCAAAGCAGAGGGAGCCCAGCGGAGAGGGGAGGGAAGGAGGTGGAGAGACTCAAGCAATGAAGAAGTGGGTGGGGGAGAGCAGGAATGCAGGGAGTTTGGGGGAAAGAGGCAGAGCCAAAGATGGGGCTTTGGGAGGAAGAGGTGGGCCGGCGGTGGGTGGGTCCGGTTTTCAGACATTAGAAAGTTGGCAACCTTATGTCACAGACTTTCATAAAAAACCTTACTTAATACACTTGTATAATACAGCAACATTATGCACAATCAGTTTATTCAATTAGTTATCATTTGAGCTTCAGATCTTGTCTTTAAAATTAAGAGGCTTTCTTTCCCACTTGCTAATTTGATGGCTTTGTTTACGTTGCATGTAAATGTACCTTCATTGCTTCTGCCTGATGACCAAACTGGTCAGACAAGAAAATACATATTCCTTTGTCTAGGGTAGCCTGGGCTTATGCATTGCTTGCCAAGCATGTTTGAAGACCATCATTTGAGGACATGTTTATAACTCTTGGTACACACCCTGTACATACACCACACGGTAATTTTCAGAACCAGAGTGTTAGCAGCCATGTGATACCTTACATGACATCTTTTAGATACAGATCGTGACAACAGTGTGTTAGGTGAAGTGAGTATGTCAGGCCTGACAAGAGTTGCTGATGCCAAGCAGTGAATCACCAAAGGGCCTCTGTGTCGCAAACACACTATAACTACTAGTCTTTTTTTGTTATACAGCTAAGAACCACCCTCCCCCCCATTTTTAGCAATCTTCTTACACCCTGACATCAGCAATTTGTGCAGCTAGATGGAAAATATCTGATGCTCTCTGTTTCTCCATGTGCCTCTTCTTAATGCTTTTTCTGCTGAGACCTATAGCAGGAGCCAGTGGATAGAATCAAGAGTAGATATAAACCAACTTGCTGTTAGGTGATACTATTGGGGGGGGCAGTATCTTGGGAACCTCTTGCTCAAACAACCTGAAATGTGGACCACTAAACCCTACCCTGCTCCTGGATGAGGCACAGCAATGGAGAAGACAATCTGAGTAAGCATGTGGATTGAAGAACACTTAGAAGAATTGTCTGTTAAACAGTGAGCAAGTCACAAGTTAGCAAAGCTGTTGGTCTACAAACAAAATCAGGCATCCTTAATGCATAAGAGGTTGTACAGTATTGGCTATACAAAATCAAGGATATGCTATATAGTCTTGAGTGCCACCTACTGGCACCGTATCTATTTAACTACACATATACAGACAGAGCACTTCTGTAATAAATACTGAGGCCCGGGTCTACACTGCCACCAGCGGTCGATGGGACATACATTATGTAGCTTGCATATCTCCCATCGACATACTTACGTTTACATATGGCAGCGTCTTCACGGTGCTGCATCCATGGGAGACGCCCTCCCGTTGATGAAGCCTTACTCCTTTCAGGGAGGTGGATTACCAGCATCAACCGAAAGGTCATCTGGGATCGATCGCCACAGAGCCTGCAACTCCTGTTATGTAACAGAGATATAAACTTTTATAACCCTGCCCCATTTCATGTGCCTGGGTCCAGAAAATAAAACAGGCTCTTACCAGCATTTCTGTGTGTGCCACCACATCTGTATTACACTACTAGAATTAGAATATGAAAATTCAACAGCAAATGGTAATTTATCTATTGCAATAAAATAAAATAAATAGTAGAGGGGGATTTTGAGGAGAGAAAGACATGTTTACATTATTTGTGTGCCCTCTGCTGCGATCCACGCATTAGGGTTCATGAATGCTTTTACTACAGTGAGGAGGAATTTTGTAATAAAATACTGTAATAACTGCAAAATGTTTCTCCTTTGGCAGAGCACAGACACCTTTTTTGAGGTAAATATCAAATTCCAGCACTTGGGGACCCTATGGAATGGAGACCTGGAAGACGTGTGCCAAGGAAGACGCTGTTTCATTTGTTAAAGTGAAATAATAGTAAGTATTATAGAAATGGGGGGAGACGCATGGAAAGAGTTCTTCTATTAGTCATTCACTGGTTAAAACCTACCAGCACTAATTAATTTTCTTTTCCTTTCCCTTCCTCTCCCCATAACAATCCTCCCACACACATCACCTCCCTTCAGATTAGAAACCACTCCCTAAATTCTGTTGCCAGAAAAGTAACAGCTACCAGTTCAGCCTCTTTGTCTGCTCGCCCATGATTCAAATGACACCACTTCACATTCCTCTGCTGATTTATTACCAGTCAGCAATAAACTTTTAGCAGGATTCTGCTCCTCTAGTGGCTGAGGTGGTAGTGATTGCACAATATCAAACTGTAGTAGCTTTAGATGACCTCATCTCTTGATATAATTAAGGTTCTTCAACATTTATTTTACAAAGAACAGAGAATTTCAGAGGATTTGAATAGGCTGCCACAGGTGCTACAACCGTAATGGAGGGGAGAAAAGGAGGAGAAATCTTCTGAAAAAAATCTTTTGACTACACTAAAAAGGATCCTCTGTCCATCCTCCCATCTCTTAATATCTCTGTTCAGATAACACTTTAAGATGATGGGTGGGTTTTCCCCCACATCTCTGCAAATGTTAATTTTGCAGAATTGCTTTTCAGAATTTAAAAGCAGAAGTTATCTGTGCATAAATCACCTTGTGCTTATTTGTGAAGTCTGCAAGGTGAGATAGAGGCAAGACAGTTTGACAAACTTGGGGAGAATGGAGAAGAGGAAAAGGGTGGGAGGGGAAAGGAAAGAAGCACACAGATGACCTTCTTTTGCTGTTACAGGTCATAAAAAAAGGTGCAAATAAGATCAAGAAACTGTTTCCAAATTTTTTAAGACTGGCTATTACTCCAGGCACCAACTGCAGAACAGAGTGTAATAAATATCACACTCACAACGAGCATTACATCACATGGAGAGAAAAGCCAGTGGATGAACTCAGACTATAAAATATTTACTTGATATCTAGCCAAGACCAAGTGGAAGACCTTGTTGTTAAAGAATTTAAAGCTCTCCACAATTTGCCATATTTTCTATCCTCTGTTCCCTACACTGTCACTTTTGCCTGCATAGATAGTGCAGCTATTCTACCATCATCCACACTCCTATAGCCCTGCCAACTGCCATTCTTGGTCCTGTCACCCAGTATATTAGGAAGTGCTGCAAAATAACAAGCCAAACACCTGGCAGATTTTGAAAGCCTGGGTCTCTCTCCCCCCCATCATTAAAAATAAACTTTCCACAAAGCAGCCTAGTTTGCTTTTCTAATTTTTTATTTTTGATCATTAAAGGCACTGAAGTGACAAGCCTGAAGACTGAAAACTTTAATTTATCCATACATTCTCATGTATACCAAGACCCATTTACACTACTAAAGGAGCATTGAAGTAGGTGAAAACTTAGTGCCCATTTATTGCTAGAGATGGGATGGAAATTCAGTCTCCATGCCCAGTCAATCCTTGGCCTCTCTGCTGAGACTCCAGATAAGGATACCAATTGGTATCAATGATGGTGGTAGTTTTTGTGATGTTGACAGCTGGTCCACTATGAACAGAAATGAGACCTCCAGATTATAACAACTAATTCTCTACCATCATGGGCTCTGATTTGAACACACAACCTAGACACCCAAAAGCCCCACTCACTAGCTAGCCAGCTAAGGTGGGAGGTTTGTTGCTGGCACATCTAATCACCTCTGTAAAATAGCAGGTATGGATTAACCCTGACATTTTACAATACTGTGTCAGCTTTCTCCAGGGATCTGCTGAAAGCAGATGAAATATTGGGTCTGGGATGAGGCAAACTGGCCCATCGGGGCTTTTTCTTTCTAATATCTTCATTCTATCAAAATTACACTTAATCATGTTTTGTTACCATTGTTGTTTCCAAATAACCTTACATCACTTCTCCCTTAGCAGCTCCATCTGGTAGGTCACATTCTTCAAACTGATTGCTTTTTGGATAAAAACATGCTCACTGGGGCCTGTTTTGAATTATTTTTCTTTTTATTTCCCCCATGCCCAACTCAGCTCCATAGCTTCCCCGACTTAGCACTGAATGAGGGAACATAGGTCAATCCACATTTGCCTTTTTAGCACCTCTGTCTGAGAACACTTCCCAAGGAGATGCACTAAAATAGCTCCCATTACATTTTTGACAATCTCCAATGGATAGTCACTTATAGAGAGTTAAACTGAAATTTTATACAACCAGTGTTTAATACTCTACCACACTGAACCAATGGTTTTGGATTACTCTTAACATCTCATGGACTCAAAGTTTAAGGTCATGAGATGTTAAGAGCAAGTCTTGTATAATTCTGTTGAACGTGTGTGCATATACTGCATTTGCAATGATGGAAAGAAATATTTTCTTGGTTAATCCCCAGGACATTCTTGGAAGATATAATATACATATCTCCTATCTATTGGGGATCTGAAATAACTTAAGACCCCATCACCTACCCTTCTACTAATTTCACTGAATTATCTAGAGATATTTGTTTATTTAGATTTTGAAACCTACATTTTAGGAGCACCCAACCCCAAACTCTCAACAGCCCTTCCAATAAAACAACTTGATTATTAAATTGCAGTGAACCATTAAAATCCACTAACAACCCCCCATATAATGATTGTTCCTTCCTACTCTAACTCGTATGACACAGTAAGTCATAAATGAACACATCTCCTCATTCCACCCCATCCTCAAATGGTTGCCAAAAAAAAAATAAAGGAGAGCCACGCAGTGTGCCCTGAAGGCTAAATCACCAGATCCCAAGAGGAGTGGGAGCATGTTTAGGATTGAGGGGCTCTCAGAAAAACTCTAGGCCCTTCCCTTCTATGTCAAAAGAGCTCCAGCTCGAGCACCTCTATTGGCCACAACTGTGGCAGTAAGGCTTCAGGAAAGAGACACACTCTCAGACAATATGGACCCAAACCATTTTATTAGATAAACCATCCAAAATTCTGGAGTGAACAAATACTAGCCCCAAATCACCTTCTGGGTTCTCCCATTAAAAAAAAAACAAAAACAGTGAAGTCACTTCAAAGTGGTTCCCCTATTCATTTCTGCTAGATACACAGGTGAGTTAATGGCACCTTCTGGTTAAATGCAGCTGAGGAATGTTCTCATCAATATCCAGGAACGACCATCAAGCAATGCTACCAGCACAGTTTTAGTCCCATACCAGATACTAATGTAAAGGTTGAGGCCAGTTAAAAGTACCTGCAGCTGTCTGAGGCACACAGATGTTGGCTCCACAGTGAGGAGTAAAGCAGTCTGCATGTTTAGGGTCTAAAATGAAAAACCTCCTATTCTGGGGAACTTGACAGAAGGTGTATTCATGCATTCCTCACCTCCCATGTTCTCTTTCCCTGTAATCTGTCCCCTTTTCTTTCCTTGGCCATCGCTAGTGGAAGTTCCTAGGTCCCCAAGCGGGGGAAGGTACCATTCCTGAGTGTCTCTAATCCCAAAGAGAGGGAAGTAGGATTGCCTCATAACTACAGATATTGACCTCCAGGGAAACGGCTACAACAATATTCAAATTCAAAATTTTTTTAAAAATCAGTTTTACTTAAAAAAAAAAATTCAACCCCTGTGCTCCCTCCCTTAAGCCACAAAAGTCGGGTAAATGTAGTTAAACAATATTTAAATATCCTGGGAAATTGCAGTTCTTAAACCACTTTTGCTTTGCCCAGCTTGTGTTTCTTTGCTTGTACATGTCAATATTTACAGACTCCACCATTTCTTGGGTTATTTCTTTTCCCTGGTCTATTTCACTGACTGATAATCTCTCTGGCATGGGAGCTGACAGTTTGTTGCTGATATCAGTCTTCACTAAGTTCACTGATGAAAATACAGAGGATGATGTTTGAATAGAGGGAGAAAATGCTCCCAGAATAGCCTGCTGTTTTCAGTGACACTTTCTTTATGGATTTTACTGACAGTCACTTTTCACAATTTTTTTTAAAAACACTAACAGTCAGTAAATTCACTGACAGTTGGCAACAGAGCATCATGTCCCTGACACCAGGGAGGCAGCCTTTTCCCCTTTCCTTCCTGTTCACTCTTCTGTTTAGGACAACGACAGGGAGGCCTTTGGCCTGATGGGTTCCCTCTTCTTGTCCCTGGCTGAGCTCCAAAACAGAGCTGTCTGCCAGGCATCAGCAACGTCTCTGGGCCTCTTTTAAAGGTGACCAGCAAAAGGAAAACACTGTATTTGGTTTTGTTTTTTTAAAGTATTCTTTATGATGAAGATAAAAGGCCTGAATGGACCTTTTCCTCCTACAGCAACAACAAAAAGAAGATGGAGAGGGTGGTCTTTTTACTTTGGAAATTCAGATCTTTACTGTTTTTTCTGACTCAACTTACAGCTGGAGCCAGGGGCAAATTGGTCCATCTTGCAGCTACTGCTTTATTTGGCTCTTTTAACCTTGCAGTCCAGAGTCTAACCTTTCATTTTAAATTAACAGAAGTCTCTAGGCCTTGTGGAGGTAAAGAGAGTTCACATTTTGAAGATTATCTGTAAACCAGTAGAGTGATATTTGTGGCCTTGTGGCCTTGCCCTAACTAGGATTTGAAGATGTGAAGTAAGACCATGTTGGCAAGCTCAGCCTAACCAACATGTTCTAAAATTCTAGTCAAGATGAGGTAAGTAACTTTAGCATGTGCTAAGGTCAAAGCTTAGACTCCCCAGTAGGCTTTAAACTCAACTAGCTTAGTACATGGCAAAATAAAACTTGCCTTGTCTTGACTAGAGTTTTTGGTCCTGTCTACACTGGGGAAAGAGACCACCAGATTTACAATGAGATAGCTCATCAACAAGAGAGCTAAACACACTGTAAAATCCTGATATAGACAGGTCAAGTTGTAGTTTTACCTCAAAGTAGCTGGTGGAGGTGAACCACAGGGTTGCAAAAGACACCTATTTTTCTTAGCCTTAGAGGACATGGCCTTGGAAGTAGTTAGTTAGATCAAGTTAGCTAACATGATCCATCATCATACCTTTAAATCCTAATCAATATTCAAACTATCTGAGCATACTGAAATCCTGAAACAGCAGCTCTCGCAGGTATGAATGGCTCCATTCATCTTAATGAGCAGTGGACATGAAAGCTACTGATAATTTATATTTTCAATATTGTTAACTTTTGTGTACACAAAAAAGAGGGATGATCATATTAGAAAGGGCTACACATGCTAGGTTAAACAAGGTGACATTTTGATGTCACGTGTGAGTGGATTTTGGGAGAGTCCCAACATTTCCTTTAAAATAAAATAAAATAAAAATCTGATCCCTGGACTGGTGAACTAGGTCACCAGGCATGTGAAACCTGATTAATCAACAGGGGAACTGATTGCTGTTCACTGTTTCAGGCAGTGATGTACTGCTAACATTTTAACAAAGGACATCCTCAAAACTTTGGCACCTCAGTCAGTGACTCATGCAACACAACCTGAGAAAAATACTCTTTCCCTGCGTAAGCTGGTGGCACGGTTCGGCTGGGGCATCGCGACCATTCCTCAGGCCTGGGCTCCGAGGAAGGCCACCATGCCTTCCTTTAGCGGAATAAATGGTGTCAGTTACAAGTCGTTAGCCCCGGCCCCCAGCGGGGCGGGCTTCCTTCCCAGTCTGTAGCCCTCTTGCCCTCCCATAGGGCAGGGCTGATACGGGGTCTGTAGTCCCGGCCTTTCAACAGGTGGGCTAGCAAGCAGTCTGGTACCCCTGGCCCTCAGGCAGGGCAGGCAAGCAAGCTACAGCCCCTAGCCTTCCCACAGGCGGGGCTAGTACAGCAGTCTGGGGCCCCAGCCCTCAGGCAGGGCGGAGCAGGCAAGCAGTTTACAGTCCCTGGCCCACAAGCTGGGCGGGGCTGATTGGGCAGTCAACAGCCCCTGGCCTTCCCACAGGTGGAGCTAGTAAAATAGTCTGGAGCACCCGGCCTTGCAGGCAGGCGGGGCAGGTAGAGCTTGGTATCCTCTGTCTCCCAAATGCAAAAGGTAGCACTGCCTTCCGGGGTGGTTAGGGAAGGAGGAAGGGGGACGCAGGCCCACCCGACTCCACTGCGTCCCAGCCCAGGGCCCTGTCAGTGGCAAAGCCATTTGCCACTAAGTCAGCAGGGATCCAACCGTAACACGCTGATGGGGCGGGGTTAGCCCCTGACTCAGCCACTTGCTAGTCGGCTGTCCCTGGGCCACTTCCCCCCACCTGTCCCCAGGTACCCGCAGGTAGCAATCTCCTTCTGGGTCGCTGGGGCAGAAGGCGAGTGGCAGTCCCACAAGTCCCTCACCGTCGACCGGCTGCAGGTCTGGGAACTCCTCTGGCTCGTCAGCAGAGGGCAGCTCCTCCAGGTCACAGGGTCCCAGGGGTTCCTCCGATCCATTCGGTTCAGTCAGATCTAGCGGGTCCCCGGCATCAGGCAGCTCCTCCAGGTCAGGGCCAGCCTCAGGGGGTATTTCCCATCCAGTAGTGCCGGGTGGCTCATCCCAGCTACTAGGGCTTGGCGGCCCTCTCCAATCACTCAGGCCCAGCAGTCTGGGCAGGCTTCGGAGGCCCCAGTCTGTGGGGCCATGGCGCAAAACAGCCACTGGGCTGGGGTCAGGCGTAGGCCGCCACCAGGAAGACACATCTGCCTCCAGCGACAGCTTCCTCCCTAGTGAGCTGCTAGGCCGGCCTCTTATCATTCCCTTCCCTGCCTTGGCTCCGCCCCTCTGTTTCCAGGCAGTTTGGCCTGTAGGGCCCTGTTCTGCCCAGCAGGGGCGTCGCGACCCTTCCTCAGGCTCTGAGGAAGGCCACAGCACCTTCCTACACCCTACTCCCCAAAAGTATTCATGAATTCTGTGTTCCTTTGCTCCCCCCAAACTCATCAGGCCTTCCACTTCTACACCTCGATACACACCATGCTTCATGCTCCTCAAGACTTTCATGAGGCTCTCCCAGCTGGCTCACAAACCACATCTCTGTGACCTCCAAGGAGAGTGCCAGCAAAATTAAAGAAGGTCAGAATTCTCATTCCTAATATTTCTAAGATAAGAAAGCAAGCTAAAACTTGCCTTTAAAAACACCATTCAGCCCTCATTTATATATCATTGAGAAGGAAAAAGGACATTTTCCCTTCTTCTCCCCACTCCCTTTTGCAGGTCAGGTCACCTTTAAGTTCTTTCTCTGTTGAACAATGTTTGATCCTGTGATCACAAACCCCCATTTGCCAGCTGCAACTCCAGTTATTGTATACATTAGAGAATATATTTTCATAGTCTGTCTACTGTTCACCTAAGTCTGTTTGTTTACAGGTTGCCATATATCTGGTTGGCAAAGTATTCTCTATCAGTTCATATGTTATTCCTTCTTAGCAGTATCAGCGTGTACTAGGAGAGACTGAAAGCAGATGGGCCTACCCTGTTGTCTTTTGTTAAGTCCTGTAGTCATAATGATTGTTTGTTTCCAGTTTGGCAGACTCACTCCAAAGTGGTTTCCAAATTTCCTCCCTAGTCACCTGTGACATCCTTAGATTAATTTTGTCTGGAGTAGAAGATTTGTTGCCTTTGAGTCACTCTAGGTCACTTATCTTCTCTGCTTATTGTACTCAAGTTCAGATGGCATTTAGCTAACACCCTACTTATCAATACATCCTGAGAGCATTCAGTGAGGTCTTTAATTTGTCCTGCTGACTTTCCATCATTATCCCTTATCTTTCTAACTTTCTCCTTGAGTAATCTTCTATTCTCACATTACTAGTACTACTTGGGAGGCTTTTGAAATTGTAGTTAGCTTCATTAGCTACAGTACATGTACAATATCATTAGTGATGTTTACAGTACTTCAGAAGCTTTCTATGTTCATTTCACATGTGCCAAAACTGAAACATCAAATCAGAAAACCTTCAAGTCTCACATCAATGGGTATGAATCTGCCCCTATAGTTTTCATTCTGGGTCAAAGCCAAAACCAACAAAGGCCTGTTTTCCAGTTCCAGTTTAATTGCAGCTGAACTCTCTTAAGAATGGTTCCTCTTGTGAAAAGATCAGATACATGGAAGCTGGATCAAGCCCAGATTGCAGAAGTCTTGAGGGATCAATTGATCTTGTGAGATTTTTACCACTTTGGGTTAAACATAGTGCACAAGTTGTGGAATCGTCAAAACAAATCCCAAGGCCCAGTTCTGATTTGACCTGGAATTGAAACCATATCCAAACCTAATTTGAATCCAAATACAAACTGCTCTGCACATCTCTAGTGAGCACTAAAGCCTCTTGCTTTATCCCTTCTGATTTTTCCTGCATCAGAATGCCTATTACAAACATTGTTTTATTCTGTAGAGAGTTTACTTACTTCCTTACCAATTTACTTATTTACTTGCCAATGAATGAATTGATTGTCACTTTTAGCCTCAGTGACAGTTCTTACCAATTGGCATTATTATTCAAGATTATCCTTAAACTGTTCTATGTGGCGTGAGACTGAGGGAAAGAGGGAGAGAATGGTAACGTTTTATGACTCTTCACACGTTGTTTGTTGGTGAAGCAATACAATTGCTGATTAATTTTAAGCTTTGTTTGAACTGAAAAGTGCAAACTGAATTTCAGCTCGGAGTCATTTTAGCAGCATGCAATACTGAAGAAAAGGGATAACTGATTCATTTGTATAGATTTGAGTAACTGTGTGTTTTGTGTACTTTGTGTGCATACATGGAGGTGAAAATATCATGCATGACTTTGTCTGGTGTGACAGTAGCTCACACTCATGTCATTCTGCAAGATAAAACCACGCATGAGTTTCCCAAAAGTGAAATGCTCAAAGTGGCTATGCACACTGCTGGTTATATTAATATATTTATTATGCTTTTAAGTTATATACTTATTTTTTTTAGAGAAGTTCATGAACTTTGCTTTATTTTCCACATTTTGTGACTCATTACATTTAGATGAAGTCACTCGCTAAACACGTCATCATTTATAAAATTTACTTTTGAGTTAAATTTCAAGAACAAATCATAACTTGTCATTTATCAGCTGAGCATCTTCTGAGGCCAAATTCTATCTAATTATTTATACTGGGTTTATCACCGTGTTATCGGGGTGCCCCCAAATCGAGTCGGTTGTACCAGTATAAGAGTTTCTTCAACTATCTCTATATCTTTTCTATCTTATATTTATCATTAGTTACTGGGGAAAGAAAAAAGAAAATTACAGCCAAATATTTAGATCAGAATTTTTTGAAAGAGAGAGAGAGAGAGGGAACCAATAGATTTTAAATACTTCCATGAGCACTGGGAGAAGAAATGCTTCATGTGGCAAGAGGATTTCTTGACAGTGTTGGAAGAGTTGACAAAACATGGAAAACAAATAAGAAAAAGAGACCACAACAACGAGGAAACCCTGACCTCTTTTCAACTTTTCTATTTCCTTTCCACAAAATCATCTGGAGTTACAGAGACAATAGGAAAAGAAAAAAGAAAAGAAAAAGAAAAGCAAGCACTTAATCCGAGATTTTACAAACCACTAAATCAAAAGAGACTGTGAAATTCCAGCTGGACAAGCTAACAGTGAGATTAAGTGGATTAGTCTACTGTACAGGAATCCAAGGAATGCAGTCCGCATGTGCTTTTGTTGTGGATTACTCAGCAGCAACATTATGGTTTAACATCTCCCAGAAACATATGGGCATCTGCACTTATGCAAACCAACAAGAAACAGCAGTTCCCTGGCATGTCTCTTCACTGCACTGGGCTTACTGATTTCAGCAGATACAGAATACTGTGTTTTCAGAGACAGCGCATACATATCTAAATGTTTTGCCACATCTGTTGAAAACAAAATGGCAAACAAGCTATTCATACATGTTTGCGTGTGTATTCCTCATATGTGTTTAATTCACAGAGAAATTTCCACATGATCATTAACTATCTAGCTTGGGTTGAGGACCCCAAACGAAATCTTTTGATTCAGACAGTCCAAAACTGTGGGAAAGTTTGGATCCTGGTCTGAATTTTCCAGATCAGACCCATAACTAACTAGTGTTTTTTTAAGTTGTGTGTGTGTCAACTTACAGACTACGCACAAAATAATCAATCTGTGGAGGAAAAATAACCAAAACCACCCAAGAAAAAGAAGCAGTAATTGGTAGATAAATGAAAAAACTATTACTAGCTAGCGTTAACAGTTTGTATTAGCAGTCAGTAATAAATAATTAATATAGCATAGGAGATATAAAGCCACGGACATGGCATGTCTCGTTTGGCTCTAAATGGAATTCTAGATAACCTACTTTGAACAGTAATGTGTTCACAGTATGTGGGAATTAACTGCTCAATATAATAAGTACTATTGAATTTCACATCTCTGTACAGATAAAGGGCAACTGCCACCAAAACAAGTAGTAATAATAGTAACTGAATGGTAAAAAAAAGCAAACAAACCTGCTTTTCATTACATCTTTAAAATATTACAGGTTAAAATAATCTTAAAGGGCTTAAAAACCAGCAATTAAGTCTTTCCATTTCTGTTTTCCAAGACTGCAGCTGAGAAAACGAAAGGGCCTAAGTGCCATACCGTGCTAGCCTTGCTAATAACTCTCTGTGAAAAATCTCATTAATTCAGTCTGGCTCTTCAGATCAGCCGCTAAGACCTTGTATTGTCAGTCATCCTCTGGCCTTTTCAGGATTTCCATAGCCTAACTAGCAGTGTCTCCATGGAAACCAAGCAGTCATGCTTTGCACATCCCCCGAACTTTTTGTTCCTGACAGAGCTTGAAAAATCACATGCAGCAAGGAGAGTTTAACATAGTGAACTAAATCCTGACCCACGTTTATAAACGATAAACCCCAGCATACCAGATTTATTATAAATTATTTCCTTACAAGATACTTAACCAAGCCGCAAAATGCTGAACCAGACAACATATCAAGAGCACAGTTCTAGAAAGGGAAAATAAATAAATCAAGTAAAGCACAGACCCAGAGTTTCAGACTAGCTCTGCATCCTTCAAAAGGACTAAACATAGGGGAACAAATACACGTGAGCAGGCATATGTTTTAAAGTCATATTTCCCTGAAAACATCACCCTTTGCACTTCTAAAGAGAGTTTAGTCATCTCTCTTGGACCATACATTATGCTGTCGCTAACTCAGTTGTCTGGAACATAGACTGCTAACAAGTTGCCAGGAATGGCAGGAGAGAAGATAAAATGAGCACAGGATTGGGAGCTAGGATCTCCAGAGTTACTGGAGGTCTTGTCTGGTTTTACAAAAGGTGTGATTTTAAGCTGGCTGCAAAAGGCTGCATGGACACTTATTTCAGTTTAAAAACAAAGTTTATTTCCATTTAGCTTACGTCTATTTAAGCTAAACCAAAATCAGCCATTCTTAAACCAAACTACGAGCAGCCACACAGACTGTTATACTGGTTTAACTACGCCAGTGCCAATCAGCGTGCTGACGCGCACGCTGGTGATTTGGACACATGCTGGCCCAACTCTCTGACTCAAAGTTTCTCCACCTTTAGAAGGCTGACAAGCAATACTTAACCCATCTCACACAGCTCTTTGGAGAAATAGTTGTTAGCAAATGGTTTTAAAAATGGGAAACACTGTTTGAGTCGGAGGCCTTGTCTACACTAGCGTTTAGGCTGCCAAAATGTTTGTCGCCCAGGGGTGTGAAAAAAACCACCCTCCTGAGCGTTATAAGTTTTGCTGGCATCAGCGCTCGTGGAGCCGCGTTATGTTGATGGGAGAGATCTCTCCTGTTGGATTATATAACCACCTAAATGATGGGGGTAGCTATGTTGGCAGGAGACGCACTGATGCTGGTAAAACGTCTGTCGTTCAGGGGTGTGTTTGTTTTACATCCCTGAGTGATAAAAATTTTGCCAGCATAAGTGCTAGTGTAGACAAGGCCTGAGACGAGGTGCTGAGCATGCACATCTTCTCCTTGAAGTCAATGGAAAGAGCTCATACAATTCAGGATCAGGGTCTATGATAGCAAAATATTATTCTAAATGTGGAACTCTACTCACTGGCTGTTAAACACATGTGGATGATAGGGTATTAGTCATGTGTAGTCTGTAGTGGAAGAAAAGAACCATGGAGTTCACCTACAGCTTGCAATGAGTTCTGAATGGAACCTGTCCCTCCTGGAGATTGTACTAGGTCTAGTATATTGATTGATGTTACCAAACTCTATAGCCAGTGCTACTGCTACAAGAAATCAAACCTCTGGATAAGTCACTAAGCACCATTGCCCAACTCAACCCTTGAAGGCTAGTGATCAGCTCTGAATAGATACATATTAAAGAGAGCGAACAGCCTTTATTGTTCTAGGTGGTTAACATGCACACTACAGACATATTGATTTGTGGATCTCTTTCAGATCTGTGGGAAACTAGAGAAATAGTTTTTGGAGGTGGGCCAAATGAATACCCTAGCACTGAACATCTTGACCTTTGGGAACTGCTCAGTTCTCCCCTGCCTGCTTACCCACAGCTTTCACTTTCATTGCGATGTCTGTGAATGAGCTCCAAACTGCTACACACATTCTGCAGCAAAATTGACATTACTGGAATACTACCCAGGACCTGGCAAACATCCAAATGGCAATTTCCACATGGAGGAGCAGGCTTGCACATTCTACACACAAGCTAAAGCACAGTAACTCAAGCACTCAGGGACATGATCAAGTCATTTAAAAACTGCTCTCCTGATTCTGAAAAATCTATTGATCTCTCCCTATGTCACGTAAGGACTGCTGCTTTGTTAAAACTCCATCTCCTTTGGCGGGTTAGCCTATAACCGTAACCCCGTGGTCTGAATGCCTCCCCGTTATGCGTCCCTCCTCACTAACATGCTGGGAGTTAAGAAAGAAGAGACCAGTGTGACCATCTATCAGTAGCATGAGCATGGGTCCAAGTTTGAGATTAGACTGATTATATACTCACAGGCCAGCAGCTCCTGGGAGTGCTATGAAGTCAGCATGTTCGGCCCATCATTGGAAGAGAGGGCCTCATAGCATTCATCTCTTACCCCTCTGGCTAACCAGGTGTTGCATTGACACTGCTTGGAGAGATCCACACCTAGCCTTCAGCCAGAAGGATGGTCATCACAAAGTGGATTGAGAGAATTGAGAAAAAAAATGAGGCGAGGGTGGGGAGGAATTCATTCCTCAGGGCTGGGATGGGGGAGAAATATAAAAAATGTGTTTTCATAGTACATCAGAGAGCAGGTTTCCTGTGTATTTCAACACTCAGCTGTTTCTAACAGTGGAACAGACATGCAGGTGCCTGCAAACCAAAACACAGCTGGAAGATCTAACTTTAGGAATCTCAGTCTTGGCAGTGTCCCTTTAACAAATAAAGGGTGTATGAGTTTCAACCATACATGCAAACAGTGATATTCTAGTTATCGTAGACAGTTGCTCCTGTAATTTGGGCATGGTGCCACCAGTGTGCCTGGCATCCTAAAATAGGGTACTCACACCAATACAATGGCACAGTGCTGAACTTAGGGTATGTCTACACTACAAAATTATGTCAACCTAAGTTACGTCGACATGCAGCCATCACAGTAATTAAATCGCTTCTGCACGTCCACATGACGCTCCTTCTGTCGGCACTGTGTGTCCCCACTAGGAGCACTTGCACTGATTGAACTGTCAGTGTGGGGCATTGTGGGATGGTTTCTGAAAGCCAGCAACAGTCGATGTCAGCAAAGCAGCGTCTTTACTACAGCGTCTACATCAACCTATCTATGTCAACCTAAGCTCTATGCCTCTCATGGAGATGGAGTTATTATGTTGGCATAGTGGGCGAGATACATCGGCGGGAGTGACATTTTAGTGTAGACACTTACAGAGTTAGATTGATGTATGCTGCCTTGCATCGACTTAACTCTGTGGTGTAGACCAGGCCTTAGTTGCGACAAAGTTCCCATGTTTCTAAAATCTCATGACAAATCTCGCAGACAGTAACTATTCCTCAGCAGCGCCTCAAGGAGGAAATATCAGTGTGCAGCTGCTGAGTTTGACAAGATTTTTATGGATTACTTACAGCAACATTATAACAACATATCTCAAGTTTTCCAGAATGATTTAAAATCTTTCCTCTAACTGGAGGAAAACTCTTCTCTCACCTGTGGAAAAATGCAAAGATTAGGGCTGATCAAGAGTTTGATTAAATGTTTTCTCATAAAAAAAATGCCAATTCATAAAAAAAGTATCAGTCTCAATGGAAGTTCAATGAGATTTCTTGGGTCCAGGATGGAATTTTTTTTTTTTTTTTGGGGGGAGAGGTGTTAGAGGGACAGTAGACGGCAAATAGAGCAACAGGGACACCCATCTTGAATAACCAATAGCCCAGTGGAAAGGTCTTGGTTTCGTTCTGCTGTGGAATGATAATAAATGTCGAAACCTCAACGTTTTTCACAAAATGGAATTCTTGTTTTCTGGCTAGCCGTAGCTAAGATTTAGGGAAACAAAGAATTGACTGTGTGCCTATACCTAGGGCTTGAATTCAGAAAGAAGAAGGAGTGCACCACCCTGTTAAAAAAATGTGTTTAAGATACATGAGAAGAGTTAGGCCTGGTCTACATTAGAGTTTTGTCGACAAAAGTCACCTTTTGTCGACAAAACAATCCTGTGTACACACTGCAATGTCCCTTTTGTCGACAAAACAGGGCAGTTTTGTTGACAAAATAAAACCACCCCAATGAGAGGCATAGAGCTTTTTGCTTGTCTCATGTGCCCAGAAGTGGTGGTTCACCGTGTGCAGATGCTCCGTGAATGACAGTGCTGTTTGTCTACATGTCACTCAGCAGGTCAGGTTCCTTGGATTCCTGTTCCGATTCGAAGCTCATGATGTACTGTATGACCAGCTGTGTGATGTGTTCAGAATGCTGAAAGCAACAGTGGAGAGTAGTACAGGATCCATCTTTTCAGATAGAGATGACAGGTGTGCAGTAAATGGTAGGGAGCCATTGAAAAAAATGACGCGACTTGCTGCCAGAAACGCAATGAATGATGGCACGAAAACACAAAGTACCATGGGACATTAAGCCAGCACCCATGCTGCTCCACACTCCTCTCCCCCATCCCAGAATTCGTAGCAGCAGATGCTGCTGAGTTGCATGGTGGGATAGTTGTGCACGATGCACTGCTCTCACTGTCGATACTATAGCACCAGGTGTGAATGCGTTTTTGCAACAAAATGAGTGCTGTGTGAACAGGTACGAGCACTGTAATTATAGTGCTTTTTTTAATCACCAAAAAAACTACCATCAACAAAACTTTCTAGTACAGACAAGACCTTAGAAGGGGAAGATGTTTTTCTTGCTACAATAAAAATTTACCATTCAAATTCCATTTGAACTACAGATGGGCAGAGGTGGTGAGGATTTGATTTTGGTTTTGCAAATCTAAAAGCAGGAATGGTTTGGATTTGGGTTTCATGTTAACTGAACCTGAAAAAATTGAGCAAGTCAGGGTGGGGCTCTGCTGAAGCTACTGCTTTGGTCTTATGTTTATAATGAGCAAACCGGGCTGGGTTCTCTTGTTCTGGATTTGCAAAATCTCCTGGTGACTAGAATCACCTTGTGGTGATTGGAATCAAAACTCTATTTCACATGACCCACCACAGTTCAGATGGTGGGGGAAGGGGATTTAGATAAAAGGCTCCAGTTTTTGCCACTCTCTAATTTGTACATTTAAGAAGTTTCCTGTCCTTGTCAATCTTTTCCTCTATTTTCCATTTGTGGTCCCAATTCTGAATTGTGGCTCCTGAGTGTTGAAGCTCTCTGAATTCCAGGTCCTTTCAGGGGCCCATCCAGCCCTTGGCATAATTTAGACCTGCTTTAAAAGCAGTTTTAGCCCAGAGATGATCACCGAACGACCCTGTAACTTACAGTAACCAGAATGCAGTGCATTCTAGCGAGAACCGCTCCTACTCTGAGTCACCACTTTATACTGGGGCTATGCAAGAAGATGGCATAGGGGCTGCTCTCTACCAACAGAGGAAATCCTCTATATCATGGGGAAGATCTGCTTCGGCTCCAGTCCCTTCATGACCCTAGAACAGAAACAGGGCCTAAATTTTCTATACTGCAATTTTTAGCCTTATATAAAGGCAGTGAGCCAGATTCTGCTCCTGCTGGTGTACGTCAGAGTCACTCCACTAAAGTTAATGGAATTAAATTGATGTTACATTGCTGAGAGATAAGAATCAGACCCAACAATACACCAACCAATAGTAATCAAGGACACTAAACATTATACAGTCCAGGTGGATAAAACACTGTTCCAGGATCATCTTTGCCCAACACATATTAGAGAGAAAGACTGCAAAGGATTTATTTTTATACTGAATGATACATCTGCATTTTGTGGAAATAGGAAAAATAGAAGGCTTGATGTATAACTCTGCTGGCTACATCACTAGGTCCAGCTTAGGCTTGTTATAAAATGCATATATCAGACACTTCTCTAGTCTGTTCTCAGTCTGCTAGGTAATAACTTGCATGACACTAAAGATATATTTGAGATTATCCTTCCTTCTCTTTTTATTTTCCAGAGCACCAGAGGCATCTATCCCATCATTTACATAAAGAAACCAACTGGATAATTTATGGAAACAAAAATAGTCCACAACATTGACATAAAAGACTTCAATATATGGCAATAAGAATGAAATAAATTCTATCATAACACAGACATTTTTTAGAATTTTACGAAGCTTGTGTGTACATTCAGAGCGAATGAAAACATGAGTTCCACAATATAAAAACTAACAATAAAAACACATACCCTCGTTTTTCCATGTATTCCTGAGAGGGTGCAAGATCAAGTAATGTCTTCATCCTGTGCAATGTAATGGTTTCCTAATTCAGTTCTAAAAAAACAGGAGCCTTTCATATACCAGAGTGTGTCAGCAGGTAAAACTATACTTAAAATAGTTTGCAGGGTGTGTTTTGATAAAAGTTGTCTTCCAGCTCTGTTTTTGGCAAACATTTTTTTTAAATTGAGGAATGATTTAATGCTGCTTTTTAGCAGCTGGGACCATCAATCTCACAAGTTTCCAGATACTTTTCAATATTTGCTGTATCTTGTCCTTTCCATCTCCCCTGAGAAGCAATCTTCCAAACTTGATCCAGCTTGCAAGTTAAGAAACAGGGGTTCAAAGGGAGTGGCAAGGTAGGCATGTGTGAGGATCTTTTCTATTAATGAGTTCAAATTGGATTTAAGACTCCATCCAAAAGTCTTACAAATATGTGATTGCTGAATCATTTTAAATTAAGAATTTAAATCAGTCCAGGCTAACGTGGCCTTTCTGAGCAGTGTTGACTAGTCATAATAGAATCACAAAACAGATTTTTAACAAACCCTCTGAAATAGGTAAATCTGAATCAGTTTAAAAAAGAGCCAGGCCACAAATTCAAATCCAGATTTTGATCGCCCAAAGTCTGGGTGTTTTGATGAAGCCTATTGTTAAAATAAGGATCACATGTGAAATTCAGATATGGAGCCACGTTTTGATTTTGGCCAAACCCCAATAAGGATACTGAGTATAATAATAAAAGTATGTCAGCTCTATCTAAAAGACATACATCCCAGACAGATATAGTCACTAAAGAGAACTGTCCCCACTCCAGAAATACTCCTTCAAAATGCCTGCCCTGGGCAAGAATGTTCATTTCAGCGCACAGGTAAAGTCTACCCTTATTCATGCCGCTGAGCACTTAAGTAAATTTTCTCATTGACTTCAATGGAACTATTCACCTGAGTAAATGTGTAGCAACATAAATAAGATTTAAAAACGGGCTCTGAATGAGTAACTTTCAGAACACTGTATTGATGCTAATATTTTAACATCACTGGCTAACAGACCAATATCTCTTGTAGCATGAGGACAGCCAGGACCTCATGCATTCCACGATTTTGACACAAAAAAAATCCATCCTTAACAGCAAAATCATGCTCCAGATTTCATTAAAACATTACAAGCTGTTATGCTTATAAAGTAAACCTTCCAAATATGAACCAAGTGTAAACCCGTGAAATGTCTGCCTGAATCTTCAAACAGCCTGAAACATTAGATGTGAAACATTAGATGTGTGACCTGCTCCATTCATGTCAATGGGTTTTCAACTTTGGAATCTGGTGACGATAAATTAAATTTCAACATTGTAAAATACTTCTTCTAGGTACTAGACATTTCAGGTGTAGCTTTTCCAGCTGCAAAAATCTCAGACTTCCCCATGGCCTTCCTACAAGACAGTTATCCATTTGCAATAAAAAAAATCTGCAGCACATTGAAAATTAAAAGCAGAAAATTAATAATATCAAATAAACCAACCAAGAAAACCTATATTGATTGTATTATTCACTTTAATGTTAATTCAATAAAACCTCCCTTTTAAGAGAGCCATAGAATTTACAGTCTGCTCAGCTAGAAATGTAACAGAATCCAGGAATCTTGTTGCAGAATGCAGGCTGCCGCAGAGTATGCAGTCTTTTAGCCTAAAGAGATAGGCGTGAATTTTAGTCATGTCAATAGGGATTTCTTTCCTGAATCAATATTATCTCTGTGTGTAATTCTCCCCATTCCTTTCCTGTAGAATGATTCTACCCTTATATTTTTATAATCCACAGGAAGGATACTTCAAAATATTTATTAGCTTATTAAATGAAACTACCTTTGCTCTTGCTGGACCAAGTTTTATAGAATGCCCATGAAACCATGGAACCTGCACTGTGGCAACAATTTGCAGCTGATGGCAATATAAACACTATACCATAATTTTTGTAAAGTGTCATAGCAAATATGTCAGCTTACTAATAAAAAAAATTGGATAGAATTACTGAGTATTGTTATGTTCAAATTTTGCAGTCTTATACCTATCACCCAAGAATGGAACATCAAGCAGGTTCAGGTAAACCAAGCCACAATGGATAAGCACATTTTATGTTCTTAGTACAATGATCACCAATGAAATGGTTAACAGTGTTGGCAAATAAACGTTCACAGTTAGATTTTAAAGTTAAAAGCCCATTACCACAAATGGAGGAAGTTCACAGTTCTCTTGGTGCTGTTTCTTGTACACCTATGGACTCAAAGGGGAAAAAGTGCTCTCTCAAATACAAGTTAGCTAATTTGATTTAGCTAACACAATTTGACACACTCCATAATACCTAGCACAACAGATTACAATTATGTTAACTGGTCGTATGCCCTGCTAACACAATAGTAAAATTGTTAAACTGTGTTTATACTAGGTGTTTAAGAGATGTTTCAGTCATGTGAGCTACCCCACTTTTAAAAAGCTCCTTTTTTCCAAGTCTTGATAAGGCCAGAAAGACAACACTGTTTTAGGTATAAAGTATAATCCTAAAAGAGAAAAGTTTATTTTCAGTATCAAAGTTTATATTCTGGAGAATATAGACAAATCTGCAGGAAGTCTGTGAGAAGACCTTAAATCCCCAGGATATTGGTCATACATATATATGAAATGAAAGGAATTCTGGGAGTCTAATATTGTAGATATCGTAGATACAGGCCATAAAGCAGCAGGAAGAAGGCAGCTCTCAGTGGAAACTCAGATGGGGATTTGAGGATTCATTTGGAGATGAGAGTAGACAAATGTATCAGAAGCCAAGAAAAGAAGGTTGAAAGTGGAGGCAAATCAGCTCCCTGGAATAGAATGGGATGTCAGATTGCTCTCCCTTTGTTATGGGAAGGACTTTAGGCTCGCTTGTTCAAAGAAAAGGGGACACCAGTGGGGTGGAAGTCTGGAGGGGTGTCTCTCGGGAAAGCAGAACGGAGAGAAGTTTGCCTAGAGTTCCTGAGGACAGAGGAAGACAGAGGACATGTATACCTCTTGTAACCGTTAATATAGCTATCAAAAAGACAAGCTTCAGGCTGTAAAAGCTACAGTGAACAAAACATCCAGAATACACAGTGGTGTTGGCATGAACTCCAAAGAACAGGAAGAATAATATATTTTAAAGCATTAAATGATTAGGGTTGATGATGTACAGCTTCCACATTTTTCATACACTTAAGTAGTTTACGTAACAGGCTATTCCTGAGAGACAACTGGTGTGTCTCTCTGACACACAGGGAGATTTCCTCCAATTCAAGGGGCTGAAGGCAGTGGATGAAACCAGAGCAGGAAGTGAAATTAGAGCAGATACTAGGCAGTCTACGGTTATAACTGTCTGCATTCCTATTGATCTGAAGGCTTAGTCTGCATTCTGGCTTTATCAGCAAGCAGTATCATAACTGCCATCTATTCTCTCTCATCCTCCTAACCTGGAAAGCACTTCTGAAGGTACTGAGAGACAGTTATCAAAAGATCCAGTGCCTAAAAAAAAGAACAACATGCCTCAGATGAAACAGTTGCCTGGCACCTTTGAGAAGTTTCCTGACACTTTTTCTATTTAATTAAAAAACTCCAAACCTCAGTATATACACATGATGTTTCCCCTTACAGAGCATTTCAGAACTGCTTCTGACTGTGGTGGATTATAATGAATCTCTAATCAAGATGTTGGCAGCTCAAGACAGACAACGTGTGTGAGTATATGTGCAGACTCCAGTCTTGTTATCATCAGAGACTGAAAGGGACGTAGGAGGATTTATTGCAGGGAATTATCCTCAAATACAAAACAAAACAGTCTGAATCCTTTGCATGGTGGCTTGTAAGCCGGTGGCACGGTCCGGCCAGGGTGTCGCGATCCTTCCTCGGGCCCAGGCTCCGAGGAAGGCCACAGTGCCTTCCTTTAGGGGAATAACCAGTGCCTGTTTACAAGTCTTTAGTCCCGGCCCCCAGTGGGTTGGGCTAGCAAGCGGTCTGGTGCCCCTGGCCCTCAGGCAGGGCGGGGCAGGCAAAGCAGTCTATTGCCCCCGGCCTTCCCACAGGTGGGGCTGGTAAAGCAGTTGGGTGCCCCCGGCCCTCAGGCAGGGCAGGGCAGACAAGCAGTCTGCAGTCTGCAGTCCCTGGCCCACAAGACGGGCAGGACTGGTTGGGCAGTCAGCAGCCCCCGGCCTTCCCACAGGCAGGGCTAGTAAAATAGTTTGGGACCCCCGGCCTTGCAGGCAGGCGGGGCCAGTAGAGCTCGGGATCCTCTGTCTCCCAAATGCAAAAGGTAGCACTGCCTCCCGGGGTGGTTAGGGAAGGAGGAAGTCGGACGCAAGCCCACCCAACTCCACTGCGTCCCAGCCCAGGGCCCTATCAGTGGCAAAGCCATTTGCCACTGAGTCAGCGGGGCTCCAGTCACAACACGCTGATGGGGTTTCGCCCCTGACTCAGCCACTTGCTAGTCGGCTGTCCCTGGACCACTTCCTCCCACCCTGTCCCCAGGTACCTGCAGGTAGCAATCTCCTTCCGGGTTGCTGGGGCAGAAGGCGAGTGGCAATCCCACAAGTCCCTCACCGTCAACCAGCGGCAGGTCTGGGAACTCCTCTGCGTCGTCAGCGGAGGGCAGCTCCTCCAGGTCACAGTGTCCCTCCGGTCCACAGGGTTCAGTCACCTCCAGGGGTCCCCAATTTTAGGCAGCTCCTCCAGGTCAGGGCCGGCCTCAGGAGTCTCAGGTGGCTTGTTCCAGCTCCTAGGGCCTGTCTAGTCACTAGGGCCTGGTGGCCCTATCCAGTCGCTTGGGCCTAGCAATCTGGGCAGGTTTTGGAGGCTCCGCTCGGTGGGGTGGTTGCTCCAAACAGCTGCTGGGTTTGGGTTTGGGTCAGGCCAAGGCCGCAGCTTATGGGAAGACACGTCTGCCTCCGGTGGCAGCTTCCTCCCTACTGAGCTGCTAGACTGGCCTTTTATAGTTCCTCTTTCTGCCTTGGCTCCGCCCCTCTGTTGCCATGCAGTTTGGTCTGTAGGGCCCTGCTCTGCCCAGCAGGGGCGTCGCAATCCTTCCTCGGGCCCAGGCTCCAAGGAGGCCACAGTGCCTTGCTAAATGGCTATTTCCAGACTGGTTTGTAAACCAGAAGTGTTTACCTAATGAGGCGGATGAAGGCAATAACACCAGCAAAGATCTCTTTAGCTTTTGCGCCTTTTTAATTAATTATTCCTCTTTTATCATCATGGCACAGCGACAACAACAAAAAGGCACCATGGAAAGTGCAACAGAATTAAAAACAAATGAGTATGCCAAAACAGTCCAAAGAAAGGCTTTCACTTTATGAATTGTTGTTTTAGTTTTAATTCAATACGGATCAATCATCATACAGGGGAAAGGCTTTTAAAATAATGATGTTATTTAAGAGCAAGATTGTAATTCACCCCATACATCTGCTGTCATAGGGCATTGCTATACCATAGTGCTCCTTTGATGGCCAAACATGGCACTATCAGCGCTCCCTGCCTCAGTTTCCTTCCTCAAGGTGGGTTTTCCTGGTGCTCCACACACTCTGGTCTATGCTGGAGATGTGGCTTAGCCCTCTGGCCAAGTCACAACAAGCATAACCCCTTCCAGGGTAGCAAAAATCCAAGCTATAAAGTCCCAACCACCAAAACACTCTTCTACCCTTCAGGGTCTCTCTCTTTAGCCCATCCTCTGGGACCTGTTCCTAGCCCCTGGCTTAAAAACCTTCCACAGAAGCCTGCCCATTCTCTGTGGTTCCTCTCCCCTCTGATATAGAGCACTGGGTCCCCAGGCTGATTCCCCTAGAGTAACCAGTCTCCTCAGACACTAGCTCAAGACCTTCCACAAGAACCTTCCTGATCCGTGTGGTTCCAACACCAGACTGAACTCTCTCCCTCAACCCTTTTATAAGGCCCAGTTGTCCTCATCTATCACCTGATTCTCCTTATTCCCACCACGTCAGGCTAGGAAGTAGCTAATTAATTATGGCTTCAGTGTGGCTGGCTCGATCTCTCCCCTAAACCAGCAAGTCATCCTGTGACACCTCTGCATGGGAGTAAAGGGTGAAAGGTGCCCCACCCCCCACTCTCTTGGGCTGGTCTAGCGACCTGTTTTGCAGGTAGCAGCATAGGAGAACAGCCTCCGCGGGGTTGCTACTACTCTCTTTTATATAAGTGACTGGGCAGTAGGTGAGCAAGGAGCACTGGCACAGATTACTGGGGTTAAGCAAAGAAACCAAGGACCAGATTGTGATTCGGAGGTGTGCTCCTGAGGCAGTGCAGCTGCTCACTGCTCCTTAACTGGGGCTGGTAGAGCAGCCATAGTTGAGCCCTAAATCACTAAGTAAAATTATTTATTTGCTCTTGAATATTAACCCTTAAATTCCAGGGCCATAGGGCTCAATTCTGATCCCACTGATGTCAATGGGAGGTGTGCCATTGGCATCTAATGGTGGAAAGAGCAGGTCTATAATTAACAGATTTTATTTTTTCTCTTATGCCCTGTATTTATTAGAAATAGGCAAATCCTGAATATTTAATCTGAACTTCAAACACACTGACTAAACTTGGTCTGTTCAGACAAATTGGAAAACAAAAAACAAAACAAAGACATAGATGAATGAGATTTGACCTAAACAAACCTAAGTCCCTTAACTCAAGTCTAATATGTATTGCAGGTTCTAATCCTGCAAACTGATGAGCTTATGCAGGCCCTTACCAACTTTGTGTAGGCAGCAAGGACCACACAAGTGAATCTGTTTGCAACACCAGAGGCAAAGAAAATCGAGGATGTGCCAAATCCTTTCTGCTGTTTCTCTGAATAAACAAATAGTGGAGAGGCAAGGAAGGTGAGATAATATCTTTTATTGGACCAACTTCTGTTGGTGACAGACAAGCTTTCACGCGTACACAAAGCTTCTTTAGAGGGCTTCTTTTCTGTGTAAGCTCGAAAGCTTGTCTCTCTCACCAACAGAAGTTGGTCCAATAAAAGATATTACCTCACCCACCTCGTCTCTCTAATATCCTGGGGCTGATACGGCTACAACAACATTGCATAAACAAATAGCGATCATTAATGTTGAACAGTGGTTATGAAATCAAATACATAGTCAAACCAACTGAACAGAAGCTTACAAAATTTATTTTAGCATTGCTTCCATGTCAATTTCATGTTCAAATGATGGGTGAAATCCTGTCTCCACTGCAGTTAGTAGACACTTTGCCATTGACTTCAATGGGACCAGGATTTCACCCTGTGATTCGCATCACATATCAATAGCAACTCTTGCTATCCATATATACATATATTTTAAAACAGGATAAATAACTATCAAAATAGGAAAAACACAGAAACTGAATTGAAAAAAACAAATTTGCATTAGATATATGAACTCTTTAAAAATGTATTACTCCAAGCAAAGTTTGAATCATTGCAGGAGATCTAGAAAGGTCATGGAAATGTTTAGGGGTTTTTCAAGCATTCATAAATACAGCCCAAATCACGCTCAGTTGAGTGACTCCTGTAAACTTGAATGGCATGACTTACTTGACTAAGTCAAGCAGGATTTGGTGCACAGTATATGAAAAATGCCTTTATTTGTGTACAAATACTGGAATATTTCACATCGCTAACACTCATTTAAGGTTCTTCTGTTCAGATGTATGTAGCATGAGAGCAACTCAGCATTTACACAGAGCTTTATATGTTCAAAATGCTTTATAAACATTATTGCATTCATTCTTACAACATGAGAAGTATCATTATCCCCATATTTCCTGCTGGGGAAACTGAAGCAGAGAAGTTGTTTCCCAAGGCCACAGAGGGAGCCAGAGCTGGGATTAGAACTCAGGAGTTACAGGCTTGGTCTACACTACCAATTTATGTCAGTATAACTATGTTGCTCAGAGTGTGAGTTTACACTTATACCGACCAAACCCCCACTGTACACACTGCTATGTCAACAGGAGGGCTTCTCCCATCAATATAGCTACCGCCTCTCTTGGAGATGGAATATCTACGCCAACAGGAAAAGCTCTACTGTTGGCATAGGTAGCATCTTCATTAAGTGCTATAGCGGCACAGCTCACCATTGCAGCACTGTAAGTGTAGACAAGCCCTCCGATTCTTATTCCTATGCCCATAAGAATTGCCCATTTCTCTCTCTCTCAAACAGAAATTTGGCCCATACTGTACATAGGTAACAGCATAATTCAATATATATTATTCAGATTTATGATAGACAAAAAAGGGACTTATCCTAAATCCCAAGGTGCCTTTGACAATTGTTTAAAAGCCCAACTAAGAAAAGAAACCCAGCAGCAATTGCCACCATATACAACAGCATCTAATTATGGGCTACAGAATCTGGTTCCAAAGTTTTACTAAAAGTAATGGCCTCCGCTTTGGAAACTGAGTAGTGATTTTGGGTACATCCAACCTGAGATACTTAAAGGGGACTGATTTGCAGAGGACAGGTGCTCACCCTTTTGATATTAATTCAAACCCCTTAAGTTCTCCAGATAGGAGCCCCAAACTACTGGTCACTTTTGACAAAGTTTCTCCATTATTATATAAATTTGCAAGTTATCATTAGAACTACCCTGTTAAAATTCAGAGAAAGATCATAAGTAATGAATAGGAAAGCTGAGACATTTATGGTAAAAACACTAATACTACTAATAATTTGCACTTCCAAAGTGCCTTCCATAGTCCTGCCAACCCTCATGATTTTGTCATGAGTCTTATGATATTTGGGGTGTTTAAGAAGGGTCCTTATGCATTTCTTATTTCTGCCTTCAGTCTCGTGAAGTTTTGCCCTTACCCCAAATGGCTGTCATCTCCCAATGCAGTCAATGGGACTGAAGCCACAAGCTTCCCTCAGGGAGATGGCCACCCATCAGGGAGATGTCCCAGTAATCATTGCAATGAAAATGAGGCTGCCCCAAGTAAATATGATATATTATTTGTATTGCATTAATGCCTTTAGGTCCCAATTATCGATCAGGGCTCCATTGTGCTAGGTGCTATACACACACATAAAAAGACGATGGTTCCTGTTTACAATCAATGTATATGATGAGAGACAACAGGTGGATACAACAAAGAGACAGTGGGAACAGAAGATAACAATGAGACAATACTAGTCAGTGAGATAAGCACCAGTCACTGCACACCAGCTGCCTAGCCATTGTCAAACAGTTATAGGCATCATGGGAGAAGAGTTTTAAGGAGTGATTTGATGGAGGACAATGAGGTGGTTTTACATGTTTATGGGCAGCTCTTCATATGCATGAGGGGTCAACATGGGAGAAAGCAAGAAGGTGCTTGTTTGATGGGCGGCACAGCACCGATGCTTGGACCGTGGCCCCACCCCCTGCCTTACTCCCTCCCCTGCTTCGACTCAGGCCCCACACCTGCTTGGTCCCCTACCCCAAAGTCGCCCCTGCCCACCTCTCACACCTCTTCGCCTCCTCCTGCCCGCCACACATGCCTCTGGGGGGAGCCTCAGGGGAGGGTGCCAAGTGGGAGGGGATGGATCGTGGGTGGAGCAATGGCAGGGTGGAGAGGTGGAGTGGAGAGGCAGAGTGGGAACTATTATACTCTCCGCCTATGCTTTTTTGAAAGTTAATAACTGGGTGATGAAGGCTGGCATCATGAGCCGAGCCAGATAAGTCTGAGACTGCAATGTGAAAAGGGGGATAAGAAGAGAGGAAAGGGAGGGTAGGGGACAAGTAGCAAACAAGAGACTGTGGAGGAGCATGCCGGGAGGATATGAACGGGGCAGCTTCCTATACTGTCTAGGTAGGGATGAGGAGAGAGAGGGACAGAATGGCAGCTCACCATACCCAGGAGACTCAGATTCACAGACTTTAAGGTCAGAAGAGACTATCAGGATCATCTAGTCTGACCTCCAGGCCACAAAACTTCACCCACTCACTCCTGTAATAGTCCCTTAACCTCTGGCTGAGTTATTGAAATCCTCAAATCATGATTTAAAGCCTTCAAGTTACAGAGAATCCACCATTTACACCAATTTAAACCTGCAAGTGACACGTGACCCATGCTTCAGAGGAAGGTGAAACCCCGCCAGGGTCTCTGCCAATCTGATCCAGGCGAAAATTCCTTCCTGATCCCAAATATGGTGATCAGTTAGACCCTGAGGGCAAGACCCTCCATCCAGACATCTGGGAAACAATTCTCTGTAGTAACTCAGAGCTCTCCCAGTCTAGTGTCCTCATCATCAGCCACTGGAGATATTTGCTGCTAGCAGTCACAGATCAGCTACATGCCATTGTAAGGCAGTCTCATCGTACCATCCCCTCCATAAACTTATTAAGCTCAGTCACGAAGCCAGCTAGGTTTTTTGCCCTCATTGCTCCCCTTGAAAGGCTGTTCCAGAACTTCACTCCTCAGATGGTTAGAAACCTTCAGCTAATTTCAAGCCTAAACTTGTTGATAGCCAGTTTATATCCATTTATTCTTGTGCCCACACTGACGCTTAGCTTAAATAACTCCTCTCCCTCCCTGGTATTTATCTTTTTGTTGTATTTATAGAGAGCAATCATATCTCCCCCCTCAGACTTCTTTTGGTTAGGCTAAACAAGCCATGCTTTTTTGAGTCTCCTCTCATAAGGTAGGTTTTCTATTCCTAGGATCAGCCTAGTAGCTCTTCTCTTCACCTGTTCCAGTTTGAATTCATTTTTCTTAAACACGAAAGACCAGAATTGCACACAGTATTCCAGATGAGGTTTCACCAATGCCTTGTATTATGGTACTAACACTTTCCTGTGGCTACTGGAAATACCTCGCCTGATGCATCCGGCTCATAGTCATCCTGTAATCAACCAATACACACAGATCTTTCTCCTGCTCTGTCACTTCCAACTGATACGTCCTCAGCTTATAGAAAAAATTCTTATTGTTAGTCCCTAAGTGCATGATCTTGCACTTTGCACTATTAAATTTCATCGCATTTCTATTATTCCAGTTTACAAGTTCGCCCAGATCCCCTTGTATGATATTTCGGTCCTCCTCCATATTGGCAATACCTTCCAGTTTTGTGTCTTCCACAAATTTTATTAGCACACACTCCCTTTTTGTGCTAAGGTGAGTAATAAAAATGTTAAGATAGGTCCCAAGACTAGTCCCTGAGGAATTCCACTAGTAACCTCCCTCCAGCTTGACAGTTCACTTTTCAGTATGACCTATTGTAGTCTCCCCTTTAACCAGTTCCTTAGCCACCTTACAATTCTCATATTAATCCCCATCTTCTCCAATTTAACTAATAATTTCCCCTGGGGAACTGTATCAAATGCCTTACTGAAATCCAGGTAGATTAGATCTACTGCATTTCCTTTGTCTAAAAAATCAGATATTTTCTCAAAGAAGGAAATCAGATATTTTCTCAAAAAAGGTTGGTCTGGCACGATCTACCTTTTATAAAACCATGTTCTATTTTATCCCAATTACTATTCACCTCTCTGTCCTTATCTATTTTCTCTTTCAAAGTTTGTTTCAAGTCCTTGCATACAACTGAGATCTAACTAACAGACCTATAATTTCCCAGATCACTTTTTTCCCTCTCTTAAAAATAGGAATTATATTAGCAATGTTCCAGTCATAGAGTACAACCCCTGAGTTTACAGATTCATTAAAAATCCTTGCTATTGGGCTTGCAATTTCATGTGCCAGTTCCTTTAATATTCTTGAATGAAGATTATCAGAGCCCCCTGATTTAGTCCCATTAAGATGTTTGAGTTTGACTGCCACCTCCATATCCTTGTTCCCATTAGGCACCCTGCCACTACCCCTAAGCTCTTCATTAGCCTTATTAAAAACTGAGGCAAAGTATTTGTTTAGATGTTGGGCCATGCTTAGATGATCTTTAATCTCCACCCCATCCTCAGTACTTAGCAGTCCCACTTCTTCTTTCCTTGTTTTCTTGATATGGTTATAGAACCTTTTACTATTGGTTTTAATTTCCTTTGCAAGGTCCAATTCTGCTTGGCTTTTGGCAGTTCTCACTTGTTGCATACACTTTCTGACCTCCAAGTGGTAGCTTTCCTTGCTGATCCACCCCATCTTCCCTTTCTCCGCTTTCTCTTAATCACCTGTTTGAGATGCTTGCTCATCCAGCTTGGGTCTGCAACCCTTCCCTATGATTTTTTATCCCTTGCTTGAGATGCAGGTTTCAGATAGTTTCTGCAACTTTGACTTAAAGTAATTCCAAGCCTCCTCTACATTCAGTTCTTTGGTCCAATCCACTTCCCTAATTAATTCCTTTAATTTTTTTAAGTTAGCCCTTTTGAAATCAAGGATCCTACTTGCTGACCTATTTTTGTTTATCCTTCCATTTACTTTAAACTGAATTAACTCACGTTCACTCTAACCAAGATTGTTCCTTACAAACAGTTCTGTGATGTCCTCGCTACTCACAATACCAAATCTAAAATGACATCACCGCTTGTTGCTTCAGCAATTTTTTGGTGAAGAAATCTGTCAGCTATCACATCCAGGAAAATCTGGGTCCTACTATTGTTCGTAGCACTTGTCCTCCAATCTATATCTGGGAAGTTAAAGTCTTGCATAATCACACAGTTCCCAGTAGTATTTATTTCATTAAAAACATTAAAGAGGTCTTTATCCATGTCCAAATCAGATTCTGGGAGTCTGTAACATACCCCGAACACTATATGAGGGTAATCTCTAGTAGTTTTCTAACCCACAGTGATTTTGGCCCAGGCAGACTCTGTCTTATCCATTCCATCACTTCTAATTTCTTTATAGTCCACTTCCTCATTAATATACAATGCTATTCCACCACCTTTGCCTTTATTTCTCTTTCCTGAACAGCACATACCCTTCAATACCTGTACTCCAGTCAGGACTATTATTTCACCATGTTTCTGTTATCTCTATAATATCTGGTTTTAGTTCCTGCACAGATAGTTGTTGCAGATTGGCTTTGCCCACATTCCTCGCCTGATTGGGCACAGTCATTCTTCTGCCAGTATTACCTACCTGACTGTTAGTGCCAATATCATTGAACCTATCTTCTTTCTTAATGTCTGTTCTCCTATCCACTGCTGTTCCTTTCTCCCTTGCTATGTCTTTTCTTACTTGATTTTCCTCCATTTCAATGTTAAAATCAGATGTGGAGGTACATGAGCATCTCCCACTTGCCTTCTCCAAGCAAGCACCTAGTTTAAAGCTCTTTAAATGGGTTATGCCAAATCTCCATCCCAGAAGCCTATTTCCCTCCCTACTCAGAGTAGAGGGTAAATGGGTCTCCTCTCATCAGTGAGCATGGAGTCTGCATTTTTGTGTGCATTGAATATGGATGCTGAGATAATTACATAAGTGGGTGGCTTCCCCTTCAGGTGGGGGAAAAATCACAAGGCAGGCCAAAAACAATGTGATTTAATTATTCATTTAAAATCTCATGATTTTTGGTGTCTGATTCATGATTTTTTAACATTTGAGGTTGGCGATATTGCTTCTATCCAAGGATCTCAAAATGCTTTACAAAGGTTAATGGAATTATAGCATCACAACATCTCCGTGAGGTAGAAAATATTACCTCCACATTACACTTGGGGAAATGGAGGCAGAGAGAACTTAAGCATCTTGCTCAAGATTACACTGGATTTATGTACAAAAGATCATTAATATTTGAACAATATCTCCCACAATAGAGATCTCTATTTTGAATCCGGATTCCTGCTCAGTGAGGGCCAGTCTGTTAGTGTCTGCCTTCTCTCTCCTCCCCAAACTTCCCCCCTTCTCCCCCATTCAGTTTTGGCTCTCAATTAAGCATAAGAGATACCTGGGCTTGAAAGAGTCCCTGAGAAACAAATCACTGACGGTCTTTTAACACTGTGGGGGAGAGGGCGTGAGTATTGTGGCAGATTCAAAGGAACAGCTTGAAAGCAGCTGGAGAGCTTTGCGGAAAAAAAACCCCAGAGCAGCTGCATCGAGAATGCTATGCACAGTATTAATTATACTCGTGTTATGAAGGAAAATATTAAACATTGCTAATGCAAAGAGTACAGTGTGGGGAGAGCCCAGGACACTATTTCACGCTCTCCAACGTACCTCCACTAGGATGGGATTTCATAGAAAATTCCAGGGCTGTCAAGCTGTGACAATTTGAATAAGTGAGATTTGAAATGTTTCTTTGAAACACAGATTGCAAAATCCTTCATCACAAACAGCGGAGACCTTAAAAGCAGCCTTAGAAAATGAATAATAAAACTAAGGGAGGGTCCCTAAAATGAATGAAACTTGGGAGGGCTCAGCTTCCCCGTGAAAATCATTTTTCCCACCTCTCCCCAGTGAGGCACCTCCAACATCTCCTCACTCTGTGCACTCCTAATGATCTTGGTGAGCAGATAACCCATCTCTGCTTGACTTACATGGCCCTTTCTAGTCTCTGAACTGTCTATACTTTTTTAAATACAGTTTCAGTTGATATTTCCGTAAAAAAAAAAGATTCATTTTACATATTAAATGAAAAAAGCAAAAATAAGATAGTAAAGCTAGCAAGGGTCTACTAATTTGCTACATGGTTCCACACATGCTCTGACCATTCTTACTTGCCAGATTTCTGAATTCTGTTTTTTAGATCTTAAAAAAAATGTGTAGATACCTAAGTAGAACATCTAATACCCATTTTTTTTGTAGGTTGTTTATAGTTTTTCCCCTAAACTACACCAGTTTGAATTAGAAGCAGTACATAGCATGTACCTTTTTGATGGGAGGTACCCATCGCTTAGCTTCAGGTTGTGTTGGTCAATATCTCCTATGTATTCTTGAGAAGGGGACTGAGTCCTGTTTGCGATCTGTCATTGTTCTCCTGTGTGACTTTTGGTCAGTTACTCAACATTTCTGTGCCTCGGTTTATTCGTCTATAAAACATATATTTATAAATAGAGATGAGATTAAGCTTCATTGAATATATCTAGGATTTCAAACATACCAAAGTGTTAGGAGGACTGGATCTGGGCATTTGATTCAGCTGATTATAGAAACAAGGTATTTCTATGAAAGTTCAAATCTGATGTGCGTTCAGATTTCAAACACAAATTTTTGTACGAATTCAAATCTGGTATTTTCATTTGAGCCCATCTCTATTTATAAGTAAATAATATATACATACCTTACAAGGACAGTCTGAAGATTTTTAATGAACTGTTTGTAATATACTTAGAGATCCTTAGATAACAAGTAAAAAGTCTTGTTTGTTTCAATGTATCCTGTTATAATTCAAGGCAACTCACATCAGACCGGGGAGGGATGGACTGAGAGCTGGATATTTTAAATGATTGATTTCACTGTACAAACATAAATAAAGCAAGTGTACAGAGCGCATGGGGCATTCACAGTTATAACTGAGTTCAGCTAGTACAAAATAAAAAGCATGAGTTCATATGCATGAAGACAAGCCATATATTTGTTATACAGACCAACACACTGCACCCGAAAAGTCATCACTGAAAAAAATTTAAAATCATAGTTTCCTGTTTGTCCACTGCCTTGCCCTACGTTTAGTCATTTACCCATCTGAAGTGGGTGCAGAATGCTGCCATTCTGATCTGGTAGCATTTTACATTCACTTTGCAAAAGTATAAGTGACTAGAGATGACATGAGATTTTAGAGAATAGAGCCTTAGATAAATATAAGCCTGTGCAATCAAAAAATGCACTCAGACGTGCCTGCCAGTCATCAGCACTTAGCAGGGACTCCAAGATTCACACGTCCTGCCCAATTTCCATGCAGACTTTCTAGCATACCTTTAATATCAATAGTGCATTAAATTCCATACACCAATTAGATACTGGACTCTAGGCAGCTCGATAAGATAAGTTTCTGCTCATAAAAGCACAGTACAGCTTTTAGCATGTGCATCAGTAAAGCTTTCACAACAGTACACTTGCAGCTAGCTTTTCTCCCTGTCACCATTTCTTTCTTTTTTTTAAGCCCATACAAATTGTTGTTGCCTTATGGTGATTATTTTTGCTGCCAGCAGAGCCCTTTACATATTAGGAGCCATTAATCCCATTGCATCAGCTGGCTTAATTGGGCTGGGCTGCTCTGATTCCCAACCTCTGTTTCTTTTTCCCTACTCCCCCTCTCCATGATGTCTAAAGGATGTACCAAATCTATAGTGTTTCTACATTTGAATGGAGCACATAAAAGCTACTTGGTCAGGTTTGGTTAATTGGGGGGACTCATGATTTAGAGGTAAGGAATAGGCCTAATCAGGGATACAGAAAGGAGCGGGGGAGAGACAGACCTTTTTTTTATGAAAATGTGGACCTCCCCACAGTAATTCCCCTTCAGCTGCTGCCTCACAGATGGACCTTTTAATTGAATTTTCTTACAGGCCTGAGGGAGGGAGTTCATTTCAGGTCAGGTGAGGCAATTGAAGTGAATCTAATGGATGTCATTTCTTTTCACTGCAAGCACAGAGAAGTGTGGTTTTGTTTTTTTCTCTTTCGGCTCCGCTAAAAAGTTTCAATTAAAAACTGAAACACACATGGTGATTTCCAAGGTTTTGTTGTCTTTATTTCACCAGCAGCAGCAGCGAGGTCAGCAGAGGGAGAGATTTGAATCAATTTGCATCCTGTCTTGTTGTTCCTGTAGTAAGAAGGATGTAGCGTGTGTATGTTCACAAACACCATGTGCGATTATAATGCTACTTTGTGTAAGTGGATGTAGGTAGAGCAGGAGCCTAGGAAACTCTTTCTTATAGGTCTACAGATCTGTTCATCTTGGATTACTGAGTTCTACATCCCTATAGTAATCTACTTACTATTTTTACAGCATTATAGGCATGCATGGCACTTCACAGGCATGGAAACAAGTCCTTCTCCTGAGAAGCTGACAGGCTAAGGTCTATATCTAGACTAGGAAAACAGGAAGGAACCTAGGGTTACTAATTACCATATACCATGATTTTAAATATGATTTTCCCTGTCTACACTAAATATGGTTTAAAATGTGTCTGTTAGACCACATCTATGCGCTATGAATAGTTGTTGGTATAGCGATGCCAGTACAGCTATACCAGTAAAAAGTCCTAGTATAGACACAGCTTATAGTGCTACAGTAACACAAATAATAAAGAATATTAGCCAAAAAAGTGCTTTTGCCTGCATAACGTACACCAGTTCCCTGAGCTACACTAGCAATAGCACTTCTGTGTGTCTATGCTAGGACATTTGCAGGCTTAAACATGTCAAAAAAAATACCAACCAAAGTTATTCTAGGTCTGCAAGAGTTTCTAGTGTATATGTGACTTTAAAAACATGTTTGCTAACATATTCTGCAACATAGTCTGTTTTCTCCATTTAGACATGGCCTCTGTTAGATGCAACATAACAAGAAGGGAGATAAGAGCAACGACAGTAAGAGATTGTGAGCTAAGCTTTAAAGGCTTGATCCTGTTCCCAGTGAAGTCAACAAGAGCTTTGCTGTTCACCTAATTGGAAGAAGGATGGTGTCATGACCCATGGGTTTCGAATGTGGGTCCACAGGGGTCATCATACTCCAACCATACACCCAATGGCTTAGTGGCATCAGTGAGAACTGGGACTGCTTGAAGCCCAGCTCAGATAGGAGGCTCCATGTCTGCACCCCAATTGGTAGAACACCCAAGTTCCTGATTGGCCTGCTTCCCCCACTTAAGCCAGAAGGAGGAACATGAAGTTGTTTGTACAACTGGGCTCGATCCTGCTTTGGACTGTTCACCCAGCACTACCCACCTGGTTTTGTCTCCTGATCCTGCCTGATTCCTGGCATCTGACTCTTGGTTTCTGATCTTCTGGTTCTGAACACAGCCAGAGTAGGAACCAGCCCCTGCCACGCGAACCATCAGGACCAGCACCCTGCATCTCAGCCCTGACAGATGGAGCTCCAGCCAGTTGTATGCTCCTGTTGGTAAGTTTGATTTTGTGTACATCGTTTGTAGATCTTGTCATTTTTCACACTTGGGCAGTCATAACTTTGTCCCTAACTGCCACTAAACATGCAGAACTGGAGATCAGCAATTGCAAGCTAGTCAAAAGAAGTGAGCTTGGAGGAGGTATTTGAAGGAGAGTGAGGTTTCATGATGCACAGCAGCAGAGAGGATGTTCCAGGCACAGTGTGAGAAAAGGAGACAATGGTTTTTGCAGCTAAGATGCCATATGACTGTTGCTCTGTTCTGTGCCTCACCTTTAAATCTAAGGTCTCACTGCCTGCAGAGACTAGCAGCCATTTTTTCCAGACAAAGAGGAGACACACACTGTGCTCTCATGGAGGTTTTGCTTGCTTTTGTCCTGTTTTGTAGCTCTCAGTCTAAAACAAGCCAATCAGACTGAAAGTTCCCATTTGCTCTTGTGCCTGAAAAAACAGACTAGGCAAGTGTCAAGACACACTGGGTCAGCAGATTATAAGGCGTATATGGGGGAACAGTTGTCTTGTGTCTTGGTGCCTCACACAATATCTGAAAAGTGTACAGTGTAAAGCTATTAAAAAACAACAGCTTACACAGTGCGGGAGGGAGGAGAGAAAAGAGACACAGGAGTTTATTTCTGAAAGTTCCTGCAAATTTGAATTGTGTTGTTGCTGAATTGTGTTGGTTTTCACGGCTGTTGCTCCTGGAATGAAGCACAATGGATGAGGGAAATCCTGCATGGATTTGAAAGCACAGATAGCAAACATCGATATCCCATGAGCAGGGGCTGAGATAACCACAGATTAAAGCTACATTGCTCAAAGTGGATACGCTCACTTCCATCCTTCTCCGCATACATTTATTAAGGACCATTTCAAGTTTTCTAGCTTCTTTTAAGGGAATGATCCTGGCATTTTGCTGTTTCACTGGTCCATCCAGCACCACTCCCTTCAAGTGCAATGTTATTTTTAAGCGCCATCCATACATCAGCACAGCAATAAAACATATTTTTGGCAAAATGGTTCTGTGTTAGAGTTTGGGGACAGCACCTGACGGAATCATACAACAGAAGCCTTATTTCTATTAACTTTATACAGCCCTATTTCAGGGTCCCAAATGGAAACAAAGAGAGTAAAGCCACTGGCAACCTGCTGTGAGCAAAGAGAAAAGGGTCGTGAGGGGTGGATGCAACCAGCCAGGTCACACCAGAGCATCAGGGGCAAAACAGCACAGATTTAGGACCAGATGCTCTCCCTTGGGAAGAAAAGGAGATAGAAGTGCATGTGCTGACAATTTCAGCTGAACTCTGTGTTATAAGCACAGCAGAATTTAGGCCAGATCCTAGCCTTTCAAAAGCACATAGCGGGGTGTGAGAGTCTGACTCTGGGTCTGTAGAGCCACAGTTTAGAAACAGGCAGGCAGAGTGCAACTTTAAAGCCCTCTCTCTGGGACTAGCTTTAAGTGTTTCTTTTGTTCGTATGCAATGCCTCATTCTGATTTCAAAACATACAATGAGTTCCCTGGTAATTTCGTTGTCTGCAGGTACGCTGATTGTGGCCCTAAGTGGGAGTGCTGTTGTATAAAACATATTTATTTGCAACCTGAAAGACACAGATTTGAAGGGATAACCAGAAAGATTCTCACCACAAAGTAGTTTATGCTGAAAAGCCTTCAGTAAATATATCACATACTGCAGTGCAGGTGCAGGATGTATATACAATAAGCACCTAGTACTGTTTATGCCACACAGCAGTATAGTATCCCTTCAAAGTTAATAGCAATATGTTTTTAGAATGCTTTAACACACCACATTTGATATGCCAGAGTATATGCAACTAGTATATTCATTTCTACAGTATTTATTTAAATGTTTTAAGGGCACAATTCATGAAAGATCATGGTACTTAGTCACAGTTTAAAGGATACAAACATAATTCAAATGCAACACCCTGGTCCTTAAACACATTTTTCCCCAGTGTCCACTCTGGGATTAAACATCTGTACATCATCATACATTTACCTGGTACTTTACTAGGCAGGGTTGATTTATTATAGATGACACATCCCTACTGCTAACATCCACAGCTTGATCCTAATACATAGGCCTTGTCTACAGTACAGAGTTTTGTCGATGCAGACGATCAGAAAGCATTAGAATTACATCATTTGTGCACGTTCACACAACGCTCCTTTTATCGGTGCAGCGCGTCCACAGTTGGTGCTCTGGCATCGACAGTGAGAGCAGTGCATTGTAAGTAGTTATCCCACTATGCAACTCGCCACCTTCTGCAGCTAGGAGTTGTGGGAAGGCAGACTGGATTGCAGTGCATCATGGTTGTGGGTTCAATGTCCCATGATGCACTTTTTTCCTTTGCATTATTCCATGGGTTTCCAAGGGCTTTTTGTGGCATTTTTCAATGGCCCCTGTTTACTGTGTGCCCGACATCTTCATCTGAAAGGATGGATCCTGCACTGCTCTGCACTGTTGTGATCAATGTTATGAATACATCGCAAATGATCGTGCAGTATATCATGAGCTCCCAATCTGAATAGCAACCAGGAGTGCCTGGCCTGCTGTGTTCCATGGAAAGAAATAACACCAGATTACTTTTGGCATTCACGGAGAAGCTCCACACAGTGGATCATCACTTCTGAGTTCAGGAAACAAGCACTGAGTGGCGGGATCGCATCATTATGTAGGTCTGGGATGACGAACCGTGCCTGCAGACTTTTCAGATGCAGAAAGCCACCTTCCTGGAACTATGTGCAGCGCTCACCCCAGCACTGCGGCGCAAGGACACCAGAATGAGAGCTGCCCTCTCGGTGGAGAAGTGTGTGGCGATCGTTGTGTGGAAGCTGGCAACTCCAGACTGCGACCGGTTGGTTGTAAATCAGTTTGGAGTCAAGAAGTCCACCGTTGGTGCTGTGTTATCACAATTGTGTAGGCCCATTAATCGCATTCTGCTACAAAGGATTGTGACTCTTGGAAATGTGTGTGAAATAGTGGATGGCTTTGTGGCAATTTGATTCCCTAGCTGTGGTGGGGAGATAGATGGCATGCATATTTCAATTTTGGCCCTGGACCATCTTGCAACAGAGTATAGATGCATCAATAGAAAGAGGTACTTCTCTGTGGTATTGCAGGCTCTTATGGCTCATTGTGGGCGTTTCACTGACATTAACATGGGGTGGTCAGGGAAGGTCCATGACGCGCCCATCTCCAGGAACACTCACCTGTACAGAAAGCTGCAAGCGGGGACTTTCTTTCCAAACCAGAAGATTCCAATGGTGGATGTTGAAATGCGCATAGTAATCCTGGGAGGCCCAGCCTACCCCTTACTCCGGTGGCTCATGAAGCCTTATATGGGAAATGTGGACAGCAGCAAGGAGAGCCTCAACAATAGGCTGAACAGGTGCAGAAGATGGTAAAATGTGCATTTGACAGATTAAAAGATCGCTGGTGCTGCCTTTATGGCAGGTTAGACCTAAATGAGGAAAATATTCCCATGGTCATAGCAACCTGCTGTCCACTCCATATTATTTGTGAGGCAAAGGGTGAAAAGTTTCCCCCCAGGGTGTAGCACAGACACTTTGTTGATATAACTTTACCACAAAAAAGTTCTACGCCTCTCATTAAGGTGGTTTTATTTTGTCGGCAAAGCAGGAGAGTTTTGTTGGCAGTCTGAGCATTGTAGTGTGCACATGTTCACTGTTTTGTCAACGAAAGCTGACTTCTGTAGATAAAACTATGTAGTCTAGGTGTTAGGCATGCAAATAACTTTGCTCAAGTGAACAGTCAGTGTGGCCACTCAAATACCTTTGTATTCAGTGGTACTGCTCACATGAGTAAAGTTAGATATGAAAGCATTTGAAGGATCTGGTCCTAGATACATAAATGAAAGCACATGATGGGATATATAAACTTCAGAGAATAATATACTCATTTTGTTCATTTCAGAAGTTTTAAAAGCTAATACCAAATTTACTGTCATAGTCTCTTTTCCTTATAGCAATTTTATTTATAGATAGAAGGAATTATAGGAAACATCTAATGGTGACAATCAGGCTCCAGACACCCGAAGACAGAGGGTCTGAACCCCAAAGAATAAGCAATTGAATCAACTGGTTGCATACAATGTTATGTATATAAATATGTCAAGTAAGGTCTTTTATGAAAGCTTGAAATGATCTGAACTTGATGGTCATTAGAAGATATGTATACAGGTTATGGTTATGAATGTATAGAAATTGTAACTGTACCTGCGCTGCAACTACAGCATCAACTCACAAGTGTGGTGAAACAATCAGGCAAGGAGGGGCATCTCCCAGGCTAGTTGTTCACACAAAACCAACTTCAAATGCATATCCATAGTCGAGCCAAGGAAAGACAATGGTGGATCATTAAAGTTATTGGGAAAACACAAACAATTTGAAACTGAAAAGAAAACCTAGCTTTGGAAAACTAAGAAAGGAGGAAATTCTCCCCACCCTGAATAAATGAGTCACCACAAGAGAAAAAACCTTTTTAAAACAGGCTTGGTCTGAGAGAGATTACCCAGAAACTGAGAGCTAATATCTAAGCTGGGTGCTATTTGTGAAACACTGGATCACCTTTCTGACAGAGGACATACTGGGAAACTGTTCAGAGGCAATAGGTAACTTGTATTAGAAGAAGAGACTTTAGTTTATATAGGAGTTTAAAGTCTGAGGTTGCATCTTTTATTTTCTGTGTAACTTGTATGTTTGCTGCTCCTTATTATTTCATCTTTGAATCTAATTTGTCTATTAAATACATTTAGTTTATTTTTACCCAAGCAGGTCTTGTTGTGCAAACTGTGTGGAGTGTGACCCAAAGTGAACTCCTTTGGGGTTATGAACCAAAAGTCTAAGTGTCTAGTAGTTAAGGATTCAGGGTAGGTAGATTTGAGGAGTAATAGGCTAGTGAAAGCCAAGGAGAGACCTTCATGCTTTTAGGCAGGTTACTGGTGTTAGGGCTATGAGCCATAGCAGCATAGCATTAAGGTACCCAAGGATGCTGAGGAGACAGTGACAGAACCCCTCACTGGCCTGAGTGATCCCAAAACCATTGCATTAACAAAATCACTTAAAATACAATTCAAAATTATTAATAAAGTAAAAAACAGGAATCTACAAGACAAATTTCAGAAGAAAGAATCACCTGATGAAAAAGATTCAGAGGTGCTGGGTTAAGAAAAATGGGTACCAGTTTCCCTTTACATGACAAGAACAATAATAGAGCAGGACTATGTGTCATCCAGGAAAAGTCTATTGTAATCCATTCACTGGTGTATGGATCTGAAGTCTTCCAGGCAATGTCACAAATCCACATAGTGTCACTGACTGCTGGATTTTGCATTTGGATCTCTGATGTAGCTGACAGAGGTATAAAATCACATGAAGCCAGATAACTGCCTAGACTACACATCTGTGGATGCTAAAGAGAGAAAGTTATTCCTCAGTTCAGGTGAGAAGAGTTACACCCAAATTTTGTCTTCCATAATCTCTACCAATTTCTGGTGGTATAAATACTGCTTAATAGTGTTCTGCTGACTACATGTGCTTTTAGGCAAAACATCTTATTTTGGAACCACTTCTAGTGCAAAAGGGATGAAATATATATCCAAAAGGCCACCCCGTTTAACGGATAGGAGCTGATGTTTATCTGGGAAGACCTGCAAAATTCACTCATGTCTCTCCGCTACTTGCTGGTAAAGCAATCACACAAAATTAAATAGTAATTTTAAATGGCATACAATGTTTATTTACAGCCTGATATTCACGTGCCTGTATCTACATGTACGTATGTACTTTGGGGGATTTCCTTGAAATCTCTTTATAGTTAATGCTCAGTTAGCTAATCATCTATCTTAGGTATTTATGTAGCCCCATTACTGTAGTATCTGAGCTCCCTGAAAACTTTAGCGTCTTTATCCTTAACAACCCTGTGAGGTAGAGAAGTGCAATTATCCCCATTTCTCAGATGGAGAACTGAGATATAGAGAGACTAAGTGACACAACAAGTCTGGCAGAGCAGGAGATTGAATTTGGCTCTTAAAAGTCCCAAACTAGCACCTTAACCACTGGACCATCCCTCTTCTTCGTCTTCAAGCACAGATGTGCATCACGGCTTACATAAACATGCAATGGCCAATTGTATGATGCCTTATGTTCTATTCATCATCAGTGACACCCTAGATAGCCAATGGGAGCTGGAAGCTCAACAGCACTAAGCACCAGTATTATATGTTAAGTGACAAGGCATGCTGTTGAGCACAAGATAGAAAGAAAGACACTGACCCTGTCCTGAAGATCTTACAATCTAAACAGGCAGACAGTACAAATTAGACACAAAGTGCATCTCAAGAGATGGACAGAAGAATGCACTACAGCATAGCACTTTTCTTCAACTGACACTGCTCCTGATAAAGGCCCTGCACCTGGGCCTGCCCTTTCAAAGGCAGTTCTTGCCAAAGTTAAGGTGGAGGAAATCCTATAAAGTCTGATTCCTCTGTCTAAAGACCACTTCTGGCTAGAAGTGTTCAGTTTAAGTGGGGGATTAAGGAAGGAAATAACTAGGTACATGGGAGGGCTGAGGGGGGGGAGGAGAATGTCCTCAAAGTTTAATAGAACAATATAAAGTTCCCAAGGAGGAATTGCCAATAAGATAAATAGCAATTACATTACGTAACTAGCCTCCTATAAAAGTATTTTCTGAGGCTGTGATGTAGAACCAGAAATTTTTGAGTAATGTAGCTTAGGAACTGTTTTTATCCAAATACATATTTGACTGCTATTGCCCTTGGATATAGTCAACATTGCATCCAGGTGCTGTAAAACCCAATGAGACTTCTATACGGCATCTCAACGACAATCCATGCTCCATTTTAGTTTGGAGTAATCAGCAACAAAAAGATGCTTTGTTGCTTCTGATACGTTGTGTGGAGTTTGGAGCTGGAAATCACACCTGGAGGGTGTTTGATTGTTCTGACTAATGGGGTTGAATTTGGATTTATGAAGTACAATATTCTCTTAAACAGGGTTTGCTGTTTATTGTTACAATCTGAGGAAGAATACATTAAAGAGAGAAGGAAGCAGGACAGCACGACTGACCTCACAATTAGGGAGATAACCTTCAGCCCTGATCACTGCATGTCAGAAGAAAAAGGTTATTTGATTTCAATGTAGCTTATTACATTTTCCCCTCATAGTGAAACCACATATTTCCTAGTAACAGTCAACTTTAGGGTGTGCAAAAGCCAGCAATATTATTATATAATCATTTAGTCTCTTAAAACCTAAAGAAAGCAGACGCCGAAGCGCAAATTTATCTGTGACTAGTCACTATCCGGATTATCCAAACAGATGTCACAAAGCTTAAGCCTGCCATCACATTTGCCTTCACCAATGAAGAGCTAGTCTACAAGTGGCATAGCCATGTGTACATTAGTAGTCTTCTTCCCTGTGAAATAGTCCTATCAGACCTACACCATCACATTTCCATAAAAGATGAAGGGTAGTGGGGTTAAGGCACCAGACAAAGTCAAGAGAGTTCAACTCCTGACCCTGCCACAGACTTCCTCTGTGGTCTCAGACAAGTCACAATCACACATTGGCTGAGTCCCCCATCTGCAAAATGGGGATAGCACTTCCTTCCTCTCCCACTGCTTTTCCTATCTAGTCTATTAGTTTGTAAGCAATCTGTGGCTGGGATTTCCTTTCTCTTTGTACCTAGTGCAATAGGGGCCCCCAGTTCTACTATAACTAACACCATTTTTTCCATCTGTAAAATGGGAATAATAATGCTGAGCTCTTTTGTAGAGGCGTTAAGATCTACTGATGGAAAGGAGCTGGTAATAATAAAAAATAATGTACAAGCGTTCATCATCATCAGTGTATACGGAACACACACATCTGACAGCTGTTTGCAGGAGCACAGCATTTTGTGACAAACACATTACATGAGGGCTTTGTAAAAAGGTTGCCCCAATAAATGATTGACTAGGGTAATAAAAACATCAAGGAAATTGTTCAGGAAATTGCCCGAGCCTCTAATCCTCAGTAGTTTACGGGAGTCTAAACCCCCCAGGTTCCTATACTTTCAAAATAATTTGTCATATATTATGTTATCTAAAAGATGCAATTGGAGCAAAGTTGTTGGCTACTGATCTCCTATGGACAATTGTGGTAAAGTAATGAAATACTCCATTCACTGTGTGTTCTGATACTTGATTAGTCAATATAAACACAGTACTGGGCAGTAACAAACACTATTAGCTGTAATTTATTATACTGCCAGTAGCCTGAGCCTCTCATGTTAAAAATTGTATTACCTTTATTGTGCTACAACTGAGTGGACTCAAATGAAAAAGAACAAGACAAAGCCATCCATGTATTTGTGTCAAAGTAAAACACCCTCTCTATTATGGTAAGGTGAAGCACCCAATATAATTATTGCTATTTCTACCACCCATTTATGTCCAGAACAGAAAGAGCAAGCCTCTGACTATGACTGACTCTGCAGCCAAACTAGGAACAAGTAGCTGAGTGGTTTGGTAGATAAAGCATTTGACGTTTACTTTGGGATTAGGATTCAAGTCTGCTATCTTATCCCAAAGGTCCAAAGTGTACTGGGGTTTCAGCTCAGTGTCCAGTGATTTACATCACAAAATCAGCATAGTTCCAGAACTGAGCGGAAGTGCAGAATCAGCTATCTGCCATAGACAGAGAGGGTGTTACCTCCACCTGACTTGATAAATCCTTTCATGGGTGGTTGTGTAGCAGCTGTACCCAACACCTGGGGATTGAAGCTAAAGGTCTTCAGCTTCCGTAATTGCCAGGAGCTTCTTAATGACATGTTACTCCACAGCATGTTAATAAGACTAGTGCTCTTTTCGGAGTAGTACCAATGCTTAATATTTAATGAAAGAGATGCCGGGGCTCAAACAATATTTTTTACTTTTATAACTGATGTAGCAAGTCATAGGTGCTGGGGCTATGAACTGCCAAGCCTAGAGATGCTGGGGCTCAACCCTGGCAAGCCCTGGCACAAATGAAGCACTGAGTAGAACTACTTTGTAAAATTGACTCTATTCTTAACTTGTGGGAAGAAAAGGAGGGGCAACAACAAGAGTCTGTTTGAATTTCCCAGCTTCGTTGTTTTATTTGTTCTCAAACCTATGTATTTTAAAGTGTATTTAGTGCTTGTAAGGATGGTGGACTGGCAACCCAGTCCACATCACAAAACAGGCCACCACAGTTGGTACTGTGTGTGTTGACAGTCTTCCCGGAGAGGCAGAGGACTGAGTGGGCATAAGAAACAAACGATCTAGTCATCCATGGAGATGGTCCTTCCAGGAAAGAATGAAGCATTGTAGGGAACTTTTGTGCTGATGCTAACAAAGCTACAGCTGCCACACAAATCAACAGAAGATTTCAGTCACCAAGGTGTCAGCCCAGCACCCTTCACAGTAACGAAACTCACTAATAAAAACAATGGGACAAATCCTGCCATCTGTCCTGGACTGGATTTAAACTGTCATTTTAGAGAAAGGCCTTATATCCTGTTATTGATGGCCTGTGCCATGCAGTGTCCTTTGTTAAAACCTCAGTGCCAGTTCAAAAAGTTTTTAAACATTTAACTTGGAAAAAAGTGAGAACACAGTTAAAAAATATGAAGTATATGCCTGAGAAACCAAAAAGGGCCCTTTTCAAATCCTTCCAGTATCTTGGGAAGGGATTTAGACTCAAATACAATAAATGCTTATTTATCATAGAATCATAGGACTGGAAGGGACCTCAGGAGGTCATCTAGTCCAGTCCCCTGCACTTATGGCAGGACTAAATATTATCTAAGCCATCCTTAACTGGTGTTTGTCTAACCCGCTTTTAAAAATCTCCAATGATGGAGATTCCACAACCTCCTTAGGCAATTTATTCAAGTGCTTAACTACCCTGACAGGTAGGAAGTTTTTCCTACTGTCCTCCCTAAACCACTCTGGCTGCAATTTAAGCCCATTGCTTCTTGTCCCTCTTCAGAGGCTAAGGAGAATATTTTTTCTCTCTCCTCCTTGTAACAACCTTTTATGTATTTGAAAATTGTTATATCCCCTCTCCGTCTTCTCTTCTCCAGAGTAAACAAATCCAGTTTTTTCAATCTTCCCTCATATGTCATGTTTTCTTTAATAATTTTTGTTGCTCTTCTCTGGACTTTCTCCAACTTCTCCACATCTTTCCTAAAACGTGGCATCCAGAACTGGACACGATATTCCAGTTGAGGCCTAATCAGCATGGAGTAGAGCGGAAGAATTACTTCTTGTGTCTTGCTTATAACACTCCTGCTGATACATCCCAGAATGAGGATTGGTTTTTTGCAAGCGTTATACAGTTGACTCATATTTAGCTTGTGATTTAGCTTATGACCCTCCCAGATCCCTTTCTGCAGTATTCTTTCCTAGCAAGTCATTTCCCATTTTGTATGAGTGCAACTGATTGTTCCTGCCTAAGTGGAGTACTTTGCATTTGTCCTTATTTAATTTCATCCTATTTACTTCAGACCATTTCTCCAGTTTGTCCAGATCATTTTGAATTTTAATCCTATCCTCCAAAACACTTGCACTTGCAACCCTTCCCAGCTATCTATGCCATTATCTAAATCATTGATGAAGATATTGAACAGAACCAAACCCAGAACTGATTCCTGTGGGACCCCACTCAATATGCCCTTCCAGATTGACTGTAAACCACTGATAACTACTCTTTGGGAATGGTTTTCCAAACATTTAAGTACCCGCTTTATAGTAGCTCCATCTAGGTTGTATTTCCCTAGATTGTTTATGAGAAGGTCACGTGAGACAGTATCAAAAGCCTTACTAAAGTCAAGATATACCACATCTACTGCTTCTCCCTTATCCCCAAGGCTTGTTACCCTCTCAAAGAAAGCTATCAGGTAGGTTTGACATGATTTGTTCTTGACAAATCAATGCTGCTGTTACTTATCACCTATTATCTTCTAGGTGTCTGCAAATTAATTGCTTAATTATTAGTTCCATTATCTTTCTGGTTCCTGAAGTTAAACTGACTAGTCTATAATTCCCCAGATTGACTTTATTTCTCCTTTTATAGATTGATACTATATTTTCCCTTTTCCAATCCTCTGGAATTTCTCCCGTCTTCCATGACTTTTCAAAGATAATCGCAAATGGTTCAGATATCTCCTCAGTTACCTCCTTGAGTATTCTACATTGTATTTCATCAGGCCCTGGTGACCTGAAGACATCTAACTTGTCTAAGTAATGTTTAACTTGTTCTTTCCCTAATTTAGCCTCTGATCCTACCTTATTTTTACTGGTATTTACTATGTTAGACATTCAATCACTACTAACCCTTTTGGTGAAAACTGAAACAAAAAAAAGGCATTTAGCATTTTTGCCATCTCCACATTTTCTATTATTGTTTTTCCCCCTTCATTGAGTAATGATCCTACTCTGTCCTTGGTCTTCCTCCGCTTCTAATGTATTTGTCGAATGTAAGAATGTAGAATTATGCCTTAATTGAGCCATACAGAACCATCGCAGTGGTCATATAAACCACTCATTTTGGAACAGAGATGTAAACTGCTCTGAGCACTTGAAGAGAAGAACTATATACTCATCCATACAGTGGCCCTTTCACAACAACCTGATCTGAACCCAACCCTCTTGCCACCCTCTGGTAACTACCTGACCTTTCCTGATCTCCTTTCCTCCTTGCTAATGAATCCACAAACTCCTTCCCCCTAACATCCTCAGACCTCTGACTCCTCCTCAACTCCAACACTTCACCCAAACCTCTAACATGCAACTGTCAAATCAGAACAAGTCCTGAACCCCCTTGCTGCTGAAAACACCACATCAAGAACCCATGATCCAGCTTCTCTCCTGTTATTCTCCTCTTGGTGGCCACTCACACCTGAACCGCAGTACAGCTTCCCTCCCAGTTAACACACACTCCTTCACCACTGACCACACATGCACATCATAAATGACTTTTTTTTAAACCTCTCTCAATTGGTAGCCCCCCAAAAGCACCCTCAACCATGAATTGTGGAACACTCTTTGCTCCTGACCTCAGTGATGAGTGTCTGGTGTCCCTCTTCCTCCCAGCACTCCCAGTGTCTACATGTGATCCACCTAGAAATTAGACAGCATTTTAAGGGATAAAGAGTGGACATTTCCACCCAAAAGGCTGTACTCAGCATACTGGTTCCTTTGAAGCTATTAGTCTATTGTATAAATCCCTCCTAGTTTTGGGGATTACAGATCAAATACATGGCAACGGCTCCATAGGAACCTGACCCATGGGGTCACTTTGACTGCTCTACCTTTTGCAATGTGTCGTAAGTGACAAAAATCCAAGCACATTAAATGCTTTTTGAAAATATGCTGTATGCATGTGAAAGGTCCAGAGTTTCAATCTCAGGATCTTAAATGTTGCACAGTTTATTTCTAGAATACCCCAAAGCACTAAAATCACATTTTAGGTTAAAAACTGAGCTGAGCTGAAGTTCAGTTAACGTATTTGGAACAAAAAAAGTTGGCAGTTTCAGATTTGGATAAGAACTCAGTTCAATCTGCAGAGCAAAGCCTCATTTAGCTGTATCACTTCCATTAAAGACATACCTTTTGGTTATATAATTTGTGTAGATGAAACTTAGTTAAGAGAAATGCATGTACTATCTTATTGGTATATAACTGCAAGCACACTAGTGATGTTGGCAGGGAACATACGCTGGACTATGAGCTGGCAGGATTCTTGTAATCAGACACCCTTTCAGGGCTGTCAGTATAACAATGGCGTGTACTTGAGGCAAGATTTAATAAGTATTTCTGTTTTGTTTGTGAAATGTTTAAGATAGATATTAAAATTACACAGTCTAGCCTCCCCAAAAACAAAATAAAGCACCACACCTGAGTTAGTTCCGACTGCTAAGGAACTTCCTGAAATTCTCCCTGAGCTCTGATTGGCTCTGTTTCTTATGTTTTTAAGCAGAGCTGTACAGATATATGAAGATTGCAGAATCTTTCTAATTAATTTCATCCACAACTCAACATGCTCCACCTTACTTGTACTGACTGTTGTATTAATTTAGATAGAATAAATGGGCTAAAGGTGTCAACATAACCCAGTCACTATCCAACATTGAACAGAGTTAAACAAGGTTCAGGGTTTGGTATACAGAGACAGCCTTTTATTACCATGGCGAACACACCATTAAAAATCCTTTTAACCTTTTATTAAAGAAGGAAAAACACTTGAAACATTTCAAATATAAAGTATTAAGTAAGGCTTTCATTTTAACAATATTCCTTGTTCCCTCCCCTGGAGCCGAAGAGAATTTTAAAAATAAAAATCCCCTAGTTTGGCACTCTCTTAGCCTGTATTATGGATGGTAATAACTATCCTTTTGGGGGGGGAAAAAACAAATTAGTTGAACGGGACTGGAGCTGTTGTTGCTGTTACAAGTCTGATCCTGTTTTGCTTCAGGTGATGTTTAGCGTAGTAGGGATGATGCTATTATCTCTGTCCCTCTTTGGCCTGGCCAGGCCATCTCTCAGGATTAGGATGACTAACAGTGTGACATGGTGCTAAACTGCAGCGTCTCCCCACCAGTCTGGCCTTCTATCTCTGTCCCTAACTCCCACGCTGTGGTGGTTGGGACCCAGTGGTGTAGTGGAGCCAGAATGCCATTTTGGCACAGATTGTCTCAGAAGGCATAGAGGCATGACAACATTTGTGTGGGAATCTGACAAAGAGACAGATGAGGCTGGCATGGAGGGTGGAGCAGAAACAAAGCAAAGATAGACAAGTATGGTGCGCTGAATTACTGAGTTATGCGGGACCTTGCAAGAATGAACAAAATGAGGAGCTTGAATTTGATGTGGTAGAGAAGGGATTCAAGGAAGAGGGTGACATGATCAGATTGACAGGCATAGAAGGTGATCTTTGCAGCAGTATTGTGCATGGGCTGGAGGAGGAACATTGGGAGTCCAGGAAGCCAAAGCACAGAAGGTAACTAACAACAGTAATCAAGATGGGAGTTTACAAGGGCCTGAATGAGAATTTTACTTGTAGGGAGAAAGAGAAACGGACAGATCTTGGAGGAAGAAACAACATAATTTGGATATGGCTTAGATGTGTGGGGAGTGGGAGGAATAAAATAAAATGACTCCTAGTTTGTTGGCCTGGATGACAGGAAAGATGGTGAACCCACTGTGTCAACTAAAAATGTGAAGGAGAATGTTTATGCTTTTTTTTTTTTTTAAATCAAATTCTAGCACCTTTCCTTCCAAAGGGAGTCTTGGAAATGTAGGGGAAAAGTAGAGAAGCTCCACTTCTGCAACAGGAGGCTTTGGATGCCTAGAAATCTCCACTCCATACACAAGTTGCATGGAAAATGAGCCAGGAAAATGAGTCAGTTAAGTCTGGTATCCCAAAGCACCATCTCTCATTGACCCTTCCCCCAAAATCTTTAGATTAGCCATGTGTATAGTGATGTGATAAAGGTGGACGGGACTAGGTCACATTTTGGGGAAGATACTGTAAAAAATAATTTATGGACTGCCCAAAAATGCTAAAGCTGGCTACGTATAGCCCTAGGCACGGCAGCACTACAAATAATTATCAATAGTAATATGATGGGAGTTGCAGGTGCTCAGTGTCATGTTCCAAGTGCCTTTCTCTTGAGAACTATTATTATTTCTTTCTATCATGGAAGCACCCAGAGACCTTGCTCTGATTCAGGAGTTCTCTTGTACAAACACAGGGGTAGACCCAGTTCCTGTCCTGGAGGAGCTTACAGTCTAAGAAGGACACACGTGAAAATGTACAAATATTTGATGCAATCTGGGTTGCATTTCTTGTGACTAAGAACTAAACTGACTACACTGCTCAACTTACTTCTTATATAGTCTGCTTGCGTACAGTAAACAAAAGCCCTAACAGTCCACACAAGGAAACAATATGGTTATCAGTAACACATTTATTAGCTAACAGGGAGGAAGGGGGGGAATAAATAGACTTCTTTTCAGGATTTCCCTTTCCACACACCCTCTTTATTGGCTGTGCTATTCTTATATAGCTATATGCCTTGCAAAGGTCTACTTTATTTAGAGCAGCCTTTCATAGGAAAATCCCACTTCCTCCAGCTAACTGCAGCTCCCATCACACTCCAGCCAAAGTAAGGCAGGAAATGCATGTTCAGAATAGGTCATAACAATACCCATGATGCCGAATTTACCTTCATTGGTTGAGGTCACCTCGTCACTCTTAACTGCCGGATCCAAGAGAAGACAAGAGGGTAGGGAATGTAGCCACCCACACCAAATGCAACTACATTCCATTTCCTCTGCATTGTTATTACATATTTGCCTCATAGAGTTCTTACGTTTCATTCATTCCTCTCACCAGCTGCCCCTTTTACGTTCTCCAGCCTCATCTTTCTTTGCCTCTCTCCAGCCCACTCTTCTAGACCTGGTTCTTTCTGCACCTATGCCTCTGTCTCTGCCTCCTCTGGCCCCAATTCTTTTTCCTGGTCCCCAATCTCTCCCCCTTCACCTCAGCAGTGGCCTCTTTCTGTTCTCTGACACAGTGCCACAGAGCAAGTTAGTTTGAACACTAAACTAGTTAAAGCTTTTAAACTAAAGCTGAATGACATGCGTGCATCAAGAACAGTCTGGCATTCTCTCTGTGTGTATGTCTGCTGCCTGCCTATCTCCAGATATCCTGGGTGACCTAAGGATTTTTCTGTTGTATATTTTTCCTTTTGCCACAGTGCATTCACAGCAAGTGGCACCTCAATGTCCAGCACAGCTGCCACTGCCAACACGTCAGTTTCATGATTTTCACATTTTTTGACTTGTGCATGTTTTAAAATCCAAGCAAAATCCCTAATCTCCTCAGCTCCCTGCCAAAGGCCACTAGTCTGGAACGAAGTAGCCTCCAAAATGTCAAACTTGATGAAAACAGTGGGGAGAAAAACTGCCAAAGAGACAACTGACCACGTTCACTGCTCTGGGTAACACCAAACATGACAAACTCTGCTGCTCTTAATATTTCCCTTCCTTTTGAAAGATTTTACCAGTCAGAGATCATCCCTAAAATCAGAACAGGAGATACCAGTAGAACCAGCACTCTCTTTCTAACTGGTAGAAGTGTTTAAGAGCACCACTGTAAAAGGGCCTGCTTCTATCACTGTTTGTGGGAGATTCCCCTGTGGCTCCAACCAGGTCTTTTGCTCCTTTCATTTTACACACTGTTTCTGTGCAATCACACCTGCTCATATAGATTCAGGTAGCATGTGTATGCTGATGACTCACAAATCCAGCTGTTCACCAGTGACCTGCCTGTGTCCACCCTCCCTCTCATTCTCAGCCTCATTCTCTGACATCTCCTCTTGGATGTCTTGTCTCCAGCTTAAAATGAAGGCTAGAAGGAAACACCTAATCCTAATTTTCATCACTTTCCATTCTGTATCACTGTCCCCACCACCACCACATCCATCGTCTTCACAGCTCACTATAACTCTGCCCCTCCTACTTATCTTCCCTTATTAAGTGACATATTCCCCTATCCTTGTTTCTCCACCAGTGTTGCTGTCCGTGACCACTCATTTGACAGCTTCTTGCACATGTGCTTCCATGCCTCCTCTTACCCAACCCTCTATGTATGGTACAACCTCCCTGAACTCCTTCACAAGTCCCCTATCCTGTCCACATTTAAGTCTCTCTTCATGACTCGCTTCTGTCCTGCTGCCCACAGTTGATCTAGTTGATTTGTGTAATACATCTCTATTTGTCATTCCTCTTCCCTAAATTTCTGTTTGTGGGTCTGCCCATAGATTGCTAGCTCCTTCAGGCAAGGACTGTCTTTTCTTTAATGTCCAGAAAGTATCCAGCACATAATGGCTGCTGCTATAAATAAATTAATACCACCCCTAATGGTACACATTAGCTGGCATATTGCCCATCAAAAGAAAGCCTCTAAAAAGCAAGTACCAGCTTTTCAAACTATTGTACGTATATGCTCAAACTAATCTAACTACTCATTCAAGTGAGTCCATGGAGCAGTGAATATTTTGGGCGTTTATGACACAGCCGATGGAGTTCCCATATAATCACTTGAAGAATTCCATGGCTTTGTGCTGTTTGTCAACCTGAGAAAAACAATCATACTACTGAATACCATCCATAGTGTCAGGGTGTGTGTCTACTGACGGCAGCAAAGTCACTGCCGTCAGATCGACTTATCTGGATCGATTGAGCAGTCAGTGAAGACCCGCTCAATCGATCCAGAAGTCGACGCTGGTAAACCACCCCCTCAAGTGGCATAGCGCTGCATCGATGGGAACGCAGTTCCCATAGGCACAGTGCAGTGAAGATGCCATGCAGAAGGGAAGTGCAGCAGTTGACGGGAGTTACGCAAGCTACTCTGCATAGCTTGCGTAACTCCCGTCGACTGCCACTATATCGCCACGTAATTGTAAACCAGAGTTCATTCTTTCTCTGCCGCCGAGCAAACTGCTACAAGGTGTAGAGGAGCTGTTATGATAAACAAGAGTAAAAGTGTTTGCAGTATGTGCTACACTTAATGGTTGCAACAGTTCCTAGAGACATTTCGGGGACATGCTGAGAATCTGCAGAATTGAGCCACAAATTGCTCGGTTTTTCTGTATGTTCAATTATTTGTCTCTGTTTCAGAGAAAAATGAAAAAGCAGAAGGATCCCACATCCCACTACTCAGGTGAGTAGTCATTAGAACTGGTCATGTAAGTAAGAGTTTGCAGGATCAGGCTACATGATTGCTAAAATAAACAGCTACCACAGAAACTGTTAGAGAAGAATAAGAGAATTAAGAGAAATTGAATGAGTCATTGCCTGTAACAAATAAACTAAAGTATTGGAGAAAAATTGGTTGATCTAGTTAAGAGTAAAATATTGGTATAACTTTTAGAGCAGTAAATAGACTTACCATGCATACTTCATCATTTCTGTGGCATTCCCTTATCTTTTGTATTTGACACCCACACATCTATTGCTTACGTGAGAAACTAACCTGTAATGTCAACGATTTAGTTGATCTTTAATAAAATCAGGAGGTAACATGCCTTTTGCAATTGTCAATGAAAAGAAACACTATAACTCACTCACTGACATTCTTTTATGCAAAACAGCAGAAGTCCACATTATTGACTAATCACTTCCAAAATGTGGCTTTAAAAATTAAAGCATTTCTGACCTAGTGGAAGGCAAAATAAATCAGCTTGAACTGCTCATTTCTGATGTTTTTATATGTGCTTAACTCAAAAATAAGGGGCCTTCAAATTTTATTAAAGAAAATAACTTGCTTCTAATTGGAGGTGGATTTTTTTTGTTTGTTTGTCTGCTTGTTTTGTTTTTTATAGCTAAGTTTCAACCTACCACAAATTTTATAGCCAATTCCAAACCCTTTGAAAACAGAGTGTTATTAGGGGTGGTATTGCACCATCAGGGGAGGCAGAAACAGTTTCCATAAGTGAATAGCTGCTGACCAAATTTTCCTTTCCCCTCCCCTATACCAGCAGCTTAGTTAAGAAACATACTTTTCTTCTCATGTCTCTCCTATTTTAATTTCCTCTCCTCTTCTTTTGCAGCAGCGGTGGACATTCTCTTTCCTTAAGCAGGCAAGCAATTCTGGTGCAATAGGATTTAGCTCAATTCCCTACCTGGTTGGTTTTGGTGGTAATTCCTCTATTTACTCAACTCCATGGCCCCGTTTTTTTCACGTACCTGACAGACAGCAGTATCCTATAATTCACTGGCATTTTGATGGTAACCATGGGTGCATGAACAAGTTGGTTATTTCAATACCCACCCAACCTCTGATAAGGAAGGCAATTAGATTAGTTTACTGGAGGCAAAATCAATAGCAAACATCTGTGGGGCAGATTAGCCATTGCTAATTAGAGCTTTTAGACATTAATCAAATAAAATGTATGAGGCTAATCAACCAATGTGGAAAAAAATCCATAATGTCCTAAATCTATCCTTGGTTTTCCAACCTGATTCACCTTGAGGTTGGAAATGGAATTATAAGACCTCCGAAGGAGAAGCAAAGTTTACTAGATTGGGGAATGTTGGGAATTCCTTTAGTAGCTCAAAGGGTTTTCAGTATTAGCCAGTGTTATTTTTATTATTATTAGAGCTGAGCAATACTAGGTCCTAAAATATGGAATCGGGCCTTGAAAGTACTTAGGAATGTATTTGAGTAAGGATGATAGAATCAGGCCCTTATAACAACTATATTTACAGACTAATGAATTATATTAACAGTTACAGGTACTAATTTTATATGTATATATACTGTTACATAAATTTTGTAAAATTTTCTTTTTAATTAACAACTGTATGTATATGAAAATATTACTCATATTAGTCATTTATTTATATCTGCTTAAATAGTTCTTTAAAAATGCTACAGTAATTGAAATAATATATTAGAATGTTTGCTTCTATAAATACATACAGTAGTTCACATATTAACTCTCAGACTGTATAGTTTGATCACTTTAACCTAATCCTTTCAGAATAGGCTTGAGCATATTATTAAATTATAATATTAGCAGCATTTTTTCTAAATTAATTCCCTTTCCTGGGTAGGTCCTGATTTTACCTAAAGTATGTGGGGGTTTTTTTGTTTTCTTTTCTTTTTCGCTTAGTAGGAATGTTCCAGTCATTCCTACGTTCCCATTATCCTAGGCAGAAGTATAAGAATGCTCATGCAGGCTGGCATTACTGGGAACCTATGTACAGTATCAATCTTAGATACTCATATGGCCACCATTACGATAGTGTCTAATGTGTTTACCCTCACAACACCCCTGTGAGATAGATGGGGAACTGAGACACAGAGGGTGGGATCTATGAAGGAACTTTGGTGTTGCAACTCTGAGCATCACAGCACCTAACTTTTAGGCACTTAGAAGATTGCAGGAACAACATTGCAATCCACAAAACCTGAGTTAGGCTCCTAGTTATATAATGAACGGGAGAGAGAGGTGCCTTGAGAATGCAACCCAGAAAAGCCAGCATGCTCAGCAAGGAGCCACCTAAGATAGCCAGTGGGAGATGACAACAACAGGGGAATGAGCTCAGCCCTAACCCTATCCACCCCTCTCAGCGATAGTGCTTAAATCTGGACTGCAGGGAGCTGCCTTTCTCTGTTTAGCAATCCACAAACAGGAACCTGTCACCTGGAGTGAGGCAGCTTAGGAGCCTAATGTGTTTCTTGTGGGAATGAGGTAGGCACCTGCCTTGCTCCACACAGGTGTGTATGGGGCAGGAGGGTTAAATGAGGAGGAGTTAGTGGTGCCCACCCTATAACTTTTAGCCCAGTAGTTAAAGCACTTTCCTGAGATGTGGGAAACCCAGATCCATTCTCCCCTGTCTGGCAGAGGGGGAGAAAGGATTTGACTGTTCCACTGTGGATAAATAATTACAAAGTCATTGGTCAGAGAGAGAGAGAATGACTCTGTAGCCTGGTGGTTAGTGCACCCCCTGCGTTGATGGGAGACCTAGGATCCAGTCCCTCTGCTCCATTCACTCTAATCATATATCCACAGTGGAAAAGCGAATGAGGGAAACCCACAGCAGAATATCCCATAGCCCAGTGGTTACAGCCCTCTCCTCAGAGATGGGAGCCCTGTTCAGATCCTCTCCCCTTCTGGCAGACAGGGGGAAATTGAACCTGAGTCTCCCACTTCCCAGGTGAGCACTCCACCCACTGGGCTAAAAGTTATAACGTAGGTGGTCACCACCTTCTCCAGCGGAATTCTGAATAGGACCCGATCTGGGAGGCGGCCTCTGAACATGTCTAAGGTATCAGGCCCCGCATACAACGTAGGCAGCCAAACGCCTGTCTTCCCCGTTCGTGAATCACTCTGGGGCTGAGGCAGGAGACAGGCATCCTGACACTTAGAGCAAGGGAGCTGTGTGCACGCTCAGAGGCAGAAACATAGGCGCTTAGGGAACTTTTACCCAGGCTGAAAACATCTGCACAGAGTGAGTTTAAGTGTCTATTGAATTCAGCAGGAAATTTGTGGATTGTAGTAGAGCCAGAACTGGAATTTAGGTTTCTAAACACAAGATTTAGGGACCTAAATAGTTTCTGTCCCAGATCCACAAAGGTAAGTGACTAAATAGGCCAAGGTCATACTGGACATCTGTGGTGCATCAGGAATTGAGCCCCAGATCCGCAAGTGCGAGGTTAGCACTGTAAGCACTGGACTATTGTTTATGTCTATATTTATGTATACACACTGCATATGTTTTTTCATTACAATTTCTTTCCCCACTCTTCATTCTTTTTTTTTTTCCAGTGACCCTGTCAGTGGCGTACTGTAGCTCTCTGGCACCCAGGGGCCAATGCTTGCAGTTGTGCGCCCCCCGCCCCCATCTCCATCCTTCTAGTAGCAATACTTAAAGTCACAGAAAATCACAATGATACAAAGACTAGAAAAAAAAAACTGAACTGACTGTATTGCTCGTAATTAAAAAACAACTTTTCGTGCTTTGATTTCAGCGGGGGCACAGGGGCCGGGACAATGCTTGTTCCCCCCGCATTGGGAGCCCTTGGCTGCGGCAAGCCTGAACTGGGGTTGTTGTGGCCACCAGAGATCTCAAAGCCCGGCGGCACCTGGCGCCTGTGACAGCGGGGGGCAGCTCCTCTGAGGATGCATGTCTGGCACACCAGGGCTTGGGGAAATCCACTTCCTTCCCTCCCGGCGCGGGGCAGGTGCAGGGGAGACGGTCCGGGGAGTGGCAGCACAGTGCTGTGTGATGCACCTGGCCCATTCACCCGTGAGCCTCCCCCACACTGAGGGCTCGCTGCCCCCTCAGTGGGGCAGGTGGTGTTAGTGCCCTCCATCCCCTGGGGCTGCTGCAGTGGCTCAGTGAGACACGCACCATCGCACATGACCATCCCATCACTTAAATCTCCCTCATTTAGACTCCTGCAGCATGGGAGTCCCTCATGTACCCATCAGCAGCCAGTGAACCCCTTTTAGGGGAGGCTAGCCCATTGCCCCATCCCTTCTGCCTGAGGCCACTCCCCTCCCCCCCCCAGCCAAGCCCCCTACCACAGCTGGTGGGGAGGAGGACCCCGTTCCAGCTGGCCCAAGCTGCCAGCTCCCAGCTCCACGCAACCCGGGCCCTGGGTGGGCATGGCCTCAGCTGCCCCGAGTCCCAGCGGGGTGGCTCCAGAACCGGATAGCATGGGCGGCCCCGAGTACCAGCCACACATGTTCCCAGCCACCCCTGAGTCCCAGCCAGGCCGCACACGGCCCCAGCGCTGGACGACCCTGGAGCACAAGCAGGGTGTGACCCCAGCTGCCCTGGAGCGCCAGCTGCCCTGAGTCCCCACTGGGTGGGCCCAGCGCCACATGGCCCCAGCTGCCCCAAGTCCTGGCAGGCAGTCCCAGCACTGGGCAGCCCTGGAGCACCAGCTGGCTGGGGCCCCAGCTGCCCCAGAGCACCGGCCGCCCTGACTTCCAGATAGTTGGCCCAGGCACTGGGTGGCCCCACCACGCTGAGTCCCATCTTCCCACCCACTTTGGGGGACGCTGAACAAGAAGGGTGGGAAGAGCTACTGCAGTGCTAAAACAGTGCCCACCTACCTGGTGGTCACAGCAGGAGAGGATGGGGCCCCAGGGTGGAGCATGGGTAGGGCCACGCCTGGCTGTTTGGGAAGGCTAAGCCTTCCCCTGCCTATTATACCAACTGCCCATGCATACACCACTGCTGATTTGCCACTTCACTTCTCCCATGTTGCACAATACAACTCTGAAGGGCCCAGTCGGCATGTGCCCCGCCCCTCCCCTCCCTTGCCAGCCTGCACCTGGGGGCCATGGCCCTTCCCCCCCGCCCAACGATCCATCACTGGACCCTGTTTGCTTTTCCCTCTTTGCCTTTTAAGTCGACTTCCTGATCGATTGAGCAGGTCTACACTGACCACTCAATTGATTCAGAAAGATTGATCCGACAGTGGTGACTTTGCTGCCGTCAGTATAGACATACCTGGAGAATCAGCAGCCCCCAAAACAAACTATTGAACATGAAAGAATATTTCAATTTTTCATCATCATTATATTTAATACTGAAATATTAGAAAAGTTATCTTGGCTTCTGTCTTATTTGCTATTTACATTTGTGGGTATATTTCTGGCTCCAAAAACAGAGGGATTGATAGCTCTCACTTTTTTCTAGACATACTATGGATAGGTGCTGTAAAAGTTTCCCCAAACTATGTCAGGGCACCTTCTGCTTCTGATTCTCAACCTCTCAGAAGCAGACATTGAATACATAAACTTGAAATTCCAGGTGGAACTTGGGAGCCATGAACTCCAGTGAACTGAATCTTCTTGCTTTGGATCACTGAAACTTTGTGAACCAAATTCAGCGGGTCTCACACAACATTAAAAAGCATGTCCACAGATAAACAAACTTGTCCTCTACTACTGGCAATACAGCAAGATGGCATTAGAAAGTAATTGCATAAAAATATCACCTTCTTATTCAACAGGTCATATGTATTCAGAGAACTTATTTGACAGTGATAAGAAAACACGATTATATAGTAGCTACAAGCACAGTTTTGAGTAATTCAAATAAATGATAATGTATGAATAACTAAATATATAAAATAGATATCACAAGTGCCCCCTGGTATGGCGGGGTGAGAAATGGTTTTGCCATCCTATGAAACTGAGATTTTGAAAATGTTTTTTTACCCAAATCAGGATAAAAAAAAAATCTAAAATCTGTGAACCAAAATCTAAGAATTACTTTGGATCAGGTCAATCAAAATGCTTCAGTCTAATTTCAAAACAATTCTTTTGCTTTTGTCCTTTCTTTTAGTTACATTTTTATTATAAATTAAATTTAAAAAGAAAAAGCAATATTGAACAAAAAACAAGTTCTCATTTCAAAAATGTCAAAATAGGACATTTTGACAATAGAGAATTTTTTCTCCAAATTTTTTTCTGAACAGGAAGTTTGTTGAAACCAACCATTACTTATGAACAGTTTGGGTTTTGATGAATCTTCCTTTTCTGAGGCAAAAATGTTTCACTGAAAAATTCCTAGGCAACTCTACCTATTGGCTCTCTAGGTAGGGTGACCAGATAGCAAGTGTGGGTCACTCTCTCTCTAGACAACCATTAGGTGTAGAGCTGAGTGAAAGTTTTCAGGTGAAAATCTTTTCAGAGAAATGCAGATTCTACAACATCAAAACATTTTGTGCACTTGTGTAAGTTTCACTGAATTGCTAGTGTCAAAACACCCCTATTCAAAAAAAAAAATAGAAATGTTTCATTCTGACATGTTCAGAATTAAATTTTTTGATTTTTCAGAGTTCACAGTGACTGTTTTGAAATTTCATTGAAATTTGTTTTAAAAGTACTTGATATCAAAATGAAAAAATTCATTTTGGGTCAAACTAAGCATTTTGTTTGACCCAGATTTTCTTTTTTTCCCAAATCTTCAATTTATCAAAAAGTTTTAAAAATGTTATTCTGATTCAACCCAAAATAATTTATTTTTAATTTATGGAATTGCCAGCAAACCAAAATTTCTGTTTTTCACACAGCTTTTATAAGCAGTCTTCTGTGAGTATTACAGTAAGTGTGGGAACACGGAAAATTAAACATAGGCATATCTGGGCCCACCTGCCCCTGTTAACTCCCTTAATTTTTCAGACAGAAGCATCCAAAGAAAATTTTGTGGTTAGAGACCCAATAATGTAAATTGTGTTTTACATACATTTGACTTTGTGGTGGGATTTTTTTATATTTTTATTTTGGGGCGGGTGGCGGGAGGTTTGAGACACTTGCATCAAAATGGCACTTATGCATTGACTCTGCTTTGGAAACACTAATCTCTAAGCATTCATTTGACTGGCAGATGCAAAGGGTTAATGCTCCATTAAAACTGCCAGATTTCTAGGTGAAAAGGATCTTTTGGTCCTCGTTTCTCTCATCCATTGATCGAGATGATGATGAGTCTCTACTGTAATTTAAACTACTACTACTATTATTATTAACTAATTATGAATGAAGCAACCACTGACCACCAGACCATTGTTAAGTAAGGCTAAAATATAGTACTTCCTGGGGTGACTTAGATCATGTAGTTCAATCAGTTCCTATCATCCTTTTGTCCCTCATATGTCTGACATGTGGATGAAACCCCCTCCATTGTGCCTTTCCTTTCTATGAGAACAAAGAGAAATTGACAATGAAGTGGCTGCCAGCCCATTGCCACAGTCCATATATTCACACAGCTGTCATTACGTAATCAAAGCAGCCTTACTCACAGAAAAGAATAAATGGCCTATCTGAGACACAAATGATTTAACTGGAAAAGTTATATTATATGTAGGGTACATGTTAAAAAGCCCCTATAGGTGCACTTTGTTACTAAAGAGTCCAGGTCTGAAGAGATTCCCTTATGTTTCTTTTCCAAGAACGGTTCTGAACAGACACTTAACCCCTCACCTGAAGGGAAAAAAAATGCAGCTCTTCCACTGAGTAGATTTATTGATTTATTAAATTAGAAAAGATTCTGCCTGCTGAGGGCCATCAAATCGCTGCAGTGGAATTCTTGTTCGCAGAAGTGGCAGGTTGTTAGAGATATTGAAAGTTCAAATTTAATGGAAAGGCAAATACGGTGATACAATGAAATCATAGGACAAAATCCAGTCACTGGAAATATGGAGTGAGACAGCCAGCTCCCTGCTGTGGGAATGCTGCATAGGGCTAAGTAACAACCTGAGCTCAAGACCAAAAAACACCACTAAGGCCCCTCTTAACCCAACCCTTCCCCTAATCGGGGCCAGTAAAGAGTGCCCAAGTTGTAGATTCATTGTTTCTGGTCTCCTGGGAGGTGACGAGCGATGGAAACACATGTGACAATAGTACAGGCTTTATATCAGTTACTGATAACCAGTACAGGAAGAAACCCCAGACTATGCTCGTGATGAAATTGGTCACATGACCTACCAGGGAGGTTATGGTGACTCAGCCAAAGAGATGTAGGTTGCATTGTTAAATTCTGTTGTGAGAGAGGAAGAAGTATTGTGGTATAAGCACTGGACAAGGACTCTGGAGATTTGGCATATACTGCCTGTGCGACCTTGGGCAAGTCACTTAATCTCTGTGCCTCAGTTTCTCATCTTTAAAATGTGGATAGTATTCCTTTGTCTGTCTTGTCTCTTCTAAGCTCTTTGTGGCAGGGACTGCCTCTTAGAATACATATGTACAGTCCCTAGCACCTTGGGGTCCTGTGGCAGAGTAGAGGGTGACAAGCCCCTTGGTGCCTCTGCAACCCCCAACCCAGCTGCCTAGGCTGGGGCAAAGTGGGCCAGTGGGACCCTAGACTGCAAAGGAGAAAGCAATAACTTTGCTCTAATGAGGCAAGAGAGAACAGCTGTCTCCCTAGCTGGAGGGTATATATAAACCAGTTAGCGAGGAACCAGACAGAGGCATGGCCAGGGAGAAAGATAGGAGCCCTGATACTCAATTTGCCTCCTGGCCAGAAAGGGTGAGCAGCTCAAAGCCTCAGGCCCAGAAGGTCCTGGTTCAAGAGTGGAGATGGTACACATATACTGTAAATAAACAAGAACAGATGGTTGCATCGGGTTACGCCTGCAAGTCCTTTTGTTCCGGAGGGGGAGAGACCATCCAGAGGACCCAGAAGGGCAGGGGGCCTGTGGCAACCTGCCACAGGTCCCAATCTCTGTTGGCCCTCCAGATACTATTAAAATACAAACAATCAACGATGATAAAAATAAGGGACTGGGTTATTTTATGACCATTAATGACATTTGTAGCTAGGTACAAAGGTAATAAAGTCTTTACAACATAAAATCAATTCACATGATGTTCAGGAAGGATTTTCTCCATGTAGAGGCTTATGCAAATAATTAGGTAGATTAAGAGCGAGGGTATGGGAGATGTTTTCTTTTGAAGCATCTGATATGTAGTGTTGATCACTGGCAGAAACATGGTAACAGATTAGATTTATAGAGTGTAAGGGCAGAAAGGATTATTAGATCATCTAGTCTGACCATCTTTTAGATCACAGGCCATTAAATTTCACCCAGTTATCCCTGTACTGAGCCCCATAACTTTTGTCTTGCATTTGGGGTCTCCTCCTAGATGGGCCAGTTTTTTGATCCATTTTGCGGGATAAAAAACATACTTTCAATTGCAATAGAGACCATATGAAGCAGCCATCTGGGTTAAAATAAATTAGGCTAGAATAAGAATCACCCTTACCTTTAACCCACCACTTGAATTTGCAGCTAAGCATGAACTTTGATTCAACATTTTCTTTTTGTTTTTATTTGCATCTCTCTGCACTCCCTACTTTCAGCTAGGACAGGAAGGACTAAACTACTGCAAATAGACGTTTAAATATACCCTGATACAGGTATTTCCAGCCTGATCCACGTGAAGGTGTACAGTACATTTCCTAAGCAAGACTTCTAGCAAACAAACAAAAATTAGAGTAACCTCTGCATGTTAGGATGCTTATTCTAACTTCACTGAACCTCCAGACCTCTTGAGGTACACCCATCACTACAATTAGGGAGTAAGGATGAGGAAGCTAGCATCCACTTTAATTAATTTAACATGACTCTTCTAAATGCAAACATCTAGTTAAACAGGCTGAGAAGCACTGCTCTCTGACTGGCAACCCACTTCCATAGCTATGCACACATCTCTGCTCCTTCCTACCAAACCACTCACTTTCTCTGTATCTAGCAGTGGCTTCACCTTTGTCCTGAGACCCATCTCTGGTGTTTCACAAGGTACAGGACTTGGCCCTCTGTTTTCCCTTCCATCCTCCTTTTTTGGCACCTTGGCAATCAACCGACACCAGCTGAGGATCTGGCCCCTTATCCCTATCTGCAACCTTTACTACCCCTTCTACCATGATATAGTGATAATTTAACAGCGTACGCCTTTTGACACCTCGAACGTCACTTCCATGTCTACCCTACGTTTGCCTCAAATACCCTCTCAACGTCATGATCACATCAACAATTACGCTAGCTCTGCATTCCAGGATTCAGTCCAAAACTGACCCTCACAACCTCTCTTTCTCCCTTTTAAAAACAAATGCTCCAGGGATTCACTCCTGCCTCTCTCCTAGGCTTTGTCTCTCCCTGATCCCTTTTGCATTTCCACCACCTCAACTTCTCTCCATCCCTTTTTCAGGCTTATCTGAAAACAACTCTTCCATTTTACCTATTATGCCTCTTAATTGCACTCTATTACAGTATATTTTCTTAACTTCTTCAGTGGTATAATTTACATTGGATCCCAAAATACTTTAGAGTTAATCTTGATGCAATATGCTATATAACAGCGTATTAGTCTTGTAACATGCAAGCTATCGCTTACACAATGGAAGGGGCCCTTTTGTTGGAAAGTCACTTGTTTCCAAGTTTTCAAAGGAGGTATAAAGTCACCCCCAAATGTGAGATTCAGCTTTGTTCTGAAGGGATTAGCATCCCAGATGAGTTTCAAGCCAATTTATCAAGTTAAGTCCATCTTTGGCTGTGAGCTTCATTTTCAAACTAAGCTTTTTTTTTCTCTCCCCCTCAACCCCTCACTTGCCCAGGGTGGTAGCCAATTTTATGACAGTGCCGTAGTCTCACTAAAGTATTTTGTGAGATGCCTGTTCGAGGGTGGGGGGAGAGAGGGAATCACTTAGCAGTATGGATTTTAATTAGGGTTATACACCTCTGTTCTAAAACTTTAAAAGCCACACTTCTAAATACATATTGACATTGTTGGTTGTGAGATTGCTTCCAAAGAACCTAGCAGGCCACCAGGTAAATAATGTGCTGATTGGAGCTGTGCCAATTTACACCAGCAGAGAATTTGAACCACATTTATGAAGTCTATTTATAAAATGGACAGAACTATTATGATTTACTGGATCAAATCATTTGTACGATGCTTTTACAGTACAATGCTCCAGCACAAGTGGGTGAGTTCAGAATGGTGCTTCCTTTGTAGCTTTACTCTGAATCCCTGGGCTTCTGTCAGTTCATTATATTACACCAGTGGGTATGTTTTCAGCAAAATGCATGACAGACGTGACTCTCAGCTTGCATTGCAAATAATAAATGTTGTTGCCCTTCCAGTGAAATTAGCATCATACAGCTTTTAAAGGACAAAGTCAGAAAAATAAAACATTTGGGGTTCTTTGATTTTCACATATCATCTACACCAAAAATATCTGGAAAATGCAGTACAATATACCAAAACATCTCTGAGTTATACCACTGTAGGATGGGAAAATCCAAAGATGTTCAAGCTTGCTTTTGCTTGCAGAGAGCTAGTTATCAGGAAATTTTATTATGTCTAAACAGTTTTTAACAATTGAGCTAGCTGTCATGGTTCATAGATCTGAAGGGACCATTATGATCACGTAGTCAGATCTCAAGTATTATCATTCCTGTTTTACACATGGGGAACTGAAGCACAGAGATTAAGTGACTTGCTGAAAGTCAGACAGAAAGTCTATAGTAGACCCAAGATTTGAACTCAAATCTCTTGAGTCCCATCCAGTGCCTTCAACATAAGATCATCCTTCTCATATGATGCTGACCATGAATTCGTGGTCAGGATATAGGAGGACAAGTCATGTTTATCATCACGCCTGCTCATCCTGCTTAAACTCCGCTAGGGGTGGTTTAAAACTGTGTTTTAATGAGGCAAAGTTTTCTAACATAGATAAGCTAAAAGTCTGTCCTTGCTCAGTGGATGTGCAAAATGAGTGTACTCTTATGAAGTTGGCATTCCATGTGTGCTTAGTTCAATGCCTATGGAAAGCAGGTACAGCTCTCACCGAAGTCAGCGCAGCCACTTGCCCCAGGATTCTGGAGATGTTTGCAGTGTAAATCAAAGTAGAGGGGGCCCAATTTATATTACACCCTCCTGTAATTTGCTTCCCTGCTACTACCCCAATGGAAAGTCCTACAGAGAATTTAGTGGAGAATGACTACCATTCTACAGAAATTTGAAAACAACCAATAGAAAATTTGATGCTTGCAACAGTACTCCATTCTCTATTAAACTCTGCAGAGTGGTTTAAAAATACTATAAGAAATTATCTTCTTCCCTGTTCTATAGGATTAATAGCAATGTCCATAGTACCCTGTTTAATTTCTCTACAACTTCTCATTAGTTTGATCCCTGTTACATCCTACAAGTACCGGAAAGCCCAGGCTGCTGCACAGGTGTGGCAGCTGAGCCAACTAATCCACCATCTGTGCAGTCAGTGAAATTCTTGCATTCAAATTAGCTGTAGAGTAAGAAAAAGCGAGGATAGTGCACTCACAGGGCAGGTTTCCTTTTTCTTGTGTGTGGTGGGTGCCAGATACCTCATGGGAAGCTCTCTGGAGTCTGATGTTCTCTATCCATAGAGCAATTGCTACATGGGTAGCAGCCATACAAGCTTCCCTATTCTGCCCCACCAAGATGTCTCAGTCCTGTCCTGAAGGGACCACTACTAAGGATGAAACAGTTCCATGGCCCTTTCAATCTTTGAACTGTCTGCTGAGCTGGCCAAGGATGCTAGGGAGTGCCAGCTGTTGTGATGTTTTTTGTGATATAGACATATCCGCTGGGAATGGAACTAAGGTAACTGCTTAGATCAAGTGGCAAGAGGCAACATTTTATCTTCTCCATGTGTGAGATAAGGGTCTGAAAATCAATTGACTCTGGAAGGCAAGAGGAAAAAGCTATTAAAGAGCTAAAAAATATGTATTTTATGTACTGTATTCTGTGCCATACTGGATAATATACTTGAATCTGATGCAATAAATATATATGTTATACACCTATGCATGTGTTCGTGCACCTGTATGTTACATTTCTTCATCTAATATACCTTGAAATTTTGTTTACTTCACCTTTCTCACATCTGTTTCACCACCAGAGACTTAATTTGGGGATCTCAGGCACTACTAGCAATCTCTTTTCAGAGGAACATCTTTCCTATTCTTTTTCCTCTGTTGGTCAGAGATCTATGCCAATTTGTGCATTGATCACTGGCACAGGGTAGTTTTTGTTGTTTGGTATTGTGAAACTAAGCACAGCCTGTGCCTCATAAAAAAGTACAAGAATTAGTAACAGAGAGGATGCTGTCTTTAACACAATATGCTTGGTTTTCTATCATCCAACCTTCCTCCTTTTTCACAATACCTTTCTATACTGTTCCTTCTTATAGCTGGCTAAATAATGCAAATGCATTTAATTGAATAGCTTACTTGATAAATCAGGGTAAATTTTGTCAAATATATTATATATGAGATAACATGAAACCAGCTCTGTTCTTCCTTTAGAAACAAACAAATGTCTCAAGCTCATTTATATTTTTTGCTTAAACTGCTTCCCCTAGTAAGTTATTAATATGACAGTAATACTTAGAGGCCCCATTGTGCTAGGTTCTGTACAAACAGAGGGAGGACACTACAGTTCTTCCCATAAAAAGAGCTTACACTCTAAGGCCTTGTCTACATTTAAAAAGATCTGTCGGTATAGAAATACTGATAGAGCTGTACTCGCAAACTCCCTAATGGAGATGTAACTTATAGCAGCAAAAGAGTAAATCAGCGTATTTTAAACCATTTCCCTGAATGGAATAAGCTAAACCAGCAAAAGTTCTTTTGCCAATATAACCATCTTCAGCGGTGCTTTGGCCAGCAGATTATGTTCTTTAGGGCAGTGGTTCTCAACCAGGGGTAACGTACCCCTGGGGGTACGCAGAGATCTTCCAGGGGGTACATCAACTCATCTAGATATTTGCCTAGTTTTACAACAGGCTACAAAAAAAGCACTAGTGAAGTCAGTACAAACTAAAATTTCAGACAGACAATGACTTGTTTATACTGCTTTATATACCATACACTGAAATGTTAGTACAATATTTATATTCCAATCGATTTCTTTTATAATTATATGGTACAAATGAGAAAGTAAGCAATTTTTCAGTAGCAGTGTGCTGTGACACTTTTGTATTTTTATGGCTAATTTTGTAAGCAAGTAGTTTCAAAGTGAGGTGAAACTGAAAGGGGTACAGTAGTCTGGGAAAGTTGAGAGCCATTGGTTTAGGGGTATGATTTTTTTCACACCGGGGACCAATGTAATTATGCAGGGAAAACTTTTAAGTGTAGACCAGCCCTAAGATAGGCAGGGGAAATGGAGTGACTGCCCAGTGTAACACAACTGATGGGAGGCAGTGCTGGGAACAGAAAACAGATCTTCTGGGTCCCAGTGCAGTGCCCTATCCACTGCCTCTACAATTATTCCATACCTTTATCATCTCTTCGGCTTTTTTCTATGCTGTGACCGAGGGGTGTGAGTCCCCTGCTCACGTACACGTACTCATGCTGTCAGCAAGTTTGCATGTGTATCAATAACACAGCCACAACAGTAGCACAGGCAGTGGCGATGGCAGCACAGCTGAGCCATGCCAAGTACGGACCCATCAGTTTCAGGGGAGTTTGTACTGTAATAGCAGTATGGCTAAGCTGTGCTTCCACTGCCACTGTCCATGCTGGCGTGGCTACAGCGATATTTATACTCATGCTCGCTCTACGAGGGCTAGCATGAGTACGGGTATATGAGCAGAGGTATCGCATCCCTACCTCATAGTGCAGACGCAGCCTTAGATTCAACTGTGCTGTCCCTACGTGGATACCCAACAAGGGAGAGGTCATAGGAAGCTTCATTTTCTGGGGCATAGCTGTGCTCATGTTGCACGTTTACACCTAGTTTCCTAATTTTTACGTTATGTCTGACTTATACAAGTACGGCATCTATCAGTCTTCATGAACCAGTTACGTACAATGGCAATAACTCATTCCACAGAGCTTATGCCTCACTCATCTGCTCCAGCCATCCTCCTCAACCCCAAGCACCAAAACATTCATAAACACCTAGGATGGGCCTGTTTACCTGACAACTGTGAAAACATGGCCCAAGCTTAGTGAGACTCTTCTGGTCCTTGCCAGACCATTGGAATTGAGGAAGTCCCCTTCCCCAGTACACACTTATCTGAGTTTCTCATATAAACAGCCAGAAAGTGACTTTACTCACTTCAGAGTCCCTGAAGGAATGCTCATAAATCCCTGTGCAATGCAATGAACGCTGTCTAAGAACACTACTTCCCACCCTTTTTGAGCGCCAAGTGATGCATATGCTGAGATGACAGAAAATATTCACTGCTAGAAATTCTCCTAGATGTTGCACTATAGGGATCTTAATTATATTATGTGTAGAGTCTGGTATAATGCTCTTAGATGCATCAAAATGAAAAAATGAATAGGAAGTAGACCTTGTCGCTAAAAGGCATGTGTCAAAAAAAATCATGAAGAGCATTAAATTATGGTGATAAAGGAGACCAGACTTAACTTTACAGATTAAGGCCTAATAAATGTCTGGTTTCATACATTACTGTGTTTTCAACAAAAATAACTGAAGAAAAGAGAATAAGAGCTTATACACTTGAATTAACCAGAGAAATGAAATGATACCACAATATAAATATTAAATAGTATTTTAGAAATATGGAAGAAAACTGCCATAAGTAGTCACAAAACTCTTAGGAGTCACAGTTCTTATGGAATAACTGTTACTTACAAAAATATATTTGAAATGTCAGTCAGCCAAAGTAAACTCTACCTTCCAAGCTGACTTACTATCTATTTTCTGGGAGGAGGGAGAGAAATAAAAAATGTATTGATTCTGCATGGTGCAGTGGCCAGGTCACTGGCCTGGGAGTCAGAAACCTGAGTTTCTACTCCTTGCTCTGCCACTGATTCACCATATGACCTTGGGAAAATCTCCATCTCTATCTGCACTTCAACTTCCCCATCTGTAAAACAGAGATATTGATAGTTACTCACCTGACATGCTTCAGGATCTGGGATCAAACACGCTGTCTGTCCTGTATCAAGTAGGTAATTATATAATAAATTTATCTGCTGCAAAAAAAACCCACAGTCTAAGGCTATGTCTATACTATGAGACAGATAGGGGATCCCCCGCTTGCGTACACATACTCATGCTAGCTCTCATTGAGCTAGCATGAATTTTAGTGGCAGGGTAGCCCAGCTAAGTTGTGCTGAGTACAAACCTGCCAGAAACCGGTGGGGAGGCACTCAGCACAGCTAAGCTGTGCCTTTGCTGCAGCTGCCGGTGCTACCCTGGTCACCTTCTTATTTATACTTGCGCTGACTTCTTGAGCACTATCCAAGGCTAGCATTACTAAAAATAGCAGGTAGATGTGAGTAGGCACCCACAATTCCAGGGGGACTTGTACAACCCAAGCTGAAGCCTGTGCCGCCACAACTACACTGCTATTTTTAACCATGGCAGCATGGGTTAAGCTAGCACAGGTACGGTGACCTGAGCTGCAATCACACCTTGTATTGCAACATAGACATGTCCTAAAACACACACTCGTCTACATAGAAGCAATTCAGGATTGGGAGAGGGAGACTGAAAGAATGATAAAATCAGCACAAGAAAGATTAATAGAAATTTTAAGGACAGATTTGAACGAGAGAGATTGACATGCAAAAGGTGGGTGGGTTTTCTTGACATAGGAGGCAGCAGGTAAAAAAGGTAAAAAAGAGTCAACAACAAAAAAATAGACAAAGACAAAGGGCCTGTTCCTGTTAAGCCAAAAAAGCATAACTGAGAGCTACATTTTCAAATATAGGTGTCTACGTTGCACCCATAAAATATGTACACGTATTTTGCAACATCTGTTCTCAAAATATATACGTCAACAAAAATGAGCTACTGCCCACATCAGTAGGTGCTCACAGATACAAGTACCCAATATGCACTATTTCATGTTTCACACATGCACATTTTGTTGCTGCATCCTTGATGCTGATGTTTGAAAATTTGGCACAAAGTATGTTATACCAGACATTCAGGGCAAGCATTCTTGCATAGCTTTTCATGTATTTGAATGTGCATTTATTTTTATGACATGTCAAACTCTAGCTTTAGTGAACCAGCAACAATAGTGTCACAGCAAAGTTTATTATGGTAATGTGACTAATAAAGCTATTTAAAAACAGTGAACCTTGGCTTTTATTGTAAATAATTTAGATTAGAGAGCTGTAAATAGCCATGTTAATATATATGATCAAAGATCAGAATACTGGACAGGGATGGTAGCACATGTTTTTAAGGTAGCCTGACATCTCCCATTTTCAGTTGCTTATAACTTTGCCAAACTTTAATCATTCTGATTCATTTATTCATTTACCATGCTGGGTGTTCTGCTTCAGGCTGGATTTTATCTGGAAAATCTCAGCCAAAATGGTTCAGTTATTTCAGAAAATGAGGTTAGGGGAAAATACATTGTTTTTCCCCCACACTAAATTCAGACAACCTTTCCTTCAAGAAGCTCCAGCGTGCCCCTGTGCTTTGGAGCAGGTTTTTGAAATTTGGCAAGAGTGTGGCCTTTGTGCCTTTTGCTCCTCCTGTGAAAATCCACCCATATTTGACCTAGTTATAAGTTTTTGAAAAATCCCCAATTGCACATGCTCAGTAGGTACTTGCTAGAGCTTCACAGCTTAATTCCCCCTTGAAGATTCAATTTGCACTGAGCATGGTCCAGCCTGGGGCTGAGAAAAAATTTCCCTGCAACTGCAATTCCTGACCACTCTGGCTTGTGCTGGCTCTAGATACCAAAACCGAGAGCAAGGAAACTCTCTCTCCTATGTGCTCAGTAACCCCCATCTGGGCCCAAGCAGGACAGAGAACGAAACTCCTGATTCAAATGCAGAGGGGACAAGAGCCAGACTGAAGAGGATGGGGAGGAAGACTGGAACTGGAGGCTGGCAATGGGGATGGGAGAGAGGGAAACTCGGAGTTGAGGTAACAGGGACACTGGGGCTCAAGGGGGCTTGGGGAAGGAGGTGCGGTGAGGGACGAGAGAACTGCAACTGGGGGTGGTAAAGAGAATGGGACAAGAAGTCAGGTGGAGGGGGGATAGACACTGAGTTTGGATGAGGAGCCTGGGGAGAGAGAGACTAGGATCAGGAGCCAATGATCACATCTTTTTTCCATGGGATACCTACTTCATTCAGTGCACAAAATGGACCTGCTCTGAGGGTGAATCAGGGCTGCGCAGCAAAGGAAGCTGTTGCCTTTAAGAAATCTGCTTCATTTATTGCAGAAACTGAAAGGTGTGTAGTGAATCAGGCAGGGGACTACAGAAAAGGAAAGGAGGGTCTCACAGTTAAGACATGTGAATGCAGCCCTGGAAAACTGGATTCTATCCCTGCCTCTGCCACTGAGTTCCTATGTGATGCTAAGTCACTTAACCCAACTTTTCACAGGTGGTCATTGATTGTGTTCCTCATTTCCCAACTTCTTATCTTAGGAGTCTGATTAGCAAAAGTGCTGAGCAATCTCAAATGCAACTGAAGTCATTGGGTTCAGTGCTTTGAAGATAGAAATGCAAGAATGGCCACACCGGGTCAGGCCAATGGTCCATCTCATCCAGTATCCTGTTTTCCGACAGTGGCCAGCGCCAGATGCTTCAAAAGGAAAGAACAGAATGGGGCAATTATCAAGTGATCAATCCCCTGTTGTCCAGTCCCAACTTCTGGCAGTCAGAGGCTTAGGGATAGCCAGAGCATAGGGTTGTGTCCCTAACCATCTTGGCTAATAGCCATTGATGGACCTATCCTCCATGAACTTATCTAATATAAAATATTATAGAATGCTAAGTTCTCTGAAAAATCAGGTCCTAGTTGTCTCAAACTAGGTACCCAAAATTAGTGTACACTTTTGACCTTAGTGTGTGTGTGCCTTAGTTACCCAACTGTAAAATGGGGATAATAAAAAACCCCTTCTTTCTCAGGGATGTTGGGAAAATAAATTCATTAATGTTCATGACGCTGTCAGATACTGTAGTGATGAATGCCATAGAAAGTCCCATGAGGAAATTATAATTCTGTCTGCAGAACAGGATTTGACCAGTGTGCAGTAAATAAGGCACTGGGACACACACTGAACAATGGAGAAAACAAAATATTGAATAGCTGCTCAGTAAGTGCACACCGCATGCACTGTCAGAAGCAGGAGTCCTGTGGGAAAAAATAGTATGGGATCAGGAAATAAAAGACTGTCTTTATGCATATGCACAAGGGGCTGAATTAAGGTTAAACAGGAATATTTAGTTATACACTTCATAAAACTACTTCTACTGTGTGTGTGGCTATGAGATAAGAATGAGACACTCAGGGTCAAATTCTCCTCCCAGATATACCAGTGCAAGTCCAGTGACTTAAAATGATCATTGAGGTAACCACAGTGTGTTTTCTAAAGGGCTTTCTTTTCTCCCCTAAAGTAAGGACACAAGATTACGGGCCATTTCAAAAGGCAGGAGACCATTTTTCACACATTCCTTAATCCAATCATTCAATACAGCTATTTCCCCCCACACACACACACACACACCCAGCCCCCAACACATACACCTGAAATAATTGAGCCATTCTTACCCCAAACCTGCAGGTGGTCAAGTGTATTACAACCAATAATCACTCATATAACATGAATGATGAAACCTTAGCTTCATTTACATCAATGGCAAAACTCCCACTGACTTCAGTGATCCAGGATTTCATCCTACAGGTTTATTTACACCTATTGAAAGAGATTTTCATTGCCCTGGCAAACTTCTGGTCTAAGTAAGACAAAACACACACAAGATAAGACACAGGGCAACAGAGTTCAGGAGGGGGCAGGTGAAGAAGTGAGACAGGATTGCTTAAAGAAGTGGGCTCTAAGGTGGGATTTCAAGGAGGAAAGAGGATACCTGGCAGGTGAAGATGGATGGAGAGGAGCACAGTGAGAAAAAGTACCGTAAGATGGAAGGACACAAGAGCTAGGCAGGGGGATAGAAGGAAATGAGATCCAAGCTATAGGTGGGGGCAAAACTGTGTAGGGCTTGCAGGATAGGAAAGGGATCATGAATTTGAAGCAGTCCATGTCAGACAGGACTCAAAGTGGGAGCATCCATGTCGGAGCACAATGTCAGGAAGATGAATATCGGTACCACTTTGGACATGCTGGAGAGGTGAGGGGCCGGGAGATCAGAGAGGAAAAGGTGATATTTAATGGGAAATAGATTCCATATAAAATTTAATAGGAGTGAAAGCTAGACATTCCTAAGAAAATGGCTTTAAAAGCCTACTGAGTTTGAGAGAGAATTATATCCCTGCTATTAAATGTCATAGGCTGGTTTTAAAATCTTATAGAAAGGTTATTAGTAAGGACTTCTTCATAAGGTACGGTAATCAAAGCGAGAGAGAACCAGTGCATGAACAAAGATTGTATTAGGCCAGATCCTTCCCTCAGATGCCATTCACAGCAGTCTCAGCTCCTCCCTGAGTTGTCCCAAAAGGCAGCAAGGTTTCTCCCAAGACTGAACCTCTTACATGATTGTGCAAAGCACTGTTATCCGACCCAGCTGGTGTGGGACACTGAATTAACATTAGAGGAGGAGGAAGTAAAACACTAGAAATTAGCACCAGTCAAACAAACCATCCCAAAGCAAACAAACCCCACGCCCTCACCCCACCACAACCTAAAAGAGATAGCTATTGCCATGGAAAGAGTTGGTTTTGTATCCTATTGTTAACATGTTAAAATTTTATATGTAGATGTCACTTTCAATAAATGCTTAGGCTTTCCAGGGCCTGCACTTTAATTGAAGTGATTGTTGCTATTTGTGAATGACGAGGGAATTAATTAATGTAAAACCAAGTTTATAAATGGTTAGCATTATGAGCAGCAGAGAGCGGTTCATGTTCAGATGAACCATATTCAGAGCCATATTCAGTGTTATATGTCAAGGAGGAATATTTATTATCACAGCTGGTCCCTTTCCTAAAGTTTGAAAGTTCTGTAATAGAATTGAGGGGCACCATTCACACCACAATAGATAAAGTCACTACCCTATTTTTTCCAGGGATTTATTCTAAATCCTAAATTAAGGAGAAAAATCCAAAACTGGCTGGAGTTTGTAGGATGAGATGCCAATACAGGAGCAAGTTTTCATCCAAAAAATAGGACTTACCCCCCCAAAAAAGTTTTTTTTAATGACATCAAATTTTTTGAATGTTTCTTCCGTGATCTCAAGCGCTTAATTTCCACATTACAGCTAATTAAAGCAAATGGGAGCTCCATGGGCCTATCAAACAAGATTATACCCTATGAATATTTTTGATTGTTTGCCTCCTCTGAAACCCAGTGAGACTATTAGCTTCTAATAAGCTAGTCACATCAGTGCCTAAATAATAAATAAATCCTAGTTTTGGCTCCACACAATCTACAAAACTCCTGCCAAAGCCAGTAGGCTCCTAAATTCACTTGGTGCTTAAGTTTTCAGGGTAAAAGTTCCCTAGGTGCTAATGTTTCTGCCTTTGAGAACCTGCATTGCTGCCTCCCTCTAGGTGTCTGAACAGCCATTTCCTGCCTTAGCCCCACAGCGACTCATGAACCAGAGGAAGATAGGCGTTCTGCAGCACAAGTCGCATGTGTTGCCTGATCTGGTGGGTGGCCTCAGAGCACGCCTACCAGATTGGGTCCCGTTCAAATCCAGCCGCAACTTCTAACTTTAAGCCCAGTGGTTACAGCACTCACGTGGGTATGGGAGACTCATGTTCCATTCCCAGAGGGAGAGAGAGGATTTACTCAAGGATCTCCCAGCTCTCAAGCAAGTGCTCTAAGCACTGAGCAGTGGGATATCCTGATGTGGGGCTCCCTCAGTCTCTCCTGTTGATGCTGTTCCACTGTGGATAAATAAAAAGAGTCATTGCAGCAGGGGGGCTGGAGTCTGGGTCTCCTAGTTCCCAGGTGGGTGGCCTAACCACTGGACTGAAGAGTTATTCACATTCTCTCTCTCACACAAAGAGTGTTCCACTGTGGATAAATACTTCAATAGTCATTGGGCCAGAGAGAGAGACTGTACTGCCAGGGTCCTGAGTCATGAACTGACTTCACCCAGCAACTCTTCCCCTGTCCCTTAGTTGTCCACCCTCAGTCCTGTCTAGCTCCGGTTCCAATGGGGAGACAATCACACAGCTGCATGTCTCTCCAGGTGGTAAGATGCATTTCATATTCATACCCTGTTACTGGCTGGGGCAGAGGGGAGAAGCATCATGGCACCACAGAGCTGCACAAATGGGTGAATGTCATGCATCCATCTTAGGTACTTCTATGGTCCCCATTACTATAGTATCTGGGCACCTCACAATCTTGAATGGATTTATCCTCACGACACCCATGTTAGCATTATCATCCCCATTTTCAGATGGAAACTGAGACCCAGAGAGAGAGTTAAGCGACTTGTATACAAGAAGTCTGTGGCAGAGCTAAGAATTGAACCGGTATCTCCTAAGTGCCAGGTCGGAGCCCTAGCCACCGGACAATCTTTTCTCATGGATATGCAAAGGAGGAAGGAAGAATGCAGTCACTGGTGGGTAGGGTTGTCAGATAAAGACCTGCACAGATTACTTTGAATAGGGCTCTACAAAACCATAGGGGCCAGCCCTCAAAATCAACAAACTCCTTTGGAGCAAAGGTTTCTCACATTACTCATAAGCAGAAGCCTTTGCTTCAGGCTGGTAAATGGGGACAAAGTCCAACCAGCGCTTTTAAAACAAATAAAAAAGATATTTAACTAGAGCATTAGCAGCGATTTGGGAGTATTAGCAGCCAGCTCAGCTGTGCCCTTGCTAACAGGTGTCCACAGCAGTGAAATACAATCAAGATGGAAGGGTTACTAGAACATGGGGACAGAGAGGTCAGCCAAAAAAAGCACATTAAAACTAGTGGCTCATTTATGGCTAGTAGCCTGAGGAAATTCTGATTTAAATAGGAACATTCAGGAGCTGGCCACGCTTGCTAAATGGCTAAATAACGGAATTAAGTTTCTCACGTTGTAGTGGCATTGATATTTTAGTGAAATCCTGCCTAGGAGCCAGTTAAACAAAAAATAAAACAAAAGAAAAAAGCTCCAAACCAATGTGTGACATTCTGGAAATCATTTTTCTCTTCCTTATTCTTAACTTTGTCACTATCTGAGTGTTCTGGTCTTCTCTCTCCTCCCCTTTCTTTTGATCTAGTTCTCAAGAAGATGATGATCCAATTCTACTAATCTCAAAAGAGCAACAGCAGTGGGAGGCCCATTAAACTTCATTTTCAGCTTGTCCTGAGAAACTGAGAGAAAGAAGCGGGCAAATGAGAATAGTCAGCATGACAGTTGCCATAAATAAAACTGAGGACAGATCAAAAAGTGAAGAGGTTATCAAAGAAGCAGTGGTCCAAAGAGAGAGATTATTAAAAGGGCAGGGGTGGAAGGGGAGGAGAGAGAGCACAATTGGTTTTCTGTGTGTAGCTAATGTTTGTGATGATGGAAGAATGAATTAAATGCCAAAAGCTACGCTCATGTAACATCAAGGTTGTAAATATGACTGCAAAGAGTCAGGAAATGCAAAATTAAGATCCCTATACAATAGTAATTCACTTTATTGCACATCCTCTATATTAAGATTGAAGTTGGACCAAAATGGCAATCTTGAATCCAAACCCCTCCAATTTTTCTGGTGACTCAGAGGTTCACTTCTGAACCCAGTCCTAGAACAGTTTTAGTTAGTTCTCCAAAACTGAAAACTCAAAGCTGCCTTTTCTCTGGTTTGGATTCAAATATGGCCAATCTGTCAGGAAGAATTTTTTTTTTTTTTTTTTTTTTTTTTTTTTTGCAAGATTTACCCCATAATGTTTTTTGAATGAGCAATAAAATAACTGCCAGTTTCATTGGTGCTGAATAACTGCATACATGTAAGATATTAAATAAATTAATCCCTATATAATAAAATACACCATGTTCCAGGTCTGTAACGTTATTACAGGTCAAAAAGAAAATGTCACTATAAACTCATTGAACTCCATATGGCAGTGAAAGGGAAAAATGTGAAAGTGTTTTGCAGATTAAAAAGACTATGCAGGTTACTTCTGGTCTTCAAGGCAAGTCTGGAGCACGAATGACCTACATATCTGTGGATGAACAATCCTAAGAGGGAATGTGACTCTTCACAGAAACATGGCGCAAGTCCTGAAAAGAAGCATGATTCCGACCAGATCAGCACTTCCTGTTCTCTCAAAACTTCAAAGGCAGGTGATAGAAAATTCTAGTAATTAAAGAATTAGTTGAAACAACATAATATTGTGGAACAACAATAGGTGGAACAACATAACATTGTCACTCTGGAACTTAGCAGGTTTATTGTCCGGTGGGTCCTTCTAGACTGATACTCGCACACTTTCTCTTTCATTTTCCCAGTATAAAATTCATTTTCTGCTACTGGAACTAAGAGTTTGAGATGGTAAAAATATCACCCAAATGTACTAATTTGTGAAAGAAAAAGCCCAGTTGGTAAATGTAAGAGATTAATCAAGTTCACGGGAACACATTAACTGAATAAGACAGACGTAAACAAGACATACAATTGGAAGATTAAAGTAACTAATAGAAAACACACAAATAAAATAACAATACTGAAATATTAGTAGGGAGAGGGTATACAAACCAGATATAACCTGCCTTGCTTCCAGTTAACTACCTCTGAAAAATAGATATTTCTAAGCCTCAGAATGTGGTCAATATTGGCTTTGATCAAAGGGGCAAGAGAGAGAAACATTTTTTCCACACATTTGTCTGTGCAACTTTTTTCTCTCACTGCTGCCTTTTAAAATTTGACCTTCAGATAAACAGCACTGAGACAGGTGCTTAAACTAACCAACTGTGTTTAATTAAAGTGATTGGCTGTTACTTATATGCCTATACGAACTTCAGTTCTGAAGTCACAAGTCTTTTACTTTGTCCTATCCAACAGAAAATTACTTCCACTCAATCCCCATTTCCTTTCTAGTTCACAGAAATGATATAAAAGGATTAGGATAAATAGAGGACTTCATTCTCCAGGGTCGAAAGATAGGGTGATCTTGAAGTTCTAACACTGGTCTCAGACTTAGGAGACTGGTGTTCAATTGCTAGCTCTGTCATCAACTTCCTGTGTTACCTTAAGCAAATCATTTAGTATCTCTGTGCCTCAATTCCCCACTGGTCAAATGGGGATGATATCTTTTTCATGCTTTATCTGTTTAGACTGTAAGTTCTTCAAGACAGGAGCTATGTGTTTCTACACCACCCAGCCCCAATCTCTTTTGGGACCTCTACGTACTATTCTGGAACAAATAAAATGATAAAAGTTGGTTTATTTTGTTGTAGAGGTCCAAGATGCATTGTGTATTTCACAGATGTATACTAGCCTGTTTGTATGTTTGTACTTTTAAGAGCAATGGTGCATGTCGCTTTTCCAGGGTGTGAACTTGAACACAAATGCTTGGTCTTATTCAGTTGTTATTCTGTGCTTCATAAGACTACAACTTCAGGTGGTGTGTCTTAGCAGCAGGGATAATATTAGCTTCCCATTGTGGGGTTAAATCAGTAAGCAAGGTGGAGTGGGCCCGGTGTCCAACCTACTGACAGTGGGAAGATACCCTTTCCTGCACAAGACGTCAATACACCTTCTCTCATTTATATTATTCCTATGCCAATAAAAGTTTAATAAGTCAAAGCAATCACGCTCTTGGAACAATGTTTGAAGGCTCTGAGGCTATTCAGACTCAAGCAGCACTGGAAGTAGGGGAGGCCAGCAATGGTACCATTAGCTACTGTTGCTTCCCCTCAAACCCCGGTCAATATTACCAGTACCTCATTGCCTTTAGGTTCTATCTTGTTAAAGTACATTTAATAAAGTTGTGGCCTCTTGGTCCCACAAATTGAAACCCTCTTCTCCCCTCTTGGTGTCTGATGTCTCTGCTCACTGTTTAGTTTAGAATGCGATTTATTGTTTAATTAATTGTGATCAGTCCTTGATTCATATTAATCTGGTTTATAATCACTTAAAATCTTGCTATAATCAATACACTTATTTGTTTGTTTTATCTAAAGCAGTGCATGTGAATTGAGTGTGCATAGAGACTTCGCTTAGAGTGACAGAGCTGCTGCCTATCAATTTCTTCGATAAATTGATGGACTAATGTAATGAGTTTGCCGGGTGCGGTGTACAGCACTGAACCCTGTAAAATGGCAGTTCCTGGGATTACATATGGGACTGGCGGTGTTTGCTGGGGGTCAATCCCATGAGTGGCTGGCCAGAAATGCTCCTTCACTGGGCCACGGACCAGTTACTCGCAGGAGGTTGGGTGAGGGCCAGCCCAGGAGTGAATGGTTCACACAGCAAAGCAGAGTAAGTCAGGGCCCAGGAGTGAGAGATTGGGGTGACACAGCTGCACACCAGTCCAGATTGCAGGGTGAAAGTCACAGGGCCAATTCTGTTTTAAGCCTCTATTGTTCAGATCCTGCTCATGCACCACACACACACACACGAATTCTGGTTATTGTAGTATACTGGAAGTACTTGCATTTAGCAGGCCAAGCACAGTTGAAAACACATCCACAAAAGAGCAGCATTGATTGGAAGCTCCATCCAACAAAGAAACTCTGGTAGCCAATTACAGTGTAGAGAACAAACAGACTTATTGGCTGTTGCGGCTCTTCAGTTTTCCCTCTCTTGTTTCTATTGGCCACTAGAGGAGCAGGACTACCCCAATGGCCCTAACAGGACATGCACCCTGACAGGACTGCTTTCAATGTCTTTTTGATGTGTCGGGTTTTTATCAAAACCACATAAATTATAGCTCCTTTAAAAACCCTATGATTGGTTACTAAAACTGCCCAATGTTAAGAACTTAACATGGCAAGGCCCAAAGAGTAATTGGCAGAAGAAAACTTAAAAATATCTACTTAAATATGGATCTTTAAGAGAGAAACCAGATGTTAAATGAGCATAAACTGTTGTCATAAATATTTGAGTAAGATACAGAGTGGAACAAAAGTCTCTTAGTCTGTTGGCTATAAAGATGTCTGTTAAACTTCCAAACCCTTCTCTTTCTCTACTAGTTCTTTGTTCCCTGTGGCTTTTTCCACAATCCCTTTACATACAGTCTATGATAGCTGGATGTAAACCTGCCTGCATTTTAAGCTCTTTCTAATTTGCAAGAAAAATAAATGTAAATCAAGCCTCATATTTTTAGTACCTGGAAAGAAAATTTTACATTTCAAGCTCACTTACATACAGCAGCAAAGTCAAAATGCCCCGTAAACTACTAGAGATCATGTTTTATGCCAATGATTTGTTGAGAATTGTTCAAAAAGAGAGGCTTGAATGAGAAATCATTTCCCCCAGATTTGCTCAAGATTGTTTTGCATCCACAACAAATTTAAAAAAAAAAAGTGCTCCATGGTGCAAAGTACATAGCATATGTGAGATATGTAAATATATTAGAACAATGGGCTAAGCAGATCAATTTATTTATCAACATTTTTATACAAGATGAAACTCAATTCAGTTGATGTCCGCTAGTTTCCAGTGAAGCCCTGTTTTCGGGAAAGGGCTGCTTTTGTGCCTTCTTAAATCAGCTTGACAAAAGTATGTAAATATACAGAAATATAAATATTATTACAACAATGAAAAACACCACAGACAAATGGAGCATGTACATGTTGAAAAGGTCTTATCTGTCCAAAGATACATCTGCATTTTGCTATTTCTGATACAGAAAGGAAGGAGAGTTTGAAAGTGTGAATTCGTTCAATTAAGTTGGAAACTAACTCCAAAAATTTTCACCGTTTTCCCCAAACCAAAACCAGAAACATTCAAAAACATACCTCAGCCTAACTGTTTTCTAATCCCACTAATTATGTTCATATCAGCTAACCTTCAACGCTAATCTTACGGCAGAGACCGCCAAATCAAAGAACCTCAAACACAGTGGTACAAACATCAGCAAAAGTAGATGTAAGGAAGAGTATCATTACCAGGATGGGGAGTGACTATGTTAATGCCTGTGTCAAGTCTCTGAGCATGCCCAATATGAATAGATGTTTCCAGAAGCCTAAGCAGATTCAGTCTCAGCTGAATGTTTGTACAACTAACAAAGGCACTGTGCCTTCTCTCCTAACCCAAGGAGCCAGATCCCAAACCACTTACAGCTTTATAGATTAACTCCAATACCCATCCAGAAGTTTACTGGAAGCTAGTGCAGATCTGGCACATTAATGTAACATGCTTTCAGTAGAAACCTGTTAATAGGTTAGCCACTGTATTCTGCACAGGCTTCAGAGTGGTCTCAAAAGCATAGCCCTATGTAGAGTATATCATGGTAATGTAATCTCAGAGTGACAAAGGCATGGGTAATTGCAGCAAGTTATGTATTGAAAAGAAAAGTAACCTTCCTCTCACCAGGGAGAGAGGAGTTTAAAAAAATGCTGTGGGCCACAGTCACTATCTGAGCATACTGGAACAGCCTAGGACCTAACACCACACTGAAACGGTCCACCTATGTTACAAACAGTGATGATGCTCTTTCAGTTAGTTGTGCCAATATGAATTCCCCAATATTTCCAGCTGCTTCCACCAGCATAATCTCTGTCTTGTCTAGATTCAATTACAGCCAGCTAGCCCTGAACCAAGTCCCAAACACATCTAAAAATCATACTACTTCCTTGGAGGAAAAGACTAAGATTTATAGGCCTTACTGAAGTGGAGGGATTTGGAGGAGGAAAGGATGAAGGTGTGATGAAAATGGGTCAGGAAAAAAGGGTTCCAGGCATGGTGGTGCTTGGAAAAGGAACTGAAAAGAGTGGGAGGATGGGAGGAAGGAAACCGCTAATCATGATCACATGATTGTGGGTATTGTCACATACTAGTTAGTAAACATATTATGATGTAGTAGATAGAATATAATTCCTGGCTATATTAGAAGGATGGGCAGTTGTTTTGAGGTGGGATCTTCTCTTGCCCACATCAGGACAGTGGTGGTGTCCTCCAGTCTGTAAGTGAAGTGTGGGTCTGTTTTTTCTGGACCCATATCAAAGTATGGATATCTCCAGCCTGTGCTAGAGTGGTGGACAGTAGTTTGGGGTTAAGAAGTGGAGAAGAATTAAATGTTGCAATATGAAGGGTCTTTGGCCCAAATGCAGAAAGTTGGCATGGATGATACGGAGGAACATTGTGCTCAAAAACTTAACTGAGACTTACCTGACTTTAGTATTTAAATTCTCAACCATAATGTTGTAATAAAGGGTCTTTTGTAAAGAACATTAATTCTCAACCTTAACTTTGAATCAATAATTGACTGTTAACCTGCTCTGTAATACGACACACTGGCTTTCAAAACTTTAACGGCTTTCTATTTTATCCCCTAAATAACAAACAACCTTAGCCCAAATTGAAACTTTAATGTTTTTCTTTGCAATTTTCCTCCCATTGTTGCTTCCTCATCTTGAGCAATGTGACTTCGTATAGGCCTTCAATATGTTGAACTAAGCCACTGTACTAAGTTTATGAAAAAAATAAAGCTTTCAGGGAGGATTTTCTTCTTTCCCCTCTTTGAGTTTGCTTTACTACATAACTGTGTTGGATAAGCACAGCGGTCACTATTGAAAAGATAATTTACCAACAGTTATCATACAAGGTTGTCTGAATTATCATAGCATTCTCCTATTGTAAGCTTAACTTAGAGCGCAGGGTAACTGGGTAAAATTCTATAGCTTGTGTTATGCAGAAGGTTAGACTGGATGATATAATGGTCCCTTTTGGCCTTAAAAACCATGAAAATAACCGGCCTCCCAGATAGCAGTGTGTGGCTTTTGCTGGTAATATTGACTTTTTACTGGGTATCACACTAAATTAAAAACTTACTGCACATCTTATTACAAAGGTGTTTAATTTAAAATATATGGGGATGGAGTGATATAATAAAATCAAAACAGATTTTTAAAAGGACTAGTACATTTTAAACTATTGTATAACTCAAAGATTACTTACTTGCTTTCATTTAAAAATCTGGCTTTGTCTGCAGAATGAACAACAAACTGGTAACTTGGTCTCTGTGATAATTAGTATTGTACATACATGACAGATATTCATTCATGGACTTTTAATCATTTAGTTTGCCTCATGGTGCAAATTATCATTACCAATTTAGTTCACTATGGTCAAGTTTTCTGTCTCAGATACTGTTAAAAGGTAAAGAAATGATCCATTGTATATGTACTGCATTAGGCTCTTCATTAACATCACGGCTAACCAATTTATGGAACTCATGAATCATTAAAGTTATTACTATAACGATTAATGGTGAATTAACATACAAGAGTGCACTGACCCCTTATTCATCTCCACTAGCTGTAACGTATGCATACCTATACATTTACCAAGGTGGAGGAGGACACTGGCCTCTAGCTATTCACTGCATTTCTAGTCAACTCAAATATAGTGACTAGTTCAATTGACTATAGAACATAAATTACCTTTGTAAGGAGAAACTACTGTACTGTCAACTCAAAGATTCCCCCTTCTGTGATAATACATCTAGTATGTGCACATAAAGTAATTAACCTGTTTAAAAATACAGATGAAAACAAGATGCAAAATTTGGATATGATTTCTGAGAACACAAAGGTGTTTTGCAGTCCAGGCGTGTAGATCCACGTGTATGGTTTGGTCCATTAGAAAGAAATGGGTCAATTGCCAAATTTTTATTCTGATCTGTTTGAGATTTCAAATGCCCTCAAAATTTGAAGGCGCTGGGATCCAAGGTTTTCATTTGGACCCAAGTTCGGTTCAATCAAGACAAGAACCCATAGAGTGAATGATGAAGTGTGGTATCATTAAAGCTCTAGTGATAGACTGTGCATAAATATTAGCCCACTGGTTCTGTGGACTAAATCCATGTGAATTATATACAAGTTTGAATATTTTTTATTTATTTAACAGTTCCTTATTGTGACCCTGCAACCATAAAACCAGAGGACTTGGGCTTAAAAATTCTAAAACAAAGATCATCATTCTCTATGTAATTCTCTAGGACTTTTCCACAAGGGCTCTTTACCATCTAATATGCGTCTCTCTTATCATTACTGTACTCCTGGCCTTAAAACCGTATGACAAGAGAAAGGAAGTGGAAAAATAGGTTACAATCCAAAAGAACATAAAACATTGCACTTCTGAAAATAAGTTAACTCTACTTCAAAGGTTAACTTCATGTGTTTTATTACAGGAAAATATCAAAACACTGTTCACTTAGCATAGTGATCTCCTGCCTGCTGCTTTTGTTTCTAGGTCATGTAAGTGTCACAAAGGATCAGCTCCACATTACTTACAAGACAGACTTGCTTAACAAAGTAATCTACAATCTCTCTAACATTTATATAGCTGTTAAGCATTGTTACACAGAATGTCCTTGAAATTAACAAAGTACACATAGGTTAGTTATAAGCACCAAGACAAAGGATCTCACTCTCTCACCATGCTGTATAGCAATTGAGAAAGTAACAATGGACTTTTATTACATATACAGGCCAATACTCAGCTGGTGGAAATAGGCGTGCCTCCATTCAAATCAATGGAGGAATGCTGATTTACACTAACTGGGGATCTGGCTCATAGTATCTTCTTGACTGCATTAGGATTTAATCAAAATCTGAGTTGCTTTGTACATTCATTATAGACTTTTTATCCTCAAAATATTAAAACATTCCCACTGATACAAATTAACTATCACAGACAGGAAGGATGGTCCAATGTTTAAGGACACTAGCCTAGGACTTGGGAACTTCCCTGCCCTGCCATAGACTTCCTGTGTGACCTTGGGCAAGTCACTTAGTCCATCTATGCCTCAGTTCCCCATCTGCAAAATAAGGATAACAGTACTGTCCTACCTCACAGGGGTTTGTGAGGATAAATACACTAGGGATTATGCGGCATTCAAATACTGTGTTAACGGGAACCACAGAAGTGCCTTATATAGTTTATTTTTAAGGCTTTCCTTGTTTACTAATGTGACATTACTAGAGAGTGATAGGTGCTATACAGAAAACTAAGACTGACAGAATACAGTATTCTACCTGTTTCTTTCCTTCTGGATCTCACTGCCTCAACTGTGAGAGAGATCGTGTCATAAACCCACTATACTACCACCTTTGCTCTCCAGCTCCCTCTAGTGGCAGGATGCTTCATCTCCTACACACAGATATTAACAGTAAGAAACCCAAAATCCTTAACCATCATCTTAAACAGAACCTACAAAACCATCAGCTGAAGTTTAGATGTAATATTTATATTTCTGGGATGAAAGCTCCTTTGGGGAATCCTTTTTCTTTTCTGAGCACTCCAGGCAATGATATTCCTAATGGTGAATTTATGGTATTTCATCTTGTTCTGTATACAGGTCACTAGATTCGAGATGACACTAAAAGAACAACTCAGTTAAAGCAAAGCTAGAGAAATGGATGGCCAAATATTTGTCCTGTCAAACGCCAACATTGCATCACCCTTGAGGGCATTGTTAAACATGCCAACCCTTTTGCTCTTCTTATGAGTAAGACATTTTCTGAGGAAGGAATGAGGGAAGAGGGCATTAAGATATTCTTGCTCTACAAAAAGTTATACATTTGTCCATTAGATGGTTTTTCATTCATTCTCTGTCCTCTCTGTTCTTGCTATTATTCTTCCCTGTTCTTCTCCTGTTGATGCCATCCCCTTGTTACCTTCCTAAATTAGTCAGGATGAAGTCCTTCAAGCTGTATCTGAACTCCTTGTTTTTTAGGCTCTCATTTCGATGGGATCCTCTCCCTCCTCCCCCAAACCTTTTTCTAATCTGTCTTTCATTTGCTTCCTTCCTCCTATTATGCAAAGATCAATGGCTGGGCTACTTTCAAAATAATTACATTACTACTGGGACTCACTAAGAATTAGCAGGTGTATATTTGATATTGCTAAGGGTCTGGAACATGAACTGTTTGAAATTTCCACACACAATAAAAGGATAAGTGGAGAGGAAAAGATGGCATGAAAAATCCCTGGAAAAGGCACTTGTAATTTCTGGCACGTGCAAATGAGTACAAGGGACATTCATAGCCATAAAACCACTGGCCTGCAGATCATGTGACTGTACTACAACAGCCTGTCTGATCCAACGATCACTTGAATAAATTGGTGTTTGGTTTTATATAGTGCCTTTCCTAATCCTGGTATTGCACAGTACTTTACAGAATAATAAATTAGCACACTGCAGTTATAATACACTTAACAGCAGCATACGCACAACCTTGGACAGCTAGATACAGTTTTATTGAGAGAATTGTTGGGCTGGGTACCAAGGTATCTCCCTGCCTCTGTTTTGAAGAGTGCCGTTAGATCTTTAGCTTACCTGTGGGCACCATTAGGGGACAGGTTGTGTCTTCACTGGAAAAAAAAAAAAAGCGGGTTTTAACATTGAGATAACTAACTTGAGATAACTCCCTCAGGCCATGTCTACACTATAATAGCTATGCCGGAGCTAGGAAGAAATAAACCTGTAGGACAGACACAGCCTACAGCAATGGAAGGGTTTTTCGTTGCTGTAGGAACACTACCTCCGTGAGCAACAGTAGCTAGGCTGACTAAAGCAGTCTTCTATAGACGTAGCTGCATCTACACTGGGGGTTAGGTCACCATAGCCACAGCACTCAGTGGTGTGGATTTTTCATGCTCCTGAGTGCAGTAGCTATGTTAACCTAAAATTTAAGTGTGGATGAGGCTTCTTTGTAAAATCTCAGTGGGGCTGACGAGTTACATTGAGCTAAAAGCTACCTGTGCCTTGCCCCTACAAAGATTTTAAACTGAGAACATTATCTCCAATTAGCTGTGTAAAAAGACACCTTTGTTACAGTGAAGATGTAGTCTCAAGGGACCTTGGCTTAACATTTTAGTCAAAGGATTGCACCTCCCACTATGAAGCCTCTGCCAAGTCACCATGGAGCATGAGCCCAAATCCTGAGCTAAGATTTGATCTTATAACCCTGTGCCAGAAATGAGAGTGCTACTAACTAAAAAAATCTGGTTAGCAAGGAGAGCTTGGATCTGATCGCACCTTGAGATCTTGGGTGTTTCACCTCCAGCAGCATCTTTCTGGTCAATGGCCTGTGCAGGATGTTGTTTTTGTGCACCAGAAAATAACTTGAAAATTGTTTAATTGAGATTAATTCACAACCCACTAATGCACTAGGGAGTCTACAGCCTCCACCAGTGCAAGGTAGGAGCAGAGTCTTTAAATTTTATTATATTTCCTCAAAGTCTTGTGGTTTTCTGATGGTTTGGTTTAGTTGGTTGGTTTGGTTTTTTTCCAGGAGTCCAGAGAGGCCCAACTAATGCAACGTTTATGAGTTTTCATTAGAATTGATTCCTCCTGCAATCTAAACGGAGAGACAGCATTTCATTCAGCTCCACTCTTAGATGGCTTTGAAACTCTCCTCGGTGTTATGGCAGACTAGTTACTCTGGTAAGAATGATTGTCAGCCATTTGCTTTCATACATGAAATTGGAAATGACCACAATTTTTAATAGCAGACATTACCATGAATTTAAAATGTGTACGGAAATGAGAGGGCAGCATGGTCCAGTAGACTGGGACATAGGAGATCTGGTTTTTAATCTTGGCCTGTTCGGTCACCTTGGGTAAGTCACTTCACTTCTCTGCCTCGGTTTCCCATCCTTCTCTCTGTTTCGTCCATTTAGATTGTAAGGTTTATGGGAAAGGTACTGTCTCATATTCTGAGTATATGCCTAGCACAGTGGGGCCCTGATCTTGCTTGGGGCCACTATAATACAAAATAGCATCTACAACAATGAACAATGTATAAATCAGGGCCCCTGTGTATAATGCAGTTACCAGGCCATGTTAATTTTTAAACTGCTCCATAATTGTACTCCTCAGTCTCAGCTTTCATTTAACAAAGTTAAGTTTCCAGTTCTTATGGTTACAAAGGAAACCTATAAAATGTGAATCTAGTGTAAACTGATGCAGTGACATCTACTAGGGTCTGCAGACAATCAGTAACAATAGCTTCAAGAGATGTGAATGTTAAAGTCATTCAGTATTTCACTCACTACTTCAACAGAAACATCAAGATAATTGCTCATTTGTTATTGCTGGATGTAGAAGCAGTTCTTGAGACAAATGCAGTATGGAAAGTAGCTGCTGTTATGGGTTGCTGGGGTGGCATCTTTTGGCCCAAAATTTCAAGTCACCTGCCCCAAAGGAAAGGAAAGAAGAAAGGCATCCTCTTCTCTCCATTATCTTCTAAAGCCTCAACAGACATGAGACTACCAAAACCACCTTCCTGGGTATCAAAAGCTTCCATAGTCCCTTGCTCATCTGCCAAAACCTCCAGCTTTCTGCTGACAATGACTAAAGTGCAGTTGCTTGTTTTAAATTCAGAAATCTGTAGAACAATGAAAATTTTAAAACTGGGGCAACTTATAATAGTAAAATAAGGTTACTTACCAGTAACTGATGTTCTTCGAGATGTTTTGATCATGTCCATTCCACTATAGGTGTGTGCATGCCTCTGTGCACTGTTATCTGGAACTTTTTTCCCTTTAGCAGATCCCATAGGGCTGGCTCCAGTGCCCCCTGGAGCCCCACACACATGCCGTGGTATATGAGGCGCTGCTGGCCCTGTGCCCCTTCACTCTCTTCTTTTGCCAACTCCAGCAGCGGCGATAGGGGGGTGGGTTGTGGAATGGACTTGAGCAACACATCTCAAAGAATAGCAGTTACTGGTAAGTAACCTTGTTTTCTTCTTCCAGTGATTGCTCATGTCCATTCCATTATAGGTGACTAACAAGCAATACCTTGGAGGTGGGTCGGAGTTACTGGTGAGCTGCCCTCAGCACCGCTCTGCTGAATCCTGCGTCCTCTCTAGCCTGCTGGACGATGGCGTAGTGGGACATGAAGGTGTGCACCAATGACCAGGTGGCAGCTTTTCAGATGTCTTACAGGGGCACTCTCTCCAGGAAGGCTGTAGATGAGGCTTGAGCTCTGGTTGAGTGCACTCATATGGTTCCCGGAAGTGGCACCTTCGCCTGCTCGTAGCAGAACTTGATGCATGATGTAATCCATGAGGAGATGCCCTGGGTGAAGACAGGTGAGCCTTTCATCCTGTCGGCCACTGCGACAAAGCTGCGTCGATTTCCGGAACGGCTTTGTGCGCTCGATGTAGAAGGCCAGGGCTCATCTCACATCCAGCTAGTGCCATCTCCTCTCCTCGTCTGAACCGTGCGGTTTAGGAAAAAACACTGGGAGAAAAATATCTTGGTTACAATGAAATTGGGAAACCACCTTGGGTAGGAAGGCCGGATGCAGCCTCAACTGTACCTTGTCCTTATAGAACACTGTATAGAGGGGCTCAGACGTCAAAACTCTAATCTCAGAGACCCTCCTGGCTGAGGTAATGGCCACCAGGAAGGCTACCTTCCATGAAAGGATGAGCAGAGGGCATGAAGCCAGGGGTTCAAAAAGGGGCCCCGTGAGTCTCAAGATCCCAGGGAGGCACCGGGTCATGGACCCGTGGATAAAGCCTCTCCACCCGCTTGAGGAACCTGACCAACATGGGATGGGAGCACAGCGATCTCCCTTCTAGCGGCTGATGGAAGGCTGAAATGGCCACCAGGTGAACCTTCAACGAGGCCAGCGCCAGACCCTGGAGCTTTAGCTGGAGCAGGTACTCCAGGATTGCCTGTATAGGTGAGAGGCTGGGCAGAATACCCCGGGACTCCGCCCAACAGGTAAACCGCCCCCACTTAGCCTGATACACGACCTGTGTGGAAGGCTTCCTGCTGCCAAGCAGGACTTGGTGAACCTGCACCGAGTAGGCTCTCTTCCCCTCCGTCAGTCACAGAGCCTCCAGGCCGTGAGGTGCAGGGAGTCCAGGTCTGGGTGCAACAGGCAACCGTGGTCCGGGGATAGGAGGGCATGGTGCCTCGGGAGCTTCAAGGGTGGGGCGATTGAAAGGTCCAGCAGCGTGCTGAACCAGTGCTGTCTCGGCCAGGCCGGAGCAATGAGTATAACGTTCGCCCTGTCCCTCTTTATTTTCAGCAGGGCCTTGGGCAGGAGCGGAATGGGCGGAAACACTTACATGAGGGTCCCCGTCCAGTCGATGACGAACGCATCGGAAATCGACACAGTCTCGCAACCCCGGAGCAAGCAGAACCTCAGACACTTCGTGTTCCAGGCTGATGCGAATAGGTCCAGTTGGGGAACTCCCCACTTCTGGAAGATCATAGCCACCACCTCTGGGTGCAATGACCCGTTGTGGGGGGTAGAAACGACCTGCCGAGGCAATCCGCCTCGTTCTTCCTCACTCCTGTGGGGTGAGAGGCAGTTAGGTGGAAGTCATGCCTCACGGCAAAGTCCCACAGGTGGGTGGCTTCCTCGCAGAGGACCGAGGAGCGCACTCCCCCCTGCGTGGTTATATAGAACATGGCTGCGGTGTTGTCCATCAGCACCTGCACCACTCTGCCTGTCAGGAATCAGAGGAACACTTTGCACGCTAGGCGAATGGCCCTCAGCTCCTTCACATTGATGTGCAAGTGCCTCTCCTCCCCTGACCAGAGCCCCTGAGTGCCTAGGCTGGTGCTGATGTGGGCTCCCCATCCTACGTCCAAGACACTGGAAATTAGGGTGACCGACGGGACCAGTTCCCTGAACAGAACGCCCTTCATCACCGCCCTGGGAGTCTGCCACCAATTTAGTGAGGCTAAGACGGGTGGGGCAACTGTGACCACCCAGTCCAGTGGGTGTCTGCTCGGAACATATACCAAGGCCAACCATGCCTGAAGCAGGCGAGATAATCTCACTACATATGTGCAGGCCACCATGTGGCCTAACAGCTGTAGCAGTGCCTGGCTGTTGTTGTGGGGCATCGGTGCAGCTGGGAGATGATAGAGACCATTGCCTCAAAACATGGCTGAGGCAGGAAGGTTCTGGCCTGGGAAGCGTCCAGGGTGGCCCCAATGAATTTTATTAATTGCACTGGTGTTAGTGTGGACTTCTCTTCATTTGTGAGTAGTCCCAGCCTGCTGCACGTGGAGCAAGTGAGGGTCACGCTTTCCTGCACTTGGGACCTGGACCTGACCCTAATCAGCCAATTGTCCAAGTAAGGAAAAATTTGCACACCCTTTCATCTCAGGTGGGCCAACCACTACCACCATGCACTTGGTAAACACCCCTGGAGCCAAAGATAGGCCAAAGGGAAGGGCTGTAAACTGGTAGTGGGAGCCAGCCACCGAGAAACGGAGAAAACGCCTGTGGCTGGGGAGGACAGACATATGGAAGTATGCATCCTTGAGATCGAGGGCAGCATACCAGTGTCCTGGATCCAAGGAAGGAATTATGGAGGCTAGGGAGACCATGCGAAACCTGAGTCATTTGACATATTTGTTTAGATGACGCAGGTGTAATATGGGTCTCAGACCACCCTTTGCCTTGGGGATGAGGAAGTACCTTGAATAAAACCCCTTTCCCCTTCTGCCTTGACGGGTCATTTCCACCGCTCCCAGGTTGAGGGGCGTGTCCGCCTCCTGCAAGAGGAGTTGCTCGTGAGAGGGGTCCCTGAAAAGGGACGGAGGGGGAGGGTGGTTGGGGGGTGCGTAGATGTAAACTGTAGGGCATAGCCCCTGAGACTATCCCAAGGACCCAATGGTCCAAAGAGATTTTTCCCCATTCGGGATAGAAGGGCCTTAACCTGTTTAGGAAGGGGCAGGGCGGATCCAGGAGAGCAGTCGGGGCTCCACCCTCGAGCGCACCATCAAAATTGCTTCCTCTGGTTGCCCAATCTCCTGGGGGGCCCCTGCTGGGGAGCTGAGGATGAGCTAGGGGGCTGATTCCCTCTTCTAAACCCCCTATTCCTATCCCCATTCCTATAGGGTTGGAAAGGCCTGGGCGGAGGCCGTGGCTGCTGCTGCGCCTGGGGCCGTGACTGACGCCTGGAAAACCAGGGCATGTAAAGGCCCAGGAGCAAAGCGTGGCTCTGGAGTCCTTCAGACCGTGCAGCTTCGCATCGGTCTGGTCAGAGAATAGGGCTGACCCATCAAAAGGGAGGTCCTGAAATGATTGCTGCACCTCCTGGGACGGGCCCGAGGATTGCAGCCACGAGCACCTTCTCACATAGATGGCGGAGGCTATGGCACTGCCCGCCGAGTCAGCAGCATTACAGGATGTGTGGAGCGCTGCCCTAGCTACCAGGGCTCTTTCCTCCATGATAGTGCTAAAGTCTGCAGCCAGGTCCTGAGGCAGGGCTTCAGCGAACTGCCTGAGGGAGTCTCCCAGGTTGAAATTATATCTGCCCAGGAGGGCCTGATGGTTGGCAATCCTGAACTGCAGGCTTACCGTGGAATAAACCTTTCTCCCAAACAAGTCCAGCTTCTTATTGTCCCTGTTCTTGAGAGTGGATCCTGGCTGACCTTGCCTGTCTCGCTGGTTAGCCGTGTCTACTACCAGAGTTACCAGGGTAGGGTAAGTGAACAAATACTCAAATCCCTCGGCTGGGACGTAATATTTTTTCTCGGCCACCTTTGACGTAGGGGCGACCAAGGAAGGGGTTTGCCACAGGGCCTTTACAATCTTAAGGACCCTTTCGTGGACTGGGAGGGCCACTCTCGCTGGGGCAGCCACTGCCAGCACATTAAAGAGGCTATCTTCGGCCTCTTTTAACTCCTTCACTTCCAACCCCAAGTTGGAGGCCACCCTCTTGAGCAGCTCCTGGTGTGCCCTGAAATCCTCCAGTGGTGAGGAGGAAGAAGACTGACGAGGTGTGTCTTGAGGGTGCACCCCCTCCTGGCGAAGGGTTACACCCACTGAGGGTCCCTCCATGCGGTCCGACTCCTCATCCAAGGAGTGGTGCCTATGGACCTTCTCCTGTGCCGGAGGCACGGACTGCACCCCCGATGACATAATGGATTGGGGACCCGGCCTCACCTGAATGCCCCATGGGGCCCAATAAGGCCATTGTTGTGGCCATTGTCCCTGGGGTCAACTTGGGGCTGACTGTGCCACAGGCTGTGACGCTTTGTGGGGGCGTCAGTTTTCCCGACGACTGTCCCCTCGGGAGACTCCAAGTCATCCTCATAGTCAGAGGCCCTGGACCGGCAGTGCTGTGTATGTCCTCGGTCCCAGGCACCCTTCCGTGCTGGGGACTGCCCTCTCAACGCCTCCGACCTGGAGGACGATGAGGACTGCCTCCATCACCGCGAGCGGTGCCGATGAGTGGGGGTGCACTCCGAAGAGTTAGAGGTACTGGAATGTCATCTTGGTACCGATGATTTCCGCTGTCGCTTGCCTTGTGGCCCTGCAGACATCTTTGGTGACCGAGGTCGGCACCGCTCCGAACTCCTCGGTGCCGAGCCGGACTCCGGCAACCTGGTTCCACATCATGAACTGTGTGGTGCCGGGTCTTCCTCCGGCTACCGGGTTCGGCACCGTCTCAGTGCAGGTGAACTCCTTGGTGCTGGGTGCGACCAGGTTCTGCGCCGTCTAGGTACGGTCGAACTTCTCATTGTCAGGGATCTGGAACGGGAGCTGTCCGAGCACTGCCTGGCAGACCTCGACCAGTGTCGCCTCCTGGCATGCACTGTCTCCGGTGCCGGGGATCGATGTTGGTGCTGAGAGGGAGACTCCACATCCCAGGTCGGAGCAGGTTGGCTCAACGACGCTGACCTGGAGCGACTACTGGGGGAGCGGCTCTGCTCTATCCTCCGAGACCATCCGGCGGGACATCTTCCTCCCCTTACCGGGGATCTCCACCGCCATTCAGGGGGACCCAACACTGGTTTCCCCCGTGACACCAGCCCCTTCTCCGTTGGCGGAGGGGTAGACAGAGGTGGCGTAGGCAAGACCAACAAGGCTCTTGCCACCTGAAAAGCCTCCGGTGTCGACGGCATCGGCAGGGGCACTCCACCACTCCCAGGAGTCAGGGGAGGCTCCCTGACCGGAGATGCAGGCACCGGAGAAGACTCGATGGGCTGGGTCCAGTGCATCTCCGTACTCGACCCTGCCCGTACCGACGGCACAGGGGAGTGTCCGCGCTCCGCACGCTGCTTCTTCCTCTTCGGTGCCGGCGATGTTGCATGGTGCCGAGTCAAGTCCGGTACCGGCAGTGCACTCTGTACTGAACTCATGCTCAGTGCCAAGGTGGAGCGGGCCAGCTCGGACACCGGGCGGAGCGCTGCCTCCATCAACAGGGCTTTCAACCGGATCTCTCGGTCTTTTTGAGTCCTCAGTTTGAAAGCCCTGCAGATCTTACACTTCTCTTTTCTGTGGGCTTCCCCCAAGCACTTAAGGCAGCAGTCGTGGGGGTCGCTGAGCAGGAAGGCCTTCCCGCAGGAGGCACACGGTTTGAATCCCGGTGACCGGGGCATAACCCGGCCGCTCAAAGTCCCCGCAGGGACTTGCTTTATCTCTAACTACTCTTAACAACACTTAACAGCTACTTAACTAACTAAAACTAACTTAGATATCAAACAAGTCCAAACAAGGGGAATAGTACTTACTGAGAGCAAGGCTAGTTCCAGCAATGGTCACAGGCGGAAAGAAGGAACTGAGGGGGCATAGGGCCAGCAGCACCTCATATACCGCAGCATGTGCACGGGGCTCCAGGGGAGGCCAGAGCCGGCCCTATGGAATCTGCTAAGGGGGAAAAAGTTCCGAATAACCATGCACAGAGGCATGCACACACCTATAGTGGAATGGACATGAGCAAGCACTCGAGGAAGAATAATACGTAGCTCTTACATAGCACTTTTCAGGCATATGTCTCAACACCCTTTACAAAGATCAGTGTAATTGTCACAGTTTTACAGATAGGGAAACCAAGAAACAGAGAGATCAAATGGCTTCCACAAGTTCACTCAGCAAAATATGGCAGATCCTGGAATAACAAAATAAATAGTTCCAGGAATACTCTACTGACTGGACTGAATGGGAGAGACAGGGTCATGCACAAATGGGGGCAAGCAGTGGCATCTCTCCCTGCCCCATCCCCAGTAATTGTCAGGGGCACAGAACTCCAACCCCAGGGGCCACAGCAGTGGGTGTTGGGGGGGGGGAGAAAACTCCTCCTGGTCCGGCCCTGGGGGAGAAGAGTGAAGTGGTAGTGGGCGAGAGGAGAGTGAGCTCCTCCCTGCCTAGGAGGGCACAGACTGTGCCCCTCCAAAAAGGGTTAAATATAAATTCATAGGCATACCCCTGGGGAAAGGGACAAAGAGGAGCCATAGCCACAAAAACCTTGACTCCCTGCCATACAAATCTGGTATCCCTGCTGCATAACCTGAGTCCTATGTGCAGTCAAGGACGCGGAGCCTTTCTTATAATAGAAGTTTGTGAGGAGGGAGAATACTGAGCTTGAAACTCAGTAGGGTACCCAGTACCTGTTTCTGAGGGAGGATGAAGCATGTAGCCTTGTGTCACATCCATGCAGAGGATGTCAATTGGTGTTCAAGAGTTCCTTCCCTCTCACACCCGCAATCATGGCTCATCATAGAAGTATCCAACAGAATGACATTGAACCCTACCTATAATCCACTGAGAAGTCATGGGGTGGGATGTTCATGAATTGTCTTTTCTATAGTACCTGAAGAGATCAGGTCAATTCCCAATTTCTGCCTAGCACCAATCCAGACAAAAGGAAAATAATGTTCTCAAATGAAAGCAAAATGGCATTCAAGAGGCAACTAAAGTTGCATTAAGTGGTTCTAATCTTGTTAGCTCGTCTCTTTGGTTTGGAAATTGGACTAGAAATCTCATGAGATGAGGCATTTAACCAGGCTCAAAGTACCATACACAGCCTCTTATGCAGTGTTCTGGTATCTGCTTTTAAACTATTATTTATTAGAACTAGTACCACAGCTGACAAAATACTGTAAGGAAAGCCATTCCAGGGCTTTCTCAATTGGCCAATCTCAAAAAATACTAGAAATCTTGTGAGAAAATTAATCTTATGAAATTTTCAGCCCCATTTTCAGACCAAAGAGCTCTTTATACGCCTCTGAACTTCTACAACCACAGTTTGTGTCTTGCCCCTGACTGGAACAAGGTACTATACGGGCAAATAAAAACTCATTGTTGAAAAGTTAGCCAAAGTTCTTCAAACTTCAAAAATGTCTGATTCAATCTGAGTTTGGAGTGAAGGGCCAAGTCAGGTCTTATTTTATTTAAACTGTTCATACATATCTAATTGTGGAGTTTTACACTTTCTGCTGATGCACTCAGAGAGAGCAGACAAATTGGCCCACTGATCTTTTCTGGTCTGGCCATTCCTATGCCCTTGTAGCAGAACCACAAGCTAGAGATTCAACCACATTCCCAAAGTCAAGCATTTGTTCTCTGAAATCTTCCTATATTTCTGTCTAAGCATCTATACTGTTTGATGGAAGGCTTCGGTACCCAGCAACAAAATATTTCAGAGCTTGTGTGTTAACGGTCAGAGAGAAATAGATCTAATGAAAAAAAGCAAGAAAGTATATTTGCATTTGACATATTGATAGGAGCAGACACAAAACCCAAGAAGACCCCATGGACTGGAATAGCCAGTTTCTCTAAGATTCTAAATACATTTTTTTTTGAAGTCTCAAATTAAATTGCACATCATTACTGGTAACACTACCCAACTAGTCATAACATGCCTTATAGAATAACAGCTGTTATTAACATTTTATTGTTTTTATAGGAGATACATGAACACACACTAGGAAAGAAAAAATGCAACAGAAAGCAATTCATCTGGGCGGTAGCTAAAAGAACCTATTCAAATGACTATATTGAAAGCTATTCATGTACAGTATTTACATCTAACCTTCTTGATAAACATTATCAACTGTAAAACTAATCTTCACCATCCATTTTTTTAACAACTGACTCCATAATCAAATGCTAATAAATGAAGCATTAAATAGGTTGAGCAGCAATATCCACCCATTTGATAAACCAGGAGTAATACATGAAAAGCTATACATTCTTGCTGCAGGACAAACAGGTGCTATTTAAGGCCATTTTCATCCCCCTCTTCTTCCACACTCTTTGATCTGTCAAGGTTATTAAAAACACAAGCAGAGCTGTATTTTTAAAATAAAATTTAGCAATAATTAGCTCTCTTTATCTCTTCTATTTTCAAAGCTGTCCCTTTTCCTGTTTAAATTTGCCTCCATCCCACTCAAACTAGTGCATTGTTATACATTATATCAGAAATTATAATTGTACTGGTATGTAAATATAGTTTAAAAAAGAACTATTGACTTTTAACATAGTAAAGGCTCAGTCCTGTGAGGTGCAGAGTCCTCATTGAAATGAATGGGAGTTTTGGTCTCTCAGCACATCTAGTTGACAGCTCTGAGCTGTAACTCCACACCTCATTGTAGTAATACCAAAAACTGTGCAATGGTTAAATGCGTCTGCTGCTTCATACTGACAGTAGATAGTAAATCTGAAGGGAGGCATCAGTTCTAGGAGAACAGATATTTGTGAAGTACTCCATACTGAGGTTAGTTTAATTAATAATAGTTACACTCTAAAGAATAATGTTTATTAGGATAGAAACTTCATTATGGGGGAGTATATTTAGACGGGAAATGAATGCTTGTTCGTTACTTCTCAGATAAAATAGGTTCTGAGAGTTCGAGCAAGGAATTTGGAGTCAGAATTCTATTTCAAGATTTCTTAGGGTTTTACCACCGTAGTATCTTAGCACCTTCCACACAAAATCAGTAGCAATAGTGAAGTTCCTAGCAGACTTCATGGAGTTTCTGGCATCCTCTGAGGTCTTGAACTGACTCCGCTTGATCTCAGACACATCCCTTAACCAATCTGTGCCTCATTTTCCCCCACCTGTAAAATGAGGCTAACACTTCCCTATGTCAAAACAACGGGTGAGAGTCAAAATTCCTCTCGGTACGAGGTTCTCAGACAAGAGGCACTGCATAAAAGTCAAAGTAATCATACAACGAAGAGGAGACCTACTCACATTAGGCTTTTTTCCTAAGAAATAAACCTCTGCAGCTGTACTGTGCTAGAGCTCGTGTAGACAGCACAAAAGGTGGCTACCAGCATTTTAAACCCTGCACTTAGACCAGCTCTGAGCAGGGTTAGACACCACTGTCTGTACCCAATCTGCACTAACATTTCCACCTCTGCTACGCCCTGTGAAACTGGAGGGTGCACAGAGCTCTTGACTGGTCCTGCAAGGTAGATCAGAGGAATTTATTCTTCAGAGAGTTTACTGACACCAAAAGAATAGAGTCCTCTTAGCCAAAGGTTCCAAGCAGTGATCTTGTTGGATCTCACGTATAATCAGGGCCAGGCTTTGTTTTGGATGAGCTACCTCTATGCTGAAGGAAGAGGGGCTGGTGATTGAGGAAGTGACGCTGTTGCCTAAGGTATGGCTACCTAAAATCAGACAAAACAAAACAAACCTTGCGGGAGCATGTCTCAGAGCCCAGGTCTACAGACTCGGACTCGCGCTACAGCGCTAACAATAGCAGCGTAGCTGTTCCTGCCTGGGCACCAGGATCTGAAATTCAGTGACGGGGAAGAGTCTCAGAGCCCAAGCTGTCTGAGCGGGAACCTCTACACTACTGTTTTTAGCCTCATAGCACGAGCCTGGGTCTGTAGACTCGAGCTCTGAGACATGCTCCCGTAAAGTTTGGTTAGTTTTGTCTGATTTTTGCAGCGTAGGCCAGGCCTTAGCCAATACTGAACCAGTGGCCCAGCATGGGGTTAGAGAATACTGCACTTCCATCTTTCAGCTGAGCGTTAAAAGTGTGGTCTTGGCCATTTCATATATATGATCCTAAGATACTTTTTGCAGGAATATAGGTGCAAACCCCAGTGTCCTCTTGGCTCAATTCCTTCTCGGGTAATTATGTTCTGCTGACTTAAATTCCCCAGTCAATTCTATTTCAAAACAGTGTTCCTCATTATTAGTACTGTGTGTTGGTTCAAGGCTCTCATCCACTACCCTAGCATTGGCTGCACTTCAGTGATCAATGAAGTAAACTCCCTTTTGTAAAGTCTGAGTTGCCCTTGGGAATCTTTGGATAAAATGTGATATACAGCTATCAATTGAGTCTTTTTTATATATTATTATTATTATTATTAATTATTGAATATCAAAGGTGAATGAACCAAGCCCTGGAAACAGAGAACTAGATATTAAAATGAAAAAGGAGTGGTATTTACGAAGCCCAACTGTGGCTGCGATGTACCTCTCCACCATTGTTTAGTCTGACCAGTAATTCCACTTCATAGAATTCCTCCCCATCCCACATGGGACTGACATTCCCTCACTTTTTTGTGGAAGTAAAGCATTCATCTAATCTCTACAAATTAAACTCTAAACCTAGAGCTTTAAAAAAACATAACCTTGAACATAAGAAGCGGTTACTGCTGTTTGATTTTTTTTGCAATACCTACCTTTTCCTCATTTTGGCATTTTTATTCTCTCAGTCTGAAGGTGAGTAAATCATATTTTTCCCTGGGTAATCTATTGAGAGATGTAAAGTGATTACAGAAATTGCTAAAATGGAAAAGGTGGCAGTCAAAGGCAATGACACGAAGGCACAAATCCCCTACAGATAGGACATAACTACCAGAGAAAGGAAAAGTGAGATTAAAATAGACTTTGAAATGGATACAAACAATGAAAGAGATATAGGCAGGTTTTCTTGTAAAATTGGAACTAGGATTTTAGAATTTATAGAGATACACACTTTTCCAAATCCATCTCAAAATTGTTCTACATTGCAGGCTGTCTACCAAGTATGTTTCTCTGAATTTGCTCTTTACTGCCAATATTTTACATAAACAGTCCAGAAAAATCAAGTAAAAGGGATGAATGCTGCTCAGTCCCTTAGGTTTTTGGTTTTAGGGATTTTTCTGTAGCTGATAGAAAAAAAAAAAAGACCAAAAATGTTTTCATTCAAGCAATCAACTAGCACTCACATCTGCTACGGTGGACTGCCAGCATTACCCTGTGGCAACAACAAAGTACTGAAATCATACATAAGCATAAGAACATATTGTCTTAGCATTTTCTCTTATCGTCTTATTTCCCACAGGCTCATATGCACTGACAAAGGTTACAGTACTCCTTTACATGCTAGCCCTACCAAGCTTTTATTGTTTCCTGTGCCCATGAAAACCTGAACTGAAATGCACTAGCATTCAACCACTTCCTTGCTATATAGCACAAACTTGCATGGAACTGATTATTCCTGCCTCTTTTATGCTCTTTCTCTGCAGACATGCTTTACAGGGCCATGCTGAGAGTTCTCATTTTTCTTTGCCCAACGGGTCATCAAAACAGCTTTTCAGCTTGTCAGCCGATGCTGTGCATGTTTCATAACCAATGGACTGTACCTGTCAGGCAGGGGGAAACACTGAAAAGATAAGATCAGTTTTCCTAGTAAAAAATGACCTTATCATAGAAAACTATCATATTGATTATCTTAGAGGCTTGGGCCAGCAAACTATATAACACAGATTCCCCCATCTTACTATTTGCAAATTCTCTTTGTTCTTCTATCAAAATATCTCAGTAATCATAATCAGGTACAATGGAAACCCCATTAAGGACCTACATTCAACATAAAGTGGCTACTTTTTGTAAAGGCAACCCATTTATTGACCTAATTTTTTTTACATCGCCCTCCCAATTTTAAGTTTTGTATGTAATTTGTTTCCATAAGCATAAGTTAAGTTTTTGGCAAATCTCGAGATAACTAGAAGGGCTACATGAGATAGGAAGCTTTGAACAATTAAGTATATTTCATTTTTTGAAGAATTACTCTTTTTGCAAAGCCACAGTGGCTTGGTTGAGAAATGTCAGGTTTGTTTTATTTAGGAGTCCTGGACAAGATCCAGTGGACAGCACTATCTCTGGTAATGCTGGATAATATTTAGGGAACATTTGAAAGGTCCGTCAGGAAGACAGTGGCCTTTATAAAGATTGCCAAAAACCTGACTGACTTTATAACCTCTATTGGTGGTCAACCTCACTAGCAGAATTTTTAAGCACTGCCGGTCAAACCGCTCACATTCAATGGGCTTCAGTCTTGTTGCAGCAGGTCTGAGATATTTCAGTACGGAGTGTTAGAATGATTAAGGATGTGCAAAGACTCCAAAGAATAATGTGTCCGTACTCACAGCAATGTTCTGAGTCCCCACCCCAGTTTGTTCCTGTACAGATATGCTCTTTTCCAAAACTAGCTTTGAGTATATCATGATGCTCTATTTTAATGAAAATGCACAAAGCATACAGATGATTCATAAGGACATTTTCCCAACAATAACAAATATCCAAGAGACTTCACTTGGGCCAGTTGTCAATCTCTAATACTTTTTTTTTTTTTTTTTTTTTTTTTTTGGGGGGGGGGGGGCGGGGGAAGAGGGAGAGGCAGAAGACATATTGGGATTATCAGGCAGGAATGCATGTAATCTCCAAAAGTTCTCTTAGAATTCACCCTTTCCTTCATTCTGCTCTGGGCCCACCAGCCCCACTGCTTTTTACAGCACTGTGACCCTTTTTTGACCTGAGCAGTTAGCCAATGTTTGGGGTCTAGGAGGTTGTTTCCACCTGGAGGAGAAATTGTTGGAATCGGGTATTTGTTTGATGCAATCCTGTTTATTTACAAACACTGTACATAAAGTCGTGTGTCCCTGAACACAGCAGAAATCAAACAGCAGAAAACAGTGTCTTTCCTCTCCATTCCAAGCCTCTTTCAGTCATCACTCTACCCAAAATCTCTCTCTCTCTCAGGGCCACACATCCAGTGTTTTTATACACCCCACAGTAAAACCCCTCTGTCCACATACCTTGGATTCCTGACTAGCATTTCATGTGGCCCGTATTTTGGGTGGTTGCTTCTATTGTTTCAGCTATCTCATTCCATAAAGAAGCTTAATTGCTTTTTACATTTAACCTGAACGAATAGCAGCTGTTACACCCATCTGCTTCAAGGAGATTTCACCCAATCCCCACCATAACAGTATTATTATTATTACAGACTATGTAGAGATCCTATATCTGTACCTATATTTTAAGATAAAATGCAAGTTTTAAAAGTATTTGAAAGACCTCTCCATGGGCATTATCATTTGGCTACTGATCAGTGTGTTTTCTACACGTATAACCCGAATAAGATATTTCCCAATGAAAAGTAGCTCAGTCAAAAAACCAGAAAAAATAACTCACACAAGAAACTGTTTTGACCAAGCCCCTTTCCCCTACACAGGCGTCTGGTATTAGATAGCCAAAGGCAGAATCAGACTTGCTGGAGGAAAAAAATAATGGTCCATGTACTTCTGGAACTTCTTGTTTCCTGCTTGAAGTCATGTAACTATCACAGGTATATTTTACAGATGTGCAAGTTATGTTTGGATCCAGGCTCCAGTGTCTCCCAGCTGTCAGTCATACACAGATCTCCAATGCCAGAGCAAAATAGTTCTTGTAATTTCCCACAGCATCAATGTCGTTCACCCTAGCTCTTGGGGTCAGATTTTCCCAATTCCCAAGTACCAAAGGGGCTCGGAAGTTGGTGCACAATATTCCATGTGATTAGGCGGCATATGGAAGAAGAATTTTCCAAAAATCCTGTAAATTTAGGGGATTGTCCAGCCTCTCCAAATACACCCCATGGTAGAGTTAAATTCCATTGTCTTTCCTTATAACTCCATATAAACAGCTTGCATTCTATGAGGCATTATCGTAACTTCATTCAGAATGCTGGCTTCTTTTCTGCTGCCACAGTTTATCCCCATTAACAAAGGATAAGGCATATATTTACCAGCATCTCCTACAATACATTTATGCACAAGAAACACCTTGAACCAACAACATAAAACAAGGGGAGGCTAAACAGAAATGGATCTAGTGTTTTAAAATCCAATTTTGTTAGGATCTACATAGGCAATGAGCAGGTTTATCAACAACTGGCAGATCTGGGGTTAGGAGCAATGGGATGGGAGGATTTAAAAAATCCCTCATTTCCAATGTCTCCCTTCTTTTTGGTGCCTTTTTTCACAAATCGGTTACAATGGCTGCTGCTGATTTCCTTCACGCAGTGAATCAAATCTCCAAAGAGCTCCCCAAAACCTTGGCCTCTCCCAGTGCTGCCTCCTATTACAGCATTGACCCTTTACACAGCCAGAGCTGCAAACCAAAAAATGCCTTTTTGAACCCAAAAGCAGGAGCACAAAGGCAGACTTTGGGTTTGAGAAGGGCAAAGCAGAAGGGTTATTCCTCCTTGACACAAGGTCCCCTCTCAGTCGTGCTGCAGCTGCACGGGAGGAAAAGAAGAGAATTTGGCCCCTGGAGTGAATGCAATTATTTGTTTCCCTATAAGAGAAGAGAAGGGGGGAAATGCATTCTATATAGCAGGTTTTCTGAAGCAGCCTTCACATATACAATACAATCTCCTTCAGGTGACATAAGACTGATTTTAGACACAAAGCTTTCAGAGATATGCCTTAAAATTAACATGGGGGATACCATTAACTCCAGTAATAGCTCTATAGTTGAATGAACTTTTTAAGTTTGCCTGCTATAGTTGTTTGAGAATGCAACTCCCTCCTTCAAGTCATCACAGACTTTGAAGGGTTGGTATATATCTCCATATACTCAATCTTTGCCACTAAGGATGGGCTTGAAAGGGCTGAAGTGGTGAATGAAGAGGAGCCACTGGAGACATGGTAGGTTATCTCAAAGGAATATTTCAAAAGGCTTATACTTAATATTCTTCTTCAAATGGTCTCATACACTGCCTGTGTCTAAAATACTGCATGTCCTCTTCTTACGATTGCAATGCAGAGCCAAAAGAACCTTTGTTTCCTATACTTTAAGGTTGCTAGGTTTTATTACCCTTGAATGAAAATCCTTATAATTTAGGACATACAAAGTTAAGGATATTATTTATGCACTTCCTCCAGTATCCCAGTATCAACTCTCTCTACTATTTCCTCCTATTCTCCAAGCAAGGAGAGTAAGCAGTGTTGCTAACTCCTGCAATTTTATCATGGGTCTCATGATATTTGGTGTTTTTCTTAAAGTCCTACTTCCTGGAGTCAAATTACAATAAATTCAGCTTTCATTTTAAAAATTACCAAAACACACATTTGTTATCCTCATGGATGTGGTGAAAAACTAGAAAACGTGACACAAAGTTTCTAACACTGAAGGCAAAGAAAACCCAACATTTATTATTTTTAAAGTCTCGTGATTTTTGAGCCAACCCATGGTTTTTGGAGGGCCTGATTCAAGATTTGTAAATGCTTAAGTTTGGCAGTACTATATAAGTTTAATCAACCCATTTTTCAAATGGTAATACTGAGGTGGGAATCATACAGAGAAGGGCTGAACACTTCAATAGTCTACTCATTAGGCCATCCACAGTCAATTGGTGTGTCCTTGATCAATCTCCCAAGAAACCCATCAAAAAGGATCATGGATCTCCCTCTATCAGTTGAAGAAGTCATGAAAGCCATCAAACAATTGAACTATGGCAAAGCATCCGGAAAGGATGGTATTCCAGCAGAACTGTACAAAGCAGGAGGCCCAAAGGCTACCGAGATGTTTCACAACATCCTAAGTAGCATTTGGAAGGAAGAAGACATGCCACAAGACTTCAAAAATGCTTTTATTGTAATACTAGCTCACGTTCTATTGAACTAATTCATTGCAAACATATCTGAGGAGAAGCTGCCAGAAATCCATTGTGGTTTCAAACCAGGTCATAGTTCTAAGAACATGTAGTTCCCCAGATCCTCCTTCCAGTTTTTAAAGATGGGCACCATATTTGCCTTTTTCCAATCGTCCAGGACCTCCCCTGATTGCCACAAGTTTTCAAAGATAATGGCCAATGGCTCCACAATCACATCAGCCAACTCCCTCAGCACCCTCGTATGCATTGCATACAGCCCCATGGACTTGTGCATGTCCAGCTTTTCTAAATCACCCTGAACCTGTTCTTTCACCACTGAGGGCAACTCACCTCCTTCCATACTGTGCAGGAGATGCAGGATTTTAGTCAGACAACCACAGCCATAGCTAACAGAGCTAGCAACCTGTGCAGTTCTATAAAAACTTTCCACATTATGTCCATTTACTAGCTTTACTTTTTTATTGTGTATAGAATTACTGTCATTTCAAGAAAGTGTTGCTTTTTCTGCAACATCACTAGATCTTACAGAAATAGGTCTCTGATGTGCAATAAAACATGGGGTGCTGCAATCCTGGAAGAGATGCAGTCTGAAATAGGTAGAAGAAGAAAGGTATTTTCAGTCTCCTTTTTCTTTTGAGTTTTGCTTCCAACATCAGCCAGCCTTTAACCTTTAATGCAATACGTGACATTCCCCCATTTAACCTTTAATACAATACGTGACATTCCCTTTCGGCACTTTTTATGAAGTAGATTGTCAGCTAAAATCTCACGAAGCAAGAAAATGGACTCAAAGTATTGATTTAAACTGGAAGAACCCCTGCTGATGGAATGGAGGCTGAACAAGAGCAGTACACTATAAAGATCAAGGCAATCAATGGTGTCCACACACAATTCAATCCAGCGAAGGTACTCATATCTGGTTACACCAGTTATCTTGAAAACCAGAGTAATTATGCTGTACTTCCACAATGAAGGGTGCACAGCCCATGCAAAGCACTACTTTAATGAAAGTATCAGTGTTTCTATAACTGATTCTGTATGCAAGCCCTAAATTTGGTTAGTGGTTCCCCTTTCTAGTCTGATCCACTTTAACCACTGCCTCAGCGGAGTCAAGATAAACCAGAATTTGCAGGAACCTTAAGAAATCTAAAAAGTGTGCAAATCAAATCAGCCAATAGTGTTAGCTAAAACTCATGTGCACTGAGACAACCTATCACATGGTTCTGATATTAAATTAGTTGAACTTAATTTATATTAAGCTGTATCTGTTTTCTGCCTTGGTCTCATTACAATTTAGAGAAAAGGAGAGAGAACACAAGAAGAAGCCATAGTGAAACTGACAAAAAGTGATCGTCAGTGATCAATGCGGTTGACTGGGATGAGATTGAGATAAAACTAAAGTGATAAAATCTCAGAGTTTGCTGCTGCATTCAGAAGTGCACCCTTCTATCAATTGCACTGTAAGAGGCCTCATCTCTGACCCTTTTCCTGATGAATATCCCACACTTAGCTCTCATCAAATGGGTTGTGTTAGGGGCTCCAGACTCAGTCACCATCTTTGCTATTTACATCTCATGACTCTTTCTGAGGACAAGATGACATGGCGTAAGTAAAAAATTGCTTTCTCATCTTATTTCCACAAAATTCATGAGCACTGTAATGAATGAAGACGTTCTGATGAAGCTGCTTTATAAAAGAACACTTTAGATTTAACTATTTTAATTACCACTAAAGAGGATAAGAGAAACATTATTAAAATGTCTTTAAAATAAAAAAATTTAAAAGTCACAATCCAATTGTTTACCACCCACAGCTTGCATACCTATAATACATATTCATAAGATTTGGACGGGAAAAATAAAGAATTTTGGTCTTTATTCCCTTCAATTTCTGAACTATGGCCCCAGCAAAGCATGAGTTTAAATCCATCTCTATTCAGCACAGCACTTAAGCATGTGTTTAGCTATAAGTGCATGCTTAAATTCCACTGATCTTAATGGAAATTAAGCAGGTGCTTAAAGTTAATAAGCACGTGATTAAGTACTTTGCTGAATAAAAATTGTCTGCTCAACCAGGGCCCATACTGGAAAATAAAAAAAGCAAGGAAGAGATAAACTGACAGGGCAGGGGAGATGCCTGGTATCTGATGAACAAGGGGTTAATTATAGCTCAGCTTCCCTCTCTCTCTTGCTCAGGTGATCAGCGGATGAGCCATTTAGGCTGTCTATTTAGGAGAGATGGGGGAGAAAGCCTTTGGTGAGGTGAGGATCCATGCTCAGTTATAGGACTCAGCTGAACCCCAAACTGGAGGCACGTTCAGTGTTTTCATTTTTACTTATGTAATTTATTTTGATTTCATATTTCAAACTGTCTTGTCCATTTGTTTGTTTTTAAGATAAAGACCTTGCTGATGGCATTTATTTTTTTGGTTCTGAATCACTCTACCAGTTTACATAAATGCCTGTGTGTCCTGAAGACTCCCTTGCCACAAAAAGTAAATAGGGGTAAGCTTCCTTAGATTAGCCATCTCTCCTGACCCTACTGATATTTCTGTCTGATACCAATATCATAGTCAACAAACCAGCAGTGGAATAAGATACAACCACTGCAAATGAAGAAATCTCTCGAGCAAACCATGCAGGTCCACAGGGAATGTGACATTGGTTTGCAGGAATACTATAGTCTGAGGGCTATCCACAAGGATAGAACAGTTAAATCAATTACGACCTCTGAGGGCAGCAGTTCCACTGAGACCTCCTGGGAAGTTCTTCATTTTAATTCTCCATGGCACTACAAATGTCCAGACAGAAGAAAATATTTGTACTTGTCCTGCATTAGGTACATAGGAATGGAAGGAGACTAGCAGAAATGTATGGAGACTGGTTTTACAGTAGCTTATAATTTAACACCAGGGATAAATTTTGCAGAGCTTTGCATGCAGTGGCTGCTTTGACATTTATTGTAAGTCAGGATCAGAGCGTGACAGAGACTGTTCTAAGTTCCAGTAGCATTCATTTACACATGCATAAAGCTGTTCCTAAAGCAAAGCACCCTGCCTGAACATTGCATTTGTGCATTCATGAGACAGCCCAATGGAATGCAGCAGGTGTACATATGTTTGATATGTCCAGAAACACTATAATACCCCTTACATTTTCCTGGACATTTTCCTAAGTAACATAATGTTTGTTTTCCTGGCTGAGCTCAGATCTCATAGACCTACTGAAGTCTGAAAGATGAAGAGGAACGGGACAGGAGTACTTTCAGCATCAGTGAAAAGAAATACTCAGAAGAAACAGGCAAATAATGTATTCTCAGGACCAAACAGTTCATATAAGAAAACAAAGCAATCACTAAATCTGACACACACGAAGATAGGTTTTTGTACTGTGTTCTGGCTTTTTTTACCTGCTCTTTTTACCTGTTCCTACAAACATACACATTGACCTGAGTCAACCATCTGATGAGGCAGCTGTCATTGCCTATGTTCCCAAAAGTGGAAGGGAGAATTCCAGCCTGTGATTTGCATCAGTCTAGCCAGAAGTAAGAGAAATGCCATTTTCATATTAATTGAAAAATCTGCATCATAAGCCAGTGGGAGGCAAGTGCAGCACAGATACTCATCATGTGACGTGGCATCAGCATACAGAAGTTTGAGGCAGGAACCTAAGCCTGGGAGCAGCTTGAGTCTGTAGAGAGGAAGGGTCCGGTCTTGCTCCTATTGAGGTCAAAGGGGTTTTGCAACTGCCTCTGTTGGGAGTAGAATTGGATCCAAGATATACAGCAGAGCTGATGGGCTCAGTGTCCAGCTCTGGGGAGATGTGCATAAAAGAGGGAACAAAGGTAGAGATCACAGAGGAAAGTGAGGGGCCACCTTCAACAGGTTCATATTTGGAGGGTCAGTTAAGCATCTGAAAGATGAGATCCTTATCCAAATGATTCACACTGTGAGAACTACACAAGTTTGAACAATTGGACTGGAACTCTCAGGAGAAAGCCCTTTCTCATGAAACCTCCAGCATTTCTGGTTCCAGTTTGGCAAGAAGTAATGTGAGAGCAGCCTTCCTCCTGGAATTTTGTTTCTGGTTCCAATCTCAGCCAGCAAAACAAAGTGGGAAATGGATTTGAGTAGCGACCCTTTGAATTATTTTCATTTTTCTGACAACGTGGCTTCCAGTATTTCTGACCCACAGAGGCAGTAGGTTTGATCAATGTGAGTAGACTCACATACTGTATGTTTTAAATCTAGCAGCTAAGCATTGAGATTCCACTGCAATATGTATTTTATAAGTCATGGGATAAATACATCAACTGGGCAAAAGGTTTTTGTTTTGTTTTTCAAGACAGGTTAGCCATTCCCTGGGTTAGCCAGGAACCCTGCTGCAGAAAACCCTTCCTGCTGGGTGGTTGATGGGGATATATTATTGGGAGATACAACTGACTTCTTTAGGAAATCCCTCACCCTTATACTACCACCAGCATAGCTCCACTAACAGTAGGAAGATCTCTAGTACAGACATGGAGGGAACAATGGTATTTTAAACATAAGAATGGGTCTAGACAACAGTGGTTTTAAAAAAAAAAAAAAAAAAAAACATGGGTGACTTGTCTATGGTAGCCCGCCCAACCATTTCTGCCACCAGTGGTGCTGCTATAGTGGGAGATTTCCAAAAAATGTCTAGTGTAGACACACCCCGAGAGGAGGTTAACACATTCCACCTGACTGGCTAGGAGGAAAAAAGCTATTATTGGGATCAGGAATGAGGGGGAGAGAATAAACAAAGTAAATCAGCACCTCCTGGAATGCAAGGTAGGGTTTTACTGGAGTCTTATTCCTGAAGAGATCTATAGTGGCAAAAATAGGATAATTTTATGATAGCTCATATTGTACTCACATTTTTTCCATGTTGCTAAAAGAAATTCGTTGCATCAGCAGTTGGCTATCGTGAAATTTCCTTCCTTCATGTCTATTTTCCTCTTGGGGAGTAGCAAATAAAGGGCACGCAGCTCATAACTTTTATTTTTTTTAAACCAATGACATTCTTATAAAAAGGAAATAAAACCTCTAATTTAATAGCCATTAACTGTTCCCAGCACAGCTATTGTGATCAAGAGACCTAAAATAAAATCCCTCCACAACCATAGGGCTGATTTTTCAGTATTAAATGCCTCTGGCATGATTCCAGATGCAGCAAGAATTTCTTTAGGTTGGTTCTTTCTTGTTTTTAACTAATCCTCTTGTGCTATAAAATCTGCCACTATGCGTCATGCCAGCAAAGGAACTCCAAATAGGATGCCCATCTACCCAAACCCAGAATCTGAACCCTCCTGTGCAAAGTGGCCTGGCTCCATACATGTAAATGACACAGAAGCGCACTAACTACCATGTCGCCTTCGCTAGGGACATTCCAAGAAAACAGATACTAAAAACGGTGGTTTGACTATCACCGCTGTGATTTTCTGCCACTCCTCATGGCCAAATGGCTTTTTCTGTGCTCCTACTGACAACATTCAGCATCTAGGTGGGACCTTATAGGTGATTACTTCAACCAGACATTCCAGGGTACGTTTCATTTCCTCCCCACTTCCTGTTCACAAGAGGTCCTCCCTTCAAGGACATACCACAGGGATCTTGCCTCAAAACAATTTAAGACCCAACAGTTTAATTAAAATCCATATTTGTTAAGAATAGAGTGAGAACATTGGATTAAAGCTAAATAAATGGACTGCATAACACATCTAGTGGGGGAATGTGCCAAAGGTTAGCTAGGGAAGTACAATTTGCATTAATACTGTAGAACACTCTCTTACATTTAAAGAATGCATCCTGCATGGTCAACAGGTCCTTGTCCCTCCCTCCCCCCGAGCATCCTGTCGGTGAGACACTCTCCCCCCTCTAGGTAGCCGTTATATTTCTTATTAGAATAATTATATTTTCCCCACTTACACCCCCTCAGAGATTCAATGGACTATATACTTTTCATTCTCTCTCAAACTGTTATGTAATATTATTGTTCAATAGCCACTTGCTGTATTAAGCAGCTACTGTGTTCCACTACACAAAGGTAGCTGCATTTCTCTGTTGGGTGAAGTGATTACAAACTATAGAGAGTATTCAGGACAGAACTTTAGGGTCTTTTAGGATTAGAGGGGTGATGAAAACTTAAAACATTTGTTACTTTAACTAGGTAAGATGCCTATTAACAGAAAGCATGAAGTTTAAAACTGTCCACCTAAGGACTCTGAAATAGGGTTCTACCAAATATCTGTTACAGGCTGCCTGTCTTTAGTCACATACCAGAGATATATGAGGAGACTAACTACAGCGGGGGAGTGTGTGTCTGTGTGTATGGAGGGGGGAGGGGGGGACCTTCAACCATAAGGTAGACATATTAAAGTGAAAAAGACAAAATGCCCTTTTCAAAACTAGCATAATGGTTTTATAAATCGTAATATTTTGATTTCTCAACATATTGCCTCATTCTGAAGCAGCCAAGATGTGAAATCTCTATGAAACTGGAGGTGAAGAGAGCAGTGTGTTTTTCCCACGAACAATCCAAACATGACCAGTGATATACCGAGACTGTTGTTTATTTATTTACCTTTTTGTCCAGGATGTCCTATCAAAAAAGTGCTATTTCTGGAAATGACACTGAACCACTGTGCCAAGAGAATGAAAGTCCTGACTTGTTCACAGTCCCTGAAATACCACCTGACCAAATTGACAAGGACTTCACTTGAGCAAGGTTCTAACTTTACTCGTAATCTGCAAAAATTCTCAAATAATTAAACAATAACTACTCAGAAGTGATAATTGCTATATTACATTACCATCTAAAAAACAGCATCATAAAGCAGCTACTTGCTACATCTATGACTGTTTTGTGGATAATATGCACAAATAAAAGACAACTATTTTCTGTGAGTACCAGCCATTTATTAACAAGTAATGAAGGCTGAAGAAGCCTAGATGGAAGATTGATCCATTCACCCGTCAACTCTTATGACCTATGTTCATATCTGCCAGATGCCCAAATGAAAGCTGTATGCCATGCTCCTTCTGACAATTAACTTTGGTTCAAATCACAAAATCAGTCCTCCACAATTTGACACAGTTGGGACCTATTCCCCAGAGGAGGCCCAGAGCTAGAATAGCATGAGATGTCGCAAATCAGCACTCAGCAGCTTCCGCAGAGCTGTGTATCAAAAGTGTGCACAGCTACTGGCTGCACTAGCCCTGGCTGTAGCTGGAGTTGTTAATCCCCTAACCACTTGGGAAAATAAAATTTAGACACCCAACCAATACGGCTCTAATGCAAATTTACAGAAACAGCAAATCTTGAGATTATTTGAAGGAGTCACTCAGCAGCAACTGAATCAATTTAATACTTCAGAGAGAAGGCAATCAGTTAATTTAGCACAAGTTTCTCCCTTCTCATCCTTTTTGTATATGTCTGATTTTCCTATCAGTTGTTTTTCTGACTCTTTGCAGAATGAAATATATAAGGTTTGCACATTATATAATCATGTGACCTATGTCTCTCTTTTTTAGGTAAACTGTTTTATCTCCGTGGTGATTTTTTTTATTGGATACGCTTTCTGATACTTTTCCAAACACCAAAAATGCACGTATAGACCTGGATGAAAGTGGATTTTCATTTTTTAATAAAAAATATTTCCCTTTTAATCATGAGGCCTTGAGCATCCACTTCAACTGCCTTTTCTCCATTTCACTCTCCCCTTTTCATCCAATTCCCTATAGACACACGCATACAGCCACTGCTGTATCCTCCTGCCTTTGCCCATATGCTTAGGCAGCCATTAATGTCACTTAGGGGACCAGCAAGTAAGGAAGTGCTCCAAAAACAGTGCAGGCAGACCCTCCCCTTTCTCCTGAGCCAAGTGTATCATTCTGCCAACACATCTGTTTCCCCACCAAGCCAGCAGAGTGTCAAGGTCATCCTTGAACCTGCATATATATTAAATGGCAGTGCACAATGCCAGGAGAGGGAACAGCAATGAGGACAAAGCTCCCCAAACCCCCATCCCATTTGATTGAAAAATGAGATCATGCTGCCCCAGAGACATTCCATGCCAGGAGGCAAAATTCCCCCAAAGATGGAGGCAAATTTCCTATCCTCCAAAGAGATCCCTGTTTTCAAAGATATATGAGGTCTTACTGCATATGAACTCTTGACCTGCTAAAATGCAGCATACATATACCATGCAGATTTATGAATAGAAAATGCTCTTTTTCCCCCACTGTCATTTGTAATCAGCCATCTTTGTTACTGTACTATGTCAACAGAACCTTTCCCTGGGAGATTTAATAAAGGGGTTACATGAACAACAGGATGGGGGAACTCTCAAAATCGGTTCTCAAAAAATGTTAGGTACACTCATATATGAGGTTCCATTGGTTCTTTTTGGGGGTAACCTCAATAATCTAAAGTCACTTTACGGGTGAAATTGGGCTCTTTAAAGTTCATAAGACATGTCCTGAGGTCCTTAATTTGTTTTTATTCTGTCTTTACTCAGGCAAAATCCCAATGAAAAAATAAGTAAGTGACATTTTAGAAACGAAAAGGAAATAGGCATTCAGGGGTCAGATTTATGGCAATATGACCAGTGTCAGCTAAAGATGGTTAGGGTGGGTTAACAGAGTATAATTACAATTTCCTATAATGGGGCGAGTTAAGTAGACAAGCTCCCCTACCCTGAGGAGACAGACACAGAGGTTAGTACTGAGGGCTTTGAACATAAATGGCTCTTCCCATCCCACCCCTTTTCACGTGTGGCACCATAACAGTAGCAGACAGATGCTACACAAAGACAGACAAACCTGATTAACCATGAATACCACAGCTGTCGTTTCCCCCCTGCCGCCACTGCTCTCACACTCTGGTCATTTCCATTTTGGTTTTCCTTTTCATTCTGCTTTCATGAGGAAAGCAAACATACCACTAAAATCCAAGTTAGTGGAGGGGTATCAGCATCCTAGGCCTTTGTTTCTTTCCTCTCAGACATGTATGTAATAGGTACCTTTTGATTTGTCCTTTCATCTGAGGAAGGGGAGGCCTGCTGCTGAGAGCTCAGTCAACGCATAACCTGAAGCATGAAAAAGGAGAGCAGTGGGTGAATGCGGGTGTTTAGTCAAGTGAGAAGGAAAAATAAAGTTCACAAAGAACAGCATATTTCTTGGGCACGGAGGAGCACCTGGATTTCATAACACTGTCTCTCCCCCCATTTACAGCCAGAAAAGCCCGTTTTAAAATCCCCACACTTTTCTTTTATTATTACTACTATAATTTATTTTCCCAGGGAAAGCTCAGTTCAGACGCAACATCTGATTTTCTGTGAGGTCCTGCTAGTTACTCAATTTTCCAGCTGGAACAAAAGAGCTCTCGAATTGTTCTGCCATGGTGGTGGTAGTGGGGGGTGGGGAATGCACTCCTCTAACAGGTGTTTGGCCTATATTATTGCAAGGAGAAAAGTTTCCCATCTGTATGAACAATGGGTGAGTAACGTGGTTATACTTAACTTTGGTTTGCACACTCTTTTAGTGAAATTCCTCCAATTCACCAGCGTATGTGAAAAAAACAGGACTACAAGTTGGTAGACCCCAAATGCTTAAACTAAGAACTGATGACTAACAATGGCCCCAATCATGCAACTGTACTTGACAAGGCTCCACATGAGGACGGCAGTCACCCACAAAGAGCTGATTGCAAGATCAGGGCCTAAACATGCAGGGTTCACTTTAGCACTGAAATGCAGCCCGCACTCTGGGGTGGAAGGCAGCTATCTTTAACAAACAGTGTATAACACTACACAACTTTTCCAAACAGGAGGTAAGGACTATCAAATCCAGTTAAAACTACAGAAGACTCTTTTACTTTATTTTTAAAGGGAGGCAGAATAGAATTAGTTTCCCAGCCTGAACTAAAATCTGAAATCTAGACACCCCCAACATTAGGAAAATTCATGGCTCAGGCCCATCTCTACAATTTAGCCTAACACACTGGGGAAAGTGACTGAGGAAGAGGGAGGGTAAAGAGTGCAATTCTATGCTTAAACATTGAAAACAGCATGATGCCTCATGGGAGTTGTAATTCAGGTGCCTCATTCTCCTCCCTAGACTTGGTTCTATAACCAGATTTTTATTCTGGATTTTGGAATTGGATTAAGATAATTCAGAATAAGGGACTCCTCTTTTGGAATAAGAGCATTCACACATGGAACTAATCAGGAATAGTTCATCTGTTTTAGATTCGCACCCTATTTTATTCTGGATTAATTTTCACGTTTAGACAATCTCTAAATTATCGTGAGGCTTTTGAATTGGATTAAGATCATTCAGAATAAGGCAGTTAATCAGTAACGACTATTCCAGAATAACTCCCCCTGTAGACAAGCTCTTACCAGTTAGCCTAGTAGGTGATTACTGAATTGTGCACCAACTAGTGTTCTACAACCTCAAAAGTAACCTCTGACCCCTGCCTATTTGTTGATCTCATCCACGTGTTGTTTTGTTTATTTGAATTGTAAATTGTTTGGGAAGAGATTATTATGCATCTGTACAGTGCCATGCCCAATAGGGCCCACACTGGTTGGGGCCTCTGGGAACTACCTCAGTATAAATATTTAACAACAATATTTGCCACTTCCATTTTCCACTAGCAAAAGCATATTTTTCGCATTAAAAATGATGACACTCTCATGCTGGAATGAATCCTGGATTTATTTTTACACTTCACACAAAATAGTTTTTCACTAGAGAAAATTTGCTATTAAAATATTTTTTTGAGAAAGAGCCAAATAAGAGACACTGAAATCATTTTGGCTTTCAGTGAAATCAGCAACACGTAACAGGAAAAATTACAACTGTCTGAAACGGGCTAAGTATGGGAAGCTCTCTCATTAGGGAGTAGACGAGCAGCACAATCCCCACATATGGAAAAAAATGAGTCAGGCAACTAGACAAGACTTGAGTCTCCTCCTGCATTGAGTTCTGCTGAATAACTACCACAAGGGAAGCCGGGTCACTCCACCTCAGATAATATGCAATACACTAGACCCTCTGGAAATTTAGGTTGGTTCAAGTTATTTAAAATGCCAGCTCATTTCAGTGGAAGATTCAACACCCAGAAAAATGTTTCCTTTGGTTACTGTTTTCCAGTCACAGATAGTTTTCTGAAGTACAAAGATGGGGATGAGGGAGGAAGAGAGAGACAGACATTTGGGTGAATAATGCTCTGTGACTAATAGCTGTGGTTTGACCTGTCTGAAATAGTTTCATGTATCCATGACCCTTTGAAGAGCCATGAGCTAGAAACTAACATAAATGTTAATGTGTAATGTGAATTCTCACACTCCATCTTATCAAATAGGCATTAGAATGAATAAAATGGTAAAATAAATAAATAGATAATTTGAGGCGCAATTCCACTAATATTCAGCAGTGGATTGGCTGTGTGTTTAAAGTACACTGACACAGATTTACAAAGTAACTATGCTGACTTCATTTTAAATGACAACTCCTCATTAATCACACACAAATACTACATGTTGTTCCACTGCTCACACAAATGGAAACAGCACTTAAGTCATTAACAAATTGCCAGGCCCTCCTGTATATCTTATTACATGATTTCACTGAGAGGAAGTGAAAGTTCTCACCCAGCCACTCCAAGCATCATGCCCCTTGTTATCAACCTACATAACTTCACACAGAACACTCCCGCAGCGTACTTTAAACATCTTTAAATATGTTCTGTTTTCTGGAAACTACACTGCAGTTAACTGCGTTTAAAAAAAAAAATTTACACCCCTTCTGTGAATAAATACAACCCCTGCCTACCCTCTCAGGCTGAGATCTCATCAGATCTGACAAGCATAGCAAAAGCAGATTATTAATAATAATATATAGCTCTCATATAGTGCTGTTCCATGTTAACAGAGGTCAGTATCATTAGCTCCACTTTACAGATGGGGAAACAGAGCAATGATGCGACTTCTCCAAATTCACCCAGCAGGCCAGTGGCAGAGCTGAGAATAGAACCCGATCTCCCAAGGTCCAGTCCAGTGCTCTAACCACTAGGATATGCTGCTTCCCAGATTTAATAAGTATTTAGATGAGAGGACCCCAACCCAAGGGAAAAACACAATAATGCAGGGGGATGTGATGGTGATTTGGTACAGATGTTAATCCTGATGTCTTGACCATTCTGCAACAAACTACCTGTTCATGGGTCCCTGAGTACTTGCTATCTATTTAAATTCCACCACAGTTTCAACTGGATACAGTATTCTCCTTCTTCTCTTAGGATCCACACCTGCAAGGAGGGTATTTAGCACCTTGCATGTCTGATATCAAATTGTTAGTAATTATGACATATTCCTTTAAATCCACACACCAAATTCCAAATCATTGAGGGATGCAAGATTTCTGTGTTTATAGTTTGTAAAGTACTTTGGGACAAAAGGCATTATGACAATTACATTATTGTTGTTATTGAAACTGGGTGAATAATTCACAGGACACAGTTTATTCAGTGAATCAATGCTCTTTCAACTCATGGAATAGCCACATGCAGTTCACTCTTTCCTACATTTGATTGTTATTTGATTAAGATCTTTTAAAATTTTTTTACTGTGAATGAATTGTGAACATTCTGCATTTGAACTTTGTCATTTTGTTGTAACTGGTCATATAGTCACATGGTATATTGTTTTTATTCCCTGACTAGACAAATGTACATGCATTTCTGGTGCAAATATTGAAATTCACTTAAACGTTTGTTGTCTCCAATTTGTTGATTCAGCAATCTGTGATTAGTTCTATGCATAAAACAAAACTCCCCCTGGCTAAGTTTTGGGTATGTGCAGCCTATATTTTAAAAAGTAAATTATTACATGGCTGTCAAAATACTCCAAGTTCCCACAAACTAGTTTGTAAAGGACACTTCAACTCAGTGGAAAGTGCTCAAATCACACTCCAAGTCACCTGGAACCTCTGAAAAATCAAGGCACTTTTATTTAGATGCCTAAATATTATTTAACTAGCACTCCAGTTACAAAATTTTGGTCTAGATTAAAAAAAAAGTTTGGTCTGAACTAGGGATGTAAAAATTAGTTTAATTAAGAATCAATTTAAACGTTTGAAAAATAAAAATAGAACGTTTAAATGGCTAAACACTGGGGAGGGGGAAGCCGTGCTGTGCTCAGCTCCTCCCTGCCAAGTGAGAGCTGCCTTCCCACAAGCAAGAGCTGCCCAGCTGCTCTCCCTTGCAGGGGGCGGAGCTTAGCTGCAGCTTGCCCCCTCATCCCTCATTGCCGGGCCCCGCATCTCCCTGCCATGGCTTGCCCCTCCTCTGTCCCTGCGCTGGGCTCTGTACCTCCCTGCCAACTGGTTATCATTTAAACGGTTAACCTTTTACATCCCTACTCTGAACTAAAACTCACTGTGTGACCACCACACAGAACTATGGAAAAGTCTGCATCTGAATAAAAAATTTGTGGCTAGCCTCTGTGTCTGTAAAGCGGAACTCTTAAACCTTGATACAAACAACCTGAATTTAGGGGAAATTCCAAGCTAGATTCAGACCATTTCTGCTAAACCCAAACTTTTTTACATTTGTGATCAAAACTCACATTCATACAATAGAATAGGGCAACACAATGGAAAGCTAGAGTATAACACCAATAGATGAATCATATGGCAATGAATGAGAACTTGTAGTTATGGCTTGAGGTCCAATACCAAAATCAACGTCCTAAGAAAGGTTTAATCACTTAAAATTTGAATAAAACATAAGATAATACAGTTATGGTACTATAAAGTGGAAATCCTTCTCCTCAGTGGAGACCTGCAAACTGGAGACTAGAAACTGTGGATGAGAACAGAAAAAGTGTAATGCAAAAAAAAAAAAAAAAAAAAGGCTTAAGGAAAGGCACTCAAATCCAAGGATGAGAGATGACAAGGAAGAAGGAGAGAAGGAGAGAAACTGAGTAAACAGAGGAGCAGTCCCAAATAAGAAAGCTGACAGCCAGAAACTTTGGATTTTAAATAAGCCCAGTGGACATAGAAGGGGAAAGATCATTGAACTGTTACCCATGAATGACAATGATGAGAGCGGAGCACTGTGAGAAAGAAAACATCCAGTGTATTTGGCAGCAGTAGCTTTAGAAAGGTCTTGAACAGGGACATAGTAGCAACTGATGCTGCATCGTCCATGACATATATCAAAGAAGAGGGAAAGGATAAATGGGAAAGGATCTGACCCAGGAAGAGAGATTGAGAAGCAAGAAGTGCCAGAAAAGTCAGCAAAGGCAGAAAAGAACTGCCGGGAAAGCCCTTGGGCCTGTGCGGAATTGCTAATGAAGTGTTTAATGATGAAGTGGTAAAGGAATCGCATCATGTAATTTCAACAGACTAGAGAGGCAGGGAAAAGCACCTCAGGACTGGAAAGTGACAGAAACAATCCCTGGGACAGTAAGACTGCATAAGGCACTTGTTGTACTGTTACAATGCTCTTAAGCAGAACATAGGAAAGCGTGGATGGAAAGCTATGGCAAACTCTGTGGGATCTGCAGAACCAACCCTTTTTGTGTGTGTCCCCCCCCTAAGTATAAGTTTGAGCTTGTAAATATTTCTCTTCATGGTGAGCGACAAGGAAAACTGGGAAGATAAAAGGAATCATAAGACAACCTACTCTATTGCTCAGAAACTCTGCTACTCCACTGAGGGATGAGGGAGGGATTTTTCAAACCTGGAGCACCAGCAAATGAAAGTCCATCTACACTTAGTGAGCAGAACTGTATTCAGTGTTCCAGGTTAGGATGTGCCGCAGAGCAGCACATGCTTGAGTAATACATGTTCTAATCCCTTGGATAGCACATTTTAATGGTTTTCACATCCTTTATTCATCTCCTCAAAGTAAAATAAAGAAAATCCCGGACACTAGGAGGTCTTGCATCCTATTCAGATTGTATTTCACGGCCTTGACTAGTGGGGCAAAGAGACTAACAATGGGGCCTCTCCTTTCACTGCAGGTGCCTTCTCACCCTTGGTAGAAGCAGAGCAAGGAGTAGTGTTCTGGCTGCCATAAAGGCTTTAGCTATGATCTGAGAGTTGGACTGAAAACCTTGCCAGATTTACTTAAGATAGACAAACACAATTACCCTCCAGTACCAGCAGCATTCCCTGTGCTTCCCTATATTTAATATAGACAATACCTTCCATTATACAGATATTATCTGTATATGATAACACCTAGGAGCCCCAGTCATGAAGCAGGACCACATTGTGCTAGGCATCATACTGGGATTAGTTTATTACAAATCTTATTTACCTAAGACAACAGACAAGGTTTGCAATACCACCAGTAAGTCTAGAGAGAGGGAGGAAGAATCATATTCTCAAGGTAAAGTACCTTTGTGGGGTCCTAGAAACCTATCTCTGGCAGAGGGTTTTTCACTGGTTTCTGCTCCTCACAAGCTGCTATTGAGGCATTTAAAGGCTAGGGATTTTCAACACCTCACTTAACAACTGAAAGGTTTGGCATGAGAGGCAAAGACCTTTGTTCAGAGGACTGCAGAACTTCGCTGCAAGAGGAGAACTGATCTGTTTTTCCCTCTAGTCGTTTTCAGCTTATTAGACATTTTACACTCCCTGTGAGGAAGCCGAGGAAAATTCTAAAAGCCATCACAACAGCCAAACATGTGTTGTTGACTGTATGAGGCAACACATGTTAAAAGGAACATGACAGCCTATGTAAGCTCTCAGAAACTCTAACGTCCCACTGTTTGCTCCCGTTTAAATGGGATGTAAGCAAATCCTTTCCCTCAAACTGTAGAGAAAATTCTTCAAACTTCTTTCTGAATTTTGAGTTGCTTTTCAATTCGGCCATATTCACACCCCTTTTTTGTTTTGTCTGTCTGCCTGAGTTACCCATTTACTGCTAACTCCCTGATTTTAAGATGATCGCTAATAGTTTTTGAGCTCATTATTCAGAACAAAAGCTACATTTTCATCAATGGTATCAGTCTCTTTCATTATTTTCACCAATGAACTACCTCTTAAGTCAGCTGAGAGTCTTCTTTTCCAAAGGGGGTGAAACCCAAGCTACTGAACCTTTCCTTTATAAATATATTGTATAATTTTAGATTCTTAAAGACTGGTATCTTTGATCTTCCTACTCCCATCTCATCGCAACCATCTCATGCCCCATGTCATAACCATCAACCCGCAAAGATAGATATTGAGGCCAAGTTAGTTATTGTCTATATTTAAGTGACTAAACATGCAACTAGAAGCCTAAATTTAGGCACCCAATTTTGAAAAATCTGGCCTAAACTACTATAGGAATGTCCAAGCAAACAGAATGACCTAACGTTTTTGTAATCATGGCATGCTAATTCCAGTTTCAAACCTCTGAACATGCCCTTTGAGCTAGCACTTTTCAGAAGCATGGGGAGATGCTGTCTGAGCAGAGTGCAGTTAATATGGGTGCCGAACAAACTTGACCTCTTACTTTTTACTACATTATACTTTCCTTCGGACAAGAGAATTGGACATCACTCTCCAGAGGCAGTCCAGAAGCTTTGCTATACACAATGTGCTTCCTTCCCCCTCCAAGGAGCTAAGCCACAGTCAGCATGGGAGTGAAGACACCTTTTTCCCTTTTAATAGAATCTCTTAGCTTTATACAGATTAAGCACCCTGTATGAAGAGCACTGGAAAAATGCAAGATGGTATTGTATTGTATTAATGTCACTTAATGGTAACTGTCAATGCTAGTGATGGAATAAATATGGAAAAGGAAATTATTGTAATTGATTGACAGTCTGGAAGCTTCCACATACAATCTAATGAGAGAGACCTGTAAGAGGCTGCTGCTATGAAGGCTATTAATGCAAATCGTATGCACCATCCCTGCTCCCTGAATTATGCAATGCCATGTGAATGTCTAATCTGTTTCACCAGGCTTGTCTTTATCCAGAAAAAATATTCCACTGACATGCTGATTAATATATTAAGAGAGTTTTAGAAGTTTGGTGCTAAAGTGGGTGCCATCGCAGTGTTATTAATTTAGTTCAGAACAAGACAAACAGCTCTGTGCAGCCATCAAAAATCACTACGTAGTCTACAAGATAACTTTGTCAAGGCTGATGGGAATTTACAGGAAAGCCTTGTGATATGTGGTAGGAATTAGCAAATAGATAAGGAGGATATCATTTTTCGAGGCAACAGTTGTTGAGGACTCAGTAACTGTATAGAAAGAAAGACCTGCTAAGACTCTTGGAATCTCTGTGTGATGATATTTTACATGGATTTTCAGAAAGAATATTGTGAGAACCTATAACAGAAACAGAAAGGAAGCTTGAGGGAGCAGTTGGGACATTTATATTGTAGTAATGCCTTAAACATGGTAGGCCCTGTATAAACACATAGGAAGACTGTGCCTGTCCCAAAGAGCTTACAGAGTTAACGCAACTGTCTTTCAACTCTAAAAACTTAGGGTCAAATCCTATTTAGGTTACTGATGACAGTAATTGTGATGGGTTAATCCTAGTCTCTGGTGGGCATTTGCCCTCATCACACTATTAGCATCACAGTATCAGCTAAATGGAAGCACAGAACTGGAATAAGCATGGGCTGTTGCGGCTCAGGATTAAACTCAGGTATGTGAATGAAGTTGGCATAAAACCTGCTTGTGCTGTGTCTGGCTCAAACCAAGCCATTGCTGTCACTCCCTCATTTTCACAAAGATAAAAGCCGCTCATAGTTTTAAAATAAAACAATAATAGGAGACAGTGGCATTTGCAGGCTTCCTGCCAGATTTCTAAAATAGCCCTTTAACATGCATGAAACCTGGTATCAAATACACAAACACCTAAAGGCTAAACAATTGTCATTTATCCAGTCTTGAATGAATGCCTAGAAACAGGGCAATCATTTTGTCAAGGTTTGAGTGGTTTGGGGTTTCCTTCTTTTTTTTTTAAGTCATAGTTTGGCCACGGCAAAAAGAGACATATAGCTCAAATATATAAAGTAGCAAAAATGAAAAATGTCTTGAATACTGCTTTATGACCAATATTTGTTTGCGCTGTTGTTGTAGCCATGTTGGTCAAAGGAGGTTAGAGAGATAAGGTGGGTGAGGTAATATATTTTATTGGACCAATTTCTCTTGGTGAAAGACAAACTTTTGATCTACACAGAGCCCTCCTTCAGGACCTGAAACATGTTAGTTCCACAATTTTGGGGCCAGGGGCTAGAAGGGGGTAAGCTAAATGGAAAGATAAGGCAGGGAAAGAAGGTAAAGGGAACAGAGCAGGAAGAAGTGAGCAAGAGGAACTGGTGTGGAGTGAAGTGGAGATGAAGAGACTGAGGGAGAGGAAAGGTTGGAGTAAACTGCCAATTAACTCAGGGCAGAGGAAGTCCAGTCAAAACCGTAGAAAGTTCTCTAAATGTTCAGAAGTCAAAGATCCCTGTTTTGGCTGCTTCTGCTCCTCTTGTCTGGAGTCTCTGCAGTTTTCTCCCAAGGCCACACCACATAGGGGATGGGAGGCACTACCTGGTTTCTAAGCACTCCCAAAGTATGGAGGGGGGAACTCCCTGATGGGCCCCATTTTACCCCACAGTGCACTATCTCTGCTTCTGTCCTTCTCAAAGTCAATGCCACTTTTAAAGGTGGGCCTGTGGTCAAGTAAAGCATCACACAGTATACAGCAAGGGTTAACTTTTGAAAAGCATATTGTACATTCCCACATTTAATGGACTAATCTCATCATCCCCCAAGACATCTTGACACCTTGAGAGTGAATAGCTTTGCAAAACATACAGGAATGGAGCATTCCAAGGACCCATATTTGATCAGTGTTGTCCATCATTTTGCTTGAAGATTCTTTTCTCACTTTGACATCAAAGTCTTAATTTTTTTTTTTTTTTTTTTGGGGGGGGGGGGGTATTTGTATAATGATAGTGCCAATCAGGGCCCCATTGTAGTAGATACTGTACACACATAACATACAGACATAGCAATTTCCCCCATGGGGCAGGGACTAAGTCAGAGTTTGCCATTTTAACACACCTTTAGCCTTTTTTACTGTACAGGTAATCATATCTTTCTGTGTCTTTATAATTGAGTTACCTGGAGATGGGACTAGCTGCATTATCTCAACAGCCCCTAACTAGGCTTCTGTGACTCCTATTATGATTAATGTAGACTCCTGCACTAACTGTCTAACCTGGGCCTTGTAAATACCTTCCTTGGTCGATAAGGTGTGAGGAGGTCTTGAATCTCACCTCAGTCATTTTAGAGAAGGGAGAAATGTAGGACTGTACGCCTTAGATACTGCAATTGTTAAACAAATTCCAAGGATACAGCTACACAGGGATCTGCAGATCCCAAAGGGTTAAATGGCAGGATACTAGTACAGTACATTCACTTGCTTACTCTCTCTCCTCCGCCTCCCCAAGGTTGGTCTGAGAAGTCAATGACTTTTGATGTTACAAGGAGACTCCTGTGGTTAATAGAGGAATGAACCTTCAGTGGTTTGGTTTTTAAATGTTTTGAATTCACACCACAGAAGTTTATTACATTTTCATGGGGGGGTTGGAGTTCATTTGGAGTGGATGTGAGAACAGTGCATTTGGGAGGGCTCTGGGGGGCTCATCACAAACTAAGAAGTATTCTTTGGCCTTGGAGGATTGGTTTCAAAATTATGTTTGTTTGTTTGCAGTATGGGGGGGGGAAGGGGTCAGCACTTGGAGATTTGAGAAGATTGATGTTTTCAACATTTAGAAACACTACTGGTCTCTAATCTAGAGAGAAATGTTTCTCATGTGTTCAGCTTCCAGGATTTAGATTCTTTCCCTGTAAAGCAGACTAATTCTACCCAGGTTTACTTAACAGGAAGTTTACTTTGTAACAGAACAAACCAGAAGCACAAAATTTGGATCCAGATTTCAAATGCTTCCAAAGTTCAGGCACATTCAGATCCAGATTGGGATTCAAACTCTTATATAGACACGTCTTCTCCAAAGATTCGCAGTGTTCAAACTTCAGTGTTTTTGCTCTTCATCTGTAACTGAATTCCAGGGACCTGGATGATATACGGTAACTGTACTTAGTATCCATGTGTAACTTTACAACACAGGGCCTTTTAATGAGGGTGCACTCTATTAACATTCCAATCAAAACAATCAGGAAGAGGAAAACGACTAGTATTTCTGGTGTCAACTCCATTTAGGGAGAAAAGAAGCCACAAATGAGAAATAAGAAGCATCTGTATGTGAAAGCATATTTTGCTTTGAAGCTGGTGTGGGAATATTGCCTTAGTCCTTATTTTCCCCACGTGTTATGTCATCTCATGTGTAATGTTGACACTTACAAGGATTACTTGTTAAATAATTCCTTTGCAAACAACAGGGAATAATTCTGGCCTTTGATATAGACAGATTATGATCTTGGAAAGCTACTATATTTTATATTCATATGAACAAGCTAAGCACATTATAAAACACAGAAGAAAAGATACTAATGCAAATTATAGAAAATGAGCCCAAAAACCCATGACATACCACAATTTTTCACCATGAAAACAGAAGATACCACAGAATAAATCATGCTGCATCAGTCTCAGATTTGGTGAAATCTGAATCTTATGCCACTCTAAACTTCAAATGCCTGATTTTTTTTTTAAAACCAATATCCTATTTGGGGCCTCCAAAATAAGCAAAGGGTGCAAATATGGCCTGCAGATATTTAATTACCTGACTATACACGTAAATCAGGTAGCTGCCCACTACACAGGCAAATTGCACGCATGATTGATTATGTCCACAAAACTGCAGGACAGATTTGAGGCCACTTTAAAAATCAAGTTCCTAGCCAACATGATCTACTAACATTTGCCCCACCCTTAAAAATAAAAGGAAAGAAAAACAAAATCCAAGTCCCTTGACATTCATGTTACATTAGCTGATGACCAACAGCGCATCACCACATAACGTTAAAGAGAATGCACTCATCTGTTTAAATCCAAGACCTGCTCTTCATGTATACGCAGGGTGTATAGGGCCCTGCTGTTTGGAGGGTCCTATTGCTCTGAATATGTGCCTAGGATCATCTGACCTGAAGACATCTGCACTCCAGGGAATGCCTAGCAAAAGATGGCCTAGCTGGATCCTCATTTGGTTGACAAGCTGCAGCTGGTGCCACAACCAATGCTCAGAAAGCTAGCATCACCAACTGCAAACTCCCTTAAAGGGTTGTCCAGGGAAGTCCTAGAGGAGTCCTTAGGCAGCAGATGGCCCACCAGTGGAGCTGCACCGTTGGAGAATTAAGTGATTGAAATTCCCAGTCCTGCTTGTACTTGCACCTTCCTTGAGGAAAACTAACACCCTGGGGACCAAGTGGCCAGCAATAACAAACCTAGAGCTGATCAGCTTTAGCCTCACCCTGAAGTCCTTGGGAGAAAGCATGCAGGCTACAAGCTACATTTTAGGAGCCTGCGGGTTCTTTTTGCCCCTGAGGTCATGCTTAGGATTCATTCCCAGTCCACTGATTATAACAATGAGCACTATAGGGCAGTAATGCAATAAAATGGGACACACCACTTCTTGAAAGTGCTTATATAGACATGAGCCTGAGCTGCAGAAGTCAGATCCAAACCTCTGTCTGGATTCGGTGTCCACTTCAGGATCTGAAGCCAAACTTACCCAGGGTTCGAGGAGTTCAGTCCCAGTGTTGTGGTTTTAGCCTCTCTCTGTGCTTTCATAGACAGCTTTGTGGTGAGACAAGGACATTAAGCGCTTGTAATATTTTGCAGCACATTTGGGGATTTTTCCTCCTGTGGTTCTGAGTGTGCAAACATACGGGGACAAATGCATCCCTGGTGTATATTCTCTTGACGATAGTGAAGTTACACCAGGAATTAATTTGGCACCAGCATTTTACTTTACTGTCCCTTTCACTGAGACATGTTTTCAATCTGTCTCAATCTGAGCATCTGGTATAAATGGATTCAGGGTGAATGACTTCTTTAAAAAAAATTGCACAAAAAAGGAAACAGCGTTAATTTAATTTGTTTTCAAAAACTGCAAATCCTGTATATGCTTAGAGCAAATGAGGCATTAAAGCTGTGGAAATGCACATTGAGGCCCTTCTACAGTACTTCCTTAAGTAGAAGGAGAATGGAAAAGGCCCCTTTCATACTGTCACATTGTCTTTTAAACCTGTTCGGTTTCTGGCCCTGGAGTTCTAACTCTTGGCACAGTATGGGGTTACCGAGGGCACTCAGCGACAAACAATTTAAAACTTTTACATAAATCTGAAAAACAAAGAGGCTTTTTATCTGGTTGCTGAAAAGAGTAAACTGGCAGCGCCTCTCTTCTCCCCACTCCCAAAGCCTGCTGCATGGCTATGAGCGAGGTAATCAAGCTGATGGTCTGATGACAGCACTGAATCGGACAGACACAGGCAGGAAGAAAAAGATTTCCCTTCCTATCTTGCCATATGCAAATGGTGGCACTGCTCCCTTCACAATAACACCATGCTTTTTATCCACCCCATCCCCCCCACACACACGTGCGTGGCTGCTGTTACACCAGAGTCACTCGACAACGCCAGATTTACACTGCTGTAACTATAAGCAGTATTTGGCCCATTGTTAGCTCACTGACTGAGCTCTGAACCTCACTCTATGCATTTAAAATAAAGCAAGCTGATCAAAAATATTCAGAAAGAATCAACTGGAAAAGCAAAGAGAAGAAATTTTCCAAACTAGGGGAGAAAGACTTAAATAACTGGAAGTCTGTAGAACATTTTAAACAACAGTTATTTTTTCCCCCAACAATGCTACTCTGTCCCTGACATGAATAAAAAATGTCACAAGGCAGTTCGATGTAGCTGTATGTGAATGCTGGGGATTGAGCTGCAGCAGCTGCAGGCAGACTTTGTGGTTAACCCTGTGAGACTTTCACTGCTACAGCTGGCTGAGATTCTGTCACTGCATCCGTGCAGCCTCTCATTCTGACTGCTTGCTGCTGCTAAATTTAATCATGGCCTTATCTATAGTGTCTTCACTTCCTCCCACCCAAGCACTGGAGGACTGGTTAAAAGGTGAACCAGAATGGATTTTAAATAAAGAAATACAAGAAACAAATCTGTCCAAGGTCCTAACTATTAACTGCTGCAGAAGCATATTTACATTGTATATATTTAAAAGCTTATTGTCCAAGTGAACTGAGTTCAGGTTTTTGCCTCTCTCCAGCAAGAGTCAATTCACATCACAGACTTAAATGCTGTATGAAACATAGCTCCCTGCTCCACTTTCAGGACTTCTCTCCACCAAAAATTTGAAAGATATTGCCATCATTGCCCTTTCACCTCAAACATTAAAATAGACCAACCAGTGCCATTTTTACCATTGTGTTGTCTAGTTCTGCACTGGCACCATAGCAGTAGCAGGCAGTTTCCCTACAACGGTCAGTGTAAATGAAGCCACAGACTGTGCAATACCCTCAACAGAGCTGGGCAAAACCCAGACGGTATGTCGAACAAAAAGCATTCTAAACTATTTTTGTTTTTTTCAAAATTTTTCATTCCAAGTTTTGACCTAACCCCTGAATATTTGCAGTTTTTAAGAGCTTTTTCACCTTCTCTCTTCCTTCTCCACCTCCCCTTTTTCAGTGGATAAAAAGAGGGGGGGGGGATTGGGGAAAGAGTCAGAGAAAGGGGAAAAAACCAGAACTTGGAAAAATTAAAACCAAACATTTGCCACAATTTTTTTTTTATTTTTGAAAAAAAGTCTTTTTATTGAAAAGAGTTTCGACCAACATTTTTAACCTGCCATATCCACCAGCTCTTTCATGAGAAACATGGAACTCTGAATGGAGGCCTTATCTATAATGGAAAACTTGCACCGGTGTCACTAAATTGATTCAAAATCAATATAGTGACACTGGAGTAAACTTCTAATATAGTTACACTTAACGCAGTTTAAATCAGGCTTGAAAAAATTTAACAATAGAGTTAGTTGCGTGACAGGACTTAAGGGGTTTGCACCAGTGTAACGATATCCATTTTTACTTATTTTAGTTACACTGGCCACTGGTACCAATCAATGCCAGAGCCTCAGAATAATGGATTAGATGGACATTGGGACTGACCTGACATGGCATTTCCTATGTATACTGGTACAAATTTTCTAACTTAAACCGTGTCTTGGCTTGTGGCAGGTAAATAAAAGCCTTTCAGTTGGTTTTTTAAAAGTATTTATTTGTATATACATATGGATTCTTATATTTGGCCAAATTCTACTCAGCTGCATCAGTATAAACCCAGAGTAACACTCCAGCAAAACAGAGTAGAATTTTTTCAATTTTCTATTTATGATTTAAGATCAAGCACTGTATTGTCCCTCATATAAGCTATTTCTAAGAAATTCTACAAAGGCCCCCTTGCTGTATTTCTCACAGTCTTATGTAGGGGACAAGTGTTTGCTTCCCGTGGAAGAAGTAGACTCAACCCCCAAAACTTTTTGCTGCTACAAACGTGTAAACACCCTTTTTAGGCCCCTTTAGCTTGTGCAGGAGCCATGATGACAGGGGATCCCCAAAAAGCTACAGATTTACATCAACATAAAACAAAGGGCACCTTGAATGGGCCCTCTCAGTCACTGAGGCACTTGGGATATGTGCTAGCAGCAACCATCCTTTTTGTTCTTAAAGTAGAACCTCAGAGTTACAAAGACCAGAATTACAAACTGACCGATCAGCTACACATCTCATTTGGAACCAGAAGCACGCAATCAGACAGCAGCAGAAACAACCCACCCTCCCCCCCCCCAAAAAAAAAAAGCAAATACAGCACAGTATGTGTTAAATGTAAACTACTAAAAAAATAAAATTAAAAAAAAAAGGTTTGACAAGGTAAGGAAACTGGTTTTGTGCTTGTTTCATTTAAGGGGTTTAAAAGCAGCATTTTTCTTCTGCATAGCAAAGTTTCAAAACTGTATTAAGTTACTGTTCACTTGTAAACTTTTGAAAGAAAACCCATAACGGTTTGTTCCAAGTTACGAACAACCTCCATTCCCCAGGTGTTTGTACCTCTGAGGTTCTGCTATATATTTAAAAGACAGAGGCATGAAGAATATACAGTCCACCTGCACTTAAATTGCTTGCAAGAAAGCTCTGTGTGAGTTGGCATGACAGGCAGGAATGCAATAAAGGGCAAGATATGATTTTCCTCCCCACCATCACCCCCAATCCACTGCTCCACCTGACAGTGTGTTAGCCTGGAGCATACCTAAGGGCTGCAGCACAAACTGCCCAAGAGGGAAAAAGCAACATGAAAGGCATTATTGCATCATTAGGCCACAATTTGTGCTAATCTCCCCAAACTTTGTGGGAGAATATGAGTGTCTAGAAAAGAGGCTGCCTTTGAAGAGGAAAAATCAGGGTTGGAGCAAGACCACCTGTCAACATCTTTCTCCCCTGACTCCTCCACCCCCCTCTCCTGACACACACACACTGGCAAAAATAAAGCTCCTTCCCTGATTCTAATGCCAGCCTCTGAAGGACAGCAGCAGGCATGTTTTAATGAGACCTGGCAAAAAGTGCCAATTTTTGTTCACATACAAAACCAAATAAAATAAAATAAAGAGAGGGAAAGAAGGAAAGAAAAAGGAACTCTGGCTTGTGTGTGAATGGGCTGAATGTGAAGGTGGAACGTGGTACCATTGTAAAGCGCGTGGATCTGTCCTGTCAAAACAAACACAAAGTGCCCGCCACGTGGGTCTTCATGCAGTCGGCCAGGAATCGGCAAACACCACTAGGCCCCAAGGGAGAGGGGGACGTCCCTTTGTGGGCAGAATGATGGGAAGAGAGTGACAAAAAAAGAGAACAACATGCTTTGCTGGAGGGATTTGAAGTCTAAAAGAAAGCTTACCAACCTGCTTCAGGGAAGGCTGGAGAGCCTGGCACTCTTAGTGGCACAGTCCTTCCCCTACGGTTCACAATGAAAAAGTAAGCCAGGATATCTGGCCGCATGCCATGCCAAACCCATATCTGCCAAGTGAGTGTTTGGAGCAGAATGCATAGGGAATACCAAGCAATGACACAGAAACCAATTTTGTTTTTTTTTTCCGTTCCTAATGACGGCCTGGCAAAAGCCACTTCACAGTTTATAAACAGTTCCAGGGACATGCTTTTGTACTGTAGGGAACTGGCAGCCTTCAGATAAGGGGTAAAGCCGAGGTTCTGGCCACTTGTGGTCTTAAAATATCCCACAGCATTTTCAAAAAGAGCACGGTTGTTACTCTGTTACCATGGCCGAATTCCAATCTGGGTAATTGCATTCTGCCACCTAAATCCCCCCTGCCATTTTCAATGAAATACATTATTCTACTTTGCTTTCTCTCCAGCTCTTCTGTATAGTGTTTCTGTGCACTGTAAAGCAGCTGCCACATCCCACTGCAAAGAGGTAAAGTAGGAAGGGAGGGAGGAAGTGAAGGGGAGGGAATCCTGTGGCAGAATTCCACACTTCAGTCACCCTGAGTGTGCAGAACACACACACTTATCCTCACAAGGATTATGGATTTTTATTAATATATTATTAATCATTGAGCACAGCAGGGATACTATGTTATCAGCAGAGCAATGAAAGAGCTTCCTGCTGAGAGTGAAAAAGTGAACATGACAATTAAGTGGTACTGTTTGGTCCAATTGTTAACATCTACTCTGTGTCTCAGCATAAGACTTTCTTGTCAGCTGCGAATGAAATAATTTTAAAATAATGCATGTTTAGAAATGTTGTTTTGTTTTATTTGTCAGCGAGACAAGCTCTTCAGACAGGAGAAAGATGCTTGCAGACATGAAAAGATCATCTGTTTTGATCAGCAATGTTTTATCATCACTATTCTTTATGCCTATTCTATGCTACAAAAGGTTTGCCATTATAGCAGTACTAGCGAACCCCCTAGCATAACGCTCTTTCCAGTAAAATTTACACTGGATGGGCAAGCAAAACAAGCTATACTGACAAAAGGACTTTTATGCAGGTATAACTACATCGACAGTAGGGCTTTTGCTGGTATAGAAATGTTGTTAAAAATTCACCTCCCTAATCAATATTACTATACCAGCAAAAGTTTCTAGTACAGATGTGACCTAACTTCCTCCCTAAGGCCCCAGTTCTGCTAACATTTACCCGTGTTTGACTTTTTTACCCAGAGGAGCCCCACTGAAATCAAAGGGACTACTCAAAGCAGTAAAGTTAAGCGTGCACTTAAATTTTTGCAGGATCAGGGCCTTCAGTTGTGCAGCATTATGTACAACAGCAAACACATCTGTAGAAACATGGTAAAAACAGGCAGCATTTCCCCCCCAAAATGTGGCTGTATATCAGTGATGGATGAAATGATCTCAATAGATATACACAAATTCTATAAAGAATCTTTGGGTCTTGTTCTTCTGGATGAACGTGCTATATATAAATATTATTCATATTATATGGATGCTATATTTTGTCCATATTCTGTAAATATTATGCCTTGCATGTTGACGAGTTCCAGAGAGGTAGCCGTGCTAGTCTGTTTTCAGCAAAACAATGAGAATTCTGTGGCACCTTAAAAACTAACACATTTATTTGGGCATAAGCTTTTGTGGGCAGAAACCCACTTCGGCAGATGCATGAAGATGAATGCATCTGACAAAGTGGGTTTCTGCCCACAAAAGCTTATGTCCAAATAAATGTGTTAGTCTTTAAGGTATCACAGAACTCTCATTGTTTTGCTGTAAATATTATGCACCTTTAACTATAAAGTTAACATGGTGTCTAACAGACTTACAAGGTATCCTTCGGTTTTAAAAACTTTTTCTAGTGCAGGGTAATATTTAAAACACAAAAACCCCCAAAACAACTCTTATCGTATAAAACTCATACACAAACTAACATGTACAGCTGCATGTTATCCATAACCATAACTTTGTTTCTCTGTAGAGCTACCAAAGAGTGGTGATGGGAGGGAGTTAGTAAGTAAAAGACCTGTGCAAAATATTTGAAAACGTCAACATTTCCGATTTTTATTTTTCACTTCATTTTTTACAAATCTGTCTGAATCAAAATTTATTTAATTTTCATTAGAACATATTAAACCCTATTTAAAAGTTCATTTCAACAAAGGTCCATTTTTGGCATCACACCATATAACATTTTGAAATCTCCTGTGTTTTGACACAGAAACTACCATTTCATGAAGACACATTCTGGTTTGTGAATATTTTTCATTATATCTCAGTTGAAAAAACAGGCTTTTCTCACCCAGCCCTAGTTCATAGCTCTGGGACTGACCCTGGGAGGTAATGAGATCAGGCACAACCCAGTGAAACAAATGAAATGGAAGCCACAGGTGTTTAGACACAAACCATCAAGGGTAGTGAAGGCACCTTACTCCCATTGAAATTAATAGGAGACAGGCACCTGATTACCTTGGAGGGTCGGGGCTTTAGTTCTACGGAGATCAGTTTCCAAACTACTTGTGCTGAGTGTGACCCTGATCCTGCAATCCAGCTCCACTGTCATCTGATTTTGTGCCTACTGTCATCTGATTTTGTAGAACAAACAACAAAACTTAAACTCATGTCTTGGCAAATAAAAAGTTTTTCACAGTTTGCCTTTAAGGGCAAGTATATTGTACATAACCAGGATACTGCTTGTGAGAGTGGACATAACTGTAAGCTCTCTAGAGCAGCTGTTCCCAGACATTTTCCCTGCATTACCCCATTTTCAGAGGTGTTGTTTTCTACTACCCCAGACAGCATGGAAGTTGCCATTTAAAAATGGGGTCCTCTCTGCACTCACTATACATCAGTGGTTCCCAACCTTTTTGGCTCCAGAGCCCAGATATAACTTTTACTACCTTGAAGGGCCACCAGTCTCCACCAGCAGTTCCCCTCCCCACAGCCGGATGGAAGGAGTTCAGCAAGGAGGCTCTCCCGTTCCCCTGGCTGCTGCAGGTAAACCGCACACATCCTGTAGCCCCGTACACTCCACCTGGGTCCCTAGATTGGTGCTCCCCTCCTTCTGGCTCCAGCAGGGACCCCAGCGCCTAGGGACCCAGGCTGAGCTCTTTGCCATGCTCCCTGCTACAGCCAGGGGGAGAGGAGCGCTGATCTCCCATCCCCTTGGCTGCAGCAAGGAGCCTGCACTGGTCTTTTAGCTCCGTGGCAACGCACTCCGCCTGGGTCCTTAGGTAGCGGCTCCCTTCTGCAGCCAGTGGGATGGGAGCAGCGGGTCACTTTGAAAGCTCCCACAGGCCAAAGGTTGGGAACCACTGCTGTACCTGCAAGGTCACACCACAAGGAGGATGCCATTTTGCTTTACAAAACGTCGTCCTCTGGACTGCATGACCTCACGCACATACGGTGCGTGCAAAGTCACGCAGCACAGACGGCACCATTTTGTAGAGCAAAATAGCTCTCAGGCATACGGTATGCGTGAGGTCACGCTGTGCAGAGGTGGCCATGTTGTAAAACAGCATCCTCTGAATGCTTGGGATTGCCATGACCCCCCATCTGCTGATGAAGCGACCCCACTTGAGGTTACGATCCAGAGTGTGGGAACTGCTGCTCTAGAACAAGGGCTATCTTTCTGGTCCTGATCTATGACTAGGGCTCCTAGACGCTGCCACCATACAAATAATAATAATAAGTCAAAACTGTAGCCCCATTGAAGTCAATGACAAAACTCCCATTGATTTCAAGGTCCGGATTTCACTCAAAGAATTTGTCAGAATTCTAATAAATTACTTCTTTTTAATTAAAAAGCTTGCTGAATTCTAGGGATAATACAACAGGCAACCTTTCCTTACACTGAAGGTGACCACCAAAGCATTTTTTAAAGATTGGGTTTGTCCCCTTTTTTGTTATGTATAAATAAAGCCTAAAAGATTTTTTCATAGGAAAAAACAATCAGGTTCTGCTCAGTTTTTACCTTAGGGGTGTCAAGTTTTGGCTTCCCCAGACTTTCTGGGAAACTGAAAGGGTCTCACAGATGAGCATTATAGACTTTCATACCTTAACTGAAGGGACAGGAGGATTGAATCTTCTGTTTCTCTGTCAAAAACTATGCTTGTTTGGAGAGATGAGATTCAAAATGGAGGATGAGGTTTTTATAGAGTATCATCCTCTCTCAGATAGGCTTAAACTAATAGGCCCCACTCCTGCAAACAGTTAAGCTTGGGTGTAATTTTAAACACAAGTCATTTTGTGATAATTGGCCTACAAATTTATCCTAATTGTGAGCTCACTTTTGAAAAGTGAGTGAAAGTTCATAAAGTGCCACTATAACTTATAGCAATAAGTGTTGATGGGAAAAGTGCAAAAGGAAGTCAGAAAGACTGAATTAGTACAAATGAAAAAGGTCTAGTAAAATAATTCAGACCATCTTAAGATAATGCCTGGTGAACAAGGAAAGGCTGGGACTGGAAATCAGTGAACCAGAACTAGTGATGGAAATTAGACCTAATTGGGGACAAAAAAAAAAAAAAAAAAAGGAGATGGGCTATTCCATCTATGACTCCTTTTTGGTATTCTTAAAAAAAAGAGATGTTTAGGGGGAAATTAGCAGAGATGAAGCACAGGGGGACAATTTCTGGATGAAAAAAGAGGGAAGGAATAAGTTTCACTATCATGGCTACCACCTCCACAGTTTCCTGGACTGTAATATTGTTGGGCCTTTGCTGTTTTGATCCTAAGAGATGTCCTGACTGGGCCAGAAAGAGAGAGACTCAGATGACATTGCCACCTCTACTGGCTCTGGCTAAATCCCAAATGCCATCTGGGATGTGAGACTTTGTCACACACACACACACACACACACTTGTGTGTCCTTTTCCTTTCCCACCTTATTTCTTATCTCTCATATCCCCCTCTCTCTTTCCTCCTATCTAATAAGAGCCTGGCTTAGCTAGCCAAGACTGTACGCTTTGCAATACTGCTGTAAGCCTGTGACTAGAGAGACAACTAAAAGCAATTCCCTATATAGCACAATGCTGGTCTGAGTTTGCCAGGTGTTGGAGCAGCTAATAAGATCATATACAGGTTTTTTCAGCAGTGAGGTTGCAAGTGAAAGTCAACATCAGAAGCTGCATTTTCTAGCTGTGCTATTCCTTTTCTTTCCCCTCTTCTGTATTTGTCTTGCTGTGTTTTCTAGACAGCAGACTGGGCTTTAATAAAAATAACAATTCCTGCCCACTTTCAAATACAGAGCTAGCAGAGGGACTCTTCCTCCACTGTCTCTCACTGCTAGCACAGTACGAGAAACAAGCATGACTGGAACAGGAATAAAGGGGATGTAGCAAAGAGGCCCTTGTGCTGCATCAGTCCTCATCTGCATTTTTGGCCCTATGGGGTTATTGCAGCTTAATATAAGCTAGAGCAGCCTGAGTCTGCACTAATCTAATACAGCTCAAAGAGCTTGGCCTGCACAGAGTAGCACCAGGACAGAGTTTTATGCCACTTTATTATTTTACCCACACACATCTTGAGCTCTGTGCGTTTCTGCCAAACACCAGAAGCTAGCTCTATATTTCAAAGCATCTTACAAACATTTAACAAGTGTAAAACTTCACAACACAGCAGCGAGATAGAGAACCATTATTATCCCCATTTTATAAATGGTGGCGTGGGGCTGAGACACACAGAATTACAATGATCTGCCCAAAGGTGGTCAGTGGTAGAGCTGGAAACAGGACCCAGATGTCGTGCCATCTCAGGCTAGATTAATCAAAGTACCATCTTCCCTTTCCCATATTGTATCATAGCCCCCAGAGGCCCCAGTCAGAATCAGAGCTCCATTGTGCTAGGCGCTGTGCTAGTGCATGCTAAGACGTTGCCTCTGCCTCAAATAGTTTACACTGTTGTATGTTCACACTAAAAAAACCAAAACCAAACAAACCTGGCTGTAGGATCTTCACTTCCAAAACTCCAGCACTGCTGGCTGAACTGTAGAGCATGCCAGCTGGTGGCGAGACCTGAACAAAAGTATCAACATTCTGAACGGTGTTCAGAACAGCAGAAAAAGTTACCTTATTCTCAGTATTATTGATGTATCAATCATGTCAGGGAAGTCACAGAATTCTGGGCTCTGGTAAGTAAAGGAGGAATTGACTTGCAAGCATTTTGATTTCATTGTACGTATTTGTAAATGTGGGGTTTATACATGCAATATTGCTTCTCAAAGGTTGCTATGTGCATTGATTCCAATGGGAGATGAGGGTGCTCAGCACCTGGCAGGACGGAGACCTTACTGGCTTGGAGTCTGTCAAGTTTTATTATTAATTACTTACATCATGGTAGCATCCAAAGGTCTCAGTCAGAACTGAGGCCCCATTTTACCAGCTCTCACGCAAACAGAGATGAAGAGAAGCATGGAACAACTTACGATCTAAATAGACACAGATGAACCCAGGATGGCATTAAGGGGGGAAATAGGTTAGCAAGGTGAGGCATGGCATATTCTTATTGTTAGTTTCAGCATTTTTGTGTGAGTCAGGTTCTGACAGAGGGAAGGGATGTCAGCATCCAGGAGGGGATGGGAGAGTCTCAGTTTCTGCCAGTGGATGGGATGGTGGATGGGCCATTGTCACCCTCCTCCTCTAGTCCAGACAGCTCCCCCCACTTCTCTCTTTCTATTTTTAAAGAATGTTGGTTCATTTTAAGACGTGTACTTCCTGCATCACTTCCATTTCCCTACCCAACAGCTCTGTGTTCTGTCTTCATCACCCCTTTCATTTTGCTGTGCTCTGATTTAGATGGCAGGGTGAATGATGCCTCCCGCTAGGTTTCAGCATGTTTCTTCCATGTGCTACATTCCCAGAACTTTTTCTGTTTCATTCACCACGCACAACAGTATTTATTGCAGGGTCTCAGCAGCAGCAGAAGCGCATCCCTCTGAACCACCATGACCAGCCCAGTCGCCACACGTTTTACAACTCATTGTCCTGCTGTCATTGTCCTGGCTTTATTTCTGCTGAATGGTCACAACAGCACTTTTCATCCTTTAAATGCTCCACACAAATGTGAGCACAAGTCAAACAAAAGCTACAACTGCTCTGTTTACTAGAAAGAAAGATCAATGGGCTTAAATGAAAGGACAGGAAGCCGATGTTTTCACTGTAATTTGCTAGTAAGATGGTGAATAGTTCAATCGAAACTGACAAAAGCTTTTTTTTTTTTTTTAAATGAACCTGATGTAGGGGGAAGAGTAAAGTTATCAACAGGCCAGGAAATGGGGGACCTCAGCAAGTTTTATTCACTTCCTTTGGTTTTTGACAGAGAGTTAAGCTGAAACCTATCTAATGTGTGAAAATTCATCCATGGAAACAGATAAACCACTAGGAAAAACAGGTGGGAGTGCAAGTCCAATAGATTCCCAGTGAGATTTATTCAGCATCCTTATCGTTATTTATTTTGGGTTAGAGTTTAGGCTTATGACATCTCAGTGGACCAGTGGATTGAAAAGGATGAGTTGTGCAGCTAACTTGCACCTTTTGTTCTGAGGAAGCAGCTGAGCAGCAGCGTGTAGCAGACCAGAGAGCCATCTGCAACTCAGAGCTCCCCACCCAGCTCCCCACCTGCGCTGTGGGGGATGGAAAGGAAGTTACTTCACCCCTTTTCCGGTATGTTGACGCTGCAGCTGGGAAGTGGGATTCCCAGAACAGGTAGACAGACTGGTGCTAGCTCAGCTCAAGCTAGTGCACTAAAAATAGCAGTGTGGACCTTGCTGCCTAGGCCACCCGAGCTTGAACCCAGAGGGTCAGGCAGGCTTGGACTCAGATGGCTAACCTCAGTGGCTGCCTATATAGCAACATCCCCACCACTAGCATGAGTTAGCAAGAGTCTGTCCACACCCACTGGGAATCACTCCATACACTTCTAGAGACACTGAGGCCTGACTTCCACCTAAAAATTAGATCCACTCAGCTACTTCACTCAGGGCTGTACAAAATGTTATGTCCTGTGCAACATAGTTAGGCCAACCTAAGCCCCACTGTAGAATTCTTCCATTGACCTAGCTATCTTCTCTGGAGGGAGTGGATTACTACAGCAAGGGACTAGGCCTTTCCATTACTGTAGCAAGTGTTTGCACTCTATAGTGCTTGTAGCGTAGACATAGACTTTCTGTGCTTGGAGGCCTAACAAATGAGTAGGGGGAGCGTAGCCAAGACTCTTCCCTTCCCTCCCCAGGCCCACAGGTTTAACAGCAGAGAGTATCAGGTGAGCAGCCCCTGCTCATCTTGACACAGATGCAGCTGCAATCTGAGCAGCCTTCAATTGGCTCATCAGGGAAATAAGTGGGGCATTACGCCCCTTTACATCCCTGCATGGCTGAGTAAGAGCTGTGACAATCTAGCTCTTAGGGCACCATTAGAAACACTACACCAGCCAGTAAGAGTTTGCAATGGTGAGGCCCTTACTCATAGATGCTTGGAGCATTTTCTGATACAATGTATATAAAGAAGCAATGTACAAATAATGTTTTACACCTTAGTATTTACACAGCACCATAAAATGTGCATGGGGCTTTGCAGAACACAGAATAAGACCCAGCCATTGCTCAAAAGATCTAGTGCTCTAACTAGGAACGTGCTTACTCGTCTGCTCTCCCTCTCCATATATATCCCGCTCTTACACACAGCTGTTGGGGGGAGTAATTAGCAGCAACATTTTTTGAACAATTTATCATTTTAAAGTACTATTAATACCATATCAATGGGAGTTTTGCCATTGACTTCAATAGGAATAAGCCATGTATTATGTAATATTTCCCAACTGCTTTGAGTTACATGAACCCAAAGCATATGCTATATTTGTATATTTGGCTTGAGCATTATGTACAGTACACCTGCATATATAAATATATTGCATACTGTATGTACATTATGTATTATATAGCTCTGCTGGCCTGGTAAAAATTAAAACACAGTCATACAAATAAAGCCTCGGGTTTTGCAAGAAGCTAAAAATCTTTTGGTCTCCCACACAATGTCCTATGCATAACATTTCAGATTTCACATCTCAAGTGATGTTTAACACAGAGGAAATTGTGATATTCCTAGGAGGCTCAAAGGAAAATTCAGGATTATACGATAGACATGAGGTGACTTATTAGTAAAACTGTTCTTCAAAGGAACATAGGAACTGGGAGGACTGATGTCATGGGAAAGCCCAGTAATTGGTAAAAATGTTTTTAAAAGTTATCCTTTTCTTTTTCTGCTGTTCAAGAGGAATAAAAGTGTTGTAATAAAGGCTTCCTTTCTGTCTGCTTTGTGATTTAAACATGGCTTCTAATTTTTAGCATTTGCAGTGATTCCGATTTTGCTCCTTATTGGTGGTTTTTCAGCCCCCTTTCCAATGCTGATATAAAAATATTGAAAATAACAGCATGCTCAGCTTCCTGAAGCCAATGCAAGACTTGATGGAATACGTTGCTATGCCAACTAACTGAATATTACATATGGTATACAGACTAAAATCTTTGTATCTCTTGCTACCCTCTATAAAGTTAACTTTCTTAATTTCCACGTCAGAGGGCTTGTTTGTTTGTTGATATTTTTTCCAGAGGAGAGCTATTGGCTAAAGTTTCTGGTATTAGCTTAAATTCTATGGGCAAAATGTGGGTACTATTCCCTTTGGCCGTAATATGAGCACACGTCAATGCTGGAAAGGCAGTTTTGCTATACGCTGGACTTGTGACTGGCTACTGCCTCATGCCCTGCATCTTTGCATGAATTATTCCTGCTAGCAGTAGAATACCAGGCACTGAGCTGTACTGTTATGGGCTGTAAACATACAAACATGAGGTCCTCATGCCCACACTCAGCATGTCCTTCTCTGGCTCCTGTTTCAGAGGCCTATCGAATGCCTTTTGCAAAGACGAGAGGTGAGCCAGAAATAAGGTATAAAAATCCTGCCACATGCTCCCACACTGACTTTGTGGCATCTGCCAATACCCATGATCAGCCAGAATTTGGGCCTATGCCTAGTCATCCTTTTAATAAGAACTGACAGGCCACTGCCTCATTCCAATAGAGTGACTTGTACCAGTAATAGAGTTTATGTAAATAACTCACACCAAATAAGACACACAGGATCCTTTTATGCGACTTGTAAAAAAAAGTGTTGCTTCTGCAAGTTATTAATTGCAAATTCCGTGGTTACTGGATGTCATACAACATTTGAGGTTTTCACTAAATACTTTCATAAACCAAAACAATTACTTTGAATTATTTCATTGGGGATATACTTTAGTCTAATTTTTATTAGGGCTGGTCTACACATGGAGTGATCCAGGAACAACTCTGTGTATAGACAGACACTCTTATTTAATTTCACACCCTACCTTAATCCAAATTAACTTTCAAGTGTAGACAAGACCTCAGTCCTCAATAAGAACCTGATCCTGATGCAAGTAAAGGTGAAGAACTTCATAAATGACATTCATGCTGGTGCAGAGGGGCTTTAGATGGTTTGTGTACCACTCAAGTCTCACTCAAGCCTTATTTTGAAGGCATAAGTGGTGAACAGGCCTTCTACACATTTCATCCTGTGGCCCTAATTAAAAAGAGCATCCCTGTTTAGGACAGCACTTAAGTACATGCTTACAATTACCCATGTGCTTAAATGCAGCTCTGAACCTGAGCCCATGCAAGTAAATGTGAAGTCAGTGAGTCTACTCACATAAGTAAGAATTATTCATGTGAGTGAGAGTTACAGAATCTGGCTCTAATAGGTTGTTGAATTGGTAACAAATGTGTCATTCCTGTAAGTAATCACTTTTCTTAAACCAAACTAATGGTGAGGTTGTTTAGTTTAGAGTGTATACCTAGATTAATTTGGAGCAAAGACTTAGAATGTCAATAGCAATCCAAGAACGACTGCAAATTTGCAACAGTATAGGAGAACTATCACTGACTTTAAAATAATGTGTATACAACCAAGTATGTTCAGAATCGAATGAACTCCAGCCAATGTTAGGACTAGTGTGTGAATTTACAATCCTTGAATAAGGAGCAGAGCAGACCAGGGAAATAACTGGCTCAAAAGAAACTAAAGAGCATATGTAAAATTTTCTAATCTCTTCCCAAATTATTTTTATGGCAGCCCTTTATAAATTATGACTCAGAAATGTCAACAGAGCTTAAGGGAATTAAGCACCCAACTGCCACTGAAATTCAGGCTCCTCTAAAAATCCAAGCCTACATGCTGACTGACAAGTCCACATGAGACCTTTTTTTGGATGGTTTTAGAATAACTTCTTGGTGAGAGTAAAGTTTGGTATTGACCATATAAAATCAAATCTTCTACATTCACAGGATAGTTTACTGGAAGCATTTCTTAGTCCTCCTCCTTCACAGGCAAAATTAATTCACATGGTGGATGTTTGGGTTGACGTCATGTATTATTTGTATGAGAATAGCTGGTGCTTCAGCATTCGAGGCAGAGGTCTGCACACTGGATTGTAACAGCTGACACTACCAAGCTGAATCATTTCCATGGTTAGCTTATCATTGAAAAAAATCATTAACAAGTTAATGATTTTAAAAGAGCTTCAGACCAAAAGAATTTTTGTCAATGTCAGCGATGTTTTATTAACAAATAATTAAAACTATTAATAATTCATTGAAAGCGAGTCTACTTCCTGAAGTGGTTTAAGCACTTCTCGGTTCCTTGCAGTACAAGAATGGTTTTAGATGCCTAAGGGTACGTCTACACTGCAATTAAAAACCCACAGGTGTCCCATGCCAGCCGACTCAGGCTGTGGGGCAGTTTAATGGCAATGTAGACTTCCGGGCTTGGGTTGGAGAGAATCCGAGCTCTAGGACCCTGTGAGGTGGGAAGTCCCAGAGCTCAGGTGGTTGCAACCAGAGCCCAGACATCTACACTGCAATTCAACAGCCCTGCGGCCCAAGCCGGCTGGCACTGGCCAGCCACGCATGTCTAATTGCAGTGTACACAGACCCTAAATCCCACTTAAAGCTAGTGGAACCTAAATCAATGGTGAAAATGTGACTTTAGGTGCATTTGAAAATTCTATCCAGGCACCATGGCCCCAGTAAGTGATATTGCTCACTGATCATGCCACACCACATCTCTTTGGGTTATTTTACTCAGTGGTTGAATTTACTCAGTGGGATTTTCCTTCTCACCCCCTTCTCATGCGGCTGTGACAGAGAGTAGTCACAACTGGCCAAGAGCTTCTTGTTCATTACAAGCAAATCCTGTCTCAGACCTGACAAACTTACTACCCCTAATAAACCACTGTCATGGTATTTATCCATATAATCTCTACTGAAAGCTTGTGACTTACCCATATTCATAATCAGTGCGAGATGTGTGTACTGGTAATATTTAAGGAATAATGTAGCCATAGTGAAAATTATGCTTTTATGGGTTTGGAGTGAAAATGAGCCACCAGAGAATACCTCAGTGATGGCCCATTCAAGTGGGAGGGAGTTGTCACACCCTCCTGGCTAGCTGATCATGTAATGTATTGCTCCATTGTCCCCTGTTGCAACTACACAGAAAAGTCAATAGAAAACCATCAAAGATAAACTACAAACATTGAAGCCAGTTGGAAGTGAAAAGGAACAACATGACGGCAAGGGATCGCCCCCATCTGTGAACAAAGACAGATGCAGTATGTCAGAGGGTGGAGAAAGACTCTCAGTCTATCTCCGTTCCTGAAGAGGCTGGCTCCTTGATGATGAGCGGAGGTGCTTCGTGAGGTGCTCCTGGCTCCTTGAGGCTAGCAAATGCCACAAAGACTGAACTTTGGGGTGAGAATCTACTTTATGAGATAGTAAAGATAACTATTAACAAGCTTAGGCCCTCGCTCGTGGCTTTTTATAGGTAACCATTTGTTTCCATTACTCTGACCTGTTTCTATTTGAATGTCCTCTTTCTTCAAATAGTGCTGTGTATGATACAGGACCAGTGGTCTAAGGTAAAACTGGTAAACTGGGGTGCCCTGCTCCTTTGGGACGAGAGGATTTGGAATTTCTGTGGGTATCCAATGATCAGGTTGGGATACCACAAAGAGACACTATGAAGGGACTCGGAAGCTGGAGTGCATCTGTTGTCAGCCAGCAGGGCTGGCATAGCCCAGAAGGGAGCTCTTGAGTGGCTGACCGGCTGGTTGTGCTAAGGAATTAACACACAGCTGGCACAGGCAAGACTCCCTCAAGCTGGAAGTAGGTGGCAACAAAGTGACCCACAGCCCTGGGTGCCCCAAGAAGTGTCATGAAGGACAAGGGTGGAATGGCCATGTTAGGAATCATCTGTGACACAGTGGGTGGGAGGGAAGGGGGAGAGGCACCATGCTTGACCCCAGAGGTTTGTAGTGTGGGGCCTACTGAGATGGGGCAGAGGAGGAGTTACTACATCTGTGATTACAATGATCTCCTGCCTCAAAACCCTCCCACACTGGGGACACAGACTGGAACAATGTCTGCAACTCTGCAGACTGCCCAGGGGCTACGACAATTAAATTCAATGCCCAGCAAAGTTACATGACTCAGGCTTTGGGTGGTTAAGGGTGAATATAAATATAGTGCAGATCTATCTTATCAGGGATCACACAAAATGGGGCCTTTCAAATTAATTTTCTATTGGTGTATAGTCCTTCCACTACTTCTCAACTTCCCCCCTCCTTTTCACTGCCCCTAGTACAACCCTGAGGTATTTATACCAAAGAACTGTAAAAAAAAGGGTTTTTCTTCCTTTTCTAATATGATTTTATTTTTAGGACTACAATAAGCCAGGGTTAATGTCAATAAAGTGGCATTGTGCACATTTCCCCTACCTATTCCAGTCCTGAGCCTCCTATGTGCACAGACGATTGTCAACTTGGGTATTGATTCTGGGAGGTAGACGGGCATCCATCTTGAAGCAGAGTGAAAAACTCATTTCTGTTGTGCCCTGAAAAGAATTTGAACCCACGTCCCCAAAAGTTCTCTTTCCTCTAATCTCCCATTAACTACTAATGTGTTAACTTCTTGGGACATTCATCAATATGAAGTTGGCACACACTCACCTAAAAAGGGATTTTTTTGTAAACTGCTGTGGAGTAACCAAGTCTAATTTCTGTGCACAGAAATTACTCTCTCCCTCATTTACAAAACATGATACTACAGTCTTTGTGCACAAACACCAATGGCTTCCTGTTCCCAGTGCCTGTCCCAAGCCCAGATAAAGTGGGAGGGTTGGATGATGGCCTGTCAAGCCATCCCTGTAAAACATCTCCAACTTTGACATCTGGAAGAAAAAGAAGTAACGTTTTCTGCAATTTCATCTGATTTGGCAGTTTCATCTGCTACTCACAATAGAAACAAGTTTCAGGATTCATCTAAATCTTCTACTACATTCAGGGGAGTCAGACCGTATGTTCTTCCATAAACCAGAGATGGGGGAAACATCTGATACAAGGACAGCACGTCCATTTCTGCACTGATGTCAGTCTCTGAGGATGAGCTCATGGAATGTTCGATCATTAAAAGCTGTTGGAAAAAACAACTCTCCTGACCGAAGCATTGGAAAGACTGAATGTTGATATATGCAGCACATAGGAGACATGGTGGAATTTGAACACCAAGAGTACAGCTCTGATTCACAGTGGTCTGACCTTTTACTGTTGCATGCCTGTGTACATCTGATGGGCACACTGGTGTTCCTCTGGTTTGTCCCTGAGAACACAAGCCACCCTACTGACTTGGTAGGCTTATTCTCCATGCTTGATAGCTGACATTTTCAATTTGAAGGTAGGACATGTGGTAATTAATAGTGCATGTGCTCCACGTGATGAAAGACCTAATGCTGAAAATGATGCATTTTCTTCATCAAATGATGGTCCTTATTGTATTCTATTGAGGGTTATGCGCATGTGCCCGGAGCCAGAGTTTTTGTAAGTAGTATTGTTCGGCAATCTGCACATGTGCCCTGTGTCACCTTATGGTCTGGTCTGAGGCAATAAAGGGCGTGGCGGGCCACCAGTGTCACCAGTTCCTTCTCTACCACACAGCTGTTGACTCCTGGCACGTGGTGCATGAACATAACCCTCAGTGGAATACAGCTAGGGACCACACATCTCAAAGAACCTTCAGTTACAGGTAAGTAACCTCATTTTGTGCCTCATTTGTAGAGGAACTTGAGTATGTGGATGATATTGTCTTGCTTGGAGAGAGGCTATTCTGGGAGAGCTGCAAAACACTGCACAATCTGTGCAACTTAATATCAACAGTCACAAAACCTAAGCTATGCACGCCTCCAATAAAACGTAAATGAATGACCAACGCTGCATGTAGATGGTAAGGACATTGAATGGGTGAATAGCTTTAGCTATCTAGGTAGTCAGTTGTCAGCAGGAGGTTCCATGACCAAAATCACACATGGGCTTCGTCCTATGTCAATAGCATTTCAGCATCTTCAAAGGCCTCTTTGGGCAGTGGGATGTCTGTGTGACAACTAAGAAAAGAGTGTTCAATACAGTAGTAATGAGAACTCTGCTATATGGAACAGAAACATGGCCATTAAAAATAGCTGAGGAGAAGAAACTAAATAGTTTTCAGTATCAAAAGTTATGGTGTATTCTTAACATGCATTGATTTGATTTTTGTCACAAACAAGGCGATAGTTAGATGATCCCAGCAAGTTGCAGTGTTGCACAAGTTGAATAAGACAACTGCAATGGCAGGGTCATGTCCAATGTGCAAAAGGAGATACGCTTTTACAGAAAGTTTATATAGCTGAGGTTGAAGGAAGTAAAGCACAAGGCCGACTACAAAAGAGGTTGGAAGATGCAATGTTGAGGGACTTAAGAAACCTAAATCCTCCCATGCTGAATTTTGCTGAAGGAAGAAGACTCAAAGGGAAGCATTCAAGATGGAAGTCTATTCTACACGCCACCACAGCTACATTATCAACATGTGAATCTGCTGCTGCACACAGAGCTGCATGAACATATAATGGTTTTATCTGGACAGCCTACTCTGGTGTCTGCTAATGTCCTGAAAGTTGCTAATTAATTCACCACAGCTGCTCTCTCCTTTCAGAGGCCTATCTTGTAAATATGTGGGCTGTAGGGGGTGGGGATCTCAGCGCAATGAAGCATAAGGCATGATACATTATTTTGTCAAATTTTCCTCTGCTGAACTCAACAAATAACTCTAAGAGGAGTCAATGCATAAAAATTGTTTTTCCATGTGTGCACAAGTTCCTTTGTACATAAGGCAGAGTATGTTTATGAGAAATGATGGTGTCAGCACCATTGAAGTGATTCAGTGGTTAGGAATACCTAAGGATTGTCTGCTGTGACATAGAACAGAAAGGTATCCCACACCAGGGATTCTCTTTATTGACCTGGGGAAGTGCTATGGGACAATCACGTGTTTTAGGATTCTTCTCTGCACCAGTGTCAGTCCCAGGACCAGGTACTGGAGCTGTAGTGGTTTTCTCTGCTAATATTTTAGCATAGTAAGTTCACCAATTAGGGTCACAGTGCTAGGAGGACCCAGGAGTTAGTGCAGAATCTCACTGACTTTAATGGCAGTCTGCACAGATGCAAAGGATCTGCCTGCATGGAGCTCCTTGCAGGACTGGGGCCTAGGAATATACACTGTAATATTTGCCTTAGGGCTGGATCTGTTGCCTTTTAAAGGATTGGGGCCATAAATGGTGCCTCTCAAAGGATATCCAAGCACAGGTAGGGAAGCTGGGACGCAAAAGGTTGAATGACTTACCCAAGGTCACACAGTGTGTCTGAGGCACAGGCAGCATGGTGATCAGATACCATGGTGATGAGCACGGTATAAATATCACAGAATAGACCCACATCTCCCGATTCACAGTCCCCTGTTCTACTTACTAAACAACACTGTCTCTCTTGTGGCCATAAAGGACTCTCCCGTAAGTCATGACCTCTCACCATCCTTGTAAGCAGGGACCCCAATTTCCAAAAACTCAGTATCGTCATCAAACAGGGCCCTGTCCTTTTTATCTCCTGGAACCCGGCAAAATCTTCTGAGCTGAAATGAAAAGCTCTGCTCACTCCACTGTAACAGAAGCTGTTGCAATTAATTCTGTCTGTCACTCTGCATGAACGGCAAACAACAGAGGAATTGCAATAAGCATAAGGAGAAACAAAGCAGGAATGGAGCAATATAGCAACTCTATATAAGACTGTTCTTGGAAGCCAAACTTTTTTCTTTTGCAAGTGTTCAAGGTGTGATGTTCAAAATCTGCTCAAATGTGGTTTGGAAGCAGCAAAAAGAGTGTGTACATCAAAGGAGGGGTTTGGACAGCCAAGCTAGTTGATTGCAATGGTTTTTTAAAAAGTAAACGGACTTAATGACATATCGGATAAAGTGTTTTTCATGGATCGCCCACCTTCCGGCCAACCGACCCCAAAGCATATTGCCTGCCAATGGCCGGTGTTCTAACACATGAGCACACATGCAGAAGGAGCATATGGCTCCCATACCTACTATGGTTCAATAGAATACAACGTTACAGATTCTGAGCTCCTGTCTGACATCTGTGCACGTTGCATGCACAAAGCAATGCTATACTCTTTTTGGCCAGAAGACAGAAATGGCTCCTTGCTATTTTACATTTATGTAACCCCCTAAACATAGCACACAGGGGCCTTTAATGCCGACAATACTGGTCGGTGATTCTGGGGAATACAGCTGTAGCTGACGTAGGGCTCATACCGTGCTATGAGTCTGAATTCCAGTGCAGGATGCTGAATTCTTTCAGGCTACTGAATGATGTGCACTGTGCTGATTCACTGGCAGCAGCCCAGGAAAACTATGCTGACATTACCCATTGGAGCCTTATGTAACTGCCAGCATCATCTGGCTGTGCGCTGAGCTGCAGTGCCTTGAAGGGACTGTGCAGAGACAAGATATAAACTTCACTAATGTATCAAAGAATGGAATTCATTAACTCTGGCTAAATTGCATCGGTGGGGTTAGTGGTGTGCAAACAGCACTCCCAGAATTGAATACCCACCGAGGAGGTTGCTCCAACGGCTCAGCACGTGATAGGATTCTCTCCCTATGACATGCTCAAAAGGAAAGGGATTAAGGGGTAGGGTAAATCCTTACAGACTGAACTGTGCTATCTATAGATCAACAGCTGGCTTGGATCATTTTACAGTACACGTGGATGGGGAATATTAGAATCAACACAAATTAGCCATCAAAAAGGATGTGCAGACTTATGATATCAAGATTTTATTGTGGCTTATAATAGCGGGCAGATCTCTGCCCTGACTTACACCCTGGACACTATAAATCAGGGCAGAATTGGTTCCCCTGCCTTTACAACAGCTGATGATATTCAGTAAATAACTCTAAATTATAAAAGCTGGGGCTGGCCTTTAAAGAATTCACAAGGAGACTCCAAAGCCTCCATTGCCCCCCGTGCAGGGACAAAGTGCAGTCTTTGTTTGCTCCTGAGCAAGGGGCTGCTCCCTGCTAGTAGTGTCTGGAGTGCAATGGGAAAGGGAAAAGGCAGGGGTATGGCCCCACTCTCCCTCAGTAGGATGGCTGCAGAAAGAGAACGGTGCCCTTCTAACAGATTGAGGCAGTGATCATGTTCTTCTTGCCCATTAGGGAGGCATCGGACCTACTGGAGTACAGAATTCCTTTACCCTACAGAGATCTCCAGCAGACAACCCTTAGGCAGGCACAATGCTTCCCAAAGATCCCCTGGAGTGAGGCAACTGCACCATCTCTAAAGTGAGACTGGGACATACTGGCACAATCTGGCCCAATGCCTTTTGTTCCAATCCCCATGTTAACTGACAAGCGCAGGCCTGTGTTCTAAAGAACAACACTCAGAGTCATACCGCGTTTCAGAGCTCTGGAGTCCTTTGGAGTCGTTTCTACTGAAATTTTATCTGAACGCTAAAGTCCGCAGCAGTTCTGCAAGGTGGATCCTCAGCTAACGTGCATTGGCCTTTTTCCAGCGCGAGTCACGGCCTTTCACAGCAGCTAAGGAGCTGGTGGTACGTTTTTATTAATAGCCGGAGTTCTTCAGATCATTTTTGGATAAGTAAATAAAAAGGGTGAGAAGGTGGCAGAAGTGGAGGGGAAAGAACTTACTGTATTCAAAGGCCTAGAAAAGAAGGTTGTCTGCAGTGTTCTTGTCGTTGTGCTGCTCCCGTGCCCCAGAGCTGAGGAAGAGCTTTATGTCAGCTCAAAAACTTGTCCCTCTCACCAACAGAAGTTGGTCCAGCAAAAGATATCGCCTCCCCCACTTTGTGTCTAGAAAAGAAGGCATATTCAGAGTGAATTAACTGTTTATCCTAATCGTATCTTTCTGTGTTGTTCCTTGCAAAATCAATGCGAACCCTTGGGGTACGGTGCTTCCCTTTTGGGCTGCAGTGGCACTGGATTCTGATCCTCAAGCTGGCTCTGGGGGAATTACCCAAGGGGAGGGGAGATCGTCCTGCAGCAAATAGACAAGTCACTGGCTCCCACACTGCCCTCCTCCTTGCTGCTGGTATGGATGCACAGCCAAGATGAAAGGTTGTGGGTGAAGGCATGGTCAATGCTTCCCCATATCTCACTGATTCCAGACTGCTGTATTGGGCCCTTGGGCCTCTGGCAACCAGGGTAGCTTAGCAGGTTGCCCCAAGTTACACCATGGAACTGGTCCAGAACCCAGTCAACCCACGATCAGGGGAAGTGCAAAGGCATCTTTTGCATACGCTCTACTGCACAGTCAGCCCCTTGACTATAGACAGGGATCTAGGTCTTCCATCTTATTTGTTTGGAGTTTCTATTTCTCCTGCAGATTATTGTGTTACTGTGCTATGAGCAAGTTTATCACTAATGAACCACAGCTCACACAATTTAAGTAGTTTTTGTGCTAATTGGTGCATGCTTTGCAAACAGAAAATAAAGACTTGAGACATTAAAGAGCCAAGCTGAGGGCCCAATCCTGAACTTTGAACTAAATCTGTGTGCAAAAGAAAAAAAAAAGAATGTGGCTGTGCAGTTTGTGTCTGATCCAAAGAATGATGAGTCACTTCAGTTCTAAATGAACGCGCCAGGACTCAAAGTTTAGCACCCAGCAGGACCAGGCACTTTTTGGGCCTGAAGGTTCAGATCATAGTCAGGATTATTTTATTAGGTGGACTCAGCTCAAATCTAAGGAACAAGCTTATCTCCATTACCACTCATGCTGGCAGTCTTAGCAGACAGCCAAGGACTGAAAGGCCCATGGAGAATGGACTTACTTCTCACCCCTAGAGACAAGTCGATCAAGTCAAGGTTGGAGACACATTAACAGGGCAGTATGGGAAGCTTTTCTGTGCAGTACCCATAAACTGTACGAAGCATAAATAGCAGATTTCAGTCTGGTGGGCTGTCAGTCTGGCACAATGTTCTTTTTTTAAAATATTTGGGTTTTTTAATGGCCTGTCCCACAGTTAAACAGGATTGTCTCATTAGTCAGCTGCAGCAACACAAAGACTGGAAACAGAGTGTTCCCACACTGATGATTGTCCATTACATCACAGAACTATTGATACAAAACCCGCCCTGCAGCTGCCACACTCCACTCCACCCTCCAAATGCACACACATCAAAAATAATTGTAACAGCAATGGAACCATGATATCACGTGCTCTGTCAAAACCATATTGCCGCAATCTAAGATTATTTCATACAGATGTATATCACCTACTGTAATAGTCAGGAAGCCCAGTAACAAGCTGGATGGCTCAGGGGAAAGGAACTGGTTTATGAAGCCTTTTGTCACGAGGTCATTGGCTTGAATCTGGCCCATGCCACAATCCCAAATGTTACCACCACATGATAGCTGTTTGATGGCCGTGAGTCTCAGTCCAGTTCCTTGTTAACAATTGTCCACATAAATAAAACCACTTTTGGTCATCTTAACAGCCAGGCTAAGGATTAAATATGCCAGGAGATTCAAGTATCCTTTTGCCGACATAGGTGGTTCGTGCAGAACAGGACTGCGGCATATTAATGGAAAAGCTTGTGCTGTTGTTGCCCCGTTCTGGATCTAGATGATTCCGTCTCCTGAGCCATCAGTCTGGCACTTGTCATTGAGCAGTCTCAGTAAAATAATCCTTGAATATGAAAAAAAAAAAGAATGAAGTGTAACATCTGCTGAATAGCCAGAGATAGGATGTCATTCGGTTTATCTGGCTATTCAGAAAATTACAGAGTTCAAAAAAAGATCAATCAGTACATGTGAAAAATACTTGACTAAAGGCTTTGGACTTCTATTTAGAGAGAGCAAAGCAGCAACGCTGCAAGTTTTCCTCAACACTGACAGGGAGAGAGCACCTTTAAGCATGTGTCCACACAGCCCACAGCAGCAAGCCCCCAGGCCAGGTCGACGGACTCAGGTTAGAGGGGCTCCCACCAGCGCTCTGAAAATAGGTGTGTAGACAGTGCTCTGAAGTTCTATCTCAGGCTCTAAAGCGTATGTGTATGAGGGTGGGGGGGAGGAGATGGACTTCAGAACCTAAGCTCTAGCCTGAGCCACAACCTTATAGCACTGTCTACGCACCTGTTTTTAGAGTGCTGGTGGGAGCCCTGCTACCCCAAGTATGTTGACCCAGGCTGGAACACTCACTGCCATGGGCTGTGTAAACATATCCTAAAGGAGTCCAATCTCACACCCACTGAAGTCAATGGGCATTCCTTCATTTACTTCAATGGGTATCGAATAAGGCCCAAGGTGAGACAGGCTTCAGTCTCCATGCCTACTCAATGCTTTGCCTTTCCTACAACAGAGGTGCCAGTTGTGGGGCTAGTTTTCTCTTCTGAAGAAAAACCAAGATGCATCATGTTCTGAGCAGAGCAAGCCATTTCTACGCTTTGGAATGCCATCCTCCATGGACCATCAGAAATCAACATGCTATTCACAAAATGCCACATCACCAGGGACTTATGGTAGAATCTGCAGCCAGACAGTTGCTCCTACAAGTTTACTTCAGCAAGTAAATATATAGATAATAAAAAGGATGGTAGGGTTATATCCTTCCTGATATACATATATATAAATATATATAAAGTTAATATACGTAATATATATATATAAGCCACGTATATTAACTTTATTTAGCTAATAAGAATGGGCCTAATCCTCAGCATCTGCTTCTCTCATAGGCTCAGCTGTCAGAACCAGGCCCTGTGTCTCACAAATGAAAATACTGTAGAATTGATTGATCTGACTTTTGCTTTGCTGCTTTAACCTGCACCAGACTGTCCATTTTTCTTCACCTCTCCAAGATTTAATAGCAGCAGTGCTGTAGCCATGTCCCATGCAGCTAAACCTTCATTATTTTTACAAGATATACCACACGACATTTATTACTTCAGTATTATCAGTCATAATTGTAACTCTATTTTGATAAGTAAATAAAACTAAGGAACAGAGTCCATTTAGTGATACATTATCCTCCTTTATTGTTTGCTCTCCAAGTCACAGATTGAGTAAAATGCAATGCGCCTCCAGCCATTAGTGTGAATCAACAAAGTTCTACTGTTTATATTAACTTCCATTCATGCCCATATTGTTCCATTGTCTCACCAAGAGCATTCAAAGATTAGAAGAAAGTTGACAGCATTCTTCTCACTGCACATAAGGTTTCACATATCAGCAGAGAATCTACAATAGTTGTATGTCATGGACAATAGATCATCCTGACTACATAAAACGCACTAGCGAAGTCAGTACAAACTAAAATTTCAAACAGACAATGGCTTGTTTATACTGCTCTATATAGCATACACTGAAATGTAAGTAAAATATTTATATTCCAATTGATTTATTTAATAATTATATGGTAAAAATGAGAAAGTACGCAATTTTTCAGTAGCAGTGGGCTGAGACACTTTTTGTATTTTTATGTCTGATTTTGTAAGCAAGTAGTTTTTAAGTGAGGTGAAACTTGGGGGGTACGCAGACAAATCAGACTCCTGAAAGGGGTACAGTAGTCTGGAAAGTTGAGAGCCACTGATATACAGAACCATCCAAAATACTGCACACAGAGCTGTGGTTTGGCTGTTGTGTATCTTTCCTGTGTGGCTACGTTTCTCTCACTATTAGTTAACACACACACATGCGTACTTGGGCTCAGCTAATCAGGCTTTAAAGAAAGGTATTATATTTTCCTTTGAGGAGCATTTTGTAGTAAGACTAAGTTTTGGTCTATGTTGATTTAAGAAGGTTGATTATTACCAAGTTTTCAGTTCAATTCAATGAAGCTCTCTTGGCATGGCAAGATGCACAAATGTTGGCAAAGTGCAAAATAAAGAGATGGACCCCCTTGGGTATCTATTGAAGCAGAAATAGGTAAGCCCTGTCCAGGAAAGGGCTACAGTCTTTGTTGAGGGGTTTATCCTGGGTGTCCATTTGTCATTACTGTCCATTCCTGATTTGGTGCCAGGATGCTACACTTAAATCCAGTCACAAATAATTGTGACTATATGAGACTTTCCTATCAGCAGTTTCTGGAACATTAAGGTCTGAATCCAACTCCCATGAAAATCAATAGCAAAAGCCCCATTGACTTAATTTGGGCCCTATGTTGCAGTCCACATACAATTCTTTCTAATTCAGCTCAGTCACTAGCCAATTGTAATATCTATGAGAATTTTTAAATGGAGCATATCAGCTTTCCTTCTTACACTGGCACTGCCTCAGACACTTGCCACCATTTTTATTTAATTAGCACCACAATTGTATTAACACCACATTTTTATATTTAATTATGCTTAGGCACTATCCCAGCTACAACATCTTGTTTTGTGTAATTAGCTCTCCACTTTAATACAAATTAATCTCACCAGAGAATGGCACCAGAAATAGAGAAAAAGAAGAGACCTAATTTAATGGAATATCATCAAATAATGACACATATCTATCCTTAAGATGTTGTTAGACAACAAAGTTAAGTAATAAGTGGGTAAAGTAATATCTTTCATGCATCAACTTCTGTTGGTGAAAGAGAGACGCTTTCGAGCTACACTGAGCTCTTCTTCAATAAAAGATATGACTTCACTCACCTTGTCTCTCTCACATCTTGGGACCAATGCAGCTACAACAACACCAGGAACACCATGTTTTTAAACATGCAATTTTGGGGTCTAGTTATCTCTAAAGGGACATCTTATTCAGCTAAGATGTCCCATCAATTTACTCACACAAGGAAGGCCTGCAGAGTTGGAATTTTTTAAACAACTTTATAATATTATTATTATTTCTTATTGATACAGTGCAAAGAGTTAACTTTGCCTCCTGCTGTATCAGTCAATTTAATCTGAGGAGAATGGGAAAAAGACTGGTTGCTGTATCTGGTAAACATTCTCTTTACCAGGGAGCTTCAGAGTACCTCTAATAGCCCTTTCTCACTTTAACTGCAGTCACAGGGAGTTTAAGGAGCATTTAGATTATTTGAAGTGACTGGGTATGCAATCTTTATGATGTTCATTTCAACCCCAAGGTTTGTTTAGTGTTTGTCTCTCCTCCAAATAAAAAGCAATGAACCTGAACCACTAACTTTTTTCTCCAATTTGATCATGGGAAATACAGCAAGACACAGCTAATTCCTGCAGGAAAAAAGTAAACTTTGCTTATCATCTTTGTTTGCACCATGTACTTAGAATTGAGCAAATAATACAAAAGAAGAAGTGGTTTTGAATGAATATTTGCTTCAGTTATGTTTGCACTCCCTCCATTTTGCATATATATTTGAATTAACGAGTTCTACCAGCAAAAACATTTGTGGATAGAGAATGTGAAAGTTAGACACAAGCGTATGTACATGAAGTGGTTGCACATTCACCCAATCATAGAACAGAGACAATGTGGAATGACTCATCTGACCATTCATTATTAAATAACACATCTTGATTTTTGAATATTGGGCAATCCAGAATGCAAACATTCTGACAAGGTATGTGTTGAATAAATTTGAAGATATTATGATCTGCCTGTCTATATCCCATAAGAGTTCTCGTCGACGCAGCGCTACGCCACTTGAAGGAGTGGTTTTACAGCGTTGACTTCTGGATCAGAGTGGGTCTTCACTGACTGCTCAATCGAACCAGAAAGGTCGATCTGACGGCGGCGACTTTGCCGCTGTCAGTGTAGATATACCCTCTTAGTAGTAGTCCACTAGCGTTACCCTCAACCGGCCAATCTCAGTTTTGATCCACTGACCTTTTCCTGGTTGCCCTCAGAATGCAGCATTTGAGGAACCACATACTGGGAGTATTAGGCATTTAGGAGAGGAGGAGGCAGTGACGAACCCTAGGTGTCCGGCGCCCAGGGGCCAATGCTTGCATTTGCGCCCACCCGCTCCAGCGGCGGCAGTGGTGACACAATGCCCTGCGGGTGGGGCGGAGTCTGTGGGCCTGTTTCCCGCTCTTCCCCACTTCTCCCCCCCTCTGCTGCAGGGGGCAGCAGGTGCAGCTGGGAGTGGGAGTGACAGGAGCAGATGGCCCTGGACTGCCCGGCAGAAGTGGGGGTGGGAGCATGATGGGCTCTGATCCCCGTGGCTCCTTCGTTGCACCCAGTATGGGGCAGAGGGGCCAGGAGTACGCTTGCTTCCCCCATAGCAGGAACCCTCAGCCACCGGCAGGCCTGAGCTGGGATCGGCACGGCCACCAGACCCTGGCCACCTGTGACAGCAGGGGGTGACTCCTCTGAGGAGTGCCCAGCCAGCACCTCCCCCAGGCCGGGCTCAAGGGCATGACTCCCTGCCCCCCTCCTCGGTACACCACTGGGAGGAGGTTTTTGGAGACATCTATCTTGTTCGAAGTTGTCCACCTACTGAAAGAGCTGGAAAATCACTGCTGTAAATAACTTGTGGGGGACAAACCTCAGAAGTTCAGCTCAGATATTAATCCAAACCTCTTCGTTCTGCCAAATCATACTAGAAATTTCATAACAACAAGATTTGTGGTGCTTCCTGACTGATCAGAAATACAGCAGGAACAGTTTCTCTCCCACTATTATTTTGTCATTTCTGTTTCTGGTTCCAGCCACAGCCTGGAACTCAGAGGAAAACAAAAATGGAAAATAAAGGGAAATAAATGGAACATATTAATCTACATTTTCAAACAAACATCAAAACAGTTCTATAGCAGTAAAGTTGGGCAAATATTGATTTTTGTTGGTTTGGTGGCCGAAACCAAAACAATTTCATTTCAGGTCCAATGAAAGGTAACTTTTTTGTTTTTGTTAAATCTAGCTAAATTTCTACACAAAACATCATTTTAGAAAAAAACATCAAAATAGTTCATTTAGAAAATATAATAAGAAAAAATTTCCACTTTTTGGGAAATTTTTCTCCCTTTTTTCCCCAACCAAAACTATTAATTCACAAATTCACATTTAATTTGGCAGTTTCTGTTGACCTGAAAATGCATGTTTTCAGCAAATAAACTATTCACCAAAAATCTTTCACTCGTCTTTATATAGCAGATAACAGTGCCCAGACTGATGACAAACAGGGATGGAGGAGATTACAAAAAATCAGCTGGACCAACAAAACAATATAGGTGAATAAATATTGGGCCATAATCTCACAACCTTTTGGAGAATTCTTCTGGGTAAAAAAAACCCCCAAGATTAATTTACTTATGCAAATTATAATGTTTACACTTTAGCTGGTAACGAAATTATCTTTAATCCTCTGTTCACAAGCCAATCAGATTGAATTTACTGGGCATTTAACAACATACTTACCTTGCACAGACATAAGTCAAAGGAAATGTCAAAGAACTAACAAAAGTAGCGTTTTCCCTGACATTTTTCAGGTTTTTGAGATAGCTGAACATAGAAAACAAGACTAGGGAGAAATCTGGTCATACCATGCAGGCACCATGATATCCCCTATATAGTCATCTTTTGGGTTTACCTGTTAAAGACAGCAGCTCTAGAGGAAAAATTGACAATCTGCAGTTTAATTAGTGATATGTGAGCCTCAAAAGTTTCGGAGAGTCAGTTCAGTTTGGAAAAGTACCCCATATGTTCCAAGCAGGGATTCTGCCACCCATTCTGCCGCCATATGCCTCTCTGAAGGCACATAAGATCTGTGAACAGCTGCAAAGGACCAATGGTGAATTCCCCAGCACAGGCACTTCACTGGGCCACCACAAGTGCCCATGTGCCAAGTCCTGGTGTGGGAAGCCAGAAAGGTGCAGGGTTGTCACACACTCCAAAATGTCCATTTAACTTGTGCCACAAGCCATTGGCAGTAGTAGGGAGGCTTCTGTAATTCAGTGCATCCCCAATGGGCTGCAGAAGTAATACTGTAGGCAGAAGGAGCGTTTCTTCCTCCAGAGTAGCCTACAATCAGGAAAGACTTAAACCCACCTTTGTCCTCCCCCACCTCCTGGGTCTGTGCCAGAATTTGACCTCAAGTGCATATCTGCAGGCCTGCCAATAGGGAGGGGCAAGGGGGGGGCAATTGTCCAGAGGCCTGGGCTGAGGGAAGGATAGATACGTATCGTCCTCTCCTCCAAACACCCCTGAGGCCCCTGATGCTTGCACTCTCCACCCCTCCCCTGAGCCAAGTTTATTTATTATGCGCCATGCAGGTTCCCAGGCAGGCTGAGGAGGTGGTATCTGTTACTCAGCTTCCCAGGTTCATCAGTAAGCTGCCTGGAGAATCCAAGGGACCCAGGAAGCTGAGTAGCAGACACTGCCTTCTCAGCAGCCCAGGAACCTGCATAGCACATAATAAATAAGTAAAATCCTCTGGCGGAAGCACACTCGGACCTCAGCTGTCCCTTTCTAGGGGGGCCATGGACTGTTCTGCCCTGCCCGGAATTGCTGTAGGTGGGCCTGCTTATCTGAACCTCTTAGGTCTGCACAACTTTCCCGGGAAATCTTACAGGAATAGCATTTTTCTGTCTCTTCTCTTCCAAATTGGAACCAGGGATTGCTGAAGTGCATGAAGATGGACACTATAGGGAGAGTAAAGGTTTTTTTGTGGTTTGGTTCAAGATACACTTGAGGGCCGAATTTTATTGGATCAGATTACCTCTAGTATGAAATGCACACTAACTGTATTTTGCACTGTAATTGTGCTATGTACCTAGACATTTATTTGCACTGTATGCGTTTACATGAGCATATCTGCTCAGGACAATATTGTTACACTGATGGACTAAATTACAAATATAGTTCAACAAAGAGCTAAAATGCCAAAGTTACACAATGTTTACAGTGGAGCTGGTGTCCCTACAGGCCAGATTGACCCAGCACCTGCACAGGTCCACATGACTGGAAGAGCACAAAGGGTTTCTCCCCACTTGTGCTGCCATTCTGGAGCCCGTGACAGTTTCAGTCCCAGTGGCCTGTGAGCATAAGACTGATCCAGGCTAGTGCTGCTACTATCCAAAAGGGGTGGGAGGAGATGAGGATCTAACTCTCCTTCTCCGCTACCTGGGCACAATGAGGAGCACATACTGCATCATATTTACGTGTAGAAGAGCTTTTCTGCACTGGTGATTTGCTCTCTTTACAACCATTGATGGTCTAGCCAAAGGGGTAGCTGCACCAATGTACACTCCTAGCACAGACAAGCAAAATCACTATAAAAACACCACAATTTGCATCTGTGTGGATAACCAGCATTGCAAGAAGGAGCACTGTGCAAAACATGACTGATAGCAGTTTACCCTATCTACACTAGGGGTTTGCTGCTGCACCTGTGGCTGGCCCACAGTAAAAGAAATCTCCAGGGTCGGGAAGGTGTCTGTATACTAAGCACCAGTTCTTCCCTGCTGTGCGTGTGCATTTCTAAGGATAAAACATTAAGAACCAACTTTTAGATCAGAAGCCTGCCAGCAAAGGGAGCATCTGCTAACTTCATATATTTGTCATCCCAAAATTGACACATATGTTTCCAAAGATGCCTCCATCTTAAAGATTTCTTTTTAACACATTAAAAGCTGTCCCAGTTAAAATCCCATGTTAGCACTCTCTGCAGAGAATGGTTGATCACTTCAGTAATAGCCTGAGTTACTCTCAAGATTAATGACACAGTCGTTCAGTATTGTCCACTCTATTTGTTAACGAGTTTGTTTTGGAACTAATAAATATGGGGAAGAAACCTATTCTCCAGAACAGTGTTTCTCAACCTTTTAAGTAGCAGGTACCCCCTAACTTCTGAAAATTTTAATAAGTACCCCAACACTCAATTTTCCACTCTGAGAAATACAATCTTTTTCCTCTTTACCAGTGGACGACTGTATTTCTCATAAAGCAGGAGAGTTCTGCAGTGCTGTGTGGCTGTGACAGATCACAAAACCCCGTGTTGTTTCTCCCTCCTTATAGGAGCAAAGGTCAATGCCAGCCTATCACTATGGTCTGATGGCAGGGTGAGGTGCTGTTCTCTTCACACAGGCGGGAACTCGTGAGGTCTGAGCAGGCACTAGCAGCCCACCAGAGTGGATAGCAGCGCTCCCTATGGCTGTCCCTAGGGGGGTGTGGGCCTGGGGCAAATCACACTGTGTGGGCCCCCCCCTAAGATTTTTATACTGGTAAAATCTGGGGCTGTCATAGTTGTCAATTTCACTGCTCAGCTAGAGCAGGTGTCTAGTGTACCCCCAGAGGTACGCGTACCATAGGTTGAGAAACTATGCTCCAGAACACCACTGTAGGAGATAGAATTAGAATGACATCAAGTGGCTTTCAGCAAGACTTTGTGCAGAATCTGTGTAAACATTCATACTGCAACACAAATTATGCAGTCCCGCTCTCCATGAAATCAATGGACGCTTTGTCACTGAGTTCAAAGGAAGCAGGATTGGGCCCTGTCTGAACTGAGCTATGCAAGAATTTCCATTATACAGGAAATGCTGCAATTCCAACATTTGCAAATCAGAATAAAAACATTTTAAATTTTCTCCAAAACAAAGTTAAAAAAACAACAACATCCTTTTCAGCCAGTCAAAATGTTGCATTCTATAAAACCAAAGTATTTTATTTCAATTGCAACTTTTTTATTTAATGTCATAATTTGGAATATAAAATAAATTTCAAAATGAAAATCAGTTTCAAAATGACCAAAATGTTCCATTCCAACAAAAGTTAAGACCTTATCAGAACTCTTCATTTTGATTTTTTTTTCCTAAACAAAATTATATCAAAATTCTCACAAATCATTTTGATTTTGACAAATCAGTATTTTCTGATGGAAAAATGTTGCACTGGAAAATTTTCAACCAGCTCTAATTATGACTTATTAGGTCACACTTTATATTAAAGGGTACATTTATAAATAAAGAGTTAATAAATGATCAATAGATGTTATAAGCATGTTACAGTATACATGAGTAGTATATTTTATAGATGGTTATACACATATAAGTAGAAGGTGTTATGAATATTATAGGCAGCCTCTTGATCGCTCAGACTCTACAGCAATTAACCATTTATTAAAACATCATTTATTAACTATTTAAACTTAGTTTATTTATAAATGAACCTAAATATAAAGTATGACCACTTATATTAGATTTCCACAGCACCACGTTTGCATAGCATGTAACAGAAAAATAAAAGCTATGGGGCCTAATGCTATTGTGTCACTCTAGTTTCACACTAGTGTAAAACCAATGTTGTCACACTAATCAGACCCCTAGTCCCTGCCTAGAAGCTTTTGCAATCTCACTTATATAAGACAGGACATGACACAGGACGAGATGACAAGCAGCAAGGGGGTGGTAACGGGAGGGAGATTAATGCACTAGAAGGTCAGGAGGTTGCTTGTTTTCACATTGTCCAACTTAATGTACTGTTTAACAGCCAAGGCAGCAAAAACAAATAACCTGTCAGGCTGACTTTTTAGTTGTCAAGACCTGGCTAAAGCGGTGTGACGTGGTCTGTCCCCAAGCGGTGACCGATATGGCAATTTCCTGTAATATCTTTGGGCAGGCTTACTGTATTAAGTGTATGGATCATTGTGGGCCAGGGACTGTAAGTAATTCCTTTGCAAAAAATGACCACAGCTCCTCCAGTAGGAAGTAAGAACAGAAGCGGGTGATTAGGCAAATTCACTGAGGCTGTAACACCTCCAGAGAAGTACCACCACCTGGAAAGGCTAGCATATACTAGTTCATACTGGATTCTCCAGAGACCAGCAGACAAAGAAAGGACTTTTGGATACACAGTCTGGGTTTAAATTGATTCAGGGGCTACTTTCTGATCCAGCAAACGGACAGGACCTTCAGTCTAAGGGGAGCCCCTATCTTTCCTGGGAAGGATTGGAAGGATTTTGGCCGACAGAGGCCCCATAAAACTGAAGGGTGATCTCTGGTAAGCTTTTAGCACCTATATAGTTTTTTATTGTTTTTAATATGTTTTCTCTGTAATGCTTTCATTGTAAGAATAAATGTGCTTGCTTATAAAGGGCTGTGCAGTAACTTGTGACTGCTGGCAATTATGCTGTTCATAAGCCTTTGAAGGAAAAGCACAGCACTGGCCTATTTAAGCATTCTGGCTTCCTGGGAATATAACAGTGTAGGCAGGGAGCTCTGCAGCCTGGAAAAACCCCGGTCAGAAGGGCGAGAGAGAGATGAGTCTCCGCCCCAGAGAGGAGATGGCTGAGAGCACAGCATGGGTGCCCTTGGTGGACCACAAGAGGAAAATAGAGGTGCAGTTGCTCTGCACTGTTGGGACACTTCTTAGGGGTACCCAGGTGTGATGGGTTATACAAACCACACAATGGGGAACAGAGGCTTAAGGAGAAAGTCTGGGCCCCGGAGGCTCCACCCAGCTGCATCTGTTAGGCGACCTGGAAATGGAGGTGATGCTTACAAGGGCACAGCACAACTCAGTCAAGGTGGTCGGTGCATGGAAGCTGACCTGCACTGGTAGCTTCTGTAGGGATACAGCGGGACTCCCATGCTGTCCAGAGCAGACCTTAATATGGAGCTGCAGGCTGCTGCTGGAAAGACAGCAGAGTGCCTGCCTGTGAGTGGAAGGTGAAGATGCTCTGGACCCCTTTCAGCTGAATACGCGTTTGCAAGTCAATAGCCAGGCCCCCAAAGGGCCACTGGAGAGGCCGGGGGTGTGGTAGGAAGTGGGTCAGGGAGCAGGGTTGGTGAGACCCTTGCCTCCTAGGTGAAAGATCCAGGGTGTCTGTTTGCACCCCGAGATATATCAGAACAATCCATTGTCCTTATTCATAAACAGGCTGCCCCCCACTGATGGTTTTTTCCCTGTATACTCCTTTCTTTTACATTTCACAATCTCTTAATAAGCATGAGGTGCAGTATGCAAATAAGCATACACTGTGAGGCACAAAATACACAGTGATCAGACAGGGAGATAAGTGTCTGTTACCCCCTTCCTGAGGGGAATCTCTCTGAGACATGTCACCTCCACGTTACCCACCTTAAGAACATAATTTTCAGTACAGATACAGAGGGGTAGCCGTGTTAGTCTGTATACAGCAAAAACAACGAGAGTCCTGTAGCACCTTAAAGACTAACAAATTTCTGCGGGCAGAAGCTTTTGTGGGCTGCATCTGATGAAGTGGGTTGCAGCCCATGAAAGCTTCTGCCCGCAGAAATTTGTTAGTATAGATACATAATTTCTTAAATATTATCTGTACACACATTTTGCAGTGATTATGATGACTAGTGGGAGAGACCTCACATGTATCCCTATAGTGAATTATTATGCATATCTCCAACACAGGGGATCCCTGTAAAACCCCTGTGCCTCTACTAGTTGGCACCAGGGGATCCCTAGATCACAACTGTGGCACAAGTAAATTTAAAAAAAAACATTTGTTTTTTAAAGATAGAGGAAAATTCCAGACTGTCTGTCCTGGAGTCTAAGTTCATCCACACAACAAGAAGAGTAAGTGCAGTGAGCATGCAAGCTTACACACATCACCTTGATTCAGATGGACCATCACTAAGAGAGAAAGGGCAATCCGGTCTCTGTGGTTATTTCAGTCTCTGGATGCTTCTTTGCTGCCAACCAGGGTGTCAATTAGTGCTTGTGATGATGACATTTTTTGTGATGTGGATACTGACAATTAGAACTGAGACTACCAAATTTCACGTAGGTCACTCAACAGCCAGGAGACAGCTATGATTTGAATTTCTACCAAAATCGGGCCGATCATGAAAACCCCACACATGTGGTTCTTGCTGACCCATTGATTTCTGTTGGACTGCTCATGTGAACTGCAGGATTGGGCTCAAGAATTAGATTTCAATCAAAGCCTTTACGGGTGAAATGCTCTGTTTCCCATTAACAGTCCCCTCAGCCATCCAGACTCCTTTTTGAACACCGTCTTTGTTAACAGATTTCAGAATGTGAAAGAATGCTGTGTCCAATGTATAACGTAACATCCAGCACTGCATATACTGCTTTAACTTCTTTTATTAGATTTAAAGCTCCAATAATATCCTCAAACATTTAGATATTTCTAATATGGAGAGCAAGCTCCTCTCAATCCCCCTTTCAAATTTTCGGTCACAAAAGTGAAAACAAAATATTACTCTCTGCATAGCAGACGCTGTGACTTGAGCCGTGAAGCCTTAGAGACTGCTGAAGTTCAGCTGTTAAGAACACCAATTTCCTACTCAGGAATACCATGCAGAAAGAGGCAAAGATAATCTACAGCACAATTTATTGCCCCAGCACAACCTTCTCAACTCCAGGCACAACCATAATTATTGGTGAGAAAGGCACTGTCTGTTTGCAGCATAATAATGATTTACGGTGCAGTCCCCTTCACGATACAAAGCCTCTTAGCAGTCATAAATACAGGGTGCATATGTTCTGAAGTAAAGCTTGTAAGAACACAAGCCAGTTAAAGGGATATTTTACATGAAGAAGTGGTTTTTCTTCCATTACATGTACACTGTCCAGTCACAGCACTCAGAGATCTCGACACACATCCAGTTAAAAAACAGCCATGATTATGAGACAGAAAAGATTACATCAAAGTAGAAGATTTATCGTTTAAGATATCCCAGTAGGTGTTTCTGGTTTGCAGAACAAGAGAGGACTTTTCTGTATTAGAAATGTTGGACTGATTTAACTAAATCAATTTAAAGTAGGTCTTGTTACTTAAAGTAGGGGCAAATCCCAAAAGTAGACACACTTAAGTTGATTCATACCTTGCTTAAAATGGTTTAGGTTAGTATTTGTAAGTTAACAAATGTAGCTAAACAAATGTAAGCAACGGTTATAGCAGTTTAAGCGCATCTACATTACAGGTTTGCTCCAATCTGAAATTGCTTTAGATAAACTGGTGTATTATTTCCAATATAATCAAGATCAGATGTTATAAAAGCGACTAATGTGAACACCATTTTCAAACTGCTGGAAGCCCGGAGACATTTGGAACTCAGAGTTCTATCTATTGCTAAAGATGGATAGATTGTAAAAGTCACTGTCACACTTTAAAACAAGAATACTGCTGTATTAAAAGTAGGTATAATAAATAGGGATACTGATGCATTTCATGAGATGCAAAGCTTAAAGTAAGAGGTATAATTAAATTGTGTAGGGGGAGGGATACTGTGATGTGATGGAGCATCTACAAGGATTTAAAAGACAGTGGGACAAATTCAGCCTTGCTCTGAGCGCAAGTCCATTAGTTTCAATAGAGTTGCATCCATTTATACCACGGCTGAATATGGCCCATCGTGGCTTTTGCAGGTGAGCAATGGAGTAAACTGCACCTTCCCTTCACGTAGGGAAGATTGAGCTTCTAGCGCCGCAAGTGAAATTGGATTCTATATTCCCATGTCTTGTCATGTCTACCGTAGCCCCCGTCCTACAACTTGATCCATATGGATGGACCCCTGCATCTGTACTGAGCCCCACTTACCTTAATGTGCCTTTGCACTGGTGCCAGGATCTGCCCACACTGATCCAGTTGCAGGATCAGGGCCATAGTTTGAAACATAGCTCTTAGGGGCAATGAAGACGTCTCTCTTTTTCTTTAAAGCACAGTGTACATTTAAAGCACCATAATCATCGTTTCAAATAGTGGTGTTCTGTATGGGGTCAGGGATAATTAGAGGAACGTTTAGGTAGGATTTTTGTAAGTAGAGCCAATAGATTAAAGAAGGGGACAGACGGAGGATACAAGTGGTCAAAACATATTTCTGTAAGCCAGCTGGGAAAATGCCTGTCAGGAATACTGCCCAGCTCTTCCCCAGAAGCCACCACAACCCTGAAACTCTTCTTTTGCAGAAGAGCCCAATCCAGGCTCATCCTCCAACCCAGAGTAATCTCAAAGGGCAAGACTGCCACAATCCCTTTCTGACCTCCCATTTTCTCCCTAGCTTGGCCAAGAAAGGGCTGCTCAGATTGCACTCCAGCCTTAGGAGAGATCAGAGGCAAAGTCGCTCTCTGTGAAAAAGTGGACAGGGGGGTGGTAAAGAGTGAAAGAAGTAGTTTTGAAAGCAAATCTCTCATCAAGACACACTATTATTTGTATTGTGATAGACCCAAAAGTCCCAGCATAGACTAGGACCCACAGTAGCGTACAAACACATCTAAAGCTCTCACAAACACAGCTTCCATTTCTACCAGATCTTTCTAAATGGTGTAGGAATAGGAGAGACCATCGCCCGTTTAGGAGTCTGATGAAACATAATAATCCTAAACTGTCTCATTTGCTACAACCATCATTCTGTTATGAATCTTTTATAGCTCCTAAGAAATGCAAAGTTCTTAATAAATACTAATACATTAGATTTCCAGCAAGGCAAGTATTATTATTCTCATTTTATGGGAGGGGAAACTGAGGCACAGAGAGAAAAAATGACTGACCCTAAGTTAAACAAGGAGTCCCTGGAAAAGCCAGCACTAGAACCCACACTTCCTGACTCCCAGTTCTCTGAGACTCACATTTAAAATTTTTTTATCCTGATAAATTACTAAAAGTTTGTAATTATTGGACTCTGTTATTATTAAAACATTTTATTCTCATGGGGAAACAGCAGTGGTGTTACCAGCAAGGCGCAGCAGGGACAATGGACAAAACTCTACTGAAATAAATTGAACATCTATTTACACAAGCAAAGTTGTTTGGTCCAATATCTCCCATTCAATTTGTTGCCTCTCTCTAGTTACCTTTTATAAATAAAGTGTCATGTCATTCACCCCAGGAACTATTATCCTTCTCACCCATAACTGCTCCAGATCTAAACTCTGATAACGAATCACAAACACACACTGCTTTTAAACTAGTAGTTAACTATGAGGTTTTTTTTTGCTTCCAGCAGATATCAGCTCATTTGATAATTTGCAGTTACTTTCAGAAACAGGTAATTGTCCAGTAAATAAAGCAGAGATGGTTTGATAAAAGATTGCTGAGGGGCAAAGGAATTCATTGCACAAATTAATGGTTTGCTAGATCTCAATAAATCATCAGCTATTTCTTCTTGACTGTTGTGGGAAAAACTTAAAAGATGCCTAAGGGGCCAAGTTCTCTCACTGGTGGCCAACACCACAAAGAAAACTAGTTAAGGTGTGTCAGCTGTGGGAGGCAGAGGAGGAAATTGTAAGGTCAGAGAAACTGCATATGGCCGACTGCATTGAAAGCATTAGAAAAACCAAGGGGGTGTTTGTGAGGTTGTATTTCAGATCGCCAAGGGTAGGAGGAAGCAACCTGTAAAGTTGCTGGAGCAAAGGGTTCAGAATCAGTGAGCCAAGTAACAAAAAAAATAAGCGTGCAGCCTAGAGGTTAATTGCAGCTGTCAGAGATGAGTGGTTATATGGAGGTGCTCATTTAAAATTAATGAGGTGTTTGTTAGATTTTATAGATCTTTACTGGTGGCAGGATCATAAGTACAAGGAGTGGGAATAGATGGAAACTCCTTGTCTCACTTGTGGTACCTGATGAAGCCAGTGAAAATGTGCATAGGTTTTGGATCCAGCAAGTAATCCTGGTGTGCACTTGAGTTCACTATGGGTGCAAGAGGACAAAAGAGGTCAACAAAGCACTCATCAACCAATGGAGAGTAGGGCTGCAGAGCACTGCCATGAATTGTCTTCATTTGGAGAACTGCTCAGCACCTCTCAGGATCAGAAGCTAGGTAGGAAAAACAAACAAGAGAACTGCAATCACAGCTGTTAAAATATATCATTTGATGATTTTTTGGGTGGATTGAAATGAATTGGTAATCTCATTCCATCTCCTAGTGCAGTAATGACAATTGTAAAAATGCCTTTGTCCATCTACTTTAGAGTTTATGTTAATGGCAGCACGGATGTAGTTGGACAGCAGCTGAAAAGTGAGTAGATGCATTTTTTGAGATGTGTACTCTGAAGTGGTACTGAAATCAGTTTAACCCAGTTCACATCATCTCTAAACATTTTCAAGTCAGGTTCAGGGGCTAACAACTGTTCAATTTCTTAGTGTAGGGCTTGAGAAACTCCCTAGAGCACACTCTTTTTATAATCCTTTTGGGATTAAGTAACTCCCGACATATTTCCCTTAAGGCTGGGTTCCCTTTCTGTCAGTTTGGCACTGAGGACAGGCAGCTGTGTTATTTTTCTACTAAGGGAAAGAATGTTAACTATCTACCTGGCACAAACTGCATGGGGTCCAGACATAATTTGACAACTCCGTTGTGGTCTACACTTAAAAATTAGATCAATTTAGCTATATTGCTGTGAAAAATGTCACACCCACTTGGTGGGGATACAGCTCAGTCAACAGAAGGATTATTCTATTAACCTAGCTACTGCTTCTCAGAAAGATTGGATTAGCTACATTGATGGGAAAAGCCCCTTCCTTCAGTGTAGGAAGGGTCTACACTAGATATACAGTGGAATAGCTTCAGCACTGTGCTTTTGCTGCTGTTTTGTAGACTTATCCTTAATCTGACAATGAACTTGAATTTCACTCCTCAGGCCAGCTAGAATAGGAATGGCAATGGGGGGTTCTGGTCATCTTCTTGATAAATGTGAGCCACACAACAGCTTTGGCACCTCCAAGCACATAAGGTATGGGACTGGCAATCTAATGGAAGACCAAGCATGCCTTTCCACCCACAGAGTGAATGATGCAACTGTAGATGTAGGATATAGCTTTACACTCTAGCTGGAAAGATGGCCCAGAATAGCCCGGATGGGTGAAAATCTTAGGTATGACTACAGTGTAGTCAGGGGTGGTGGATGTTTGCAGCACACGTAGGCATACTCGAGAAGGCTAGGTATGCCACCATTTTGCAATCATGGCTCTGACTGCAGTGTAGACACACTGAGTGTGGGTGAAACCTGTCATTACACACATCCCCAGGAGGTATATAAAGCCACATCATGGCTTTATAGAATTTTACTCCAAATTCTGACTGGTCCATTCAGTACACTGTGTCGAATGAAACAGATGAGAGCTGTTCTCATGGCATTCACAGCGTAAACAAAGAAGCAATAGGCTCACACCATAGGAATTAGATCGAGATTTGAATATGAGCTTCAAAATTCAGGGATCTTCAGTTTTATTCCTGGGCTAGGAATCTACTATTTGCCTTAATGAGGACACAATCTATTTAAAATAAAACTCTTCCCCTATTTATTTTTTAAGGTTTCCTATTGTTTTATCTGACTCCTACTTTGAAAAAGCTCTAGGCGATCTTTCATTCCTTGAGTCTGGCAAGTAGGTCTCACAGTAAAAAGCTAAGCTACAAAGTTCTGCCATCACAGCTATGTCAGCTAGGAACATGAAAAACTCCACCTCCCTCCCCCCAAGACATAGCTATGCCGGCAGAACTCCTAGCGTAGATGCAACTAAACTGACAGAAAAGTACTTCTGTCAGCATAGCTAATATCTTTCAAGGAGCTGGTGTAGCTATGCCAAGGAGTTTTTCTGCTCTGTCAGCATATGTAGTATCTAGACTAGGGGACTATATGGACAAATATGCTGACATAGCTTTCTTTGGCTGTGTCTACATTACAGAGCCTATCTTGCATCTGCGAAGCTAGCTTTAGTGTAGAAAAGCTTACATTAGTGGCACATCTTTTTGCAGTTATGTAAAGGGTACCCTGGTGTGATGTTCCCCTCTGCAATCTGGATTGGTATATTACTGTGTCACCCCCATCCTCCACTCCTGGACAGCTCATGCACAGCCACCAGCAAGCAAGTTGTTTTGGTGTCCCCATGGATACACCGTACCTCTATCCTGGCACTACCCATCTTGACTTCACCAGCCCTTGCCGGATCAGCAATCGGGTGGAGGCGGGGTCCACCAAACCCCACTGGGGTTTTCTCCTCACCCTGACAGGTATAGTGACCAACAGCTGCCCCCTCAGCCTTCCCTGGCTGCCAGCCCACCCACTAAAGTCCATTAATCAGCATCCCATACTGGGATAGTCCTGCTTCTTGTGACCAGGGCAGCCACACTGCCAACACGTCAGTTCTTGGCCCCAGCCACTCCCTGGCTCAGGTCCTTTCTTGAGCGTAGGCCACAGGGTCCTGCCCCCTGGTTCCAAGTCCTTGGTGGGTTTCGCCACCTTCTGAGGCTTCTCCGCCTCCACATACTCTTCCGTTAGCCTAATGACCTCTGCCACTCGGCCCAGCTGATGCCATCAGACCTAGACCTGGATAGTCTCTGGTAGGCTTTGTAGAGACTGCTCCAGAATTACAGTGACTAAAACTTCTTCCACCATCTAGGTGGCCGGTTGCAGCCACCAGGTAGCCCAGTCCGTCAGCCTGAGGGCAAACACCCGGGCCATAGGCTCCCAGTCCACTTAACCATTCAGAATTTTTGGCAGTACCATTCAGCCAAGAGTCCAACCCAGTCTAGTATGGTGGCTTTCACATCATCATAGTCCCTGACCTGGGCCTCTCCCAAAGCTATATAGGTAGCTTATGCCTCGCACCCTAAATACAGAGCAAGGCGCGAGGCCTAAGTCACCCTCTCCCAACTGGCTGCCATCGCCTCCCTCTCAAAAGTCCAATGGAATGTGTCAGGGTCATCACTCAGGCCCATTTTACAGAGTCCCCAGCCTGCTGTCCGGACATCTTCTCCGCTCAATGGACTCACCACTCGCTGGACCAGCTGCTGTTGGGTGGGGAGGCGACCTGCTCCTTTATTAAGTCCCGGAGGCTCCTCTGCTGGTCAGCCTGCCAGGACATCAACGCCTGCCATTCCACATGGGGGGACTGCTGCATCTCCTGCACTGTTTTCACCAGCCACTGAAGGGTCTCCTCCATCTTGGCCACCACTATTAGCAATGGCTATGGGTCCCAGACAAGCCCCCACTGTAGCGGGCCACAGGGCGGGCCCTCCTGGTCCTCAGGGTTCCCTCCTTGTATAAAGGACTCACAGCCATCTGCATTACAGTCACCCACCCCACATGCATTTATTTACAGTGCACACAGTCAGTTCCTGCCTCAGGTACTCTAGGAGCTTGGGGTTGCCCACCCCGGCTGGCTGTCCTCTCCACCCTGCTTGGCCCCACCTTTTCCTGGTCTCCTGAGCTGGCCTATATACCCTCCCTGGCAAGGTAGCCAGCTGTTCCCCCTTTGCTTCATTAGTCAGGGCTCTGGCTTAGCCTAATCAGTGCAGTCAGTTGTTGCCTGCTTCCTTTTTAGTTCTTGGCTCCATGGATGCTGCACTGCCTCAGGCCAGCCCACTGGGTTAGGGGCAACAGAGGCAGCTGAGGGGATTATCTCCCTCCGTTCTGTCACACATACTTTGCATTAAACACTACACAATTACGCTCTAAGGGTGAACATGACACACAAGCACACCATAAGAGTGTACATGGGGGTGCAGTGTGTCACACCTGGCAACAAGGCACCTTCAGGAACAACAAGAGAAACAAACATTGAGAAAACATCCCTGTGGTCTGGGAAACTGACATCACAAGCTTGGGCAGGGGGTGAGGGTAACAAATTGTATAGCTCTACTTTCCTTCAGTACTGGAAGTTCCAGTAGACTCCATTGCAATCCTCCAGTTGGCCTCTATTAGTTCCTACTAGTCTCTGCTGGTTTCATCTGGAGAACCACTAACTCTAGGAAACAGCAGACCAATAAACCTGTTTCTTGGTTCTGAGTTGAAACCCGCTGACCTTTTTCTAGTGGAATTTCTACCATAGAATAGGAGGACTTTTCTAACAGATATTTATCTACATTAACACCAGAGTTATTGCTGTTTGTCCTATAGAATATAGTGAATATTCTTACGATTCCCTTTGTGCTACCACTGAGGTCTTTATTATAGGACAGCTGAGATCTTAAGGCCTTTTATGTAAACCTCAATCCATAATCTTCTTCTTTCTTGGTACCACTCCTACGGATTTAGGTATGAGTTCTGGATATCAACGAATAGAGCTTTAAAGCCCCATTGAGTTATATCAGCAGCCAGCTTGCTCTCCTCCTCAACTCTTTGGTAACTAGCCATCATCCAAGCCAGGCTGCATGTTTTATGAGAAAAAGCAGGAAGAAGCAAATGCAGCATGTAAAGGAGATCTGAGAGAACCATTCTCTTATGGTCAGTGTCCAAAGCAAAAGCCTTGTATATGCTTTATAGCACTCACATGACAGCTTGTCTCTGGCATATTCTGGGGCAATTGTGAGAGACGCATCTGTAACCATTTGAGCAACAGGATCTCATCTGATCATAGCCATCATAATGAGCATCTGAAGGATGTGGCATTGAGATATTCCAGGAATAGTATATTCTGTTGCTAATAAAAAGCGAGGACTGGTGTTTTCAGCTGCTGTGTTTAGCTTCTGTAGGTTAAACCAGATTTGAGTATTTGCTATAATGAACAAACCTGGTAGCATTCTCAACATTCACTTTACTACAAGTGGTATGCAATGTATGTCTTTTTAAACTCATGATTAACAAATGTTGACTCAGTCTGTGAATTATTTTTGCATTATGAGTAAGAGGAGATATACCACATATATATACACACACACACACACACACACATATACATACATATGGAGCCTATAAGATTCCAGGATTGTCATTCTGTAGCCTAGAACGCCTGTTGAGTCAGTATGAAGTGTTGGAAACAGCTACAAACATGTCTGCTACGTTTTTGTTCTGAATATCACATGGTTCAATCATCAAAGGGACGTGCAGTCTGTGGCCATCCAGTTTTTAAATTCTCAGCCATTTTTGGCTTTTTTTTTCTTTTTTAAACACACGAGTTTATGAACTACACCCATGCAATAGCACAAGCATTCAGCTACTAGTTGTATACAAGTTCTTCTCTCTATCATCATTTTGGTATCTGAGCACTTTCCAGTAGTGCCTTAACTGACATGACTAACATTTGTCACATGAGGTTCATTCTTTCTCTCGTCTTCTCCCTCGGGAGAGAATTGTGTGCAATGTAATATTCTGGTATGTTTTTTTTTTTATATGTGCATGCTGCTCAATGTTTATTATACTTCACACAAGGTAATCAAGGATGAATCATACATATGAATATCAAATTCTTGTTGACTAGCATTAGGCTGGTGGGGATGCATATTTCTGTTGTGATAGATGTGGGATTGAAAATCTGGAAGCGAAAATGGTATCTTGTGTACTTCAACTTTATAGAAAAAATGGAATCATCCAATTTAGAAAAAGCACAACTCAACTCCCCTTTCCTTCATCTTTTATAAACGTGTGACATGATTGGTTCATTACAAGAAAATAAGTCTCCTTAGTGCCAGGTGAAAGAAAACCTTTCATCCAGCTACATTTATTATTTGTATTGCAGAAGCATTTAGGAGCCACAGTCGTGGACCTGTCCTTTATTGTGCTAGGTCCTGTACAAACTTCTAATGTTCTCACAGTTGCCCCCTCAATTTCTACCCACTCTTCCAAAACTGTGTGGGAATAGGAAAAAGTATTGTTAGGCATTTTAGAAGTGCAGTGGAAAGACAAATCTCTGTGTTGAGCCAGTAATTCCTTCTTCCAAAAGATGGCTCTAGGACCAGAGTTTGACAGGGTCTGATGCAGCAGATGAGGAATCAGGGGTCAAATACAACTTTTGTGTAGTGGATGCACCTTCATTAGCCCCCAGTAAATTGTGTCTGCTTATACCAGGGCTGAATTTAGCCAAAAGTCAGTGGCATACTGTGGGTCTCCAGTGCCCGGGGCCAAGTCTGCATTTGCGCACACCCCAGGTCTCACATGCCCCCCCACACACAGGGCAAGAGGGGTCCCTGGCTCCCACCAGACAGCGCCACCCCCCACCTACCCCGAGGACGGGGGGGCCTGTACCTGGGGGGAGGGGGACACGCAGCTTACGTACTCCTGCGTGGGGGCATTCCTGGCGCTCATTGCAGCGGCCTCCCCACTTACCCGCCGAGCAGCACCCACCTCTCCCACTCCAGTCACGCAGCCTGGCGCTGGCTCGGGCGGGGTAGCCTCACCCCCCAGCCAGGGAGTCGCAGAGAGGGGAGCTCCTCCTGGTCATCCACAGCTGCCCGCCCCTCTGCCTGCTCCAGGCTCCGTCCAGCCACCCCTCGGTGCTTCTTGTGCCTCCCACCCATTGTGAAGGGCTGGCCCTGTGCTCCCCCCACTCCTCCCTCAGTAGACCACTGCCAAAAGTCTATCTGGAGAGAAAGACAGGAAGCCCATTGTAGGGGAATGGGTCTGAGAGGGAGAAGAGTCTATTTGGGTAATGGTGTGGAAAAGGATAAAGAAGTCTGCATGGAGGGAATCCGGAAAGGCAGAGTCTGTTTGGGAAGCGGATGTTTTACAGGGAACCTGGAATTTGGTTGATCTAGGCCCATTTAGTCTTAATCGGCCCTTCGGCTTCTAGTTGGGACAAAATACACCACAAGGACAGGCTCTCCAGTAATACTTCATCTCTCCTCCCTCTTTCCCTCCCAGTTTCTTCTGTTTTCCTCAGATGTTTTCACTCTAAACATATTGAACTGGATCAGAGACTAAAATATATGCTACTGGTATGGGCTGAACCTCATTAGCTCAAAAAGTTGAGACACTCCATTCTACTTTCTGCAGAACAGTGCAGAACCAGAGTGGAGACCTCCTTAGATGCACACTCTTTTAGAAGCTTTTGGCCAGAGGCATACCAACAGGGGGAGAGTGGGAGGGGGCCAGGTCCCCCAGGTGCCAGCCTTGTGGGGGCGCCGGCTGGGCCCTTCATGATGTGCAGGGGGTGGGGGGTGCAAAAGGCTATGAGGGGCGGCTGGATGGAGCCCAAGGGCAGGTGGGAGCGGGAAGCTGTAGGTAACCAGGAGGAGGAACTCCCCTCCCCCCACTACCCACTGGTTGGAGGCGAGTGAGGTGAGGCCACCCCACCCTGTCGGGGAAGCCAGCACCGGACTGATTGTGCTGCGGGGCACCGCCACCATGAGCACCAAAAAGTCCCCAGGGCACAGGAGGAGGAAAGCAGCATGTTCCCCCTCACAGACACACACACAGCCCCTCCCCCCAGAGCAGCTGGGAGGCGGCGCCGTCTGGTAGGAGCCAGGGACCCTCCTGCCCTGCGCTGGGGGCGTGAGAGGCCTGAGGTGGGCACAAATGCAAACATTGGCCCCCAGGTACGGGAAACGCAAGGAACGCCACTGCTTTTGGCCCACTGCATTGTGCTTCTGAGGCACCCAGACTGGTAGGTATGCAGAAGGTGTGGATGGAGCACAGCATGCAAATCTCATATTGAGCTGTGTGAGAGTTGCCAAGGAAGATCTTACAGATTTCAGGCAAAGTGTCAAAGATTCCTCCTTTATTCTTTTCAAGCTGCTTCAGCCCTCTTACCCAACCTGCCATGCAGCCACTGGCTGAAAGCCACAAAAGAAGACTTTCTGCTGTTCAGGGCATCACTATCTTAATGTGCTTTTTGTATCTTAAGTTAGCGCCTTGAGAGAGGAGTGTGCCATATTAAACAGGTGTTCCACGGAGTCTCATCCACTGGCTTTGCCCGTCGCAGCCACCTAGATCTCAGCTGGAGAAGGGAAAGGATTACAAAACAGCAACAACTTACTGCATAGCTGCCTTTCCCCCTCAAGATGGCAGGACTTGGGACTTCTGGTCCAGTTCCTTTTCACACTGTGCAAAACAAGGAGGTGATCTTAACCATAGATATTTACCAAATCCCATATCAGAGACTGGTAATGGGATACAGAGCTTTTCATTTCTGTTCACCAGTTCAACTGCAGCCATTACTCTCTGATGGTTAAATGAGTCATATGACATCAATTGTTGGTCTCAATGCAGTTCCTAGTAAAAGAAGGTATCACCTCAATCACCTCAACAGCTCAAAACCCAGCACACTTCTCATATTCAAAAGAGAGCAAGAATTAAATGGCTGTAGAGACCAACGTGCTCTTTCATCCTTACAAATATTCCCTTCCTACCAGGGTCGAAGCACAGTAGAGGAAAAGTGTGGAGAAGCTTCCATTGGGTGCTTTACCAGTCTGCAGATGAATGTGAAGAAATTCTGCGGCAAAGTTAATGAATAATAGTTGGGAGGGGGTGTTTTTATTTTTTTTAAATCCCAATTCATCAGTAATAGACAGATGGAATCCTTGCATTTCAGGTCAATTTAACACTCCCAGCATTCAAAGGTCCAAGGCAGTGTTGCAGAATTTAATGAGCACCAGTAACAATGTCTCAGCATTATTGAACTAATTACTAGTTTCCCAAAAGAAAAGAAAAGAAAGAAAATTCTCTGAACAGATAAAACCTTAATTAAGAAGTTACTTATTATGGAACAAATGCCACTACAGAATGGAAAATAGCCTCTAGGTAGAGAATAGATCCAATGAAAGGAACAGTAGTCAATTTTAAATATTAACTTGCTTCACATATACAGCTTTAAGTCTTTAGAATAATCAGACTTCACAGCAACAGCCAACACTCTCTAATCCTCATGTTACAAAGTTTCTGTTTTTACAGCCTAGATGGTTGAGAAGGTTCATACCACTGCATTGTTCTGTAGCAGGTGGATATGGTAACACAGTAATACACATTTTCATTTCAGGCTTGTGCAGAGTGAGCACTTCTGACTGCACAACTACAGCTTTACAGTTAAAATGATTATAAATTTGGTTGGCTTCTTAGCTGCAAGAATCAGATGTTACCTGGTCTGGAAAAAAAAAATTAAAGGGACAGATTCTGTGCTGCGTTACAGGATGCAACTCTACTGAAACCAACAGAATTGTTTCATGTTTGAACCTGTGTAATTAATGACAGAATTCATCCCCAAACAAATGAACTAAATGTAAAACTCGTATCTGCAAATTAGGTCTCTCTCAATAAACTTCTCTCTCCCACAAACACACACACGCACATAAAGAGATATAGAAGAAGCTCTTAACCTTCAGAGTATTTTTCCTATAAGCTGAGAAGGAAGAGATTTATTGCTATTTCTATTTTTAAATGCTTGGAAACCTCTGAATTATGGAACAGTGATGCAGGCGGGCATGTAAATTCCTACATAAACTGGATTGGATAACAATGGGCTGTGAACATGCTTCCCCAGCCTGTATATGCCTTCATTAAATTTTTTAGCCCTGTCTACATTAAGGAAATTCATACTGGTGTAACTACACTGATTGCACTGGTCTGACTAAGTCCTAATGCTGCACCAGCACAAAGCAGCATTTACACCAGTGCTGTTTAATCTGGCAACCCACTGAAGTAAACTGCACTGGTATAAGACAACTGGGGCATTGTAACACATCCATATTAGGTGTTTGCACGGGTATATCCATATCAATGTAGGAATATTTGTGTGAATCTCCTTACTGTAGACAGGGCCATACCAGGCTAAACTCAGTGCTAATGTACACCCTGTTCAATCTCGCTGAAGTCAACGGGCCAAATTCTGCACTCACCTATTCACCACATGATGGACATAGGTGGGGTAAAGGTCAGCCGAATGCGATTTCTTGGGAGTGTAAGTCAGCTGTGAATCTGGCCTGTTATAGACATGTTTCTTGAAGGAAGGAACCCTTAAAAGTCATGAGTCATAGTCTTTGCCAATAAAATATCATTGGCATAAAGATGGGGGTTGGAGGAAGCTACAGCCTCCCCATTGAACAGCTTTCTATCTCAATGCACCCCTTTCTAATTACAGTAGTTTGTCCTGGGAACAAAATATAAAGCTTTGTGCTGCCAGTGCAGAAACACAGGGGCTTCATGAATCAGTGCTACCCAGAATGCTGCTAAGTATGAACTCCAAATAAGAAGCAGTAACTGGGAGCCTGTAGCAGCAAACTCTCCAAGGCATATTCACAGCCTGAGTTGAAAATTGTTTCTGGGGGATGAGGTTCATGCTGAAATAGCCACTGGACAATGAGGTGGTTGTTGCAGAGGGGAGCCAAAGGGTAACTGTAGATGTCATGTCCAAAAAAACAGGTGAGCTAGGCTAGGAAGGGGCATGGGATGGAATTCAGTGCATTTCCTCGCCTGCCTCTATCAATCAGTGAGAAGCCGGGTCAGAAACTACAGTTGCTATCATAATGGAAAACCTTGAGGATGGTGGCACCAACATTGCCTGCTCTTTTTTGGAGTGAATCACACATGTGGAGCAGGAAGACAAGCTGGTACAAGGAACAGCAATGCACACCTCTTTGCACTGGCTTTATTGTAGCTGCCTCTCCGTGTGCATCTGCCATTCAAAGGTAACCCATGCTACTTCCCAACTAAAAGCGCAGATTATGATTTCAGAAACTCCCGGAGGGCTGATTTAGCAATTTACCTGGTCAGAGTCTAGGTAATTACAGCCTAACATAAAAAGTTCAGTTAGCAGCCCCTTCCCCTTTCCTACGTCAATATATTTTAAAACCATTAAAACAATATAACAAGCTCGTATGGTTAGCACACAAAGGACTTCCATGCTTCCTTGGGACAGCCCTGGCCTCAGAGCATCCAGCTGATGCAATCTGAATACATTCCCCAGAAGAAATATCCTTCTCTTGATCAAAAAAAAAATCTTGGCATCATTCCACAAGCAGCCATTCAACAGCACCTTCAGCTAATGGGAAGCAGACAACAGGACAGGTAAAAGGAAAGAGACTATACTACACTGAGTTGCAACTTCCATTCTCATACCCTTTTCTCTTTTCATAATATACACATGAACACTTTTTATAGGCTATAGTGTGTCTGTATATTTTATATATACATATGTAGCACAAACAGCAAAATATCTGACTAGCCTTCTTGTAAATTAACATTTTATTCCCAGGATTAAAGCACAATAAAAAAAATAATTAATCAGAGGCAGATTCAAGATATAAAATGCTGATCCAAACTTCTGTAGCCCCAGATCTCAGTGGGGCTTGGTTTTGGAGTTTGGGTTTGAGCCATAGCAGCCATTTGCAAAATTTGGACCTGGATCCAGGCTCACCTTTCAAACATCTCCAAAGGTCAGGGATGTTAGGATCTGGGATTGTTTGGAACTATTTCTAGTATGTATTTCCTATGTATTTATTTCAATATACATCTGCCCTATTTCTCAGTATACAGAGAGAGGAAGAGGAGATAGAAAAGCCATCTGAAGTAGATCAGAGAGATTTCTGCACCTTGATTTACTTCAAATCCCTGAAATTGTTTTACTGAAGTTACAAGATCAGTAACAACAATAAAAACAGCTAACTGTGGTCAAGAACAAAAGCGTTAGAGGGCAGGCTTTTTAAACAGCCTATCACTCCTTGTGTGTTATTTGAGGTTCCCTTGTAAACTGGGACCTGGGGTCTGTTTTACCATCTGTCCTCTCCCCTCCTGCCTAGGAATCCTGAAAGGATATTGTATATGCAGGTTCAATGAGGCCCACTTCTGTAAACAAATACTGCATAAAATATGGTGGGGCCTGCTCTTTACAGAATGCCTGGATTTATCGTAAAAACCTATCAAAACAAATATGTAATCTGGGAATAAAGCTGGTAAATGAACAAAAAGTCCCATGGTGTAAAGCATAATGATTAGCAGAGCCATTCAGCGAAAACAAACATCTGCTATCCTCCAGTTTGCATCACTGCTGTTCTCCATAACAATCCTTCTTCAAGCAGACATCAGTAAAGTTGGGGGGGGGATATACAGCCCAAAAGGTGAGAGGATTCCTGCTGCACCATCACTAGTTTTTGAAACACCTCAAGCCCTACATCCTGCGGCCTGTCAAATATGAACTGTTATTTACAGCATATATTGGTGACAGATTATAGTCACTCAGTTAAAAATTTAAAAAATTGTCCAAAAAAAATCAACAAAGCAATTGAAGCCCAGCATGGCACACTGAAGCAAAGGTTAGAGTGAGGAACTTAATAAACCCAACACGTGTGCACACATGCACAGAGAAACATGTTTTGCTTTAAGCCAATTGTTCAAGGCATAGAAGTGGAATGTATATAAAAGTAATGAGATACACATCTGGTACAGAAACAATCATGATGTATAATTTACAGTATTTTTTAGTGTGCAATATAACCTCTAAAATGTAGGGATTACTATTCTATTTACCTGCTCTTATTAACCATATGGTCTCTTTCTAATCTAATATAAAACTATAACCAACTACACACATCTCTGAAGATCTGGAAAGTAATCTGATTTTTTTTTCACCTTCTCCCCCTATTAGTATTCCCCCCATATCTTCCACTGTGGGTTGCCCAACCTTCCCTGTGGAGCTGCTTATTAAAACTTCAGTCCCTACAGAAAGCGCAACTGATGCAACTTTGAAAAGTATTGTACCAAGCACTGATGTAACCCCCTTGAGAGACCCACAGTTACTCCCAGAGAGTATGTGGTATGAAGAGAGGCTATCTTCTTTCAATCTGACTCCTGACTTCTTTTAGTAAAAGGGCCTAAATCTTATCAGGTCTTGTCTTCGCAGCTAAAAAACCCTGAGGTTAAAAAAAAATTCACATAACTAATGTGCATGAGCAATCCCGAGATAAAAAACACAGTGAAGCCCAGGCACTTTAGGTTTACCAGAAAGGTAAACTTGCTGACGTCAACCCTACCCTTGCCTGGGACTAACCTGGCGGTAAAACTGAAGTGCCTGGTCTTTATTGTGCTTTTACCACAAAATAGTTCAACTGTGTTAGTTATCCCCAGGGCCTTAGTGTCCACTAGAGAACTGAAAAGATAGGCATCCCCCATTGCTCCACATCCCCAATCAAAGCATAAAATAATGCACAGTTCTGCACTATTTGTGCACTAATTGGCAAAACATGCACAGTAATTTGCTTGAACGTGTGCAGTGATACTGATATGTATCTTTTGCAAATTATTACCAGCAGAGACTTGCTGACTTGTATGTGTATGACACGTGCATAAAAGTTTAATGGATTCATATCGCTGTACTTACCGATGCTGCCTGATGACATTTTAGTATTTTTATTGCTTTTTCATAGTTGACATGACTCTGATGGTACATAATTAACTATTAGACAAAGAGAGGGTCTAATGCAACATCCTTTACTCACAGGGCTAATCCCATCAGATTCAATGGCACTACTCACATGAATGAAGGGGACAGGATTGGGCCTTGTATTTTCCACAAAAGTCATTTTTTCCAATTTTTCTATTTGGGATTTTGATGGATTTGCCATAAAAACGTGAAATAATCCTTCATGATTATTTTATGCACTCACATCCCCTCATCTAGTACAAAAATGCAAGTACATTGGTGTGGCGGTTATATTCTGGCCAGGAGCGGAAAGAAGTAGCAGTTTGTGTTTGTCAGGGACTGAAAGACATACAGCATTTTTGCCAGTCTATATCTTAGTGTGGTTTCCTGAAATGATTACGGGTTTGAAAGGGGGAAATTTTTCAAGAGTTTATGACTCACTTAAAATGTTGTTTCAGATACAGAAAATATTTCTCTTATGCAATTCCCCTAGTTACACGCAAAAAGGGGTCACTATCATATGCGGTCTTCAAGCTGTTATGTATGCAAGGTTCTAACACACTAAAGTAACCCTCCCCATACTAGTTTACATGTATTCCTATTTCCAGTGAATTGACACATTTACATTTTCACAGGGATCTTTTCTTCAACAGACAGTGGAGATGCAATTACAGATCTGGATCAGGAAGTGACATTCTCCAGTGGATGAGACTGTTTTGAGCTGAACCCATTATGAAGTTCAGATTCAGGTGCAGACCTGCATCTGCATTTCCCCAAAACATGTTGCAATCCTCACTTTTGATTTGGCCCATTACAGACAATCCAGAGTTGGAGTTACCCAAAGCACAGGGGGCTTTGGATGTGGGTGTGGAACCCATTGTAAATAAAAATGTATTCAATCCATTATGATTTCTTTCTCCAAAACAAAACTGAAAAAGCAGAGGGAAGGGTTGGGCCATTTTCAAGACTAGCCCCACTCCTCAAAACTCCAGTCATATCCCATGCATGGCACCTTCCTTTCCTTGGATTCCTCCATCTCTGCTCCCACTCCTTCACTTTCTAATGTAGCATTGCTCCCTACTCTCCCTAGCTAGGGATGGATTAACTCACTGAACTCAGCCAATGAGACTTTGTGCTCAGGCTACACACAGCCCCTTTTGCACTTTATTCCCTTCAAAGCCAGGGAAAATTCCATCCCCCATATTAGGACAACAGAGGACATAACTTGCTCATTGACCCCTGACACCACTCTCATGAGCCCAACTGCAATGTCTAGGGAGGTGAATTTGGGGCAACTAGAGCTTAGAAAAACAGCCTTTAAAATGGCAAGCCATTAGCAAACTATAAAAAACGAGATACTGCGAGAATGCACCTAACCCAAAATTGTGAAAAATTATATCCGTTCATGACATTCCACCACCGTAAAGGAAGTGATTTCCACCACCACCCACTTTCTACCTTTTGATTTTCAGGGAACTCTACTCAACTATTAACTTTAAGAGTCACTAAATCAACACAAACTATAACATGAGATGAAACCTTTCCAGCAGACAAAGTGCAGAACAATTTTGGTACCCCTGACAACGACACAAAGCCTTCTCCCTGTCCTGTTTACTCAGCAGGGGTCACAACAGGGTAATCCCATTACATTTCAGCAGCCTCATGTTTGCAGTGATTTACTGTTGCTCTGCAGTGGTTTTAAAACGAATTAAATTCAAATCTAAACTCCACTCGTGGCAGAATCGCAATTTGTGTGGCCCACATTGAAAGTAAAAGAAAAACAATTGCTGAAAAATGATCTGGTTAATTTGTGATCTAAGGCAAAGAGTCTTGATCTGTTAGCCTTACTGTAAAGAAGGGCAGGAATCTGCTTGTTATGTTGGACCTCTCTGGATGCTAATGCTTAAGCAGGCTCAGAAGTGCAACCTTGGAAATGGGATGTGCCTTTCAAGACACATCAGCACAGTGCAGCTATGTTCTCTTGTCCTGGCAGACAAAAAAGGGGGGAGGTTAGGATCCATTTAGAACAGATTTGTTACAGGGTAACAGTGAAACAAGGCAATACAAGTGTTGCCTCTTTGATCTTTTCCTTCAGTCAACTGAATTAATTAGTCTGAGAGGATGTGTTTAAAAAAAAAAAAAAAAAATCAACCCCCCATTTTCCTCTCCCCTCACCAAACTTTAGTCATTTTTTAGAATGGAACCTGATATTTATTTTTTAAAGGTTCTGGAAAGTTTGCATAATTTCTTTGTTTAGCACAGTGCTGTCAAGTTGTATTCAAGCCTGAGACCAGAAGTGCTAAAACATCAGAAGGAAGATAGCTCTCATGGTATATCAGGTAAGGATAACATATACACCAAGATCTCTTGAAAACAAACTCCATCCTGAAATTTCCAGCCTGAAGACTTAAGAGGTTTGAATAAAGTTCACCTAAGCATCCAAACTTGCAGGTGTTTATCTGTAACAAACCCAAACCCTGAACTTTTGAATTTTGCCCAGCACTGATTTTGAATCTGCATCATGACAGTATCAGAAGTTAGAATGCAGATTTAGATTTTTCACTTTATAACCAACCTGTAGGTATTCATTTAGTTACAGCTGTTATCCAGTGTCCCTATCTCATCCTTTATAATGTCTGCATTGCCGCACAATAGCACATCTATTATCATACACAAAGATCTAAAGCACATCTGCTTTTTTAATTCACGTGTGTTTAAATATTAACTGTACTGGTTTTTGTTTTGTTTTAAACAGAGAAGAACTTAACCTTAAAGACTTTTGTGTGTGTGGAAACAGATTAAGACTGCAACTTCACTGATCTTTTTTAGGTATATTCAAACCAGCCACTGAGACTCAGCCCAAAATAATTTTCCAAATCCAGAACACTACCCTGCCATGAAGGGTTTACAATCTAAATAAGACTGAGAAAGGAAGTATTATTATTATTATTCCTGTTTTACAGAGGAGGAACTGTCACAGAGAGATTAAGTGAGAAGGCCAATGTCCCAAAGAAGGCAATGTCTCAAGAGACATAGCAGAGAATTGAACTCAGATCTCCTGAATCCCCATCCAAGTGCACTAACCAACATACCAACTACTTCTAAAAACCAAAACCAAAACATCAGTTAGTGTTGCTAAGTGACAACAATGTACCTTCGTTTCATACTGTATTTACAAATCCAGGCACCTACAAGCAAGGAAATGAATAGATATGGATATCATAAATCTTACCACATACACATATTGAACATGAACAAAGGGATTCCGTCACATCTTGATGCTTGAGAAGTGGCAGAGAACTTAAAAAATAAATAAATAAATAAAAGTATTGCTACTGAGATTATTTTCCCATTTAAGGATTACAGATTCCACAAAAATTAAACTTTTATTTTTTGTATGGGTTTCTGTTCCTTTCTGTGGCAACTATAAAGCTTGACCCTATAAGATGCTGTACACCTTCAAATTCCACCCACTATAGCATCTCACAGGATCAAAGCTGTAGCTTTCAAAATGTAAACTGATGTATTTCTGTCCTGCCCCCTCACCTTGCAGGAGATCTCTCTAGTCACACAGCTGCAGTCGCAAAAGGTGAACATTGCTCCTACCTCCCTATTCACCTCAATGAGATGAGAAACTCAAAGCCTAGGTGGGACCATATAATTTCTAGTACTAGCTAGAATGTCAGAAATGGGTCTGAATCAAATCTTTTATGTGAATACATCAGAACTTTGGGGAAAGTGGGGGCAGTTCTAGATACATACACAGATCTTATAGTGAAGGCCCATGTCGGTGACCTCAATATCAATTCATCTAGGAACTTGTCTTCTCTTGGCTTTTTATCTCTGGATGTAGCTACACCAATGGAGATGCACCAGTACAAGCCACTAGTATAGAAATGCTACACCAGGTTAAGCCGCACCATTTGAGTCACTTTGTACACCAGTGTAGCATGTTTACATCCAGGGTTTGCCTCAGTGCACTTAGTAGTTACACCAGTGCAAATACCACAGTGAAGACAAGGCCTAAGACATGAACACCCAGTTGGAAATGATGCATTGATGAGGCTTGTGGTGGGGGCCAGGAGGGAATCAGAGACTGGAAGGCCAAGAGAGGGAGAGGAGCCTTTCTTCAACCAATTGCTGAGAGGAGGGATGGGCAAGAGAGAAAGATTGGAAGAAAGGGATGTGATGAGCCTCGCCATGGGACGGGCTACACTATAGGCTATGGTCCAAGAATTCAGTCTTGCTAATTGTGGCCTGTGTGCTCAAGGGGCCATAAGGTTCTTTCCCACTGCTTGCCTTCTCTCCCTCAGTTTTCAATGACTGCTCACTGGAAGGGGTTCAGTAAAAGACAGGAACAGTATCTGCTGCTTTTTTGTCATGCTAGGGAACAAGTTTTTAAACAGTTTTATAGAGAGGTGTTAGCCATTGTAGAGGTCCCAGCAGCGAGGACATGATGGAGTTAAAGTGATTTTAAAAATTCATTCAAGACTTGGTCCTCACCAAGTAAGTGACTATTTACTTGTCTTCAGACTTTTCTCTTCATAAAAATCAATCAATCCAAAAGCACCTACGAGATAATAGGATTATAAAGGAATAGCCCGCATTGATTTGTCAAGAACAAATCATGCCAAACCAACTTAATGTCCTTCTATGACAGGGATACTGGCCTACCAAATAGGGAAGAAATAGTTGATGTGATGTACTTTGATTTTAATAAAGCTTTTGACACTCTCCCATATGACATTCTCATAAGGAAATGTGGTCTAGATGAAATTACTATAAAGTGGGTGCACAACCAGTTGAAAGACTGTACACAAAGAGTAGTTACCAATGGTTTGCTATCAAACTGGGGAGGGCATATCCAGTGGGGTCCTGCAGGGGTCAGTCCTGGGTCCAGTATTATTCAATATTTTCATTAATGACTCAGATAATGGAGCGGAATGTATGCTTATAAAATTTGCAGATTACACCAAACTGGGAGGATTGCAAGCACTTTGGAGGACAGGATTATAATTCAAAAGGACCGTGATGCATTAAAGGGTTGGTCTGAAATCAATAAGATGAAATTCTATAGAGACAAGTGAGAAGTACTATACTTAGAAAGAAAAAAAATTCCAAATGCACAACTACAAAATGGGGAATAACTAGCTAGGTGGTAGTACTGCTGAAAAGGAGCTGGGAGTTAAAGAGGACCACAAATGGAATGTGACTTTGTGCGATGCAGCTGCAAAAAAGACTAATATTCTGGGGTGTATTACCTCCCATGTTTTACATATGGCACTCCTGTTAATTGCCCTGCTCAGCTGGAGTATTGTGTCCAATTCCGGATGTCACACTCTAGGAAAGATGTGGATAGATTGGACAGAGTCCCAAGGAGTGCAACAAAGTTATAAGAGGTTTAGAAAACCTGACCTCTGGAGGAAAAGTTTTTAATAATCGGGAATGTTTAGTCTTGTGAAAAGAAGACTGAGGGCAGGGGGACCTGAAAACAGTCTTTGTAATAGCTCTTAACATGTTTGAAAAGGACGGTAATCAATTGTTCTCCATGTCCATTGAAGGAAGGAAGAAGTAATGGGCTTAATCTGCATCAAGGGAGATTTATTTTAGATATGAAAAAAAGCTTTCTAACTATAAGAGTAGTTAACTTCTGGAACAGGTTCTCAAGGGAGGTTGTGGAATCCCCATTGTTGGAGTTTTTAAGAACAGGTTGGACAACCATCTGTCAGGGATGGCATATGTGATCCTGCCTCAGTTCACGGGGCTGGACATGATGGCTTCTTGAGGTCCCTCCCAACCCTACATTTCTGTTTCTCCCTGTTCTTGCCTTTCTTTTGTGCCATCTTCATTCTCCCCTGCCTCATTTGTTTCAGATCCCTCTATTTTTCTTCCAAATTAGGAAATGTTTAAACATGGTTTCAGTACTGTATTTATTGTATGATTCATATATTTTATAATTTTACATTTTAAAAGATTGTTTAAATTGTTAAATTAAAAAAAGGCACCACCAGTATCACTGAGCTCCCTTAGGCATGGTCAACTGTTTTCTTTTAGACCCAGCACAGAGCAGGGTATCAGGAAAACCTGGGTTTCACTTGCTTACTCTTGGATGTTAGGCAAGTGACTTGAACTTGCTGTGCCTCATAATGCTCTTCGTTAATTAACTGCTTTGTGAGCTGTGAGTTACTCATCATTAACTGTGGAGGCAGTGTGGTCTAGAGTGGACAAAGCACTGACTGGGACCTAGGAGACTTGATTCTAATCCCTGTTGCATGACCTTGGGCAATTCTCTTCTATGTCCCACCTATCTTGTCTATTTAGACTGTGAGCAGTTAGGGGAAGGAACCATTTCTCAGTGTGGTTGTACAGAGCCTAGCACAATGTGGCCTTTATCTTGGTTGGGGTCCCTAGGAGCTACTGTAATACAAATAAGTAATAATTAGTAGTAGTAGCAGCAGCAGCAGCAGCATTAACACAGTCTAGGCATTGATTCAGCAATGACTCAGGAAAATACCATCTTACGAAGGTCCCAGTTCTGCAAGCAACTCTGCTCAGGTGCAGTCGCTCATCTCACTTGCAGAATTGGGACCTAAATCACAACCCAGCTTGCTGTGGACTCTGTTTTCCAACCAAATACTGATTAGGTACAATGCTGCTAAGCTTGTGATATCTGACAAGATCACAACTGAAGGTGAAAACTTCCAGACAGGTGTTAAGGAACTTGTTAAATCCTTCCTCAGTGTTTTCACTCATGAATTAAGGAAACAGACACTATTTCCATTGAATTCAGTGGAATTAGGAGTTAGACCTAAACCACCAGGCTCCATAGGGATCCCAACTACAAGACTCAGAAAATCAAAATAAGATGTGTTCTGAGGATTCCCTTCTCCCTCTCCCCCCCCCTCCCCCCACCTACTTTTCATCAAAGTTTCATTTTCATGGACATTTTCTGACCAGCTCTACTGAAAAGAAGAAAAAGTTCAAGGAATGTAATTAAAAGGGAAACAAGTAGAAAACAAAGAGAAGAGAATAAATGGGCATGGATCCTGGGGTCAGGAAAGAGAGGAGCAGGTGGTGGAACTGATGAGGGATATTTAATGAACTGAGATGGACATGATATAACGAAAGAGGAGGTACCTAATCCTAATGCTGGATCAGTACACATATGGCCTTACAATAACAAATAGGTGCCAGCATGGTAATCAATCTGTCAGCACTATATTACAGATAACGTGGTAGGAAGGAAGGAAGGAAGGAAGGAACCAGGTTTTATTTTCCCCCAAGTCAAACTAAATCTATTTGCATGTATCCATTTCAGCATTGTTTGAGTTAGTGTCTGTCATCTTTCCCTTCTCAGTCTAACTGGTTGCCTTCTCATGCCTTACTGATACCATCATTAGAAAGTCTCTTTGGACACTAGCTCTGGAATTTAAGGTACTGATTATATCGATTCTATGGCATACCTTACACAGCATATCCCAAGCTCAGTAACTTCCAGGTTGTGATTTTAAGTATCAGCATTTAAAATGCATGTTGTTTTAATCAAAATGCACATCACAGATAGTTCAGTGCTTCTGCATAACAGAAACCAGAATGTTCAATCTGCAAAGCCGCCAAAAAGAGCATCACAATGGATACCCATTGTATCATTTTGTCCCTCACTTTCTCATCCTAGGAGCAAACTGCAATGTTATTCGAATGTTTAAACTGAGGCAAAAGTCAACTTAATTTTCTAAGTCTCTGCTAAGGAGGGATGATTTTATAATCGCTCATTAAATCTTCCTTGATATGCTTGCAATGCTAGGGCCCTGATTCTGCAAACAGACCCACATGGGTTGTACGCTTCTCGTGCAAATTCCCTCAAGAGTCTGCCCACAGAGCAATCTTTGCAGGGTCAGGGCAACATTTGGGAGAAATTTACTCCTAGTTGCAAACATGAGTTTCTATCCAGGGGAGCAATGTGCTTAGATTCTAATTTCTTTGGGGCAGGGAAAGCCAGCATTTACGTCTGGTATAAAATCAAGCACATTGGTAATAAAAATACTGTAACAATACATTTTAAATGATAGGCTTGTGGATAATACACAAGACTGTGAATCAGGAGATGTGGTTTCTCTTCCCAGTTCTGCCGCAGACTTCTTGTGTGATCTCAAACAAGATTCTTGAGGGATCTATGCCTCAGTTTCTCCCATCTGTAAAACAGCTTAATAAGTCTGGCTTACCTTACAGGGGTGTCCAGAGGGTAAATTCAAGCACTTTACAAAATGTGATGGTGATCCTTGCATGAAAGGTGGATATGCAAAAAAGATCCATATGCAAAATGTTATTACTATTTATTGGTATTGCAGTAACACATGACACAAAAACACATATTTGTAGCACCAGCATCATGTCTGTCCTCTTCCATGGAGCAGACTCACGGAAATCCACAACAACTACTGATAAGAAAATCAACTCATTCCAAAGTAAATGTCTGCAGAAGATTTTCAGAGTACATTAGGAAGAGTTCATTACGCCATTACACATGGTCAGAGGCCAACAATGGATACAGTTAGGACACGCTTTCAAGATGCCACTAACACAAGTTCTACATCAAGTGATAAAAGGGACAACAACTAAAAAGAGAAAAAATGGGTGACCTAGAGAAACATGACACAGAGCAATAGAGAAAGATGCTAAATCCACCCACATGATGGTTGGAAGCCTGAACAGACCAGCACAAGACCAAAATAAGTGGAAGAAACTGGTGGATGTCCTGTGCACCTGAGAGCGCAGGAGGATTAACCTCCCCTCCCCTCCCCATCACAAACACACACCCCTTGAGGCACCATCCTGGACCCCATTGGGCTAGGCATTGTACTGATACAGAACAAAGAACATTAGCTCTTTGAGGGAGGTACTAAGTACCTCAGCTCTGAAAAACAGCATTAGAACTGGCTGTTGAGTCTACTAGCTGGTGATAGCAGCTGTCCCTGATAAATCAAAACAGAACCTCTGGCCCACCCCAGAAAGAACCATGTTAAACCTGTCTCATTTGGAAATCACCACTGGCATGTCACACAGCCCATTTCAGAGCTGGGTTAATCCTGAATCAGTACAGAGGCGTCTGGCAGCAGCTACTCCAATGAAAGGGAACTGGCTACTGGAAGAAAAGTATTTCTGCCACAGCTACTATTTAAATAATGCATTTGCCAATTCAAACAAATCTCTTGTATCTTGAGGAAAGGGCAAAGCAAAAGCAGACAGAAAAGAACAGTGTGTAGGCTCTACCACATCAAATCAAACCAGGGAGAACAAAGGAAAAAATTAAAACCTGTAATTGCAGCAGAAGTTAAATTACTCTTGCTATTTATAGTTCTGCTAGAGGAGCACAAGAGGCATCCAGCACATATGTGAGTTTAAATGTACATTTTCCTGTTTGCTTTGGGTTTTGTGCACTTGCAGAATGATAGCTTGAATTTCAATGTGCAGTATCAGAATGTCTGGAGTACCCATCTGCACCAAGTTAGATGTCACCTGAACAGTTCTGTGCCTGCCCTGAACCCTTTGGAAAGTCCACCTTGCGCTCCCACAGTGACTCTTTCACCAGAGATTTGACTCCTCCTTCGGGACTGGGACCAGCAAAGGGAAAGTGAGCAATGGCCAGTCAGATTGATACTGCTGGCCCTAATAGGATCACATCCAAAAACTTAGGCTACAGTTCTTTTTAGAACATTGGCTCAATGAAAGCTAGCATGGGTACATCTATTTGAGCCGGAAATTACACCACCAGCTCCAGTCCCCTCAGAGAAATAGCATGGAAATAGCACCAGCGTGGGCTGCAGGAGAGCTGGGTTCTATTCTTGACCTACCCTTCACCTGCAGAATGACCTTAGGCAAGTCTCTTAACCAGTTTCCCTCCCATCTGTCTTGTCTATTTAAACTGTAAGATCTTTGGGTATGGGGCTGTCACTAGGTTTTTTTTTACCGTGCCACACACAATGCAGTAATCAATCTCACTGGGTGCTTCTAGATACTACTATCATTATCATGCAAAACCAGCAACAACCCACTGAGTCCCACAGGCAAGGAGGCAGAGAATTTGCACTGCTGCTGATCATGCATATTTGTTCTTTGGAAAAGAACAGGCTGGCACCTTTCATGAGCCCTAAATTTACACTGGGGAAAAAATGTTATATACAAATGGAATGAATTGCTGCCACAGTCCCACTCTTGCTCCACTTGTCTTTGGCTTTGCACCTTTAGGCCATTTCATCCTCTGTCATGTGTAGTCACTGTAGTGCCTGATTCAAAAGAAGTACAAAGAGATGATTGGGTTGGACCTTTCTTCTTCCCTTTGATGATTTGAAATGAGACATAGGGATGGCAGTGTAGTAAGCGCATAGTAAGAGGAAATACTGTGATGTTCCTGTGGCTACAGGTCCCGTCTATTGGACTTGTACAGATGCAACCAGCTGTATATTGTTGGTAGGGGTAGTTTATAATTTGCATACATATGCACACAAACTTAACAGGTTTATCATCATCATCCCGTTTCTTCTCCATTGTGTAGGATTTAGCCTTTAAATACATCTCTCTCTCACAATCCACAGACAGCCCTCCCCTGCACTCTCTCATGATCCCCCTAGCTTAAATGTCCTGTCATGATTCCCAAGGATCACAATTCCCTTGCCAGGACTTCCTCACCCCTCCACTAATCACCCCCAAAACCTCAAGGAGAGCAAACAACAAAAGGAACAGTCAACAAATTTTTACAATATTTAACAGAAGAAATAAGCATTTTTAAAGTTTGTTTTTATAAGGTTGATCTTACTATCTCTCATTCTTAGTTCTTTGTAATGGACCACACAACAGACTGTTCGATTGAACCTGGGTCCTCCAGCACCAGAAGGACAGGTTTCTACCATTCAAGCTAAAGGAATAGCTCCTTAGCTGCTAACATTAATGGGCTCTCTTCTTCTATGTGGACCAGCCGCTGTAAGTGGTCTTGAAATACTTAAGATGTGATGCTGCCCCACTTAAGTCAAGAGTTTTAAGGACTTCTACAGCAGCAGCACCTGTGCCTTAGCCAACATGTTACACTTTTCTATACTGCATACCTCTGTGGTATCTCAGCTGATGGATGCTTCTCCCCCAGCTCTTGAGTCACAGTGAAACGTCAGCGTGACTGCATTCAGTAGTTCCATAGGACCCAGAAAGACTGGTTGTAGTGTTTTCTACTCACTCTTTGGAGTTGGACTCACCATAAAGAGCAAGTCCACTAGAAGGGCACATCAAATTTCCCTGCCTCCCGCAGGGCTTGGTTTGTGTTATCTGCCTGGCCACTGGAGTAGATGGAGCCAGGCTCACAATTTCATAGGTTACGGTCCACTGTAACCACATGCTGTTACACTACCGTCAAAGGGGACAGTTCCCTCCAGCTCACTGAAACATGATCACACTGGTCTCCTGCGTCCCCACCACCAACCAGATTGGAATTTTACAGACAGACCGACCCGAGTGCTGTATTACCTACCTGCTCCTGCTGCTTGGGGAGGCAAAGAGCAGAGTTCATGGAAGGCCAATCAGGGTGTTTTATTGAATATGCATCAGTCTCTAACCACTCCAGAATCCTCCACTTCTTCCTGCTGGTAGACAGTATGTGTAAAATTAAACTTGCCAAGCAAATCTCTTTCATACTTACTTTTCAATAGAGTCCTGAGGTGGAGCATATCAACAGCAAACGGGGGTGGGGGGGAGGAGGGGGAGGGACGATGGGGACGACTACACTGCAAAAAGTGGCAGCAAGTCTCAGAGCCCAGCTCAACAGACTTGGCCATGCAGGGTTCACGCTGCAGGGCTAAAAATACCAATGTAGATGTTCCTACTTGGGTGGAAGCCCAGGCTCTGACACTTGGCGGGTATCTGAGCCAGGCTCCAGCGCAAGTGGGAACACTGACATTGCTATTTATTGCCCTGTAGCACAAGCCCAAGTCACTTGACTCAGGCTCTGAGACTGGCTGTCACAGGTTTTTTGTTTGTTTGTTTTTAAAACTGGAATAGATGTTCCCTGTGAAACCAGGATAAGACTCATGATCAGTTATTGGCATTAAATATTCAGGCCTTCCTCCTCTTCTTTTCACCTATAAAAATCCAGCTCCTGGACACAGTATTAGATATAGTAGTGGGGGGGAGAAAGGCTTAACTTTTATTTATTTTAGTGCGATCCTTAGGACTATGTCAGGGGGGAAAGTGTGGATGCATAATCTCTTCCCTGTGCTACACAACACTAGCTGCTTTTAATTTGGAATTAAATTGAAACACTCATTTGGAGCAGCTTTGAACAGCAGCCAAGACCCTTTTTGCATTGTGTAAGCAGCTGGGTAGTCTTTCCAGCCTTTTTTTCCCATCCGTGGTGCCTTTTTCAGACCACTGGTAGAGGTTGGTCACTGAACTGAATGCACTTGTCACACTTCCAGAACGTCAAGCCTCTCCTTGTCATCGAGCTGATGCACCAATGGACTCAGAACACAGGTGAACTGGAAGGCCGGCCTGCGGAAACATGTCAGCTAGTTGTACCATTGCCAAACCACACCCCAGCTAATAAAACTCCAAAATCACAAGCACTTCTGCTCTAATGGGAATACTGGCAGGAGAAGCACAAACTTTTACATTTTAAAAATAGAGCAGGAACATATTAAAAAGCATATGAAAGTACAGTTTTTTAAAACCTAGATAGCACCTTTGTTGACAGTGTAAGTTATTTTATATGGTTTGTTGCAAATGCTCAAACAAGTTCAGACACGGGAAATACAGTCTGGAGAGAAGTACAAACAGGCCAATCTAGGTTGGGTGGGGCAAAGCCTAATCCAGTGAAGTGAACTGATCCTGCTGCTTTGATCATGTTATAAACCTGTTTCATGGGGTGCTTACAAAACAGATGAAGATACCTTGGTCTCTCTCTCTTCATTTTACTCCATGTGATCACTGAATTTTGTAAGGCAAAAGAATCCACTGCAGCCTCATGTCTTTTTCTTAATTATTGGCATTCCCTAAAAGAAAGGGTGAGGGGGAATTGCGATCTTTTCAATTTGATTGTGAAGGGAGCTCCGTTTATCACAACAGGTGCAGAGGCCTCTCACAAAAACAGAAGCAGCACTGAAAAGCTAAGAAATTACTTGTTCTCTGTCAGCTGCTCACAGAAGCAGTGTTAAGACTACTTGGGAGGAGATAGTGTGGACTTGTAAAGGCAAAGGGTGGAATAAAAGGCTGGGGGTGGCACTAAAGGTGCTGGAACTAGGGGTATGGGGGATTCTGCTGAACCTCCTGGCTTTAAGTGGTTTCCATTATACACAGGGTTTACAATTTGCACCCCCACTATAAAAATTGTTCCAGAACCCAGGGGAGGGAGAGAAGGCACAACAGACGGAGGCTGCATGTTTCCAGAAAGATTTGGAAGCTATGTGCCAGAAAAATTAGACAAAAATACATCCCCTTGAAGCATAGCAGTGACCGATACCAATAGGTTAAGTAAACTTTAATGATCCAGCACTTAATTTGAATGGTCAACAACACAATAAATGATGAAAGCAAACCATTCCTGTTACAGTAACCTTGTAAAGAGGGGCCCTATTGAGGTCTTTCTGATGTCTCCCTCTAATTACACTTTTTTGTGTATGGCAGTTCACAACCCATTCCTAGGGTGTACTTGTTCCCTGTCAGACAACCAATCTGTACAACACACTTATGCAGTGAACAAAGCCTTTTGTTATGGTTCCTTCTCTCCCCTCCCCCACTCCTTTTTTTTTTTTTTTTTTTTTAAATAAAGAGAAGGCAGTGGTGAAGAGCCTGGGGCTTGCAAGATTGTGTGTTTAGTTTTGTTTGGGTTTTTCCCACTCTCTTCCCCTTTCAAGATAAAATATCAGAGTGATTGAAACTAGGATCTCACTTATAACACCGCTCTGCTAATCCCTAGATCTTTCTCAAGTGCTGCATACATTTCACTCTGTCTTCACCAAGCTTGAAATTGCTTTACATCTGGTGCATTTTATTTTCTGGAGAATGATGGTCTGTTTATTTTAACCAGGCACAGAACGATGTGCAAACCAGTTGTGCCTGTTAGACTCTGATTACTCCCAGAACCAGATGGTCAAACCCTCCTCTTTAAAGATGGCTGACTGCAAGCCATAAAAGAAAAACACCAGAAATGAAAACAATCAACAACGTCATCATCAACAACACACCCTATGGCGTGAACTAAAAAAAAAAGTTGTTCTGCTGGCACTGGCAGAAAGGAAAACCTTGGAATAAAGATTGCTCTTGATCTCCAAGCAGAAGAGGCCCACAATGTGGTAGAAGAATTCTCTCATGAGGGTTTTCACCAGTATCAAACTAACTGAAGGAATCGCCTCGCTTAAATAAGGCAGAAGTTTGTCAGCCTACAATTAAACTGTGTTTACTCTTGATATCTCTGTTATCCAGAATCAGTAATCTCCTCTGTGGTTCCTCCCAGGGCCCTAAGAAATGAATGTCAAGTAAGAGTACTAATAAAATATAGCTATGGGAGTTGTTGCCATCAGTTTTAGGCTTTCTATTACCTACCAGTCTCTCTTCTAATGATTTAGGTCCCCATCCAAAATGCTTAAAACTAACTTTAATCACATGAGTAATCACCTTGCGTAAAACTAAGCACATGCTTAAGTGCTTTGCTGAATTAGGACCTTTCTTAGTAGCAATCTTCCTTCTAAGGCCTTTTCTTCACACTGGTTTAAACAAATCACTTCAATCCCAATAGATTTAGGCATGATCTCCACATGTAGATGCACCAATATGACTAAAGGTGTGACTAACAGGTTGCATCTGTTGCGTGGAGGGGACTGCTAAACTGCTATAAGGCAGGTTTAAATCAAGAAAGGGTCCACCCTCATAGATGCACAGGTTTAACTCAACAGGTGCAACAACACATCTATAGTTAAATTACTCCAATATCTGGGTGGAGACAAGCCTGTTTTAGATTTAAGAGTCACTTATTAGGGTTGAGCTTAAACCTGTTCCTAGATAGCAATCTAAACCAAAATAAGAGTGGCCACAGAGCCTTTTACACCAGTTTAATGAAATTGGTTTAACAATCACACCTTAAATTAAACTGGTGCAATTCAAGTCTTAAGATAACACCAAGCCAATGCCCAACATTATGCTGTACTGCTGGATGTGGTCTTTCAAATAAAATGTACACCCAAGATTGTGACCACTTTAGAAGATTGCTGAGCAAGTTTAAGAGTGTTAGCCTCACTAGTCTGTATAAATTCCAAACTGGGAAAAGAGCATCTACCTACAATTCCTCCTGCAATTGCAGTAGCCACTTCCTGGTCTGTAGTATTGCTGTGGACTGTTAAACAGCTGTCATGTCCTTCCATTCTAGAAGGGACTGCATTTCAGTAGTTGGTGAAGTGATAAGTTTGCAAATCAATTTGTAAAATGCTTTGAGACCTTGGGACAGAAGTCACTATGTAAAATGTTATTTAGTAATATTACACAGCAAATTCCTTCATTCACCTCACAGTACAGAATCCCCCTCTCCAGCCCATGGCTTCTTTTCAGAATACTGGAGCAACTGAGTCATTTTCTCTCTCTCTCTCTCTCTCTCTCTCTCTGCTCCAGGTCAGCTTCCTTTCACCTTGGCTGGTCCCACAGTTAAACAGGACCTCCCTGATATGAAAGCATGCCCAAAGCTTCCTGTTCCCTGCTTTGTGAGTCCCTCACATTTCTGTCTCACCACAAACAGCTGGTTCCTTTGTTCTACTGCTGGGGATTTTCCACTCGCTAAACACCAAGCCCGTGCACAGAAGTTGGAGAGAACTCTTTTCCCTTAGGATGCAGTTACTCTTTTGTTTTTCCCGGATAAGTTCTATTCAGGTGCTGTAGATCGTCCTCCTTACTGATCAGCCTAGTCAGGGATAAATACATCTATGCTACCCATCACCTTAGTATAACGAGCACGGGGGCAGTAAACAGTAAAAGACAGTGACTCATAAATCGTAAGAATACAGATATAGTAGTTCATAAAATCAAACTGAAATTCATAAGTTGTACATAAATTCCTCAACCATCACAGGGAGTCTTTCCATCTACTTCAATAATTAGACTGTTAGGACCCCCTTCTACGCACAGTGAGGGCACTAGAAACAGTCAGGAACCACCTCAGCTCTGCACATAAACATATACGGATGACAATGAGAATAATTATGCATCCTGATTAGTTACTTCCATGTGTAATAGTCATTTAAAAATAATGAACATTAATATGTATAAAATACACAATCACAGCATGCAAACATGAGTTAAGCATGTCATGACGTTGAGTAATTTTTTATAAACGTGGAGCGAAAACAATGTATTTTACATGCTGTTTGGAGCAGGGAATTCGTTTACAATATGTTTGCACAATACCTAGGACAATGGGGCCCCGGCCTGGTTGAGGGGAGGCCTGTGCACAATATAGAGGTTAGAGAATAACTACATGCTCAGTACACACAGTACTTAAACTTCATTGTGTTGGATGCTGTTAAATATTTTCCCTTCTAATTAGCAAAAGCAGCAGTTACCCAATGTAGAAAAGCTCTTTTACAAACTTCATTAAAAACCACTTGGCCATGTTTGTGTCAGATGAACTCCAAAAAGCATTTGTCCCCTTAGCCTTTAGACAACAAAACTTGCTGGAGATTTAGAGTGGCTTCAGTAAAATAAAAAAATGTAAAACAAAGATGTGAAAGGGGCCCAGGACTCCATCCTGAGCAGAGACACTGCGTGCCAAACTTCACCCCTTCACCTTCACTTCTGAGCCATTCCCCTGAAAACAAGGGAGTTGTAACCAAAGCCTTGATTTAGCAGGTGCTTAAGCATGTGCCTAACTCGAAGCATGATTGAAGTTAGGCACACACTTAAATATGTCACTGAATATGGTCCTAAAGGATTAAAACATATTTAATGATTGTGCCACTGTAAAGCTGTAGCAAAATACATAGTAAGGTACAGGTCCTGAGAAGCATATTTTGAGAAACAAAAGAATGTTCACAATTACTAATACATACCACATTGTATTTGCATCTTTAACATTATGGCATTTTTCCTTTCTTCAGTCACCAATGATTGTTTCCAATGACTCTCTCCCATTCATTATGACGGGCAGAGTCTACTGCTCACGTCTACCTATCTGTTTTTATCAGGTTGCCCATCACATGGTATTTGAGCCCCTTTCATGAACAGCGACTGCCATAAGAATGTCATGGAACAAGGACACACCAATTGTCTCCCTCCCTGCTGCCAGAGTCTGGGTATGGAAGCCTGAAGTCTACTGTGGCACGCACCAGGATAGAAGAGGCTTGTTTTAACTCTGTTCACAGTGTTATTTGTATTTTGTAATCACATGTGTTTTGATGATAATATGTTGTTGTTGAATTGTTGCCTTTTCTCTTACTTTCCCAGCTAGGGACAAGAGTGGTCCAGGCCCCTCTATGACACACACCCAGCTCCCCCAATCTCTCTGTCCTTACCCAATATTGTTTATCCACTGATAGAAGTACAGCTCCTTAAGAGAAAAAGGGAGTGACCATCAGTTCTTGAAGAGCTATGAGGAGGTAAACAGAGCTAAGATTTGCATAGGGAGGTGAAGCGGCCTTGTTGTGCATCTGTTCACAGTTTCAGATCTCAGGAGTCCGGGAAATACAGCTGGAGCAGCTGCTTCCCTGCCAACCCTGGCTCCAGGAATGTATGTGCATTCAAATATTGCTTTAAAGTGTAACATTGGATCTTCACATGTGCACATAGCATATATGCTCATCAACATCTCATTCTCCTGTGTTCTTCAGGAGCTGGATATCTACTGGTCCATAAAGATGCTTTTTATGAATAGTTGTTGTCATTAAAACATTTTATTAGATTTTGTTGAAGATTTATATTTTTGTCCTCTACGAATGGTTTTGTACTCTGTGTTCCTCCTTGGGAGGTCAGGACAGAGAAGGAGGGCAAGATGCTGGGTTGAACAGAGAATAGCCCTGTCCCACCTTGACTTCACTTAGGTCTACCTAAGTGGGTCGTGTGGGGAAGGCTGAAAGGTGACAGAGCCAATGGGGCAGTCAACAGGAGCACTGTGGAGTTGTGGTGGGCAGGCCAATCAAACCACTGCCACACTAACAGGGAACATGTGTGAAATGGTAGGAGCACGCTTATGTGTGGATGCAAAGAGAGAGCACTCATATCTGGAGATAGATTTTCAAAGAAGCTCAATGTGTTTGGTGCTGATCACTTCTGAAAACTTGGCCTTTATTTCAGTGTCCATTTGGGGGCTGAGTTCTTTTGTAAATCTGACTCTATACCATCATAAGAAAAATAGGAAATAGCATACTTCTTTTTCTTTTCAGCACCATATGATCTTTAATGTAGGGTACATTTTTTGTCAGTATTTCTTTTGTATTTTGTTGTTTTACTCTTTCCTCTCTCCCTCTTTGATGCAACTTTCATTCAGAACAGTACCACAAACTTTTAGCACTTGCTGCATGAGATATTGGGCTCAGCCAGTGCATATGAGGTGCTTATGATTTTCTCATTTCTTTATAAGTTGGTAGCATGAGAACCAAGCGATATATACTGTTCTGGAAGATGTGAAAATGTGCTGAGTACCATGAAATGCAACTGGCTGAACATTCACTACGAGCTGAATTTTGCTGTCATTATACTGGTGTTACATCCACAGTATCTCTACTGAAGTCAGTGCAGTCAATGCTGATTTACACCCATGCAAATGAGTGCAGACTTTGGTTATTTATTAAGCCTTTCAGCATCAGACTTACCTCCCAGCCCACTGCGCCACATTGCATACAGTAGTGCAGTGCAGCCCTGTTACTCCCGTTGCACGAGCAACCATGAGTCCACCCATCCTAGGACTACACAAGCAATGCTTCACTAACAACATATGCCATCTTTCCTGGAACACAGACAAAGTTAAGGGGGAAAAACAAAAGACAAAGTCCTGGTGAGTTCCCAGAGCTCTGTACTTAAAGGTGAAGATAAAAATTTAACCCCCCAGAAGCCATTGAGAATTCTTTGATTTTTGTTGATTTTTCTAGGGTTTTTTTTAAATTTCTTTATGGAGGAAATATTAGAATCCCTGTCACTGAAACCTAATGCTTGCATGATACCAGATGTCTGATGAGACGAAGGAGATAAAATAAACCAGTTAGTCCACATAAAAAGGCCAAATTCTCTGCGGGTGTTAAAATGTGCAGCTTCATTGTGTTTAGTGGAATTATGCCAGCAGAGAATTTGACCTAATATCTATATCTAGACAGACAGACACATAAATAGTTTGGCAGCAGAAGCTGTTTTAATAATAAGACATTCCTCCTTTGCAAAGAGATTTTGTGAGGAAAGGCTAATGACTTCTCCTTTGAAAGATGGTGCTGCAGCTGCAGATGACATAAGATTTTCTGCCATACTGGGTTGTATCAACACACAAGCAGTGTCAAGGGAAGCCCAAGCACCCTTTGGAGCTATCATGAAAGGGATGAACAGAGATATTAAAATAAATGACATCATGAGAGATTTCCCCATCATATGGATGTATTTAAAAGTATGAGTATCTTCAGAGACTATTATAGGAGTGTAACAAGAGGACATGCCTTACAACAGATTGAAAGAACAAACAATCCAAGGGCCCATTTGTAACCTCAATTACATATATGTAACTCTCTTAACTTCAACTGAGGGTATAATCTGGGACTTCAGTTGTAAGTAACTGAGGGCCCTCTACCTTTATATTTTATCCTACAAAGCAAATGCAAGGAGAAATGGGTTAATTAAAAGAGAATCCACGTGTACTTTTTCATTTTCCATTGTATGTATACAAGACTATTTAGTCTTACCGAATGTTATAATTAATTATTATAGTAAGAATGACAAATAGCAATATATGAAAATTTGGCTGCCCTTTCTCTGTGAACACAGAAATCCTGTGCTAATTTAAATCAGCCTCCTGAGTTGCAACTTGAACAAGATGAATTGGTTTTCAACTCAGCATAACAATAAAAGATTACTAGAGTGCATTTTAAGCCAAAACACTAGAGAGAGCAGAAACTGAAAACACTGAAAAGTTATTTTTCCAGGCAGAGAGTTTATAAGAATACTTTTCAGTTAGCAATAATTCCCTTTTGATCTCATCCAATTAATTACCTGCAAGCCTGGTTTATTAATTCTCAAGGGGCTTGGGTGATGCAAACTCTACCTTGCTTGCAACATCTGCTAGCAAAACCCATACCTGTTGCAGAGTCAGCACAGCAGTAAGAATTTGGCTTCAGTCCTAATTAAATATTGTCACTCAAGGCAAAAGCTAGACCGATTAAGCAGCAACAATTCCTATGAAAGTCTCTGACTGGGCCAACAGTGAAATAAAGGGAGTGAAATTTGATCAAAAACCAGATGAAAGTGGTAAAGTAATATCTCTTGGGTCATTTTGGCAGTTAGGGGCTTATCCTTCTACTCTTCAGCTTCTACCACTTGGGCATGTACGTTTATATTCATTTTGTAAAGATATGCCCAAGGGGCGGAAGGTGGAGAATAGCAGGATAAGATACAACACCCCACCCCCCCTCATGCCTATTTATTTTAGGGTTTGTCTTCACTGCTTAAAAAGCTGTGTTTTTCCACCTCAGGGTAACAAACATGCAGGAGCAATTCTGAGGTAAAAACACAGTAAAGACCAGGCACTTTAGTTTTACCACCAAGGTCAGTCCAATATTCCTGCTCCTGTTGCTTTTCCTAATACCTGACCCCTCCCTTTCATGTTTTCTGGCACGGCCATCATTTGCTATGAGTCAAGAGAGGGCAGTTGCTCCCCCAGACTTTGATTTGCCTCCCCCCTCAATTTTTCATAGGTCTATAGGCTCATATGCTCCATTATGTCTTCCACTCCCTGCCACCCCCGCAAATTTTTCTGAAATGACACATCTACCTTCTGATAATGCAAACTATCTGCATTTTGCATAATCCCTGAATGCTGAATTGGTGCAAATGACACTACTTTACCAGTTATACCTGTTTTCTCACTTACACTAAACATTTATCTTACACCACCTCTACTTCACTACCAAACTTGGCCCTCATGGGGAGGGGGCGGGAGGAAATGCAGCTTTGCACCTGTTCCTACTCCAAAGGAAATCACCTATTTTGCCATTGACTTCAGTGGCAGCAGGATCAAGCCCTTATGCAGGAAATAAAGTCTGTTCGTTGTACTTTTGACATATGTATCTCCATTAAACAGATGTTGAAATTTACTGTTATTTTTCATTTTATATATATATTTTACAGCCAGGCCAGATCTGCCAGCCTGAATAATTGGAGAGATAAAATGGGTGAGGTAATATCGTTCAGTGGATCAACTTCTGATGGTGAAAGAGACAAGCTTTTAAGCTCACACAGGTCTGAAGAAGAGCTCTGTGTAGTTCGAAAGCTCGTCTCTCTCACCAAGAGAAGTTGGTCCAATAAAAGATATTACCTCACCCACCTTGTTTCTCTAATATCCTGGGACCAACATGGCTACAACAACACTGCATGAAACAATTGTCTGAAGAATGAGAACTTTAAAAAATCCTGATTTTTAAGTAAAGCACATCAATGATTCACTAAGCATAATGCTGACCCTCCTGAAAAACGTTATCGCCATTATGGAAGTATGCCATGGATTTGTGGACTTCCCCTCCCTCTATAAAACCACAAGAGTCCACCTTTTGGCCACCTAAAGATTCCTTAATGGATTTAATAATCCATTCTTTGGCATTCCTTCTTCTGACAGATCTAGTGGACTAAGCACAGACCAGGAACTTCTGAATTCTAAGCCCAGATTTGCCACCAATGACTAGGGCAAGTACCTCAAAGACATTGCCTCAGTTCTCCATTTGTAAAATAGGGAAAATACATCCCCCCTCACAAGTGTCAGAGAGGATTATGCAGTGTCATTGTAGCCATGATGGGACCAGGATATTAGACAGACAAAGTGGGTGAGGCAGTATCTTTTATTGGACAAATTTCTTATGAAGATTAGTTACCTAATGTTTATAAAGCATTTTGAAGGTGTGATATGCAAGGATCATTGGTATCATCATCTCAAAACAGTAGTTTCCAGCTGTCTTCAGCTTGTTTTTAATTTTTCTAATAAAAGAACAAACCACACCCACTACCAAAAAGAACGGTTACTTATCTGCAACTGTTGTTCTTCGAGATGTGTTGCTCATGTCCATTCCTAAATTAGGTGTATGTGTGCACGCCACATGCACCGGTGCCGGACAACATTTTCCCCTAGCGCCTCCTGCAGCGGCGCACACATGCACCCACACATAGGCACCATCGGCTCCCACTCCCTCTCAGTTCCTTCTTGCTGAAACTCCAACTGAGGCAAAGGAGTGTTGGTGTGGAATGGACATGAGCAACACATCTCGAAGAACAACAGTTACAGGTAAGTAACCGTTCTTTCTTCTTCGAGTACTTGCTCATGTCCATTCCCGAATTAGGTGACTCACCAGCACTGTCTCTGGTGGCGGGCAAGACTTCATGGACATAACATTTGAAGCACTGCTCTACAGAAGCCAGCATCGTCCCGAGCTTGCTGTGTTAAGGCATAGTGGGATGCAAAGGTATGTACCGTGGACCAAGTAGCTGCCCTGAAGATATCCTGTATGGGGACATGAGCTTGAAAGACTGCAGATGAGGCTTGTGCTCTTGTTGAATGGGCTGTCAAGGGCCCCGAAGGTGGAACTCCGGCCTACTCATAACAGGCTCGGATGCAGGCCGTAATCCACTTCAAGATACGCTGCGAGGAAACTGACAGCCCCTTCATCCAGTCCGCAATAGCCATGAAGAGTTGCATCAAATGACAAAAAGGTTTGGTCCTGTTAATGTAAAAGGCCAGGGCCCGTCTCAAATTGAGAGAGTGCACATGTCTCTCTTCACTGGAGCTGTGAGGTTTGGGACAAAAAACAGGTAGGAAGATGTCCTGGTTAAGGTGAAAATGAAAGACCACCTTAGGCAAAAAAGCCGGGTGTGGGCATAGCTGGACCTTGTCCTTATAAAACACTGTTAATGCCCTGATCTCCGAAACTCGTCTGGCGAATGTAATAGCCACCAGGAAGGTGACCTTCCAGGACAGGTATGTAAGGGAGCATGAGGCCATGGGCTTGAAGGGTGGTCCAGTGAGTCTGGAAAGGATCAAGTTCAAGTCCCACTGAGGAGAAGGCTCCCTTATTGGTGGGAAAAGCCTTTCTAATCCCTTAAGGAACGTGGCTGTCATCTCGTGTGAAAAGATTGTTCTACCTTCCACCAAAGAATGGAAAGTAGAGATGGCCACTACATGGACCTGGATGGATAAGAAGGCCGATCCCCCTTGTTTCAGATGGAGCAGATACTCCAAAATTGTTGGGATCGCTGCCTCTGTCAGGGACACGCCACGTTCGGTTGCCCAGCTGGTGAAGTGCTTCCACTTAGCCCTATAGGCCGATCTGGTCGATGGCTTCCTGCTTTCCAAGAGCACATGCTAAACTTAGGTGCAGCAGGCCTGACTCAGCCATGGAGCATCCATGCTGGGGCTCTGCTCCAGGTGGAGCAAGTGACCTTGATTTTGAGACAGGAGATCTGGTTGCAGTGGTAGGGTCCAATGCCTGGGTCCTGCCAGCTCTAAAACCATCCCAAACCAATGTTGTCGGGGCCACCCTGGTGCTACAAGGATGACCAGTGCCTTGTCCCTCGTTGTGGATTAGAGATATTGGTGGGAAGGGGTACAAGAGGCTCCCCAACAGGAGAGGAGAAAGACGAGTGATATAGCCCACACTGAGTCCTTGATGGGAGCAGAAGCAATGGCACTGCCTGTGATCCCTCGTGGCAAAGAGGTCCACTTCGGGCTTGCGCCACCTTTGGGAGATGCAGTTCGCTACCTCCAGATGGAGGGACCACTCGTGGAGTAAGCAGAAGGACCTGCTGAGACAGTCCACCAAAGAGATGTTGACTCCCAGGAGATGTACTGCTATTGGGTGAATGTTGTGAGTGATGCAAAAGTCCCAGAAACTGATGGCCTTCTTGCACAGGGCCGGGGATCAGGCTCCCCCCGTCTGTTGATATAGCACACAGAGGCCATATTTTTCATGAGTATCTGCACACTTTGTTGGTAAGATGTGGCAGGAAGACCGTACAGGCTAGATGAATTGCCCTGATCTCCTTGATATTGATGTGCAGCCACAGTTCCTCTGAGGTCCACAGGCCCACATCTGGAGGAATATGAGGTACAGTCTGGCATAGGGAACCACATAGGTGCAGGTTATAACCTCTATCGTTGCTAGGAACCTTTCCTCTGGAGAGAATGCTCTGGCTCTGGATGAGTCCAGCATCACCCCAATTAACTCTATCTTCTGCACAAGGACTAATGTTGATTTTTGCTCATTTATTAGGAGACCTAGTGTCTGGCAAACATCTCGGGTCATTGTGACCTTGACCTGCCCCTGATGAGCCAATTGTCCAGGTAAGGGAACACCTGCACCCCTCTCCTTTGGTGGTATGCTGCCACTACCAACATGCACTTGGTGAAGACCCTTGGTGCAGTTGAAAGGCCGAAGGAGAGCACCGCAAATTGGTAATGAAGTCTCCCTCCGTAAACCATAGGAATCTCCTGTGGCCAGGGAAGATTGAGATGTGAAAGTAAATGTCCTTTAAATCTAGAGCGGTGTACAAGTCGCCTGGATCCAGAGAGGAAATGATGGTGGCTAGGGAAACCATATGAAACTTTAGCCTCCTGAAGTACTTGTTGAGGTGCCTTAAGTCCAGGATAGGCCTCAGTCCTTCCTTTGCCTTTGGAATCAAAAAATAATAGGAGTAAAAACCTCAACCCTATAGGTCCTGGAGAACCTCTTCCACTGCCCACACCTGCAGGAGTGCTCGCACCTCCTGCTCGAGAAGTTGCTCATGAGAGGGGTCCCTGAAGAGGGACGGGGAGAGACAGTGGGAAGGTGGGAGTGTGGCAAATTGGAGGGTATAGTCAATGGCCACCATGCTGAGTACCCATCAGTCCAAGGTTATGGTGGCCCAGGCCAGGAGGAAGTGGGCTAGGCAAGAAGAAAATAAAAGGGTGGCTGGATCCACGGGCAGAACTGGGAGGTTGCTCCCAGGCACATCTTCAAAAGACCTGCTTTCCACCCCAATTATAGCGGCTAGAGCCTGGTTGTGGGCCGGCGAATGACAAGCAGCCCTGATGTCTTTTATATCCTTTGCCCTTCCTCTTATAGGAGTCCCTGCAGGAGTATTCCCCAGACCGCTGTTGATACAGAAGTGCCTCCTAGAGAAAGATAGGGTATAGAGGCCAAGTAATTTCAGTGTTGCCCTCAAGTCTTTCATGCCATGCAGTCTGGAGTCCATCTGCTCAGCAAAGAGGGCCATGCCGTCGAAAGGGATACCCTGAATTGACTGCTGGACCTCTGATGGGAGACCCAAGGATTGAAGCCATGATGCCCGTCTCATTGACACCATCGAGGCCATTGTTCTGGCTGCCGAGTCTGCCGCATCAGAAGCCGCCTGCAGAGATGCCCTGGCTACTGATCTCCCCTCTTCCATGATGGCCTCAAACTCCTGTTTGGAGGAGGGGGACAACGAGTCTGCAAACTTTTCTAGCGATGGCCAGATGTTGAAATGATATCTTCCCAGCAGTGCCTCTTGATTTGCCACTCATAGTTTTAAGATAGCCGTGGAATAAATTTTTTGACTGAACAAGTCCAGTCTTTTCGCCTCTTTATTCTTGGGGGTTGAGCTCACTTTCCCCTGTCTGTCCATCTCGTTGGTGGCAGTGACCACCAGGGTTCCTGGTGCAGGGTGGGTGTAGGGGTATGCAAACCCCTTCACCGATACATAGTATTTCCTCTCTGCCCTTTTCGACATGGGGGGCAGGCAGGCTTGGATTTGCCACAGAGCCTTAGCTAATTTAACTACCCCATCAGGAACCGGAAGGGCCACTCTACTGGGAGTCACCGAGGACAGTATCCCAAAGAGCTCATCCACTGGCTCATTCAGCTCCTCTATTTTAAGGCTCAGGTTGGAGGCAACCCTTTTCAGCAGGTCCTGGTGTGCTCTAAAATCATCTAGCAGTACCACTGATGAAGGACCTACGACTGCCTTGTCGGGTGACGATGAGAAGGAGGCCGGTAGCTGAGGTGGGGGAGGGGCCTCTGCTCTGGGAGGGGTGGATTCCTCCAGGCTTGAGGCCCATGAACCCTCATGGTCAGTCTCCGTGTCCAGGTGCAGCACTGAATTTCGAGGAACGGAGGACTGTGGAACCAATATTCCTCTCCCAGAACCGGACTGCAGAATCCCTGAGGGAAACCCCCATCAGTAAGGGCCACGATCTGGGCCATTGACCCTGTGGCCATGCTCCCATTGGCAGCGCTGTAAGGAAGCCAGGCATCGGTGCCGCGGTCTGCCTTGTATGAATAACTTCCTCACTGTCCAAGGAGGAGGTGTCGCTGTCCGATGGCCAAGGCACCAAGTCCAAATATTTCACGGTGTTGTGCAGAGCACGCTGATGCTCTGGCACTGGTGAGTGGTACGGAAAGCCCGAGAAATGGGCATGCTGGGACCTGTTCTTGTCCTTTGGCTTTTTATACGAACTAGGCGAGTGAGGCCACGGTGCCAGGGAGACGTGCTGTGAATCCAGCGACCTGCGCCGCTCTGTAGCTCTAAGGCAGTGTTCTGCTCGGTGCCGGTCCTCTGGAGACCAATGGCAGGAACCTGGTCTAACATTGTCTTGACCCAGAGCTTGGTCTTGACTCCGGGGACTGCCTGCTCACTGGTTAACAGTGCCTCGAAGATGGGGCCTGTCGGGCAGATCTGTCCCTCGATACATTGCCCATTGGTGCCAGTGCCAAATCTCGGTGCGGCGGACTGCTGTCCCTCAGCATCAGTGGGATGGGCAATGCCAGGAGGTCTTTCATTGCCTGGAAAGCCTCCGGGGTTGATGGCACCACCAGGCGGTGAGGGAATCTACCATTATCCAGAGTCGGTGGAGGGCCTGGTGCCAGGGTTGACGCTCACAGCAGCAAGGGACCCTTCTGAGGCAGGGAGGATTGGTGGCCCGACATGGGTCTCACCTGGTCCCCTTTAGTCTTCTCCACAGAGGAGCATCACCATTCCGTGTGAGTCTTCTTTGGCCTCTTCTTCAGTACCAGAGACAGTGAACAGTGCCGAGATGAGGAAGAGGGTGCCGGAGGAGCACAGCATGCCGAGCCCATTGTGCTAGGTGCCAAGTCCAATCTGCTGGGCTCCGACACCGGTCTAAGTGCCTACTCCATCAGGATGGCCTTGAGACAAATTTGGGAATGGACATGAGCAAGCACTCAAAGAAGAACTTTCTTTTCAGGGGTGAAATTCAGTCGTGTAGAAATGGCCCATGGAGCCATGAGCACAAGCACGTATGTGACACAGTTCGTGAACCCCTGACACCTGTTCTTTTTGCGGCAAGAGGGAGACCCTGGCATATACCTGGGTAGGGTGCATCAGGTTTCAGACCTTCTTTCAGCTTTTCCAGAATCTTACTGAGGTTCTGACTGCACTTCTTCCCACATCTCGTCATTTATACATACTCCATCCATGGTCCTACAAAGTCACCTTGTCAACTTCCTCCAGGCACTGGCCAAGATGGCCATCCTTGATACCAGGAAGAGAAAGCAGGATGGGAGGTGCTCTGAGACTGTGGGGCATATCTCTGATCCGTTGTTCAGGCACACCTCTGAGTGGAGTTCCTCTGGGCAGTGCCCACTGACTCTTTAGGCGCCTTTGAGGAGCAGTGGGCACTGTTGGGAGTTCTCTGCTGAGTGTCCCCTTCTGGTTCCCTGATTTTTAACATTTGATCTTCACTCCCATCCTTATATTTACTTGTGGCCTGTGTTCAGTGGCCCCTCCTCCTTGATTGAGGGGAAGGGTCTGTAGCCATGGGTGGACCTATGTCCACAGTCTCCTGGCAACCACAATAAGTACAGAGGGCCCACACAAGGCAATCTGCACTCCTTAAGCCCTTAAAGAGCACAAAGGGCCTTCAGCAGCCCTCATTTCTCCTTAAAGTGAAGACTCCCAGTCCCAACCCATGTGTCACACATACAGCTGCTCACATACATTACTCTTTGCTCATCTCCACCATCCACTGAGCCATTGAGCCAATTACATTTTAATGCCAGAGGACTTATTTTCTCCAGAGCGCTGACAGGATTCTTGTGAGAAGGAGAAGGAGCTGTAACACTCTTTCTGTGAAACCCAAGCTTTCAAATTTCATATCCAGTGCAATTATTTTAGCTCAAAACTTGTCCAGCCTCATTTTGTTTCTTTTTTTTTTTTTTGTATGTCACATTTTCCACACAGGAAAGCTGCAGTAAAAAATGTTTTTGTTTTCATACAGGTCCCGTGTCAGGGAAACATGCAGTCAAACCTTCCATATAGTATCATCTACCCATAAGATATGCAAGTAGCAGAAACTCAGCTAAACCTCTCTCAGTTTGAGTTGTTCATAATGCTCTCAGTGAACTACAGTAACAGCATTAATGACCAAGTCATACCCAACTTTACAACAGCTTTTCAAGTGCTGTCTTCATTCTTGTGAATAAAAAAGTATTACCCTTTTATCTGTAAAGAATCATCTTTCAAAACTGTGTATCACTTAACTATTCAGATTATCCTGCAAGACTCCTGAGAATGAAAATCCCCTTGACTTTAGTGACCCTGCATGGGAGACTTTCAGGGTAAAGTCTGATCTGAAAGGAATTTCTTCACCTACTTGTCCTTACAACAGGAAAAATTGAGTTGTAAAAATGTTATTTTGTTTATATTCAAAACCACAGTATTTTGTTTAAACCTGTTTTCAATAGCAATAAAATCAGAATAACTTTTGCTTAAAATAAAATCAGAGCCTTTTGCACTGTCTCATCTAAATGATAACATCTACCATGTAGTTTGGAGAGACATTATGTATGAAGAGTAGAGGAAAAGAAAGGAACTCAAGAACGACTTCTACATATCTTCCACTGCAGTCTGGATGCAGAGCAGACACTTCTCTGTGAATGGGCTGCATCCTATTTAATGTTTCATCTATGAACTACTTCAGAATCTCAGTTCCATATGTAAAGCCACATTAGAGTGTGTATTTCATAGTCAATATGATGGTGAATCAGGGACCTGTTCTGAGGTATATAACATTGACACCTACTTTCATTAAATTGACTTGAAAACCAAAATATGCTTGGATTTGATGGAATCCTTTCATTACTGAAATGATACTAGAACAATCTGATTTGGCTTCAGGGGAAATCTCTCAGTGTAAGCACCACTGACAGACATAGGGGCATAAGATCTCCTCCCTAATATAGTACAGAGTAGGCTAACCACAGAAATCGCACTCCAAATGGCCCCACAATTATTGGAAGAAGGAGAGCAGATCCAAAGCAACATCAACTCCCTTCTCTCTAAGATGAAAGCAACAAATACCTTGTGGCTGGGCCCAGCGCCGGCCCTAAACAAAATGGCATCCCAAATGAGGATCATCGTTGGCACTCCCTCCACTTGTTAAACTTTTGAATACCTTATTTTTTAATCGCATTTGTAGCCCATTTCATGATTTTGATGCATGATTTGCATGCATGATTTATCCCTGTCACATAAGATGATAAATTTGCACACTAGGATCTGTGAATCTGTATTTAGTCATGCCATATGTAAGCAAATAAAAAAAAATTAGTTTCCTCTACACTTATAGAAACGTTTTAATTTTAAAAATAATTGAAATGTACTAACATCAAGAAACTGAACATTGCACCAACATTGGATGGATCAGTATTAAATAGTGTTACAGTAGATGACAGCCTTATATCACAGTGACTGACTGGTAACGCCCCGCCCCTTATATACCCGTGAGGGCATGGCTGATGACATTCTAGGAGGTTCGAGGAAAATGTAGTTCTCAGAAAGCCTGGAAGGTTCCACGAGACTCTACGAAGGTCCGGAACATTCTAGGAGGTTAGCGAAAAATGAATCCACATATGGAATACCTGAAAAATTTTACTTCAAACATTCTATTTCCCTTTTTGTTGCTAACAACAAAAACAGCACGCTGAGACCTGCACCCTCCAAGCATGGCACCCCAGGCAGTCACCTGGGTCTCCTGCCCCTAAATCCAGCTCTGACTGGGCTCTAAAGGTCACTAGAGGTTGGGGCATAGCCAAATGAAGGGGATGTAGATGCTCTCTACATGACATTATCTCCCAGCAAACCCATGAGGAAACTCCTGCCGGGATTAGTCCTGACCCTGTCAACATTAACTTTTGCAGAATTCCACTCTGTACCTTTCACATCCTCTCAAGAAAAGGAAGCTAGTGCACAGGGCTCATCAGGGAAGCAACAGCAGCACAGCTCTGAGCTGCCAGAATCCCCATGGAGCAGTGCAGAAAAACCAGCCTTCCCTGAAGACGTTCCAAGATCCGCAGCATTTCCTTGTGGACATCAGGACATCCATACGGCCACATTCCTACCCTATCCACCAGCTGTCCTTCCATCCTGAAGGGGAATGACAGCTCATGAGTATGAAATCAAAGAGCTCCCCATGCTCCTTTTTTCTTACCCCACTTTTTTTCCATGAAAGGTAATGATCTGTAGTTAGTATACTTTATAGCAGGCAGTAAGGTTTTGAACTTGGCCTTGCACCTTCTGAGGTGAATGGGAGTTGTGCCACTGACTTTAATGGGAGCAGAATGAAGGCCACTGTTTGGTTTTTAAGTACTCTCTGCAGAATCATAGACCTAGCCTGCAATTAGTGCTGATTTACAGTTCAACACAGACCAGTATTGGATGGGCTGCCACAAATCATCCTTGAGATTTGCCATTAAAGGCAACAATTTCTTTGATCTTCTTAATAAAGAGAATGGGAGAGATATAATTAGCCTTTTTTTAATGGTTCTGATAAGTCTGAAAGAGGAATGATTGCACGGGGGCGTTGGGAAGAGAAGCTCTATGCTTTGAACAGAAGGGTCCTCAAAATATCAAAGTATTTAAACCCTCCTGGTTCTGCTCCTAAACATGTCAAACATACATCGAGATGGGCAGACCTTGACATAAGGCTGGACGAGTTCCTTCTTCAGAATGGATGGAGCAAAAGGATGAATTGTTTGACTGAGAAACAGCTTGTCTTTCCACAGGATGGTTACAAAGAGACAAGGTGGTTGAGGTAATATCTTTTATCAGACTGAAGGTGGTCCAATAAAAGACATCACCTCACTCACCCTGTGCCTCCAATATCTTGAGACCGACACGGCTACAATAACACAGTGTACGTAGGATGTTTGTTATTATTTATGCAGATGATAAAAAAAAGTTGCAAGCAAAGGGGAGCTCCTGGCTAAATCATGAAAGGCCGTGTCTACTCTGTTCCTGTCTGATCTATAATTCCTCCTGTGTCTACAACACAGTAGCTCCCCAACATGGTTAAAACAGAGTTTGGTCTTGTGGTGATTCAAAAATGGCCCGAATCATTGGCTACAACCCAAAAGCATACAAAGTAGCTAGGGATGGAGAGTGCAAAGGTGACCTTTGTGCTGTCTTGATCATGGGCCAGCTGTGTGCTGATCTGGTCCTGAAGTGTAACTCAGAATAGCACAAGAGCTGATTAAAAGTTGCTAGCTGCCATAGCCTCATGGGACTGATACGGCAGCCATGGATCAGCAGGGTGTAAAGAAGCTACAAAACATACTAGTTTCTTGGCTTCCAGCAGCAGGACTTGTATGCTGGTATCTCCAGATAGTGATTTTTCCATAGCTCACTAGACTATTGTTAAGCAGGAAGAAATTAATGTTTGCCATCAGGCCGGTCATTGATTTATAGACAATCACAGAACTGGTTAAAGCTGATGGGTGTGCTAAGCACTTGTCTTGCAGGTTCAGTGAAAGGAGCAATGAACTCCCATTATGGAGTGAGATAGCTGGTAAACAATAGAAGCCACCCTGCAACTCAGTAGGCCTCTGAGCAAGGAAACTTCCTGCTGTTGTTTGTTCGTGTGTTCAGGGAAACAGGATTTTGTGCATATTCTTGGTAAATACATGCCTGAACCAAAGAAATACCTGACTCATATCATCCATTTCTTCTCCTAGGGGAAACAATCCTGCAAAGCCCTGAATATTGGCGAACTGCTTGGACTAACAGGACAACACTAGCTTTCAGGCCAGTATCTCTTAGTTTTCCAATGCAAAATTGCTGCACTGCAGCTGAGTCCCCCAACTTGGCAGTAATTGCTTAAAACAAGGACTTACTGACCACTGTATCCATAAAATATGCAACATGAAACCAAACTACAAAGGTATTATTGATCAAGTTAAGAACCACATTATTTGCTCATCCAGTTTCCTGGTCTGTGTTTTTAGGCATTAATAATCAAAACCAAATGTTCCTTAAACTACAAAGTTCATCATTGATTGCATGTAATGGAGTGGCACCCACCTCTCACGAGTGCCCCTTTCTGGTCGGGTATGTCTGCATGTCTGTTTACCAGTTCAAATAGTTCCTTGACCCTGATATGAGGTTCCCTGGGGACTCTTCACCCACTCTGGTCTGTTCTGGCCCCAGCTGTTCTATCTTCAGTCCCAGCAGCCAGCCAGGAGCTCTCCCTTGCTTTCCTGGTCCCTGCCAGCAGCTGAACTGTCTGTGGTCCTGCTGCTCCTTCAGTCTGCCAGGAACATTGCCCATGGTCCTTCAGCTCTGGACAGCAACTGACTGACTCTGGCCTTGCAGCTCCTTTTATGTGAGTCTGCTGGGCCCCGACTGGCTGGTCCCTGTAGCCTCTCTCATTGCCTGATTCCCTGCAACCACTCTAGGCCACTTGGAGGACTTCTCTTCTGCTTTTTCCTGGGATGGGGTGTGGTAGGACCCGAAGCCTTCATCAGGGGGCCTCTAGGCCTAGTCAAGCCCATCACACTACAACTGACATTGAGGTAAACACAAAAGAACATTCCCTGGTCTATTTTACAGGTGAATAGGGCATGTTGGGAGAAGGACAGATCTTACTGGAAAAGAATTCCCTATGTATTTCAAGAACAAGATGTGGACCATTGTGGACAAAGGTCTGGTCAGTTAAATCAACTCAAAAAGAGAAAGGTGGAATATCCAGTTGCACTATCATTTAAATTTCCTCTATACCTTATAGTTTGTCTTGACATTCTCCTGAAGTTATATCCATGTCAGTAAGATGTTCAAATGTTCTCTCTCTCTCTCTCACCTGCTGACTGATCTCATTGAAAGCATTCAGGAATCTGAAGCACTAGGTGTGACCCTTCCATGCTTAGGGCAGCCACCTGAGAATGCCAAGGTCAGGGCAGGCTGTAAAAGGAGAGCAGATTCTCCCTGCACTGGTGGGTGGTACTGAAGCCAGACTTCCCAACCAGCCACAAACTGTGCTTTTGATTTCCCACACCGGTTATCAAGAAGCCAGTATACCAATACACACAGACCCCTTTACTGCATTCCAGTCTCCGGCTTCCCAGTCAGCCACTGGGTCCAGTAAAGAGACCAGTTATTTAAACTCTATGCTTTTTATTAAAAAGGTTCCCTCTGACTCCAAAGGGTCAGCCACAGTACCAGATCAATATAAGTTTGGATCTTACCCAAAATACCATGCTGCTAGCCAATCCTTTAGTAACTAAAACTAAAGGTTTATTGCAAAAAGAAAGAAATAAACCATAAGAGAAATGTTAAAGGGTCAAAGCAAATCAGATACATACAAATGATTGAAAGTCCATATACATCAAGTTTCTGGGGGAATTGTGGAGTTACAGGCTTGTACAGTTCCTCTAGCATACATCCAGTATCTGGATGGGTCTTAGTCCTTCGGTTCAGTTGCAAGTGAATTGATCCAGAGGTAGGTATGTGTCCGTAGCTGAACAGGAACAAAAGACAAAATGGTTTCCCGGGCCACCACCTTATATACCCCCTGGCCCTGGCCATGCTGTCTTGTGGAATTTTACAGGAACTAAGATGGAATCCAGAGTAACATGGGCAAGTAATCCAGTCACATGGGCAAGTCCTGGTGACTTATCAGGTATATCCCTGGCTTCTCCCCCTGGGCCCCTTGCACCTGGAAATGTCTTAATGGGCCATTAAGCAGGCTACTGTTTTGCAGCCATCCTGTCTGAGTCATTACCTAGATAGCACAATTTGAAATGCTGATATATCAAACATATCCATAATTTCCATCTCACATATAACATATGAACATAAACATCATCATCTTACTTAGCACATTATAGTCTTCCTAACAGTACCTGACATGGCATATCTCACATGAATTATTATGAATTTGACATACCAATGTCAAACAATATACTAAATGTCCCCCCCCACACACACACCACCACCACCACCAATCCAGCCAGCATGACACTAGGCACTACTCATTGCTCCTCAGGTATCCAGAGAGTAAAAGTAGATACACCATGCAATTTATCCACAAAAGGAAGAGCTTTTTAAAATATATATATATAATAATTATAAACTATTCACAAAGCATTTCTTTAATGAATGGTGTCTGAATGAAGCAATGCACAACATCTATATATATTTAGAAAGGGCTTTTGGAACACTTTGTGTATTCTGTGTCACATCAAGCATTCATTAGTTCCCACTTTGAACTTCAGATGCCGGTTAAATATCACAGCCCTTTCTAGACTACTACTTAGTGAACTGTGAGCACTAGCACAGTTCTAAAAAATATGTGCATACCTGAAAGAAATATACTTAAGCAAACTCCAAAGCAGTCCACCTCCAAAAACAGCCAACATAGTCAGTTTCAGAGGACACTGGCAGGAGACTTCACTGTACAGTTCAAGTGTCTTCAAGTCATTTATAAGCTAACACACAAGAATATAGGTGTGTCTGAGAATGACAATTTGTGAGCAATTTTAAGATTTGATTCTGGTACTTACAGTGCATAAGTGCCTTCCAGATCATGCCATCCAGCATAAAGAAAAAACACAGAGGAAGGCCAAAATTAAATAGAAAACTTAAAGCTTGACAAATGCTCACCACATCATCTGCTCTTTGGAATAGAGATTTGGCCTTCCAGTGTCACAGATATCCCTGGGGAAATGCTACTGATCTTGAGCCATCCATGCAGAAAGCCCCTCTTTTTTACTCTAGGAATGTATAGAGTACCAAGCATCAATTTATCTAGGCACCAAATACAGTGATACACTTAGCAAAAAAGTGCTACAACTGAAAGTTTCTGCCTGAAGGCCCCAAGTCAGTTAATCACGTAAGCAAATGCCTAATAACAAGCTGAAATCAACAGGACTTAAGTGCTTTGCTGAACTGGGCCTCAATTCTAAAGTTGCAACTTCTATTTTCAAATAGTTGTCTCCAGGTACAGAGGACTCAAGCAGTACAGGTAAACCTCAAATGCCTTTTTTGCTGCCTCTTGTGGCAGGGAGAGAATTTGCATACTCATTAACTATCTCAACTCCTCTTTAATTATTAACACACAGCAGAGAGTAGGACAAATTCACACAGCAGAGAGTAGGTTTACATTACAACATACAAAGCCTATTTAATCATGTTGAGAACTAAAAAGATACACAGAAAATGTAAACATAATGAACCTGTTCTCTTATTTTGCTCTAGTTATAATAATCCAGGCATAACATTTATATGAGAACATAAAATACAACACAGAGATATAAGTAAAACAATATGTGTGTTCTTGAATAATAGGGAAATAGCTTGCCAACAAGGATATATTTTGACCTAATGAAAGATGACCTGAAATTGACTTTGTAGTTACAACCCAATTACTTATAAAAATAGGAGGGACGGGGGAGCGAAAGAGAGAGTAAGCAATGATTGGGAAGAGCCTATATTATGTGGCATATTGATGTATTTACTTTGAAAAGTTTTCCTTTTGATGAATAATAAAAACAATGCAGTAACAATTACTTTCGTGCCAGGAAAGAAGATTGTCTAGAGATTTTGCATCTCATGTTCCTTTATTCCCCAAGCCTCTCAGTGTTAGAAAGCCACATTGTAAACTGGTGAAACTAAAACAAATACACTGAAAAAAGAATCGCTTTTAATTAGAAAGGCACCTCTGAAAAGAAGTTCAGTTATAACAGAACATTTGTCATGCAGAAGGCAGGTTTCTTCTGTGCTCAGATTCAGAACTACAGCACCTCTGAATAGACGCATCATTTTAAGCAGCTTCTTAGCCATTTTGTTCTTTTAATTTTTAAACTGGGTTCAATGTTTGTGAAGGTAGTGGACTGAGAGCCTTGTAAGCTGAAGTGATCTATTTGTTACTTTGAGCAAGTCAAAACCTCTGTGCCGCCGTTTCCCCTTCTGTGAAAACAGAGGGGACAACACCGACCTGCCTCACTCCATTGTGGTGAGAATTTGTTCTGAATGTTTGCCAAATACTTTGAGGTGCATTAAACGGGCAACAGGGAAGTGGCAGTGCATGTTTTTGCCACACTACCATGTCAACTTGTGCGAACCCCTCCCCTGGAGAGGTTAGCTCTAAGATTGAGGATCTATGGCTCACTGAGTTCTTGCCTCTCTGCTGAGACTGCCAATTGATGCTGAACATGATGGCGTTTTCTGTGTGAGTACATTCGTCTAGTCGGAAATAGACTGAGACCAACAACTCATTTCACATCAGCTTCAAATCCACTTCAAAGTTATCCTTCTGATTCACAAATCTCTCCTTGGATTCCGACTTCCTATTCCCCATCTAATCACCATCCTAATTTTGGCCTCTTCTTTGCTCTCGCCCCAAGAAATTTCCACATGTGTATGGAAGAAGAAAGATTACTCTTTCCATAGTTCTCTCATCCGCTGTAACTCTCCTATCCCTCCTTCCCACTAATTTCCCTCTTTTTAAATCTCCACTTAAAATATTTTTTCTTATTAGTGTATGACTGACTGACTATCTCTTTCTCTCAAGGATGCTGCATTTCTGCCTCATCCATATGCTAGGGCACTTCCTTGAAAAAATACCCCAGCCAAATACTTTCATAATTACGAGGCAGCCAGGCTCATGGGATGTCCTGATTTTCCAGCTAATCTTGAGACTTTCGTGAAAGCTCCCCATGATATACAATGAAATGTTTATTATATGAATTTGAGCAACCTTTCACGCCTTGAAAAAACAATGTTAATGTTTAAGCTGTGTTTTCTATCCAGTATTCTTCTGACATACAGTGTTTGTAATGGCATCCTGACAGCATAGACCCAGGTTCCTGCTTAGCTTTCTCAGCTGGACCAGTTCACAGGAAACATGAGGACCAAGATTTACAGAACTCAAAGCAGCGCTTTGTTGCTTTTCCTGACTAACTCAACAAGGTCAAGCAGTGAGAAGGAGAGAAAAGAGGAACACATACAAAGACAATACATGGAATCAAGCCTGATTATATTTTAGCTGGGAAATATTAAAGAGGACTCTTTTATAGCTATTACTTTTCTTGGAGAAAATTAGGTTTAAAAACTAAGATGAGGCTGCCAACACAAAGGTGGCTAAAATGTGGAATGCAACCATCCTTAACTTTAACAGAGAGGACAGTGTGCACAGAGAATACTGTTCTCTCAATGCAATGAGCCATGCAGAAGGCCAATCTTATCAAGATGGAGCATTGCATCACTGTTCTTTAGATTCATGTATTAGCCTCCCATATGACTGCCTAAATATAGTCCTCTCCTGTGTCCTCCCCTTCTCATGTCCCTCCCTGTTCTTCTTGTCTTCACCTAGACTAAACTTGTGGGGGCAAGGAATTCCTCTTCAATTTTATTATAAAGCACTATGCACACTATATGGAACTATGAATAATATGTGGTACACACAATGTGAGTAATAACTAGCAATAATAATCACATGCTGGGACCTCATTCTCCTATTAAAGATGAAGGCAGCTGCAATTTGTTCCATTCTGTAAACTTGGTATGGACCTCATGGTGGCCCTTCAATTGGGAAAAGAATTAATTCCTATCTCATGGCAATATGAGAAAGAAATACTGAAGACACACCTGTTGGCTCCATGACTGATAGGAGAACCATATCTTTGACAATGATTTTCACTGGTAGTGATATGATTTGTTTTTAAAAACCTATTTGTTTTAAAATCAGACCACATCTATTCACTCCATTTAATTGTATGCTATTTTTTTACTGTATTTTTTTCTTTTATAAGGGATGCTTGACTTCCTTATAATCTATTCCAGAAGACCAGTTCAGGCCTTCTAGGAGCGAAAGAGATCATGGAACTCAACTTTTCATGCAGCATTGCTTTCTTTGGGCTATGTGCAGTTGTAACAGAACAAACCACTTCAGATTAAAAACAAAATTTTCTTTGTTTTACTTCATGGTGCATCTCATTTAGGAAATCTGGTTTAGGGGAGAATGCCAAAGATTCCAGTGCTATGATCTAGTCAACGCTATGAGTTGACACGTTAGTATCTGAGTGGAAGCAGATGCTCTTGGTAAATTTCCTCCTGGATAGAAGATCTCTGAGCAGACTGAAAGCCCTATAATCTCAAGTGAAGAAAATTGATGGCTGGGCAACAATACATACTGGGTATCATTGGTGCTAGGCTTGTTATCTCTTTATAAGGGATGGCATATGGTTAATTAAAGCATTTCTGTCATGATGCAAAGTAATTAGCAAGGTGACCGACTAGAGGTTCCTTTCAACTCAAATGATTCTGCAATAAGGACTGTAGAAGTGATGGTCGCTGCAAGGGACATAGAGTGTTACGTAGAAGAGAAGAAGGTGAAAGATGGTGGCTCTGGAATGAAGAGATGAGTAATAGCCAACCCTTCGATGTGCTGGGAGGGGACTGACATAAAAAGAGGAATTGATCTTTTTATAGCAACTCTAATTTGATATAATTTTCTTCCTTCAAGTAGTCTCTCTTGCCTATTTTACAAATACACACCACCATGAATGTCCTTTCTTTCATAATTTCTGGCATTCCTGTTAAAACATTTTTTTCACTGTTATACCTTTTGCCTTCCAATGATGTCACAAAGCAACCACCCACTTTTCTCTGCTCTATTTAAGTCTATAAGGTTTTGGCCAACATTCTTCTTTTCCTTAGTCAGCATCTGTTTAAACTGGATGCTTTAAGCAGATTTGCTCTTTGGGTTGCAAATCTTTCTCTGTCCATTCCTCATGCCTGTCAACAACCTCAGGAACTGGGCACTAATGGGAGCTACACGTAATGTCAAAAGAGATCTGAGTTCATTAGAGCAACTTGTTCCCTATTCACTAAATTTCTTTAACCGTCTACAGATTTGGGAACACACGAGTTCTACAGAGATAGCAAAGGTAAGTGATCTTAAATACACCATGCAGCACATTGCTCACTCATTGTTTAGTAATATTTTTCCTTTTAAAAATACATCTGTCTTGTAGTACACACATCATTGCTTCATTGTGACAGATTTATACCCATAAGAAGGAACCATTTACAACTCCTGTTATGAAAAGACTCCAATCCATTTCTCATGAAGATCCTTGGGATAAAAGGAGGATTAATGTTCAAAAGTAAGTTAAATGAAAAACTGAGTCTGCCCAGAGGGAGATGTTAAAGACTGACTGGCACAAAAAAGTTCTTTCTGGCAAACCTTTGGAAATACTAAAAGAAAAGGGTCAAAAGTCATCCGCTTAAGTAATGGTCTCCAAGGTAAAGTATTGGCTGGCCAATCTTATTATTACAGTGGCCTATTATAAGTATGTTTCATAGGCTGAATGCATCAATTATACTGATCATATGGCTTCTTAAAAATGCTTAATTTGCTTTTTTCATGTATTCAACATGATAAGACATAAATTAACACAAAGGCATACATGAACATGTTTTATACCTTCCCACCACCCTTATCTGAAGCTTCAAGGTTTAATGATTTAATTAAGAATGATTTAGAGTGTAACCCATTCAGATCTGAGGGAGCCTCTCTCTCAGAGAAGTTCTATCCAAACACAGTTACATAAAACTGAAAAAAAGGGCGTTGTCAGTCAATAAAAAATAATAATTCATCTCATACCAGGAACTGAGAATCTTAATACAATGTTAGTTTTACTAGTAATTTTTTTTTAAATCATCAAAGTTTATTGCATGGTGTAAATCAGAAAGGTGAAAATGTATTAGATTCTAATACTATTATCATGCTATTGCCCAGGAATGCTTTGCTGATAAAATCATTAGAAGCAATGTTCTGTTATTGTGAATAACTTTTAATTGTAGTTCACGTGAATGTTCTGACAGGCCAAAGGATTCATCCCCAGTCTTATTATTTCCGGACAGCCAGACTGAGAGGAGGAGAATTGCTAGGACCTCATTTCAGGGTGACCTCGCCACAGAATCCCATGTCTTCACCTGTATTTACAACTGGATATAACATTATTGTTAATACTGTTTGAATAATAACCAAGAGTCCTCTTTCCATTTCCAAGTCTAAGATCTACATCCTTCCCTCAGATACATACTGTCCCATCGCTTTTACAAGATCAAGCTCTAACACATGCATACACAAGTGCAATAACGACGGAGCTTAACTGGAGGCTAGGGTTGAAGCCCTAATGTTTTTGAACACCACTGCTATACTAGTGGCACTGCTCTGCACTCACCACTTCTCACTCTTCTTAGGCTGCTTCTCTTCCTCGTCTCTTGCACAGCTACATGAAGGATGTGGGAGAAGAAGTTCCCTCTCCCCTGCACTGCACGTTGCATGCCCAACTGGAATGGAGCTAATAATAATTTAAGAACCTATTGTAGTGATGCTATAAGATTTAAAAAAGAATATCATTACATTGTTTTCTCAGCAATATTCAGGTTCCTTTCTGAGGGGACAAAGTACCCAGCTTCCCAATTTGTAGTTTGTCTATGTAGATTATTTGAGGCATGGGCGGGGTGGTGGTGGCCCTCCTCAGTGCCTCTCTCCGAGGGAGGCCACACCTCCCCGCTACTACGTTCTGCGGGGAGACTTTGGCAAAAGGTGAGATTAGCAGTTCTTGGACTCCTTGGTCAAGCAGGGCAGTCCCAAAATCATGAGCCCCCGACCCTCAGGCGGAGGGGTGGGGCTAAAAAGCAGTCTATAGCCCCCTGCCCCTCAAGCAGGCCAGGGCAAGCCAGAAGTCTAGTGCCTCTAGCACAGGGGATGAGCAGATAACCAGGTCTCCTGACCCAGTGGGAATATCTGCTGCTCCAGGAGTGTCGTGGCAGAGGGGCATGAGTAGGAGGACGCAGGCCCACCCAACTCCACTGCATTCCAGCCCAGGGCCCTAACGGTGGTGGAGTGCTTCCCCATTGGGTCAGCAGTGCTCCAGTGCGAGCACAGCCAGACGGTGGTCGGCTATCCCTGGGCTACTTCCTACCCCGTCCCAAGATCCACCAGAGATCCAGGGTCATCCTTCGCCTCGTCAGGGTACTAAGCTAGCAGTAAGCCCAGCAGTTCCTCAGCGTAGGGCATCTCTGGCGCCTCTGGTAACTCAGGATCGTTGCTAGACTGGCAGGTGTCTCTGGCAATCTCAGGGGCTGGCCACAGGCGGGAGGGGTCTGTCTCCCTCAGCATCTATTTCCCAACTGAGGTACCAGGCTCGCCTCTTATATTTCCGGTTCCGTCCCACCCCTCTGCCTCCGGTCTTGTGGGTGTGAACTTCTGGGTTCCACCCATCAGGGGATGGTTGGCCCACCCTCCCTCCTTCCCTCCCTCCCACACTTCCCTGCTACTACAGTCCACTCCAGAAGATGGTTTGTGTTTGGAAGCGACTGCAACACTACCATTAGGGGGAAATTGTTGCGGGTTTTTAACTCCAATATTTTGTCAAAATTAAGATAAGAATTTTTGACTATTGAAAGGAAGGGCAGACCTGTGATTAGGGTATTAGCCCAGGGCTCAGAAGATATGGATTCAATTTCCAGCTCTGCCCCAGACTTCCTAAGTGACCCTGGGCAAGACACCCAGGCTACTGTGGCGTGTACAGAACAGATACTGCAAATGCCTCTAGCACAGGTATAAACAGCAGTGTAGATGGTGAGACACTGCTTAGTCAAGGACACTAAAGACACACCAGAACCTTAGGTATACACCTAGATGGCTCTCTGTATGCTGAAGCAGTGCCTCCCATACCTACACTGCTATTTTTAGCAGTGTAGTGTCCCCCCTACCTCCCCGCTGCTGTAGCCTTTCCTTGACACAATGAAAGACTCCCACAGCAGGAGAAGGCTGAGGCATCAGAGAAAAGCTCCAGCAGCTCCCAACTGCTGGAGTCTTTCCCTGCCAAAGGTAGCTACACACCATTTGGGTACACACCGCAGTGTAGGCACAGCCTACTTTTCACTGCGGCGTGTGGCTACGCATACCCTCCACGGTACCACCAAGGCCTTAGGATATGTCTACACTGCTGCTGTGAGTGAGCCTCCCAGCCCAGGTAGACAGACTCATGCTAGCTTGAGCTAGTGGGCTGAAATTAGCAGTGTGGACATTGCGGCATAGTTGGCGGCTCAGGCCAGCTGCCCAAGTTTGGACCCATGGCCTCTGGCTGGCTTGGACTTGGGTAGCTAGCCTGAACGTCAACATACATATTGCAGGGAGGCTCATTTGCAGCCGTAACGTAGACATACTGTGACGGGCTCCTCGGGGTACAACCTGGAACTGTGGGATCGCTGTGCCCCCTTAACTCACCAGCCGGGGCTGTCTCTCAGAAGGCTTCGCTAGTGACAAGCAGGGGATTATCATTGGAGATGTTGAAATGTCAATAGTGATTCTGGGGGATCCATCCTATCCTTTGCTCTGCTGGTTCATGAAGCCGTACACTCGACTGACTCTTGCAGGTACAGAACAACTGTTGAATGTGCATCTTGTAGATTGAAGGGATGCTGGAGTTATTTACTGTCTAGACTGGATCTGCACGAGAAAAATATCCCAATGGTTATAGCTTCCTGTTTTGTCTTGCCTAACATCTGTGAGACAGAGAAAGAAAAGCTGCTGCATCTGTCTGCTGATTATGAACAGACAGACTCAAGGTCATTACAAGAGCTCAATATGAAGCTATGAGGTTGAGGGAGGCTTTGAACAATCACTTTAATAGACAGCCACCGTAGTGTTCTGTGTGGAGTGGTCCTGGAGCTAAGAATTGTGTAGTGCTTGCAGTACCTTTATAAATAGGACTGGGTGTTTTCCTGAAACTATGACTTATGTGGTGGTTGCTGTACATTTACAAGTACTGTTTGATTTGAGTACTGCTATTCATTCTGCAGTGTGTTGTGAACTAATAAAGCTAAAGAACATTATTGAGGGGGGAAATTAGTGCAGAAAAACAATGTGCAAAAAATACAGGCAATGTAATACAATTTTTTAACATACAATAATGGAGTGGAACTTTAAAATTGGAAAGGCAGCAATCATTTCTTTCCATGCCCATGCACAAATGTAGTCCATGGTGGCGACACGTACTCTGACCTGGGAGACTCTTGATTGGTGTATGTGAAGATATGATTTTCCTTGCTGCTCTCTGGCATGGAGTGGTAGGGGTAAGGATGTGGTCCATGATCCTATGGGCAATGTAGGAAGCAGTGGCCATCAAGTTCTCCAAGGATAGTAAAGGGTGCGGTGTTCAGGATTTTTTGGCCAGTAGGTCAACTAGGGTCTGCAGCATTGGGGTTTGCAGACTCAGAAGACCCATTATGTCCTGGTGAATTTCCCTCCCCTTGTCCTGCTGGGCCTTTCTCCTGTCTTCTCTTTTCTTCTCCCTGCCATCTGCTATGTTGGGCCTCCAGGCCCTTTGTTCACAGTCCAATGCAGCACTGACTAGCAGAATCTGGCTGAACATGTCCTCCCTAATCATTGTCTTTCTCCTTCACATCAAGATCAGGCATTCTGTTGGTGTGGAAGGGTTACCCCTCAAGGCTGCCACACCTGATAAAACTGACGGATATACCACTGGATTTAGTCACCAAGAAGAGGGAAAGAAAAGTTTCAAAACCCCCTTCCCTTATTACCATAAACACTTTTAATAAGAAATGCTTATTGATGTTTCAGGTTTTGAATGATTAGGCACATCATCTCTCTCCATCCCCAGCCATGGTGAGTAAAGCCCACCAGGGACAAGAAGGAGTAGGGAGGATTTTCTGTTACATGAAGCAATAAAATGTCAGTTCCTGTTCCATGGGTATGAGTATAGGGCGATAGCACTGAATATTGGCACTATTTCCCACAGGCAGGGGTGATTTTACCTGATATCTCACTCCTGAGCACACAGCTGCTACTGACGTCCTACGGCTGCCTGGGCCTGTAGGCCACTAGCCTGTTTACTGTAATGCTGCCAGCTGAATCATCAGAGAGGCATGGGAAAATGTCCTAGCAGAGAGGTAGAAATAAGTCAGCCCTCCCTATAAACCTTTGGGAGAAGATTGCTGACTATTTCCATATGAATATCAGGTCAGACTCAGAAAATAAGGCAGATGCCAAATTGTTGGTATATTCTATAATTATATTTCACCAAGCTAGTAACAAATGTACGCTCCTGGATTACTATACCAGAATTACCATGGAGTCACACCCACATGGAGTTATACCCTCCAGGCTATCCTGCCACCCAGACAAACTGAACTTAGTGATAAAAGATTATTAAAACCAAATATCACACCACTTCACGTTACTCCCAACCCCAAAGTGTCAGTCACTTACCCCAGGTCAATGGATACTCTTGATCTCACACCAAAGACAATGCTGGCTGCTAATTTATTTAATAAACTAGCAAAAGGTTTATAAGCTAAGAAAAAGAAATGGAAGTTATTGAGAGATTAAAGTAGATAAAATACATTAACAGGTGAATATAAATTTGTAAATCCAAAATGATAGCAGAGATGTAGTAATCTGCCAGTCTCCAAAAGTTTTTCAGGGTTACACAGGATAATTCTGGGGATCTCTGCCTTCTTGTTTAGTTATTCCACCCTGTTAGTATTCAAACAGTCCAGAGATGAAGGATCTTTCCTTGAATCCATCTTTTATATCTTCTTCACGCAAAAAACTAGCTGACAGTTTCTGTACCCTTTGTTAGCTGTGGTGAGGAATGCAGATGGAATCTGTGAATTCCCATTGTGAACTCAATGGCCCTTGCTTTGAATTTAGCACTCTTTTTTGATTTACCTACAGAGATATACATAATGCAAATGCCTGCCATTTCATAGAAATAGATAAGTGAGAACAATACAGGAAACATTCCATTAGTTTTCATGAAGTTCTAACACCTGAATACACTCTTCATTAACACACCTTTGATCTAGGGTTATTTAATTACAGGGCATACATAATGTAGAAGTAATTAATAGCAAACAATACAATCAACATCTCCTTTGATATTCATATACAAATGAATTGTCTTGAGAATCTAGCATTTGGTGGCACCAGCCTTGTCAGTGTCGTAGAGAGTTCTCAGGAGGATAAAAGAGACATAAACAAAGTGCTCCACATGCCAACCCTCCCCCATATAATACTACAGGAAAATGAAAAGCAGATATCAACTCTACCTCTGTTTGTTGTACCTCTACCTCATCTCATATGAGTAAAACAATTTATAGTCAATACCTGTTTCTTGTTAACATGAAGCTGGGCTGAGCGCCACCCTTGAATTTAAACATTGTAAGGCAAAACGTATGCACACACTTACCCGAGGTCCCTCCCATTCTTCAGGCTCATCTGTGCTTGCCTGGTGGGACTGGCCAGATTGTGGCAGAGTCTCAAACAGGTCCTGGCTCCTGGGATGGCAGGACACCTCCCCGCCACATCCTCAGTGCAATCTGTTTATAGAAGTCCACATTTCTACGACTGGGCCATAGATGTGCTTTCACAGCCTCTTCGCCCCACAAGCCCAGGAGACCCATTACGTCTTGTCTACTCCAGGCAGGACTACATCTAATGCATTAAGCCAGCATGGTTAGCTGGGCAGTTGTACACAAGAAAGGTGAGCTAATAGGTCTGCTCACCACGGTGGGCAATCAGGAGAAGGCACTTCAAAAATACATGAAGAGTTTTAAAGAGGGAGACACTTCCAGTTTCTGTGGCAATGGAGTTTATAGTTGCAACCAGAGCGGTCATGGTAGCAGGGCCTGGGGCACTGCGGGACCTTTGCTAGAGGACTGTTAGGGTTGACACGGGTCACACAAGATCTACCCTTGCAGTGCATTGACCTCAGTAAGTTAACCATGGCTGTTCAGGGAGATAATTTTACTGCTTTGCTGTAATGGGGAACTTAGATCATCCAGAGACAAATCTGAGTATAGAAACCTGCAGAAATAGGTCAGTGCAAGGTGACTTACATCGACCTAACTTTTTAGTGTGGAGCAGGCCCAAGTCACCACCCAGCTTCCAACTGTTAGGAAGAAGAGTTGGGAGGGGTGTCTGAGACTGTTTTCGGTAAGGATCTCAACATTCTGATAGCAAACCTAATTTTACTTTTAGCTACTCCTAGTTGTCACATTTACACTGCAAGGGAAGACACCACCCAAAAAAGGCACAGCTGATGTCTTTGAGGAGTAAGCTAGGTGTGACCCTAAGAGCACAAAGCCAGTTGGCACAGTGTTGTCATGATAGATACCCAAAAGCTGACATGTAATGTATCACTGGAAAAATATTAACTCACTGATCACATTCTTGCATGATGTATGTACCAGTCAGCCCACGAAGGACTTCATAACTATGTGCTGGAGATTCATTCTTCAAATGTATTTGGCAAGCAGTACTTAACCAACACCTGTTCCAGACAAAGGAATGTGGTCCCGCCTGCTTGAATGTGTTTCCAATGTAAATAAAGCAAGGTTTGACCAAAGACAAAGAAAAGCACATTTATATGCAAGGCAAACAAAGCCATCAAGAGAGCAAGTGGGGAAAGGTGATCACTTAATCTTGACAGGGCTGGAAATTGCACCAGGAAGCTCTCCTGCCTCTTGACACAGGATAACTGAATTTTGGGAAGACAGGATGGCATCTATACCCCAGCAAGAGAGGGAAGCTTTGTCTGGGCTTACTTCTCAAAAAATACATTTCAAAGGTTTACTGGACTATAAAGAGAAAGGGGAGAGAACCCCAAGCTTATCCATCTCTTGAGGGAACAAAGAAACCAGCACTTTGATTCTGTAAGGGTGGATCCTGGCTGGAACAGCCAACTACGTCACAGAAGTTGCTGAGACAAGGGAAACCATCTTGAACAAGAACTATAGCTGATTAAGTTAAATGTTAGTCTTAGAAGCATATTTTTTCCTTCATTCTTTGTACTTAATATCATTTAAATCTGTCCTTTTGTTAATACACTTGTTTTGCTTTTACCATAAGCCAACTCAGTGCTTTGACTGAAGTGGAGCGTCTGTCAACCCCCGTTAAGTTAATGAGCTGCAGTGTACTGTCTCTTTAAAGGAGCAGCGAACTTAACTTTTGCAAGCACTGGCCAAATGTGGAGATTTGCAGACAGCTTGCTCAGATGAAGATGGAGCATTGTAAAACTGCTTGAACTTCTGATAGAGGTTGCAAAAAGACAGCTACAGCCATGATGGTCATTTCTAAACAATGCCAGAATTAGAGTTAACTGGAAAATTTTTGTTTAAAGTTTTGTCTGAAAATGCCATTCTGACAAAATCAAAGTTTTTCACAATATCGTATTAATTTTGACAAAAATTCAGGTAGAAAAATAGTGGGGGAAGTTTTGAAAGTGTCAAAACATCCCGTTTCAACATTTTTGGAAGTACATTTCAGTTTTTCATTTCAAAATAACCTTGTTTTGAAATATACTTTATTTTATATACTAACAAATAAAAAGGTTGAAACTGAAATGAAATATTTTGATTGACCCGACATTAATTTTTTCCCCCATTTCTTCTTGTGAAAAATCTCCAAATTTTTGCTTTTCATCCTGATTTGGAATGAAAAATATTCTGAAATTTCAAAATTATTTGCAGTGCAGAAAATCTGTTTTCCATCCTATTTTAGCTGTGATGTCTTTCACGAATTCAGTCAAACATCCGTAGAAGAAAAGTGTCAATAGTTAGACTTCATGTTGAAGATAAACACATATGCAAATACCTTCAATTTCCATAAACTAGTAAATATCATCAAAAAATTTGTGTCTGTGTACACCCTTATTTGTTCCCTGGCCTTTAAGCTACTCTTTAATTGCACACCGCTTTAATGGCACCTAAGGAGTTAGCAAACTCCACTTCAGTAGTTCTACATATAGTGCTGTAAGAGAACAGCACAATTGTTACTCATTATTTGTATTATGGCTCCAGCCAGGGATGAGGTTCCCATTGTTCTGAGCACAGTACAAATGTATAACAAAAAGATGGTTCCTGCCCACAGAACCTGGCAGTCTAAGATGAAAGACAGCAGATGGGTGAAACAAACAGAAAGGAGCACAAAATAGCAGTGAGACAACTATGAATAGTGTAATATACTGCAGACAAAACATACCAGCTGCCTAACCATTGTTTTGAGCTGGATTTTTTTTTTTTTTTTTTTTTTGGGGTAGGCATAATGGCAGAGAAGAATTTTAAAAAGGGATATAAAGGAGCACACAATTTGGTGGTTTTGCCGATTTCTGAAAGGATCTCGTTTCAGACATGAGGGGCAGCATGTCAGAAATATAAAGATGCTTGTTAGAAAAGTTGACCAATGGGCAATCAAGACTGGCATCATTGCTGGAATAGAGGCAGGAGTCAATATCTCAATAGCATGAGAGAAATCATCAGTCGGGTGGGGTTAGACCATGAAGTGCCTTGAAAGTGGAAACAAGAAGTGTGGGTTTGATGTGATGGGAAAGGGGGAGCCAGCAGAGGGATGCAAAGAGAGCGCTGATGTGGTTGAAGTGGTAAGCCAGGAAAATGATCTTTGAAGCAACTTTCTGAATGGATATAAGTGGGGCAATATGGCATTTGTCAAACGGCAAGAGAGGTGGAAGCTGCAGTCATTAAAATATGAATGATGGACTAGAGATGTAGTTGTGTGAACAGAGAGGAAAAAGACAGATATTAGATGTTTTACAGGAAGAAGCAGAAAGATTTAGAAATTTAGACATGGTCTGGATTGTCTGCTTCTAGAGAAACACAAATCAAAAGATGAGGCCCAGTTAGGAACCTGAACGACAAGGATGATGGTTGTGTTATTTCACAGTGAAAAATGAGAGAGGAGGATAATCTTGGGGTTCAAGAGAGCAATCCATTGCATTTTACTTTTTGTAATCAAAGTTGCTTAAATATAAAAAAATTAAGATGGAAGGTCTGACACCTACCAATGTTTCTGGGTTGTTATTTTTTGTTTGTTTGTTTGTTAATGTATGCGTGTACTGTAATTGTGGAAATGTTTTACTTTTTCCTCAAATATTTAGACACAGTTCTCAATCAGCTTACTAAAATAGGCATTGCAGAGTCCACAGTGGTGAAAGACATATTGCCAATTCTGTGATAATTACAAGAAAACAAGAAAACCAGAACATATGTCCAAAATATGCTATGCAGTGATCAGAGTTGTATCACTCAACATGCTACTAATGATACCTCTTTTTTTATCTCCCTCTTCCTTGGCAGCTGTATTTAATATCTGCCCCTTTTTGTCTGGAAGAAAAATCAAGTGTAATAGTAGGATCCATTATTAACTGCTTCTTATTGTAATTAATATTAATACAGTATGTGACTTAAACAGGAGAATTTGATCTGGCTGTATTTTAGAACCAGAAAGTTTACTTCAAAATACCCTATCTTTCCTCTTAGCTCTTTATTAGTCTCTCCTAGTTCTTTATTAGGCTGATGGGATTCCATGGGGAATGACAAGTTTCAGCGGGCACAAGACGATAGACCAAATGCATATCTGCTCTGAGCAGATGCAGTCCCACTGAAATCCATGAAGTAACACTTACTAACAAGTAGGTCTTAATCTGGGGCCCGATCCTGTCAAGACTTATGCACATGCTTAACTTCCAGTCTGAGCAGCCCCACTGAGATCAGTGCACAGTCACGCCCTAGATCCTACAACCTGAGTTGTGTCACATTTCCACTATGAAACCTGAAACCACCACATGCAACTCACCTGATGAAACTCAGCCCAGGTTCTCTGGAAGTTTCCCTAAAGTTGACAAAACTCTTGAGAGAACCTGATTGCTTCATTGTTTCATGTCACAGCATAGGAAACTTGTACTGCTCCATGATTTTGACTCAAAACCAGGACTCAGTTTGGGGTTCATTTATACTGGAAAATGAAAATGCAGCTTAAGACATACCCACCCATCTGAGTAGAGACCCAATAAAAGCTTTACAAAGCCTCTGAAAACACCAAATTGCAAATAAAACTAAAAAATTTAAGATTTAAGTCTACAGTTTTGATGTGGATCCCTTAACACCCCTTAACTTTTGAGGGCAATGCCACTTTCAGAATGGGGGGAAATGGGGCTTACATCAAAAATAGGTCATCATCTGGTGTAAAGTGACTAAAATGCAAAACAGCTATGGACGTCTGGTGTCCTGAGCATGATTAGTATTGAGAAATCCTGGGTCCCATATATTGGCTCTGTCACTGACTCACCATGTGGGATATGGAAAAATTACTCAAATTCCATACCTTAGTTTATTTATCTGTACAACAGACAGATTATTTGTATAAAAGTGCCTTACATGCGTGTGGGAAGTATTAATGAACATTACTAAAGTTCTTTGAGATCCTGGGATGAAAAATCTCCAGTAAGGGAAATTTATACTTTTCATACAGTACAAAACATTCCCATTTGGCATGCATTACAACTGCTGTCTCAACAATTAAATATCCAAATACCAATGCTTCTTATTTCAAATCCAGAGACTTCCTCCTTTTTGTGTCACACAATGTAGAACCAATTGAGAATGTCACATTGTGAATCCATTCATAGGACACTGAGGGTCTGATTATACTGAAGTGTAAGCCCAGGGTTTGCAGAACCCCAGTTTGTTAACCTGGGTTTCAGCATCTACAATAATTTGTATCCCCTGGTTAGGAAGTGTTGAACCTGGGTCCCAAACTGGGGATCCAGCATCTATATTGCATTATGCCCATATCCCAGACTTCCTTGCACTCTCCCAAAATGTGGCCATTCTAGCCCTTTGTTTGTGGTGCCATGCGGAGAACCTGACTGTACAGAGAACACAGAAAGTCAACCGTGGAATTGTGGGATACTTTTTGGTGGACTCCCAGACCATAAGTCCAGTGCAGCTATGGGTATACTTCAAAGCAATCGCGATTTGAACACTGGGAACTAGCTTGACTCACACTTGAACCCTCCACCCCGTGGGGTCCTGGGACACTGAGTCTGAGCCCTGGCTTAGTTCGATCTTTGTGTAGACAGAAGGGGGGTGAAACTTGTGCCTGAGTTCAAATCCTGGGCTTACACAGCGGTGTAGATCTACCCTTATAACCACATGTCTACATTCGACTAAAACACCCGCAGCTGGCCCAGGTCAGCTGACTCTGGCTCATATGGTTCAGGCTGCAGGTCTTTAAAATTGCAGTATAGATGTTCAGGATTGGGCTGACACCCAGGCTCTGGGATCTGCCCCCTTTGCAGAGTCTCCCCCCCCAATTGAGGTCTCTAGGCACTACTATAATATATATGATTAATAATAATATCATCATCTTTATCAGCCCTGGAAAAAGCAAATAAATCAAATGCATCTTGTTCAGCGTGCATCTCACAAAATCCCAAACACAGCTGGGGCTAAGTGGAACCCTGCTTGGCGGTCTCAGCACAGAAATTAAAGATGGGTATTGAATTTTCTTCTTACCCCTACTGGTGGTTGCTTCAGATCAGACTTGAGGATTACTGTCAAAGTGACATGGAAAAGTTGGCACTACTACTGCCCAAGCTGTTCCTGTTCTGAGGACAGATAAATATATTCTTTAGAGCAGTAAAACATTCTTTAGCCCTGCACAGTCCAATATGATTGCACTTTGATCATGTGATGTAACACCTAAAAACTGACAGCTTAAAGCCTATGGCGAAGAACAGAAAGGGACTCCTGCCAGCCAAACCCAACAGGATGTGGGGCTGGGAGAGGAATGAGGACTGATTGTCAAAGGGACTTTCTTAAAGTGAAACAAACAACATTTTATTTAAAGTTCAGAGGCCTGATACTGCAGTCACACTGTACACTGAAAATTCACTGTCATTTTAAGGTCAGAGCAGCTGTAGAACTGCTTCTCCTACCCAAGTATCCATGTGCGGAAATCCTATTACGATCATGAGCGTTAGTGTGCATTGCTATGAAGGCTGAAGAGTGGATTAATTAATGCAATTGGATTTGGAAGGACAAAGAAAACTCACATGCCACTATGATCAATATTCATTGATCTGAGTCTAATTAGTAATTTTTAAAAACATCTCTCTTAAAACATTTAAGTACTTATTTTCTCTTGGCTATTCATTCTACCTCAGCACCAGTTGCCTGTACACATGAACATATTTGATGCAGGATCTGCAGCGCTGCCTTGACAAAATTAAACAGTGGAATTTTCTTTTGTAAAATTACACTAGCAATAATGTTGCATTGGTGATTTCTGAAAGGCATTCTGTGCCCCTAATGCACCTTTTCAAAGCAGGTATTCCTAGGAAAAAATAATTACATTTTTCTTGCTTTTTTGAACTTGTCTGCTCTGAATTGGATTCTGGCATAGAGTCCATGATAGATCTCTGATTATTTTGATTCCCATAAGTGATAAAATGAAAATATGAAGCTTAGTTAGTCATGAGACCACATCTCTGAGGTATATACAGGGTACACCTAACCTGTTTCCTGTGGTTTAGAATAGGATGAAAGAAGGTTGATGCAGCTCAAGAGCAAGATGGAGACGAGCCAAGGATAAATATGGATTATACAATTAAACTTTGTAATACTATGTGTTTTGTTAAGCTTAGAGTAGCATATGATGAACTTCAATATTTTTCGTACACTTAAAAGGCTACCTTTCTAAGGTGGCTTTAATTTTTTTTAAATTATCTTTTATTTATTCCCCCCTTTTCAAATAAATGTTTAAAATCTGGTAGTACTGAATTTTTCCCCTTAAAAGCTGAAGTGAGTGAATTACATTAATACTATGCTCAGTAGACGGGAAATGCAATGACTTTGCACTGTGATGTTACTGATGATCTGTAGCGAAATTTGCCAGTTGGCTGACACGGAATTTATGTCACTGACCTGAGATGAGTTTTGGAGATCTTAACTTGACAGTCCTGCCTCAAACTTTTGTGGAGTAGAGATTCATGGTTTTTTTAACTGTATTTAACGACTCCTGCTTTTACCATACAAAACTTGATCATTTCACCGCTACTTCATCCTTCACTCTCCCCACTCAAATCTGTTGGAAGAACATCTGTCATAATTCAGGACTGTAATAACCTCTCTGGGATGTATACTGACTTTGTCAATAAGGTCCAGACAGTACCTAAAACAATGGGGACCTGACTGTGGCCTCCTTGGCTTCATTGTAACATAAATTTTACCAATGTCTCCTTGGGCCAACATTAAAGATACCTTTAGTTACATGTTGCGGTATGACGTATACTGTGTCTGGTACATGCCAAGTGTATGGTACATGCCAAGTGTATGGTACATGCCAAGGAGAAGGAAATGCAAGGCTGTAGAAGGAAGAGCTACAGGAAAATGATTACAGTGCAAGATACAGCAAGTCCCTTATTTTTCAGACTTCTGTAGGTTGCTTTTCCTGCAATACCCATGCCATTCCCCCTCTCAGGTTGTGAGGCCCCTCTTGAACATCAGAGTATTTTTCAAGAGTTTCCTACCTATTTCCAGCCCCGCTCAGAGCAAATGTGGCTAACACTTGTGGTGATGAACTGGTATTAGCAACAGCAGAAAATTTTGTGACAGTATCCTTTGTGCAAACAAGGCTTGTGCTGCACTTACTTAGCCTTAATTGTGTTTTCCTAAACAGGGCCACTTAAAATTTCCACCAGGCTGTTTTAATACAATAAACATCCCAGCTCTTTATGGGTAACCTATTCTTTTTCTAATTTAGCTTTTTGCATGTCCAACACATTGTGTAGCCAATTAAAATATATACTAAAGACCAGTGTTGGTGCTCAGGCTTCAGATTTAGACTCATTGTTATAGTAGATTGTGCAATTTCCCATCAGAAAAGGACAGATTATACAAATGTCTGAGAGTTAAATCCTTTAATGGAAGGGGAATCAAGTCTTTTATGGTTATAAGACTCAAAACTATTCTAGAATGAGAGAACATCTGATAATGTAAATTACTCTAGGCAAAGTGCTAAATAAAATAGAACAGAAATTCCCTACTCCTTCCTCCCAAAAGAACTCCTAGTTTCACACTTCTAGTGGTGGGAGATTGGAATCAATAAACTATGAATTCTTCTGAGATATTGATCAGTCCAGAAAGCTGGGGGACAGCCTTAATTTTTAGGACATTACAAATATGACTCCCCAGTTGTTGCAAATCATAAACTGTAACTGGTGCAAATATACTTTTGAGGACTAGGCTTCATATCACAAATTTGTCTTACAGGAACTATTGCTAACATGTTGTTGGGTTGTGGTTAAACACAAGTTCTTCTAACCAGTGAGAGATTGTCACATCATGGTGTATGTGAATTTCTTCAGCCTCGCATAACTGAGAGATAGTAGACAAGACGATGGAGGGAGTATATTTTTTATTTTCTCTAAACTTCAGCCCCGTTTCTCTTCCCTGTATATAAATATTATTTCATGATAGTGTTTATAAGGGCTGTGATCTCACTGTAGGCTTCAACATCAGCGAATTCCTGCATCATCTAGGAGGAATTTACCAAATCAACAGTGTTTATAGGTGTAAGAGGACCCTCTGGCCTTTCTATGGCTGCTTCCCTTCAGGAGGTGGCAGCTCCATGCAGCTAAGTCCCTTTGCCCTGCTAATCAGGACTCACCAATGATAAAAGCCCCACTGAAAATGAAACATGTATGTCATACATAACAAGGAAAGGATCAACTGATGGAAATACAAAACAGCGTAAGTAAGAAAGAAAGAAATTACCGCGTAAGTGTGTGTGAGAGAGATGAGGCTTAGTTTCCCAGGAGATCATTTGAAAATGCATGAATATTTCCATTCACAAACTGCAGTCAACATAGGTGTGACATTGGGCCAGAAAAAACTAAGCGACTTTGCAAGTTGCATGGCCCAAATCTGACCTTTAAAGACATATTATAGGAAAATACAGTAGTAATGAGAGTCATTCCTTACAAGCAGACTAGAGCTTTGATATGCAAGTATAGGTTGGTAGTTATTTTATTATGTTTACATATATCTTGTTAGAGGTTAACTATGCACATAAACTGCTTTCCTGTCTACTACTGTTCTATTGATTAGGAATTCAAAAGGACCCTATTAACATTTAGAAATGTAACAATACTATTGTTTTTATTTCTCTTTGAAGTATAAGTAGTAAATACCTCTGAATGGTTGTAAATGGCCAATTACCTTGTGCTAATGTAACTAGTTACCTTGTGCACAGAACATAGGAGATGATACTTCAGAGCCACAAGTAATCACCTATTAATTGTTCAAGGAAGTATCTGCTATCAAGAAGATATCAGTAAGCCTGAATGGATCTATAAAAACACTAGTGGACTGCTCCTTTTTATCTCAGATCTGTCCAAGCTTGTCAGGGAAAGTTTGGATTGCAAGGTTGGGATCTCAGCACCAGCCTGGAATCACCCTGCTCTCTCATGGGAGAATTTGAATGAACTCTGCACATGGACCATTTAGTCTTCATTTCTCTGGACTGGATTTCTAACTAAGAAGCTCTAAACAGCGACTGATGACCCCCAAGCTGTTTGGGTAATTTCAGAGATTTTGCAATTTAAGAACTTTGCAACTCGGTTATCATCTCTTCTTTGAAACTGACCTAAGAGCTTTATTTTCATCTGTGTATGCATGCTGACCTTTTAACCATTAATCTTTCCTTTTTTTAAATAAATATTAGTTTAGCTAATAAGCATGGGTTTTAAGCGTGTATTTGGGCAAGATCTGAACTATTCATTGACCTGTTTGGTAATGTGTCTGATCCTTTGGGATTGGTAGAACTTTTTTACATATGATAGGTAAAGATTTTCAGTAATCCCCATCATATTTGACTTGGCTGTCTGGGTGCTAGCCAAAGGGCTGGATAGTTTTAAGGAAACTGTGTTTTTGTCTACTGAATGGCCAATGAGGTCATCAGAAGCTGTTTGTTGCTGGCTTGGTATATTTTATGGAAGACAAACCACCAGGATTTAAGGGTTTGCCTGCCCCACTCTTTGCCGTTTGCCCTGTTTAAGCTATCTCACAGTAGAGTTTTTTGAGGGGTGGGCAGGAAGACAGACAGGCAGGCAGGCAGGAAACTAGAGGGAATATAGAGCTATTACAAATGAAACGAATATTGCTGGCACTAAAAAAAAAGCTTCAGGGTATAGATGGGGCAGTAGATCAGCCCTGGCATAAGCAAATGCTGTTCTGGATGGAGTAAATGTGAGTTGTGCCTGCTTAAACCTTGGCTGACTCTCATTCCTAGTCTTTCCTTTCTGAATTCAACCTGCTTGAGTCACAAACAAAAATGAGTGGGGAGTGGTTTTTCATTTCAGAAGTCCCTCGTGTCCATCTCAAGATCATGGAACAATTTAGGGCAGTCGCACGAAGAAGAGAATGCCTGTGTCACGTCTGGCTGTTGTAGATGACCTCAGTTTCTCACTCTCAAGAGAACCTAATTTATTTTTAAAGAGCATTTTAGTATAGCATAACAATATTACCACACATCTTGCTCAAGCAAAGAATTTTTCCAATCTATATTCCGTGCCAGATAGAGTGACTGCAAAATGAGTTAGCTACTGTACCTTAACTCTCTGCCTTGGCTGTAGTGACAGGAAGTTAATTAGACGAAATCCAACAGTATCTTTCAGACCTCAATTCACATTACTTGAAAGCAAGAGAATTATCTGCTTCATAGGAGTTCATGCTTTTGGAACTTACTGGATGAAAAAAAACTAATGGGTAAAGTAGCAAAGACAATGGCCAGTTGGAGTTAAAGGTAAGGAACAGTGTTTAACTCTGTTCCAGCTACACCTATTTCCAACAGCCAGGAAAAATGCAGACAAATCATGTGTGGCAGGGTGGGCCTATTCTGCCCTGTGAGTCCTGTGCTTTTCTGGCCACGCCAGTGGTGTGGCTGGGAGGGAAGCAGGGGAGGTCCCGGTCCCACCTTCTACCCCAGACCCTGACCCAGGGACCCTGCGAGAAGTGGTCTCACACTGCTTAGTCCCTGAGACCGACTACCTTCCCTGAGTAACCTGTCCGTGGCCCCACTGCTTGTGGCCCACTCCTCAGTACCAGTGTGAAGGATTGTACTGCCTTCCCTGGCTGGAACCTCTCTGTCTCTGGTATAGTGGCAGCAACGGATGATAGTCCCAAGCTCTGCGGCTGCGGCAGGGCAGCTCCAGCTGGCAACTCCTTTTCAGCTGCCCCAGCCTGCCTGAAATGGAGGCTTTTAACTTCTGGGGCAGTTTCTTTGATAGGCCCCAGGTGGCCTAATTGGCCCAATTGCCTTGAAATAGCCCCAGCTGGATTACCCAGGGAATAGGGCTTTATGGAGTCTGGGGCTAATATACATGCCTTCCAGCACCCTTCCATAGACATCTGGTCTGGCCCTGTCACACATGTTAGAAATATGTTCAAAACACATGCTAGACTAGAACCATGTTTAAAACAGCATTTCTAACACAGTTTGAGTCATCCATAATATTCCTAAATTCCTCAAGCTAGAATCGTCATCTAGCCACCAGAACTGACGACACTTTTCAATAGCGCACACAGCTAGCACCCTATTCACATGTGTCAAACTTCGTTGAGAAGTAACAAATCGTATTGCAATCTGAACCCATGTACGTATCAGGTTTCACCACGACACAAAGCAAGATTCTGAAGCCTGGGCTTTCCATTTTTATGTATTAATATTTATTTTTGTTGCTCACAAACCTTATCACACACTACTAGTCAGTGACATTTATGTCTGTAGGAAAATGGATTTGAGAACTATGTTCCTTTTAAATGTTATCTGTCCCACCCAAGTAGTGTTAACATAGGTTAGACTCACTGAACAATACTCAGATGTATGAATCTAACATCTGGACTACATGTCACATAGCCCTCTACTCTTCAGTCCACAACTATATGTAACCCTTCTGCTAGGTGGAGTCTGCAGCAACAAGGGCTACGTTCAATATCTAAGGATTCCTCCTAACAATACAAAACAGAATCAGCCTCAGCCCCCACCCAGTAACCTGAGAAAACTAAATACCACCTGGAGTCCTTTCAGAGGCAATACTTTCCCACTTGCAAGCATTGAGTCTGTGTATAACAAAAGAAACTTTTATTAAAGGGAAAAAGGGAACCCAGCATTAATTTGGGAAAACACCACAATCACATTCAAAAGCATGTAACCATAAGCAAACACCCACTCTACAGTATGCTGGGCAATGTCCTTTGCTTCCCTTTCCCACCTTGCAATGTGAAAGTCTGACAAACGAATGTCCCTTTAACATGTCACTCCCCTTTCCTTCTGCTGCACCACACTCACAGCTGTCCTTAGTCAGCAAAGAGCTAGAATTCAGAGGTGCATCCATATAGGTCCATCTCCCACCCCTGGAAGATGGGGGCGTTGAGCAATGCCTCCAATGCCACTATTCGCAGCAGCCTGTACCATTGCTTGCGACTCACTGCCACTTCTACGATGTTCTGAGTTTCCCCCACTTTTAGTGATTTCATTGGGTAGCAGGGAAGCTCTGTGCTACTGTCTCTTTGTTGTCTTTCACTGACCCCATGCCAGGTCTCAAGTAAGGCCTAGCCCCTAGACCTGCTCATCAGTGATTTCAACTGTAGAAATCACTGCACAGAAACAAGGAGTCAGCTGACTGCCATCAGCTCTGTCTTTAAACACTGGAGAGGGGAGGGACAAATAGTGTCTGGGACTCTTAAGGTAGAAACAACTATTCCCATCATTTTCACTGAGATTCGCTATCCCTACTCCCTGCTTAGCAAGTAAGGTTCAGTTTATGGTGACATCCTCAGACAGAACAGGCTAAGTACAGTTCTGCTGCCTTTTACTCATTCAATAAGCATAACAACATTTCATAGCCTGTGTACGCAAGTGAATAGTAACCCAAAACCAACCAAAAATTATCACTTTGACAAAGCACGTCTGTCTGCCAAACACTTAGGCAGAGTAGGTGTGTCTATGCAAATACTGTCTGTCTCTGAAGTCTCTTCTCCCCAGTGCATCACTAGACGTCAGGGGAGAGCTCATTCAGACCCTGCTTATATCCATGATACTACCAGACCAAGAAGTTTTCGACATTGGCATGCAGCAAAAGTAAGAAGGGACAGGGTTGTTATACCAAGTTCAAACAGTGTCATGATGAGATAGCTCTGCTGTAATACATGATGAACAAATTTCAAAAGGTTAGGGTAAGTACCCAAAGTTTGGATGCATCCTTACACAGATCTTCTTTTTGTCCAGAGTAGGCTCAACTAAAGAAATTATGTTAACCTCAGGAAGTCAGGTACATAGACTCATGGCTCCAGAGGAAAAGATTACTTTGCGACTTCTGATACCTTTGCAAGGAGCCAAGTCAGTGTCTACCTGACACACAGAGACTGCGCATTCAGAGAAGAATTCGGCTGAGGGATATTATTAGTATTATGCTTTATGTATTATTTGTACTCTGGTAGTGTTTAGGGACTGCAAACGGGGATTAGAGTCCCATTATACTAAACACTGTAAAAACAAACCCCACAAAGACTGTCTCTGCCCTGAGAGCTAATCTTTGGCCTCCCACATGCAGTCTCTGGCTGCAGTAGGGAATGGGAAAGTATTAGCGAACAGTGCATATGCCTAGACTGAGTAACCACATAATCCTATTGCTGTAACCCTTGTCCTTCCTTACCCTATCATTCCACTTCTATTTGTAATCCTCACTCATCACATCATCTCTAAATTTAGACTGTAAACTCCTCAGACCATAGACCTTGCCTTTTTATTTGTTCTGTGACTTGCTCAGGATGGTTTGGGGCCATGCACGACTGTAATGATCATAATAAAATATTAAACAAGGTAAATATCTTTTAACAAAACAAACCCAAAAATCCATGGTGCTAAATTCTGAATCTCACAATAATCAGATTATCAAGATGACCCTAGCTGACACACACACAGGCTACTCCAGAACATATTGCTGATTGAATATGAAAGAAGTTGCAATATATCGTGCTGTGATTATCTGGATCTGCAGGTCACCAAAGAAAGAGAGACACACTAACCTAACAGGCTTCTTGTATCCATCTGACCCTGAATCTTGCATAAGCCCTTTCTACTCTAAAAGAAAAAAAATGTTATTTGTTTAAAACACTCTATTAAAGATTTATAAACAATACAGCACTTTAGTTTATACAGACTGAGTAGCAAGAATATATACAGCTTAATGGGACTATTCACTTCTGTTTCCCTTCTGGGCTAAATGGACCTGCCTGCCTGTCAGTTTCAAATGCTAAGCAACTCTTCCTTGTAGGCTTGTAAACTTCAAGCTTAAAACGAGGAAGCTGGAGAACATAATAAGGAAAGAATCCAAAGCCCTCTACACATGGCTCTGCTTCTCCTCTTCTTTAGAAAGAAAGCAGTTGCCGGGACAAAGTCTATCAAGGCATACTCCCAAAAATAAAAGTATGCAGCCGAACATTCAGTAGGCACTGAATACCACAGCCATACTGCACACTTCTGTGTCTATAAGTGAAGTTGGGGGAGGGAGCTTGTTCACAGTTCAGCAGTCAAGGCTCTGAGCTATTTGGATTTGATGAGGAATTTCAAGTGGAAACCATCTGAGTGCATGTGCATCTGTGTGAAGCTAAACTATATTTAAAGAGAACAAATGACTTATTATAGTGCTTCCACAAGGTCTTATTCAAAAGGGGCATAAGTAAGCCTCATTTTTCTCACCATTATAACCTTAAAAGGGATACAAGCTTTTTTTTTTTTTTTTAAATCCTCTTCTAAAAAGTGGTTTGTGCTAATCAGTGGCCAAACCCATGAAAGCAACAAAATGAATAAACTCGCAGGGTACGTTGTAAATAGCTTTGATGTTAAACAAAAAGCACATTATGTTGAAACTGTTCTCATATCTCAGTCCCCTTCTTCCTCACACCCTGCTGCCAAGCAGACTTTCTTAACATATTACAGGAAAGATTCAGATGGAGATCAACACAGTTAGCAGTTGTCAAGTCTCTTCTGACTGAAAACTTAGAGGTAGCCTCCACCTGCAGTGTGGGTCTCTCATTACATTCCACTCACCTTCCAACTCACTAAGACAACATGGTCACTTAAACCAAGAATTGGACAAATATTAATAGCAATTCCTGGGTTGAAATTTTCACAACAAGAGATTATTGGTCAGAACATAACGGTTGGCAAGACTCGTTACCTCACTGAATTTTGCTCAGGAAGAGAGGGCTAACACAAGGCCTTTTGCATCACCTAAACCCTGATTTGGAGCAGGGGTGGAGAGTCAGAATGCAGTGGCTGCTCAAGGGTGTCTCAGTGCTCACCATGCATTATGAAAGCTCCTCCATTGGCCTCACATAGGCTATTATGCAGAACAATTAGAAAAAGGCAGGGGAAGGACCATCCATGCTTATGCAAATACTGCACAAGTGCATGGGTTGGGGGAGAAGCTGTATAAAGGCAAGGGAGGGGACCCCGGGATATGAGTTGGAGGATGCATTTAATAGCTTATAACCTTCCTCCTCAGTATTTTACCCACAGAGACCAATTACTTGGTATGTATGGTGGTGGAGTAAAATGTGTAGCTTACAACAGAAAGGAATAGAATCTTGTGTCACTATGCCAAAAATAACTTTCTTTCCTATAGAACTGAAATCCAGATATTGTTCTATATCTATAATGTTCTTCCATGTAAATGTTTGCTTGGAAACACACTTGAGGTCTGTAAAAATATGCATGTGGTGTCCAGTCAAATACCAGTCCCCAAAACTTACCATCACCTAGGACATTAACATGCTGTATTTAAAATGCTCATCTTTGGCAAACCATGCTCTCTTTTGGGAATCCATTAGCCCCAACATGAGTCTGGTCTAAAAAGCTATTTGGAGTATGGGAAAATTCTATGGATTCCCAACTAGGCATTTCAGCCCCTAAAATGTTTGTGCTAAACTGCTTGTCTGAGTTCTGCTCTGCAAGATTGATGGTAGAAATTTACCCCTTAATATTGAATATAATCACTGATTATTTTATCTTTTTTTACAAAAGAAGCATTGTGGATCCATTTGTCAGGTACCTCAATATAGTGTTCCATTCAGTATTTGCCCATATAATGCAGGATGAAGTTGAAGAATATATCAATGGTTACCATCTGGTAGTACAGTCTCCCGGGTTCATCTTGGATGAGAAGAGAGTTCTTTTATGTTCTTGAGTTTGTTTTTCACATGTTCTTCTGTCTGTCCAGCTAATGGGGTCCAAACAACTCTCTTCATACAGGAATGGTTTTATGTTGGGTAACACACCTCCAAGAGGATCAACCCTTAAATATGAAGTTAGAGATAGTGTCAGTGAATTCAGTAGCAACTATGACGTAGCATACTATAGGAAACATGGAAAGGGAAAAATTACTAACAACTATCTATTAGTTTTGATCATTCTTTTGGCAAGTTTTGTACAGAGGAAGAATAAACAAACCACTATTCTTATAAGAGACAAGGTGGGTGAGGTAATATCTTTTATTGGACCAATTTCTATTGCTGAGAGACAAGCTTTCTTGCTTACACAGAGCTCTTCTTCTGAGAAGTGAAATTTCCATTTCCACTTCTGAGGAGAGCTCTATGTAAGCTCAAAAGCTTGTCTCTCTCATCAACAGAAGTTGTTCCAATAAAAGACATCACCTCACCCACCTTGTCTCTCTAATATCCTGGAACCAACATGGCTACAACAATACTGAAAACATTTTTAGAAGTCACAGTCCAACTGCTTTGTCAACCAGTATGAGACCAAGGAGCTATCCATTTGGCTCTGTCTTTTGGTCTCAGGTGTATTTATCTCTTTAAGTTCAGTTATCCTTTCCCTTCTCTAAAGAACTGAAAGGAAAGTTTGGTCCAATCATCCCAACTGGTTCATTTTATTTTTAAAATCTCACACTTTAGCATAGACTAGTCTAGATTAACCATTTTAACTGTCAAGTCATGTCCTCAAGCTATTTGCATTCTAGTTCCCACTTATCAAGTGTCAGTTCTTCTACCTTTCTTAGACAATCAAAGGATATGTATTTTAATACCCAACCCCAACCCTCCAAACAGCTTTTTCAATAGAAGCTAGATTTGAGCAATTAAGACCTGTAGACGCTCCCCTCACTTCCTTGTTCAAAGCCATTGTGGAGATGCAGCTGAAACCTATTAAATTCAATTGAGCCCAAATGACCCATAAGTCATATGAAAACTTGTGGGGAAGTTAACTAATGAGCCTTCCTTTAAATTCTGGAATCCAAGTAGATTCAATCTGTTTAGTTATCATACAAAAATTTAAAATGAAAGAAAATGTGGAGGGGAAAAATGCATTAAGTCATAGAGAGGAATATAAAAGAGCACAGCCTGTTACTTGCATTGTGAAGAATATCATTTATATTACATTCTTACATTAATGTATCAGATTCAGTCATGGCAACCTTTTCTTAAGTCTTGATAAGAAAACAAGATTTATCCAATATTATCATCATACAATATTATAACAAAGACAGAAACTGCTAGTGCCTCCCCATTGACAAAAATGCAGAATTGATTGTTGTTATCTGGATAACATACAGGTCTAAAGATATAAAATAACTAAGACTTGACTTATTGCTTTACTGTTCATTTGCTCTGATTTTTTTTTCAAGCTATTTGTAAATGTAATTTCATCAGAACGGCCATACTGGGTCAGACCAATGGTCCATCTAGCCCAGTATCCTGTCAATGCCAGCTACATCAGAAGGAATGAATAGAACAGGTAATCATCAAGTGATCCATCCTGTCAGCCATTTCCAACCTCTGGCAAACAGCAATCCCTGCCTATCCTGGCTAATAGATATTGATGGACCTATCCTCCATGAACTTATCTAGCGCTTCTTTTAACCCCATTATAGTCTTAGTCTTCACAACATCTTCTGGCACTGGTTGACGGTGCGTTGTGTGAAGAAATACTTCATTTTGTTCACTTTAAACCTGCTGCCTATTAATTTCATTTGGTGACACCTAGTTTCTTGTGGTTTGAGAAGGAGTAAATAACACTTCCTTATTTACATTCTCCACACCAGTCATGATTTGTAGACCTCTATCATATCTCCTTTTAGTTGTCTTTTTCCAAGATGAAAACCCAGTCTTATTAAACTCTCCTTATATGGGAGCATTTCCATATCCCTAATCATTTTAATTGCGCTTTTCTGTACCTTTTCCAATTCCAATATATCTTTTTTGAGATGGGGCAACCAGATCTGCACACAATATTCAAGAAGTGGGCGTACCATGGATTTATAAAGATGCAAAATGATATTTTCAGTCTTATTATCCACCCTTTTCCAAATGATTCCCAACATTCTGTTAGCTTTTTTGACTGCCACTGCACATTGAGTGGATGTTTTCAGAGAATTATCCACAATGACTCTAAGATCTCTTTCTTGAGTGGAAACAGCTAATTTAGATCCCATCATTTTGTATATATAGTTAGGATTATATTTTCCAGTGTGCATTACTTTGCATTTATCAACACCGAATTTCATCGGCCATTTTGTTGCTCAGTCACCCAGTTTTGTCAGATCCCTTTGTAACTCTTCACAGTCTGCTTTGGACTTAACAATATTTAGTCGTTTTTTATCACCTGCAAATTTTGCCACCTCACCATTTACACCTTTTTCCAGATTATTTATGAATATGTTGAACAGTACTGATTCCAGTACAGACCCCTGGGGAACATCGCTATTCACCTCTCTCCATTCTGAAAACTGACCATTTATTCCTGTCCTTTGTTTCCTATCTTTTAACCAGTTACTGATCCTGGAAAGGATCTTCCTTCTTATCCCATGACAGTTTACTTTGCTTAAGTGCCTTTGCTGAGGGACCTTGTCAAAGGCTTTCTGAAAATCTAAGTACACTATATCCACTGAATCACCCTTCTCCAAATGCCTGTTGACCCCCTCAAAGAATTCTAGTAGATTTGTGAGGCAAAATTTCCCTTTAAAAAACCCATGTTAACTCTTACCCAACATATTGTATTCATCTATATGTTGGATAATTCTGTACTTTATTACAGTTTCAGTCAATTTGCCTGGTACTGAAGTTAGCCTGTAATTGCTGGGATCACTTTTGGAGCCTTTTTTAAAAATTGGCATCACATTAGCTATCCTCCAGTCATCTGGTACAGAAGCTGATTTACATGATAGTTTATATATTACAGTTAGCAGTTCTTCTATTTCACATTTGAGTTCCTTCAGAACTCTGGGGTGAACACCATCTGGTCCTGGTGACTTATTACGGTTTAATTTATCAATTTGTTCCAAAACCTTCTCTAATGACACCTCAGTCTGGGACAGTCTCTCAGATTTGTCACCTAAAAAGAATGGCTCAGATTTGGGAATCTTCCTCACAGCCTCAGCTGTGAACACTGATACAAATAATTCATTTAGTTTCTCTGCAATAGCTTTATCTTCCTTGAGTGCTCCATTAGCATCTCAATTGTCCAGTGGCCCCACTAGTTATTTAGCAGGCTTCCTGCTTCTGATGTACTTTAAAAAATTTTTGCTGTTACTTTTTGAGTCTTTGGCTAGCTGTTTTTCAAATTCTGTTTTGGCCTTCCTAATTATATTTTTACACTTCACTTGTCAGAGTTTATGCTCCTTTCTATTTTCCTCAATAGTGGAAATAGAAATAGTGGAATAGCAGTGCTGAAGAAACAGGTCCAAGACTATTTAGAAGGATTAGACATACACAAGTACATGGGGCCAGATGCAATGCACCCGAGGGTGCTGAGGGAGTTGGCTGATGTGATTTCAGAGCCATTGGCTATTATCTTTGAAAGCTCGTGGCAACAGGGGAGGTCCCTGAGGACTGGAAAAAAGCAAATATAGTGCCCATCTTCAAAAAAGGGAGGAAAGAGGATCCAGGGAATTACAGACCGGTCAGCCTCACTTCAATCCCTGGAAAAATCATGGAGCAGGTCCTTAAGTAATCCATTTTAAGGCACTTGGAAGAGAGGAAGGTGATCAGGAACAGTCAACATGGATTCACCAAGGGAAAGTCATGCCTGACCAACCTGATTGCTTTCTATGATGAGGTAACGGGCTCTGTGGATGTAGGGAAGGCGGTGGATGTGATATACCTTGACTTTAGCAAAGCTTTTGATACTGTCTCTCACAGTATTCTTATCAGCAAGTTAAAGAAGTATGGGTTGGATGAATGGACTATAAAATGGATAGAGAACTGGCTAGAGCATAGGGCTCAACGAGTAGTGATCAATGGCTCCATGTCTAGCTGGCAACCGGTCACAAGCGGAGTTCCCCAGGGGTTGGTCCTGGGGCCGGTTTTATTCAACATCTTTATTAATGATCTGGAGGATGGGGTAGATTGCACCCTCAGCAAGTTTGCAGATGACACTAAGCTGGGGGGAGTGGTAGATACCCTGGAAGGTAGGAATAGGATACAGAGTGACCTAAATAAACTGGAGGATTGGGCCAAAAAAAATCTAATGAGGTTCAACAAAGAAAAGTGCAGAGTCCTCCACTTAGGAAGGAAGAATCCCATGCACAGCTATAGACTGGGGACCGACGAGCTAGGCAGCAGCTCTGCAGAAAAGGACTTGGGGGTAACAGTGGATAAAAAGCTGGATATGAGTCAGCAGTGTGCCCTGGTTGTCAAGAAGGCTAATAGCATATTGGGCTGCAGTAGGAGGGGCATTGCCAGCAGGTCACGGGAAGTGATTATTCCCCTCTATTTGGCATTGGTGAGGCCGCATTTAGAATATTGTGTCCAGTTTTGGGCCCCCCACTACAAAAAGGATGTGGACAAGTTGGAGAGAGTACAGTGGAAGGCAACAAAAATGATTAGGGGGCTGGAGCACAGGACTTATGAGGAGAGGCTGAGGGAACTGGGCTTGTTTAGTCTGCAAAAGAGAAGAATGAGGGGGGATTTGACAGCGGCCTTTAACTACCTGAAAGGGAGTTCCAGGGAGGATGGGGCTAGGCTGTTCTCGGTGGTGGCAGATGACAGAACAAGGAGCAACGGTCTCAAGTTGCAGGGCAGGAGGTCTAGGTTGGACATTAGGAAAAAGTTTTTTACTAGGAGGGTGGTGAAGCACTGGAATGGGCTACCTAGAGAGGTGGTGGAATCTCCATCTTTGGAGGTTTTTAAGCTGAGGCTTGACAAAGCCCTGGCTGGGATGATATAGCTGAAGTTAGTCTTGCTTGGAGCAGGGGGTTGGACTAGATGACCTCCTGAGGTCCCTTCCAACTCTAATATTCTATGATTTAACTTCCACTTTTTAAAGGAAGCCTTTTTGCCTCTAGCTGCTTCTTTTACTTTGTTATTTAGCCTCAGTGACACTTTTTTGGTCCTCTCACTATATTATAACTTTTAATTTATGCTGCATTTAGGATCACTGTTTTCACTGTATGATCACAAGTCGTAAGACTCAAAACACTGGAAAATAAGACTGGAATGGAATAATCATTAAGATAATCTATCCCATAATACATCTTTATGCAGGCTTTATACTCTTTACTGATTATATTCACCCCAATGAGCAAAATGTCAGCTCAAGCACTGTGCCACACTTAAGTTCCATCTACCCCTTATTATGAGGTTTTAAATGGGACTTATGTGCTGCACAGGCTATGTGCTGAGCCTCTGCACAGGAATGAATTTCACCCTACGGGCTTTGAGAATGACTGACGGCCAAGAACTTTGGGGCTGCAGGTTTATTTTTTTGACTTTATGATTTTGTATCCATTACTTTTTTCATTTCCTTTTTTAAATAAGAACTTTGATTAAAAATATCCTGCATGACCTTGCATCTTTGGCATCACAGTAAGGACCCCTGAGCATTATTTGAATCTCTTTTGACAATAAAATATACTTTGCAATTACCAGCTAATTCTTGATAAAAAGCCAACTGTGGAATAATTGCAAAAATTAAACATCAATTGCATTTTAAAAAGGTCTCTTCAGAGAACTCACACTTAACGTGATTCCACTCTGAAAAGTGACTCTGTAAAGATGGCATTCTGCACGGGGCTCCATATTTCTCTCTCAACCACATTCATTTCAAGTCTGCTCACTTCACACGGCAAAAGGTTTCTTTTTGTTCGTGTTATTTTCCCCCTAAATGTAAGCTCTGTAAATTCATCTTGGGATCTGTGAACCAAATTGGAATCAGCCCCAGGAATAAAGGTTCTGCAGGCCCAAATTCAACACTTGGGGACACTTGTGTTACCCTACTCCCAATGCTGCACTTCTTCCAGCCTCTGCTTCTTGAGTTGACGGAGGCTGGGAAAAGTGCAACAGTGATTTTTCCATTCTGGAGAGGTATAGGTTAAATGTGTGCAGGGAGGTACTGACTAATGGCTGCCCCAGGTCTGCACCAGCTGCCATTATAGGGAGAGACACTGCCCCCCCCCCCCGACCTCAAGTGAAGTGCCAGGTTCCTGCAGCAGGTACTCCTCCTAGTACACACACACCCCTCCAGCAACCCCCAAATACTCCCTTCCAGTACACACACACCCCAACTGCACCTTCCCCCATCTCCTCCTCCCTCTCTCCCAGCAGTGTCCTCTTTGGGAACCTGAAACATGTTAACCTTAATGCCAGGAGGATATTAAACTGAAAAAAGTAACAACTACCCATCCTCCTAAGACCACCTCATCTTCAAGAGAGTCCTTTTCCCATTTTTGTTGGTCAGACGGATAGAGCCCTCTCACACTGGATTTGTCAAGACTAGGAGCTTCTCTGCACTGCCTCGCAGTTTGGACCACAGTGAGCACCAAGAAGTTGATCTGTAATTCACCTGTGGGGATGCTGCGGGGCCGAATTTGAAACAGGATTATGTTACTGCAAACTTGGAACTTTTAAATTCACGCCCGCAGTGTCCATATGGGGAGTTACAGTGCAGCACTTTGGTGCACATCTCTGTTTACACCACCGTAGCCCAAACTGCAGGGCAGCATAGACATAGTCTAGGAAAATTGGTCAAGGCTAAAGTAAAGCGGTGTGAATCTGTATGTAGGCCAGTGTTTCTCAATTAAATTTGGCCACGGAACCCTTTTGAACTCCATAAATAATTGCGGAACCCCCCAAACTCTTAACACCAAACGTCAGCATTTCTCAATTAAATTTCACTTAAATTACACTTGCACTAGATACCCTCCACTGACAAATCCGGGACATCTTCTCTTTTTTGGCGGCGCGGAGAACAGCTGCTCGCGGAACCCTAACAGTGTTCTCGCGGAACCCCAGGGTTCCACGGAACACCAATTGAGAAACACTGATCTAGGCTAATGAGGAGGAAGTTAATTTGGGATTATATAAAATTTGTTAGCTAACCCCAGTCTAACTTTGACCATTTTTCCTAGTCTAGACATACCTACTGATATATAGGATCTCACTCCAGAGAAGGTTGAAACTGAAGTTTTAAAATCCTTAAGATTGTGCAGAACTGAAGATTTTAAATAGACAATAAGAGTCATAATTGTCAAGGGAGTTTGACAACACTTATCAAAATTGTTAACCATTATTTTAGAGAGTCTCCTTTAGTCTCCTGTTTCTAATTCAAAAGGAGAGAAATTTCTTGGACTATTTTAGTCATCTTGGGAGACGAACTAAAATTGACGAGGAAAGATGCTGAAACGTTTATCTGGCAAAGGCATGTATCTGTTTATAAAAATATCAGTATTGCATTAAAACAGGTACTAGAATATAATAGGCCTGTAAAAGTATATATCGGATACACTGCAACTCAAATAATGGGAGGGGGAGAAATCATTTTCTCTACTCTGATTCCCCACTACCAAGCAGCACAGAAAGTAAAATTGTCTGAGAAATCAAGCGTGCTGTAATCACCTTACTGGTAGATAAAAGTTATTTGAGGCCAGATTCATTCCTACAATTGTTACACTGACTCCCTCAGCTTCACAGCACTGAAAGTGGCAAGAATTAAACTCAAAATAACAGCAGACCATATTTTTGCTCTCTAAAAGAAAATGCTTCACCATTATTTAGTCATTGCCATTTAAATGGTAAGAAGTGCAACATATCATTAAAGCTGCAAGATATAGCTATTGTCCATGGAGCTGGCCAACATCAATCTCAAGTCTGCCTAGATCCGTTTTGTCATGGGAGGTGAGGTGTGTGACCACTGCAGCAATAATTTTGAGATGCTGGCCTCAGGCACTGGTTCTCTGCAAGTGCTGCCAGAATGCCCTCTGTCATCCATTGCAGCTGCTTCATTCAAAAGCACATGGTTGCTGAGCAAGAGCCATAGCCTCCATTTTCAGAAGAGGACTTGGAAATGGAGCTGATTTCAGGGATTCATAGGCGTTTCCTGAAAATTTAAATTCTTTTCCTACAATTCCCCTGAGATTCCAGAACATGCTACTGCTTCAGCATACTGTGCCAGGAACTGTGAAATAAGTACCCAGAATGCAATGCCACTACATTGGTGACGCACAGTGCCAGTATGGATGCAGAGCAAATCTGCATTCAAAATAGCATGGCTAATGCGGACAGACTGATACTTACCACTGATGCTGTCCAACTAGTTCAGTTACTAATTGTTCAATCCTCTTTGTGCAGACAATGTCACCTTAAGAAAGAATTAAACCTAATACTGCTAACTCAGAAGTAAGGAAATTATGCATAGGTAAGGAGGAAAATGGAACAAAGGGGAATATTCCCTTTGGAAGAGAATGTTAGGAAAGTTTTTAAGGTAAAATGTCTTGAGGGCACAAAGTTCTTGTTTTAAACTCAAACCAGTCTTGTATTAATTCTGGTTTAGTCTGTGAAGTTATCACTGCTGATTGGTTACCGAAAATGATATTTTCAAAAATAAAATGGGGTTTTCTCCATCAGAGAAGATGCTGTTATGGGGAGTAACCTCCAAATATTGTTTTAGTATTGGCCCTGAAGCAGTGGGGACAAGAGAAGGTAGCAGTCATCCTTGTGCAATTTGGAAGGTGCAACAGAAGCTACAGCTACTTTTTGCTTTCTAATCACTTTACTGTGTAATTCATCCTAACACAGCAATTAGTGATAATGCTCAAAATACTTATGCGTTATCCGGACAACATTTAATTATGACATTAAATACAGTACACTTCATGAGATATGCAGCTTAGTGAGTAACAAGATATTTGCACACAAGAGCTGTATAGTGTTAATGACAGTGCAATAAAAGTAAAGGAATACCATGAATTTCTCAGACTGCCATAAAAATGGTGCAACTGATGCATTTTTATGTGATTTTTTTTTTTTTATATCCAGATGCTGAAAGACTACAATACTGGCTCCTCCAATGCTGGAAAACTGAGAAGTCAAAAAATTAGGGCCTGAAGGTCTGTTATTACACATTGGTTTCCTGATTTTAAAATATTTAGATAAAGTTCAGTTCCTTGGCAGGTACTCATGTGCGTTTCACTCATAATTTAAGGATATTTCAATTCTGATTTCTTTGTGTGTAATTGTACTGTTTCCAATTCTAGATATTCTATCAGAATATGACAAAATAGGAAAATGACATTTTTGCCATGATTATCCATGAAATGTGTCTCCGCTCTCTCATTTACATGGACCCTATTCATAAGAAATTATTAATAGTCAACTAGCACTGCCAAAAACACATAAATCTGGACATCTATGCAAGTGACACACTGCTCTTCTCACTGACACATGCAGCTCCGTCTTATATGTCTTATCCCAAATGGGCATATGCTAGAGCTGATTATGCGATACAGCTGCTGACTAGGACAATCTGGAGGTTATGTTACTGATGGCACACAATTAGATGGTGCAGGAAGCAGTGTCCTTACCAACCTGTACAAGACAAGCATGATTAAGTGTTAAATACCTTCTAAATCAATGGTCCCCAAACTTTTGGGGTCACCCATTTCTAATCTAGTCCACGCCCCCCCCAGGAGATGCCAGGGCTGGGAGTGAGGCCAAAGCCATGATCAGGGGTCATGAGCAGGACGGTGAGCCAGGGCCCAAGCTGTGACTGGGACCAAGGTGGGGGCTGGAGCTGCAGCCGCGTGGCCTGGGGCTGGGAGCTGAAGCCCAGGGCCAGCCAGGTGCAGAGAACGGGATGTGGCCAGGAGAAAGGCGAGGGGCCCAGGGCCACAGCCAGGAGCCTAGACTGGGGCTGGAGCTGGGAGGGCAGGGCTGGAGTGGAGCGGGGCTGGGTGGTGCTACTCTCTGCCCCTATGGGGGCTGGTCCAGGCCCTGCTGTGCCCCACCAAAGGTTCCTCTATGCCCCTTCGGGGGGCCCACCCCACAGTTTGGGCACCTCTGTTCTAAATGAACACACCCCACCATAGATGAGTAACTCTAGTAACTTACCAGGATAGGAAACCAGCTTCACTACCTAGTTTACTGTATTTTCATTTACAACTACCCTCTCAAACAGAGCTGGGAAGCCTCTTAAAAGCAACAGCATAGACATGTTTATTCACTATGGCCTGATGCAGCAAAGAAGTTTAAGCACACACTTAAGTCAATGGGGTTTAACTTACTTGAAATGTATACATTGTGCCACATGGAAGCCTTCTCCACTTTCTTCATTTACAAGAGGCATGTGTTTTTACCTCAAACACAGAACATGGGTGCATGTGCCCATTACTCCACTTGGAATATTCAAATGGTATTGAATTAAATGGCCAAAAAAAAAAAAAAAAAAAGTTTGTTACAGCAGTTAAGATTGCCTGGTGACAGTTCATACCCTTCCAGAACATCAAGTTCAACAAAACTCAATTTTCTGAAAACCAAGACATAAAGAATTAGATACCCACACAACTTTAACTCTGCCCTCCTGGAGCTGGTAACAGCCTCAGGGATTTATCTGCATGCCCTCCAGGTTTATTCATTGTTAGGTGTAGCTGTATTGAATGGTGGAAGAATAAGCTGGAGCAATTTGGAAGAGCTGTGATTACTATATAAGGAGATCTGAGATGAGTGTGCCTATGTGTGCTAAAGGAAAGAAGTGTATATGTACCTAGAGGTTCCAATCTGTATCATTTCAATAGAGAATTGTGTAGATTTTGTCAATAGAAAGGCCTGTGGGTTTCTGTGTCAGTATGAGCTGGGTTCTGAGAGCAGTCTGTGGATTTAATTATAGACAGGGGAAAGTGTAAGTTTAGGTGGTATCCACCGCACAAGTGTGAAGGGAAAGACTTCTGAGTCCAGGGACTTTAGTTATGTAGGCTAATAATGTTTTGCAACATCCGAGTGTGTTGCCTGAGCAAACTCATGATGTCCTGGTGCTCTTCCTAATGCACCTCTCAGTCCTTTTGCCTCTCCTGCAGTAACTGCTCTCTCCATTCTTCATCCTTCCCCATACGATCACACGCCTCCTCTGATCCCTGTGTTCATGGTCAGCAGCTGTAGAGGACTGGAGGATCTCAGAGAACAAATGTTCCCTGGTTTTCTTCTTTCCCTTTCTGATCAGGGGTCAGACATTCAGAAGAGTGGAGAAGGCACTTCTCAGAACCATTCCTGCCAGACGCTGCTGATTAAAACAGACAGCTACACCATTCAATTTACAGTCTCAGTGGAAAGGGAAAGATAAGTCTCAAACTCTGTTACATTATTCCCATAAATACCTTTAATAAGAAATGCTTACTGACACTTTAACTTTAGAGTACTTCATTACAGCACTGCTCTGCAGCCCAAGCCATGGTGAGTACAGACTAGTGGGGCTGTGGGAAGTGGTCTGTTCCATAGAAAATTTAGTCACTGGGTATGGGTGTAGGGAAAGTGTAGTGAATATTGAACAGTTATGGTTTTGACTGATATCTTACTCCTGAGGATGACAAAGGCACAAAGAACCCAGAGGCTACTGACACCCCAAAGCCATCGGGGCCTGTATGCTACTAGCTTGTTTACTGCAATGGTGCCAGCAGAACTCATCACAGAGTGGCGTGGGAAAGTGTTGCAGGGGAAGAAATAAGGTTGCCATCCCTAAAAATGTTCAGGAGAGGATTGTAGAGTATCTCCAAGAGTTTCATCAACATTGTTCAAGAGGATAAAAGGGATATCTCTATCCAGAAAAACATAGTACTCTACATGGCCCACCTGACTAGACCAACAAGCCAAAGAATGGAAAAGCAGACACTGCTTCTACCTCCGTCTTCTACCTTTAACCGAGCACAGGACTCTGAGCGGATATGGACTGTGTATTCAGATGCCATACTCATTTTTTGAATCTATTATCTAACATTTTATTTGTTAACATTTTACAAGCAAGCAATCAAAAGTCAATGCTTTTGCTCTCTAAGCTTGTGGATGGGATGGCCGACATTTTTAAATGGGGAAGAAGGGAGATGAGGTTTCGGAAAATGAAAAAGTGAGAGATGATTATAAGGAATAATGCACATATAGCTTACCCAGATTTCTTTCCCTTTCCACCTTGGGTTCATCCGCATTCACTGGTGGGACTGGCCTGACTCCACCAGGGTTTCAAACAGCTCCTGGCTCACTGCTGGGTTTGAGTCCCCCTCTGTGTCACCTCTTTGCCCGTAGGCTCTTCGCTATGCATGACAGAGGTCACCACCTCGGGCTCATATGAAGTGTCCACAGTTTTCTGTGGGGGTACCGGTGGGGTCCCACCAAGTATGGCATGCAGTTCATTGTAGAAGCAGCAGGTCTGCGAGGTGGCCCCACATTTCCTGTTGCCCTCTTAATGGGGTGCACTCACCTCTTGTGAGCATCTCCTCGGTTGGGTGTGAACCTGCACTGTCTCTACTCCTGGCACCCCTGTCAGCTCTTAAACTTGTCAAGTGGATCTTCAGTGGCTCAGCCCTCCGGCCCAGTTGCACATAATCAATATGCATGAACAAACCCTTTCCAGGGTAAAAGGTCCAACGGGGCCTGTCCCTGTGCCCTTTTTATAGTCTTTAGCCCTGTCTCTGGGCTCAGTCCTCAGCCCCTTCTGGGCTAGCTTAAGTCCATGCCTGCCCGGGTATAGAGTAGTGCCCCCAGAGCTTTCTCCCTGGAGACTCTTTGTCATATTGGTTTACTGCCCCAACTCTCCAGCCAGGCCACTCCTTCAGTCCCCTCCTGGGACAACACAGTTAAACAAAGGGCTGGACCTCTGCAGGGTCTTCAGCCCCATCCTTGAGCCCTTTAAATTCCAGTCATGTGCTTGGGCTTCTAAACAAAGTGTGTCCCCTTCTCGGGGCTTTGGCCACTTCTCCAGCAGCTGGTTGAGGGGGACCCAGGCCTGCCCACTACTCCGGGTCCCAACCCAGGGACCCTACAAATAGCAGTCACATGCTGCTTCCTTTAGTAGTTACTGCTGCTATTCCTTGGGCTGCTTCCCACACAGCCCCTTTCTCTTCACCCTTACCTCACACTCAGGGCTGAAGCTCTCCACTCTTCTCCTTCCTCATCGAATGCCAATGCCACCAGAACCCACCTTCTGGTTCTCTTTTGAGCTTCAGCCACCAGCAAGGAGCATCCTTTCTTACTCCTCTGGTCCCTGCCAGAAACTGAACTGCACAGCAGCTCCTTTTATGTGAGTCTGCTGTGCTCTGATTGGCTGCTACCCTGCTGCCTTTCTAGGCAGGCCTGGAGGACCCACCTTCACTGCTCCTTTTCTGAGTTGGGGTGTAGTAGGACAGCAAGGTCTCCAGCACGGGGCTTCAAAGGGCCTGGTATATGCCATCACACCCTGGCTTGCCTTCTGGTATGGGGAATGTAGTTCCTTCACCTTCATGTGGCACTGCTGCTCATTCCCCTTTTTTGCCCCAGTTTCAGCATCCTATCTGCAATCTGCATATATGTCTATCTATTTCTTCAGCAGTTCCTTAGCTGTGCTTGCACAGTCTTACCTCCCCACAGGCCAAAGAGATCCAGGACTTCTTACTTGCAGGAGATATACTTCAAAACTTTGAAGGAGATGTTAAAAAACAATTGTGGTTGCCAACCCTTATTGTTGGGACCAGCTCCTACCTGTCCAGGAAGTTCCCCAAGCCTCTATGGAATTTTCTCCATTTGAGTTACTGTATGGAAAACTACCCCAAGGGATATTAGACCTCATCTACAAAACATAGGAAGAACAACATTCAAGAACCATGAACTTGATGCAGTTCATGCTGGTACTAAGGGACAAGCTAAAGATCCTGGGCAAAAAGAAAACTTGTTGAAGGAGCATCAAGATCAACAGCTGAACTATAATAGAGGGTCCCATATCCGAGAATTCCAGCAAGGGAACCACATCTTCCTATAGTACCTCCAAATCCAAGCAGTCAGCTCAGTGGCAAGGCCCCTTCGAAGTAGTAAGACAGGTCGGGACTGCAGCTGACGAAGTTTGCCAGCTGCGGAAGAGAAGGATACTCAAATATATCATGTGAACATCCTGAAATCATGGAAAGAAATGGAGGGACTCTTCACCACTCTCTTCTCTACAGAGCCTGAGCTCAGCCCCCACCCTATGACAGTTCCCTACCTGGAGACAGTGACAGTCAGAGAAGTATTACGACCTGAGCAGGACTGCAGACGCACAAACACATCACTTTTCTGTCCATATTTTTGGCAAACCCAGGTCAAACTCACTTGGTCTCCTCCCATATAGAAACCAAACCCAGACCAAAACATGCAGGAGAACGTGTGACCACTACCCAGGAAAATGAGGGAGTCAGTGCGGCAGGAGCCAAATAATATGTCGACACTGTGTGTCATTGAAGATTCACAAGGCATGTGGCAAAGTCTGATTGTACTTGTGCCCAAACTAGATGGTTCAACAAGGTTCTACATTGACTTTTAAAAAGAAAACATAATATCCAAGTTCAACACTTATCCCAAGCCTTGGGTCGACGAGTTGCTGTAGAGGTTGGGAGCAGCCAGCTATATATCCATCCTTCATCTGAGCAAGGAATTCTAGCAGAACCCCCCTCAACTCCTGAATCCCAGGAGAAGACGGCCTTCTATAATCCATGGTCTTATTCCAGTTTAAAGCTATGCCCTTTGGTCTGCATGGGGCCACCACTACATATCAGAGATTAATAGACAAAGAGTTATGACCACATGGGCAGTAAGTGGCTGCTTATATTGATGACATTGCATTAAAAACAATTGATCCAGGAACCCGTTTTGTTTTTAATTTGCAAGCAGATGCATCTGATATCGGCCTTGGAGCCATACTGTCACAAGAAGTGGGAGGAGAGGAACATCCTGTCCTTTATCTTAGCAGGAAGTTGTTCTCCCAGGAAGTTGCCTATTCAGTGATTGAGGAGGAGATCCTAGTGGTAAAGTGAGCTGTAGATACATTACACTACTACCTATGGGGTCAGTCATTCTGGCTGGTGACTGACCATGCACCCTTCGATGGCTACAGTACATGAAAAACCACAACTCCTGAATCATATGGTGGTACTTGTCTCTGCAACTGTACTGCTTCAAAGTATTACTTCAAACCAGCAGAGATCATAAAAATGCAGACTTCTTTTCACAAGACAGGGGGAGAGAAATGTCAACACAACTCTGCCCATGACTTTGGAGCTGAGAGGGAGGTGTATGTGATTGGGTTTACCAAACTCCGAACCAGGGCAAGGCACAGAGCAGTACTGGGCCAGAGAGACTCCAACCCTCAATAGCTGCAGGGCATGCTCCACGTCAAGGGACAGTTTAAAAAGGGCAGTTTAAAAAGCAGCTGAGTGAGAGGGGAAAAGGAGTTACAGGCTGCACCAGGAAGGGAGGTGGATGCCTGGAGCTGTGGGCAGTAAGGCCACTCCAAGAGCAGTCCCCTGCCTCCCATCCACTTTGAAGCTGAGAACTTACAAAAGGCCCTGAAGAATGGTATGTCGTCTCCTGGCAGACAAAGCAGATATGACTAAAACTGTGACCACGCCCCAAATGGAGGAGCCACAGCTCAACAGGAAGTGAACTGGGGGAAGTGAAAATTGGGGTGGATCAATGAGCTATTTGGACATTTCAATACCCCTTTAGGGACCTGAATCAGGACCTGGTGGAGTGGGTGGGCCTGTGTCCCCCTCCTGTAATTCCTCTTCCATCTGTTGTGACGGAATCCCATGGAGAGAAGAGGGGATGCCATATACAATCCAGCTGGGGTCCTTCCAGCACAAGCGGACTGAAAAAAACTGTGAAGCCACTGCCTGACCACCAGGCCAGCTAGCTATTGGACTAACCTGCTACAAAATGTTTGAGACCTGGTGCAATGATCTGAGCCCTCATTTGAGTTCTATCCGTGTGCAGAAAAAAAAATGTTGCCAGAACTTAAAGAAAAGCCTTCCCCCCCCCGGGGCTGGAACTCTGGAACACCTTGGTCAAACAGCTCCACATTTGGATCATTGACCATACCCCATGCCCCCATGAGGCACAACAAATTTCAAGGCAACCTGAGTAGCCATATGGATTTTAGAGCACTTAGAACAACTGAGCTTTAAACAAAGCTTGTCTTCACTATAGCAAAAGACATCTCAATGTGCTTTCCAAGAACCATATCTCTAAATACTTTGCATTCATTATCTTGTCCACCATGCAGCTTACTGAAAAGCTATTTCTAATTAGTTTATTTTTCAAAGTTGAAAGAGCAAGGTTCAACAATAGTGAATTCCATGAGCCTAACAAACACCTATTTCTACTATTACATAAAAACAAATTGATCTTTATAATGAACTTAATACTAATTAAGAAAGCTTGAAAAGTAAGTTATGTATGTTCTTCCACCAATGGAATCAAGGCACATTCCATTATTTATTTAGTATGAACAGTTTTATTATAAAGAAATGGACATAGCGCTGTTCTGTATATTTTTGAAATACCTGGGGGTTTATCTTTTAGTGTTTATGAGACTGACAGTACTCACAGCATCCTGCATGGATAGAAGCTGTTCTCATTTCCTCATGCAGCATTGCCAATTCACCTCTGTTCTGTCCAGCATTCCCTGATATGTAATCTTAAACTTCTCCTGATTAAAAATTGTGAATTGTGTAAAAATTGCTGAGTTTTTTTATGAAGACTAGGCTGACACCCAATTTGTGCTACTTGTGACCTAGAGTCATATTTAAATCCTGACTTCTAGCTTTGTCTAGTTTTTAAACCATTTTTCCACATAGGTTTTGATCTTAAAAAGTTTCTCTTCCAAAAAATAATACAAACCAAAACCCTGTTACAGAAATTTATTAGTTGTGTAAAGCCAATCTGCTATGCTCTGTTTGATACATACAATTAATACAACATGTAAGTAAACGTAATTCAAATCTGATAATTGGATAGGGCACCAGACTGGGAGGCAGGAGATCTAGGTTCTAATCCCAGCTTTGTCATCAACTTGCGGTGATGCCCTGGGCAAGTTACTTCATCTCGCTGTATGTCACTTTCCCAATCTACAAAATGTCAATAATAATCCTTACTCACCTTTGTAAAGTTCTTTGAGATCTATGGGTGAAAAGTACAATGTAAACGCTAATTATTATTGTTTTTAATAATATAAATACACTATCCTTTGGCATAAAACAGATATGGAGAAAACCTATTAGACAAATATTTCCATCAACTAATAATAACAACATGAATGGTGTTTATTTTAGAGCAGTAGAAAGTGTATTTTCTCTTCCTTTTTAAAATAACATGTATATAAAAATAGATTAGAGCAAGTCCCCCATTAAGCAATGCATTGAATTTATTACTATTTTACAAGATAGTGTGCGTCTCCTGGCAGGATATTGATTGAGCTGCCTAAAATGTCATTTACAGCAGGCTATTTATGTGATGTTTCTATCACACTGAAATTCCTATCTCTAGAGACCTTTTCCTTCTGCAAGGAGAAAAATTATTTTTCAGACAAGACAGGAAGTTCCCAGTGATTTACAGAAAGGGATTTGGCATTCCTTTTCTTTAGTGTAAAATTATTTCATTTTTGAACATTTGATTGCCTATGCTACCATTAGAGAGAGATTTAACTAATTCTACATAGTATATGACATGAAAAAAAGTTACACTGAAAACATTAAAGTTGCAAAGTCAAGCATTCAAAAATTAGGATTGCCTAAAGTTGCCCATGCAATCTTAATTCAGTCTCCTTGTGCATATGCATTATGATACAGTCTTTAATTACATGATCACACACTTTTTCCACAGGACCCCTGCCTCATTCAATACAGGATGGACGGTGCTAACCTAATGAGCAGCTCTTCAATATTTTATCTTCATTGTTCAATGTGCGACCCCATAATTTATTACTGCACACTATTCAAACTCTGCTCTGAGATATAATTATTAATTTCCTCATGGGCTTTTTTATGGTACTCATTACTATAGTATCCGAGAGCTTCACAAACATCGATTAATTAATCTTCACATCACCTGTGAGATTTGGGGGGTGATATCCCCACATTAAAGATGGAGAACAGAGGCACACAGAGATTAGGTTAAAAGTATCCATTAATGTCGAGAGCACAATTTTAGGTTTAGGTTTAGGACCTGATTTTTCAGAGTACTTAGCATTAAAGAGTCTTTGTTCAAGACACAGCTCCCAATGACTTCAAGGGCAGCTGTGAGGGCTCAGAACTTCTGCAAACACTAGGGTCTCAAATTGAGCACCTAAAAAAGGAGGAACACACAACTAGTGAAAAGTTTGGATTGGCACAGGAACTCTGTTGCAGAGGCAGGTATAGAATTCAGTTCTCCAGAGCAACATTAAACTGCCTTAACACAGAGACTGTCCCTTCTCTTCCTACAATCCTTTGCTTTGTTCACTACATGCCTGACAACTTCTGCAAAAATTTAAACAGGGGTCCTACAGGCAACCTTCACTACATAATCCTGATTCATTCTCAGCGTAAAGTCCATCTTTGGCACCAAAAGTGGCATGGGCCCTCTGGAAAAACACAGTATGTGATCATGCAATTAAAAACTGCATCATAATGCATATACTCATGGAGACTGAATTAAAATTGCACAGGTAGCCACTGGGAAGAGACATATACTTTGACAGTGGGTTTTAAAGATATTTGCTGACAGCAGAGGAATGGTGAAACTCAGACGTCTTGCTTCTCATTCCAGGCTCTGAAGGGGAGTGTGCTCTAATGGGCACGGACACTTCTGCCCCTGTCCCTCCAGCCTGTGCCCGGCCAGTCTCTCCACCAATCACCAGCCCCTCATTCCAGTCTATCCATCTGCCCCACCCTTACTCCTGGTCCCAGTCTCTGTCCCCCTCAGCTCCTCATTCCATTTCCAGTCTCCTCACCCAGCCAGTCCCAGTCTCTCTGCTCTCCTCTCCCTTGCTTCTCATCCAGTCGCCGTCATCCCCCCTAGACAGTGGCTCCTAGTTCTCTCCCTCTCAGGAGGCCCTCTCTCCTGGCCTAATGAGTCCCAGTCTCTTCCCCCGCCAATTCTGATCCCCCACAGGCTTCTTGTCCCAACCTACTCACTCTACTTCCCCCGCCCCACTTCAAGCTCTTGTTCCCTCTGCATTCGAGTCAAACAGTTTCCTCCTCCATGCTGCTGGGAGCTAGCATGGGGAGCACTGAGAATATAAGAGAGACAGACAATGTCCCTACTCTCAGTTCCAGTAGTCCTCAGCATCCAGAAGGAGCAATTGCTGTGCAAGACCTGCTCCGCCTCTGCATCCCTGGGATGGAGCATGCTCAGTACAGACAGAACCTTTGGACAATTTAGCTGCTAAATTCCAACAAGTCTCTACTGCACATGTGTGAACTGAGACTTTTCAAAGGCTCATAACTTACTCGTATGTGTAAACTAATGTGTACATGTGTAAATTTGGGTAATTTTTCACAGAAATGGCAAAGGCACATCCCTGACACCAGGGCAATCACCCTGCCAATTTCAAGTTTCAGTTCCAACGCACAAAGCTGATAAAGCTTCTCAGTGAAACAGCTGTAAAAAAATTCTTAAACGCAGCAAAAATGTATTTTTTCATAATCTTGTTCTCAAAAATGGCTGAACCATTTTAGCTGAAACTTTGCCAAAAAATTCAGCCTGAGGCAGACACCCAGCATGAAAACTTTTAATCCAAATAGTATACATTTGGCAAAGTTATAAGCAACTGAAAACAGAGTCCTATCATGAGAAATGTCGGTTGACCTTAACTATAGGTGGCACCACCAGCTTCGCCCATAATTAATACCTCCTGTGACAGGACTGTCTATTGCTCAGGATGAGGGCAGCCAGTGGAACAATTCTGTGGATACTTACCACAAAGTAGCCAGTCTGCGCAGCATTAAGAGGCCCCATTCAAGTCCAAGGCCTTTGATGACATGAAACAAACAGGTATCAAATTATTTAAACCATATAATCAGTGTTCAAAACCAAACAGCATGCCTAATGCAGCACAGAAACAAACATAAAACATCTAACAACTAAAGGAAATAAAACAGATTAATAACATCTTTCTTTCCACAATCCTACATATGAACAATCAAGCCAAAGTGAATGTGTATAGGGAAGACAAAAATGGGAACCTCGCTTGTAAATGATTCCTTCCTTTTATCTGGCTTGCTAGCCCAAATGAACCATGTGACCATAATCATAACTGTTGCCTTAGCAAATGGTTGCCAGATATATCCCTATATGATTGCCATCAGAAACTCCCAAACACTTCTTCCAGTGGCTGCCATTGGTTGGGTGGCCACACAACAATCTCTCCTTCACAAGAGGACCATGGAGTTGTCTATGGCAATGTAACACATAAAGAGCATGACTGCTATCTGCATATTCTTCTTACCCCAAACCACACCCCCATTTTACAGTGTTGACATTACTGACAGCTGACCTCCCTCAACATCAGCCATATATGCATTTGTCTTTGAACTAAATGTGTAAATTAATGTTCCACCCTAGTGCATTTATTCAATAAATCAGAATGTGATACAGTGTCACAAAGTTCTAAAAAATATAGAGGCTTTGAAAGACTGTAATACATTTTTGCACTTTGCAGGACCATAAAGAATACATTAGTTAATAATTACTTTATTTTCCCTGGTGGTAAATGGTGGAAGCACATAAACAGTTAAGTATTTTTATGGAAATTAAAACCAAAACACAACTTGTCAGGGTTTTTCCCTCCTCCTTTTTAAACCAGAAAAATATTTTTCAGCACTCATTTATGACAACATCCTGACATCTGTTCTTAAAAAAGCACAGTGAAAGGGATGCTTTTAATTACAAACAAATACTATTTTTTTGTACTAGGGAACTGCTAAGTAATAAGAATTTGCATGACTATGTTCTGTTATGCTGACACATGCAAAACTTAAGAACAATCATTCTTTCTAGTTTGACAACACTTAAAAGAGAAACACTGCCTCCACCTTCCTCTAGTCTAGGACACTTTAGGTCTCATACAAGATGAATACGACCACTCAACTGTATCAATTTTAAAACAGGTATTTAATGTTGGGTTCTCTTAAACATAGACATTTGGGTAGCAGCTTTAGTAAGTGAACAAAAGGTCACTGAGGCCTTGACTAAGGGTTTCAAACATATTTCACTTGAGATGCCTCTACCAGGAAGTTGTCATAAGATTTTGAATCTAATTTACAAGAGTCCTGAATCCCAGACGAATATATCTCATTGAAAATACCATCTAACTTGGGTGTCTAAGGTTAGGCTTGTAAACCATTAAGTAGTAGTGGCCTAATTTTCACAGATGCTGAACACCTGTAAGTAAAGTAAATGGTGGGTTCTCAGCCTCAACTTAGAATCAGGCCACATTTGTTTAAGTGCCTTAAGGGATTTAAGTATCTAATTTTAGGCACCCAAGTTTCAAAATGTCATTTCTCTTTATACTTTCCTTAAAACATAATAAAAGGAAATTTCCCTGTGCTCATTTCATATAATATATTCCATTTTTTACACAGCATTGTACCTTCAATCTGGATTTCCCAGTAAAATAGAAATAAAATATTACCAGTTTAGTGCTAAGAATAGAATGAGCTGTCAGGAGGTTTGAGTTCTAGAGTCAGCTCTTCCGTAAACTTTGTGAACGCCAGCAAGCCACTTACTGTCTCTATACCTCGTTTCCCCATCTGCAAAATGATTGTTACAAGGCTTAATTCATATTTGAAATGTTTATCAAGTGCTTTGAGATCCTTTCATTAAGGTTACATAAAGCTACAAAATATTATTAACAAAATTACTTTGATTGTAAGCTTTTTGGAGCAGAGATTGTCTTTCTGTTCTTTGTATAGCACCTAGCACAAGGAGCTGGGTCCACGACTGAGGTGCTTAGACACTATAATACAAATAAATAATAAACAAAGAAAGAAACAGATAAATAATAATAATTCAGAAATACTCCAAACATTTATTTCCAACATTCACTTAATAAAAAACGCTGTCTGACTAGCCCAGGTGGACTATATTTTTTAAAAGAATCTTGAATTAAATGAGTATAAAAGTTCTATATGAATAATCTTGTACCAGATATAATGCCAAACAGTGCAAATTTCTCACACGGGTTGGCTAATGAACTTTTCAGACCTGCCTTGCAACATCCTACCATATTAGGGCTAAATTTTGGCCTGGATGGAAGTGTAGAAGTTCTGAGCTACTCTTGAACAGAGATAGATACCTATACCAATATTTGGTGGTAATTTGAAAAAGTTCATAATTGTGTGGTAATTTCAAGAAGAGGAGATAAACTCGTTTTCACAATGTAACCCAATTCTGAAGTTGAACCTACGGCTCCATTTTTAAAAGCCAATGCACTAAAGCTCTGAGCAACTTCCCACCCAACCTTAGCCACTACAGCTGTTCTAGATTAGTTTACATAGTGCACTTCAACCTTCCTCAGCTGTTTATCTGCTCCTTCTTTACAGTGTAAATCTACTGTGGAAAGTGTCTATGTAAAAAGAGCACCTTGTAACTCAATAGGCCTGATTCCCTGCCTGTATTTGGAGTTTATACTGGCTTATTTTACTGCTGACTACTATGAGCACTGCACAACTAATTACAACTAACCAAACTAGATTCTCTTCTGCCTCAACCATTGTCAGCAGAATTGTTAGCTAAGTTATGATTGTAGAACCTTTATTGCTGATGATGTGTAAACAAGAAAAACACCAGTTTGATTTCAAGTTTCCAGGTGGAGTGTGCAGAGCTAGTGGTTAGGGAAAAAAAGCTTTTTACTTGTCATTTGAGTAGATTTGTTCTTGAAGTCATTAAGACACAGAGTCCAACAATGCCATTTACACAAAATCACTTTTTAGAATAGAACAACACATCTGAAAGTGTCTATCAGTCCTCTGTGTCCAACACCACATGGATACCCGCCCTGAAGTTATGAAGATGCTTTGGAGTTCCTTTGTGGAACGTGCAGTCTGGGGCATAAGAGCAGCTTGCCCTTGCATGGATACATTATCTGGAAGATTAAAGTGCAAGGCTGTGCACTGACAGCTGATAGTACTCCATACAACCGAAATTAAGGTAGATTTTATTTTATTTTGATTTCATTTTCTCTATGTTCTGAATGCAGCATTGCTTCAGGTCCCTCACTGCCAGAAGCACCACCAGTTTTTTAGTAAAATAGCATCAAATCACTATAATAAGAGATGAAAAAGACCTATAAAATTATCCTGGCTACTGTTTGCCAATGCAGATCATTCCTTATAGCGAAGGATAAGATTTTGTCACAGAAGTCACGGATTCCATGACTTTCAGAGACCTCCATAAAATTATCCTCTTAAGCTTCAATCTTGTGCCCTGCGGCTGTGGGCCCAAAACTGTGAGCTGCTGAGGGAGCCCTGGAGCTCTCCTCTGCCATGGGCAGCGGGGGCCCCGCAGTCCCCAGGCTCTAAAAGAGTTTGCACCCCGAATATGAACATGCTTGTAAGGTTATGAAGAGCATGCAGTTCATGCTTGACATATGTGATCTTGCACTGTGGGCAGAGCTACTCTGAAACATGCCAACACCTGTGGACACCAAACGCCATTTTTCATTTTATAAACATGAGCTTGGGGACAACAGACGGTGCAAAAAAAAAAAAAAAACCAACTACTCTGTCTATGTATAAGTTGTTATATCAAAATTGCAACAGTTTGCAAAAGGGATTTTATTAAAAAGAATCAGTTACTTTTGTTCTATAGTTTTTCATTATTTTTGTTTGAAAAATGATTGCATAATATGCCTAGATAATTTCAAAATAGTTTACTTTGTCAAGGAAGGGCAAACAATTGCATTAATTTTGTTTGTTTCATGTAAATGTTATACTGTAATATTTTCTTGTTAAATATTACACATTTTTTGTTGCCATGACCTTACCGTCATTTTGTGCATTTTTACCATAACTGTTCCATGAACGTTGCCTAATTTTACCATGAAAAAAATGTATCCATACTTATAGCACATTTCCTGTCTTTGTCCAGTCTAGTTTTAAATTACTCAAGTGATGGCACTTCCTCCACACCCGTTGGGTGATCGTTCCAGTTTAACAGCTCTCTCCTGATATTCTGTTTAAATTTTCTTAAGTTCATGTTTGTATTGCGTTGGCTGCTGATTTAAATGCTGCCATACACATATGGCTCACAAATTAACACTTCTAGCAATAAAAGGATTATATTGTCTCAGAGTGAAGAGATGTTGGAAAATACTGTGTCGTAATTCACAGATTTAGATTTGTTACCAAACAGTGCATCAACAGAGCAGCTTACTTTTCTGCTTTGTCTAGTTGGGTTGCACCATCATTGTCTCGGGCTGGTATGCAATGTTTTATGCTTCTCAGCTGTAGACAACAAACCCTGGGGAGGAGAGGTAAGAAAGGTAATAGATACCTTGCTATCCAGTGTTGTGTAAAACTGGATTGACAGAACTGTTTTAATGTCTGACTTTCAGAAAGAGTGGAAGAAGAAACTGACTGTAGCAAATTGATAGCTATGACATTAGCAATGAAAGTTTCCGGTTTTTAGGACTTAACAGTTTAGAGGTTTCCTCAAAGAGATAATGGGTATCTTTCATTTGAGAAATGAAAAAAAAAAAAAATTAACAGTCACAATGCTGTATTTCCCATTTTCTATTTCTACAGTATTTGGAGGCAGGTAGTTATTACACTGAGATGTCAAATGATTGTTACAATTCCTCAGACAAAAAGAGATATGGCCATGAATTTGGCCCCACATATCTCTTATCAATATAAAACTTGTATTATTATAGTATCCAGGCTCTACAATAAGAAATTAACAAACACATGTATCCTAAGAGTTAATAATAAAACAAATATTTCTCACTGATAATATTTATACTTAACTGCAAAAAGTTGGGCAACATGCTGTCAGCATGCAACTAGCATGCCAGCGTCTATCATCACTGTGTAATACCACAGATAAGGTGGACAATGGATGGTAATATATAAGGAGCATTTGCAGTTCTACGTAAAGCCTATCTCTGTAGCTTTGTAATAAAGGGAATTCATATTTATTCCTGGGGTAACTCTGCTGAAGTCAGCAGTACCCCAGAAATTAATATGGGCAAATAAGAGACAGTATTTAGCAGGTTACCCAGGTAACAAGCAATCATGACAACATCACCCAACTACATGAGAACGACTCAGAAAATTAATTCATCTCTTTATCTGTTAAAAAAAAATATAAGTGTATCATCTTTATTTTCCTACTATAACCATAAATATGCAAGTCAAACTCGATCTATTATTGAAGTTAATTAATGGGTTAATGCAAGCTGGTGTGGTTTTGTTGTTAATAAAGCATGTGGAGTGTCAGAAAACAAGGTTACTTACCAGTAACTGATGTTCTTTGAGATGTGTTGCTCGTGTCCGTTCCACTATAGGTGAGTGCACGCCACCGTGCACGGCTACCGGAACTTTTTTCCCCTTAGCAGATCCCGTAGGGCCGGCTCTGGTGCCCCCTGGAGTCCCACGCACGCCATGGTATATGAGGCACTGCCGGCCCTACGCCCCCTTTCTGTCAACTCTAGTAGAAAGGAGGGGGGAGGGGTGGGTTGTGGAATGGACATAAGCAACACATCTCAAAGAACATCAGTTACTGGTAAGTAACCTTGTTTTCTTCTTTGAGTGATTGCACATGTCCATTCCACTATAGGTGACTAACAAGCAATACCTTGGTGGTGGGCCGGAGTTATTGGTGAGCTGCCCTCAGCACCACTCTGCCAAATCCCGTGTCCTCTCTCACCTGCTGGACAACGGCGTAATGGGACATGAAGGTATGCACCGACGACCAGGTGGCAACTCTGCAGATATCGTGCAGGGGCACTCTCTCCAGGAAGGCTGTAGATGAGGCTTGAGCTCTGGTTGAGTACGCTGCAATGATTCCTGGAAGCAGCACCCTCGACTGCTCGTAGCAGAAACTGATGCATGATGTAATCCACAAGGAGATGCATTGGGTGGAGACAGGTGAGCCTTTCATCCGGTCAGCCACTGCGACAAAGAGCTGCGTAGATTTCCGGAACGGCTTTGTACTTTCAATGTAGAAGGCCATGGCTCGTCTCACATCCAGCGAATGCCACCTCTCCTCCTCCTCTGAACCATGAGGTTTGGGAAAAAACACGGGGAGAAAAATGTCTTGATTACAATTAAATTGGGAAACCACTTTGAGAAGGAAGTCCGGATGTGGCCTCAGCTGAACCTTGTCCTTATAGAACACTGTATAAGGGGGCTCCGACGTCAAGGCCCTAATCTCAGGGACCCTTCTAGCTGAGGTAATGGGCACCAGGAAGGCTACCTTCCATGAAAGCATGAGCAGAAGGCATGAAGCCATGGGTTCAAAGGGAGGCCCCGTGAGTCTTGAGAGGACCAGGTTGAGATCCCAGGGAGGCACCAGATCACGGACCTGCGGATAAAGCCTCTCCACCCCCTAGAGAAACCTGACCGACATGGAATGGGAGAACAGCAATCTCCCCTCTAGCGGCTGATGGAAGGCCGAAATGGCCGCCAAGTGAACCCTCAACAAGGCCAGCGCCAGACCCTGGAGCTTTAGCTGGAGCAGGTACTCCAGGATCGCCTGTATAGGGGAGAGGCTGGGCGGAATACCCCGGCACTCCGCCCAACAGGTAAACCGCCTCCACTTAGCCTGATACACGACCTGTGTAGAAGGCTTCCTGCTGCTTGCTTGTTAGATCTGCGCTGAGCAGGCTCTCTCTCCCTCCATCAGCCACAGAGCCTCCAGGCCATGAGGTGCAGGGAGCCCAGGTCCGGGTGCAACAGGCGACCATGGTCCTGGGAGAGAAGGTAGTGCCGTCTCGGGAGCTCCAGGGGCAGGGCGATCGAAAGGCCCAACAGCATGCTGAACCAGTGCTGTCTCGGCCAGGCTGGAGTGATGAGTATAACACCCGCCCTGTCCCTCTTTATTTTCAGCAAGACCTTGGGTAGGAGCGGAATGGGTGGAAATGCGTACCTGAGAGTCTCCGTCCAATCAATGAGGAATGCGTCAGAAATCGATGCAGTCTCGCGACACCAGAACGAGCAGAACCTCGGACACTTCGTGTTCCAGGCTGGCACGAATAGGTTCAGTTGGGGAACACCCCACTTCTGGAAGATCGTAGTACCACCTCTGGATACGACCAGTTGTGGCAGGGTAGAAACGACCTGCTGAGGCAATCCGCCTCATCGTTCCTCACTCCCGGGAGGTGAGAGGCAGTCAAGTGGATATTGTGCCTCATGGCAAAGTCCCACAGGTGGATGGCTTCCTCGCAGAGGGCCAAGGAGCGCGCTCCCCCCTGCCTGTTAATATAAAACATGGCTGCGGTGTTGTCCGTCAGCACCTGCACCACCCTGCCCGTCAGGAATCGGAGGAACACCTTGCACGCCTGTAAACACCCTTGGAACCGAAGATGGGCCAAAGGGCAGGGCTGTAAATTGGTAGTGAGAGCCAGCCACCATGAAATGGAGGAAACGCCTGTGGCTGGGGAGGATAGACACATGAAAGTATACGTCCTTGAGGTCAAGGGTTGCATACCAGTCTCCTAGATCCAGGGAAAGGATTATGGAGGCTACGGAAACCATGCAAAACCTGAGTCATTTGACATATTTGTTTAGACAACGCAGGTCTAATACGGGTCTCAGACCCCCCCTTCGCCTTGGCGATGAGGAAGTACCTTGAATAAAACCCCTTCCCCCTTCTGCCTTGAGGGACCATTTCCAATGCTCCCAGGTTGAGGAGGGTGTCCACCTCCTGCAAGACGAGTTGCTCATGAGAGGGGTCCCTGAAGAGGGATGGAGGGGGAGGGTTGTTGGGGGGTGGGGCGCGTAGATGTAAACTGTAGGGCATAGCCCCGGAGACTATCCCAAGGACCCAACGGTCCGACATGATCTTTGCCCATTCGTGATAGAAGGGCCTTAATCTGTTTAGGAAGGGGCGGGGCGGATCGAGGAGAGCAGTAGGGGTGCCACCCTCAGGCACACCATCAAAACTGCCTCCTCTGGTTGCCCAACCCCCTTGTGGGCCCCTGCTGGGGTGCTGAGGATGAGCTGGGGGGCTGATTTAATCTTCTAAACCCCCTATTTCTGTCCCTATTTCTGTAGGGTTGAAAGGACCTAGGCAGAGGCCTCGGTTGCTGCTGTGCCTGGGGCCATGGCTGACACCTGGAAGCCTGGGGCGTGTACAGGCCCAGGGAACGAAGCATGGCCCTGGAGTCCTTCAGACCGTGCAGCTTTGCATCGGTCTGATAGGAGAATAGGGCCAACCCATGAAAGGAGAGGTCCTGAATCGATAGCTGCACCTCCTGGGACAGGCCCAAGGATTGCAGCAATAAGCATCTTCTCATGGAAATGGCGGAGGCTATGGCCCTACCCACCGAGTCAGCAGCGTCACTGGACGTCTGGAGCGCTGCCCTAGCCACCATAATTCCCTCATCCAGGATGGTTGTAAAGTCTGCAGCCTGGTCCTGGGGCAGGGCCTCAGCAAACCGCCTGAGGGAGTCCCACAAGTTAAAATTATATCTACCCAGGAGGGCCTGATGGTTGGCAATCCTGAACTGCAGGGCTGCTGTGGAATAAATCTTTCTCCCAAACAAATCCATCTTTTTGTTTTCTCTGTTCTTGGGAGTGGAACCTGGCTGACCTTGCCTGTTCCGCTGGTTGGCTGCGTCTACCACCTGGGTTCCTGGGGCCAGGTGAGTGAACAAATACTAGAACCCTTTGGCCGAGACATAATACTTTTTCTCGGCCACCTTTGACATAGGGGCGACCGAGGAAGGGATTTGCCACAGAGCCTTTACAATATTGAGGACCCTATCGTGGACTGGTAAGGCCACTCTTGCTGGGGCAGCTATCGCTAGCACATTGAAGAGGGTATCATCGGCCTCCTCTAACTCCTTCACCTCCAGCCCCAAGTTAGAGGCCACCCTCTTGAGGAGCTCCTGGTGCGCCCTGAAATCCTCCAATGGCACCATGTGGTCCCGGGAGGCTGCCTTGTCTGGTGAGGAGGAAGAGGACTGCCAGGGCACGTACTGCAGGTGCTCCACCACCTGACTAAGGGATGCACCCTTAGAGGGTTCCTCCATGGGGTCCGACTCCTCATCCGAGGAGTGGTGTCTATGGGCCTTCTCCTGTGCCGGGGGCATGGACTGAATTCCTGATGACAGGGTGGATTGGGGTCTCGGCCCCATCTGGATGCCCCATGGGGACCAATAAAGCCATTGTTGCGGCCATTGTCCCTGGGGCCAATCTGGGGCTGACTGCGCCACCAGCTGTGATGCCTTGTGGGGGCGTTGGCTGTCCCGACGACTGTCTCCCCTGTGGGACCCCAAGCCACTGGACCGGCAGTGCTATGTACGTCCTTGGTCCTGGGTGCCATTCCATGCCGGGGACCGTCCTCTCGATGCCTCCGACCTGGAGGACGACGAGGACCGCCTCTGTCGCCGCGAGCAGTGCTGGCGAGCGGAGGTGTGCTCCAAAGAGCTCGAGGTATTGAAGCGTTGTCTCAGTACCAATGACTTGCAGTGCCACCTGCCCTTAGGTGACTGAGACCGGCGCTGCTCCAACCTCCGCGGTGCCGAGGCAGACTCCAGCGACTGGGTTCCGTGTCAGGGGCTGTGCAGTGCCGGGTCCTCCGACAGTGACCAGGTTCTGCGCCACCTAGGTGCGGGTGAACTCTTCGGTGCCAGAGATCTGGAATGGGAGCTGTCCGCGCGCCACCTGGCAGACCTCAACCGGTGTCGCCTCTTGGCCTGCGCTGCCTCCGGTGCTGGGGACTGACGTCGGCGCTGAGAGGGAGACTCCTCGTCCTGAGTCGAAGCAGGCAAGCTCAACGACTCCAACCTGGAGCGACTGTTGGGGGAGCATCCTCGCTCTACCCTCGGTGGCCATGTGGTGGGAGATCTTCCTACCCGTACTGGGGATGTCCACCGCCCTTTGGGGGGACCCAACGCGGGTTTGCCCTGGGACACCGACCCCATCTCCCCCAGCATGGGGGGGGGACGTAGGAAAGGCCAACAAGGCTCTTGCCGCCTGAAAAGCCTCTGGTGTCGATGGCATCGGCAGGGGCACTCTCCCACTCCCAGAAGTCAGGGGAGGCTCCCTACACGGAGATGCAGGGACTGGAGAAGACTTGACAGGCCGAGTTCGGTGCATCTCCGCACTCGACCCTGCCTGTACCAACAGTGCAGGGGAGTGTCTGCGCTCCGTGCGCTCTCTCTTCTTCTTCGGCACCGGGGATGTTGCTCGGTGCCAAGGTGGAGCAGGATGGCTCGGACGCCGGGCAGAGCACTGCCTCCATGAGCAGGGCTTTTAATCGGATCTCTCAGTCCTTCTGAGTTTGTGGTTTAAAAGCCCTGCAGATCTTGCACTTATCTTTTCTGTGCTCTTCCCCCAAGCACTTAAGGCATCGATCGTGGGGGTTGCTGAGTGGGAAGGCCTTCCCGCAGGAGGCACATGGCTTAAAACCCAGCAACTGGGGCATAGCCCGGCCGCTCTAAGTCCCCGGAGGGACTTACTTATCTAACTACACTTAACTACACTTAACAAACTACTTAAAGCTAACTAAACTACTTTGAAAAACAAACAGTTCAAAGAGGGGGAATAGAACTTGCAGAGCGCAAGGCTAGTTCCAGCAACCATTACGGGCGGAAAGAAGGAACTGGAGGGGACGTAGGGCCGGCAGTGCCTCATCTACTGCGGCATGTGCACGGGACTCCAGGAGCACCACAGCTGGCCCTATGGGACCTGCTAAGGGGAAAAGTTCCAGGAACCGTGCATGATGGTGTGCACTCACCTATAGTGGAATGAACATGAGCAATCACTTGAAGAAGAACCTGCTGTTGTTGAGATCAGACAGCAGAGAACTTGATGTCTCTCCTATTTAGAAAGGCCTGTGACATTGTAAACAGCAGGTATGCCAGATCTGCTACTCATATGTTATTACTCTTATCTGTTAAATTCATTATATTTGCTGGTATCAAGTTATGTGCTTATGGTCAGCCTGGATGCATGGCAGTCATGCATTACCACTTCATGTAGGAGTAGGAGACTTGACTTTGGGAACATCTTCAGGATGCCTGTTCTCACAATTTGAAATATAGGAGAGCTAACAACATTACTGCTCCTCGAGTTAAGTGAAATTCAGAAGGAAAAATCCAATATTTCAACATTTGTTTTTGTCCCAAATTGAGAGCTGGTTCAACATTAAACTACATTAATACAGTGCATTACCTCTTCAGAGTTGCATTTTGGGAGCCTGATGCCCTGTTCTCACCTGTGAGCAGAGCTCCCTGGCCCTACTATATCTCCCATGATGCACCTGTGGCCATGAGGCTCCCATGATGCACTGCGCAGGTTGATCAGAGGGGTGTCGGCACTGCATCTAAGATGCAGTTACCCAGAGAGCCCAATCTGTAGGAAAGAATGGAGGCCAGAATTATAATTCCCAAAAGGGAATGTGACATCATAGGGAAATACAGTTTAATGTTGAACAGTTCAACAAAATGAAATATTCTGAATATGAAATTCTTAATTTAGATTTTCCCAAAATCAAATTTTTTTGGCAAAATTTAAGATTTCCTAGGGATTTTGCAGAAATAGTTGGAAAGTCATTCTGACAAAAATTCTTGACTAGCTCTAGCTCCTACAAAAATACTTGCAGGAAAAATCCATGGAAGAAAATTGGTAATTGTGATCTTGATGAAGGCTCTAGGTTGTGTCTACACTAGCTCTTTTTGGGAAATCTCCACTGATTGCCATATCCCTGTCCCCTGGTGCAGCTCCAGCACTGGAGAAGGAGGGATTTTTAGATGACGTATTGGTAACTCCCCGCCCCCCCAAACATACACACTGTTCTATCTATATTAATATAGCCCCTTTTATTACCATTGGGGGAGTTTCACTGGTGATAGTATAATGAAGGGGAGTTTCCTGACAAAAGGGAGCATAAAAAAGGGCCAGACATAGAACAAATGGTTAGCAGAGGGCTAAAAGGTTAAAAGTGAAGGTAAAAAGTCACCAGAATGAGGTAAACTCATAGATGACGCCTCAAAAAAAATTACTATTGTATATGCCCATCCAGGATCAATTTTTAAGCTGCTCTTTTTTGTAGCTCATTGAATGTTACCCTGGGATCTGAGAAGAATTTTTCTTAAACCTTATCAACAACCAGAAAAAGTGATCATCCACTATTGAGATGGTTCCTTCCCTCAAGAAAGGCATAAATGGCAAGGCAATAAGTAATCCAGGTATCAGTGTAGTTTGTATTGGCCCTTAGTCCCGAGAAATTCAGACTCATGCCCAAGAGGAAATCAAATGCATAAGAACCTGCCTATGGCTTACTGGTTTGGTAACATTCTCTCTTACAAATTAACATCTTATGATCATTTATGAGTGTTGCAGTGTAGCATTCTTTTGATCCTCCTACTGGAATACTGGAAGGGTGATGGTGGTGAAGGTACTTTATGCTCAAGATGTCATTATCTTATTCATACTGGGGAGTCTAAACTCAAGTAGCTCCTTCCAAAGCTACATACTGTGGAGATGCCAGTATGAAGCTGTTTAGCATGTTTAAATTTGATGTGTATTCTCATACTCTTGCAACACTTGACATATAGCGAATGAACCCTGGCTTGTAAAGCACCGTGACTCATTGTTAATCATTTAAGAAATTGTCTTGCCAGTTCAGAAATTCAAGGTAGAACAGTATTTCTGGAAAAGTGCATGTATGCCCTATTTTTTTCTGCTTTATCATATTTCTATTGCAGAAGGGCTTGAGCCACAAAGTCTGGATTATGATTCTGTCTCCAAAAGTTTGGGGTGCACAGTCGGAATTAATCTTTAAGTTGTATATGCATTGTGTGTGTGTGAACTTGTGCGTACTATCAAAGTGTCAGCAGAGACTCCTTAGTTAGGCTGCATTGAGATTTTCACAAAAAAAACAAAAAACAAAACCCCACAAACCTGACATTCCTCTCTCTCTCATTTTAATGACGGAATTTAATCTCCAAATTTGGCACAATAACTTTTCAAGGTTCCAATAAGTTAAGGAATAGCATATGGGCCAGGTATAAATTGGATCCACTCCAACATCAGCTCTGGCAATCCTGAATAACATGCAGTATCCTTGACAAAGAATCCTTGCAAGATGATGACTGTAGTTCTTTTGACTCCATCCACACTGAATTTTCTGTTTAAACGCATTTCTTAAAGAAAGTACTAATAATTGAAAAATCTAGTGTAGATAGGAGCCTTAAATAATAGGTTATGACACAGCAGACCATGGAGACTATGCTTATAAGAGGTGCCATGTTTATAGTTAGACCAATTACTCCCACTGGAGTGCCTGATCATTCAGGAAATGTAACCGACAGGAAAAGATAGTATGTTGTGTAAGACTAATTGTATGGCTACGCTGCAATAAAACACCTGTGGCTGGCCTGTGTCAGCTGACTCGGGCTCCAGGGTCCTCAGGCTGCAGGGCTGTAAAACTGCTGTGTGGACATTCGAGGTGGAGTCTGGGCTCTGGGACCCTACCCCCTTGCAGGGTCCCTGAGCCCTAACGTCTACCCTGTCATTTTACAGCCCCTTAGCCCAAGTCAGCTGACACGGAGCCAGCTGCATGTGTTTCATAGCAGTGTAGACATACTCTCAGTGACACTTAGATAGGTTTGTTGAGAAGTGCTCTCTCAGAGGCAAACAGCAATAGGAATCTACAAACCACACATTCTACCTCTACTTCTAAATCTGTATGCTTTTGTGTCTCTGATGAAAGTTCAATTCTTCCTAAAAGGATTTTCTCCTGAGTTGAGTAAAGAAAAGACTATTGATAAATCTAATGCATCTTTTAGAATATTTTCAAACTAAGGCAATTCCACCGAAACGCTAAAGCTCCCCTTCACAAATCAGCACTTTCTAACCTTAGACACAACAGACTGTTTAGAGCACTATCTGGGTCTCTAGGCTAGGTTTGGTTTGGTTTTTGGATTTTTGACAGGGTTCCTAGTCATCCTAGGTATATGGTTTCTATTTTCTACTTGGCTCTAACCAGCACTTAGGCTAAGAGAGTTCTTCACCTCCCTGAGGATTTAAACAAGGTTAGACAGCACTGTGGTAAACATGTCCATGCCAGGACAAAACAAGCATTCCAGCTGTTGCTAGCACAAGTGGAGCTGCAGTGCACTGGTGTTACAGCAAAAGTGGGAGAATTCCTTAAAATCCTCAGGGGGAAGGCAACTCTGGAAGAATGGTATTTTTTACACTGAGGAAAAATGGCATCCCAGACCCTATTCAGACTCTTCTCTTATCTGATTTACTATGAAGCAAGATTGAAGTGAGTACTCCTTTTGACATGTTCCCCAACAGAAAGCAGTATACAAGGAAGAATCTTAATTAATAAAATGCCATTTAGTGGCTCTTTCACATAAAAATACAAAAGAACTCTTCACAGCTAATTACTTTATATGTGAAGTGCCCCCTAGATGGACAACTGATGTGGCAATCTCAATCCTATCTACATACCAGCTCTTTCTCCAGCTGCATAGGCTGAAATCCTGCCCCCCACGGGAGCAGGATTACACCCCTTGTGTTTATATGCAGACAAGAGCACTGAGGCCTCACTTACCACCAGCCCTATCTCTTCTGGGCCATACCACTGGTACAGCTCACCAATGCTCAGGGGCAATCCCCCAGTTCACTTATTCTCCACCCTCTGCCTTCAGTGCCCATTTCATTTATCCATTTTTAAGGAATTCTACTAATAATGTTACACATTATTCAAAAGGGACTTTTTTGTCTAATTTTTGAACTGTGTCATTTGCTCTGAGTGATAACAGGCTAATTCTGCTCCCACTGAAATCCATGTAAATTTTTCTCCTACCCTCAATGGGAGAACTAGTGAACACAATGCATTTGAAAGTGGGTCCTGACAGATGCCAGGTTTTCATAATTACTTTCTTGTATATGCCATACTTAGTACATTGCCTAGATTATGCTACGCAGCATACCTTTCATAGAAATAATTTTCATGGTCTGTTTGTCTGCTGTACATAGGTTAATACACAGCATTACTACATGCTCCATGTTTCTAGGCCTGTTGAAAAATTTTGCTGTAGAAAAATAGTACTTGATCATCTAATAGAACAGTATCATAATGCGTATATAGAAAGGTATTTAAATGTCACATAGAAACATCCCTCCATCAGACATAGAGCAGGAAAAAAAAATTAACTGCCCAAGCCAACGTGTCTTCACTACCATTTTTAGCAACTAGATTAAAGCTAGCGTGGTATGCTTACCTGAGCTGCAAATGTAGCATAGACATACCCATAGTGAATACCTCAGGCAAGGGGAATGGGGTTAAAGAAGGGATGAAGTTTACATAAAATAAGGTTGTGAGGTTACACATTTTTGAAGGGTAAATAACATGTTCAATTACTATCATGCATCCTAACCCTCACACTTTCCCTTTCTATGCCTTTTCCCCTGCCCCAGCTTACACCTCTTTTCTTCCACCTTCCTTTAGCTCTTTCTCTTTCCCTTTCCAGTTCCCCTTCCCTTCCAGTAGAAAGACTGAAGAAATATCTGGAGCCAGATTCACCTCTGCAAGCGCAGAAAGATGCAGTGTGTCTCTCTCTGCATACATACTGAATCTCCCTGCGCCAAAATCTGAAAAGAAAAATAACACCTTTCCTGCTCACCTGTTTCATCCATTCCTGTGGTTCTTATACCACCACATGCAAAGTTTCTGCTATGTCAGAATGAAACATGGAGGAAAAACTCCAGGATATAGCATTCTCTGTGTTCCAACAACAAAGTAAAACTTTGTCAAGTGGCTACAAAAGCTCATATAAACTGCCTTCCAACACAGTACTGATAGATTGAAAATACTGGGCCAAAAATCAGTGCTAGCATGAGCATATTCAACTCCACTGAAGTCAAAGGAATTGTATCCATTTAATGCCAGGTCTGAATTTGACTCTGTTTTTTTAAAGAAGATACTTTCAGTTAACTTATATCATGTGCACTCCTGAAAGCTCTCCCTGGGTCCTCCTTACATTTTAAAGTAATTTACTTCCAGTTTAGTTGTAAGTCCTGTCTACATTAAGGAAATACACACTAACGTATCCACACAGATGCAGTTTCAGCAACACAGACCTTTAATGAGATGCGCTGCACTAGTTTAAAGTGGAGTTTATATCAATGCAGTATATTTCAGTCAGATTAAGCTGCACCTATAGGAGACGTGCTTTGGGCCAATGCAGTACATCTACATTACAGGTTTGCATTCATGTTTGCTTTGCCTTCACATCCCAAAAAGTTGTTTTTACTGTGAAATAATTAACACATTAGTTATCCTGCTGTAAAGTCTTAGTGAAAACACATCACTGTAGTTTTTTCCTAACTACCCTATGGTAATTCAGCTACTGGCAGAGGGTATAGACCTCACCTAGCTAAAAACTCCAGGTACTTTGTCTTCATTAGGATTTTAAAGTGAGATTGCTAATATGCATTATTCCGCTGTAAAAAGAAACCAAATTTCTGCAACGAAGACAAAGCCACTGATGTAGCTACACTGGTGATAATTTCCTTAACATAGTTTCTTATCTGAACACCTGAGAAGGTGAACTTCTAGCTCTGGAGGGGGAAAAAAAGCATTGGGACTACATAATCCACCAAATGATCCTTATTTAGACAGCAATATTAGGTGCTAATAGCGCTAATAAAGGGGCTACTTAACCTGACTGCTAACACAAAGATGTCTGCCACAACTACTATTTGAACTATACATATGCCAATTACATTAATTAAAACTAATCCCTTGTAGACCAACGAAAACACAGTGCAAATCCATGTAGAAAGCCAAGTGTCTAGATTCCACCACCCAGAATCACATTAAAGAAGGGGGTAGGAGGAGTAAAATTATCCTAAACCAGTGACTTTGTGTCAGAAAGTAAACTCTCCTGAAAATTATGGAACTTCAAAATCTTGAATTTGTTGGTTGTATACATTTGGATCTAATTGATTCTGCCACTACATTCTAAATAGTATAATGTTATAATAAAACAGATGCAAACACAAAATACTAGGGCTACTGAGCCTTATAAAAGACACTGGATGTGACAATTATTCATTTAGATGACACTCAGACTACTGTCCAAGATTAGAGTGTTTTAACTGCAAGCAGAATAGTTGGTAAATCTCCTAGATAGATTAGAGGGATTTCGCTCTCTCTCTAAAAGAGTTTAAAGAAATCTCATCTACACATTTTTTTAGGCTGTAAAGGGGTAAATTTTTAATGAGCAGCATAAAGTTTTCAGCCCACAACTCCTACCTAGTTCAACTGGAGGAGACTGGTTAAAATCAGATACTCCAATTTGAAAGTATAACCTTTCAAGTTCTAGAATTAACTATAGAATTTTTAGCTATTGCCTTGCAAATGGTCCATAAAAATAAAATAAAATAAAATAAAAAAGCTACACAATTTGTATCTATTTTAAGTACAGAATGGAACACCCCTATGTATTAACAGATTCACTATTTCCAGATTAACTCCCCACTACACTCCTTCTGGATGTCACTTACCAGAAACATTACCAGGGTAATGAATTTAGGCCCTCCTGTACGCAGATCTGACAGCACAGATCTGTGCCAACCTCTATTGAGGTCAAACCTTACAGGCATGCCTACATGGCAGTCAGCTGATGTAAGCTCATAGGGCTTGATCTGCAGAGCTATAAAATTGCAGTGAAGCTGTCTGGACTCTGGGCTGGAGCCCAGGCTCTGAGACCTGCCCCACCTTGCAGCGTGTTTTTATTGCAGTGTAGACACACTCTATAGGCCTCAGTCCCTTGGTTTGTGGAATAGAAAGATATAGCAATGTTGAGATGTGACCATGTTCAGCCTGAGGGGAGGGAGCAACTTGTACAACCCCCAATTATTCTTCCATGGAGGGAAGGCCATTAAAACAAGAAGCTTCAAAGGTTGCTATGTTAAAGCCTGCTTGCCAGAGAGTTACAGTGTCTCTCTTAAGGAGGGGAAGAATCAAATGGAAGGTATTTCAGATGTTCATCTCCCTTGCTCCCCATAAACACACACGCACAAATACCTTGTAGGGATCCCACGAACTCACCAAAGGAAATACACGCAACACTTAAGGTTTAAACCTATGTTTAACTGCATGGAGCCCTTTCCCTCAAGCTAAATACCATAGCCTGGTTGTGTCTAGATATATAGTAAAAACTCTGTAGCTAAACTGGTGAAACTGATCTAAGTATAAATGATATTGGAGTTGGATCCACTTACACAAAGTCGGAATCTGACCCATAAATGTAGTTAGGAATGTGGGAAATCTTTCTTTGGTGGGTTTAATGCAGACCTTTAACATTCTCTTAATGTAGTTTTTGTTAGGGGAATTATTTATTAACCAGAGATACTCCCATTGATCAACACAGAAACTCCCACTGAAGTTTATGGGACTTTTGAGTGCAAATCAATAGCAGCATTTAAAGGCATATTCTTCCTTTGATGCGTGTATGTAACTCCCATTAAGGAGTTACACATAAGCAATATTCTAGAAAACAGATGGAATAATTTGGGGGGAGAAGGGAGAGGATTTAAAATAGGGTAGGAAATTGAAAACTGTTTTTTTCTTGTAGTTAAACCAGCTCCTTTGTGTTTGCATTGGATAACAAAAAGGAGACGCTTTGAATTTAAGCCTCTGCATCCTTTAACGAATCATGACATTTCATGAAGAAACTATTGGGGGGAAAAAACTGCTTCTTCGTAAGACTGATAAAAAATAATAGAATTTTCCTTACTAATTTCCTAACATTTCCCATCTGCTTGGTGTGTCACAACATTCAATTTATGCACTGGAAATTAATTAGATAGGGTTAGAAATAAAAGCATGGGTTCTTTCATAGGTACTTTTATAAATGAAAAAGAGACTAAGGCCTGGTCTACACTACTAAGTTAGGTCAACATAAACTGCCTTGCATTGATCCAGTTGTGCATGTGTCTACACTTAAGTATGTCTCCCACTGATGTAAATGCCTCATTACAGCAAAAAAGTAACACCTCAATGAATGGCGCAGAGTCATGGCCAATGTACAAAAGTAAACGCAGCGTGAGCATAGACGCTGAATTACCTATGTTAGCCCTAACAGTTCTCCAGCAGCTGTCCCACAATGCCTAACACTGAACAATGTGGTCACATTCGTGAGATCCACTGCCCAGGGGCTATGGAGACCAGAACTGCCCTCACCATTTAAAATCCTGCGAATTTTTAAAATGACTTTTCCTGATTGCAAGCTTGGCAAACACACCTAGCAGCTCTCCATTGTTGTGTGCAACTGTCCTGCTGACCATGCGAATTACATGCTCCAGATGCACTTCGGCTTGAAGTAGACCAGAGATATTAGATCTTCTTGGCCTGAGGGGAAAAGAGACTGTGCAGGTACAGCTACGGCCCAGCCACAGAAATGTGAATAGCTATGAGCAGATGGCATGAGGGTTGCAAGAGAGGGGGTATGACAGGGGACAGCAACAGTTAGGCATGAAAGCGACGGAACTGTGGCAGGAATACCAGACGGCCAGGAAGGTCAACAGCCAACCAGGTGCTGAGACACAGAAAGAGACCAAAGAGACACCACCACCACCATGGATATCTCTGAGGAGACGGAGACACAGACCCCTGCCATGAACAGTGAGGAGGAAGGAGGACATGCAACCGGGTGGTCAGGTTATGCCACAAGCCAGGACCTATTTGAGACTCCACTGCAGTCCAGGCAATTGTGGCAGAGGAGCACAATCAAGCCTGATGCAGAGGAAGAAACCTTGGGCAAACGTGTAAATACATTTCCCCTTACAATGATGCACACGGCTCTTGACTTTTCATTGTTTTACTCGTACTAGAAGAGGTAGTGGCACAAGAAAGAAGATACTTGTTGCCTGCTTTTCATTCCCCTGTAGATTTAGGGAAAGGGAAGTCACACAGAGCAGTTTGTTTGTGTACACAAGGATGTCCCTTGAATCTTCCTGAGAGATCCTGATGAGACTTTCATGGAGGTACTCTGCAATCCTCTCCTGAAGGTTTCTAGAAATAGCAGCCTTATTTCTTCCTCCACAATAGGACACTTTCCCACATCAGTCCGTGACAACTTCAGCAGGCACCATTGCAGTACACAGGCTAGAAGCATACGGGCATGGACGGCTTGAAAATGCCAGCAGTAGCTGTGCTCTCTTGTGCCTTTGTTACCTTCAGGAATGAGATATTAACTAAAATCACCACAGTATTCAGTGCCATTGCCCTATATTTGTAGTTTCACGCAACCAAGCAATTTCCTCCTCATTTGGGGACAGGGGCAGAGTGAGCAAAGCTCCTTGCTCGGCCCCTGTCCCTGGCAGCTGAGCCTGGACAGGGAGTGATGCCGCCTCCCTAGCCAGGCTCTCTCACAGGCAGCTGTGGCACTGTAGAACAGCAGCCAGGAGGGGCCGGCATTAGAAGCTGCTCCCTCCTGCTCCATGCCTCAGCCCAACTGCCAGGGAGAGCAGTCGAACATGCGGGGGGGGAGGGGTGTGAGAGGGCACAGCGGGTGAAGGACGGAGGGTCCCCCACACACAGGTAACGTGGGGCAGGGAGAAGGTGGTGGCCATGGGCTGGGCGCAGGGTGGGGGGTGTCCCTGTGCAGAGGAGACATGACCGGTCACGTGTCCTCCCCCCACCTCTTCCTGCCCCTGCCCCACCCACCGGCAAAAACAAGAGTCAGTGCTTATCCCTGCAAGCCAGTGCTGCATCAGATTGTGAGCACAGGGCCTGGAGAGTGAATACTTCAGACTATATGGGAAAGGAAACAGCGGACAGGAGAAAGGCCCAGGAGTCCCAGCAGGAAAAGGAGAGGGAAATGCACCCTCTTGTTGTTAAAGTGCTCTTTCAAAGCCTCTCTTGGCTGTACAGCTCTGCTTTGAGTACTTCTGCTAGTCCTTGAGTCTGTCTGTTCGAACTTAGCAGACAGCTGCTCCACTTCTGCCCTTCACCTGGGTGGCAACTTTTCCATATAGACATTATGCAGGACACAGCAAGCAACTATAACCATTACGATATTTTCCTCACAGAGATCCTGTCTTGTGAACAAACCAATGCCATTTTCCCTTCAGTCTACCAAAGCACATTAGAGAGTCATTCTGCACCTACTGAGCCAGTAGTTGAATCTTTCCTTGGTGCTGTTGCAGTGGCCAGGGTACAGCTTCATGAGCCAGGGGAACAAGGGTAGATTGGATCCCCTGGGATCACTATTGGCATTTCAACATCATGAGTGATAATTTGCTGGTTGGGAAAGGAAGTCCCTGCTTGTAGCTTTCTGAACAGTCCAGGTTTCTTAAAAGATATGAGCGTCATGCACTATCCCTGATCAGCCAACACTGATCTTGGTGAAGCATCCCCAAGAGCTGCCATGACTCACCCTTCCAACACAGACTGCAGTGAGTCAGCATCCGATCCCTGAGCAAAGCCCAGGTTAGATGACCACCATGTACAGGTATTTCACTGACCCCATCACAGCAGAACTGCACATTAGTCTGTGCAATAGCACGACTTTGGCCAGGAACTCTCCAGCTGCCTCATGGTGTCACAAACTCCCTAGGCTTCCAGCCTGCCCTTGATCTGGTTTCCTGTCCCAGCTTTTCCAGAACCTTGCTCCAGCCCACTCTGGCCTCGTCCATTTCCTGCCCTGCTCCAGTCCTGCATCCACCTCCTGACCCCCAGACTCTTGGACTGATTCCAGCGTGGCTTCAAACCTTGGCCTGCACCTGGACTCTGACTATGACAGTGATTTGGCTTGCCTACGGACTCTGATCTTGCTTCTTACCCACAGCTTGTCCCTGGACCCCAGTGTCAGTACTGCCCTCAGCCCAGTCCCAACCCCACGTCCAGCTTCGACCATTGTTCCAACCACCAGGCCTGACTGCCTGGAACCAGAGCCTGACAGCTGGTGCTAAAATAGGGATATGCGTGCCATCTATCACTCCACTGCTGTTTGGGAACCACATTGCTGCAAATCCATCCATCATGTCTTGCACATTGCCGAGAATCACAGTCCCGTGTAGCAGGAGACCATGAACTGCCCTGCACACTTGCATGACAATGGCCCCCACAGCAGATTTTCAACTCCAAACTGATTTCCTGCTGACTTTTAGCAATTTTTGCACCTGACAGTTCTGCAGCCATTGTTCCTTGTCCCTGACCTACATTACAATGTGATCCCACCAGTCAATGCTCATTTCTCAGGCCCAGATATGGTGCTCCACAGTCTGTAGTTGCCACTGACAACCTTGAATTGGTTTTCAACATGTCCCACAGCAATCTGTCCATGAAACTGTCATGTTCCCTGCTGATTCTGTCCTCCTTATAGCTCTGCAAATAGTGGAGGCTCGTGCTTCCTGTGCTTGCATTGCTCATGAGTACCATAAAGAGCTGTGCAGGTTCCATGCTTCTGTCAGAGAGGAAGATGGGCTGTGTGTGTTCGTGAGATTTTTAAACAAAGTGAAAAATTAGGGGTCAGGAATGACATTATGGGATGGAGCATGTGGGAACTTGACCCTTTGCTCCCACTCATTCCGAAATTTCCCAAAAGATAGTGCACTGAATGGTGGCAAGATGCACACTGGGATACTTGCCCATGGTGCACTGCACTGTGCATCAATACAAGCACTCCTGGTGAGTATGCACAATGGAGTTGGTTAAGAAGAATGTTTCAGCTTTTAATACTGAACTGTCTTGCTTTTGTAGGCTAACGTCTGACCCCTACAGTTATAGGACATGAAGGTAAAGACTGCATGATCTAAGCATTGGGTATGAAGTATCTAAACTCCTTGGAATCATAAGTTCAAACATGAAATGGCTAATTTAGCCACTTAAGATTTCTGAGATAAAATGTATTGCAGTTCATGCAGTTTGAGTCCTTGGGCCTTTTAGATCTTAACAACTGAGGTTTTACCTGCTCTGCTTGGATGCTAAAGACTTGATTTTCATAAAGTTGAAATCTTAAATATATGCACAATGGCAATATTTACATAAGAAAGTCATTCTCATAAAGCTCTTTTGATACTTTTTGTAAGGTTGACGCAGTGACCTGGGCCAAAAATTTCCCCTCGTCAACATGAGAAGTACCAAGAAGTAGCTGCATTTTAGTGGGGTTGAATGTATGTTATTTGTGAAATGTTTTGGAACCCTAACTGTGTTGTGTCACGCTTTGATTATTACATTTCTTCAGTGAAAGAGAGGGTTTTATAACTACTTGGCAAAGAAAAAGTAATCTAAAGCATTAAAGCAAAAATTATATATTTCCTGACATTGTATGGGTAAGATAATCATATAAGAAGAAACTTCTGATTTTGAATCTGAATTTTAATCTATTTGGTATCACTTCATGTGTTATTTCCAACTAAGAGTTGTGTTGCTGCTGATAGGAATATATATTTTAGGAATGTGCTGACAAAACTTTATTATAATTTATAACAAAATGTACTTTATTGTAAGAGCAACAAAAATTTTTAGAAGAAAAATATGGATACTTGAAATGTAAATTTAAATTTATTCATATTCAGGACTAACTTTATTTTAGCATTTTTCCTTCTTTCTGAGATATTGGATTTTCACAAGTGCTTTGCAAGATTTTTATTACTGTATAATTGTTTTCACACAAAGTGATATTTTTATGCTCACAGGTAGTATGTTTATGGAAAATTCATCCTAACTTGACAAGTACTGTAGTATATTTCTCTTGAAAATTGTCCACTGGGGGTTTTTTTGGTCAAGGATAATTTTGCTTTGACAAATTGTAATCACTTCCTGCTATACTATGGTATCTACCTTTGGTTTGTCAGATTGCTTGTATTTTACTACTGATTATGTTTTTAAATCTAAATATTTTTAAAAAAATCTTGTTTTTCAAAACAAAACCTCAGACCTCTGATACTGTGGTTAAACTATGTATGCAAAATTTTAGCCCTCAGTGAATTTTTATAGCTGTGTTTAATCCCTCTGAGAAAGTGGACACATTCATTACACAGGTGCTACCAGACCACACTACATAATGGACACAAATTGTGTGATGGATTTGCATCAAGGCAGTTCTCGGCTAACCTGACTCCTGCTTAGATGTTAGGCAGAGAAAACAAGGACACTGCAGAACAGAATTGAAAATCATGCAAATAATCCTAACAACCACCAGGGCAGTGGCAATTTATAACATCAGCCTGGTCTGGCAAGATGCCCATGATGCCATGACCCTATTGAGCCACCGCAATAGGAGTATTTTATGGCCTGCAGTTAAGGAGAGAACAAGGTGGAAGCAGAAGACTGGCTGGTTATTTTCTGAATATTCATTGTTTAAATCTGTGATTAAATTATTGTATTGTACAGTGCCACTACGTTTAAGTAAACTAAATTTTCAACTGTTCAGAGAGTTTCTCTATCATGTATTTAAGAAGGGTCTAGGAACCTCTTAGGAGATTAAAACTTCCCTCTTCTGCCATGCTGTGGTCATGGCACCATGAGACCTATGGAGACTATTGGGAACCTCTTGGTGTGACTAACAAGAGAGGCCACCCATAGGAGCATCTCTATGTCCAGCAGTTAGGGCAAATGGGGTAGTTTTCAGATAGAACACCAGAGCCCCAAAAGTTTCATGGCAGTTGGAGGGGTCTGGAAAGCTGTGCAATGAAGTGTTGAGGTCCAAACACTTAGTGGCTGTTGAGTTCAACAAGGAGAGGAAAAGGTGGGGGAGGCAATATCTTTTATTGGACCAACTTGCGTTGGTGAGAGACACAATCTTCTGACCTTCCACAGCTCAAGACCAGTCACTTGAAAATAGAGTAGGGAAGCATAGTCAACCACAGGACGGGATGCCACTCAGCGTCCCATCACAACCAAAGAGGTTTTTGCTGCCTGTCAATGTGTGCCACCTTCCACTGACTCTCACAAAGTTCAGACCCAAGAATCTAAAGAGAAAAGCTCAGGATACCCAAGTGTGCCACTATAAAGGAAGAATGGTCCAGTAGCTAGGGCACAAGTCTAGGACATAGGAGATGTGGATTCAATTCCCTGCTCTGCTACAGACTTCCTCTGTGAGGTTGGTCACACAGGTGCTTAGTGTCTCAGTTACCCAGCTGTAAACCCTTGCAGGGTGTTGTGAGGCTAAACACTGTGAAGAACATGAGGTGCTCAGATACATTATATAGCTTCCATTATTCTAGTATCTAAGCCAGACACTAACAGACCTGATCACAGCTGCCAGGAGTAGATGGGACAGACCAGATCCACCTGGAGAGGCATTTGAGTTTGTGGGGGAAAAAGGGAGACCCCTCTTTAAGAGATCAATTTTGAGCTGTTTTATAAAATAACGGTTGGGCAGGAAGGTAAGTTGAGTCTATACCCATATGGGCTGGCTACCTGTGTCATCTAGAGTGACAACAATATCCTTCTGAAAAGCCTGCAGGCTCTGATTAGGGGATTCTGCAAAACCTGATAGGGAACAGTGGTGATGAAGACATTTAAAATTCTGAAGCTGCACAAGGCAGGGGAATATTTAAGTGATCAGAAATTATAGCAAGAGATGCTACAAAAAACCCGAACAGACATATGATAGGGAGTATAAAGAAGACATGCATTTCTTGGTGGAGAATGGTGGAGGAGAGGTGTATATTAGGAAAAAATATATATTTTCCAATTCTGAAGCATGGGGTCATGAGAGGTTTTTGGAGTCACATTAAGGTATCAGTTGTAAGAGTATCAGGTCAAAAGGTTTATGATAGGTCTGGAGAATTACTGACTGCAATAAGAGCATTAGTGCTGCAATCTATTATGTTTTCCTTTTAAATAAAACTGTTTGGCTTATTGCCAAACAGCCAATTGTTTATTACCAATTATTTTATTTTATTGCCAGACATCCGTGTTTATATCTAAAGTGGCTGTAGGGTTAACACCAATCGTTCTGTGCAGGGGGTAATCAAGTGGCCAACACAAAGTCCCTTCATTTATAACGTGCAGAAAAATCATGTGATGCATTATAAAAGTGATGTTCTATGCTGTACATGCAGTTCTCCCAAGAGCATTATCTGACTGTTTTGAGGAAGCTAGAGCCCTTTCCCATACTACACTTCATTCATTTCTGCTTTTACACTGATTCTCAACAATTATAAAGACAGCCTCCCTTTGCAGTTTCAAAGGGGTTAAGTTTTCAGAAGTATTTTTTTTAAAAATTGAATCATGATTAATAATAGCCACAGGCTAGTCATACCCAAAAGGCAAGTTCTCACACTCTGTGATGATAAAGCATTTCATCAGTCTGGAAAAAAAAAAACACCTACTACCCACAGAGTTGCAACATCACATCATCTGTGCGTTGCTGAACATTCAAAATCCCACAGCATCCCCAGCAGTGATGTGTTACACAAAACAACATTAGAAGTCATTGAAGTGTCAGATAGTGATTTCATCGTGTGTCAGGCCTCCTACTTAAAAATGATTAATCTTTTCAGTACTGACACCTCAAAGAGTTAGTCAGGAAGAAAAGAAATTCATAAACTTTACATTGAGAAGTATTGTACTGATATTTTACTCCCAGATAAAGAAAGGTTTATGCAGTTACTGAATGCAGTGGATTCCTCATAGTATTAACCCTTCGTTCTTTTAAAGTGTAGTGCTAACTTTGAAAAGTGACTCTATAAAAGCAGTAACATGGAGTTTCATGTTTATTACATCTCAGTGGCCTCCAGATCAATTGTGCTCAATTTACAAGTAAAGACATGGTTTTTCTGACCACCAGCCTTGAAACTTAAATTGGAATTGGAGAGCCAGGCTGTATTTTCTGGTTTGTGCACCACCACCAGTAATAAAGATTATGTAGGTCAAAATAAACCAGCCCTTACAATCTGTTCATTGATTACAATCCAACCTCCCCCCCACCCTGAAGGCAATGGGAGCCTTGCCACTGATTTTAATGGAAACTGGTTTGGGAGAGAATTTGACCTCCTAATACAAATTACATAATCTTCCTTTGATGTTGCATGAGCCAAAACAGACTGCATCTCACTTCCATTTCCCATAAATAATACCCGCTCTGCAGGGTTAACAGGACTAAAATGTAAACTAAATTTATTTTTGTCACTAGAAAGTAGCCTGGATACACACAGAGGAAAGATGCATATAACCAGATTTTTTCTTACCATAACTGCACTTTATAGCTAACATTGATCACTCACGTATAAAATACTTTTAAAATTTAAATTAGGTCAAGCTATAATGTTATACTTTACCATCTTTGGGGCATAAGAGTGACACATATCAAGACAAGAATTTTATCCCAACTATTCCTTTTGCTGGAGGGAGAAAAATCAGGTTAGGATAGTGGATTTTCTCCAGCACTGGGTTGTGCTATCAGTAAAAATAATTGGGCTGGTCTGAAAACTTCTATAGCAAATGCAAGTCCCAAACCCACAGGGTCCAAAGCAGGTATATATCTTGCTTGTGTCATGCTCTGAATAAGAATTCCAAAGATAATACTGTGTTGAATTTAATGGTCGAAGTATAAAAGCAAATGATCTAAACTCATATCATAAAGCGATCTGTTCATTTTTCATTCGTCCACACACTTTCTATAGTATTAATTGGGGCATCTGGAGTATAAATGAGGTCCAGTCTCTCCATCATTTTTGATTTAGCATGACCTCTTCACTGACAGCAGAGGAATGGAAGCTGTAATATAAGCCAATAAGCATTTGTACTTAGGAATATCTGCATGGCTTTAGGGTAGAATGACAGGATGATCAAAAAGAAAATAAAATATCTAACGCTTAAAACACCTTACCATGAAATCATATTCTCTTTTCCCTATATTAAATCAGGTAGAAAGTATGATAACATTAAAGCCTGATCTAATTTAAATAAATTATTTTTCTTGTAAATGTTACAACAATCATTACATGCATCATTTGCCCCCTCCGCTGCCCAGTCTTAAATTATACTCCATTAGATCTAGGTAAGAAAAATATGCATAAAATGTTCATTAAATATGGAAATTTTTGTTTTTAAAACTACATTAAAAGGTAAAACGCTATTTTGCAACACTTGGTAAATATTTCTCTGAAATCATTATGGGAGTTTGCACACAAACACAATTCTCAGGAAGATACTTCTTTACAGGACTACCTACAATATTTTTATGTAAATCTAGGAGTTAGAATACCATAAATTTCTACAATGGTACAGACAGCAAAGAAATTGACACGTTCATAGTATGACATTGTTCTGGCAATTATTTACAAACATACAAACCAATTAGGTATCAGACCTCCTCTACATAGTACAACGATACTTTCATAATTAGTTCATGTCACTTTCATCTGAGCCAATTACAAAAAATATGGCTGATTTGTATCCACACAAACATGGATAACTATCACCGCCATATTTATTAATGTTTATTCATACAAATCTACCATGTAGCCAGAAACATGTTTGTATCAGTAAAATCTGAGTTAGCTAACCCACAGTGGCTCAGCAGGGAATAAAGGGGCTGGAAGACATGCACACACACCTGTATCATATGGGACTATGTACCCTGAAATGCCCCTCATGAAAAGATCTGAGAAGGAAAAGGAGAAGATAATGTGGGTACAGAGACATGAATAACGGGTTCCATCTACACTGCCAAAAACCTGCCCCCAAAGACCACAATGCACCAAATGAGTACCATGTACTAGCCTGCCTGGTGCTCTAGCAAGGATGAAACATAGACAGCTGCCAAAGTAACTAACTAAGTATTAATCACATTGTGTGTGGATAGAAGCTGCTTTTAGAATCAACCATGAAATTAACTGGTTACGAACCCAGTTAAATGTTTCTGTAGAAACAGGGCTCTAATGTTCAGTTCCTACTATATGTACATCCATTCCATTTACAAGATTTCAAAGTCACCACTCTTCTTTGCTACTCCATTTGTGGGACAACATCAGATAGCATGCACTTTCTCCTCCCCCACAATCAATGTTTCTTTCCAGAAAAGAATGACTTCTTGAAGCAGCGAAAGCTAATTCTGCTATGAAGGTTGACTGGTCTCCCGTCTCAGGATTTTAACAAATAAAGGAAAAGCAGTGATGGTACTTTAGGTTCTTTGCCAGACTGTGTTGAGGATTCCAACATTTAACATGTCTCCACATCCACACAATTCCCTACAAGAGTACTGGACTCTTTTGGAGGGGATAGTTCAAGTTTAAGATTAATATTTATTATTTGTATTGTAGTGGTGCAAAGAAAGCAGGGCTTCACTATGCTAGACGCTGTACAGAACAAAGAGATGGCCCCTGCCCTGAAAGCCTTATAATCTAAGTTAGCTGATCTCAATTTTAAAATCTGTTCTGCATGGTATGCAAGCTGAGTCATTTCATGGCACAGATAGGTAAATTGACATATTACTGTTGCAACTACATACATTACTGGACATATAACTAGGTTACAAGGACAGGGTATTTTTAAAATTTACAGGTCATACTGGAAAGTAGGGTTTTTTTCTTTTAATGTCAAGATTTCTTTTTTTTTTTTTTTTAAATTAAAAAGAACACAAATACTAGTTTTGTAAAATAACAGCTATGGAGCAAATGCTGAGGGCTGTGACTACAGCACAGAACTGATGCAGTTCTACTGAACTGGGGACGAGGCAGAATGCCAGGAGGCTGCCCATGGGGCCTGTGGAACTGTACATATAGTAACCCCAAATGAATAATCTGATCAGCATGCTACACCCATCTCTTCATACTATTGTGAACTGTTATTCCTCCATAGACTTTAACAAAACAAACAATTTTAAAAGGGACTGCGCTTCTGCTGCCCTCCCCATAAGACAAGAGTAGAGAACCATTGTCCCAGGCCTCACAGAAAGAGCCAGCAATCTAGTCTAGTGGCCAAAGTAAGGAGGAGGAATGGTGTTTGCTGGCGTATTGGGCTTTCATTGCTACTCACTGGTGCCCAATATCCTATTCTCCACCATTTGATACTGAATATTCATTTTTATTTTAAAGAGAATTCTCTCTGTGCCAGTCTGTATTTTACAATCAATCAATGAACAAGCTCAAGGAAGCAAGGCTACTAAAATATCCAGACTTTTATATTTTTACCATGTCAGTAACGCTTTTCAGAAAATAAATCCTACTGATTCTCATAAAACTTGCAACTGCTAACCTGAATAACTTGATAGCAGCAGACAATGTCCTCAGAAGCAGCTGTTCTCTCACCTGAGCCTCTAACACTGAGGCACTGCATCAGCATCAACTGGGTTTAAATACCTTACAGTGACAGAAGAAATAACATGAGCGGAACAAAAGTTATAGCGTGATTTCTAACAAAATAAATGTGAGTACATTATCAACAGACATCTTAGAAACCATACATACTGGTGGGTAGCATTCGCAAAGCCAGTACATTTAAGGGTTTGGTTAATGTAATGTAATGGAAGCTGCCATTGGTATGTTATGATCAGGTATCACATGCAAAAGTTAAACTTACACCCAAGTTCATGGACCACACAAGGTAAGTGTATATTAACAAGACCAACTGCTTTCCTTACATTATTTACATGTAGATCCCTGCCTACCAATTCTCAGCTTAATGTCTTGAGCCTGTTAGGTGTTGAACTCCGTCAATTCCCAATGAAATTAATGAGAGCTGACGGTCTCCAGCATCTGGCAGCATCCGGCCTTAAATTTGCAGCTGACACAGACAGTTATCTGGCAAACCTCACGATGACTAAAACAACCATTTGCTCATTTTGGTCTTTTCAACAGAAGCTCCCACAATCTGAGTGTACAGGCTTAGGTTTGTTTATAGAATTGATCGTTTATTAAAAAACTTCACACAGCCTTCTGTGCACTAAGTATTAATTACAGCCTATTGCGCATAAGATGTCCTTCAAATTTCTCAACTTTATCTTTAGATATAACATAAGGGCATTATGGAGGCTAACCTTAGGCTAGCATCTGGTGGGACACAGTGCTAGTAGAAGTACCAGCAGCAGTTCCAAGTAGACTTTATTTCAGCGAAGAAGTCTCCCTCATTTTAAAGTGAACAATTATTATTCTGTTGCATTTGACCTAATATCCCTAGATGAATTCTCTGATCATAAGGGAGAAAATTAAAGACGGAGGGCTTCATTGCATAGCATGCACTACCGTATCTCGGAAAACATGACTACTGCTATAAACCCCTTAGGCGTGAGGGAAGTAGTACTTCCTTGCATCAGTTCTAATAAGGAAGTCAGATATATGAATAGCCAGTTGCAGACAGTTTATCAGCTTTCCCCAGAACTTTTTTTGCTTTATAGTTTGTGAAATTTTTCTAGGTAGTACAATACAGATAACGATCATGTAACAAACTTTACATGTATACATATTACACACAGAAAACCATCTTAAAAGAATGGTAAGGTTGCAGAGTCAGGCACTCGCAAGTTAGGAAATGTCAGAATTTAGATTGCCTGTGCAACTTTAATTTGCTCCCGTTGTGCATATGCATTATGAGAAAGTCTTTAATAGCATGATCACATAGTAGACCTACTACTTTTTCCCCTCAGGACCCCTGCTCATTCATTGCACAAAAAAGCCCGGTTCCGGAGAGGAATCAGGGCTGTGCCGTGAAAGAGACTGTTGTCTCTAGGGCAACATTTAGCTGCTTTAACTAGGAGACCATCCCTTTCTTTTTGTAGTTCCCAGCCTCATTCGTGACACACCTTCCAGCTTCTGCAACAAGTGAGACAGGTTTTAGATTAGATGCTCCTATGCCTGGTGACCCATTACCCAAAAATCAATCAGTGTCAACACAGAGATTTAAATAATGAGAGGTGTAAACTAAAACCAATGTGGTTATTTTGGTGCAAGTTTGCATGCGGATAAAGCCCATATGGAGAATTTCACGTCCACAAAGATCCTTCATTCTCCCCTTTTGAAGTCTGAACAGTTAGTTGCCACTTTGAAAATACAGTTCTACCTTATCCCTTCTTGATTTCTCAACACAAAAAGACATCAGGGACAAAACATACAGTCAGGTTATGCCCATGGTCTAGACAACAAAAATCAAATAAGGTCTTAAAGTAACTGAAGACAATTTTGAAGTTATAGAAGCCTGCACACAAAGATGACTGCCTAAAGGGGTGTTACGTTATTGGTCTCCAAGAAGAAATTGTCTGTCTGCTGCATAGCAAAGTCCTGTCCTCCCAAACACAAAACAAAAATGTATTATTCATGGGTGGAGTGGTATAAAGGTTTTACCAGCGTGAGTTTGGAATATTAGTGTTACTCACAGGTGAGTTATGCTGGCCACCCCCACACCAATGCTATTAAAACACTTATCCCACACTATGCCATCACGTACTCTGTATGTCACATTACAGAAGAACCACTATAGGAATATTTTAGAGTTTAAAACAAGTTGGGGCTGTATTTCTTAATCCCTCTACCTGTAAACCCAGCTGCCTTAGTTATAATGAATCCAACTATACAGAATGGAGACGAAGCCATTAAAACCTCTAAAAATGACAGAATAGTTTTCCTATGCATAAAAAAGGTCTCAATTTTCATATCTGATGTTTTGAGACCTCCTAGGGTTAGAAGTGAAAGCCGTACCCCAGTGGGAATCGGGAAAGCCACCTTTTCCAACTGTATATCTAGCCTTACAGGAGCCTGAAATGTCAGACTTTAAAAAGTTGTATCTATTCTAGGTATAGAAAACCCATTCATTTTGGAGGAAATACGCTACACTTGGGGAGAGGTATCCAGAAGTCATTTGTATGAAGTGGTAATCGCCCATCTGTTCACAATCACAGATTGCCCTGGATACAAGGTTCCTTTTATGGCTAGGAAAATCTGGCATCAAGTCCTTTGTTTGCAGGCTGGTGAGTTATCACATAAATTCAGCCCATGTTCTTTCTGCCTCTCCTGTACTGGTTATACCAGTTTTATGTTGTAGGAGAAATCAGAAAATGACTGCTTGGGCTTGTAGCTCATCTCACTGTGTTGATATATCTAGCATGACCCTATCCGTTGGCTCACTGAAAATCTTGCTCCAAGAGAACCTTAAGGCCACCAGTATATATTTCACCTGTACATCTGCCTTCCAAGTTGAAAGACACATCAGAGTACATGACCCTGGGTGAAAAATGAAATGAAGCACATCCAAAGATGTCAGTTATGAATACTGCTCTTTTGTAAAGGAGGCACCAGTTCATGGATCTTTTTCTAGAGCCTCTGAAATAGATATGTCCACACCAGGGCTGCCTTCATACAGCAAGAAGCGCTACAGATGCCACTGAAGTTCCTGCTTAGTGAAGAATCCACTCACCCCTCAATAGGATCCTTGGATAAAAAAAAATTGTCCTATGTGGGAATGATCATATTTCACTAGGGAAGAAAGAGCTATGTCTGCGTTAAGGGTAACCAGACTAGATTTGTTTTGCTTTACTTTATAAAAATGTGTTGCCTACCTACTCAAGCACTTAGATTTTGTGGGAAATTCCCATTTAGATCTGGTTGCATTCTCTAGTACTGAGTAGAGAGGAGAAGCTGGATCCAGTTTTGACCCAGAGAGAAAATATTTTCTTGTTTTCCTCTCTCTCTGGGTACTTGTCAAGTAGAATGGCAAGATTGAAAGCATCATGTAAACATTGTCTCAAGACAGCCTAGAGCAAATAGTTCATCTTGCGCCTGTCTTCCTCGGGCCTCTGGCTCCAGTTCAGAAAGCTGTCCTTTCCACAAAGACTCACATTGCTTACTGTATTTGGCATGCTCTCTTTTTTTCTCTTGGAGTTACTGTGCCTGGATTGATTAGGTACAGAGGGATCCAAAGAGCAAAAGGGTCTTCTCCTTTTGGATCTTGTCTTTCCAAAGACTCGTGCCATTTAAAGGTCACATCCTTCAGAAAGTGGAGCTTATGCCCTGCCAGTGATTGACAAATGTGATTCTGCCACCGAGGTTGCAAGCAACAGTTGAAACCCAGTGTAGAACACACTGATCTTGCTGAAGAAATCCAACTTCACTTTCAGATCGACATGTATCTGCGTAACTGGAAGACAGAAAAATATCTTATGATAAAGTAAACATATTTGATCTAGAAATCAATGAGACACAAACACGGGACTCCATGATGCCATTTTTAGTCACTTTTCAAACACCTCCAAGGCAGAATAATCTGATTAAGCTCACTATCAAGTTAAGGCATCCATGGGAACTCCTGGTCATATTCAGTGGCAGCCACTGATGTCAATAGCAGCTGGTTTAACTGCATGATATTGACTACATAGTCACAGCATCAGTGTTTAATAAATCATTTATGTAAAACAATCTACCTTAAGTATTTACAGCAAGTCAGTTAACACAGCACCGAGGTGGCGAGACAGTGGGCTAAGAAGGGCAGGATTCCAGAACCACAGTGGGTGCCCTCTTACATAGCTTCCACCACAAATGATTGTGAGAACAGAACCAAGGATCTTCACCAACAACAGCCCAAATCTCTACCGAGCTAAAGGAGAAACAGCGATAGCATGCTCTTATCTACTATGTGGAACAGCCACAAGCAGGAAACATGACACCTTGAGCCAAAGTGAAACCCTTGCCTAAAAAGCAGGTGAGGTGACCTGCAAAAAGGGGGGTAAATGGGTTTAGGGCCTTTTTTGTTAATTTATGTTGTACAAAAAGGCCTGATCGGTTTGTTTTAAAAAAATGTTTTGCTTCTTGTTAAATTAGAAATATCAGGAATGTCTGGCCTGATTTTGTTGGAGGTCTCTTTGGAGGATGCAGAGATCTGGAATAGGCGCTTTTACAGTCCTTAACTGAAGAGGCAGAATACTGGATTTTTGACAAAAGTTTTTTCTTAAGTATTTCTTAGGCACTTGAGTTGAATAAAAACATTAATAAAAACAAAAATTAAAGTCTAGATAGAAATCACTTTATCAGTTAATCAGATTTCACTTGTTTGTCACTGGTAATGCAGTAATTCTACTATTTTTCCAGTCATCAACAAAGCCTTCCAAGACAAACAGTAGGTGAGACCTGCATTTGTGAAGTAAAGCACAAGCAGAAAACAAAAAAACCCCAAACAACTTGCAGGCCTGCTGGGTACATCATGAAGAACCAAAAGCAGCAGTTTTTAGCCCACCTCTAACATAAAAACAAATTCTATTCAAATGATGAGTAGCTAGCCAGCTGATGAATGTATTTCCAATTTAGGATGAAACGTGCTAAAATAAAGCTATCAATCCATTTGTGTATATGAATACTGTAAATAATTCTATGTGGTTTTCTACAGCTATTCACAGTGTGACTTTAAAATGTAATTTTATTATGATTACAGCCCTTACCAAAGTTTATGTTTCATAAAGAAATATACAGGTAGTCACTTGCAGTAATTTTATAAAGTTGAGATGCAAAATCTTTTTAAAAAAGTTTAAAACATGTCAGATTAGAGAAACCCTGAAATAAACAGTAACAAATATGGAAAAATATGAAGGGAACATTAGGATATTAAAAAGTAACTTTTTCATGTAATGGTTTAAGTGCAGTTTGTGTACTAATTCTACAGGATGTGAGCATAATGTTCTCTCTTTAAGGGAGGAAGGATGGTTTTGTGGTTAAGGCATACGACTAGAAGTCAGGAGCTCTGCATTCTATTCCTAGCTCTCCCACAGACCTTATGTGACATTGAAAAAAGTCACTTAACCTCTTTGTACTCAAGTTTCCACATCTGGAAGGTGAGAATAATATTACCTGACAGGTAAAACTAAATTACTGTTTGGGAAATGTGCTACGAGCCTCATTGGGAAGATGTTAGAAATGCAAAGTATTACCATAAAAGTGTATTATTGGGTTCCATGGAAAAAAAGAAATGGCCAATGGTTTGAATATAGAATTAGTATGTAACTAGAAACATCATCCAAAGTCTTCCTCAGACTTATTGTATGACATCAGGAAAATTCACTGAAATTTCTCTATCCCTCTGTTTGTCTCTCATCTGAAAAGAGAAATACTTCTCTACCTCACAGGATTGTTGTGTTATCTTTGAAAATGTAAGTTTTCTTACTACTGTTTTCCTCCCCCTTCCCTTTTATAAGGAAATTAAGCTATTCAAGCAACCCCCAACCAAACACACATTTAAAAATATGGTTTTAGTAATTTCCTAACTTTTATATATTACTGCATCCATTTATTTATATAATTTATATAATTTATATAAATAAATAATTTATATAATTAAAGCAGCTGATCATTTGATTCTTGTGTATAAAAAAGGGGGAAAACATTCGGGTAAAAGCTAAAGGGACAATAATTTAGTGCAGACTGAGAAGATTAAACATCCCATACAATAAACTACAGTAAATGGTGCATTTACAAGAGAATGTTTATTTTCATTCCTGGGAAATATTTTATCTCATTTTACAAATTCTCATGGTAAGCAAATCCTCCTCTTTGCAGCATGCCTTGGAACCAGCAAGTTCCAAAGGAGTTTTCAAAAATCTATCAAGCTATAGGATTATTGTGTGTGTTTTTCTACCAGTCCTGCTGTTGCTGTCTATGAGCTTCAACTCTTCAGATTAATCCACTGCAGCAGCAGGGATTTTGCAGCATTACAGGAGCGGGCAGGGAGGGAGGAGTGACCTTAGAATACCTTGGAGATATATTGAGTAAATTGTATATAAGCCAGGCATGCTGTCCTGAGGTGACACTCACTGAAAAGCAAAATGCAGGCTCCCCAATAACCTGCTGGAAAGCAAGAGGTCCCTTTAGGACACAGTATAATTTAGGTAAATGTCATTTCTTACAGCTGTTTCCAAACCCATTCCAGGCACATTAATCCTCAATCTCCCCACAAAATGCCTCCCATCCCCACCCCCATTTTTAGAGCCTCCCAGTAAAGTACCATTTTCCTCAGTAGCATATGGCTCCCCTGTCAGCCACAGGCTACCCAAGGCAAGGTAGGTGGTACCTGCCCCCCCAGCCTTCTTTCCCTCCGCCCATCTCCATTAACGATATCCCCCTCCCTCTAAATCAAACACATTCCCCATCCGTTTCCTTCTCCCTCCCAAGGTCTCCCAATTAAAGGGGACTATGGAGTCTGTCCTGCGCTCCATCCCAGCTTTCCAATGATAAGCGCCCGCCCACCCTGCCCTACCCTAGAAGAGCTTTATTGCAACCTTTCCTCAGCGGGTCCCTGCACCACCGCAATATCCCTGTAAAAGCTGCCCCGCACCGTCTCCCCACACAGCCTCCCATTAAGAAGGGTCCTGACTCCTGCTCCTTTGCTTCTCCCAACCTATTTCGCCCCTTCCCCTGCACGCAGGCGCCTCAGTCAGAAAACACACGCGCTCTGATTATCGCAGCGTCGTTCCCTCCCCATAAACAGAACAAGTCGGGACCCCGCCCTCTCGCCAGCCCCAGCCACTGAAGCCTCCCAGGCCGTGCATCCTTCCCTCCCCCGCCGGCAAGCCGCCTGCGAGCTGCCCCAGCTCCTCCTCTGCTGCGAGCTCCGCGCGCCTCCAGCTGAGGCTCCCGCGCCGGCCAACGTTCGACAGCCCGCACCCCGGCCTCGTCCAGCGTCTGCCGAACCTCTCCACCGTCCGCGGCGAGCAGCGCAGGCGCAGTTTGGGCAGGGTTTAGGGATAAGGGAGGAGGGAGGATCCTCACGGACAATCTCTTCCCTCCCACCCCCAAGGCAACCAATCAAACAGCCCCGGCGTCCAAGGGGCGGGGCGCCCGGTTCATAGAACGCGACGGCGGCGTCTCATTCGTGCCGCGCGAGGCAGGCTGGGAATTGTAGTTTCTCCTCTCCCAGCCGTAGCCATTTTGTGGTGAAGGGAACTACAACTTTCCTAGAGACCAAGGACCATTACGAGGGAGGCACGCGGAGTTCCCGCGGCGCGTTGGCCGGCGACGCTCGGTGCTGATAGCCCGGCGGGGCCCGGCGCGTGCAGCGTGGGGCATGTGACGAGACGAGCGGCTCGCGCGGGGCAAGAGGATAATTCAAGAGCTTTGCAGACAGGGCGGGGGGGAGGGGGCGAGCGAGCCAGCCAGCCGCGCGCTAGGGATCGTCGCCCAATTCCCCGCTCTTCGCTCTGCTCCGCTCCGTCGCAGGGGCTCGGCCGAGGCGGCGGCTCGCCAGAGGCCAGTCTTGAATGCGAAAAGGAGGCGCAGGTGTCTGACGTTACTTTGCGCTGCACGAGGCGCTCTGCTGGGCCGGCTTCGGCTGCTGAATGCAGCTCGGCGGGGGCTTGCGGCCGGGGGCCTGGGTGAGAATTGAGGCCAAGCCCTAACCGAGAGATTAAAAAAAAAAAAAAAAAAAAAACCCAGGTCCATTTAAAGTTGCTGCTGGATCGCGGCTCTCATTGGTTAGGGGAGCGCTAGAGGAGCAGGGACACACACAGTGCATGCAGCCTTCACTGCTGCTGCTGCGCTGCTGCTGCTGGAGTTGTCTACTGCTGCTTTCCCTTGCTGCAGCAGCACAAACGTGACTTCCAACCTTTTTATTTTATCTTCTCCCTTCAATCCCTTTTCTCTTGCAAGATGTAACTACAGCTCAGACACTAAGGACCTACGGATCGCTTAGGTGGCTTGGGAAAGAGAAAAGGGGAGATCAAGGGCGTCGTTTTTTTTCTGTTAGGGGGAAAAATTCCATTATGAATGTTTCTCTAAAGTGATTTTTTGTTTGTTTGCTTCGCATTCGTCTCTCTCTCTCTTTTTCCCCCCATTCCCCATATCTCGGATTTATCGCAAAGAAAATCACGCTGTGAGGAAAGAAAGTCGGATTACAAGATACTACTAAAAACAAAAACTGGATTTTTTGGGGGTATTTAAAAAAAAAATTGGTGCGTCTTAAATTCATGAAGGAATTGTTCCCTTTTGCAATCAGAATTTGGATACCAGAATGAGTAAAGAAAGACCCAAGAGGAATATAATTCAAAAGAAATACGTAAGTGATCATAACATATATCATTTGACTCCCAGTTTTAGGAAATGGCAGTGAATGTCAAGTTTATACCTAATCCTGCAGCTATAAAGGTTTGAAACAAATGTCTAGTAGTACTGATTTTTATTTTCCTTAGGTGTGGGGAAGTTTCATACACCCTTTTTAATTGCAAAACCGGTTTGGTTCTAAAGCCAGATTTGTGTACCGATACCTCAAGTGAATAAATGTATTGACCTCAAATGACACAATCATAATCTAGTTTTAGATGAAAGGCAGGGAGCTCAGGGGGGCTGCTACGATAATGTAACTAAACTGCATTTTCAAGTAGCTTTATTAATAATGCACTTTACATGCAAAAGAACATTTTATATATGTGTGTTTATAGTCCTATTTAGTAATGGTTGTTGAAAGCCCTTTAAATTGAAATCGAATGTCTGGTTATGGCGAGCTTGTTTCTTGCACTACCACATCAAATATAATATATATGATCGTTTGCTTATCTGCCTTGTAATAGAAACCAAACCAGTTGGGGATCATGTTACAGAGAATGCGTTTGTTAGTATTGACTTTAATAATGGGGAAATGGCTTGATTTAGTTTAAAAATGCATGATGGTGTCTCGAAATGCTAGAAGAATATGGTATAGTTCAGGCTGTACACCTATCTCTGTTCTTATAAAATCGCTTAACCAGACCCTTGTAATTGTCTAATCCTTTAAACATATAAATTTGTAGGGATAGTTGGATTTTGGTCCTGCTTCAGCTGCGTTTTGATTAGCATAGAGGAGTCTTTAAGTTTGGAAAAACCGAGGGGATTCGTCAGATATGCAGCAGAACTATAATGATTTTTATCTGCATATTAAAAATTAAATATTTCATTTTGGTCAGAAAATGCTTGCTTCAAGCTAGATTAGATGCAACACTTTTTTTAAAAAAAAGTTGTATATACTATATTATCATTTATGGCTTTTTTTCCCCCCCTGTGGGGACGTTTCTTTGGGGGAATGACCTTCGGGACTCTTTACCTTGTTTTTAAATAGATTTAATAAAAGCTACGATTTACTGAAGATGCGTATTTCTATCGTTGTTTGTCTCTTTAAAATATAATTTAGAGAAATGAGAGGTTAGACAAAAATTAAAAAACTTAAAGCTATTCTGCACTGAATTTACGAATTAAAAATACATCCGCATTGCAGAGGAATTGGGAGTCTGAACCGGACTAGTTTAAAGTATTGCATCGAAAGAGGAACATTGTCTAGAAAGTCTAATGAAACATATAAGACGTGCACGTTTCCCAGGCAGTGAAACAAAGCGGAATGGGGGAAGAATTTGTAGTGTTTAATTAAAATAAAATAACCTATTATTTTTAAAGCCACTCCACGTCTGTACGAGTGCACAATGGAACCTTCCTCTGGTTTTGCCTGTAGTGCTTCTTAAAAAATTAATAAAACTACTGTCACCCCTTCTAGCCCCAGAGGAAAGGTAGGAGAGACACGTGAGCATGGTAGGGAGACAATGTATCCTGTGTTCACAAGTTTAACTCTGTGGAATGGAGGGAAATCGCTTGGGTGGGGGGCAAGGGAGTGCAGGTTACTGTGTTCCTCAGTGTGTGGGGACGTGTGTGTGTGGGGGGGGGGGGGGACGTGTGGGTTGCTGCACTAGTGCAGTGAGTAGCAGGCACAGACAGCAAGCATGGCTGCTGCTGCTCTGGGCCGGCCTGGTGTGTTTCCCATGCATCCTCTAGAGCAGCGGCAACAGGTTAAGCGGAATGTCAGTACAAGCCCCTGGGTTCCCGGCCACTCAGCCCAGTCGGGGCCAGGTTCTTGTTGTTCTTGTGACGTCACAAAGGGACGGACCAGGGCTCGGTGGAATCTTCGTCTCATCAATGTTCTGATTTCCTCCTCCCCCTCCTCTGTGACGTCAAACGTGCGTGAGGCGGGCCGCTTAGGCTGGGGAAGAGGGGGAGTCGCTAGGGCACTGGCTGCTGCTACTGGGGAGGATGCGGCTCTGGCACCCAGCACTGTTCTGTCCTCTTACCAGGTGAGCAGGTGTAGCAAGCATTGCATACACAGCAACTTCTCTCAGCCTCTTCCTCCCTTCCCATTAGGTGGAGTCTGAGCCTATTTAATTTGGTCTAGTTCAGATCGGGGAGCTAATCTACTTCATCTTTGGGTAGGAGGCACACTTTCCTCATGCCCTTTAAAAAGAAAGGGTTAGTCATTCTGTTTTTCCTGCGTGGTATATCTTGACATGGTAAGGCAGAGGCACTCCTGTGTGTGTTGGTGGCACAGTTGTATTGGTGGTGAAGTTGTACCGTTAGAGCACGGCACCTTTCTTTTTCCTGCAGCTTTTTAAGTATTGCAGTGTCACAGTAGAGTATCCTGGGCAGCATCTTTCCTTTAACACACACAGATGTGCACCCACTCAAGTCTTTTGTCTGCATGTTTCAGTCCCAGGCAGGATCACTCACACCCCAGGTTTCAACCACAGCTCTCAAAGGGCCTCCATTTCCCAGCCTCTTGATTTAAGACTTGATTTAAAAATATGAAAAAGGTCGTTTGCCTTTGATTGTGTACACTAACTTTTTTCCCTGAGCTAATCTCTTTCACATAGCATGTCCACCTGAACTCCCTCCCTCAGAGGGATGCTGTTGGTTTTATTTCACACAAAATCTTTCAAGCACTTCACAAATTGTGAGTCTGATTCCCCACTCCAATTGCTTTCAGGGTTTTGCTAGAAACTGGAAAATTTTGCTAGAGAATTTGTTTTACAGCTCATAGTCACTCAAAAAAGCAATCACTAATGTATTTTACTGTACTAAGCATTCTCCTGATCTCTGTCTATAGAAGAACTGGCTTGTAAAGGATTATGTTGTGTTCCTGTACTGGAGCAGAACAATGGTCCTCCTAGTGTCATAGATTGCCAAATATTACTGGCTGCATATGATGCTTTACTGCAAGTATGGATTTGAAGTAAGATATGATGTTTCTATAGCTATCGGTGACACAAGAAGGCAAATGTCAACTAATTGTCCAGTCAACGAAAAAAGGTATTGACTACCTGGCTCTGATTTTCGAATAACTGCAAGGACTGTCATGATGCAACCAGAGCCTTTTGATGGGTGCTGAAAAGTAGTAGTCTAAAATGTACCCTAAAAACAGAAAGACCCTGAGAACAATAAAATATAGCACAGTGTGTTAAGTCTGTTGCCTTGAGGCGTAACTTGCTGTTATGCAAATAATCATCATAACCAAAAGTTTATTTTAACTTCTAATGTATTACACTGGTAGTTGCTAATCCCAGAAAAAGGAAATTGATGTGTCTTATGATTTTTAAAATGTTTTCACTTCATTTAAAAAAAACAAGATAGATAGATAGATTTGTATGAGTCACTCGTTTCTTTTCACCCTCCTCCCTTTCACACATCTTTAAATATCAAATATTACCTTTTGGCTCAAACCTTGGAAAACTGACAGCATTGTAAAGCATCAGCTGTGAAGCCAGGCTGTGTTCAGTATGCACTTAGAATTAATAGTTCTTAAATAAAAATATTTGAAGTCTTAAATATAATTTCATAGGTGCATTTTTCTCTCCCTTTCTGTGATGTCTAATAGCAAATCCAATGTTCATTCTGATTTAGTTTATGAAGTAACAAACCTTTTTTTTACTGTAACAAAGTACCTGTGTAGTACTGCCATGGTAACAGATGGTGAAATATAATTAAGTAGTAATGACACCACTGTCTCCATGTGTGATTTGTTTCTCTGTCCTTGCAGGGGTAAAAGTGCTGTAGCTTGCCTTAAGGTGACATCTCCACATAAGGACAGACTGGGTTTGTCAAATCAGGGGTTCAAGGCCTAAAGAAAATTAGTACATTATAGAGGTCTGAAAAGACATTCATGTTGCAGTTTATGAATAACGCTTTTTACTGTGTAATCATACAATAGCCCTGTGACATCAATAGGAAAAAAAATTGCTTCATGTATCATTGAAATGTAGCCTTCTCTGGGATGGAACATTGGCAATGGCATCATAATGCACAAACAACAGCATGCAGTAGTTTGGGAAGCATGCTATACCAGAGCCAAGTGACACTGCAGAGGTAATTTATTTAGGTAAATGTAACTGTGCTGGATATTGGCAAGGCAGTTGGTGTTACCATCTTTGCACTCAAGTGCTATGAGATTTCTAACTCACAATTGGGTAGGGCCTCTGTGTTGTGTCGTCTTGGATGAGATGCAGTACTTGGTTTGGCACTGATATGGAGGACAGTGCTACTTACTGATTTACTGGCACCCTATTCTTCCTATGAAAGGAGGGGTGGAGCTACTCTATCCTGGATCAGCTTGTAGTCTTGGGGGATAGTTTTCCCAAATAAGGGGAGTTCAGTCCTTCTGTTGCCTTAGCCCAATTTAAGGGTGTGGAATAGGCTTTTCCAACAGTCCATTTACAGATAGTGCTTTCTCATGTCTGGCTGGGATTCTGTTTTGTGTTTTTGTTTTGTTTTGTGGTTTTTTTTGGTTTTTTTTTTTTAATAGTTTTTACAAGAATATATCTAGCCCTGGAAAGGACTCTGTAATCAGCCCTGAGTAGGGCCCTTGGTTAACATTATGGAGAAACTGCTGTTAAGTACCCAGTACTACAGCTATTCCACTCTCACTGAATTAAGACTATAGCTAATGGTTCATAATTGTTTTTGTGTTCATTGGGCACTTTCATTGCCTATAGTGAGGCTTGACAGGCCTACTAAGCTAGTATTAAAGATATAACTCCTCTTTCTTGAAGGAATAGAATAATCCTTAGCACTGTGTATGTTAAAGTGCGTTACAAACATTAACTGATCCTTGCAATGAGAGAGGTAAGATTTTTCCCCATTTTATTATTGAGAGACATAGATCTAAATGACTCAACTAGACACAGCATGTCAAGAGAACAGACATAACTAATATCCAGTGTTCCTGGATTCTGGTACCATACTCAGTCATCTAGATTACAGTCCTTCACTATGGTACACAACATCAGCTGTAAAAGCATTACTTTACATGGTTCAGCATTGCAGCCCCATTGCACTGTATGCTAAAAGTGTTCCTCTAACATAATGTAAAGAAATACTGAGGTGAGCCATTGTAAGTTTGTATTTAAGCATTTACGCTGTTTTTCTGTGTTTTATTTTAATGGAAATCTGATGTCCTGCAGGTGATAGAGATAATTTCTTATTATGATGACTTGGTGGAGGGAGTATTTAATTAAGCAGATCCTTCTCATACGCTGAAGCAAAAGGGACTTCGCAGGTTTAAAGTTCAGGTTTTGAAGTTTTTGTTTGTACATATTATTAATAGCCCAATTAATATAAATCTGAAACTACTGAGGGAAATCTATTCAGCATTTAAAAAGTTGAATAGCTACTTTTTATTTCATTCGGCTTGGACACTGAAAAATACTAGTCCCTTTCAGCTCTTCTTGTGCAGAACAATATTGCAGTATTTGGTTTGCAAGAATGCAGAGGAGGCTCAAAGGTGGAACTGCAAAGGGGGAAAGAAACATATTTTGCTTCTTTATTATCAGGAAGTCAGTGTTTTGTGATTCTGCAGATGTGGAATTTTCAAGAGAATAAATGCATTGCAGTAGAATCTAATTTTGCATTTAAAACTAGTACTAATTTTTTTTTCTAGGCCTTGTGGTTGTGAAAAAAGAATCCAAATGTAAACTAACTTGAACTGATGCACTGTCTGCCTGAGGGCACAGACAGCCTGAAACAATAGCTCTGATGGATTTTATTACCTTTCTTAATCTAAATGGGATGTCAGCTTTCAAGTCTAATATTGTAAATTTCAGTGTTGTCAAACCTGAACTGCTTACATATATTCCTAGGCATTAAGAGCCCCAAATATTCCTAGCCAATTTTTTCAGCTTTTCTGAACATTTTTATGATTCACCTATTAATTTTCAATACACAATTCTGCAGCACATAAAAATTTAGAAAGAGTGTAAAATTGAATTTAATATCAGATGATGAAATAACAGGAAACACTGTATTTATCACTCACTTTCATATTTAATTTGATCAAAAATCACAATTTAAAGAGGGGAAAAAATGAAGCTGCCACAGAATCTTTGAAGTGTTCAAAATATTTTCTATAACATTTAGGTCCAGTTTGCTGTGGAGAACATGGTGTTTAATTTAAGTTGCATATAAAGAGGGTACATAAAATATCTGCAGTTCCCCTAGCTCTTTTCTGAGGTGTGTGCTGGTTTGTCACTTTTAGGGATATTGAGTATAGTGTTCACTGTTTTTGCTACAGGACTTCATAGAGAACTAGAGAATTTTATTGGGAGCTTTCTTGGCTCTCATTTGAGAAGGCAGATGTATTTCAATCTTTCATAAAAAATACTCTGTTCTGAAGCATTTGTAGATGCAAACAAAAGTTTTAAGCTAATTGATTGAAAAGCTCTTCTTTCAGTTGCTCAGGTTTCACTCTTTCCTCTCTTGTAATGACGTTCTGCTAGTTCATGTTCAGAGTTTTCCTGTAAAAATAGAGCAAATGACACCTGGTATTTCCTGGTGTAGGGGTGACAGTGGGGGAGGGGAATAGAATAAAACTCTTTGAGGAGTGAACATTCAGGCCATACTTAAGCATCCTGAAGATATTCAACTTTTCCCTCTTGTTCTTCACTTTAATATTCAGATAAAGAGTCTGATCCTGTATGAGTCCTGATGCTTGTGCTCACAGTTCCTTATGTATGTAGCCCTGTTGATGTAAATGGGGCTATTCACAAGTAAAATGAAGCATGCACATAAGTGTTGGCAGGATGGGAGCCAAACATGTTCTGAACCAATCACATTTTACATTGACTGCAGTGGGGATCTTGGGTGCTCAGAAGCTCTTTAATATCAGGCCTAATTATGTTTTTGAATAATTTTAAATAGCTCATGGAAAAAATTCTAACTGGTATTAGGAGCTTAGCTTTTCAAAAACTAAATGTAGTACCTAAATACACTGCTTGCATGCACATAGTTTACATCTGTGTTTCTTATTTAGCCAAGAACTTTTTAGCTAGAAAAGCTCTGCTATTCTCTCCGCTCTAAAAATAAGGAATTCGCTCCTGCAGTTTTGACTTCTCTCTGGCCATCCTTCCCTTTCCCCTTCTGGAATTGCATTGATTTACTTTCTTTCCTTTTCTCTCTTAATCCTATATTCAATCTTTCTTTCAAGTCTCCACTAGAGATCAGGCCGGTAGAATGAAACCAATATCTAGTCAGTTTCAGTTTAGTGCCTGCAGGATCACAAATCGGGTGTGCAGTCAAATTAAGTGAAGTGGTGGTATGGTGGTTTAGCTGTGTTGGTCTCAGAATACCAGACAGACAGGTTCGGTGAGATAATACCTTTTGTTGGACCAACTTCTGTTGGTGAGAGGACAAGCTTTCAAGCGTATACAGCTGTGTAAGCTCAAAAACTTGTCTCTGTCACCAAGAGAAGTTGGTCCAGTAAATGATATTACCTCACTCACATCTATTTCTCAGCCCCTTAATGGGTCACCTCTACTTTCTAATGGCTGGGGGCAACTCAGATAATATAAGTCTCTTTGGAAAGTTGTCATGTTGCAAAGCCCTAACAATGCTTGTCCTCCTTCACCATGCCCTTTATTTTTCTGCTTTTCAATCTTCAAATCTGCTTTGCTAGTCTGACATCTTTTGGATGATGTAATGGTTACAGAAGATAGAATACTTGAAGTTCAAATGAATCAATGGTAAACTTATTTTTGTATACAGCACTGTGTTGACTGTCTAAAGATTATAAAATGCAAGAATAAAACTATGGGAGTTCACCCTGCAATAATATACTAAACTTAGTTTTACACTTGGATGCTGTGATATTTTAGAATTTAGAATACCTATAGAATCAATTCATTTTTATCTTCTGTTGCAGATTAGTTTGTAAGCCTGTATTCTCAAATTAAGAGAGAATGATGGAATTGAAAAAATTATCAGCAGTTTTAACTGATCTCTAGAAAGATGTATCTATGCATAAGCATTGTTTTACTGTACAGTTTTGCAATGAAAATAATCTAACTTCATTCTTTTACACAAGTTGATGTATGTGTAAATAAATATGCACTTTCCAGTATTTCTGTTTACACCAGAACAGAGTGGTATGTATACTTTTGTTTATTTACTCTCCTGACCAAGAGCAGGTAGAGGACAGGGACACAGAGAGGTACAAGAATCCCCCAAATTGAGAACCCCAGAGCGAATCCAATACCCTGTAGATACTGAGATGGCATGATGTTCTGCCCCTGGATTTTGCTGAGGAGTCGATGGTTTTGTATTGGTATTTGACCTGGTTTTTCTCCCCTAAATTTGACTGAGAAGGGAAGGGCTGTCTTCTCTCCCTTTCCCTATTTTCCTGCTTGTATGTGTCTGGTTGGTTTTGTTTTTGTTTTTTCCCCTTCTTCCACCTCCCCACAGGATCATGCCTTGCTCTGGTATCAGTAAATACTGGATAAATTCTACTCCTGTGCTGGGTGAACTTGACAGTCAGCAGGAATCTTTCCAGTCCCACTGCCGTGTTAGGAGCTCTATTGGAAGGGTATGCTCGCTATTTGCAGGCATTAAATTACCCTCTTCCCCTTTTCACAGAATAAAGATATGTGACAACATAAAATCAGAGGTCCAAGGCCAATCTATGGCCATGTCTACACTACAAAATGTCAGCCTAATTTATGTCAACATGCAATCACCACAGTTATTAAATCACTTGTGCATGTGCACGCTTGGCTCCTTGTGTTGGCGGTGCATGTCCTCACCAGGAGCACTTACATCGATTGTATTGTCCGTGTGGGACATTGTGGGATGGCTCCTGAAGCCAGTAACAGTCAACGTAAGCAACGCAGCGTCAATGCTGCCACTGCGTTACTCTACTTACATCATCCATGATTCTACACCACTTGGGGAGGTGGTGTTATTAAATCGGTGCAGAGGCACTTATGGTTGGCTGGAGCCAAATTTATGTGAAAACACCTCCACAGCTAGGTCAATGCAAGGCAGTTTACGTGGACCTAGACCAGGCCTGAATAACTAAGGCTATGTCTACACTACCCCTTTTGTCGGTATAACTTACCTTGCTCAGGGGTGTGAAAAAAAACACACACCCCAAGCAACATAAGTTACACCAACAGAAGAGCTGGTGTGGACAGTGGTATGTCAACAGGAGAGCTCTCCCCTGTCTCCACAGACCGGCTATATGAGAGATCTTACAGCAGCTCAGCTGCATCAGTACAGCTGTGGCAGTGTAAATTCTGTAGTATAGACATGGCCTAAGAGTTTGTAGCTGGGTGTGGTGGCAGCCTATCTTTTAAGAACACAAAAGGGAAGCGGAGAGAGTTGAAGTGCAGCACTGCCATAAACCTCACACAGCATTCAATTATTTTTGACGACAACACTGCTAAAATTTAACAGATGTCTGTGAATCTTGGACATGAGTTTGCTCAGCATTTAACCCTATTAAATGTTTGCAGTCATTTTTCATAGTTTTCATACTTGCGGTCTTAACTCTTAATGTGTTTTTGTTTATAAACTAGTCACCTGCATGCCCAAGAAGCTCTTATTCTAGAAGTTGCATTTGGGTTTCAAAAATTGCTGTGGCTCAAACCAGTTCATATTTTAGGATCTTTTTATAAGAGGGGTGGGGGTGTGTGTGTGTGTGTGTGTGTGTGTGTGTGTGTGTGTGTGTGTGTGTGTGTGTGTGTGTGTGTGTGTGTGTGTGTGTGTGTCCCAGTCCCAACATCTCCCTCTTTCCCCCCCCTCTTGACACATCAAAGTTGTAAGCCAAATCTCTCAGCTGTGGAGAGCCAAGAATGCACAAAAAAATCATAATACAAGTTTCTAGGCTGGATTGTATGCCAGATCATTTAACTCTTCTTAGCACAACTAGAAGTGGAATAGAATTGCATATGCTTCTGTTTCAAAGATACAAAGCTTAGGCCAATCTTTGAGTTTGCAAAACTGCAAGCCAAATGAAAAAAAAGAGCATTTTCTTTTCTGGTTGCAAAGCTGTCCAGTGGCCTGGCACATACTTCTTAACTGCAGTTCCTTTTTGGTAGAGGAATTACACTAAACTAAGGGACTTGAAGTGAATTTTCACCAGATAAGGATGGTGTAGATGTGAGTTGAAGATGTGGGGGTAGGGTGAGCGAGAGATGTGTGGGAGTGGCGCTCTCCTCTCCTCCCCCAGGTATAATGATGGTGATGGAGCTCATGGCTCCCTACAGACATCTGGAATTCCTATTGGATGACTAAGGAACATCCATTTCATTTTAAAAATATGAAGCAGAAGTTAATGTGTTTGGTTAGTAGTGATTTTAAATGTCTGTCTACTACTGAGGCCACTATCTTAGATTTGAAAAGCTCTTATCACTGTATTGTTTGCTTATAGTTATTTAAAATAATAGGTATGTCATCTATTTATAAGAAATGATCCCTATAGGCAAGATGTCCCCTAATCTGATTGTAACACTTATTTCTTCCATGTAAAAAATCACATATTGATTGTTTATAGCTGACAAGTAATTCTGAACTTGGCTTTTCTCTCTTTCAAATATTTACCTATAATGCCATGTCCTAATTAAACCACAGCTACATAAATGAAAAGTTGGAGAGGGAGACTTTGTTTGAACATTTAAAAAGGAATTTTAAATAGGTGGAGAAAGACGATGTCAGAGTGTGTGGCTCTAGGAATTCTCCTGCTCAGGATGGGTTTCAGTATGTGAGACTCAGCCTATGACAGTGATTCCCAACTTGCTTGTGGGCCACAAATATCATTTTTACAACCAGTTTATCAACTCATAAAAAATGTATTGACATGTACACCATTAAGGACTACAAATCACGACATATTTAAAGTAAACATTTTGATGCTACTGTGCTCATTTTTCCAATCACTATTTTACACCTACAAATTATTCACAGTATGTCACACATACACGGACAAAGCACTAGTGTAGATGAGTGACTGTCACTACACACTGAAGCACATGGCCTGGCAGCTAAGTCACGGAAGACACTGATTTTTAGAATCCTGCCCCTCTCCTCAAGCATGGTGGATCCTGGCTGCTCTGCTCCAAATTGTAAGGTGGTAATATAATTTTCCCCACTGATTTTTATCCTTGAATGGTACCATGTAAAATTAGGCAAATAATGCTAAGTTTTTTTTGTTTGTTTGTTTTTTTGTCAATCCTTGTTCACTTTATTTAAAAACATGGACTTGCTGTGGCCACGCTCACCTTTTTCACGTTCATTGTATGAACATTCATGCAATCCAGTCTCTTTGATATGAATGTTCAGGGAAAGTGAATTTCATAGTCCCATAACTAAGGATTCACAAAAATCACATTTTAGAGACTCATGTCCAAGTATTAACTTACGCACTCATCTAGCCAGGAAACAAAAAACAAAAAAATCATGTGAATTACATGTCCGACTGCATGAATAGTTATAATTAATGGACATTGAATACTCAGTCAATCCGCAGAGGAGATTAAAATTCACAAAAAATTGAACACTTCTTTTTTTTTCTTCTTCTTTTAAGGACAAACTTAAGGAAACTGAAGTCTGCTCATGGATATTCCACAAGCAGAAGGAGGCTAAATTATTTGTGACAAATATAGCTCCAGAGCTGAATGAACACTTTTTTTTTAATGAGATATGTTAATATTTGATGCATGCATTCTATGTACTTTTTCCTTGTTGTATTTTGTCTGTGTATTCGTGTTCGAACCACCTATCTATTCAGGCAGAAGTCTCCATTTAGATGCTTTTTCTGTTGAAAGAAGTCTCTTGGCTAAAGGAGATATTCAGTCTTCTGGCAAACTGCCACAAACAGCTATTTGTAAGAGAAAAGGTACAGTTGTCAGAGGGTCTGTTAGTGGGTTTTTTGTTTATGCTTTAGACAAAAGAACATACTACAGCATATGTATTAAATTTAACCTTTCTTTCATTTTAATGAAATTTTAAACTGAAACTAGCAAATATATAATGTAACAAACTTAAGTCCAGTTTTATCCGTATTAAACCCATGATGGGGTCCTTGTGTTGTGTTTTATCAGTGTCAGATAGTTTCTATACAATTACTGTTTACTGATCTAATTGTGATACGCACGGAACAAACATATAGCATAAAGAGCTTACATTCTAAATAGAAAAAACAGAGGCTGGATGGAGAAACCTAGATACAGAAAGCTGATACCCAGTGTGACCCTGGACAAGGTCAATGTCTATGCTGCATTTAAAAGGCTGTGACAGCAAGTCTGAGACTGGGTCTTCGGACTTGGGCTTCCACAATGGCACTAAAAATAGCTGTGTAGATGTTCAATCTCGAGCTCTGAAACCCACCCGTCTCACTGGGGCTTCAAAGCCTGAACCCAAATGTGTACACAGCTATTTTGATTGCTGTAGCATGAACCCGAGTCTGTAGACCAGGGCTCTGAGGCCATGTCTATACTGACGGCGGCAAATTCGCTGCTGCCAGATCGATCTTTCTGGATCGATTGAGCGGGTCTACACTGACCGCTCAATCGATCAGGAAGTCGACACTGGTAAACCACCCCCTCAAGTAGCGTAGTGCTGCGTCGATGGGAACGCTGTTCCCGTCGGCACAGCGCAGTGTAAACAGCACACAGAACTGAAGCAGAGCAGTCGACGTGAGTTACGCAAACTACTCTGCGTTGTTTGTGTAACTCCCATCGACTGCTGCCGAATCTCCAGGTAAGTGTAGACCAGGCCTGAGACTTGCTCTTGTGGTTTTAAAATATCGTGTAGGTATACCCTTGGAAGATCCTTAGCAGAGATGTGAATAAAACCACAGCACCCAGTCCAATGTCCTATCGAGTAGATCGTGCTGGCTGTCAACTTGTTGATATTTTTCTTACAGATAATTTCCTTTTGTTTAATATATAACAAATAAAGGAAATATTACCCGTAGTCAGTGAACTGAATTGTTTCTGTTCATCACGTCCTTTAAGATTTTAGAGATAGTAGAGCTCATCCTCTCATGCCTAGCTTTTATTCATAGGTTGGAAGAAGAACAATCTTTCTTGCTTTTTTGACTCCCGATTGGCTTATTAACTTTGAATGAACTAGTCATTGAACTGAATTTGTTGAATGCATTGAGATATTTTCTTTGCACCTGCAGAAGAAGCTACTTCTGTCAAAAGATGGCTTAGCACTTCAACAAACTCTGGTTCCAGATTCTTAGTCAGTGACTTTCACCAGTGCAGTGGTTTGACTTCATTTAAAATATAGCAGCAAATAAGTACTACCGAATATTATTTTTGTTTTACTTTAAATGATTTTAATAGATTAACCCTTAATATAAATTGTCAATTTGAAATTAATTTTAAATTGGTATATATTTTAAATAAATCTGTTTATTTTAATTTAAATTAAAATAAAATCAGATTTTTTTCTTTTATTTAAAAAAAAAATTTTTTTTTTTTTAGTCGACCATGTTGTTGGGATCTGCTTGCCCATTTCATCTGAGCCTCCCAGCAGCTTTGTTGAATTCCTCTATTTTTGTGTCCTGCTCCCCTTTCTGGAATATTGTAGAATTGACTGTGTGGACCACAAGTTCCGTGCCTCTGCTGTAGGGATCAGAAGCTTGCTTTCTTTGGAGCTTTTTCCTCCTATGATAATGTTCCTTTCTCGTGTCTGTCCAGCTGCGTGTACTTGTGCAATATCGTCAGGGCATTTTAATGGATTAAAATATAGCTTGGGAATGAGGTCTGCGGAATGTGCCTCCTTTCCAGTGATTTCTTTCAGTGGTACTTCAAAGGGCAGGCATTTGACCACTCCTGTGCTGCAAGTGTGACTGCAGTTACAGTTGCTTTGCTGTCTTCCACTTGCTGCAGCTACTCATTCATACACCTTTAAACTTCAGGGAAGTAGTCGTGCTGCCCAGCTCCATCTTCCAGCATGATTCTGAAGTGAAGGTTAGTACAAATGGGGAGAAAATGCCTAGAGTGTAGTACAATGCTGGAGTATTGCTGATACATGGCTGGCTCTTTGCCATGTGTTCCAAATTAAGCTCCAGTACCACCACCCATCTCTTTCTTCTTCTCCCTGTCACTATTCTGTCCCCTTGCTATGTTCTTCCTTTCCACCCTCTGTCTCCCGGAGCTATGGGCCATGTTTCCAGAAGGTTACCTGATGTGCAGCTGGGTTAGTGGAGGTGGGGGAAATGTGTTACAGTTATGATGTTTTGGAAGCATAGAATATACGGAGATTAGTATACTGAGATGCTGTTGATATATGGGATATTCAAAGACTGTTGTATTAATGCTCTATGTATCTTTATGGGCTGGTTAATGATTGTATCGTGGTGAACTAAAGGGTCTCTAAAGTCCCTTTTGGGGTAATTAAAGCAGAACACCAGTGCTGGTAATAGGTCTGTGGAAGTTCCACCCCCTGGGGAAATAGCATATAGTGATTTAAGCTGGTTCAAGAGACCTGGCAAGTAAAGAACTTGAAAGCGTATCAAGTGACTGCCCTGAAATAGGGAGAGAAATCGATCACACTCAATCCAAGAACTGACATGAAACTGTGATCGAGAGGGGCCCTGTGTGAAGGTCCTGAAGTACTTTAATCCTATCAAGGTCTCTATATGGACCCTGTGTGACAGCTGGTAAGTTACACCTGCATGTAAGTTGCTTATTGCTTTGATGTTTTGTCTGTTTATGCTTTGGTCTGAATAAATAGTTCTTCCTTTATGAAAGTTGACTGATCACTAGTTAGCCCTGTCACTGTCCTTGAGAGATCAGGACTGCAGGTATTAAACTAAAGCCAGACTTGCTGAGATAATCATTGAATTGCAGGAGTCTGCAACCTTAGTTTCTGGTCTGGAGGGAGAGGATTATGGGATCCTGCCCTCAGAAAAGGTGACTGCTAAGAGGCCTGATACCTAAGTGGGGCGCCCTTGAGACGTCAACAGATGGGTCAGAGGTGTAGTTACCTCCAAAAATGAGGAAAGAACCTTCTTTCAATCTCTTAAAACAGAAGTTACCCTTATATATACATGTTAGAAGTCTAAATAGTAAGCTAGTTGACCTTGAGTACCTGGTATTAAATAAGGATGTTGATATAACAGGCATCACAGACACTTGGTGGAACGATGATAATCAATGGGGCATGGTAATACTAGGGTACAAAATATATAGGAATGACAGAGTAGGTTGCACTGGTAGGTGAGTGGCACTATACATGAAAGAGAGCATAGAGTCAAATATAGTAAAAATCTTAAATGAGTCAAACTGTACCACAGAATCTCTCGGGATAGAAATTCCATGCTTGACTACTGGTATATTCCTACTGTTATAATCTTATCAAACACCTGACCAGGAAAGTGGTGGTGATGGTGAAGTGTTCAAGAAAATTAGAGAGGCTACAAAAACAGAAAACCCAATAATAATGGGGGATTTCAACTATCCCCATATTGACTAGGTGTATGTCCTCTCAGGATGGGATGCAGAGATAAAAGGTCTACACTCCATTAATGACTGCTTCTTGGATCAGGTAGTCCTGGAACCCACAAGGGAGAAGCAATTCTTGATTTTTAGTCCTAAGTAGAGCACATGGTCTGGTCCAAGAGGTGAATATAGCCGAACCGCTCAGTAGTAGCAACTATAATGTAATTAAACTTAATATACCTGGGGGAGAAGGGGAAATACACACCATGGTAGCATTTAACTTCAAAAGTGGAACTACACAAATATAAGGAGGCTATTAAATGGAAATTAAAAGGAACAATCACAACAGAAATGCCTGCAAGCTTCATGGAAACTATTTAAAAACATCATTATAGAAGCTCAAACTATACGTGTAACCCCCACTTGCGCTCCAGTGGAGCAAGAGAGGCGATTAGAGGAAAAAAGACATCCATTGCAAATTGGAAGTCAAATCCTGTTGAGGAAAATAAAAAGGAGCATAAACTCTGGCAAGTTAGTAAAAAATATAATTAGGTAGTTCAAAAAAGAATTTGAACAGCAACTAGCAAAAGACACACAAACTAACAGCAACATTTTAAAAAGTACATCAGAAGCAGGAAGCCTGCCAAACAGTGGGGCCACTGAATGATCAAGGTGCTAAAGAAGCACTCAAGGAAGACACTGCTATTGTGGAGAGCAAAATGAATTATTTGCATCAGTCTACACTGCAGAGGATGTGAGGCAGATTCCCACAACTGACCTATTATTTTTAGGTGGCAGATCTGAGGAACTGTCCCAGATTGAGGTGGCAATAGAGAAGATTTTGGAACAAATTGATAAATGAAACAGGACCAGATGGTATCCACCCACAAGTTGTGAAGAAATTGAAATATGAAATTGCAGAACTACTAACTGTGGTATGCAACCTATCACTTAAATCAGCCTCTGTATCATATGACTGGTGGATAGCTAATGTGACACCAATTTTAAAAGAAGACTCCAGAGGTGATCCTGTCAATACAGGCCAGTAAGCCTAGCTTCAGTACCAGACAAGTTGGTTGAAACTATAGTAAAGAAGAGAATTAGCAGACAGGGAGATGGACATAATATGTGGGGGAACAGTCAACAGCTTTTGTAAAGGGAAATCATGCCTTACCAGTCTATTGGAATTCTCTGAGGGTGTCAGAAAGCCTTTGATTTGGCAAGGTCCTGCACAGAAATCTGTTAAGCAAAATAAGCAGACCTGGGGTAAGAGAGAAGGTCCTCTCTTGGATCAGTAACTGGTTAAAAGATAGGAAACAAAAATGGTAGGAATAAATGGTCAGTTTTCACAATGGAGAGAGGTAAATAGTAGGGTCCCCCAAGGATCTGTTCTGGGATCTGTGCTGTTCAACATATTCATAAGTCATGTAGAGAAGGAGGTACATAGTGAGGGGGCAAAATCTGCCCATCTTACCCAAGATAGTTAACTTCAGATCTGACTGTGAAGAATTACACAGGGATCTCAGTCAGCTGGGTGACTGGACAAAAAAATGGCAGATGTAATTCAGAGTGATGCACATTGGAAAATATAATCTCAACTATACCTACAAAATGGTGGGGGTCTAGATTAGATTTTACTAGTCGTCATGAAGGAGATCTTGGAGTCATTTTGGATAGTTTTCTGAAAACAGCATCTGCTCAATGTGCAGCAGCAATCAGAAAAGCTAACAGTGTTAAGAACCATTAGGAAAGGGACAGACAATAATATAATGCCACTATATAAATCCATGGTAGGCCTATATCTTGAACATTGTAGTACTGGTCGCCCCATCTCAAAAATATACATTAGAATGGAAAAGGTACAGAGAAGGGCAACAAAACTGATTAGTGGCAAGGAACAGCTTCCATAAGAGATGAGTTAAAAAGACTGGGACTGTTCATCTTAGAAAAGAGAGAACTAAAGGGAGATATTATAGTGGTCTATAAAAGCATATGTGGACAAAGTGAATAAGGAAGTGTTATTTACCCCTTCACATAACATAAGAACCAAGAGTCCCCCAATGAAACTAATAGGCCTCAGGTTTAAAACAAACTTAAGGAAGTAGTTCTTCTCGCAACAGAGTCAAATTATGGAACTCGTTGCCAGAGGATGTTGTGAAGGCCAAAAAAGAATTTAAAAAAAAAGCCATTGATGGACCTATCTTCCGTGAACCTATTAGCCAAGATAGTTAGGGATGCAACCCTATGCTCTGGGTGTCCCTAAACTTCTGACCGCCAGAAGCTCAGACTTGACGATTGGGGATAGATCACTTGATAATTGACCTGCTCTGTTCATTCTCTCTGAACATCTGGTGCTGGTCACTGTCAGAAGACAAGGTACTGAGCTAGATGGACCTTTTGGTCTGACTAATAGGGCCATTTTTACGTTGATCTCTGTAGCCTGTTTTCTTCAGAAGAAGGCTTTGACCCTCACCTATCGGGTATCATCGGTCTTGTATGTGCATGTGATCTCTCTCCATTCCCCTGGAGCTGTAAACTGCTGTTTTGTGGTCACCTTTGAGCAGAAAAGTTCATCACTTTCCTGTAAAGACCCCACCTCAGTCACACTTCAGCATCTCTTGTCCCTCTCCTCCCTTCCTCTCCCCCTCTCTCAACCCCAAAATGTAGATTTTTCTAGTCTCTTTTCTGATTAGAGACCGCTATTCCTTCAAGAACTGTATTCCGAAATGTAAAACTAAAAAACCCACAAAATATCTACAGTCCGTGGGATCAATTCATCTGGAAAACTAATCTCTGGAAGAATCCCATTCAAATTATTCCAATGGGTTTTTAAGTGATGACTACCTCACTGACCTCAATCACTTCCTCCTGTATAATGAGGAACCTTCAACTAGTTTGGCACCTATCCTGTGAACTTTTATACATATGCTTAACGTTGATGTGAATAGAAGTTAAGCATATACATAAGTGTTTGCAGGATTGAGGCCTTGGTCTCTAACCAAGCAGATCCAGTTAAAAGAAAAAAGAGCAAAATAATTATTCCATAAAACATCCCTAAGGATTTTGGGAGCAGGCAATAAATAATGTCTTCTGAATTTTTAAATTCAGCAGAGGGGAAACTCACCCATAGAGCTTCTGTGAAATTATTCTAGAATAAAAGTATAGGAAGACAAGTACTTTTCTGTTCCTAAGTCTAACTGGTTCTTTGGCCCATATCTGATTAGGAAAAACCTTGGCTTATTATCAAGGCTTCCAGAACTGTTCAAGATAAAATAATAAAGCTCCCTCAAATGTGGTTTTGAATCTCTCTCCATCTGAGTGCTGCTCTGATTTGCACAGTTATGGCTTTTGCTGCCTTTTGCTGAGCCTGCTGGCCCATTTGTTCATGCAAGGCAGTCTCTGAAGAGAGCTAGAGATTGTAAAGGTCATGCAATTATTGAAACAATCTTGAAAGTACAGATTTCAGCCCTCTTAAAATACAAAACCCCAAACTTGAGCTCTTTTTTAAACTTGAGCTCTTTTCTCCATTTATATGCTTTGGGTTCACTTCAAGCCATAGCACCCAAAAGTCCTTTGGTCACACAAGTGGAGCTGAACTTAATGCTACCACAAGGCCTCAGTAGGCCCCTCTTTCAGCTCTTAGCTAATGCCTCTTCTTGTTTTGTGTCTATTTAAATGTAAGCTTTCTCTTCTCAACTATCTTTCTGAGGAGATCAAATTGCTTAGATGTGGTTTCAGTACAAGATCTGCATTTACCATTTTTTCTGAATAAGGTAGTTCAAAGACCTACTCTACACCAAAAAAAGGTTTCACCCAAACCAGTCCATTTCCTTGACATTATTGTTTTCCTAATTCTAAATGTCCTCTGGAAACCCTAAATGCTCTGCATGTTATAACTTAATCATCTAACTGTGGCCATAGAAAAGACTGAATGTTTCTTTCCTTTTTTATGGGAGTCGCAAGAAAGAATATAAGGTTGCTTGCTCATTGGCTTGTGTCAGCCATCTTTGGGGGTTTATATGGCAGCCAAGATAAACCCTCTGAAGGGCATCCTAGCATCTCCTGCAAGAGGCGCCTCCACACCCAACATGGAATTATAGCTTCTTTAAAACAAGATTTGCAGAGCTGTACTGGATTGTTCCATTCCTTTCTTCACCAACTGTTAAAAAATTGACAACTTACCATTGGAGGCCTCTGCACTCAAAAGCTGCCAATTTGCTCTTACTTCATGGTAGCCAAGCAACGTATAGGGTCAGAGTGGGAGAGGGGAGAAGTCTCAAATCCATTTTTTGCTGTTTGTTTATTTCCCTTCAAATCCATCCAACTTCCATTCCCCAATTTTTGGTGCTTCTAGAAGCAATGACCTGTGAGCTGAAAATGTCATATTTGAAAAAAGTTAAAAAAAAAAAAAAAAAAAAAAATTAATCTGTAACTTTTTGGTTTCTCCTAATATGACATTCAGTTCTCTGGCCAGACACTGCATTGAGCAGAAATATACATTTTTTTAACATGAAAAAGGAAGCCTTTTTTCCTTCCCCTTTCTTTATTTCTGCTAGACATGTTTCTGTCTCCTGAATTAATTGCCTGTTTCTGAATTGTCCCTTGTGCTCTAGCAGAGCAGTGAAATTGACAAGTATGACAGCCCCTCCACCTCTCTAAAGGGATACAGTGTCTACACTGACACTGTGTCGCGGTAGCTCTGTTGACAAAAGCCCCACATCTCTTCTAGAGGTGGTTTTATTATGTCAGAAAAATGGCATTTTTGTTGGCAAGGAGGTGACTAGTGTGTACGCCAGCACTGTTTTGTTGACAAAAGCAGACTTTTGTTGACCAAACTCTCTAGTGTAGACCAGCCTCAGAGTGCCCCTGTAAGCTAGCTAACTGTCTTCATATTAGCGAGAGTTCTGTGGCACCTTAAAGACTAACAAATTTATTTGGGCATAAGCTTTCGTGGGCAGAAAACCACTTCATTGTATGCATATTATATGTCTTCATATTATAGATGGAGAAATGCATGCAGAGGTTAATTGGGTTGCACAAGGTCACAGTGCGTCCTTGGCAGAACCACAAGTAGAATGTGAAATTCCTGGCTCCCAGGCAGATGCTCTATCTGATAGAACACTGTGCAGACAGCTTTCTTTGGATCTCTCAAAGTTTGTTTTAAGAGTGATGTTAGGTAAGGAGTAGGAGAGAATCCTATTCTTCATGAGTTGCTGTAAACTTTCTAAAACAATAAATATTTCATGTGAGAACTTTATTCTTCCACATAATTCTCAACCCTTCTCTCACCACACACGTGCAGGATCTACTGGTTGACTGAAAAATCTGTCAGTCAATATCTTGCTGATTGTTACTATTTAATGCTGTAGGCCCTGTGGCTTAATGCCAAAGGAATCTTCTAACAATGCCTGTTAATCAGGGGCCTCACATACTTTTGATTACTTACAAGAGTCTCCATTCCAAACTGCCTCTGATCTCAAGGTCAGTAATTCTGAGGGTCCTGGCAGAGAATTATATTAAACTTTTTTTTGCATTGTGAACTTAGTTCATGAAAGTTTGTTTTTTCTTAATGTTTTAGCAGGGTTTATTTTTAAACTTTACCTTGTTTTTCATTTAAATGAGTATTGTGATTATCCATTACACTTTGTGTGTGTGTGTAAATGAAACGTACAAAACCTGCTGTCAATTAGCAATCAGTGTGGCATCTGTATTTTTAAATGTTATAAAATTGCTTATTAGAGCTAATTTTATAAGGCATTTCTATCTCAATTTTTAATGTGATGCAGAATATTTTACAATAATGCCTAGGTTAACAATGATAGTCTTGCTATATTGTGCAAAAAAAGCTTCTGTTCAGACCCAGCTGGGTTTCAGGCTTAATTCACTGCTCTATGGTGGGATCACCACAGCTGCTGTGGGGCCTTTACAAATGCAAAAAAGCTGTCAGTGTTTGTTTCATCAGATGCATAAGTGATGAGGCCAAGTTGAGGAATCCATTCCAGTGTGCATGTTTTAGACATTGTTTACAGAATTAGTGTTTTAGAACTTTAAAATATTTGGCATGTATTATACCTTAAAGCAAACAAAAATTTTAGGATTAGGACCAGTTTAAGGTTAGTCTAGCCCAGACTTCCAACGACACTTGAGTATATAAAAATGTGATGGTGTACCTGGCTTTTGCTCCTGAGCAACACAGTTTCCCCTTGCTCCCAAAAGAAAAATCTGTGTGTGTTTGTTTGGATTTTAGTTGTTGCAAGCAAGCACAAAATTAAAACCTCTAAAAAGCTTTAAATTAGATTTAATTTTTTTACCATAGACTGGACAAGAAGCTCTATAAGTCACATTGCCAGTTTCTCTCTAGGGTACCCAGAAGTCACTGCCACTTTTTTTTTCATTTGGCAGACAGAGACTGAAGAGAGCTCCTTATAGCCAATTAAGAAGTAATGTTGGTTAATTGGTTTCAGAGATTGCTGTTTAACACTGCAAGGCATCCACCCGAACCCCCCACCCAGAGGCTCATTGTACTGCCTCTGCACCACTTCTATTTCCATTTGGTTCAGTCAATGGGAGTATAGCGTAGGCTAGCCTGGCACATTTTTTAGTTCCTAAATTCTTTCTCATTAAGTGCTCATCTGATCTTTTACTGTTGCATACTGGTTGTGTGTATACCAAATTTTTTTCTTTCTATACAACTCCACCGGTGATAGCAGTGATGAGAGCCCTTGTGTAGACCATCTTCAGATATTTTAACCACCTGTATCAAGGTGACTTCACGAAGTGCCTTTCCATAGTGGAGTTGTTTTAATGCTGAATAGTATATTTGCCATATTCTACAAACTGAATGTAAGTACTGGACAGTGGAAATTAGGTTTTCAAATGATAGAAAAACATCTTTAGATTAGGAATCCAGTGCATTAAATGGTGTCATCTTAGTCCAAACAAGCTTCTTGCAGTTTCTTGGGTGGTGTCTACTATGTCACTGCAACATGTATCTGATTAAGAGTAAAGCACATTTCTAGAGCCATCCAAAAACCCACTTGTGGCTAGTCAATGTTTTGGTGGCATATACAGAAGTTAACAGACATTTAGCATGGTTTAAATGCAGTTGTATCCAAATCAGATTATGAAACTCATTGTGGTCAAGGCCATGTTATGTTCTGACTAGATTAAAACTGCATGCTGTAGTCCAGATGGGATTCTCAAACTTTTTTTGCTAGGACCCCCTTTGCAAATATTTCAGGCTGTGATGATACCTGCCCCCAAAAGTGATGACCACCGGCATGCATGAGGGCTGACAGCTCACAACCCCGTCCCCCTCCCCTCCCATAAAAAACTTGTGATCCCCTGAGGGATCACAACCCCAAGTTTGAGAACCCCTGGGCTAGAGCAAGGTGTGTTTAACCCAGTTACAGTGTTGGTCATGGTCACACACTCCAGCCAGCCAGGCTGTTTCACAACATAGTTGGAACACAGCTTTGTGTTACATGGTGTAAAACAGTGCTTCTCATCCAGTGGTTTGTGAAGGGGAGCCCAGTGGGTCGTGTCAGTTGTCTGAGGTGCAGTGGGAGGTGAGGATTTAGACCAGATCCCAGGATGTCTACAGCCCAGTGGGAATGGGGGAGGAAAGAATTTTCTCACTTTGTGCAGTTGCTACAGCTGCCCTCTTCCTGTTCATTCCTCCCCTTCCTTCAAACTCTATCCCAGAATGCTGTTGGGGTACTGCTATATGTAACAGGGTAATGACCTGGTCATGGTACAATACAGTTTGGTTTTGGCTGTGAGGACAGGATCAAACTCTTATAACAGTGTTGTAGTCTTGGCCTGTACAGGTCTGTGGCACAGCACGGTTAAAACATGGCTTGGTCCCATCTATATAGATAACATTAAACCATGGAACATGGTTGGGCTACTGCTGTGTTATAAGAGTGTTGGTAACTTAACACTTGTAGATGGGCTTTCAGACTAATTGCCAAAACTTGGAAATATATGCTTGCTGACTAGTATGGAAAAGTGGAGTCCGTTGGTCCAGGAAATGGCATCAACGTGAAAATGATGCAGTTAGAGACTTTGCCCCCCTATTACAATGATTCAGGGCTGCAGAGAGGACATGGATGCAAGCTGTTGAGCCAGACTTCAGATTGCTACCTTCCCTAACTCCTCCTCCTGCTTCTGTCAGTCATAGCATTCAGCAGTCACAGGAACATATAAAGCACGTATCCCCATCCTGGAAATAGTACAGTCCTTTCTTTAGAGAACTGTGGTAAATGCAAATGGGCAAATGCAAGTAGGGAGATAAGGAGATCCAGGGAGGGAAAAGGTGAGAAAAGATGCATACTAAGGCCTCATCTATGCTACAAAATTTGGTTGACATGAGCTGCCTTGTGTTGACCTAGCTCTGCGTGTGTCTACACCTAAATTTGTCTCCCACTGATGTAAGTGCCCCATTACAACGATGCAGTAATACCACTTCCCCAAGTGGCATTGAGCCATAGTCAAAGTATTGAGGTGGACACAGGATGAGCGAAGACACTGTGTAATTATGTTGACCCTAACAATTCTCCAGCAGCTGTCCTACAGTGCCTGCTGCTGACTGCTCTGATTACAGTTGTGAACTCCGTTGGTCTCCATGACCCCTAGGCAGAAGGTTCCCCTCACCTTTAAAGCCCCATGAATTTCTGAAATGCCTCTTCCTGATTGCCTGGCTTGGCCAGCACACCTAGCAGCTTTCCTTTGTTGTGTGTGCAACTGCCCAGCTGACCATGTCAGCTACATGCTCAAAATGCTCTCCGGCTTGAAGTAGAGATGAGATATTGGATCTCCTGGGCCTGTGGAGAGAAGAGGCTGTGTAAGCTCAACTGTGGACCAGCTGTAGAAATGCTGACATCTACAAGCAGATTGCACAGTGGATGTAAGGCAGGCTAGCAGCGGCGCCATGTGAAAGCGAAGGAACTGCAGGTGTTTCAGAAGGCCACAGAGGCCAACCGTTGATCTGCTGCCAATGTGCAGACCTGCCTGTTTTACGAAGAGCTGCATGTCATATGTGGGGGAGACACCACGCCGCAGACCACCATGGATACCTCGGAGGAGCCACAGGCCCCTGGCATGAACAGCAAGGGGGAAGAAAAGTCGGGTGGGAGGCCTGCGACTGGGAGGTTCAGCTGTGCCATGAGCCAGGGCCTGTTTGAGACTCCCCTGCAATCCAGTGAGTCCCAGCAGTCGTGCATGGGTGAACCTGACGCAGGCGAAGGAACCTGGGGTAAGTGTGTAATTTTACAGTGATGTACAAATGACGCCCCCAACTTAACAGGACAGAGCTATTGACTTTTCATTACTTTACATGTGCTAGAAGAAGCAGTGGTCTAATGAAGAGAAGAAGCATTGTGATTTTGCTTTTCATTCCCCTGTTGCGTTAGGCAAGGGGAGGGGCCATCTGGAACAGTTTGTTTATATACACAGGGATGTTCCCTGAATCCTCCTGAAAGACCTCGATGAAACTTTCGTGGAGGTTTACTCTGCACTCCTCTCCTGAGAGTTACTAGGAATGGCAGCCTTATTTTTTCCTCCACTTTAGGACACTTTCCTATGCTGGCCTGCAATAACTTTGGCTAGCACCATTGCCAGACACAGGCTAACAGCCTACAGGCCCAGGTGGCTTTGGAACAGCAGCAGCAGCTGTGCTCTCTGTGCCTTTGTTACCCTCAGGAGTGAAATATCGGCTAAAATCACCACTGCCTATAAAAAATGGTGCCAGCATGCAGTGCCAGTGCCCTGTGCTGGCAGTTTCGTGCAACTGAGCAATTCCCTCTTCATTTTCCTCGCTACTGGTGGGCCATACTCACCATGGCTGGAGCTGTGCATGGCACACTGCACAATCACTCACTCAGACGCAGAAGTGCCAATACGCCTGTCTTGTTTAAAACTTTAGGGGAGCAAGGGAAGAGTTCTGAATCTTGACTTTCACTTTACATTGTGACTAAATGGTACTTCCATGTGTTTGTCAGCAGCTGCTGCTATCGCAGCCTTGAGGGTCTCCCCCCTCGAACCCACTGAAAGCCTGAGCCAAATAATGAGGAGAAAGAAGAGGTCTTGGGATGACCTATTCAATGACATCCAGCAAGCCAGTGCGGCATCAGGCTGTGAGCACAGGGCCTGGAGGGTGAACATTGCAGACAACCTGGAGAAAGAAAGAGAGCAGACAGGAGAAAGGTCTAGGAGTCCCTGCAAGAAAAGGGGAGACATGCACCAGGATATAATGGGGCTCATCTGGCAGCAAACGTAGATGCTGGAGACTCTTGTGGACCTACAGGTTCAACAATCACGGGCTCACTTCCCTTTGCAGCCCAGGGGAAGATTTCATGACAGTACCTCCCTACAGGCCCCTCTTCCCCCCCCCCCCAACATTCCACGTGGCATCGGGGCTGTATCCCTGCCCCTATACCTATCACTGCACACCAGGGGACATACACTGACTTGTGAAAACATGGTCACTCTATGTATAGCTAAAATGGACATGAATGTTCTTTCCCCTTAAGTTCTGTTCCATTAATTTATTAAGTTTGTTATGTATGTACTTTTAAATAGTCCAAAAAACAAATCTGGGCAGATTTTGTTACTCACTAAAATTCTGTTCTTTGAAGAATAATTCATCTTTATTTGTTCACAGCATATGCTGCAGAGTGCCTAGCAGTTCTTGTTACTGTACAGTGTGACATAACTCATAGGAACAGTGACAGAGTGTAATAATAAATGTACACCAAGCACCACAAAATTAATGGCGGCATTGACGTTGGTATATTCACAGACATGCATCAAGCACCATGCAGTTCCTAACAGGCCCCAAACTGGAAGGGCCAGACAGAGCATGGTGCACCGTGCATTACTGTGGGTCACAATTAAAGTACTCTTTCAAAGTCTCCCTGAGTACCACATTGAGCTTTTCTAATAGCCCTTGTGTCTGGCTCTTCAAACTCATCAGACAGCTGCCCCACCTCCATCTTCCACCCATGCGGCACCTTTTACCGCCCCCTCCCACCTTGGTTTCACAGATATTATGCAGGACACAGCAGGTAGCTATAACCATTGGGATTTGTGGGTTTTTTTTTTTTTTAAACCAAGAGTCAGTCTTGTGACTAAACAAGATTAAACTTTTTCCATCTACCAAAAGCGCATTCAGCACCTGCTGAGCCAATAGCTGAATCTTTCTTTGGTGCTGTTGAGGTGACCAGTATAAGGGTTCATGAACAAGGGATAGACTGCATTTCCCAGGATCACTGTTGGCATTTCAACATTGCCCGTGGTAATTCACTGGCCAGGAAAGGAGAGTCCCTGCTTGTAACTTTCTGAACAGTCTTGTGTTCTTAATGATGCAAACATCATGAACTTTCCCTGACCAGCCAACATTGATGTTCGTGAAGCATCCCTGGTGATCCACCAACTCTTGCCTAACATTAGAAAAGTAGCCCTTTATGATGATGTACTCTGTGACAAGATGGTCTGGTGCCAAAATAGGGATATGCGTGCCGTCAATGTTGCTCCACTGCAATTTGGGAACCCTACTACTGCAAATCCATATACTATGTCCTGCATATTGCTGAGAGTCACAGTCCTGCATAGCAGGAGATGATTAATGGCCCTTCACAATGGCCACCACTGTGGATGTTCCAACTCCTACATGATTTCCCACGAACCAGTAGCAATCCGGTGTTGCAGGTTTCCACAGTGCGATCACCACTCACTTCTCCGCTGTCAATGCAGCTTTCCTTTTGGTGTCCCCGTGCTAGAGGGTTGGGGTGAGCTCGGCATACAGACAAGTTGGAGAGAGTCCAGCGGAGAGCAACAGAAATGATTAGGGGGCTGGAGCACAGGACTTATGAGGAGAGGCTGAGGGAACTGGGCTTGTTTAGTCTGCAAAAGAGAAGAATGAGGGGGGATTTGATAGCGGCCTTTAACTACCTGAAAGGGGGTTCCAGGGAGGACGGGGCTAGGCTGTTCTCGGTCGTGGCAGATGACAGAACAAGGAGCAATGGTCTCAAGTTGCAGGGGGGCAGGTCTAGGTTGGACATTAGGAAAAAGTTTTTCACTAGGAAGGTGGTGAAGCACTGGAATGGGTTACCTAAGGAGGTGGTGGAATCTCCATCTTTAGAGGTTTTTAAGCTGAGGCTTGACAAAGCCCTGGCTGGGATGATGTAGCTGAGGTTAGTCCTGCTTTGAGCAGGGGGTTGGACTAGATGACCTCCTGAGGTCCCTTCCAATTCTATGATCCTGGAATGTGGCCTTGCGTATCCAAAAGTTCTACAGTCACTGATTCTATATTATAAGGTGATTCCCACCAGTCAATGCTCGTTTCTTGGGCCTAGAAATGGTATTCCACCATCTGCAGCTGCTCTATGAATGCCACCAACAATCTTGAATTGTTTCTCCCTGTGTCCCACAGCAATCTCTCCTCTGTGATATCATGATGTTCTTTGATTCGGTTCTTCTTGTGGCTCTGTAAATACCAGAGGATTGTGAGTCTTGTGCTTGCAATGCTGCTGACAATAGTGCAGAGCTGTGCAGGTTCTGTGCCTCCATCTGAGACAGCGAAGAGTAAGATGGCCACTCGGGTTTGTCAGATTTTAAAAAAAAAGGCATCAAAATTATGGGATAGAGATGACATTTTGGGATGGAGACAGTTGCATGCTAGGAAGTTGCCCCCTTGCTCAACTTGTTTGTGTCCTACCATGCAGTGCCAAAACTTTCCAAGAGAGTGCACTCGATGGTGGCAGGTTACACACATGGCGCACTGCCCTGTGCATCGACACATGCACTCCTGGCGAGTACACAGAGCACTGACACAAGAAGCCAAGTATGCACTTGCATAAGCAATATACTAACTGCAGCAGCTTTATGGCGACCTAACTTGAGTCAAACAAAGTTTGTAGTGTAGACGTGGCCTGAGTGTGGGGTTTTCAAAAGAGCCTAAGGGAGTCATGCTTCAAAATCCCGTTGAAATTCAGTGGATATCAAACTGCCCTAGACTCCATCCAAAACCACAGCCAAAAAGAAGTAAGGCTGTTGCTTTTTATTATTATTTATCTTATTTTATTTTATTTTGAATGTTTCCTCTACGTTTCAGTTGATGTAATAGGACCTGTTCTGTTATGGATGGAATTCATAAAAACTTTTGATGAATAATGTTTGCTCAAAGGAGAAGTGTAACTGAGGTTGGCAATAATTGGAATTTTGTGCCTTCTCACTATCTTCAGGTAACAAGCTCTAAGACTTATGAGTAATTGGTATTCCCTACAATGCACATTAATTTAACTTCATTCTGTGGAATTATGGGGCAAGAGGCCATACTCATGTTGCTACCATTAATGCCATTGTTAGTGACATGGCTAAAACCATGCACATGAATAGACAGACTATTTTAAAAAAAGACAAACCAGGTTCCCATGATTTATTGTTTTCAATTGCTCTAATTGTGGAGTCTCTGTTTAAAAATAATCTAGTAAGAGTCTCTCACAAGACTGTGTGGGTATATGTAACAAAATAAATATTATATAGGTCTGAAACAGTGTGCATCTGTGTTTTGTATCAGGAAGCTTTAAAACAAAAGCCTCAGAATACATCACCAGGACTGTATTACAGCTGAATAGTTCTATTTACTAATTAAAATTTACCAAACCAAAAAAACCTCCAAAACCCTGCTTGGGGCAGTGTACAACATAATAGAAACAAGATAACAGCAAAACAATTAAATGACCCTTTCCAAATTTTAACAAATATAAGGAAACATGTTTCATATGAACAAGTTCCATTTTTTCATATGAGCAAAAAGAGACGGGGGCAGTGAGAGAGGAATGATAAGGAAAGGAATAAATATTTGTCTAAATCTTGCTTCTTGCAAAAAGCTTACTGTGATAGAATCTGAGATGACAGATGCACTAAGCTGTATGGCTAATAATACACAAGGGGGCAGAGACTAGAAATCAGGCTTGAAATTCTAGGTCTTTTGTATTGCACAGCATCACTGAAGGACCAAGGTTACTGTAAAAAAAATTAAAATAAAAAATATGTGCTAGCAGTCCACCATAGTACTTCTTCGCTGAGCATCAAAAGAGGACTTCCCTTGTGCATTGTCCTTTTGAGGCTGACTCAGATGAAGTTAATGTTTAATGCTGCTTCAAATGTGTTTTAAAATTAAAAATGATATATTTGGGAAATGTGTTAACTTTACTGAAATTAATTTATTTGAAATGCGGTCTTTATCTAAGGGATCTTTGCAGTGATGCTAGACTTGATCTGAAATCCCACTTGGATGCAGACAAGTACCCTGTAATATTTATAAGTGACATAAGTGGATCTTTCTAGGTATTTCATGCTCATCATTGTAATATGGTACCCGATGGCTGCTGTTGCTCACGTTATCTAAAAACCTGTGGTGAAATCCTGGCCCTTTTGAAGCAAATAGCAACCCCCAGCTGACTTCAGTAGAGCCTGGATTTCCGCCCCTGAAGCTTTGTAACAGATTTGCCACCTAGGACAGGATCCACAATCTATTGAAGCCAATGGACAGATTCCCTCTTGACTTCAGAGGGCTTTGGATCAGGCATTTAGAACTGTGGCATAATTTAATAAAGGCCTGCATATATTTTCCTTCTGCTGTCTTAATATATTACAAATATTGAAGCAGAAGAATATGTCTGTCAGAGCAACCTATGGCTGCATACAAACTCTTACAGTAAAATAGTTCAGAAAGCTAAAGATCACAAAACTGTGTAAATACTCATTGATTTCCGCTTTTTATATAGTGTTGACAGTTATGAAACTGAGGTTGACAATGGCTGTACCATTTAGAAAAATTGGAGGTGGGTATGATAGAGACACTGACCACACTGGTTTGACAGTGCGAATAGAATCAAGAGGCTTGGTTATTCCACCTGCCTTAGAAAAGTGCAATAAAATAAATAAATATTATAAATAAATAAATATATATTATAGCTAACTGATTCATTTTTCTTCAAACTGTCATCATTTTCAAAGTTCATTGGACTCTTTAATTCTTGACCTTTATAGGGCTCAAACATGATATAATAGGCCATTTACCAGCTGAGGCTCACTTAACCCTCTCTAGACTAGAGAATTACAAATCCAACTGGTGCTACCATAGTTTTAACTAATACAGTGTTAAAAATGCTGGAAGCTGCTGGAGCCTTGTCTACTGGAGGGTGCCAGCCAGTGGGAATATATACCTGGGGTGAAAACTCTCATTAACTTGAATGGGGGCAAGGTTTCACTTACACAATACTTTTTTGTTCCCTAATGTAAACATGGTCTTAATGTAAGTTTCACTACTAAACACAGTTGAATCTTCTCTACAGGCCACCTTCTTATAGATTTGTAGGAATCCAGTTATGACTGCTTATCTTTAGGTTATCTCTACATGTTTTAATTCCTTGTTACAATCAACCTTCAAAGACTGATCTTAAGCTGAAGGGAAAATTTAAAAACCTGATTTGTTTATATATGCTATCTGTTTACTGTTACCACATCAAAATTGAGCATATGGGCACAGGAAAATAGACTGGTGTCACTCACTTTTTTGTTCCAATGCACTTATACATAATGCTGCAATATTTGAGTTACATTTAACACACAGGAGTATTTTTAAATAAAACCAAATTATTTTCTGAAGAATTTTTTTTTTAAACTTCATGACTTTGTATAACCTTGTTTTTATAAAAACAAAAATTATTAGCTCAACTCAGTCTGACCGTTTCCTTATTAGCCTTAAACTGCCAGCACTTCACAGAACAATGCTGGTAAGAAAAACACTTACAGGTTGCATATAGCCTTTGTTATTAAACATTTCTTAATATACTTACACCAATGTTCCAGCAATAAGCAACTATTATTAACATTTTTTTAACAAAAATAAAGTGTTAAATTCTTAATGGAAATGAAGGCTGTCTCTCATTAAGAAGTCAACTTTAGATTTTTAAATACTTGCAGGACTTGTCTGCATGGGGGCATCCAGGAAAGTTAATCCAAATTCATTTTGGAAGTGAATTAAACTAAACCAAATTGAAACTTTTTAAATTGTAAATGAGGATGTTCACATGGGGTTTAATGCAGTTTAACTAATCTACTTCAAATTCATACCTTTAGTTAATTTGGATTAATTTTCCTGGTTATCCCTTTGTTAGATAAGCTCTCATTCTCAAATTTAACACTATCCGCATTAAACACTGACGTGTGTTAAGGAACACAGTATCATGACTACATTGGTATTTTAACCTGTATGAATTGTTGAGAGTGTCAAAAACTTCATAAACAAGATGGTCATTGCTTATCACAAGATTCAGAAAAGCCAATTTTAATTTAATTTGAAAATATAGCTCAGTTTCATCATAGAGAAGTGTGCTACTTACTGCTGGATGTCTAGCGGTGGTGGAACAAAATGGATGGAGTCTTCCTTTTAAGTATACTTCTTCAGTACTACTAGGATAAATGGGGGGCAGTAGTGGGGGAAAACAGCAATATGTTTTGTATATGGAATTGAGGAAAGTTTGTTCCAGAAAGGAGATGGTTAGTTATTCTATTGCAAAGTTGTACTGGAAGGATGGGTTCTGGTTTACAGATAGTATGGTAATGAGGTGCCAATATGAGAAACTAAATAAGGGGGTGGAGGGAATGGAGGCAACATATTGAGGTTAGAGGGTGAGCGCAGCATGAAGCCTGTGAAACATCTTGGCCTCTCTAGGGTGGTTTGCAGACCTTTCCTAGGCACACATCTCCCTTTCCTTTCTCCCACCCTCACCTGCTTCCTTAAGTCTCCATTAAGTAATTTTAACATAGGAGAGCTTCTTCCTGTGCTTTAGCTGGCAGAAAGTTAATTCACATGCAACTGCAAAATTTGTGGTTCCTTTTCACAACTTTTTTTCTCTTTAAATTCAATGAGAACCACCAAAAAAAAAAAAAAAAAAAAAAAAGGGTTCTGAACCTGGAGATTTTCAGAACTTGAAGCAAATTTAATTAAAAGCCAAGGAAGTTGGGATTAGAGCCTCTTTGTTTGCTGGGTCATCTTACTCAAATATGTAACTTAACCAGTTAGACTGCAAAGTGGAAAATGCAAGTGATTATGTATCTATATTAAGAAAATTTTAATTTGGTCTTTCTGTATTATTCTTGAGGTATATCCTCCAGGCTAGCTTAATGAACTCAATCTAGAGGTGTGCAGAGGCACATCTTGTCACTTGACAGCCAGCAAGATGGCATGCTATGACTGGCAGACATATCTTGAGCTTGTGTAATTGTCTGCTCTTGTCATATGATGACAAATGGAGTGATGATCATATTAAACAACAAAAAAGTTCAAAGTAGCAGGAAAGGTCTGAATAAATCCACAAAATCAAAGAGATTCTCATTTGACAGGGTGTCAGCATGGATTTTTTTAGTCTGAATTAATGCAATCGTAGGGGAAAAAACCGAAAGTACAACTGTGTAAAGTTATAGACAGACTGTCAATCAGAATTTTTAGTCTAACTCTGAATTTACTTACAGTTTTGGGAGCCAAGTCTCTTAAACAGTAGTTTTTTTTTTTTTTAAAAACCAAATCAAACTTAGTTCTTAACATCATCCAGGTCAGTATTTCCCAAAAGTTTGGTAACTAACTTTTTTGTCTGTTGACTGCCAAAGTCTGATTTGCCCAATGAGCTTATTTTCAAAAGAGATGCCATAAAGATGCGGGTATGCAGAAAAATGAAAACAGGGCTGAGCATAGCATTGATTTCCGGAAAGTATGTCTGAAAAGAATAGTGTATAAAATGGTCAGATAGATTAGATTAAATTCCATGAACATTTTACTCTTACCTTCTATTTCCTTTTTTTCAAATGGTAAATTTGGGAGGTTGAACAGGAGAAGTTTTGTAGAAGAAAGTGCGTTTCTCTTCTTGATCTAATAATGCAAAACAAGTAATAAACTATTGCCAAAGAGAACTCCTTTCTGAAAGTGTGAGGTAAAGGAAAAAAAACCTGTTTTTAAAATAACTTTTGGAGCTTAATGCAATACAGGGATATTTTGGAACTTTACTTCATTGCTGTTGCATCAAAACAGCTGCCAAGTATAAAGCTAATGAGCCAGAAGCTGAATTTTTTAGAAGAACTCAGGCCACTCATGAGTGTGGTTACCAGTTAACCATGGAAAAACAAATGTGAAATGAAATCTGAAATTTCTTAACACCTTTTGCTGCTTAAAGTACCACAGATCTGCACTCAGTCATTTTGGGACCCTTACTGTAAAGGAATTTCTGTGAAAAATACTGGTGACCGTGTTAATTAAAACTTCCATCCTTTGCAACCTTTATACCTTGTGATAGGAGAAAAGATTTTCAGCAGATAATCACCATCTGTGCTACAGCATGAAGACAATACAGAATCCCTTCCTTTGCACTTTTCATCCGGAGACTCTGGAGAATTTCCTCAATCCTGGGTTCTTCTATTGGATTTCTAGGCCCTACACTTTAAATGCTAATGGTGTATTCTGAACAAAAGAGAACAACATTTTTTTTTTTTAGGGCAGCTGCCCTGGAGCTCAGAAATGCTGGGTTTTCTTGCAATAAACAAACACAGTGGGACTTTTTAGAGTTTGCATTTCTAAAGTTAACTGTTTACAGTGTTAAGAATGATGCCTAACTGTGACTTTTCTTTTCCTAATGCCTAAGCACTGCTGTTACTGATTTTTTTTCTTTTTTCCTGGTGTGTGATATGAAATGGAAAAAGAGCTGCTTATGCCTCTGTTTTTTTAAAAATTATTTATTTTAAGTCAGTTGGATTTTTTTTAGTTTGAATTGTGACAGTGGTTTTGTCATTGGCTTAGCTGGTGGAAAAATTTCCTGGGTCCATTTCATGGGTACAGCTGGGATTCTGATTTTCAGTGAAAATGCTTTAACATGCAGTAATAGTCAGAAAAGTGACTGTAAGAATGACCCTGGTGTATTACCTAACGCCTCAACCTATATTTAATTATTTGCATCCTGTAACTGAAGTGACAAAAGTACATGTTTATTCCTCTTTATACTTTGAAGCCAGCACAAATAACGCCATGCCCACACTGGGAAAAAGTTAGAGAACTGTTAACTATCATGTTAAAACATAGCTTAATCCCTGTCCCCGCTAGGTGCTATGACCAGCCAACATGTTTTTGAATATGACTGTATTTGCACATATAAAGTGTGAAATTGTGTCTGACACTTTAAAATGCGCTGACATGTTTTAATGAACACAATAGTTTCCCAGAGTAGATGCGGTGTGAGGGAACTGGGTTCAGTTTTGGATAATACATCATCTTTGTTAGAATGATTAACAAATTTCAGTTGCAGAACTGACACTGCAGAAAAACCAGCATGACTTGCAGATTCTAGACTGAGTTAATAGTGATGGTAGCTACAAAAAAAATCCTCTTGTTACTTTTTAAAATTGAACATGCTTTCATCTGGAAGTCCTTGGAGAACCAATAAACATGGAGCTCCAAAGCATGTGTCACTTTTCAGAATATAAAAGTGCTTTAAGGAAGATAGATTGCATTCTCTCTCTTTCTTTTATATATATCCAAAGATTTAGAAATAGAAGTTAATATGATTATAAAAGGATTGAGGAAAGTTGTGTGCCAGAATGCAATTAGTGAGTGCTGGCAATCTCTCTGACATCAGTTATTGGTTTTTTGGTAATTATTTTGCATCTGGTTGCATCAGAAAACTTCATCTTAATAGAATTACATGGTGTTTGGTAACTACGCACAAAGGTGTAGGGGAACATTTTAAGATAGCTGTTGCCAGAAGTGGAGAAGCCTGATATAACACTACTTCATCTCTTTGTGGTGTTAGTCTGTTAGAATGGGATGACAGTAGTTTTGGCTTGATGGATGGTCCATCTATAAGAAGTGTGAAGAGAAGGCCTCTTATTTTACAAACAAAAGCTCAATATCTGTGCTAATGGCCCATCTATACTAGGGCTATCTAGTGCAAGAGTAGTTATCTGTCAGTGATGGCACCAGGCTTGTCTACATGAGAAAGCTACACTGGTAGAACTTAACATGTGAATTGAAAACAATGCAAAATGCCATGTGAACACTCTTATTTTGGTGTAAGCCCTCTGGTCTACACTTAAAATTTAGATCAACATCATTTTGGCACATGGGTGTGAAAAATTTACATTCCTGAGCACTGTAGCTATGTCAATCTAATCCCTGATGTAGATGTGGCTGGGTTGATGGAAGAAGGCTTCTGTCAACCTCGCTACCACCATGTATGGAAGGTGGAGTTCCTTCTGTTGCTGTAGGGGACATGATTGCTGCAGTACTACAGCATCGTAACTGCTGTTTTAGACCTGTAGTGTAGACATGGTCTAAGAGTGGTTTATTTCAGCCTAGTTAAACTTGTTGCTAATCAATTTAAGATAAACCAAAGCCACTCTTACACCAGAAATAAGAGCATCCACTCTGCCTATTGCACTGGTTTAACTAGATTGGTTTTAAAGTTCATACAAGTTACCAGCGCAGCTCTTCCATGTAAACAAGCCCCAAACATTCCCTTTTTAGACAAGCTTTAATTTATTGTGATAAGGTAAAATCCTCAGTTTTAAGTGGTTCAGTTGTTAAATGACAAATACCTATTCTAGATATTATAGGCCCTATATGTGCCTGGTAAATTTCTAAAATAGCATTGGATTAAAGATTATTGAAATAATCCATGTGCCTTGCTTTAAAATTGGTGTTCCCACATGCTCAATTTTCAAAATTTAAAACTAACTTGTCTAATCCAGAAACTTCAGCAAAAGGTAGACTTAAACGCCAAAGATCCAATCACCCCATTAATTGAATGTAAGCAGTTCCCACAGAAGTTGATGACTATGATTGCGATCCAGAGGCCTAGTTTAAATTACTCCTTTTTTTTTTTATTAATGTAGTGAGACTTGATGAAACAAAGATTAAACTGGACTGAATTTCTCACTTGTTTCCCTTCCAGGAAAAGAGTACACTGTTGGTTTAATCTTGTCATATTTAGAGCCCTGCAAATCCACAGACATCTGCAGATCATGTTTGCAGATCGCAGATGGATGTGGATCCCGATTTTATATCTAGAGCCCTGCAAATCTGTGGATATTTGCTTTATATCTGTGGACCATGTTTGTGGATTGGCTGCAGATACAAATTTTGTATCTGCGCAGGGCTCTCGTCATATTACTATTTGTAGTGTCTAGAAGCCCTAGTCATGGACCAGGATCCCATTGTGCTAGGTGCTGTACAAATAGAGAGCAATAAGATAGTCCCTGCCTCAAAAAGCTTAATATCTAAGTATAAAACAAGAGACAACAAATGGGTCTGAACAGGGGAGTACCAGGAATGTACAATGAGACAATGGAGAGATACAAAGAGAGAGTAACCGTGATCAAAGGGATGGGCTAGGAAAATGATCTTCCAATCCAGACTATGTCTAAATCTTGCGATTCTTTCTGCATGGCATCTTTGTAAATACGGCCTTTCCTATCCATGCACACAGCTAAAACTATTTTATACAAGCTCTCATCTTATCGAATCTCAATTATTGTAACATCCTTTTCTCTGGCCTTAACAAATGCAGTCTTTCCCCCACTCATACCCGTTCGGACTGTTTCTGCAAAGATAATTTTCCGAGCCTGTCATTCAGGACACATCATCCCTCCCTTTGCATCCCTTCTCTGGTTTAACTTTCTCTAGCACATCAACCATAAGCTACTTATCTTGGTTTTCAAGGCATTTCACAGCCTAACCCCAATCTACTATCACTTCTTGTTTACTGTTGAGAGGTCAACTCCTGCCTCCAATTGGCCCACGATGTCTCCATTGCCCACTGGTTAAATTTTCAAAGAAGCATCTTTGTTCTTTGCCCCACTGCCCCTCATACAGAGAAGCTCCCCATAAACCTCTTCAAAGCTGCCTCATTGTCCTTCTTTAAATCCTCCTTTTTGCCATGATGCCTACACAAAACTTGACGACTGTTAGTCTGCTGGTGTGCTAAGACAACAGCCTAGCATGCTGACCAAAATCTCATTGCTTCCTGGCACTCCTCTGTCAGTCAGTCTGTCTGTCTATCCATCTGTTGTCTTTTGTTTTATACTTGGATTGTAAACTCCTTGGGGCCAGGGCCAGCTTGCTTTTTTGTTTGCTTGTTCCTTTTCTAGAGTGCCCAGCACAATGGTGTCCTGGTCCATACTTAGCACTCCTAATCGCTATGGTAATAGAGATAATCACTAAGCACAAGGCTAGCCTGATGATTTAGGGGAAAGTTTGAGACGATTCTTTGGTATCCACTAAAGCATAATTGGCCCTTCACAAATCTGCCCTGTGTTCTTCTTCCCTGCTTGCCAGCTCTTGGCTATTAAGCAATGTCTTCATTAGAAAAAAATAATTTTTTTTCTTTTAACCAAATGTTAGCTAATGCATGCTAAAATCATAGTGTAGATAAAGCAATGTTTAGTTTTTTAACATGTCAGCCATTCAGCATAAAACCTGGGGTCCCTCCTAAGTCTTCAGAAGCTGTGAAAGAACAGTGAATAACCATTGACTTTTATAAAATGCCAGTGACAAGCTTTCAGCTCTAGTTGACTGGATTACAGAGTTTTGCACTTTGTCCAGAAAAAGGGCTAGAGCTTTTTAAAAATTTAATGCGTTTCTTCATTTCCCCCATCCTGCCCCCCAGTTGTGGGGAGAAAGGGCATCCTGCAGCTTTGAGTCTTGCAGGTCTTCAAAAACTGTCCCTGATAGTCATAGCTATTTATAGGGAGCATCATGGAAAACTGTCTGTAAGTTTTATTCTTTTATTATTGCTAGAAAGACTCATAAAATGTCTTCTTTCACTTTTAAGAGAGAATCCTCCTTTACCCAGTGAGGAAAACTAGTATGAATGCCTCATATTCTTAACAGCCAGCCCTAACATTTTACAAGAGTTGGTTGTGTCAGGTCCAGGTCTTGTGCTGAGCTTTAGGATTATATACATTGGGAATTATTCTGGACTAGCCACTTCTGATTACCTCTGTGTGGACATGTGTATTCGGGAACAAAATTATCCACAGGTGGAGTTAATGTCCTTTCAATTCACACTTTTCCTTATTCTGGATTAATTTTCATGAGTAGACAAGCTCTTAGTTCAAGTCTGTCTAAACTAATGCAGTGAAGACCCGGGGCTTTGTGTTTCCCATGATTCTGTGGCTTCAGAATGTGCTGTAGGAGTTCCAGAATCACAGCTTAAAAAAAACAGTTTCTAACCCGTATAGTTGGAAAAGTGAGCCTAGTGCATGAATGCCTGCCTGAATCCACAGATGTTTTGCTATGTGCACAGTAGCCTTCTACCAGGTGACAATGGAAGAGCAATAAACTGAAGTATGCAAATGTTAGAGAGAAGAGCAGCAGTAGCAGTCCTAGAATTACTCCTATACTCAGATCAAATCTCCTCTGTCTGAGCCATTGGGCCTCTCTGTGGCAGCAGTATGACTCTTGACAGGACATAATCTTTCAGAACTTGAGTTGGTAGAGAGGTGAACCATTTCTTTGGTAATTAGCTGTTATAGCTGATGCTGTAGTTTCAAACTGACCTATAAGTATTAACAAGGCTTCTCAATGCCTACTTCACTGTGTTACCGATGGTCCTGGAAAATTGGAGACCAAGTTTAAATGGGTTGCCCAAAGTCTCAAAGTAACTATATAACAGAGACAATATTAAACCTTGGGAGTTCTTGGCTCTGTGCTAAATCATATAGACAGTATTACTGTATTTGTGATTAAAGAAGTGTCTAGAGACCGCCAAACTCTTTTATAAGAAAGTGATTGCATGTGTGACTCTCTAAACTAATTTTCATCTCTGGTGTACTGATTCATGCTAGTTTCACAGCATGTTCCAAGAGTATGTATATACAGCTGGTGGGAGGTGCAGTTCACTGCTCAGGTAGGCATTCAAGCGCTACCTCAGCTTGAGTTAGTGCATTAAAAATAGCAGTGTAGCTGTGGCAGAATAGGCGGTGGCTTGGGCTAGCCACCTCAGTACACTCCTGCTTGACCCCTGGGGTGCATACTCAGGGAGCTGCCTTAAGCCACAGTCTGTGCTGCCCTGGGCACACTGCTATTTTTAGCCTGCTCTCCCGCTGAACCTGGGTCCACCTGCATGTGTCCAAAGTGGTGTAAAAATATAACTTTGTGCTCTTGGGAATAGTTCTCCATATTGGGGGTGCAAGCTGCGCTCTTTAATGAAAACATCACTTAATGGCTGATAAACAGAACCATTACTGGCGTTTTTTCTCTAGCTTGACCTCAAGATGCTGGATTGAGTGACTAGAGGAAATAAGATGGAATGTGTCTTGGCTGTGCTGCTCCCTCCAGTATGTATATACTACTTTCTCTAGTAGTGTGTGTAAAATTTTACATTGTAAGGAAGAATGAAGTGAACACAAACATACTGTTGCTCATGTTGCAGCACTTCAGTAATATTAAAGAGAACAGGACGGAAAAAAAAAAAACTTCAATGACTCTGCCTATAGTCTGCCAGAGAAAATGTTGGCTCAGTATCAGTTGTGGTAATAGTGTTTTTCTAATTTTGTTTGAGTTAAACTAAAGCAGGGCCAAGCTGAGAAATTAATTTCTCACTATTTCTATCTCCAGTTCCAAAACACTTCAGCTTCCCACAATTTCCCACCGCTTTCTTAATATTAAAAAATATTCAGGGCAACTGGGTTGGTGGAAACTGTCGAGGCTCCATCAAACACTCTTGTGGCAATAAAATTTCTATTGAGCTTGTCAGTGGTGTAGATAGTGGTGTTTAAGCAGAAGTATTTTGCAGTTGTATATGGGACCTGCTAATAATGTGGTAAGGTAACAGTTTAATATATTATTTGGTGTGAAGAATGTGTGCTGACATTGGTATCTGCCTTGCTGATATTTCACATCTGGATTTACTTCTGGATTTGCAGGCATGAATTCAGAATGTCTGGATTTATGGCTAGGAGGCTCCACTGCTTTTAAAAATGATATAAATAAAGACACTGTTAATAGGCAGTTTCTGACATACAGAGGGAAACTGAATTAATGAAGATGCTTACTCATAAATGTGTGAACATGCATGCATAAGTTTAAAAATCTAATTCTTTTATCAGTTTTGGAATAGGAGGGAGAAGAATCTCTTTACCAAATAAAAGAATTCCAAAATTTTAGAGAGAAATTCTTACTTCTGAAGGTGTTAACTATTTTATTTATTTATTTTATTTTAAATCTACCTTAAAATATCAGCTCTGTTCCTGCTCCCCTCTTCTTCAGCCAATTTAAAACAGTGATTAGAGTGAGTGGCTTGACACATTCTTTCTCCAATACCATTTTCACAGCTCATTGTGGCTAAGGTTGGTGGGGGAGGGATTTTGGTGTAGGGAAAAAGGAGGAAAGTGACCACAAAAAGTTTCAAACCTGGGTGGCAACAGAGGGGAGATGGAGAAGAGAAAATAGAAAAGTAATTGCTTGATCTTAGGATAAGAATTATAATCGGTTTTTAGTTAACAATCCAATGAACTATACTCATTTAATTAGATTGGAACCACAGATATAGTAAGAAACTTTTGAATTCCCTCTTTCACCCTGTGTGGCAGAAGTGAGGATGAAGAGACACATTTGATGCATGTACCAGAGTAGCGGGTGTGCCTTTGAAAATGAGAACACTAGTTCAGGTGCCTAAATATGGATTTAGGAGCTTAATTTTAGGTGTCCATATTTGAAAATACTGGCCTTGATCTTTTAAAGATACAATTTTTTTTGTAATAATAGGACTGTTTTAAAACCTGGTGTTCTTGCCATATTCCAGTTCTAGTAATTACAGTTACCTATCTAAGGGCATGTCTTCATTGATGGCAAATTCGTCGCCGTCAGATCGACTTATTTGGATTGATTGAGTGGAAGTGAAGACCTGCTCAGTCGATCCGGAAGTCAATTCAATAAAACCATCTCCAAAAAAAGCGCAGACCTGGGTTGACGGGTATGCATTTCCTGTTGGCACAGTGTAGAGATGGTGCACAGAAGAGGATTTAGGATGTCGACATAAGTTATGCAAGCTTCTCTACGTAGCTTGCATAACTTCCGTCGACCGCTGCCGAATTTCCTGGTAAGTATAGACCAGGCTTAAGTTTTCTCCAATTTCAGTTGGTTTTAGGGCCATATCTTTAGCTAGTGTAAATTGGCACTTGGACTCTAGCATTGACATGCCAAATTACATCCACTGAGGATCTGCCTCATGATCTTTTTCACTTTGTCCTTAACATATCAAGTAGTATCACTATGCAGTTAAAAAGCTGCTATATTTTAGGGATGGCTGAGTGATTTTGTGTGTGTAAAAAGTTTGCTAAGTACTTTTAGGATATTTTATGGTGAAGGATAATATATAAATTAGATTTACCATAACTTTTTAGCTCAGCATCAGTAAATGTTACTATTTAAAAATCAATTAAGTGTAGCAGAGAGGATTAGTAGTTGTGGTTTCTCTACTGCAGTGTTGGTTAATTTATGTGCTCCTTCCCAGTAAAACGTGCCCATTCTATGTTTGTTGTTTTGGTCTTCTGCCTCCCTAAGTGTTCTGGTTGGAGACATGATTAGTCTTGGGAATGTCTGTTTTCCACATGTCTATACGCCACTCATGAAAAAACAATCACTATAACTCATAAATATGTGCACTATACCTGTAAAGACATGTAAAATATATTTGAGCTATACGGTTATATAAACACCAGCCAATTCTGAGGACGACATACAAACCACAAGGGAGGAGGAGGTTGGCTTGATCTCTTCAGAACCTTGTAATGTTTGCATAGTGGTGTTGCTCAGTTCTCTCTTTTTTTTTTTTTTTTTAATACATCATCTCATCAAGGAATTAAACAAGAGAATCATTTATGTAATAAAATAACCTCCTGCCTTGTGGTCTCAGTGGGATGAGACCCTCTGTGCAGTTTCTTGGGTTAGGGTCTGATTCTCCACTGCCTTCCACCTTATGTGATCATTTACACCTGTGAAAAGTGGGTGTAAATTATGACCGTGTGCAAGGAACAGAGAATCAAGTCCTCAATCTGCTGCAAATCTCTTTCTGTGAATTTAACTCCTTGTTCCTAGAATTGGAGCTTGGTTCTGCTGGAACTAAAAATTTGGCTTGTTTTTTGCTACTTGTATTTGCTTTGGAAAACAAGGAGTTAAACTTTTTTATGTAAAAGGGACAGTCTCACCAAAAATAGCAGCCATTTTGCTCTGCAGTGTACATCATTCTTTGATGCGTACACCAATGAACTTGTGCACTGGAACTGGTTTTGAGAGAAGGAGGAATGTTGGACAGCATGTAGAATGAAAAGTGGACACTGTCAGGCTAAAACAAATCACTTTTTTTGTGTTACAAACAAGACCAAAGATTATTCACAGAGAAAAATAAAAAAAAGAATCTAACTCTACTTTTCATCCTTTTATGCTGTTTGTTTTCTGAGCTTGAACAACAAAAATGAACAAATTAATTTTGTTTGTTTTTCTAATCTTTTTCAGGTTTTTGTATACTAACACAAGTTTGTCTGGTGTGTGTGTGTGTGTGTGTGTGTGTGTGTGTGTGTGTGTGTGTGTGTGTGTGTGTCATGTGATTGCTGCTTGGCTGAAGTATATCCTGTGGTCTGTTTGTTTTTGGGAACTGTGTGCTGATCCTAGGGCCTGCTAGGCAAGGCTGAGAGCTTTTTAACGAGGCTTTGATCCCCAAGCCCTTTAGCACCCATCAACTCTTAACTAGGGGGTGGGGCTACTCAAGGAGAATCAGGATTTAAAAAGCCCACTCCTAAGCGACCAGAGGAGCTAGCAAACAAGGGCAGCTAACATGGGAGTTTTGCAAGGGAGTGCGAGAGTGGGTAAATGTGTTTTCATTAACATTTTGTAAATTGAAGACCATGACCTCCCACCCCTGATTTAAAAAAACAAACAATAAAAGAAAGCGCTGAAGGAGTAAAAAAAGAATGCAGGCAGAAATCCAGCAACAGAGTTGGGGCTATCCAGTTATTGCACTGAATGCAACATGTATGATTACCTGCCCTATGGGCGGGTGGGTTATGTGTACATTTGGTGCAATGAGCTCCTGGCCCTCAAAGACCATGTATGGGCTGAACTGGCAGAGCTAAGGAAGACAGAGAGGTACATAAATTAGACTTTCCGGGACACACCCAGTCCCAGCCCCAGTATGACAGCTTCTGTACTATTGAGGAGGATGAAAGTCTCAGGGAAGGAGAACATCAAACTGGAGCAAAGGGAAATGATCCCATAGTTTGGCCCCTCCTTCCAGATAATGTCATAGTATCCTCTCGCACTGAGGATACCTCTCCAGGGGAGGGAACTCCAGTTATTAGGATGAGACAGACAATAGTAATGAGGGACTCAATCATTGGAAACATGGATAGCTGGGTTTGCAATGACTGGGAGAACCGCATGATGACATGCCTCCTGGGCATGAAGGTTGCAGATCTCTTGAGACATCTAGACAGACTGATGTGTAGTGCTAGGGAGGAGCCAGTGATCATGGTAGGTACCAATGACACAGGGAAGGATAGGAGAGAGATCCTGCAGGCCAAATTTAGGCTGCTGGGTAAGAGACTGAAGTCCAGGATCTCTACCGTAATATTCTCTCAAATGCTTCCAATTCCATGTGCAAGGCCAGTTAAACAGGCAATTACATCACATAATGGCAGACAGATAAAAAGTGACAATTTTTTTAAAGTGCTTATATACAAATGCTAGAAGTCTAAATACTAAGATGGGTGAACTTGAATGCCTCATATTAAATATTGATATAATAGGCATCACAAAAACTTGGTGGAATAAGTATAATCAATGGGACACAGTAACAGGAGCGTACAGAATATATCAGAAGGACAGCATAGGTCGTACTGGTGAGGGAGTGGCACTATATGTCAAAGCATAGAGTCAAATGAAATAAAAATCTTAAATGAACCACACTGAGCCATAGAATCTCTATGGATAGTAATTCCATGCTTGAATAGTAAGAACATAGCAGTAGGGATATGTTACCGATCACCTGACCAGGATGGTGATCGTGACTGTGAAATGCTGAGGGAGTTTAGAGAGGCTATAAAAATAAAAAACTCAGTAATAATGGGGGATTTCAACTATCCCCATATTGTCTGGGATCCAGAGATGAGTTCTTTGACCCCTTAAATGACTGCTGCTTAGAACAGCTAGTCCTGGACCCCACAAGAGGAGAGTCAGTTCTTGACTTATTCCTAAGAGAGCACAGGATCTGGTCCAAGAGGTGAATATAACTGAACTACTTGATAACAGTGACCATAACATAATAAAATTTAACATCCCTGTGACGGGGAAACATTAAAGCAGCCCACAACAGTCGCATTTAATTTCTGAACGGGAAACTACATAAAAATGAGGAAGTTAGTTAAACAGAAATTAAAAGGTATAGTGCGAAAAGTGAAATACCTGCAAGTTGCATGGAAACTTTTTAAAGACAGCATAATAGAGGCTTAATTTAAATGTATACCGCAAATTAAAAAAACATAGTAAGAAGACCAAAAAAGTGCCACCATAGCTAAACAACAAAGTGAAAGAAGTAGTTAGAGGCAAAAAGGCATCATTTTAAAAAGTAGAAGTTAAATCCTATTGAGGAAAATAGAAAGGAGCATAAACTCTGGCAAGTGAAGTGTCAAAATATAATTAGGAAGGCCAAAAATAAATCTGAAGAACAGTTAGCCAAATACTCAAAAAGTAACAGCAAAATATTTTTAAATTATATCAGAAGCAGGACAACTAAACAATCAGTGGGGCCACTGGACAATCGAGATGCTAAAGGAGCATTCAAGGAAGATAAGGCTATTGTGGAGATACTAAATTAATTCTTTGCATTGGTCTTCATGGCTTAGGGAGATTCCCAAACCTGAGCCATTCTTTTTAGGTGACAAATCTGAGGAACTGTCCCAGATTGAGGTATCATTAGAGAAGGTTTTGGAACAAATTGATAAATTACAGTAATAAGTCACCAAGATCAGATGGTATCTACCCAAAAGTTCTGAAGGAACTCAAATGTGAAATTGCAGGGCTAACAACTCTGGTATGTAACCTATCATTTAAATCAGCTTCTATATCAGATGACTTGAGATAGCTAATGTGATGCCAATTTTTAAAAAAGGCTCCAGAAGCGATCCCAGCAATTACAGGCTGGTAAGATTAACTTCACTGCCAGGCAAATTGTGTGAAACTATAGTAAAGAGTAGAATTATCGGACCCACAGATTTTTTGGGGAAGAGTTAACATGGTTTTCCTTAAGGGAAATCGTGCCTCACCAATCTACTAGAATTCTTTGAGGGGGTCAACAAGCATATGGACAAGGGTGATCTAGTGAATATAGAATACTTAGATTTTCAGAAAGCCTTTGATAAAGTCCCTCACAAAGGCTCTTTAGCAAAGTAAGTTGTCATGGGATAAGAGGGAATGTCCTCTCCTGGATCAGTAACTGGTTAAAAGATAGGGAACAAAGGGTAGGAATAAGTGGTCCATTCTCAGAATGGAGAGAAGTAAATAATGGTGTCCCCAGGAGTCTGTACTGGGACCAATCCTGTTCAATCTATTCATAAATGATCTGTAAAGGGGGTAAACAGTGAGGTGGCAAAGTTTGCAGATGATACAAAACCACTCAAGATAGTTAAGTCCAAAGCAGACTGTGAAGAGTTACAAAGGGATCTCACTAAACTGGGTGACTGGGCAACAAAATGGCTGATGAAATTCAATGTTGATAAATGCAAAGTAATGCATTGGAAAACATAATCCCAACTGTACATATAAAATTATGGGTTCTGTGTTAGCTTTTGGCACTCAAGAAAGAGATCGTGCAATCATAGTGGATAGCTCTCTGAAAACATCCACTCAGTGTGCAGAGGCAGTCAAAAAAAACTATCCGTGTCGGGAATTATTAGGAAAGGGATGGGCAATAAGACAGAAAATATCATATTGCTTCTTTATAAATCCATGATACGCCCACATCTTGAATACTGCATGCAGATCTGGTTGCCCCATCTCAAAAAAGATATATTGGAATTTGAAAAGGTACAGAAAAGGGCAACTAAAATAATTAGGGATATGGAAAAGCTTCCATATAAGGAGAGAGTAAGAAAACTGGGACTTTTCTGCTTGGAAAAGAGACAATAAAGGGGCATATGATAGAGGTCTATAAAATCCTGACTGATGTGGATAAAGTAAAGAGTGAAGTGTTATTTACTCCTCATAACACAAAAACTAGGGGTCACCAAATGAAATTAATAGGCAGCAGGTTTAAAATGAACAAAGTGAAGTATTTCTTCACACAACACACAATCTGTGGAGCTCCTTGCAAGAGGATGTTGTGAAGGCTAAGACTATAATGGGGTTCAAAAAGAACTAGATAAGTTCATTGAGGATCGGTCCATCAGCGGCTATTGACCAGATGGACAGGGATTGCTGTTTGCCCGAAGCTGGGAATGGGGAACATGGGATGGATCACTTGATGATTACCTGTTATATTCATTCCTTCTGAAACACCTGGCATTGGCCGCCGTTGGGATACTGGGTTAGATGGACCCTTAGTTTGACCCAGTATAGCTGTTCTTATGTTCACAATGCTGTATTAGTTGCATTGCAGACAGCACAGGCGATTTTTTTTGTAAACTTCAACAGAAGCAGGGCAAGTCCTCTTCCATGATCCCCATTTTGCTCATCATGGGAACATCAGCATTGTTAACGCCAAATATTTTTTAAAAGACAGCCCCCAAATCATAAGATGAGTTTTCAAAATCCATAATTTTGGAGTTCATATTTACTTTCTGGCTCTTGATACACTCGGGGTCATGTTTTCAAGCTTTTCTCTGCAACCATGAGGGCTAGAAACATACGTATATATGTGTTTATGTGTATGCACATATCATATGTTTGAAACAAAAGCAGAAAGTCTCATGTAATTACATGTCTCCAAGAGCTGAGGCTTTAAAAAAACACCAAATATCATGACTCTCAAAAAAAATCACAAGAATTGGCAACACTTGGAACATGGCTATTCGTTAAGGGTTGTAAAAAAGCATATTTTCTCACAATGTGAATTTGGGGCAGTGTTTGGCCTGACTCTCCATCTTAAGCTCTTTTGTGCTGAAAAGTGTAACTGAATCTTTAATTTTCCCCTGACCACAACTACCAGAGACTGACAGAAGTTACTTAAACATCTCATCCAAAAAATTGCCCTTCTAGCCTAATTCTGCACTTTATCGGATTATGATGAGAGTGGTGTTTGTGGATTTTTATTTTTTAAAGTCAGATGCAGCTATGGATTTTATTTATTTTTTTAAAATGTTTTTTAAGTGAGGTTCCATTGTAGTGCATTTTAACTTAATTGACTTTAGCCTTCCTCCAGATCATTGCAAGAGTCTCGTTGGATGGTTCTCAACTGCTGTGTTTTATGTTTTGAGAAATATTAAGTCAGATCCAATCTCCTCTATTGTTTAGAATAGGATCTGCCCTTTGGAGATAGCTGCTTAGTTCATCACTTGACAAACATATCTTAAATGGTTGCAGATTTCTGTTTTAAAGGAGTCCTCACTTGTGTGTATACTCTGACCACAATGGTTGATCTTGTAGCTGATTTTAATTACTCTCTTCTGAACTTTATCATATATGTAACTTTTAGTTTTTGAACTTGGGGTTGGAGTGCATATACATAGGCCCACTGACAGCAATTCTGAGCCCTATGGTAGAATCATCAATGGCCCCCCTAGAAAGGGATGGCTGAGGTCTGAGTGGGCTTCTGCCAGCAGTTTTTGCTGATGTTGTTATGTGCCGTGCAGATTCCTGGGCGGCTGAGGAGGATGGTGTCTGCTACTCCGCTTCCCAGGCCCCTTGGACTGCCCAGGTTACTGATGAACACATGAAGCTGAGTAGCAGGTACTGCCGCCTCAGCTGCCCAAGAACCTACATGACACATAATAAATAAGCTGAGCTCTAGGGAGGGGCAGAAAACGCGAGTGGCAGGGACCTTTGGGGAAGAAAGGGGGGGGGAGGCGGATACGCATTTATCCTTCCATCCCCTTGGGCCCTTTTAAATTGCTGGGCCCCTGGGCAATTGCCCTTCTTGTCTGTTCTCCCCAGCAACAGGCCTGCATACTGGTAAATAGCAGTGGAAAATAAGCAAACTAGTAAACTTCAAGTCTCCTAGGATTTGTAAAGGGGAAGTCGAAGTCCGTTTGTTGTAACACTTTGTGGGATACTTCATGTTACTTTCAGGATCTTGAGGCTGTGGGATACACTTTTGAGTAAAATCTGACCCTCTTGTGTGCTTCCCTAATGTTCTGAGTGTACAGGCATTTCTTTTCCAGTAGCATGAGCAAAGCAGGATATTTCCTTCTGTGAATGTTATACCTTAATAAAACCTTTCCATTATTATCTGACTCTGGATCTGCTATGTGTCTGTTTCCTTGCTGATATAAGATCTGCTTTTAAAAAGACTTTCGAGCTTGCCAGAATCCATGAGCAGAAGTTGGGGAAACAGTTGTATTTGCAAAACTAGCTTTGGGCAAAAGAGGCTTGTTGTTACAGTGACTTCCTTCCCACCACCTTTCACTTAAAGCTTCGGTTAGTAATATTTTTATATCGTAATTTGCTAAAAGAAAAATGTGTTCCAAAATAGTAATCTGGGTTAAAAATTGTATGTATTGTTTATTCCCTTCCTATTTGTAACCATATTCTTTCTCCAATGAAGTGTAAACAAATCCTAGATATAAAATTCTGTGGGAGTAAATGTTGCTGAGGATCACTCTCCATAAATCCAGTCTACAGAGAAAAGTGGCTAAAGCAAACAGTGAATATAATAGCTTTAAGGAACTAAAAAGCCTATATTTTCTGATGGAAGTTTATCTTGTAATACAAAGGACAAATGACCACCCACCCACACAAATAGAAGCAAAACGTTTTTGGTTTTGGCGTTAAATGAAGATGAGCTGTGAATCTGCTGAAGGTGGCCAGCTGTACTGCTCTTTTCAGCTAATTCTATGCACTTACTTTTTCATTTTAATTAAAGACTAAAGATATATTTAGAGATCATTAAGGTTGCCCTCTAAAAAGTCTGTTCTATGCTTAAGTAATGGGGGTTTGTGATGGAAAAATTAGTGGTGTTCTTCCCCCTAACCAGAACAGATGAGAGTACCTGTGGTCTTCTGAGGGTCCAAGTTATATCTTGGAATATGTTTGGTGCCCAACATAGCAAAGCCACAAAAGTGTGGCTTTTGATTTTTCTGTTAGGTGGAGTTGGTTTTGGGGGGAACCAGGGGTGAGTAAAAATATGAGTGAATCTAATACTTATGAAGGGGAAGGACTTGTAGAAGCTGACCAAGTGGGCATATACTGATATCTTTTTGAGTGGAGAATGCTGATCATGTCCCATTTCTCCCCCATCTTTTCCGAAGTACTTGCAAATATCATTTGAAAGTCTACTCGGAAAACAGCATAATATGACTCCAGTCTGGACCTGCAGAGTAACTTTGGTCACTTAAAACTTTAAAGGTTATGTGCAATTTACAATAATGTATTTTTCTCTGAGCCTTTTCCTATGGCAAGGTAAATAACATTGGCTGGCAAGCAGGAAATAATGGTCTGGGGGATCACATGGCCAACTAGAATAATAGGTGGGAATAATCTGAATTTTTTTTTTTTTTCTTTTTAACTTGGGCAAAGAGACTGGTTGGCATAGTTTGTTTAACTTTAAAAAAAAAAAAAACACCACATGTGATTGTCATCACCAGAATAACTATGTATGCAGTATTGCTGTCTCCCACCTTTTCTCTGTCTTTATCTTCTTAGATTTTTCAGATCTTCAGGACAGATATTATATCTTCCTCTTTCTTTAGAAAGCATCTGATATATTTTGGGCACACTGGTATTCTAAATGGTTAATAGTAAGACTATCTCAAAGTACAACTAATTAAACACTTTTTTTAAATACTACTTATTCAAAGAATGTCCTTTTCCTGATTAAGTAAAGATACAACCAAACTCCATAAGCTGATTTGTCTGTTGGAGCAGATGAGGCTATTCATGGAACCCTAATCCTCCATAATTAAGTAATATACTTTCGATGATGTCCTCAAAAGGCTCCTGCTCTTCTCCATAAAATGGAATGTGTTTGACTCTCTTCCCACAATTTAATGTCAAGAAGTGAAACCTACACCCATAACACACCACCCCAGAAGAATACTAAAGCACTACATTAAAATGCATTAGGGAACCTTTAGTGTGCCCGAAAAGGGTCTATGTGGCCCAATTAATGTGTAATGTTCGTGCACTTTGGAAATCACCCCCCCCCCCCCGTAGTGCACATTACCCCAGTATGTATACATGTCCTCCATTAAGTTTCCTCCATGATACTTATCCCACAAGAACAACGAGAGTCCCGTAGCATTTTAAAAACTAACACATTTAATTTCTGCAGGCATAAGCTTTTGTGGGCTGCAACCCACTTCATCAGATGCAAGAAATAGAAATCAGATGGGGGTATATATATGCATCCAAGGATAAGGAATAACAATGGGGAGGGGAGGTGTTAGCAAAGTCCATTCAGTTAGAGTAGATGAGGCCTATTCACAATCATTGATTAGAAGGTGAAAGCGTGTGAACAGTGACAATTACTTCTTGTAATGAGAGAACCATTCCAAGTTTCTATTCAGACCCAGTTTGATTGTGTGAAGTTTGCATATGAGTTCCAGCTCTGCAATTTCTCGCTGAAATTTGTTTTTGAAGTTTTTTTGTAGAAGTATGGCACCTTTCAAGTCAGCTACAGTGTCCCCCGGGAGATTCAAGTGACTGGTTTATGGATGTTACCATTTTTTATGTCTGATTTGTGTCCATTTATTCTTTTGCGTAGTAACAGTCTGGTTTAGCCAATGTACATGGCAGAGGGGCATTGCTGGCACATGATGGTATATATAACATTAGTAGCTGTGCAGGTGAATGAGCTCCTTATGGTGTGGCTGATGTGGTTAGGACCTGTGATAGTGTCACTAGAGTAGATATGCGGGCAGAGCTGGCAATGGAGTTTGTTGCAGGGATAGGTTCCTGGGTTAGTGTTCTTGTTTTATGGTATATGGTTGCTGGTGAGTATTTGCTTCAGGTTGGGGGGCTGTCTGTAAGCTGTCTGTAGGTCTGCCTCCCATGGCTTGAGTGAGTATCTGCTAGGATAGGTTGTAGATCCTTAATGATGTGTTGGAGAGATTTTAGCTGGGAGTTGTAGGTGATGGCCAGTGGTGTTCTGTTGTTTTGTTTGACACAATCAAACTGGGTCTGAATAGAGACTTGGAATGGTTATCCCATTACAAGAAGTAATTGTCACTGTTCACACGCTTTCACCTTCTAATCCATGGTTTGTGAATAGGCCTCATCTACTCTAACTGAATGGACTTTGCTAACACCTCCCCATTGTTGTTCCTTACCCTTGGGGGGGGTGTGTGTGTGTGTACACCCCCCCAGCTGATTTCTATTTCTTGCATCTGACGAAGTGGGTTGCAGCCCATGAAAGCTTATGCCTGCAGAAATTAAATTTGTTAGCCTTTAAAGTGCTAAAGGCCTCTCATTGTTTTTTGCTGAATACAGACGAACACGGCTACCCCTCTGGAACTTTTCACTTATCCCACAGTTTCCAGCACAGGACCCAGACTAATTCTGGGAAATTTAAAAGATCATCTGTGCATGGTGGGACAACAGTGGAAGAATTATTTGAACCATTAATGCTATTACACAAGTTACCTCCATCCACACTGGTGACTAAATGGTGTTTAGTATGCACTTAATTTAGCTTGGAGCACTTTCATGTGTGGATAGGATGCATTTTACAAGCCTGTTAGGAGGCTCTTCTTAGAATGGTAAATTTCTCTAGGGTAGATGAGGCCGAAGTGTATTACCTTATTGAGTAAAAGATATTGTAAACAATTAAGGTGTCCTACATTGTGCACACTAGAGCTCAGTTTGCTTCACAGTTTGGCTTTCTCTAATGCTGGTTAGCAAAGTCACTTTTTTTCCCCTAAAAAAAACCAAAAAAACACCTTTCTGTTTGTTTGCTTGCTTGCTTGCTTGCTTGTTTTTTTTTGTTCTAGGAGGACAAAATAGTTAAGTATTTTCTTGAAACACCTGCTTGGTGGATCACAAATCTCTTTCCTGAAGTTGCTTATTAAGCCTAAAACTGGGAAGACTATAAACAACAAAACTACACTCAACATGAACTGTACAGATTCTGTGGGCAAGCACATATGAACTTGCTGTGGTATTTCTTTTTCTCCTCGAGGAAGTGCATGAATGAAATGGCTGGATGTGAATAGACTGGCTTTCTTCCTGAGACTCAACAGTTTGAACTGGGATTCTGCAGTTCAAGGTGAATCCAAAGCTTACCTGAAAGCTACTTTAAAATCTAAAGCCTTTAAAATCTGTGATGTCTCTATCTTCTAACCCAGAAAAGTAAACTAAAAAAACCAACAACCAAACTTGTCCCTGTTAATGGACTGTTAGGTGTGTGTGTGTGTGTGTATATACAGACTTTTGCTTTGTTGTCTTCAAAACTGGTTTTCCCCTGATCTGTGGTCTTTACAAGGAAGCTCTTGTGCTGCTGTTCTGTGGACTGTCCTACTTTTCCTCCTCCCCAAGTCCTCATTCCTCTGGAGCTAGGGATGTGTGTGTGGTGAAATCTGCTTGAATTCAATGTCTTTTGTCATTTTAATTTGTAAAACCTACTGCTTAGGTGGGGATTTTACTAATTTTAATTTGAAATAGTCTAAAACTCTTGAACAATAAATAATAGTTTGAATGTCCGGTATGACATTTAAAAATATCTATGAAGCCTTGCTCTGAAATGCAGTTTGCTTTTTTACACACTTGCCCTATGCCCACGTTGGAAGGAATTTGAACTGTATTCAGAAATGTTTGTTGCTTTTTACTAATACTTAAAGAAATGTAGGGAAAATCTAATCCTCTAGGAACATTTTATCCTTCTGCATCTGCCATTTGGTCAATTTAATTAAAAAAAAAAAAATATTGGTCTATATGTGAATATATTTGCATCATCTTCTCAACTTACCTTGCTTTCCTTTATTTCTTCCATCCCCTCCTCTATTTTCTTTCTTTCTAATAATGCAAGCCTCTGCTTTGTGTTCTACATAGTGATCTGAAAACAAGGCATGGCCTGGAATTCCTTTTAATGATACCGCTATAGTATAGTCAAATGCCTGTGAGATAACTGCTTCCAATCGGCTCAGCAAGAATTTGTGCAGGGAGTCTTTTATGGGAGGGGCACAGCTTACCATAGTGACTTAAATCTAGAGCTGTCTTCACCTTCTGTCAGCTTTGATTAATTGATGTTTGATCAAGGAATCCTGGGTTTGAAAATCCTATTTGGAGAGGTCCTAGTTGTACTTGGCTCCATGTGAGCCATAAACTATGCCACTAATTCAGTCACAACACAAGATTCTTTTTAACTGCTTGCAAGCAGGAGAGTAATGACAACATTTAAAAATACAGATAGTTCATTTCAACCCTTTCCATTTCAAGTTATGAATGAAATTTGACCAATTATGGGATGGCTGAGTGTTTGGAAGACTTAAGCAGCCACATGTTCTCATTTCAGTTTTGTTTTTGTGCTGTGGAATCAGTCAGTCCTCCCTGTCGCTCTTGTTAATAAAGGGTTACATGGGAGGCTGGCAGTGCTTCCTGTATCTAACATCACAGCATCCACATCCTCGGCTTCAGGCCTACAAACTCATTGCTAATGGTACGTTTGCAGTAATGGGACAAGAGACTTAAGGGTGTAACAAACAAAATATGGTAGAAATCTTTATAGTTAGCATTAATGTTTTGTACAAAACACCACATATACACTGTCAACTGACTTGTCTCCTGAGCTGTACATGTGATGTGAGTCTTCAAGATGGAAGTAGGGGAGGGTATGAGATTAGACTAGTTTTTAACACAGACTGAATTTTGAACTCTACCTTCACTGTCCCAAATCATAATTTTATCTTCACTTAAAAAAAGTGTGCGGTTTTTTTTGTTGTTGCAATAACAGAAATACTATGTAATGCTGGTAAATCCATTCAGTTGGAGTCTGACAAGATATTCAGTGAGAGGAACATCATAGTGGACATCTTGGGCTTCTGTGAGTTTACTTTTATAGTTAGAAACTTCTCAATTAAATCTTTATAATACTGATCATTATCAAGTGTTATGTTCAGCATAGTAGGAATCATGATCTTAAAAGATGAGTTGATTAAATCTTCTCTACTAGTGCCATTGAAACTTATTTCTGTGATACGTACAAATAGCCACTTTAAAATTACTGTTTTCATCTTGCTCTTGTCGCTTGTCCTTCATGACTGTATTTTTCCACACAGAGTTAGTGTGTTAATATGGATAGGAAAGGAAAATCCCTAAAACCCAACTAATGCAACACTGAAGTTCTGACTTTGAGTTGCTCAAGAATCAGGACATTCACCAGTAGTGCTCCCAGAGCAACCTTACCTTTTTTTTTTTTTTTTTAAATTGAGTGTATGTTGAATAGTATACCATGCTGCAGTTTTTTTAAGCTTGTAATGAAAAGCTCCACTGTAATGCATATGATGATTGTAGTGGGGCAGAGTTAAGCTGCTTTGGAAACACTTTATTTCCTGACTCTTGTGCAATATAAAACTTCTAATACAAAAGCCCATTTTACGTAACCTAATTCTTTATTAAATAAAAAATACCGGCAGGTTAAGAAATGCAATTCAACCAACTGGAAGAAGTTCTGTAGGAGACAAAATAGCAGCTGAAGTCAGGAGCACCAGATAAGGTTGACCTTGTGATTTTTATGAGATTTGAGGCAGGGGAATGGAACTGGATTGATCCATATGCTATGTGTTACTAGAGGTAGTTATCCCTCAGTTGCACCACACCCCCAGCATTCTGTAATTATCTCACGCAGGGAATCTCCAAAAGCACAGAGCCCAAAGCAGTCACTGTGGTGTTTGCGTCAAAGATGGTTAAACTTCACCAAGTGGAGATCGTCAGTCAGTTTGATCAGAACAGTTTCAGTGGAGTGAGGAGAATAAAATCCAGTTTGCAATGGGTTAAAGAAAAAATTAGAAGATAAGTAGTGAACAGCTTCATCCAGGAATTAAATCAAAGATGGAGGAGGAGGAGAAGCAGGATTTTGAAGGAGGGATTAAAGAACACTTTTTTGGATAGGTGCAAAAAGGGTGCATATGGAAATAGAGTGGACTGAGAGGCAGAGGATAAAGGACAAGAAAGGGAGGGACTGGGTCTGAAGAGACACACAGGAGGGGGGAGGGTAAGAGGAGTAGAGCTGGTCAAATAGTGGGAAAGCACTTTTATGAAAACATATAATGCCTCCCACCCCCAAATTCAAAACCTGGAAACTTAATTTCAAAATTTACTTACTTTCTTGTGTGCTCTCTTCTCTCTGTCATCTTCCCTAAACCATTGGATAGTGGTTTGAGAGGAAGGAAAGATGTTCCTGTCATATAGCAACCTATGTGGATTTCCGCATACCCTTTCTTAGAAAGATTAAAGGCAAAGGATTGGCATAGTATTAAACAGGGCTAGCAATAAGTGAGAGAATTGCAGATTGCTGGGGATATGTTGGGATTGAAGGATAGTTACTTCTAGTGAGAGAGAAGATTAAGAGATTGTGGGTGTGGGTACTTTTTTAAGAATGATCACACTGTGGCTTGGTCATCACTGCTAAAAAAGGTAGGTATGGTTTTTACCTTGAGGTAAGTAATGCATGTGACCTTTCATGAGCCAAAACACAGCTAACACCAGATGCTTTAGTTTTACCATGAGGTAAACTCACTGAGCTTAAACCTTGGAGGGGAATAGGGCTGTTTAGCTCCCAGTAAAATTAAAACTGATTGGTCTTCATTGTGTCTTTACTCAGGATAGCTCTTGGTGGTTAGTTACCATGAGGTAAACTACTCCTTTTTTTTAGTAGTAAATATAGGGCCCTAGATAGCAAACCTTTGCATAAATACACATTGCCAGCTCCCCATCAAGCCTTTCCTTATACTCTGACATATTTATAATGTTCTTGTAAGGAAACCTAGTATCAAGTTCTCCTGGGTGTTTAATTTGAGGCTTACTCAGAACTTTCTTCATTTATAAGGTCAGGTAATTCCTTGTTTTAAAATGAGGGCATTTTAAAAAAAACAAAACATAACAAAACGTGCAACCTAAATTCTGTAGCCTAAGGTATTCTAGTAGCAGATGGGTTGATGGATGACTAACTGGATTTCCCCTCTGTTCTTTACAGCGCTTTATAAATGCTGAATTTTTGCAAGGTAGAAATTGTTTTAACACTTTTGAATTTTTTCATGTATTTTTGAATTCTTAAAATTGTGTTTTATTCCTCCTAATCTAGACCACAGTACAGAAGCATGCATTGGTGTCAGATGCAATCTTTTCAACAGTGTGCACTTAATACTCAAAAAGGATATTAAAAGCTCATATGGGAAGCTGCAGAAAAAGTTTTAATGTAAATATTATTGCCCAGTTATTCTGTTGTTAGTCCTTTATGAATCTTGGTCAGTTCAATCTTTCATCCAAATGCCTGTTTGGCCTGCAGGTGCTTTCTAGTTTTCATTCAGCCTAACAAAGCCCCATCTCAGAACACAAAACATGTCTGCTGGTTCTGCTTAACAAATTTCAACTGAGTATCCATCAGCTGAGAGGAATAGACAGGGAAACAGCAAAATGGTCATTCCTTTCTCTCCTCACTTATGGGGACACTCTGCTGCTTGTGTGTCTGGATGTGTTCTTGTAGAACTCCTTTTCACAGAAAGCTGTTGTGTCTCTGGAATTAGTCTCCCCCACCCACCCAAATGTCTTTGAAAAAGTTAATCTAACCTAGTTGCAATATGAGTGGTTCTTTTCATTTCCATATTCGCTGTTTCTCTGGAGTTGGAATTACAGGTCCAGAAATCTCTTCCCTTGGAGAAAACACTTCTGGTGCATATTGGTTTCTCTAAGTACTTGTGACTCCACTGATAACTTTTGCTAATGTTATTCAGTGTTGTCCCCTTTTCCTTCTAAAAATATTATATTGTACGATTTTGGGTCTTTTGTATAAAATAATTGTGAATTTTAGACTTCTTTCAGAGCTTGTTGAAAATCTTCCTTTTTATGTTCTTTTCTTTACTTACTGTTCTGTCTTTTATCAATATGTTACTTTTGTTATCGTAATTTGACTCCCCTACCCCATTCTCCATTGCTAGTAATTTTATCTGTTTGTAGAAGAGTGTCTGATTCTCGTTGTTGTTAGTGTTGATGCTTTTTTGCAGAGTGCAGAAATGGGCACCAGTTTAGAAGTGCCTTCTCTTTCTTGCACTTCTCTTAAGGTAACTAAATTTCCCTTGGATCAGGGAAAGACTAGTTTCTCTTCACCAATGTAATTTGATGCCATTATGTGATACTGAGGCAATATTTCTGAGCGTCATTTGCTTCAGTTTGGATACTTCAAGGTTCTGTTCCAAAAATGTTATTACAGTTGTAAATTATATCTACTGTATGGTGGAGAAAATGCATGGAATCTTTAGCTTTTTCCTTTCGTGCTTGTGTGGAGAGGGTAATAGGCAGGGTTTGCTTCCTACGTTTTGCTAGTAGTTGATGCATAGCTTAAATGTATTTAGAGTTGGTTTCTTGTGGCCTGCATTTCCTCCAGTCTAGGTGGTCTTACAGGGTTTTTTCAAGAAAAAACTGCTGTACGTATTCATTTCTTACAACTACCCTTCTATAGGAAGGAAAGTAATAATAATTCACCTATGCATATGTCCACTGTCTTTGATGTCTTGATGAGGAAAGAAAACAGTTGTTCTGGAAGATTCTTTTCTAAAATTCATGGTTGTTTCCCCTGCCAGGTAGATTCTAAATACGTTAAATATGGTATTGGAGTTTATGCATGCTAAAAGAAGATTTTGCTCATTCTTAAAGCTTATGAGTTCCAAAATTTGTCTGTATGTTGGAATGGAAATAGTATGCACTACTGACAGAATATACTATTGTATTAAGTATTTGAAGAATAGGCTATTTTCCAGGACTTGTAATGTAGTCCAGGAAGTGCTTTAGTTGGTTTGTGGTGGGTCACTCCTCTTTAGTAGGCTGTTCCAAACTCCCAACCTTGCCTTGAGATGGAGATCCCTCCTATTACCTTTGGGGAGGCAGAAATTCATTTAGGAATTGCTCTAGTGCATAGATATATTCAAATATATTTATCAGTCTGGACAGAGCGATGAGGTTATAGTGTAATGAGAGTCTAGTGAAATGAATCCAAGATGCCTAGCAAAGGAGCTTTAACTCCATTAGTAAATGAACGGTCCCAGTCTACCCACAGCCTCAACCATGTAGCCCCAGATTAGGACATCTCCATTCCTTTTGGGCTCTAGCCAGCTCTTTCGTGCATGGTAAAGCTGCTTGTCATATGCTGAAACTACTGCCTGGGCCTACGTCCCAGTCCTTAGATCAGACTCTGGGACTACAATGTCCATGCAGTAGCAGCACATGTCCCTCTGCCTGAAGCTCCGCTGTGCAATTTCTTCTTGAGTGGCATTCCCACCTGCCAGTGTTAGGAGGACTGGCAGCGAGGAGTCAGGGCTGGGAATTCTGGCCAGCTCTCTAGCCAGTTAAGGCTTTTGAGGGGACCAAAAGGTCAACTTCTCTTCTCTGCTTGTCCCCTAAATAATCAGTGATCAGGGTGCAGGACTGGCCCTTTCACAGCACAGAACTTTGCTTACGTGTTAGGGGAGGAGGGTGGTTCCATAAGGAGACTAGTTTTTTCTAGTTGCTACAGCAGAAGGTGGGCAGATCAAAGATAAAGGGAACGAAAAGTAAACTTCTCTTTTCTGCCCACATGAAACAGTATTAAGGTGGTAATACTGATTCTTTTCATCAGCAGATCTCAAAGGAGCTCTGTATCATTAGCCCCACTTTACAGATGAGGAAACTGAGGCACGGAAAGGGGAAGTTCTTTGCCTAAGGTCACCCAGAAGACCAGTGGTAGAACCAGAAGTAAAATCCAGGTCTCTTGAGACTCAGTCCAGTGCGCTCTGTTAATTGGACCTATCGAGTATCTGTGTGATAGTTTTTAAATTTGGTTAAGCCAACAGATCTGTGAGAATAAAACAGTTTTTCCCCCTTCATTTAGTAATTGACAGAAGGAAGAAAGTAATTGTTGACTGAGAATAAACAGATTTTAAGCATTCCTAGGCTGGGAAACCTGCTTAGCTTTCTAAAATCTGTCTCCTTGGTGCTCTGCTAAAAGCTTAATTGGCTGACATTTTGCATGTGAGAGATTTACTCTACTGGCCCAAATTCAGTTATTTTGTGTGAATGTTCCGTGGGGTTTATAAAATACCTCTTGAGACCACGCATATGTGTTTAAGCTCTGGACCATTTCTTCTGAGAGTAATAAATAGTATTAGCTGTTGTGGTTTTGGCATAGAGGAAGATTTAATGAGGAATTCATTTTATACTTTTAGTTAACCTCATGAGGGATTTTGTTGGTTAAAAACGAAATATCTGCTTTTTCTGTAACCAGGGAGCTTTGTCTTCCTATGGTTCTGAAAGAGGACATATGCTTTAATATTATATGTTTGAGATCATGAAGGCAACTTTTCTTAAAAGCTAACAATTGCATACGAGTTCAGATTCTATGGTGATAGGTCTTGCATGAGTAGTCAGATTTAATTAAAAAGTATTATGTTTAATTTTGGTATCTGAGCATTAAACTGCTGCATTAGCACCAGATAAGTAATTACATGTGCTGCTTTTAGTTTTGAAAAAGAGTAATGTAACTACAACATTGTCCCAGCTTGGGTTCATCCTTGACACTGAATAACATTTTCTAAAGCGTCTAAATCCCATATTCAAAAGTCATTTTGGTGCCAAAGTCCATCAAATTTCAGTTAAACTAAAGGCCAGATTTTTCAACCTATTAGTGGGTTTTGGAAATCCATCTAGATGCCTGTGTGCCTAACACGCATTGAAACCACCTAAATACAGATCTGGTTGTTAGACTTTTAAATGCTTAAATCACTTTTGAAAATAGAACTTACTTTCAAAATATCCATGTAATTTAGGAGATTTTTAGCCAATGTCTATTCAGCATAATTATCTTGATTAATAAGTAGGAGCAAGTGGCAATTTGAAATGCAGCTATTTTAAAGTTCATGATTTTACTATACCTCTCTGCTTTAACCAAATGAAATATTTTGCAGATGGATATTGCAAGTAAGAAAAATACTGCTGATTCCAAGTGCCACTGATCTGTAGTTTTGGGCCAATAAACTGAGATGATGGAGTAGATTAGTTTTGGGGAGGAAGAACAATAATCTCAGCTAGTGTAACTTTTTTTTCTTGAGCTTTTTGGTCACTTGCAGAAACACATTCTTTGATTTGTCAATGTTTAATAGAAAAGAAGATCAGAACTGAAGTATCAATGGAACGCAGATCATTTCCTTTCTGTTGTGGTTCTCCAAAGTACACTTCCTTGTTCTGTTTTTAGCATATTGCAATTAGCATTTTCATTCAAGCTTTAGTATTCCTTGGACCTTTGCCTAAGAAAGGACTGTGCATTTTTAACCCAGCTGTTGCAGAAAGATCCACATCATACTAACCGTGAAATTTTCAGGTCAGCTTTGGAATTTCAAGATTCATGATCTGTAACTTGTAATGCGCTGGCCAGTTTGGATTTTTTCATTTGATGTCAGTTTCCTTTCCTCAAGCTCCTTCTGCAAATTGCCATATGCTATCAGATGAGAATCAGCTTTTTATACTAGGTTTTCCTTTTTATACCACCACATGACTTTATGTAACATGTGAACAGGTATCAATTTTTTTTTTAAGGTGGACTCTCTTGTTGCTAATAAGTAGGATATATTTCCATGAAAATTTGGGCCTCTCAGTGACTTCATATGCGATTTACGTTGTTAGGACTTGTAGATTCAAAATCCTTAATCAAAACTGATGTGTTTTTATTTTCTCTGAGTAATGTAGACTTAAACCCAAAACTCAAATTATTAAAAGAATGCTCAAACCAAACAGTGTTTTCCGGTATTCACTGTAGTACTCAATATGTTAGGCTCACCTTTTGTTGCTAGCAGATGGAGGAAGAACAAAATTATGAGATTCAAGGATGCATTCTAGTGTGTGGTAGTGGTTTTGTTCTTAAATTGCTTACTTCTGCAGCTTTTTCCCTGACTCTCAAGATGGGAATATATTTGGAAGTTATTTTAGTTCTATATGATCTGTTTTGGATGAATGAGTATCAAATTTTGTAATTACTACGTTTCCTATCTGCAGTAGTGCATGCATTTGTGGCTCTGAATTGAGCAGTGGAGTGACTTTTTTTTTTTTTTTTTAAAGGTTCCTAGAGTTTTTACTATTTTAACATTCAAATTGGATGAATTGGTAACTGGACGTGCCCTGGCATTATATCTATCACTTGTCACCAAACTTTTCTTTTATACCAGTTATATTCACAAACTTGCTGTATCTTTTTCTGTACTGCTTTGTCTTTTGCCCTGTTGCTGGAATCTTTATAATGTTTCAGAGATTTTAAAAAAATATCATTTTCTCCGATTTAGCTGCCTTGCAGAATATAGCTGCTTATTAAATGTTTTCCTTTACCAGTTTTAGTTTGTCATTTATTTTTGTTGTAATAAGGTTTATCTACATTGTTCCTCTTTGTAGCTTCTCTCTCTTAAAGGCAACTAAGGTTAAAGTGGTCTGTGACGTTTTGGGGCTGTTTCTTTATCTATTTGCATAAGCATTATAGAAACAAATATGCAAATGTTAATATCCCATTTATGATATCAGTGCAAAGTAAACTTACTAACCTGGTATGCGCTCCTTTTTAAAAACAAACAAATCAACAAACTTCAGAATCAAACAAGTGTTAGTTTAGAAATAATCCAATATTCCTTAACCCTAAATATTCAAATGTCTGATATGAATTTAGGTTTCTGTACAAATTTATGAACTTTCAAAAATCAGTTTTACAAAAATGTGGTTTTCTGTATAATCTCTGACATAAGGGTTTATCTGTGCTAAAAGTTCTTAGCAAGATGGATCAGGAACGCGAAATAGTATGTAGTTGGGCAAAGTGCCTTTCTCTTGTTTTACCAGGTTCAGAAGCCTGTTCCATCCATACAATGGCAACTTTCTTGGTAGAGAGAGGGGAAGTTGCAGAATTCTGCTACTCAGAGTAACGCTCTGGTTACCTTTATATGCTTTCTTTAAACACTATACTTCTGACACTTTCGTGTTTCACCAATGCTTCCTATGGTGGTAGTGCAATGCAAGTATTGTATAAAGCCTTGAACTGCTAGACAGCCATCAATCCTACATCCGTGAACTACTGGGAATGCAGAAATTATTTGTTTTTAACCTGTTTGATGTGGGGGGTTGCATCTTAGTACAATTTATGGTGGCCCATTCTTTGAACCTTGATTAAAGTTTATTCAGGGGTCTAAATCCGATTTAAAAATTAATGGTTTATGCAGCATACTAGTAGTATATGGTCAAAGATTCAAATTCTATTCCAAGTCTAGAAAAAACCCTGGGGGGGAGGGGAGGGAGTTTCGCCTTCCTCTGCAGGTACAGGTCACTTGCAGGTTTAAACAGGTGTAAATGGTGGATTCTCTGTAACTTGAAGTCTTGAAACCATGAGCTGAGGACTTCAGTAAGTCACCCATAGCTTAGGGGTCTATTACAGGTGTAGATGAGTGAGGTTCTATGGCTGCAATGTGCAAGAGGTCAGACTACATGATCATGACTGTCCCTTCTGACCTTAAAGTCTGAGTCTATGATGTTAATGTCTCCTGAATTAGTTTAATGCATTGGCTCTGCAGGAATGTTTGCTAAGGAAGAAATCAGCTGAGGAAAGTGAAGTCTATGTAAGTAGGAGAGAGGGCAAAAGAAGACTCTGTCCTTGTTCATGATAGACTTTGATGCCTGTCAGTTGTAGAGGCAAGAAGCAAATATGTTAGTCAAAAATAGATCAGCTGAAATGCAGCAAAACAATCGACAGATATGTCTGTCTGTCTTAGCAAGATGGCCAGCACAAGCACTAGGCATGAATGGCAATTATAATTAGTCATCCAGTTCTCACCAGGTGCTTGTCTGCTTGTGGCCTAGCACAGCATGCTACTCTGCCATACCTTCGGTGGCTTTTCAGCCTCAACACAGTCCAACTAGTATAGTCAGCCAATCTTTGCTAGTAGATGATGCAAATAGCGGCAACATGCAGAAAAAAGTAAGTCTGAATTTTGTATGTCAGAGTAGCCTAGAGCCTCGCCCCACCCCGCAAATGATCAAAATCTGACTCTGTGGGGCACCCTTTTTTCTCTTATACTTTTCATCTCAAAGGGTACTGAAGTTCTTAATAGGGTCCCTTAATGTGCCATTGGAATGGAACTGACAGATGTTTACATTAGAGTTCAGCACCACTGCACAACAGTTTAGCTCAGAAAATTCAGACTATCTGAGGCTGTATCTGTATTAAAGAATTGAACCATTGTCACTTGAAACTATGGAGATAAATTGAGGTAGGCAAAATGTAACTATCAACATTTTAAAAAATCCAGCCAGAAAATGGGATAATTCACCCCTACTTTTTAAAAATACCATTGGATTTTTAATCACAAGAGAACTTTAAAGACTGTGCTATCTTTCATACAAAATGTAAAAATGGCAGTGACCCCAAGAAGGCATGTTGAGATGTTGATTCAATTCTGACTTGCAGGGAAGAATGCCACCTATGGAAACCATTGCATGCTCCTGCAGCATCTGCAGTCTGGTTTTTTCCATTCCAGAACTGATCGGGCCTGACCCTGCTCATGAGCTGTGACAAGATCACAGCGCAAGAGGGTGGATATAGATGCAAGCAATATGTAACTGACCCATCAGAATTAGATCACATCTCTTAATATGGGTAGTATGGTCTATAGACATTACTGGAAGGAGCGTGTGCACGTGTGTGGGGTAATAGAATATGATCTCTTTTCCTTTTCTTAAAAATGATTCCCAATATTTTATATCAGGGATTGAATACTCTCTAGAATTCTGAAGGATACCTTTAAAGAAAACAACCAACTCTATAAACACACTATCCTATTCTTTCATATTCTGTGCGATTTTTCAATAAGGGTATCACCTGAAGATGGGAAAGAGACAGACAGACAGACAGACAGGCCATGTCACTGTGCTGTGCTGTAGTGAACATAAACTATAGTGAGCCATTTCTCATGGCCTCTCCTTGTCATGAATTGGCCAGACTGCACAAATTACTGAATGGAAAAATGTGAGACTTGTATAGCTACTCCCAAAAGTATTGGTGGTTTTGCAACTTGCATCAGGTTTCTTTTATATCCAGAAATAATATCCTGCATTAACACAGCTAAGGAAATGCTTCTCTTAGGGAAGAGAGTGGATTTGGATCTTGACCGCTTGGGTGAAGCCATTTTTCATACTCTCCTTCAGCACATTTGAGCTTTCTGTTGAAGGCTTAGTTTATTATTGTTCCTATTTTTGCTTGAGATTGCTGCTTCTGAGAACTATGTTGATTCACTAGATGACAGAGCATAACTTTACTTTATTTTAGTGTCCAAACATTTTTCCTGGCTCTAGCTTGAAAGCTCTTAAATTTTCATTTTGATGGTGAAATATACATTTAGAAGCCCAGCTGTAGGCTCCTATTTCTTTTGATAAATGTTGACCAAGGTGGTCTAGGTTTTCTATTCAGGAAAGTATTGCAGGGATTAATTTGTTTTCAGGACTCTTCTAAGGATGCTTCTAAATAAAGAAATCAAGATATGATGCAAAATGGGTTGACACATCTTCATGGTGACTCATTCCCACTCTTCTGACAGGCTAATGGTAAAGCCTGTGGATTATAACGTTTTGGAACCAAAACACATAAGGTAAAATTTTAGATTTCCTCCTCCTAACCCCTCCCCCCCACACTTTTCTGTTACCAGATTACGACAGGAAAAGATGATGATGGCAATAGATGTCTACACATTTATAAGGATCTGTGATACAGTGCATAGGGGCGTGTCCCCTGGGTGGTGAATGAGGGTAGTCCATCTTGGAGAAACCCAGAAGGGTTGCAGTGAATATTATGGAATAATATGCCATGAAACAAAAATATCTAGGAGAAGGAAAACTCTGATTTTAAATCAGAACACACAGAGCTCTCTTAGCCTCTTCAGTCAAGTCTCTCTAGCAGAAAACATTTATTTCAAATTTTGGTGGTCCAAGCTTGTTAGCATTAGAAGGCAAGTTGACTAGGGTAGACCTGCTGATTCCTGTTCTTAGCAGGCCAGCAGGCTATGTCATGGTGGGGTAGGGTGGATTGGCCTAACAAGGTATTACATCCAAAATTCACTTGTTACAGAAACAGTACATGAAACCAAACTGATTTTTACAGATTTCGACCCAGGCCTAACAAATGGTTTGGTCACAGATTTCGGTTCATGGCTAAACATATTACACAGTTTGCAGGCTGAAATGTTAAAAACTAGACTCAGCTGATAGTGGAGTAGTTGAGGAGGTTACAAGTTTCCCTTGCTGCCATGCTGAACATACACTCACTGGATACCGGAGAGTTGACATTGGGAATTACACTTCCCTTTACTCAGGACATTCATGTGGATAGGCAAAGCTGAGATATGGGGCTGTTATAGCAGCAGACAAGAGAACAGGTACTTCAGTGAACAACTGGAAACTGGTATCTGAACGGATTGTCATAGCAAGGTTCATTATTGCCTACAATTAACTATGCAAAGCTAAGATCTGCTGTTATGCATCAATAGAAACAACAAAAGGGAAGAGAAGGACTGATTTTTTTTATCAACAGTTGAATGGCCTTGTAGATGAGATTCCTGATCATGATATGTTTCTGATGATGGGAGATATAAATGCAAAGGTTTGGTAATGAACATTGTAAGCAAATGAACAGTGTTGGACCAAACAGTGAGGAAAGGTTGAGAACTTGCTGTGAGATAAACAATCTGATTATTGGTAGTACTTGGTTTCCTCACAAAGACATGCACAAGGTTAAATGGAACTCACCAGATGGTCAAACCAAAAACTAGACTGACCACATTATCATCAGTAAAAGATAGACCATTATTGTTGAATGTTAGTCTATAGAAGTGCTGAGTGTGGCTGTGATCATGAACTGCTAATGGGAAAGATTAAGTTAAAGTCTTAGTAAAAGATGGGTGAAACCAATCAAATGTGGTCTTGATTAGTTTAAGGGTAGCTCTCTGAGGGAGGCATACAAGGTGATACTTGGTGGGGCGGGGAGGGGAGAGCGGGTACATATTTTAGGTCATTAATTTGTGGCAATGAAGAAATCATATTACAGACCAAATGGGGAAATATTCAGGGAGGTAATACAAAATGCAGCAGAAGAAGTTATTGGAAGGCATAAGCAATCAAGGAAAAGCTGGACAAGCAACAAAAGAACATTACAAGAAAAGTGTAAACAAGGAGGAGGAGAAGCATTACACAAAGCTGTGAAGAAATCATCAATATTGAACTAGCAAACATTTTGGAGAAAAAAGGCTCAACTAGAGAAGATGGCAAGAAAACAAGATATGAACACAATATACAAAAAAGGTTATGTTCTGTAGAAACACATTTGGACCAACAGTGCAAGCAGTAAAAAAGGCTACCGCTGAACTGACGACAAATGCTGAAGAGGTGCTAGAAGTATGGAAGGGGCCTTTCGACAAAGTGCAGAACCCTGCTTTTTATCCAGATGCAAGTATTCTAGACATGCTAGATAAACAGGGCAGCTTCCACTCTAGAATAGGCATCAGCACTGAACCACCATAAGAAGAAGAAATAGAAAGAGCAGTGAATTGATTTAAAAAAATGGAAAAGCTGCAGGAATAGACAATATGAGAGCTGAGCTGCTAAAAGCTGGTGAGATAAGGGTTATCAAAGCATTAGCAAAAATATACCAGAAGGTATGGGCGCAAGAGGGAGGTACCATATGACTGGCTAAAGGCAATAGTGATACCAGTCTTGAAGAAAGGAAATCCTGCTGAACTGAATAATAATGGAGGTATAAGCTTATTGTAAATACCGAGAAAAAGTATGATGAAAGTAAGTGTCAACAGATTAAGGCCAGTTTTAGAGGAAGTAGTAGATGAGGGACAGTGCAATTTCAGACCAGGCCAAAATTGCATTGATCAGATACTCACGCTGCTACAGTGATGGCGGCAGGGGAGAAAGGGAAGATGAGAAGAATGAGAATTAAAGATATCTGCTATTTTCACTGACTTCACAAAGGCATTTGATTCGGTTTGGAGGAAAGCCATTTTGGAAAGTAGCAAAATAGTTGCAATTATAAATGCTAAGTACAAAGACTCCTGCAGTGCTGTAAGAAATGGTGGAACATTAAGCAACTGGTTCAAGTCAATGTTTGGTGTAAGACAAGGGGGCATGGAATCACAGTTCCTTTTCATCATATTCTTAAATTGGACATTAAGAATGTTAGCCTCGTTGGATGTTAGCATGACATTGTATGATCTAAAGTTAAGCTTATGCAGATGACATCGTACAACTGGCAAACACATTTGAATTGATGATACTCTTTGCTACTTTGGAAAATGGATGTAGTTGACTTAGATTTATAATAAATGCCAAGAGGATGAAGTGGTTGCATCTTGGAAAAGGGACAATAGATAGTGATGAAATGCAACAGCAGTGAAGTTGCAGAACAAGTAGAATCTTATGCATACTAAGGAAGCTTGATCATTGGCAATGATTTCATCCAATTTGAGGTCAAAAGAAGATGTGCCTTAGCTACAAGTGCTGCACAGAAATTGACAAAATAACAGACTGATAAAAACATTTACCTTTGGTACCAAAGAGAAAATGTATCAAACTAGAGCACTAACAGTATTACTTAGTGGTCTGGAAGTAGCTGTATTAAATGAAACTGACATAAAAAAGCTGGAGGCAGTAGAAATAGAGTTCTTTGAAAGATGGTGGGTGCAAAGTGGAATGATTTTAAAACAAATTAGGAAGTTAGAGTAGTATGTGAAATCAGGCTATAGGGTTGGCTACCGTTGAAAAGGTTATGATGTTGGGAACACTGCAGCAGACGGATGATAGGATGCCAAAGAAAATAATGCAAACATAATCAATGTCAGTCTAACCTAGAGACTGGCCACTGGGTAGACGGTGAGACACTATATGCAGGAACATGACTAGACAAGGTTTAATGGAGGAACAAGCCATAGACAGGGACAAACAGTGATTCTGCGATGCTTCTCATGTCTGCAAAGATGCTCCGTGATGAAAAGAAGGGTCACAACTGGAGAACCTTTTCTAAAGGCCCAATGGAGAATTTCAGCTGGAAATAGAGTGGGAGAGGAAGACAATCCTGATTTCCTTCTGCCCTTCTGTTTGCTGAGCATTAGACTAGAATGTATCTGTACTAAACATATACAAGCTTGTTTTGCCCCTAGCTTCTGTAGAACAGGGTTTACCCCAGTCTAGAAATGTGACGTTGAGGAAATTTCAGAAACTTAATTCCTCACTTCAGAATTTTCTAAGTTTTATTTGATGCTATCCTGAACACACATTTACGTAGCTTTTTTTTTTTTAATGCCAGCAAGAGATGCAAGGTCTAAATATTTCAAATTGATTGGAGCAATGACTAGCTGAAGACTATACTTTTTCACTAATTTTTAGCAAATGGTCTGAACCGTTTCTGCCTGCCCCTCGTGTGTATGTGCGCACGCGCGGACATGTAGTCATATAATACTACGAATTTCTGTAACACCTTTTATCAATGGATCTTGAAGTGTTTTGCAAACATGAGTGTTTTGCAAAAAATTCTTACAAAATTCTAGTCAGGCATGGAGTACTATGATCTTATTTTATAGATAATGAATCAGGCACAAAGTTTCTTGCCCCAAGTCATACAGCCTGTTGAAGAGCTGAGGAGTACACTTCAGGCCTCCTGATTCTCAGGTCCTGAGCTTTCACCACAAGGTCCTCTTTCCAGCAATACGTTTAGCCTTCTCAAACATATTCCTCATCCAGTAATGTCATTTTAGCCACACAGTCATGTTGTGGAAAGTTCTATGAGGGAGAAAAAAATCACTTGATCTTTTTCTTTGTGATATATGTAAAGTTAGGTGGGTAGTTATGTAAAACACAGAATGGCTTTTTGCATAATTGGCAGGTAACATTACAAATAACAAATCCGGCATTGAAGAAAAGAAAATTTGCTATCCTCACCCTTTTTTTGCGATACATATATATCAAGGGAATGAGGTGAAGAATGGTTTGGTTTTGCCTGAATAAATTAAAGCATTTTACAGTGTGCTAACTATTGACACTGGTACTCATTATGGTTAGCAAATGTGTTTTGTGTCTGTGTTCTTTTCTCTCTATCCGTGCCCTCGCCCACCTCCCCTCCAAAGATTCCTGAAATACACTGTGAATAATGTCTTGTCTTGCACTTTGGTGACTCAGCACTGAACAAAAAAGTATTATGAGCAGGCCTACCCACAGATGTCATGGGAAGCAATAAAAAATTGCACGGCTTCACTTTTTGTAATATTCCCACAGAACTTTAAAAAAAAAAAATTATTAAAAGTTCTAAAGAGAGTGACACCCTCTTTCTAAAATTTGATGTCAAAACAGAAACGAAACATACAATTCAAACAAAAACAAATTCTATTTATATAACAATGACCTGTCTAAATTGTGCATAGTGTGTGGTCCATGGAGTTGAAGAAGCTTCTGTTTAATTTATAATATGCACAAACTCAGCAGAGTGCACTACTTTTAAGGGGAAAAAAAAAAGAGGAAGCCCTGTTGAAGGATTAGAAGCAAACTGACAGTGTGTTTATTACACAGTGTATAACTTACCAAACTGCTTCATTTTTCTTAGCGGTCTAGACTTGTCACTGCCATTTGGCAGATCTGGATAGTGAAAAGTCTGAAAGCAGCTGCTATAGGGTCCCTCTGACCCCTGCTCAATTTTTAAATAAATTTGATATCAGATCTTTGTTACTGAGATAGCAAATAAATATTGTTTTAATTAGGGATTGGTCATATTTGTTTTTTCTCCAAAATGTGAACAGAGTACAGTACAGGATTTCCAGGAGAAAGAGAGTGTGCGTGCACATATGCGTATACAGAGAGAGAGAGAGAACATAACTTTGCCTCAGATGTTTAAAGCACTTTTCTTGTTCAATACCTCTTTTTATTCTACAGATAGGGCTGCAGCAACTAATGGGTAACCAGTTATGTTACATAGATGGAAATGATGGTTAGAAACTTTTCAATTAAGAATCTGAAAAAAGGAGTGTAATGGTGATGAGAATGAGCAAGAGAAATACAACATGTGCTAACTTCTGGGACTTCACTGATTAAGACCAGCACTCCAGGTAGTAGTAAAATTTCTGTTGTATTTTCATAGTTGGACATCACCTGTTAGGGACCCTTAGCAGCTGGTGTGTTTCTTCCCAATCTGGCTACGGAGGCTGCTTTGCTGAATCTTTTTTTTCATTCACAGGAAGCTCTGTTTTGATGCTGGATGGCCACTGCAGAGCACCACAGTCCCAGTCCACCGAAGGCTTATCTAGCAAGGTCTTGAAGGAGTACTCTAGAGGCCTTAGTGTGCTGGAGCAGGAAAGTTGCAAGCTACTGTCTATTTCACTGCTGTTTCACTCCTGAGAGCTCCTTGATTGCCTGCCCTCCTTCATTCAAGTTCTGGGAAACCGCGTCCTCTCCTTTCTGCTTACAGGCACTGTTATTTGGGGTTCACTTTGCCGCAGGCTGGGCACCCTGTCATTTAAAGCTTTTTTTCAGAGCTATGCACTGAGGGCACCAATAGAACGGCCTGAAGGAAACCTGCTGCTTACCTGCCTCAGCACATCAGCTCCCACATTGTCCAGAATGGCCTGTCACAACCGACTCTCCTAGCCAGAAGCGTTACAGTGTAGCTGGAACAGCCAGTCTTGCTTGACTCCTGCATTTCTCTTAGAAATATTGCACGGGGTGCACGTGTGGAAGAGAGTCCATCACAAATGCCCACTTTGGATCAGCGCATTATATCCTAATAGTAGGGTTCTTTTGCTTCATGTATCCATCTGCCCCAAAGAATCCCAGTGCCTTGGTGCCCTTTCCTGTCCGATTTCCCTTCACCCTTGCATAAGAATACTCCCTCCATCACCTTCCCTTCTATTACCAGGGTTGCAATCCCATGCTCTGGATGTCCCTAAACTTCGAACTGCCAGAAGCTGGGACTGGATGACAGGAGAGGATGGATCACTTGAAATTGCTCTGTTCTGAAGCATCTGGCACTGACCACTGTCGGAAGACAGGATATCGGGCTAGATGGACCACTGGGCTGACCCGGTATGGCCCTTCTTATGTTCTCTCTTAGGCATCTGAGACTTAAGGCTTCAGATATGGCAGTGGTTAAGTGTCAGCCATGTTGGCTCTGAAAGCCTCTACGTTATCTCTACGTTTTCTTTCTCCCCTTTCCCTTTAAATTGGTGGTTGAGCTTTACTATTTGATTTTAGAGGGTTCTGATTTACACTTCCATGCCTTCCCACTCTGGGCTTTGCTCTTATACTAAACTCCCTGTATCAGTGGGACTTTGATCAGGTGAATTGTGTAATCACTTAATTAAGAGTTCATATTTTCTGCTGCATATACTGTACCCTCTAGCCTGGAAGAGTGGTGACCTTTCTTTTCCTTGTGGGTAGACTTGAGGCTATATATTCTTTGCCTCCCTTCCTTTTACTAGCAAGGCAGTTAACATCAGAGCGTGCAATGAATCAGTGATTTACTATTCCTTTCTTTTAGCTATTGGTTCCCTGATTTTAATGGAGAGTCCATTTGCAACTTCCAGTACTTAAAGATCTCCTCTGCAAGGTCCTTAGTTCCCCTGGGAACTTCAGACACTTCATCTGGTGGCTTGGAACCTGAGATCATGAGCCTCTTCAGCTGGTAAACATACTGAAGTCTAGGAAAGCTTCTACTTTGAATGTAGTGAAAAACATTGAAAGGCTTGTTCTTTTGGTGTGTAGGCATAGACTTAAATTCATGCAGGTGACATTCAAAATTCTAGTATGTCTTGGCAGCCTTCTTTGAGGCCTGATTTATTCAAACATATTGGCACTATATGCTATTAACCTGTTACTTTTCTTTATCCATCTTGCTCCTTCATTCTCCTGTTTCTGGATTCTTTGAAGGTGAACATCGGCATACATTTAAAAAATTGGGTTTGTGCCCTGTTTACTTCATCATTTGTGAAGAGATTTGTATCTTTTTCTGCCCCCCATTTTTCCCAACACCTTTTTTCTTGGGTGTCATATTTGTTTTTTTTTGTTTTTTTAAATCATCAGAAATATCCGGAATGTCAGGTTGATTCTTCATCATCAGTTTTGCTGCAGGCATGCTTGGGAGGGGCCCAGTGATAGAGATTCAACCTTTCCAGACAGCTGTATCCTTGTCAGGAGTCTGATTAGTCTTGTATACCCCAAATTTCACCTCACTTAAAAACCACTTGTTTACAAAATCAGACATAAAAATACAAAAGTGTCCCAGCACACTATTACTGAAAAATTGCTTACTTCCTCATTTTTACCATACAATTATAAAATCAATTGGAATATAAATACTGTACTTAACATTTCAATATATAGTATATAGAGCAGTATAAAGTCATTGTCTGTATGAAATTTTGATTTGTACTGATTTCACTGGAGCTTTTTATGTAACCTGTTGTAAAACTAGACCGATATCTAAATGGGTTGATGGACTCCCTAGAATACCCCCTCTGCGTATCCCCAGGGGTATGTGCACCCCTTGTTGAGAACCATTGGTCTACACTACAGGTTATGTTGGTATAACATGTCGCTCAGTGCTGTGGATAAGCCAATCCGCCCCCCCCCCCTCCCCCTCCCCCCCCAAGCGATGCAAGTTACACCGACCTAAGCAAGCTCTCCTGATGACATAGCTACCGCCTCTTGGGGAGGTTGGTTTTATTATGCCATTGGCAGAGAGAGTTTTCAGTAGACACACTACACCACCACAGCTGCATTGCTTCTGGTGTAGACTAGCCCTAAAGGTGGTAATGCTCTTGAAGAAATCTGTACAGAAGTTTAGTATATATCTGTATCTATAGCTATATATATAGCTGATCAGTATCTGATCAGCTTCCATTCTGTGTTTCTGAATGTTACATTATGAACATAGTAATATTTAGATTTGGAAGTATGTGGCAGCTGACCAGCAGGGGAAGCTGGATCATTCCTGTTTAGAAGAAAATGACAGAGTTGCTTCTGTAGCCCATCTATATGGGACAGCACTACCCAGTAGTTACATGAAATCCAGTGTTGATTAACTGTATAGTCAAGCTTGACCACGCTTTTTGGTTTGTTATGAAATATACTCAAGAGACCAAATAACCATTGTCAACCAGGCTTATTAAAAGGGTACAGGAAAAAGATTCCATATGATCCCAGTCTCCAAAGAGCAGTCCCATGCAGCAATGTTACATTCATCTTCTACTGAAACTGTGCTCACCAATGTATACATTTCATCTTGTATTTATAGGATTCTATTTCTTTACAGGTCACTAAAATCCAACCAATCAGTTTGTTCCAGTTCCCTAACTTGTTGTTCTTGTTCCTTCTTCATCTTTGTTTTGGATACTAACATTTCAAGTACTGAGCCGTGAAGGCACCTTCCCTAGCTTGTACTAAGACACAGAACGAATATATCTTGATTTTGAACAGTTTCCTATCTGCTTATGCCAAATGCTTAGTTCAGCAAATGCAAGTTGTTGTGGGATATTCTGCGTAAGTGAACGGGATTATGGCATATGCCAGTTTAGGTTACAGTATTTGTGCTTAACGTTATTAGTGCTTAATGCATGCTTATATAATATTAATATACAATAATGTGTTTTCTGTTGGAGAAACCATAATGATAGGTAAGAAATCCTAAAGTTATTTTTTCAATGTGTGACTCATATGACTCAAGTAGCATGATAAGGAATCTTCTACAGAAGTTCTCAAATTCCAGCTCGCCCAGATTGTACTGTGGGCATATCAATTCTCTTAACGTTATAGACATACAAAAGCTGAAATGGTACAATAGTCTAATTTATGGCCAAATTCTACTGTTATACTGATGGAGTTACTTCACTTTTAAGCTGCTGTAACAACAGAAATTTGGTCATAGCATGTTCAGCACAATATGAAACTAGAATGCCTTGAAAGAAATGTGGTAAGACTTGCATTGTTAGCCATCTGATCAGGTATCTCTCTACTGTTGACGCTAGAGAAGTTGACTTTTATCATTCTGGGAAATGTAGGCCTTTTATGAAAGCTACTTTTCCAATCATGCATCATCAAAAACCCGGTTTTAGCACTTGCTGTGGCAATAATAAGCCCAGATCTTGTGACTCATGTCATAATAAGTATAAATTATAGATTCGCTTAGAAGTGATTGAATGCTTCGCTTTCTACCAAAAAAGGAGTATTTGTCTCATATAAAATGCCCAGACTCTTTGACTCCTCAGCCCAACTTCTATAATAGTATTTATGCTACAAATGGTATAGTAGTGTAGCCAATTAACTAGGTATTTTTTGATCAGTTTAATTTTCTAAAACCTCAAATGTGAATGAGACTAGGAAAATCTAGACCTATGAAGTAAGAGGGTGATATATCAGGGATGAACATGCTTGTGAGCTTCCTCAATTTTTGTGAAATGTTAATTCTTTATTGAAGGTAAATTACAAAATGTTTTGAATTAAGATTTTGCAAGAGGCAGGAGTGGGAAGAACATGTGTTGATAAAAATTACAGTAGCATCGTATTTGCCTTACATTGTGATAATCAGTCACTTCATCTGATTGTGAGAAGTCTGAGCTGGTTCCTTGGTGATAGTGTCACCTACAGCATCAGCAGGATCTGAAAGGTCGTTCAAACTAAACGTTTTTTCATTGCCTTGTGAGTTCATTCACAGAAGTAAAATATTTGAAAGAAGTTCTCATTCTTAACCTCCTCCCAAAATGGAATTTTGTTTTGTTTTGCTTTTAGAAAGATTTCAGCCACCTGGGTGGGGTTGGAGTTGGGAGCTTATTTCACATTTGACATGCAGGTCTTCAGTGACTAGTGTCCTAGACATGCTAGTCTTGAATAAATCAGAAGAAACATTTATTTTAAAAAAATTGAGAATGAAAATAGGAATATAAACTCTGCGTGGCCAGCATGTCATTTTTAAATTTTTAATGTGTGGATTACAATTTTATTGATGTTTGGCACTACAAGTGGTTAGTTAAAATTGGTCATTTTAAATATTTTTTCAAAAAAATTCCTTTTAAAAAAAAAATCGCAGAAATGTATAAATTCTCTTGAAATTTTTTGCAGAAAATAATGGCCGTTTTCTCACTTCTTTACCTTTACCTTCAGCACTTCTTCACATCTTCATCATGATTTCCAAACTTCCATTTTTTAATCCATCCTTGTGAGTATGAAAATAGTGTTACTCTTGTGCACTGTTGTTGAGATACAGAAGTGATTTGCCCAAGGCTGTTCCATAAATCAGTAGCAGAATCAAGATTAAAACTCTAGAGTTTCTGCCTTCCTGTCCTGTGTGCAGCCCCAGGCTGCCTTTTATGCAGTAGGAAACAACACTCTGGTCATGCACAGCACATAATCCTGGGTACAGTTGGTGGAAAAATGAGGGAGGGAAATACTTGTATCACCACGATCAATCATTTCTAATTTTGATTATTAATTTTCATTTTCAGTGATTTATAACAACTTGTTTAGTGTATCTGAAGGAATTTGTTGGACACTCTTCCTTCTTGAAGAGTAAATCAGTGGCAAGTTTAAAGACAAGACCAGTCATTTAAAAATTGTGACTTATCCAAATGCGAAAAGGGCTTCCTCCATTTTAAAAATAGGCATACAAAATGGTTTTCACATTCAGACAGTTGCTAACTTAAGCGCTGACAGAAACCTCAGCCTGAAAGGAAAGCTTTTTTTATAGTCACCATATGAGGGAATATAAATAGGGCTTTAGGTTGGAGACCTCTTTCATCCTGTGTCTGGAAATTTACTCTTGTCATAGAATTTGCTAAATTTGTGGCTCAGATTCCTTTGGATTTGAGAGAGCCAATTAACTGAAACATAGTAGTTTACGATGCAGTGATGCAGTTTACATTTTTATATAGATATATATTTTTCCTTTTTGGGGGATTTACCCAACAAGCCCCTAATTTTCAACAAAATTATTGCTATTCACCATTTTAAACTCTGCTCCGGAAAATATTTTACTCCTAGTATTATTTAAATTGGAAGAAGTCCCATCTCCGCGGCCCCCCCTCTACCCTCCCCCCCAGCACTCTACTTGGTTAAAAACTCTTTTCCTAATGTGAAGGATTTATCTCTCTAGTAAGGGATAAAATATAACATTTGTGATGAAAGTACAAGCTTTACAAGCCCTTGTAACCATATTTTGTTTTTAATTAAATTAAAATATCTTTGTGATTGTATTTGCTTTTACACATTAAAGCACAAAACTTACTCAGTAACATCTAAAGGCTTGGATTCATAAAATTACTGGCCTAGCTAGAAAGGAAAGCTAGAGGAAGAAATTACTGTAGCAAAAATGAAAATAATTTTTTTTTTTTTTTTTGGGCGGGGGTGGGTGGGGGGAAGATAGTGTCTAGGCATTACAATAGACTTATGGCATGAACAAGAGTTACTGTGCAGGTAGGATCCTGCAGAAGCCCCAGAATCTAGGGACCCGTGTTTACAAAAACCTGACATTGAATGTAGGCTATACTGCTACACAAGCCTGGTGCGCACTAGAAACATTAGTTAGAATAGAAATGGATATAACTGTGTCCATGTCAACACTGTGAGTGCTACAGCCTCATCATATGCCTCCATAACCCACTAGTGTGTAGACAGAGTGGAGCAATGGAAGGGGGTTTTTTGTTGCTGGAGGAAATTCACCTCCTTGAGCAACAGTAGGTAGGCCAATGGAAGGATTCTAGCTGCATCCACCGGGGGGAAGGTCAGCACAGCTGCACGCTCATGGTGTGGATCTTTCACACATCTGAATAGCTATGTTGACCTAAGTTTTAGGTGTAGACCAGACCTGTGTCAGTTACCAGTGGGTTCCCCCTCCCACACCCCCCCCCACACTTTTAAACTGACATAAACCCTACTGTGGGCGCAGTAATACTGGGATTAAGCTGCTTTATACTCATACATCTTATTCTGCTTTCCAAACCAGAATATGCTATACCAGTCAGTTTCAGTTTATGCTGGTCTAAATATTCACACATTGTGGTATAGTTAAAGCAGCAAAACTTTCTGGCATCTATAAGCCCTTAGATGCAGGTTTGAGATTTAAAATTTAGAAGAGAAAAAAATGAATTTCTGGATTATATATTTAAGAGACAGAAATCATGATGTGTAATAGCTTTTCTTTACCTTCTTTTTTTATCAATTTAAAAAAAAACAAAAACAACAACCTCCAGAATATATGACATAGCAATGAAGAATGGTAAGATCTGAACATTCTTGAAATTTGCAGAAGTTCAGAAAACAATGTGAACTTCAGGCGCTTCTATAAGCTTTGACCTGTAGATAAGAGCATTGGGTGACTACATAAAACCTATTCAGTAGTTTTCAGTGAAACAATGACACCTAATTTTCTAGTTATAGCCTATGTGATGTATTTTCTTCCATTGCAATTGAAGTAAAAGTTGTTGATGAATGACATAAATGAAAGCGGATACAAAGGTTTGTAAAATCTTTCATGTAGGAGATAGGGAGACAAAGTACATGCAGAACAGGTTCTTGGAACATCCTGTGTATTTAACAAGAGCTTTCATTAAAGTTCCTCCCCCTCACCCTCAAACCTCCCTTTAAATGCCAAAGTGACTTAAAATGAGAGTTGCTGCTTCAGTAGTTATACACCGTCAAAGTACAGATACTGTTGCTGGGAAATGAAGACAGACTGAGAAACCACACTATCATGAATCTTTTTGTATTTGTAATTTAAAAACACACAGCAAATTTTATGATTTTTTTTCTTTTTCATGCAATGCTTCACATGTCATAAGTTTAAGGGGGAGATGATTGACCTTATTTCTTTTTTAAAGCCTCTTCTGTGGCAGGCCTGACTCCTGAAGATTATAAACTCATAAACTGTAGCAGCTTCATTAAAATCAATCTGTTTTAAAAGGGAGCTGGGCAGGAGGTAGGAAGCAATGCCTAGTGAGATTCTTAAATTGCTCAGGATGTTGTAAACACAAGTGCCTTCTTTTGATCTTGTGAAGGGTCATTGAGATGCAGTAGTTTGACCCAAGGATGTTAGAGACAACTGGCAGAAATCACACAGTTTCCGTCCAGCTTCCCATTTCATCCACGTTTCCATTTATTTTGCCTGCGGCTGGCATTAAGAAGGTGTAAGGAAGCAGCCCAGACAAGCTTTCCTTTTGGCTCTTATCAGTAGTGAATTAAAAAATTGTTTGTACTCTTGGTCTGTTTCCCCAGATGACATGGTGTCGTCTTGTTGCTTGCTGGCTAACTAACTCTCTTTAAATACAACATGTCATTGCTGAGGAAGGAAGAAAACACATGACTAACAGGAGACGCTAAAAGAGGAGGTGATAGCATTATATTGCCGTTTTGTATGTATGTTAAGGAATGTATTCTAGCTATTTTATCAAGATAGCTAGGTAGGGAAATTTGACATCTCAGAGGTGTGTGTGTAACTAAAATAAAGATAAAACAAATGTATATTGAACAGTTCAGCATTTGAAGGGTTTAAATTATGCTGAAACAGGAAAGAGGGAATTGGCTTCAGCTGTGCTGCTGATTTCTGCTGAAGTTTTGTGAACCTGATAACTTATTCTATTCTTTCACACTGCCCAAAACCTAAACATATTCTTAGTCTCCACAGGCCCTCAGTAAAGAAACCATTCGTCTTAGTAGAGCGGTTCCCAAACTCTGCCACGTTGCGCACCACCAACATAAAATGCCACCACCTGAAGTACCACCACCAATTTTTTAAGACTAAGTATGAAAACCGTCTTTAAAACCTAAGTTTTATTAAAACAAATCGTATCAATAGCATAGCTATGTATATAAAAAGCTGTAGTCTTGCAAAATATTAATAAATGCAGTATAAACTTACCCCCTCCGAGATTTCTGGTATGCCTTTAATGAGAGAGATGTGCTTGTTTGACAGAGCAAACTTGGTGGTATCTTGGTTGGGAGATATCTGGTGAAATCTTGGGAAGTGGGGGCGGCCGCTGCGCTACTTGGGGCAGGGAGTGGCTCCTGGCTAGGACGCTGGGCCTACATGGGAGAGGGGTGGAGGGAAAGGGGCAGAGCTGGGAGGGGGGAGCGGCCACTGCGCTGCTTGGGGGTGGGGCTGGCGCTAGAGCAGCTCCTGGCCAGCAGTTGTGAGTGTGTTGGAGGCTGAGGGGAACAGAACAGCTGGGCCGCATGGGGCACCAGGGGCCGCTGCGCTCTGCCCCTGCATGGCTGAGTGCCACTGGAGGCTCCGTGGCTGGCCCTCCAGCAGCACAGAGAGATTGGTGGAGCCGGGCTCACGTTCTGCCTTCTTAATTAGTCGGTGGACACGTGCTATTGGGAGGTGGCCTGTGTACCACGGGTGGTACGTATACCACAGTTTGGGAACCGCTGTTTTTGTGTTTCCCAAAATCAACATAGTGGTAACTAACATAGGTGGGAGAGGAAAAACTGACTGATCTGAAGAGTTCTTACAGTTTGTTTTCAGGGAAGTGGGGTAGTCAAAGCGAGTAACATTTTGGGAATATGCCTTAATGCAATGTATTCTATGAGTGTAATGGATATTTTCTGTCATACCTTAAGAAATTCTCTCCACTCATTGAGACTACTGCTCTCTTTGCTTTGAAGAGATTTTATGATTTAATGCACAGTACATGGAAAGTGGTCCGATTGCAGGAAAGACTTCTGATATTGTGTCTAATATATATCTGCTAGGCAATATACATTTTCTCCAAGGATACTACCATTGGTCCTTTATTGTATCCTACTGAGTTTGAGGTTCTGGTAATGCAACCAACTCCTCTGATTCAGTAATTAGATCAGGAGTGTCAGAGCCATCCTATGGAGAGGCCCAGTTCCACTTCGAACTTTAACTGTGGTCCTGGGTATACATTTACAATGAACTGCCCCTTGCAGTCCTCAGCAGAGCATCCAGTGATGTCAGTGGGAGGCTTGCATAGAGATCTAGAGTGGGATATGGACTTTATGTAGTATACTTACTTGTTTAGTATCTTATTGTCACATTCAGTGAGAAAATATGCTCCCCTTTTGTAGGTCCATCTCTATTTCCGTTTTTATTTACTTTCCTTCTCCATCCTCTGTTCTGCTTGTTTCCTTCTTCCCCTCCTTTGTGAGTCTCATCTGTTGTTTTCTCTGCAATTCCTTCCCTACAGTGACTCTCATTTCCCTTCTGGAAGCTTCAGTTCCACTCTTTCCCATTTCATGTACAAAAGTAATCAGCAATGAAATTGTTAATGCTCACATTTAACATGTCGTCATTTTGGTTTCATTCCCAAATGAAATTAATGGGGGGAAGGTGTGGCAGAATGGTCCAGTCACTTCTCAGTCAGTTTCAGACTTTTTGGGAAGAGAATTCTGCATAATTTTGCACTCAAGTTTTCAAGGTTATCTTGGCAACTGCAAGGGCTAGAAACTTTTTCTCTTTGAATAATTAAAAAAGAAAATCACTTCAGAATCTCTGTGCCCTGAGGAGAATGTGGGACTAAACAGGATCCATAGTCAGATCAAATGGGCAAAATGTTAGATGGCTCTTTCACTGTGGTGATAGGTGATATTAAAAATGTCACTCCATGAGTCAGTTGGAGAACCTGGATTAAAACTTGGAACTTCCTGGGGTATGTCTACACTGACAGCGGCAAAGTCGCCGCCATCAGATCGACTTATCTGGATCGACCGAGTCGTCAGTGTAGACCTGCTCAATCGATCAGGAAGTCGATGTACTAAAACCAACTCTTCAAGTGACGTAGCGTTGCGTCCCATCAGCGCAGTGAAGACACTGTGCAGAACAGAAGCACAGCAATCGACGGGAGTTACGCAAGCTACTCTGTGTAGCTTGTGTAACTCCCGTTGACTGCTGCCGAATTGCTGGGAAAGTGTAGACCAAGCCCTGATTCCTACCCCATTCTCATTTCTCCAGTCATGCTGTCTCACCATGATAGATTATTTTTGGGTATACATATCAAGGATTGAAAACTCTTTCCTTGTGTTAACAGTATTGGATGGCCTCTCTACTAAGTGGGGCAAACTGCTATGTTTGAGTAGTTTGTTTTGCAAATATATACACCAATCACAGGCCATTCATATAGAATTATGCTATGCAAAAATCACATGTTCCTACTTACACATGTCTGTGTATTAATAACAAATGTGGAAAATACTGTTCACACATTCATGCCTGTTCATCATAGAAATATTTTCACATTTCCTTAGGTGTGTAAATTCTGAAAAATTGATATTCGCTTAATCTGGGTGCCTAGAAGGATGGGAGCAAAGGTTAAGATAATTAACTAAAAAAAATACATATACATGTGCCGTAAAGCCATGTTTTGAAGAAGAAAGTTTGGTTTTGAAAGCTACTAGAAATCTGTCTTGAGCTGCTGGTTTAGATCTTCATCAGAAAACAATGTAGGAAACAAGTATTCAGTGTTTCTCTCTGGCAATTAGCCTCATGAGGTCCATTATTTCTTTTAGTATGGTTCAAATTAGGTCAATGGAATGAGCTTCCTGCATAAAGTCTTAGAAGTCAAAGTTAACATCTCTGTTTATAGATCTCTAATTTGAAAATGAACGTGGAAGGTAATCTAGAACCTTGGTAGGAAGGTGAATATAAAAAGCAATAGAATAGTTGCTTTAAACTTGCATATTAAATAAAACAGTTGTCTGGATTGCTTTGAACTAAAATAATTCTTAGTGGCATTTTAAAGATTTGTGATTCTGATATAATATGAGACCTAGAGGCCTATAAGCTGATTTTCTCTTTTATCATTTTGAAATAAAGTGGCAGCAATCTCAAATTTTACCTAGTTTATATTGTGATGGTTTGAGGAGCAAAAAGAGAAATCAGTTCAGCCTTGATCAGAAGAAATGTGTAACCAGCAGTGTGTGTGAGATGCAATTTTCTCTATATTTATATGAATATATATTGTATTTTTGAAACCTAACAATGCCAAGCTATGTTGGGGAAAACCATATGATTCTGTACCTGTTTTGCATCTTTAAAAATAGCTACATTCCTAATCAGCTAAACATGATCATACAGCTAAGTTGCAAAATTGTAGTGGTACAGTGTCAGAATGATGGAATTAAGATATTTTATGGGTTTAATTAATTCTGAGTTCACATTCACTTCTGAGCAGGTGACCATGTTCCATGAAACCTGATGAACTTTAAACCACCATCCAAAAAATTGTCTGAGAAAACTCGATGTGTTTATTCATCACTGTAGTGTCCATACATTAAAGTTATGGAAGCGCTCAAGCTAGCTGAAGAGAAGGACGCACGGAAAGTGGGAGGGAGGAACCATCTGTATTCTCTAAGTAGTCCTCTTCTTGGCGAATAGAAGAACTGTCTCTGTGTGAAAGGAGGCTTGTATAATATGAGGCCTTTGTGTGTAGAGGTGAGAAGGACTGGAAAAAATAAGTATGACAGGGTTGCCAACTACCATGATATTAGATGGTTTTCTTATCACCCTAGCTTCTGGAGTTATGTTATGTTAGAACCTCCACTTTTGTTTTTTAAAAAGTGGGTTTCTAATATTTGTGGTTGTGAAGAAAATCTCAAAAAATGTGAATGATAAATGCTCAAAAATCAAAAGGCAAATCAAAACACCCCCTTGTTCCCTCCCCCCCATTTTTTCTTTTCTTTTCTGTTTATGCGTTTAAACAAATCTCATTGTTTGGTAGGTGGAGGGCCCAACTCATGTTTTTTTAATGCTTTGAGTTGGCAAAACTGGTGTTAACAGCATAAAATCCTAATAGGAAAGGGACGCAATAGAAAAGAGAAACACGCTATATACTATCACGATGTGGGAATAAAAATGGTTTCAGTCTCGCATTTCCTTGGCTAAAGATAACGTAGCACTTGCTACTGAGGATTGTGGTTTTCTGATGAGCTGATGTTTAAGAAATAAGGACCCGAAATACTGAGAGGATATTGTCTTCTGTCTTTGAATGGAGAGATACTATCACTTTCATATGCACTGCTTTAAATTTTAATTAAACTCAAGCGAAAAAGCACTGCTGACTAGACTAAAGCAAATCCATGCAGAGGCAAAAGCATGGAGTGGGAGGGACTGGTACATGTTGAAGATAAGGAAACAGTATTTAATACTATTGTTCATGTCTGTTGTTTAAATGTTTATATACTGAAATTCTTCAGTGAAACCCAGTTTGAATTGGGGTGTATTTCTTAATGATTTACAATGTTATGAAGTCAAAAGGCAGAAAGGAAATAAATTCAATATGGGGAGGAAAATATCCAGTAATGAAGGGAAGGAGAATTGTAACCACTCCTATATCATTCTGTATTTTCTCTCCACTAGTTCGGATGACTGTGTTAGGAGACATGTGCAAGCAAATAAATGCTCTTTAATTTTTGTTTTGGTAATTCCTTCTCCACACGCCTGGCTTTCTGTCATATGTGGCTCCAACCTCTGATTTATATGCATGGCTGCTTGCAATTACTGCTGCAGGGGGGCTAGGGAAGTCTCCGGGAGGCACATCAGCTGGCAATGACCATGCACAATGCAGCAAATGATGTAGTGTGGGAGCTGTCTGAGGCTTGGTGCGTCTGCAGATATGGTTTAGAGGGATAATTGACAGCATGCTTGATTCAATACAAAGAACAATGTTTAAGAATGATTGCAGTGATGTGCTGAAATAAACTCTGTTATGATTATGCTGCTACATTCTTGGCAGACTTACTGTAAACCACACTGTGTTTTGGTGTGTACGTGGCTTTTTTTTCTTTCGGGTAAGCAGATTAGTTAATGTCTGCCTTTCATGAGCAGAAGCTTTCATCCTTAATACTAGGGTAAAACTGCATTCAAGCTGTCTATATTCTGTGAAGGTCAAACTACCATTTTGATTTCCTCTTCTTGCATTAGGAGTTTGTACCAGAGTTCTGCCATAGCAGCATGGCTAAATCTCTTTTGCAGAGGGTGAATGTGTTTTCCCCTTACTCCGTTTCAGTCATAACTATTGTAATGTAATGTATGTGACGTTTCTGTTAGAGGGCTTGTCATTGCTGCGTTACCTCTCATTTAGAATTGTTAATGCTTATGTACATCTTATTAAATATGCAACTCTAAAAGCAGAAGTAGGATGTGTGCACCTCTCTTCTGTCCCCCATTAAAACACTGTGCCTCGATTTTAATGGGTAATGAAATCCTGCCTATCAGACCTTAACGGAATGGGATGTAGTTAAATTTAATCTCCAATAGCCTCTTACCTGAGGCCTGATGTTCTAAAGGAGAATTCTAATGATAATGTTCCAAGAATTAAATATACTGCGTGACAAATAGACAACCTTTTTCCTTTGTACCCCCTTTTAAATAGGGCTTCTCTCATGTTATTCACTAAATGAACCTTTCTCAGACTGCTTTAACATTCACCATATGGTTCCAAAGCCAAATTAGAACAGTGCATTGTTTTAATTATTTTCCACTTGTGTGGTCAGGAGGTTATTTGGTCTGGTGAGCTATATACTTCAGGCCCTTTCTCTCATTAATACCACCTTGTGCACATCCTGCACAAGTGCAGGAATGGATAGGTTATCCACTTGTGTGGCCAGCTCTTGATATGACATAGTGGTTAGCATTTACAGTTACAAGATGAAACTTATGTGATTTATCCTGTATTTTTTTCCAGTAATGGTAATTGCTTGCATAAATTTCAGCTCAACTCTTAAGAATAAATTTTTGCTAAAGATATATGTTGAAAGATTCAATTATTAAAAACTAAATTTTGATTTCTTGAATTTATAAATGGTATTTTTTAAAGAGCTTGTTTTCTCATTCCGAGGAATCCCAGGGGAACTCTTTTTGGTTCTGAAAACTGATAGGCTTACAAAAAAGTGCAAAACTTGATGCGGGTAAAATCTACATATGTGAAATAAGACATGCTTTGTTGTTGACATACTCTTCGTTGCAAGAAAAAAAAAAGTCAGCAGTCACCAGTGGGATTGGCCTCAGTGCAGTACAGAAACCTGGACAGGACATTATTTTGTTACAGATTTTTTTCCTTCCCCTGACCTTCAAAAGTACAGAAAACAAACCCTGAGGGAATATTACTAGAAGAAAACAGAATGGTAATTAAGGACACAGCCTTTGGAACGTTGGGATTTTGAAGCTGTGTCTGCTTCAAGACACTGCGGTAGAAGTAGCAGTCTCCTTAAAGGGCTTTTTTGTAGCTTTAGAGTTACAACATAACTGACTTGTTGACAGGGACGTTTTAAGACTATGAAAGGAATTCACACCAGGGCTTAGGGAGAGACCTTTGCACATGAGAGCAAGAATAGCAGTTCTTGGCATTATACAAATTTGATTTGCTTTCAAGTCACTACAGAACTTCACAAGCGTCACTGTATTTAGAGTGAATATACGGTGACAGTCATTTAAAAATTAACAATTCCTTCAAGTATTTTCTGTAGCACTTGCCATTATTTTATCTGGGTGCTGTTTGTAATATTAAAGCACAAAATTTTGTATGTCTGTAAACTAAAAAACTTAAATTTATTGGGACACGTTACTTTCTAGAGATGACTCTTAATTGCTGTATGCCTCTAAAAGTAGTATTATTTACTTATATCACCAAAATGCCTAGGAGCCTTAGACGTGGATCGGGACCTAGTTGTGCTAGGAGCTGTACAACCACAGAAAACACAGTCCCTGTCTCAAGGTGCTTACAATTTTAACTGCAGCTCCTAAGTGTGATCCATATTGGAAATATAGAAGAAAAAAGACAAATAATCCAAAAGCAGCACTGGGTAACATTGAGGGGGGGAATAGAGTAACTTTTGTGTCTTGGACAAGTGTTGGAGTCCTTTTAAAGTCCTAGATTATTGACATCTGTAATCATTAGCAGAATGAGAAAGGGGTTCAGGCATCTATATATTTAGTTCCTGGTCACGGTTGTGCAATTCGGTAATATAGCACTATTTTCTAATCAGATATGAAGGCTGATACACACTGATCTTCTTAGAAGGAAACTTTGAAATTTTTTTTGTAGATTTGAGGGTGTTTTAATAATTCAGTATACTCTTAAAAACATGGTTCGCTTCCCCAAATTATTTTGCAATTATTGTTGAAATGGACCAGTACCACAGCACAGTATGCTCCATTGTGGTCAGGCATGGTGCCACTGTTGAGGCCTGCCTTGATTTCTCTTCACCTGGTGTATAAACAAGTCCATGCAGGCTTCAAGTATTAAGGAGCACCCTCTTAGGTGGGTCTCATTTATTTGACAGACAGTCCACCACAGAGTATAAACAAAACCTTCGTCCCAGCTTCCTAGCTGAGAGACTGACTCGGTCCCAGTCCACTTGTACACACCTGAGTCCATTATTTTCTGTCCCTTTCCAGAGTCAGGGGTTTGTGGAGCTCTGTCAAGGGCAGCTCCTCCTTAGGACAGCTGTTTGGGGGCTTCCCCTGCTGATGCCAGGCCCTCTTGAATGTCTGCCAACTAGCTGAATGTCAGCTCTCCCTCTAGAATTCTCTTATCTCTAAGATCTGTACATGCATTTATTCCATGAATTCAATGATAAAATTCTTCTGGGAAGTTTTGACCACTGATAATTTTGTGTTCTTAGTGATGGCCTACCGCAAAGATGAGTTTTAGCATAGATTCTGTTTGGTATCTACAACAGCTTTCCCTGAACATATGGATGGAAATTGGTCGATGCAAACGACATTGTTCTGACTATACAGCCACAGAATCTACCTACCATAGAACAAATCCTAATCAAAGACCTTAAAACCATGGAAGAATATTTCTTATGTTGGCAGCTAAAACCAAACCCCACTGTTAGCGTGTATCTTTACCTCTTGGGCACCCCCTTGTGCCCAGACACTGCTTCCCAATTCCATGTCTGGGTTGTCTATGGCTCGGCCCTTCAACCAAGTCATGTAACAGTTCACTCCCCTTCTGGAGTAACTAAGGTCCAAAATAAAGTTCACAAACAAGGTCCAAAGTTATTGTTCTTCTGCCCCTCTGAGGCTCAGCTGAAATCCTCTGCTTCCTGACACTTGAAGAGAATCTCTTCAACTCCTTCTTCCCCAATAGAAGTCCCCCACTCAGGGGCATAGCTACTAGGTGGGCCTGAGTGGGCCATGGCCCAACCACTTTGAAAGTAGGCTCTCCTAAGCTCCACTTAAGCTACCTTCGTAACTGGAGCTTTCTTGGATGGGTGGCTTCCCGAACTTCCTGCTTCCGGTCATGTGACCAGAAGCCGGAAGTTCGGGAAGTGCTTGATTTTTCGGCCAGCCCACCTGTCAGCTGCAGGCCCTGCCAAAAAATCAAGTCTGGCTTTGCCATATTATAGATTTAACTACAAAATTTTGGCATTTTAAGAATCAAAATAGTTAAGGATTATAGACTTCAAATATTCTTTTTTAAAAAAAAAAAATTACAAAGATTTTTGGTCTTCATTTTCTTGTAGGTATAACCTGAGCAAAACAGCAGCTAAGTTTTGCTTCTGGCCTGAAATACTATGTAGCAAGTTCAACCTAAACATTGATCCTTCACCAGTGGAGATCATGAAAATGCTGCTACTTATAAGGAATGCTGGCACAATGCTAACTTTATTGCCACTACTGGTCACTCTGCTGTAATATATAAAATTCCTGGTTGCCCTGTTGCTTTGTTCACTTTGTAAATATAGTTTTGTTTAGGGTATGTCTTCACTGACGGGGCAAATTCGCTGCCATCAGATCAATTTATCCGGATCGACTGAGCGGAAGTGAAGACCTGCTCAATCAAATCCGGCAGTCAATTTAGTAAAACCACCTCCACAAAAAGCGTACCATTTCCCATTGGTGCAGCGTAGTGGAGACGGCACACAGAACGGACTTTAGGAAGTTGACGTAAGTTACACAAGCAACTGTATGTAGCGTGCATAAGTCCCATCGACTGCTGCCAAATTTGCTGCTAAGTATAGACTAGGCCTTAGTTTGCTTGAAGATTGACCCTTTGTGCCCTCTGCAATTGGGTTCTTAAGAGTAGAAACACGCACATATTTTGCTGTGGCTTTTTTTCTTGTATGCAAAAGAATAGGAACAGGTGCCTTTGTCCAAGATTTTAAATAAGAAATATTTTTTTTGTCCACACTTCCTAAATCTCTGGAGATTTTTGGATATGTGGTAAAATTTGTCTTATGAGCTTTTGTAGTCTTTGCAGTCAATAGAATTTTAAAAATATTCCTTGATAGATTACTTGGAAGATAAAATACCTTATGCATACACTTTTTTATTTTTTGTTTTAAAATTCATAAAACTTTCAAAGGGAGATTTTATTAAGTGGCACAGATACTCTTCTTTCTGTCATACAAAATTTATATTTTGGCATGTTGAGAAATGGATTGATTGTTGCAAACACAGCTGAAGGGATTTCTGTATTTTTCCTGACTGGATAGCTATTACAGCAAAACACCTTACAAATACATAAATTGACAAGCCAGATTCCGAGAGAGCGTCTTTTTTTTCCTAACAAGACATTTTCACTGTTGTGCAATTGTTGTGATGTCTTTTATAATGCTTTGTAAAACTCTATAATGCTCTGTAGCATAGTTTTAAAGTAAATTAAAATATTTTATTTTCCTTTTAAGCATGTCAGTGTGTGAAACACTCTGCCAACATGATGTTGACCACAGTGAGATTTCAAGATTTTTTGACTCGTTCCCTCCCCACTCAGATAAAAGTGTGTTCTGTTATAAAATCCATTCAGTCTGAGATGAAGCCTAGATCTTATCTTTTAAGTCTGTTACCCTTTCCCTTCAGGGCAAAGCCAATCATTCACCTTACAAATCCCCTCAATCTTCTGAGGTGTTTTCTTTGTCTGAGTTTCTTAGAGTTTGAATAATCTCAGTAAAAGATGTCTGATAACCCAGCGAACCTTGTTTTGTTTGTATTTTTGTTTGGTTAAACTATTTACCTCTTACTTGAGGGCTTAGCCTGGGTGGGTTCCGGAACCCATTGTCTTTGTCTTATTTGTTCACTTCTTTAAAGAAAAAAATTCACAATGTATATACTGGAATGTACAACTAATATAAGAGAAGCCTCCACAGGTATACCAAAGTATGGTGGCTGAGTGGTTAAGGTGCTTGACTATAATCCTAGAGTCTCCCTTGATCTCGCAGGGAAAGACAACCTCCAGTTCACCGAGCTGCAAAAAGGGTAATCCATTGTATTAGGTCAGTCAAAGGTGAAAGTGATGTGTCTGTTCGCTGAGTTATTGGATTGGGGGAACTTCAACTTCAAGTGAATAAAAAAATAGTTTGGCAGACCACTTAACAATATCTGTAAAGCTGCCTAGAAAATGTCAAATTATGTCTCATTGCTTTGAGAGGGGCAATCTATCTCTCAACCCCCCTTTTTTTTCTTTTTCTTTTACTCCACTCAAACCATTTACATAACTGGTCTATGGTTTTATAATTATTATTAAAGGGGGACTGGCTGCTCTTTGAGTGATTCTTGCATCGAGTCTCATACTAAAAGAAAGTTTAAACATCTGTTTAAACTTCCATTGTTAGGCTGATTTGCCACTCCACTCCAAGCCCCTCTCACTGCCTAGTTTCATACCTCTGCTTGTCTTTCTGCTTTCTCATTGGATGTCTTGATGTCAGCTTTGAAACTTATGGTCCAAACTGACCTCTTGCTTTTCTTCCTTTTTCTGTTACTGTTGACAGCAGTGTCCTAGTCCCAGTTGGTCATTTCAGTCTTGGTACCTGTGTCTTGTGCTAGCCCTGAACATTCAGGCTATTGCAGCTTCTTCTTCCACACCATCGCTGAGATCTGGTTTTGTTCTCTGTCCATGCCACTAAAACTGTAGTGTATGCCCTTGTTTCCTGTGACTGTTTCAGCCTTTGCAGACTTCCAGACACTCACCTTGCCCCTTTCAAGTCCATTCAGAAAAAATGCTGCTAAAATCTCCCTTTTCACTCCACCTGAAGCCAGTTCATTTTGACAATGTCACCTAACACCTCCTCCCCATTCAAGTCCCTCTTCAGTTTCCTACTCCTCCCATACATCGGATTCCTTGTTCTGACCTTTTTAAGGCTCTTCTTTTAGCCCTCCTGCTTGTCTGCACTTCTATTTTTATTGTGCCTGCCAGAACCAAATTATGACAATCTGAGTCCCTAGGCACACAACAGCTTGGACTCCCTGTGGCTCAGCTTTCCTCTGCCCCCCTCAGTTGGAATGGTATGACAGAAATGTCTCCCTTCCCTCAAAGAAAAGCAGGGGGAAGTGTTATTAGGACCCCTTTCTCCTCCCAGGAGCTGTAGTAGGCGCTTTTCCCTTTGGGATGAAGGAGCCCCCAGAGTAGTTGGTCTTTGAGTTAGCACCCCTTAGATGCATGAGGCGGTTCCCACTTCTCAGAGCTGTTCTCCCAGGGTGTCTGCAGACTCAGGCAGACTTCACTACAGATTATGCTGGCTTTACATTCTGAAGTTTTGTTCACAACCATGAAGATTTTATTCTTAAATGAAAACTGAGGCTCTGGTGTCGTCATGTGATGCCAGGAACTGTGGCTGTAGGTACAGGACTATAGTAACTATACCGTAATTGGCCCTGACCCCTACCCTCTGTTCTCCTCCAAAGGCACTATCTGTCAAACAACAGTACACCAAATCTTACTATGAAGCTTTTAGTATGTGTTAGCAGTATTCATACGGCCACTGAATGCGCAAGCTGGTACACTGTAAATTATTTGAATTACTCTCCCTGTTAAAAATGTAAGCCATATTTCCTATCTGACTTTGTCTTGCTGCAGCTTGTAGCCATTGGATCTTATTATATCTTTCTCTGAAACTGAAGAGCCCATTGTTAAATATTTGTTCACCATGTAGATACATATAGACTGTGATCAAGTCACCCCTTAACCTTCTCTTACTTAGACTCAAAAAGCTCAGTCTGTTTAGCTTATCGCTGTCAGGAATATTTTCATGGCTCTCCTTTGAACCCTCTCCGATTTATCAACATCCTTCTTCAACTGTGGGCACCAGAGCTGGACAAAATATTCGAGCCGTGGTCACATTAATGCCAAACATAGAGGTGAAATAATCTCTCTTCTGGTACTCAACATTCCCCTGTTTATGCATCCCAGGATCACATTAGCTATTTTGGCTGCAGTGTCACATTGGGAGTTCATGGTCAGCTGATTATCCACCACAACCCCCAAATTTTTTTGAGTCACTGCTTCCCAGAATAGAGTCCCCTATCCTGTAAGTATGGACTATATTCTTCATTCCTAACTTGGACTGTAAGCTCTTTGGGGCAAGGACTCTTCCTACGTGTTCATACATTACCCAGCATAATGGGCGTCCAGTCTTCATTTGGGTTCTGGGCACTATTGTAATGAAAACAATATATCTATAATGCTGTCCAGGGATAATACTGATCAGGTAGACATTTGTTAAGTGAAGATAATTGTTATTCTTCTAAGCAAGATCGTATTCATTTTTCCAACTGCATATTATCTCTTAAGCTACCAGGTATTTCTGAAATAGGAAGGTGTCTTAAATAGCTTGTCAAAGAAAAGGGGAGGCTCATTTTCTTAAGTGTGGGGTTAAAATGACACTTTCACCGCTCTGGTGTCCAGCGGTGCATTGACAGAGAGAGAGAGAGAGAGGAAAGAAGTGCTAGGCCTATCTGTAGCGAGAAACAACTGAAGTGACTAACTCTAGTGACGTTATAAGTTACAATTGCAGTAGTATTTACATTAAAACTCTTTTCAATGACACACAACTTCCCCCAAAACATACCTTTTTGAGGCTCAAGTTTTTCTTCAGAGTTTAGTCATTTTTAAGCTTGAAGTGTGAAAACAGTGATTCACATACTAAAAGAATTGTTCACACTTTCTCTGTTCAGAGCTCACTAAAGCTGTATTTAAAATCTTAAGCTTGGAAGGTGGTTAATATTCAATGAAGAATTTGTACTTTAGGCTTGGAAAAATTTGCTAAGAGATAAGTTATGAATGACTGAAAATTATACACAGCTACAGTATTTCCCTTTAATTTCAAGTGTTCATGGAGGGGCAGATCTAGATCTGTGTCTGTATGGATGTGTACTCAGAAATCTTCATCTTAAGGACTCTCCCAACATCCATTCAATCATGCCTATCCATAGCTTGTCTCTTCTACCCGACACACTATCTTAGAAGTTGTGGAGGAATTGGGTCCATTTTGAATAGCTTAGAATTTCTAGTTCCCTGTTGGTACCATTACCCCAACATAGAAGGAATGGACTATCATTCAGTCTGAACAGGTGACAGAGCTACCAGGTAAGCTTATCTTTGGTGTTTCATGGTCACATGAGGCAATCTTTCCAAAAACATTTAGGAAAGTAACTTGATTCAGAGCAACATGAAAACAGCAAACTCCACTTCCTTTCCCTTAAATATTGTACAGGTGTAAAATAAGACTTTTGCCAGGGTCTTCTCTCCCAGAACTCCTTTTTGTAGTCCTGAATTGTTAAGTATTAGAGCTAGTATAAGCTAGTAATACAAAACGTTTTAGTCAGAAGACTTCTGAGACAGCCTCAGAAGCATGACAAAGTGCACTGAGCTTGTCAGTGTTGCAACCTCTGAAGCAATGCAACTCATCCTCATGATGTATGGAATGAATATAGTCATGTATAATGGGACATCATGCTGTAATTATTCTTGTGATTCTCCCTTCTTTTGACTCTTTTTCCCTCGAGCCATGTTCTCCTAGCTGCTTGGGGAGAAGAGATTCTGGTGGCTCTTATCTTCCCTTTGGAGGGCAGAGGAGCTGATAGTAATGCCTCGTTGCTACTCTGGTTTGTTCATTGTGCTCCTGATGATTTTGTGTGGATAGAAGCAGGATAAGCCATGCTTCTTTTGCTGTTCCTGAGATGAATGAAGAGCAAGGATGAGTAATGGGATCAGTGGATCCCTGGTGAGTGAGTGAGTGAATGATTTGAGAGCGGTGAATTGAGCGCCCCTGGATAGCCTATCAAAAATGCCATCATGCCCTCTCTCCTTCCTGTGCCAGCCTCCCAAACTGAGATACATAGAATTCTTTCCACTATAAACTCAGTCAGTATGAGTAAGAATATCTTCCTGTGAGCAAAAATTCTGAAAACGTCTTATTTTAAATGTTGTTAGTACACCGTGATATCAGTGGGTATATATATGTCTATGAAATAGCACCTAGTATTAAGCAGAGATCCATTTGGTAGATCGTTTCAGTTTGGTAGGACATTTCTCTTCTTACTGGTTCGGTGGGGTAAACTCCGTTTTAAATGTTAATAGTGGATTATAGATGTAGTGAGGTAAAGTTCTATCAACATTTATGTATGAAATTGGTAACTTTAAATGTGCATCCTTCAGGAATTAGAATGGGTAGTTCTTTTGATAAACTTGAATAGATGTTGTGTATAGAGTACCAGCATTTTCCTTTTGCAGCTAGTTAATTATTTAATTCCAGTGAGTGCATAGTACCTGCTAGAATCTCTTTAAGTGGGTAAATAAGTTTAAAATGATATACAATAATCTAATTTTCATGATGTCAGAATATATTGCATAAAAAACTACCCATCACAAATAAAATCCTCCTTCCTCAACCCATCCTCAGAATGTTATGGATAAACAGATGGTCATTACAAAATGTTTGGAAAACCCATAATATCGGACTGAAATTTTCTTCCTTCAGTGGATGGGACAGAGTCAAGGGCTTCGTATGGAAAATGTTTTGCACCCAGAGCCAGATATGAAAGTGTAAGTGGGGATTTTCAGCCTGAGTAGTTGATGAAGATGTATATTCTCAGGAACCAAACCATGAAGAGCTTTTAAGATTAATACCATCATTGTGAATTGCACCTGGCATGAAATGGATGTCAGTCAATTTATGTAGCACATGGTTAGCATATTTCCTGTACAAATAGCTGTAAGTAAACTGGTAGTTAGTTGCTTTTTACACAAGCTAAGGGTTTCAGTGTTAAATTCTTCTCTTCAGCCTCCATTATATGAGCACTTGTAAACGTTGCAAACAATGAATAGCCTATCAAAAACAGATTCCTATCCAGAGCCCTGTTAACTTTACCCAAGAGTATTTGGGAATGTGTATGTTACCAGCTAAATATGCTAATTGGACTAATGTTAACATGACTAAAAGAACCAAGCTTTTATGTTAGAAAAGTATCTCCAAGATGGCTTGTTGGTATTCAAATTGTAGCCAACTGAATGTTTTATGTCAGTTCATGTTACCTAGAGGTCCAGGTGAGAGAGAGAGGGAGCTTATAGGCTTTGTGTATAGAACCTACTAGCTGGTGAGATCCCTTGTGATTGTGTTTGTTTAATGTGGTGTTGGGAGACAAAATGAGGTTGCATTTTTATATTAGTCTTGCAATAAGTGAGGTTCTCTTGTCATTTTAAATAATGATATTTTGGCGTTTAACTTTATGCCTTATCATTTAGTCCTGAAATATTTAGCAGATGTTTCTCTGAGTTAATGTCCCTCAGTTATCTTTGTCAGAAGCAGAGTCTGTTTAATATCAGAGGGTTTAGGCTAATGTACATTGATCGTGCCAGGAGGACATGGACTCCTTGAGCTTACTAGGAAACACAGGCCTGCAAATTGTTGCATTAACAAACCAATTAATTAATAAGTAGGAAATGGATGTAACCCTGAGGCAGTAATCAGGATACTGTATTTTTCTGTTTTAAAAATAGATGCTGCTTTTATACATAACATGAGGTACTCTGCATGTGGGCAAAGTATGAATCAAGAAACGATTTTCCCTTTTCTTTTGTGATAAATAATCAGAGCTTCTGAGCTAATTGTCACTGATGAAATTGGGGAGAGAGAGCTATTCTGGGCAAGCGCCCACAGTTTCTGTTTCATAATTATTTCAGGGTTTTCAAAGGCTGTAGTTGCACAGATACGGCAGTATGTATTGGCTCAGTAGAAACTGAATTGTTGCAATGTTTCTCTGCAACTTAACTGATTGCAAAGCTGCTGTCACTTTTAATTTGCTTTCCTGGGTTAAATCATGAGTTTAAAAATGCGACAGATAACTATTATACAAAAATGGATAGATATGGGGGGAAACGGCATAGGTGAAGGGCAGCATCTTATGACGTCTAGGGTGGTTCTTCTCCCTCTTCCTCCCTAAGTTTCTGGGGGAGATGGTTGTTGGATTCCAAACAGGGTACTGTCTCAGACCCTACTTGGTGGTTTAAATTTTTCATATCCTGCCTGTGGCTAATAGTGGCTGATAAACATAAAAGATCCACCTTTGCTCTCTTGCCTCCCCCAGCTGCTAGAGGGAGATCAAACTTTCTCTCTCACTGGGTATCTTCACTCCCAACCTCGGAGTCCTCTAATTTTGGAAGTAGGGAGTATTTGCGTGGGACAGGAGGCACAGTATCAGGCACTGATTCAATATCAGATTTGCTGCTTTGATGTTGTCTTTGCAACTCTTAACCATTTGGGATTGGTCTGATCATTCTTGGACCTTATTCCATGACCCAGAACCCCTAAATATCCCGTGTCCTTTTGAGTGTTATAAACATTATCTCCTTGCAAGCTAGAAAAATAGATGGAGACCCTTGGAATAGCTGATAGTTCTTAATTGGTTAAAGCGACTTGAGGAGATTTCAGCTGCAATGTTAAGGAACCTGTGGTTTCTTTTCTCAGAGGCAATTTCTTACTGATAGAGGTCTTAGAAGAATGGGAAATAAATCAGCTAAGCTTATTTTCTAGTTATCTTTCCTGCATCCCTGACACTAATTTTATTTGAAATACCTACATAAAGTTCAGGGCAGGTCTACACTACCCCTTAAGTCAATCTAACTTACGTTGCTCAGGAGCGTGAAAAAGACACCCCACCCTCCCGAGCGACGCAAGTTTCAGCGACCTAAGCACTGTCCACACCAGTGCTACTCCTGCCAACATAGCTTCCGCCTCTTGGGGAGGTGGAGTGATTATGCCAACAGGAGAGCAAGCGCTCTCCTGTCGGCATAGAGTGTCTGACTCGTCACCAAACGTGCTACGGTGGCGTAGCTGCATTGATGCAGCTGTGCCCATGTAGCACTTCTAGTACAGACCTGCCCTCAGTGGTCAACTTCTACTGCTTACCTTTTTATAAGAGAGACTCCCTTTAGATGATCGGTCTGGGTACATACTTAAATTTTTTTCTTTGTATAAACTGAATCAGAAGGATGGAAGTTTTGGAGAAGGAAGAGAAGAGCATAAAAGCGATGTTTGTTGCGACAGCAATTTCATGACTGCGAGTACAGGTGTGTTTGTTTTCAGAGTAGATTTCTCAGATGAAATTAAATTCAGGTGCCAGGGTGCCTGCGAGTTTGAGCTGTTGCTAGAACTTCGTGTGTTTAGAAAACACTGCAAAACCTTCTTTGAAAAGGCCTTTACTTTGTAAGAATGACAGCTGTGTAACAATGTGTCCCTCCTCCCCCCCCCCCGCTCTAATCAGTCAAATCACTACCAAAACACCCATAAAAATCAAAACCAAAAACCTTACCTGAAGCAGAGCTTTTACCACAAAAAGAGAGAAGTGCCAGAGATTCCAGGAAGCCCTCTAGAGACTTCATTATTAGTAGTGAATTTGTGGAAGGCACTCAGATACTATGGTGATGGGTGGCAGTATAAAACCCTTAGCTAGAACCATTTGCAAGACACTTCCATCTTGGTATGTAGGTTGCAACTATATTAGAAAGCTCTGGGAGATGGGGAGGAAAGATGTTGAGGGAAAAAATGTATGAGCCCTGTACGTGTATTGAGAAAGACATTAACAGAATACTAAATATTTTGTTGTGGGGGGGTGGGGCAATGGGAGCTGGAAAGGGGAAATGCCCTCTTTATTTTTTCCTTGTCCTCCATTCTTCCCCACACCACCTCCAACTATCCGTAATTGATGACTTAACCCTGGGCTAGGAGAGCTTTGTCTTAGACAGCTAGCGTCTGAGAAGGAATATATGAATTACAACAGAAACATTTAAAATATGAGTTGGCTTGTGGAAGTTAATTTAGAAATGGTCTGGATAAAGTTGGAGTAGGATTTCCTACTCTGTCTACACAAGGGAGCAATTTACAGTTAACACCACTAGTGATAAATGTTTTACTGTTTTGTATTAATGCTCTAATCTGATTTCGCCCCATTAATTTTTAAACTAGCAGTGGAGGTTGTCAGATTGCAAGTCTCCTTTTTTGTTCTAAATGCTTGCACCTCCATGTTCTTTTGACTTTCTAAGATTTTTGCTCTAATTAGGGTGGTGATGTGGTTCATGGCTTGTCAAGCAGATTAACGTGCATTTAAATTTTTTTTTCTTCTCCCCCCTTGGCCCCTTGCTTGTCTTCCTGGCTTTTTTGGTAGTTGCTGCACCTGTATACAAAGCAGTGTGAAAAGGTTTTAATTCCCACTGTGCCGGCTTGGGTGAAGTGTAAAGGGAGGGATACAAGAGGGAATCTTAACACAAATCTTTCTTCTTCACAGAATGTCACATAAATTCCAGTTTTCCTCTGAATTTGCATCAATTGAGTGACAGATGCATGCTTGTCGTACTGTGTTTTTAGCCATGTTGGATATGAAAGGTTTTTAAAACTGATGATTTAAAAAAAATCATCTCTGTATTTTTCTGATTAAATTAGAATTTGCTAATTCTTTTTGAAATGGTGCATAACTTTTGCAGAACCAGGGGCTGGATTGGCAATTTGCCAGGAACCTGAGGGCTGCGATTTGCATGTAAATTTACATAGGATTTTAATTGGAGATAAATGAACATTTTTTTTATTTATTTATGGAGCACTGCAAGTGTACATAGTGCTTTTTACACTCACTCACTCTGCTTTCGAGAAGAGCTTCATTTAGGGCATGTCTACATGTACAGCGGCGCAGCTGCACCAGTGCAGCACATCTGGGGAAGATGCTCAGTGGTGATGGGAGAGAGCTCTCCTGTCAGCATAATCAAACTACCTCCACAAGCGGCGTGGTTTATTCAAACTAGTTGTGCCCTCCTCCACTCCTTGGACCAAAACTTTGAGTCCATGATTCTACTGCTGGCTCAGGTACATAAATGTTGTTAATTTAATTCATCTCTGCTTGTGAAGGGAGGTAGTGAAAGGATGAGCTGGTGGAAGAATCTACTGGTTCCCAGGAACCAGTTTCACAACAAGGTGGCCCCACACATCAACTGTTCTTTCAACATTTTTAGCACCCACCCCAAGCTCTCCACGCCCCACTTCTACACAACTTTCATCATTACTGTGCTGCTTCAGTAGGATTTTGAAGCTAAGGACTGCATGTTATAGATTGGAGTCCAACTAAGTTTTCTCCTGACTGTCTTCCATGACATCCACAATGAGCTGGATGGGCAGCACATTGGAAGATAAAATTAATTGCTGAGTAATGTAAGGTAATGTGTATTGGAAGCAATAATCTGAACTAGACATACACACTGCTGGTTTATAAGAGCTAGACTATAACCACTCAGGAAACAGACCTGGGCATCACTGAGTGCAGCTCACTGGAAACCTCTGCTCAGTGTGCATCAGCAATCAAAAAACAAAATGTTAGATGATTGCCAAAGGGAATAGAGAAAATTTTGAAGATATTCTGATGTCATTTTATAAATCAATGCTATGCCCTCATTTGTAACACTTGGTTCAGTTTTGTTCACCTAATCTCAGAAATAAAGGAGGTCCAGAAATGAATGATGAAAATGAGTAGTACATGGCTGGAAAGCCTTCTATATGAAGAGGTTGGGGTGTGATTTTTAAAAGCACTAAGTGACATAGGTATATGTACCACTGATCATAATGTTGTTGTTAGACTCAGAGCTAGCATATCTATGTATACAAATCTTCAGGCAAAAATAATACAATTATTCCATTTACATGGAAAAAGAAAACCTGGTGTGGTTAAAAAGTGTCATGCTACCAACTGGAGATGCATATATGTCAAACAAGTTATAAAACAAACACCCTGTGGTTCACATTTTCTATTTCACCTGCACCCAGTGAATATATAATATCTGCTCTAAATTTCAGATGCCAAAGGCTGCAGCCTTCTTGCATCCCCTTAAAACTCTTCCAGCTTCTCGCCAGCATGTATCTAAGGCCTGGTCGGAGATCCTACAGAAGAAGCTCTATGAAATGGCCATATTCAACACAACTTCTCTACACAGTTGCTTGTTATGTCAGAGTTAATTTAATAGCCAACCTGAAAAACCAATAACATTCTGATGGAGTGTGCTGGTGTTACTATTTCAGAAGTGAATAAATACCCAAATACAGCGACTTATGTCATCAAAAAAGACAAACATATGCTGGAGGCTGCTGAGATCTAATGAGTGAATATCCTGCAAAGCCTCACTGTTGTGCCGAAAAATATTAAACGTTTTCCAGCAAGGGAAATCGCTTATCCTTTTATACTAACTTTTCCAAATCATCTTGGCAAGTTCACCCCAAATGTGTCACCAAACATCTCTCTGCTTTGCATGCTAATTTGTAGCCCCCCAAAATATTTTTTCTGAGGATTTTGGTGGGGAAGCAAAACTTCCCTTTATTACGGAAAGGCTTTTGGAACATGAAATACAGATGGTCTGTCCGAAATACCATAGATTGAAGTCGTCACTGACCATAGCAAAAATAACATGAGTGTGTGTGGAGCAGTTTTTGTCACTTATAATCCAACCTTGCTTCTATGAAGATATTGAGAAATGGTTCTTCGATTCAGCAGGTGTAGGATGGAAGCTGTAGAATGACTACTGCCTTCACTGGAAATCTACTTAAGAGCCAAATTATACTGATAATGCAGATTTGTTTCCTTCCTTTTTGGCCTTTTTAGGCAGAGTGAGAACAAACAGAAGTTTAGATATCTAACGTGGATGTGAGGACTGGAATATTTGAGTTTGGGATACATTAAATGGTCTCTTTCCATCTGTCAGCATACATTCTAATAAACTTGCTTTAACATTAAAGAAAATAACTTCAGTGTTTTTAATTTTAATTTGACTTCATTCTTTGATTTGATTTTGATTTCAGTCTTTGATGCAATATCTGACCTGATTCTCAACCATCGTTTTACTGAAAATGGCCTTTAATTCGTACTGTACTGAATAATGCTTAGCTTTTTTCGTTTCAAGGCAGGTGGATTAGCAAATAGCTACTCATCATCATGCAGCTTGTAAAACACTGTGTACCTTTTTGTTTTCACAGATCTTTCTTCTCCCCCCAGTGTAATACTTTTGTTTGCTAGTGCTTTGAGATGTCTGCATGCTGTCAGATTCCTTTTTGTTCTGTTTAGTGAAATATTGAAAGTTTTGTTTTTAGCTTTTATTATTATTATCATTCATAAAAATATGGTTGATTAAAGATTCGCCACATGTTGCTTGTGTGTGTGTTCTTTTTCTTTGTTATGTTGGTTTCATGCTGGGCTAGGCAGCAATACATATCTGAGAGGACTTCTAGTCTATGAGAGGAAGAGTGTGTTTTTTCCTTGACTCTCTTGAAAATGTTTCTTTAATGTAGTAATTTTATTGAACAGGTTTATATACAGTTCATATGTGCATATTATGTGTGTATACTTGTGGGGAAAAAAATGTAATTCATTCCAGAAAGGGAAAGAAATAGCTAGAAATACATTCAAGTTGAAATATTATTTTCCCTGGGGACTTTCATAGCCACTGATGTCATTCTTCCTTTATGTTTTGCCTCCATTATGTCTTTGTCTTTTTTTAAAAAAAAGCAGATTGTTTCTATTACGTTCTGCATTTTTAAAGACAGATTCCTGAAACATTTGTTTGAAGTTAAATGCCCCAAATCTTCTGAAATCTGATAGAGATAGTTGAAACAATCTCAGGGTTTTTTCTAGTCTTTTCTATCAAACTTCTGTATGTGTGTGTTGTGTTTTTTAAAATCTCTTGCTGTACTTTATCAAGTTAAGGTGTCTGGTAAATTCTCCATCAAGTTAAATCTGTACATTGATATTGGATGAATTTTCTAAAAGTTATGCTGTAGTTTAAACATGAGTTTATTTAGCATGGGGCAGAAATTACTGGGTGAAATTCTATGGCCTATGTTATGCCAGGAGGTCAGACTAGATGATCATAAGTCTTTTCTGGATTTAAAATCTATGAAAGTACAACATCTGTTGAACAAATTCTGGTACTTCAGCTTGAATCTTCTTTTGGCCAGAATAATATCAAATCTGGAAGATTCTTCATCCTTTTATTTAAAAATCTCTATTTTGTTTTTTAAAAATTCAGAGCTCTCATGTTGCAGCTCTGAAGAAAGTGCAGCTGGATAGAGATGAGAAGCAGCTGTAGTAGAAGAAGTGGGCTGGACAGTGTAGACTAGTTAATCATAGTATCTTCCATGTTTTAGTTCTAGGTTTACGGGACGTTTACCACCACTTTCAGATTAAATGTAAACATAATGTATGTTGTATGCATCTTTGGGGAATGGAAGCCAACACTCCGTAGCTCACAAATATGGGATGCAAATGTTATTTATTACTTTAAAAAGTTGTTTTTATCTATTTAGAAATTTGTGGGTTTTTAACATTTCTTGTCTGTTTCTAATAGCATAGAATATTAAAACTGAAATATAAAAATATCACTTTTTTTTTTTTTTTTGCTTTTTCATTTCCCTGCATTTGGGCTATGAAAATAGATTAATCAGTTCCGTTTCAATTCTCATTTAGGGCAAAATGCTGCAATATCTTATTTGAAAATACTACAGGAAAATGTTTCTAAGGTCATCTCACTAGAACATCCTATATTTCCTTGAACAAAAATATCATGAAAACGTTTTGGAGCAGTTTGCAAAACGGTTTGAGGGTAAACTACTTGGCTATGTTTCCTATGAGCCAGTGAAAGGAATCATAGGAGTATGTACTGTATGGAAGCATTTGTAAATTAATTCAGATTTGCTAATTACTAGGTCTTTTTTCTAGCAGAAAGAGAACATTTAATGGGATTTTCCCCAAGTCTTGCTGTAACCTGATATAGGAGACAATTACAGTTTTACTTTTCTGGTTTGACCTTGCAATTAGTGTTGCTTCAACATTACATTCCAAGAAACTACCTTCGTAGTAGGATTTGGGGCTTTCTGGTTTAGTGTCTGCTACAGGATTATTGGCCCAGTTGGTTTGTTGACAGGAGAGTTTTAAATGAGAGTCTGTCGTGACCGTTGTGGCATCACCTTTGCAGAAAAAGAAAGATAGAAGGTGAGGAAATATAAGGGTTGGCTTTTAGTGCTTTTTATAAACTGGCATCTGGAGGTGTACTAAACCAGAAAAAAGTGCTAAGTACAGCTCACTTTGAGAAGAATGTTAGCACTAAACTCCAGATGTTTTTACTTTTAACCCTTTCTTGTGCCCAGTCTCCTAAACCATACTTTTCTGCTTAATCCCTTGTAAAAGCAGAACAGTTGGGTCAGCTGGAAGAGGATTGGTGCAGGGGAACTTGGAGATGAATCATTTTATTCGCTGGAAAATATTCCTTTTTCTATTTCTAGCATGCTATTCAACCAAGTGGTAAAGCAAAATGTAAAAGCTCTCGTAGAGGCAAGGCTGGATTCTGGCATTGTGAACTTTGAAAGTGTAGTTTTGGCTAAAGTTAGTTTATATGTTTTGGCTTGCTGACACGAGAGTAGCTCCTGGAGAACAGCTGAATGAAAAGGATACCATAAAGGGAAATTAAACTTGTGAAGAAAATGCCAACATTTTATTCTCTAAACTGCAGCTCTGTATCAACTAACCAATGAAAAAATGCAAGTGGCTGAAAACGCAATTTTCAGCTTCCACCTCTGGTTTTAATCTTATGCATCCTTCTGTGCTTTTCTGCCAACAGCTAGAGGGTCTACAAAGCACTAAAGTGTGTGCAGGGTTTCCAGGGATTGTAATAATATTTTAACAGAGCTCTATTGATAGGATGATAATATTCACCAAGACAAAAAAGAGGGGTTCCTTGTACTGAACCCCTCTTTGCCTTCTTTACTTAATGTGACATCATGGCATGTAATGCTACTGAGTATCAGTGGGAGCAATTAAGAATACAATATGTTGTGAGGGGTGAATCTTTACAGATGCGTTCACATCACCAGTTCCTTGCCTCACCTTCCTGTGGGTAGTCATGCATCTGGGTATAGAACTTAAGTGTCATCTCCAAAATGTACTTAATTATTGTTTTCTTAGCACCGTAACTTCATACTTACCTCATTTTGAAAAAGAAAGCAGTAATACTGAACAGCAAACGTATTAGAATAAGAAAAATATTATCCTAAAACTACTCTACCCTTTTCTGTTTCCTTGTAGAGCTTTTACCTAGAATCTTTCCCAAGTCACACTAATTTGCTTCCTGCTAAAGTATTGGAGAAACAGTGCAGAGTATTGCAAACATCAGACATTCAAAAATCAGGTCAGGCCTCCCAAAATTGCAAAAATTAGCTTTAAAATTCTGGGGGAAAACCTGCCCCTATTGAAAACTATGCGAGCTTTGCCACTGACCTTAAATAGGGCAGGATTTCCTCCTGTGAGATTAAAATACTAAATAAATAATGACAAGATTCTTTTTATTTTCCATCTGATTTTGAGCCTTTTGGGATTCTAGTTTTAAACCTTTTTCTCTGCAACTGGGATGACATGAAACTTTTTTTATTCTTTTTTTAAATGAAAGGTGAGATTTGCTTGTGATTGCATGAATTCAGGATCTGAGTCTAAGAAGAACACCAAAAATCATAAATTTGGGATTAAAATTCATGAGAATTGGCAATACTGAATACATGTATTACCACAAATAATTGTGTAGTGATGCACGTAAACTTTCAGTAAAAGATGTACATGAATTTCTGTGCATGACTCCCTGGCTTTCAGTGATAATTTACAATTAAATGCCTACCTACTGCACTAAAACTGTGCTCCCAGAATACATGCAGTGGAAGTAGTGTCTGGCCCCATGGGTTCTAATTTCACCCCCCAATCATGCTGTTTCACAGCCCAATATTTGGGTTAGAAATCACTACACTAAGAGTTTAAAATCTACCTACTGGTACTGACAGTAACATCAATCAGATTTGCAGACATACTTTCTATAACTTTTCTCTCTGCTCACTCAGTTCTGATTCCTCTTGTACATTTTGGCCTACTCTCACTGCTTTTAATTGCTCTAAGGCAGCAGTTCTCAAAGTGTGGGATGGACCTCCAAAGGGAGGCACGGGAATGTGTCAAGGGAGGCTCGAGCTGTTTTGTTTGTTTGTTTGTTTTTTAAGTAAGAGTGCTGGCTGTCAGCCCCTGGTAGCTGAGTCTTGTGCAGAAAGGCAGTACACCCCGGGGAGGTGGGGATAAAATGACAGCTGGAGCAGCACTGCCCTGGGGCTGACAGCCAGAATCCCGCTGCTGCTCCGGCTCTCCTTCCTCCCTGCCCCCCATCCCTCACCTGTAGGCGGCAGCAGGGCTCCGGCTATCAGCCCCAAAGTCAGGGCCCCCACGTGGAGGGGGAAAAGGGTACACTTTACCAGGGCCCAGCCCAAACTGCAGCCCCCATTACCATGAGGAAAAAGCTTTTCATGGCTCATTAGATTGTATGTATGGGATGAGGGATTGTGGTATGTGTGTGGGAGGGGACCCGTGTTACAAGTTCGTACTGGCCCTGAAAAAATTATGCTTGGGCTCTGCACGGGGTGGCGGCAGCAGCACAGAAGTAAGGGTGGCAATGGGGTGCTAACTCTCTGCTGTGAAAAGTGACATTGACAAATATCACTTTTCACATTGCCACCATTGCTTCTGTGGTGCTGCTGGCACGGCGCTGCCTTCAGAACTGGGCTCCTGGCCAGTAGTCACTGCTCTGCTCTGTCTTCAGAGATGTGTGGCAGTATATGTACTTGGAGTGGGAGGAGGGCGTAAACAACTACAGACACACAGAAGGGGTGCCCAATCAAATAACTGTGAGAACCACTGCTCTAAGAATACTGGTTCTCACTGGAGTCTGAGACTATCTACATTATTTATACAGCCAAAGCAGGAGATTTGGGAGACAGCCATGTTGTAACCTACTCTGCACAACATGGTTCCAATCTGTAGTGTAGACATGACCTTAAATTTGTTTTCTAAATGTAAGGTTGGTTACCGGACATGTCTAAGATCCCATCTGCGCTATAGATCATACTGTGATAGAACTGCCTCTCCTGACTATGGCTAGAATTTTTTTTAGTGAAGCATAGCAAGGCACTGCCCCTTCATCTAATGCTGTGAGGAAGTTATGATTTCAGGGCTAGAAAAACTTCAAGTTTTCAGATTCTTGAGGCTGATGATTTGTGTTTAGACACTTGGGGGAGACTGTGCCCATTTTAGACCTGTTTGATCTTTTGCATATTCATAGAGGGCAATTGCCCCCGAGAGACTTTCTGTCCAAGCAGTAAAAAGTTTTCTTTGAACTAGCCTCCCTTTCCCAACCTTGTTATTTATTTGGGAGATGCATCTGACAGGGGTGTCAACATGTTATCCTCCTTTGGGAGAATGAGGAGAGATGAGATGGCATATTTTTTATGCTAGAAGGTGTTAATGGGTGCCATCAGCCAGTTCTTTGATCTACCTAATAGTTTCAGATATGCTTGAAACTGTGGCTAAGCTGATCATATGGCAGGGGCCCATGTGTCCTCCATCCCCCCTCTTTTTATTCCCCCCTCCCCCCACACACACACGTGCAATCAGTAGGGTTCTCGCCATTGATGTCTGGAACAGTCTCTCAGATTTTGGAATTGATCAGATGCAGTGTTCAAAAGTTATGTTATAGACAGTCAGAGAAATGGTGTTGGGTTGAGTGAAAGGCCAAGCTCAGTCAGTCAGCAATAGCAAGACTGCCTGAAAGATCTCCTGGGGCATGAAATGTTTTTTTGTCTAGAAGTGGTTCTGGTTTACTCAGGTCCTAGATAGTCAGTAAAAGGTGGCTTCTTCCCCAGCCTCTGGTCTAGCCCTACCTGTGAATTTGATTCTTTAATGTCATTATGCAAGTTGCTGAACAGCTTTCCTTTTTTCTGTCTTTGTGCTTACTCCATTGTGTCCATGTCTACATTTCAGGCAGAATGGGATGCAATGCGGCCTCTTGGATTGTCAGCTGTGACTTTTAAAAAAAATTATAAAATGGATTTACCTGCTATATTTAGGCAGATTTTTGCCTTTGCGTTAGTCAGTGGCAATAGATAGGAATCCCAAAAGGATTTGTGATGGAATCCCTTCAATCTGGACTGTGTTTTGAATGTATTTGGAGCAGTTACGTTGGTGGTGGCTCAATCTCTGAGTCTGGTGTCTGTCCTTCATCTATAGCAGTCTGCAAAGCCTTCCAAATCAGCCAGAGGGTTTGGATCAGGGCTCTGAGCATTTCACTTTCCTAACTAGCTGTTGAGATTGTTTGTTTGGCCATGTTTGGAAGCTGGACTCTCTCCTTAATGAGTTTTTCTTGGAGTCCTCCTTTCTGTCTTGTTTCTTAATTTTCCTTTTATTTCTCTTAAAGTGACAGCAAGATCTCCTAGATTAAGGTAAATAGGATAAACAGAGGACGTAGAGATCACCAAGAATACTTCAGATTACATAGGTGACAATGCCTGTCTGCATTAAATTTAAAGGGCAAAGATTGGGTAGGAGGGTAGAATATTCCTTTAGTCTGGATTGGTATGGATGAGGTACAGAGAACACCATCACTGCTCAGAACAAGATTTTTTCTGTTTGTTTTTATCACTTTAGAAACAGATTGTCCATATATTGCTGTGTAACTGTAGGGACATTTTCTTTCTTTTAGAGTGGCAAAATTGTTTTAGGTCATTGTATTTATTAATAAAGAAAGAAAGATGTCATGTTTCTTTTAGAAATGTACTCTAAACCAGTGGTCCCCAAACTGTGGAGTGTGGAAGGGCCTGGGCCAGCCCCCACGTGGGGTGGGGAGGTAGCACCACCTGCTCTGCCCCCAGCTCAACCCGTCCTGGCCAGGGCTGCAGCTCAGGACTCCGGCTCCTGGGGCAGTGTGGACTAGGTAAGGGGGAGCGTGGCCCAAAAGCTTAGGGGACCACTGCTCTAAGCTATTTCTCCCAGCTTGCACAGCTTCCTTGCAATAGGCAGTGGCCAACCAATTTTGGCAATTGTTAGCTGGATTTAAATCCTGGCCTTCCTTGCATGTCCCTTTTCTCTTCTTGCTTGTTCAGCTCTGCTTCTGCATATAGAACCCCAGTAGGAGCAGCAAAGTGAAACCAGCCAGTATCATTTTGGTTTCACTTTACAGCTGCTTGGGAAACATTATGGACAGGAGTGACAGATGGTGGGAAGAGGTTAATGGGAAGGAAGTAGCATGATCTTTAAATAGAAGGTGAAAAATGCAATTTTTTTTTTTAAGAATACAGATTGTCTCAGTTTTTCTTGGTTACTGATTTATAGTAAATAATTAATTGGTGTGGTAACCAGAAATTTAGATATCCCTTTACTAAATTTGAAATAGATGCAGAGTAAAAACCAAAGACACATTCATTAAAATCCTACAATAGTACACTTTCTATTCTACTTATACGGAGTAGAAAAGAAGGAAATTTTTTGTGGTCAAGACAATGGTGAATTGTTCTCCCTTTTTTCCTACTTTTATTTCAGTGTGACTTTCCATTAGAGTTGGTTGGAAAATGAACCATATTTTTTAATTTTGAAGTGTTTGAAATGGTCCAGGTTCTGTTTTTATAAAATTTATTGCAATATTAAAAAACTATTTCAGAAATGAATGTAAAAATTATTTTGATATTTTTGATAATGTTTTGAAAACAATTTTGGGGGCGGGAGGAATCAAAAGCACAGCATTTATTGGCACAAAAAAAAATCTGCTATGATACACTTTCATAAAAGTTTCATTTTCAAAACAGGCCACTGTTTTTATAACCGAAGAATTTTTGTTGAGAAATTGCAACCAATTCTGCTTTCAGTGCTGCAACTGGAGATATGAAATTCTGTAAGTCCGTACAGAGAAGGGAAGTTCCACTGTTTTGAATAGGTTCTAAGTTATTTGGAAAACAGCCATGTTTTGAGACTGGTTGTGTAAATGCAACCACCACTCCAAGGTATTCTTCCAGCTGTGTGGCTACAATCAATAGAGTTTAACCTGTGCTCTAAAGAACCACACTAGACACCTCTTCAAAGGAGTCTACAAGTTGTTTGCGGAAAGGCTATAAAAATGAGATCCACCACATTCTGTAAAGCCTTGAGATATTTTTTTAAATGGGTGATAGTCTCCTTTCAATGAAGAGCTGTATAGTAGACAGCCCTGTTTGTCCAACCATTCCTAAATCTTACAGCTACTTCCTGTATTATGTTCCTAAGCTCTGGCCCTTTCTTCTTTGTCTGTACTTATAAACCTGTGTTCTGGGCCTTCATGATGTCACATTGTGACTACAGCTGTCTCCTTTCTGGCCTTGACAAATGCCATCTTACTCTTTTTAAAGCAATTCAAAACACAGCTACAAAGAAAATGGCCATCCCTCCAGCTATGCGACCCCACCATATTACTCCACTTGCTAACCACTGTATCAAACATAAACTGTCTTCACTTATAAGCCTTCACTCTTATCCCCATTTTACCTATCACTTGTACATGCTATCAAGCTGTTGGCCCTGCCTCCCCTACTCTACTAATGATGGTAACTTTTATCAAATGCCGATCCATTTTTTTTTTTTCAAGAAAAATATTGTTTTCTCTCATACCAGTCCTTATGCCTGAGAGGAGCTCCTTGTGAAAATCTGCAAAACCACCATGTTATACTCCTTTTAAATTGCCTGTTAAAATTCACCTTTGTCATGATGCCCATCAAACCCTTGAAGTGCAGTGAACACTGCTTATTACATTAACCATCATGGTCTTAATGGGACATGGGGCTCCTTTATTCCTCCTATTAGTCTGTTGTATCCATCTGTTATCTCGCATCTATTTCAATGGTATGCTGTTTGGGGCATGAACTATTTTTTCACTGTTTGCCTAGTGGAGGTCTAAATTTTAAGCCCAACTTGGATTCAGCAGACCCACTGGGCCCCAAGCCCGAAAGGGTCGAGTTGTTTTCTGACTCGACCTTTTCCCCCAAACTGGAGTCGTCATGCTGTCCCCTCCTGCTCCTGCCTGCTCTCCTCTTCCTGCCCTTGGGGTGCAAGGGCAGCTGCATGCACTCTTGACAATCCCATCTGAAAATCCTAGTCCTGGACTTTATTTTATACAGTTATATTGTGTATTCTGGGTACACTTGAAGTCAGGAAACAATTTTTAAAGCTATGAAATGTTTATTTTAAGGTAACTAGCTTGTTGGCTTGTGTCTATGGTAAATGGTTTGAAATACAACATAAAATACTGCAAGCCTGTCATTAAAGTGTCAATCTGACTTTTTGAGAAGTCCTTCTCATTTCCTATGTCAATGAAACAGCATCTGTTTAGACATTGTAAATTGAGAGAAATGTTTTCTAAAGACGTGAAATCCTGGTTGTGTTATGAAAGCTTTCAAAGTTTTCCTAATGTGGTGAAGCGCCCTGTAAATAAATATAAATGACTTTCATTGTGGCTCACAGAGCAGGTCATGCGTTCTGACCGACAAATCCTGGTCCCACTTCCCATTTTTTTGTTCAGTACCTCGAAACTGAACAAGTGTCCCCACCCCATCCCTAGTGAAAACATAATTGAAAGAAAATTGGTTGATAGGGTTTCTTTCCAGTCTCTCTGACACCATAGCTATTTTGTGTGTGTTATTGTGCAATTTGTGGTTTTGTATTCACTGATCTACATAGGCAATCCACCATTAAAAAAAGAGTGCATAATAATAGCAACCTGGACAACAGCATTTTAGAGGAAACTTGTTGTGGTGGTAGTAGTGTTCTCCAAGATTCAAGCTAATCTTATTCCTATATACTGTTTATATGCACTATCACTCTGGTTTTGACACATTGATTTAATTTTCTATTTCTATCTAGACTTCAGAGCAACATGCAAAACCTATTTCTTTGCCCTTTAACCCTTCCTGCCCGCTTCATCCCTTCCTCCCCCCAGAACCTCGCATTTTAAAGTTTTGTTCCTTTGAAAAAAATAAAACCTGTAAAATGAATTTCAGCAGACTCTGCTGAAAACGAGGGGGAGAAAAGATAATTATATCTTTGTGTGTACTTTATAATTTTGGGATGTGTTCAGACACAGTGGCGATTGTGGCTTATAGGAAACCTAGATAAAGAACTTGTTTGACACAAGTTTAGTACAATAAACAAATACTTGCATCGTGGAAGGAGGGAAGAGAAAATTAAGATATGTAAAATACATGTTTCAAGAAACACAGTTTTTAAACTACTCAGGCGTTTGGATTCTATGGTGATGAACATGATACAAAACTTAGCTGTGCTCTCTGTATTCTTTGTGAGGGAGAAAACTCTGGACCATACCTGTGCTGAAAGACAACAGGGCTGATAGTGGGCAACAAGTTTGATGTGAGATTTTTAATAATGTTTGCAGCAAAAAGGGCTGTTGCAGTTTTGGGATTGCATACATGGAGGTATCAAATCACAAGAGTAGGTTTGCAGTTATTTATAACTGTTTCCTAAGTACCATATTAGAGAGGTAAAAATGCCAAGGTAGGAGAATTATTTAGAATGGTGTAAGCAGGTATCGCTAGATGAAATGGAAATGGAAAATTCAGAATGAATGGCAGAAAAACGTTGAGAATTCAGATTGATCAGGGTGTGGCATGGTTTCCCAAATGGAAAAAAGAGAGAGCCCCTTCATCTGGGGTATTTAAAACTATACTGGATAAAACAAGAACATGTACTGTAGAGAGCAATTCTTTGTTGGCAGGGGATGAATGAAATGACCTAATGTCCTTTCTCATCTCTAATTTCTGTGGTTCTACAAACAATTGTGTACTCTCCCCACACATTCCCCCTCTGCCTGACATCTGCAACATTTATGTAAGCATGCTCTCATGCATTTGTGTAGCAAGAACAATTATGAAAGCTGCCATTGGCAAGGATGTAGCTGCTTATATGGCCACCCTGAAGACTGTCCACTGTGGGGATTGAGATGCTTGCAGCTGCTCCAGAGCTTGATTTATGTGGCTTTTTTAACGGGACCCTTCGTCCTCTCTTGTGGAGGGAGAAAGTTGGTAAAGTGCCCTGAGATTTGGGGGCTAAGGTGAGAGGATTTAGCCTGTTCTCTTGGTCATCAGGGAGAGTAGGAATAAGGCAGTTATTGGGAGGCGGAGGGAAGGGGAATAATTGGCTGCTTCAGAATGCAATGTATAAGGTTAAAGCATCGCAACACATGATATTTAATATCTTTTTATTAGGTCACAATAGAGGAACACTGTATAAAATACATCTTTTATTAGTGATATAGCAACCCCAGAAACTGCTATCAATTCTTCATATATATATATATATATATTGAAAGCTGTATCTTTTAGTAAGTGGAAGGAAAATAATACATGTAATTTTCCAGGGGCATGCATGAGCCTGATTCTGGTAAACCAGTAAGTAAACAAATGACCTCCATTGAAATGGAAATGGAGCCACATTTAGTAAAAGAGGTATGGAAAGTCTATTGAAACAATCAAAGAAAATCCTTGTGATCTCTTTAATTTCTGGGCTCCTTCCCCATCTTGTTGTTAGACTCCAATTCAGGCTTTAATGTGGTCACTGTCATTTGTGCTTGACCTTGTTTGATGCTTGCCCAATAGTTTCTCTGCCAGAGACTCTTCCAGTTGCTTTACAGTTGCTTTCTTCTTTACTCTTTCCCTTCTTTCACCTCCCTTCCCTGCCTCCCCAACATAGTTGTATTCAGGGGCTAAAATAAAGAGGGTTCTGTCAGTGTCCCCAGAGCGGCACTTTTAACTAGAATCCATTTCTGACGCTTGGATTGAGTGGTTTGTGTGTGGAGAAAGGAAATGGGCAAATCTTTGTTCTTACAGGAAATCTTGCTGGGTTAAGATAGTTTTGCAAATTTTTCAGCTTAATTAAGAATATGCTTTGCTTTTGTCCGTGAAAGCAGGAAATTTATTTGGCTAAAATGAACTTTATTAATTTATTTAATTTCTAGTGTTGGGGGGGCAGGTGGGGAGTTCTACCAGTCTGGAATATGGGATTCTCTTTCTCAATCAGGTAGCTTTCCCTGCTTCCAGAATCCCTTGGCTCTTCCCCAGGGCAGGGCCAAAGCATAAGTTTTTCGGGCCCAGTACAAACTTGTAACACAGGCCTCCTCCCGTGTTACAAATCTCCAAGATTTGCAAATCTCAAAGATCTGGACAATAGATACAGGGAAATAAGTTTCTATAAATATGCTCAGGCATGATCTACAATTTAGCCTCAACTTTTTCGTGATGGTAATGGGGATTGCAGCCTGGGCTGGGCCCCCCAGGACCTCCCGGCCTCGGTAAAGTGTACCCTCTCCCCCCATGTGGGGGCCCTGCCCCAGGGTCCCCCCTCACCTAGTCTGGTGCCCCTTTACAGGACCCAGCCCCCAGGTTGGGAAACACTGAGATTGCTTTGCCTAGAATTCTAGAAGGATTTTGGCATCCATCTCTCTGTAGCTTGCTTTGAATTGCTAGATGTGACATTATTCAGGTGTACCCAGGGTTGTGAGGCATCTAATCCTTAGCAAGAGGAAGACTTGTCTGTGGCTATTGTGGATCAGCTCCCTGAAATCATCAGGCTCTGGCAATACCAGGTCTCCTTATGCCTCACTCTCTGTATAGGTTAGCAATAAGCACAAACCAATCTCTGAGTCCTCCAAGTGTCCCTCTGGAGTGTGCAGCTCCTGATCCACTGAACACTAACAGAATTCTTAGATCTGCTACTCCGAAAGGAATGGTACAACCCAACATGTAAGAGTCAACTGAGGATCACTACTTTGCTTAACACCACACGGCTTAAATATATCTGTAGTGTAAACAAGGGTAAGTTTATTATCAAAGAACAGAGATTCAAGTTATTGGATTATTAGAAACCTGGGCGGCTGTTCCTGAGGGGATAGGAGGGGGGCAAACAGGGAGAGGAGAAGCCCTGGGCGACTTCTCCGCTTGCTCCCCACAGGGACCCACGTCAGTCGTGTCAATTTCACGGCTCAAGACTGCCGGGCGCAGGCAGGAGGAGGAGTGGAGGGGTGAGAAGCCGGGGCAGTTGGACCCCACTCCCCAGGGGTGAGAAGCTCCAGGTGGCTTCCCACTGCGAACAAGGAGGGGAGGAGCACGGGGCTGGCTCCCGGGTGGGAAACAGGGAGTGAGGAGGAGGGGACAGCCCACCAGGAGCCTATTGGCTCTCAGCTCCCCCACACCGCCCCTCTTAGGTCAGTGGAAGTGCTCCTGGTGAGGACGCACTCCACCGACCCAAGGAAGGTAGTGTGGTGGTGTAATTACTGCGGTGACTGTTAAGTCGACCTATGTTAGGTTGACTTATTGTTTTAGCGTAGACAAGGCTTAAGTGGAGATGTTCTTATCTAAAGGCCATCCAGGGTTAATGCTAAGGGTTTTCTTTGTCCCTTGGGAATTAATGCTTATTCCACCAGAAGGCTCCTAAGATAATGAGTGGTTGCTGTTCTTTAAAAGATAGCTTAGTACAGGCCAACTAGTCACTACTCTTCCACATATGTCCATCTCATCACCCTTCCAGAAAATCAACACTTGCTGATAAAATGGTTCCTTTGTGGATTATATTAGGTCAAATATTGTGTAGATTTCTGTAAAGCTGCTTGTTGGCCTTTTATGTGGTTTTTGTTAAGCACTATAAATTATATGTTTTGGCATCTGTGAAAGCTTCATTTGGTGAGGAGATGTACCGCAGTCTCTAATGCTTGCATCCATTTCCCTACAGCTTCTCTAGCTTTTCTCTTTGCTTCTCTCTGCTGATCTTGTCCTCAATGTTTCTTGTTCCAGACCCATTCCGCACTCACTGTGTTTACACGTACAGTACTGTATACTGTGAGGGCAGTATCGATACATTAACATTCAAAGATAAAAATAGTTCCTAAGGTTGTAGTATTTTGCCTAAAGCAAAGGCTCACAGCAGACCTTCCTCTTCTTTGCTATTTTCCTCAGACACATGCAGTTTTTTTCTGATTTGGAGAAATGTTTATTCTTTCCTTACCTGTGTGAGGCAAGACATGCTCTTTTCACATTATTAGCAGTTTTCAGGGGTGAGAAGACGAACTCTAGGACACCCTTTATTGCCCGCAGCCTTTGTGGGAGTGGGTTCGGGGCTTTCTGTTGACCCATTTGCCCTTTTATTATTCCCTCTGCACATCCCCCAAGCAGAAGCAGCTTTCAGAATGACCAAGGTGAGGAGCCCTCTCTGTAACATGGATAGGAGCAGGCTCTGAGACCTCTTTCCTTCTCTGTGGGGTGGACACTGAGATGTTCCCCTCTGTGATCACTGTCCATAGCAGCAGACTATGGCGTGAAATAGCTCCAGGCTGCAGATATGAGGTAGAGGGAGTAAAGGGGACTGTAGCTGTTAGGCTTTGTGTTGCCCTCTTCCTGCTGTTCCTGTTGAAGACTCTGACATTTGATATACCCTGATGCTTCTATTTTGCACATGCTGTTGCCTGCTCATAATATCCATAGTGCACATTTAGTTGCGATCTTGGAGGCCAGCTTAACCAACAAGGTTTGTTTAGAAATTGTGGGTGTGTGTGTGAGAGAGAGAGAGAGAGAGAGAGACCCTGACAGCTGGTTTAAAAAATAGGAGGTGCCATTCACCACTACTTGTATTTTGTTTTGTTTTTTCAGTTTTCCAGACTCTAGAAATTAGTCTTGGTCTCTTTACATCTTGGTGTTTTATCACCTGGGCCAGCTCAATGGTGGTTTAAAAAGGTGGACTGGTGTTCTTCAACATGTGAATTAAATACTGTTTTCCAGTCTTTCATCATCTGATGCATGTTGCAGTTTTGTGCTTAGATATTTTTGAGCTCCCAAAAGTGGGTAAAAATGCTAAGAAACCTGAGAGGAAAAAGAGATTACAGCACATCTTCAGTGAGCTTTCTTGGGAGGTTGGCAGTTCTTCTGGGTATAAAGAGAAAACGTCCAGGGAAGGAAGTAACCAATACACTATTAAAAAATTAATTCCTGGGAAATAACATTTACTAATGGGAAATATGGATTACATCTTGTGGTGGCAAAGTGCTTGCTGTCATTCAAGGCTTTTATCGTCTATAAATCTAAATTATTAATGCATTGGTAAACTTAAACTTTTGGTAGGTGGGAGGGAAGAGTGAGACATAGTGCTGTCTTGACAGAATGCTGTTCTGAGGCCTGATCCTGTAAGTTGTTCCACGTGAGCAGATCTCTGTGGCTTTTCAGAGCCCCATTGATTTTTCAGTGAGATGATATGGGTGTAAGAGACTGCAAGCTCCATTATATGAAGTGAAAGATGGATGAAAGTGTGTGCAGAAATGCTCTGTGTTGACCAGTCTCAGTATCTTTGAAAGTTTCAGTTGACTTGTCAAAGACTGACTAGAAATTTTGCTTTTCTTTTTGGATTGGGGGTGATGGGGCATATGTTGCCTTGGAACAGAAATGTCAGATATTCTTGGTGAGCAAGTTCCCCACCCCCCCAGTAACAAATACAGAATATTAAAGGTGCTCTTGGTACAATGCTATTCAGATTTATAATCAGAGGGATCTTCTGGCTAACTTCTATTTGTACTTTGTTTTCCATCTTCCCAAACATTTAAAAAACCAGTCAAGCCATACATTGGTCAGGTGAGGTTAAAAGCTTGTTACCAAATGAAAAGGTTGGCTGTAAAAGGAAAAATGTTTAATCTGCTTCCATCCTTACCATTTTTTAAACCTGAAGTAAACATGAAAAAGTTGACTGAATTTCTATTAAGCAGCTTACTTTGCTTTCTTATCGCGTACTGGGCAGACAATTGATGGCATATTTCCAGCTGGCAGGGCTGTTGAAAGGTAGCATGCAACTTCAACTCTATTTTTTCTTTTCAAACATATGATTGTGCGAATCTAACTAAACTCATTGGAAAGTAAATATTCATTCAGTACGCAAAATGAAGAGTAAATCTGCAAATTGGATTCAGAGAGTAAATAGTATCACACTACATTTAAAAAAATTTTTTTTACACAGCAGCTGCACTAGACATACAGATTTTCAAAGTTGATGTGATATTCACCTGGGTATAGACTAGCTATTAGTTAAAGTTCCTTATCCCCTTTTTCATTTTAGTTCAGTAGGTGCTGCTGATCCATTTTCTGACACCCAGGTAGAAAAATATTTAACTTCAATTTGATTGTGTTCATTTTTATAAGCAGAGAAAAACCAATATTTACTGCATATTAATGGTTTCTTTTAAGTTTCCACTTAAAAATATTTTAAGGTATTTGGGTTTAATGATAATACTTTGCACTTACACAGCACTTTACATCTTGATACTGCTTGTCCAAACATTAGCGACTTTTCCTCTGAGATAGGTAAAGAAATATTGAGTGATTAATCTAACTCCAGTGAAATCACTGGCAAAACTCCAATTGACTCCAGTAGAGACAGGGTTTCATGTCCCTTAAATCAGGGCTGAATTCTGTCCACAATTATATCTTTCCCCAATTAATATATAATAAAAGCAACTTCATTTTGCTCAGTGGTATTGAACAGTTGTAACTGGGAACAGAATTTAGACCATTGTGAATGGGTGGCACAATCATTAATTAAATTGCTCAAGTCCATACTACAAGTCACTGATGAAGCTAGGTTTATAAATTGAAAGTTCCTGGCTTCACCATACTATGATGTACCTTTGGGAACATTCTAAATTACCTGAAGTCCTTTGTGACATATTGGGAATGCTCAGGAGGGGTAAAACAAAGGTAAAATAACAGTATAGGTAACACAATAGAGTCAATCATGTCATTTGAGCCTAAATTATGGCATTACTAATTATAGGCTCAGGCACTTGTCCTGTAACTGACTCCACATGGGCGGTTATGTTTCCATGGGGAGCCCCATTTAAGTTAATAGAGCTCAATGCAGAATAAATTGCAAGATCAGGACCTAAGTACCTACCTTTTAAAGATGTAAGATTGCATATATTGCTCATTTGGCTGATAATCTGCGCTATTATTCATGTGCAAGTGTACTAGTAAATTACTACAAAATATGCCACTGCATACACCTGTATATCAGAAAGGAACACTTAAAGGAACAGGGTCAATTTTAAAAGTGCTCTTCATCAGACAATTTTGTATATGCTGTATTATTGCCACAAGTATCATCTAGGATAACAGAGAAAATAGAAAAATAATTTTCTCTGTTTTTCAGTTGTTTCTGTTTTGCATGTAACATCCCTTTGTGTTGAGTCACTTTGATTTCCTTGCATATTCAGTCACTCTTCCCTGTTGTTGGACACACATGTGAGAGTATCTCTTTTACACAGCGACGGAAAAGAGAAACATGAAAAATAATAAGAAATTTGTAAAACCACACCATTTGTCAGGAGGCTCAGGACAAAGGTACTGTACCAGAAAATGTCTCAGGCTATAGTGTGTAGACATAGCCTATGTTGGCGAAATTCACATCGCTCTGGGGTGTGAGTATTCCACCCCCCTGAGCTACATAAGTTACATTGACATACACACTTATGTGCACCGCTCCCGCCAACAGCTTCTGCTGCTCATGGAGGTGATTTTATTAATGTTGACTGGTGAGCTCTCTCCCGTCAGGACAGAGTGTCTTCATCAGACATGCTGCAGCGGCGCAGTTGTATTGGTATAGCTGCGCCACTGCAGCACTGTATGTATAGATATACCCTAAATCTCATTAGAAACGAGGGAAAAAAGAAAAAAGAATCCATTTCAAGATGACTGTTCCTTTAACACTAAATGCATATAAATAAATATTCTTTTCTGAAAAGAAAATTAACTTTTGGCTAAGTGAGTGCAATGACTAGCCATAGATGAATAAATAGAGAGGTTGTTTCTCTCCAAATTCAGGTAATCAACTTTTCTTATGTATCTGTGTACAATAGACACGTTTTCCCCAATTTAGGGGCTGCATTCCCAGAGTCCAGAAGTCTGAATGTTACATCCAGTTCCTATAAAATAGAGCAGATTGTATTGAAGACCACGCTTGGCCTTCTAGATGTACTTTGGCCACTGTGTGTGTGTGTGTGTGTGTGTGTGTGTGTGTGTGTGTGTGTGTGTGTGTGTGTGTGTGTGTGTGTGTGTGTGTGTGTGTGTGTGTGTGTGTGTGTGTGTGTGTGTGTGTGTAATTTCTGTACAAATGTGAACAAACACCCTTAATGTTTTTCTGCCATGGGCTGAAAGTCAGTTGTATTACCTAGAGCAGTGGTTCTCCGCCAGGGGTACTCAGATGTCTTCCAGGGGATACATCAACTCATCTAGTTATTTGGCTAGATTTAGAATAGGTTACATAAAAAGTACTAGCAAAGTCAGTACAAACTAAAATTTCATACAGACAATGACTTGCTTATACGACTCTATATACTATACACTGAAATGTAAATACAATATTTATATTTCAATTGATTTATTTTATAATTATATGGTAAAAATGAGAAAGTAAGCAATTTTTCAGTAACTGTGAGACACTTGTATTTTTATGTCTGATTTTGTAAGCAAGTAGTTTTTAAGTGAGGTAAAATTTGGGGGTACACAAGACAAATCAGGCTTTTCAAAGGGGTACAGTAGTCTGGAAAGGTTCAGAGCCACTTACCTAGAGTATTATGTGCTGTTGTCTCTTTTTGAGGCAGAAACAGAAGTTAAGTCTGAGGGCTATCTTTGCACCCCAAAAATAAATTAGAGACTTAATATCAGACCCTCTGCATTCCAAATACTAAGCCAAATGGTTATATCTTACAACTGTCAGAGCAAAGGACATAAAATTCATTGGTTGCAGGGCATGTATGGGCCAAACTACATTCCTCCCATACTTTTTCCCATGGACATTGGGACCTTATTACACCACATAATACAAAATTAGAACAACATTTTGATTATCTGCCTACAGTTTGCTGAGGGGAATAAGAATAAGATCACGGAACTGGTCTTGTCCAAAAAAAAAAAAAAAGTACAGAACTAACAAACTGTTGACACGAATACTGGGCGTACACTTTGTTGAATCTCAAAAGCAATGTGATATGGAAATCAAACTTTTTTTTCAGACTAGATGGATTTAAAATTCACAGTCAGTGAGAAAGTGTTAACAGTATAATATAAATACCTGAATTTCCATAGTATTTTCCAAGTCTGCAATGAGTGCCTAAATAATTGAATATGATGCAGTTTGTGAAACTATTATCTGGTTGAGCTGTACTGATGCTAATACAGTATATCTTTATGCTGGAAAACGTGAGCTTAGGGATGTGATGGTAATAGGAAAGAATAGGCCAACTAGGTGTTTTAGGACATCAAAAACTTCATAATGCTGCATTTTGATGGGATCAAGATTTCCCTTCAAATGTGCACTTGGCTAGCATGAGCTCCCTCTCCTGCTAGAGCTACCACTTTTAGAAGGCTTGCATTTTGGCATTTTCGCCAAATGTCGTCATGTTACAACGCATCATGAAACTGATAATACTGTTGACATAATGATGTTGCACCTGCCTGAAATTTTTTGGGTATCTCAGTAGCCTTGCAAGCCCTCAGGGACGCAGTAAAATGTTACTGGAATAGTAATGACCTTGAAAAATTCAGGAGGGGTGGAGACCCAACTTTAATTTTGTTCAAGTTCAGCCTTTAAAATCCATTGAGAGGATCAGAGAGTGTAATCAATATTATTCGGTTCCTCTAACCCGGTATCTTTCATGGAGATTTGATGAGGAGATGGGTTGGACCATAATGGGGATGGTAAATTGTTTGATTATGTTTAATGACCCAGTAGTGGTTCTAAGCTTGATCACTTTGCTTGCTATACTGGGAATGCGGATAGGAGGGGAGGAAGGTACTTGTTCCCTTAGTAATGACTGCCTTATCCAGTGAATCACTGCACTCAACTTCTGGATCCTGATATTTCCCCTGCATGGGCTTGCAAAACACATACAATAAAATCAATAGGCTTCAAATTACAATAAACAGCAACACCGCTCTAAACTTGCCTAGAGGATTCCATGTCACCTTCTCCTTCAGTGAGTGGCCGTGATCATAGGTCCACAGAGTATGGGGCTACAAACACTTAGATTCTTATTGCCTTTATCTCTTCTTGCCTTTCTTTAATCTTGCCTCAATGTGGGGGGATGGACTAGATGACCTGTGGAGGTCCTCCCAGCCCTACACGTCTCTGATTCTTCTTTGTTGTGTACTTGGGGAAATCAAGACTAAGTCCAAAACCCTGGAAGGCTTAGGGTACACTTTGAGCATGAGAATCAGTTTGACCTTGTTGTAGGAAGGGCAGATGTCTTCCTGCCCTGAAAGTCCTAGACCAGTGGTTCTTAACCTTTCCAAACGACTGTACCCCTGAAGCCTGAGTCCCACCCCCACGGGGCTGAGGCATGTAACTTAGTTTCATGGCGCCCCTGTGGCTCCAGGCAATTGCCTTTCTTGCCACCCCCAATACCAGCTCTGCACTTGCGACCGCTCTAAACCCCCAGGTTGAGAAACACTGTCCTAGACCATACAACAGTATACCTTCAAACCCTTAATTTCATCCTGGCATTGCTTGATACTGTATTCTGTGCCAATTGCAGCCAGTCTCTGGGACCCATTGGCATAAACCAGTGCCATCTACATTGTGGAATTTAAATTACGGTCTCCCTAGATGGCAATGAGAATTTTTCTAGATCATTATGAATGTACACATCTGTCTGTCTGCTTGACCACAGACAGTGTAGGAGGCCGGTTTCTCAGAAGGCATTGGTGTAAAGTAAAATGTTTAATAATTTGCACAGAAATGGTGTTGGGGATGAATTGAATTTTATAATCATGCTTACTCAGAGTGTTTGCTGAAAGGTGCGTAAAAGTACCGTGGGACTGAGCAGGGAAGATCCATCTCAGAGGCATGGCTGTGCATACGATTCACAGTGGTGATGCAGCTGTGTTAACTTGACTAATGGAAGAGGAAGAGATGTTGAGAGTTGCTCAGATGTGATGCAGTTGTAACGGTACTTGTGATACTTTGTGCAAGGTTAGAAGCAAACAATCTTGAAATGAGTTAGCAGTTTTATGATTATGTACTGGGTTTTTATGACTATAATCTGATATTGAACTCATGCTTTAGGAGTTGAAAGGTTTTGAGGAATACAGTAGCATGGGCATACCAGTAAATCTCCTTTGAGTTAAAGTAGTGTGCTAGTTAATTTGAATTATATACATCTTGGACGCTTCAGTGAAATTGTTGGATTCACTTGTATGGGAAGCAATCTATTTTCAGTTCACATTGTTTGTTACAGAGCAGAACTAATATTTAATCTTCGTTATAGTATTTGAAGCATAGAGGGGAAACATTCAATACAACTGCAGCAGAAAAGGTGATTTGTGTGTTCTAATGGTGTGAGTGGTGGATGCGTGAACTATAGACAGGTAACATACAGTATATAGCATGGTATCATCACCTGGATCCTAAAAATCAGTCTCTGTATTTCCACTGTAAATCCAAGCTACAAAACCTGGTTTTGTTAGGTTTTGCTACTCCATAATTTAATCAAACAACTTTCGGAGACAGGGTGTACCAGTCATTTGCTGCCCTCCCCCCTTTGTTTTAGACCTCCAGCAACTACCTACAGAGGCCACCCAGGATCAGTGTCTAGTGAAACCAATGAGAATTTGTCCTCCAGCTGGAAGCAGACCAAAGCCAATCAGGCCATATAAAAAGGGGCTAGTTCTGGGAGAAGCTGGGACAGGAGGAAGGATCTCTCTTATCTTAACCTAAGAGGCCTGGTCTGGTCTGGTCAAGGACCTAACTCTGAACTGCACCTTTTTGGTTGAGCCAGCAAAGGATTGTTGTTTTATGTAATGGAATTTAAAGCTTTGGTGGCCAACCTGAGTTAAATATCAGTTTACTGCTACACAATTTAAGCAAGCTGGCTTTGTGAAATGCTCCATTGGCTCAAGTGAACTCGTGACATCTTCATCATCCCAAAAACTAGAACCCAAATGCTCAAATAATGGCCTGTTTCCTGTGGCTCTTCACTGATTCTCTCTTCCTCCCCTCCGCCTCCCGGTTTCGAGATGCAATCAAGATTGGGATAGGTATTTCTTAGTTGATGGTTCTTGGCTGCAGAAATTCCTCTGACAGAAAGCCCATCAAAATCCCTTAGTGGCTGCCTTTAGCATATGATGAGTCTCATTTTATTTCAGCTGGTCTTTATTTCTTATGGTGGGCTGCAACCCACTTCGTCAGATGCACTTTGTCAGTGGGTTGCAGCCCACGAAAATTTATGCCTGCAGAAATTTGTTAGTCTTTAAGGTGCTACAGGACTCTTGTTTTTGCTGTATACAAACTAACACGGCTATCCCTCTGGAACTTTATTTCTTATAATGCTCATCACTATAGTGTCTTAGAGCTTACTAGATGGGGCTGCATCCCTGTGTATGAGAGGGACTTTTCAGGGCTCCTGTGTTTGCCATGTTTAATGCTTTTCATTGCTGTCTGGCTGTGTACTGTATTTGCCTGCTGATTCTTGGATTTGTAAATATTTTATATTTGTAAACAAACCTGTCCAAACAGCATCTTTTGCACTGAGATTCTGTGCGGGGTGAGAGTCATTATAAAACCCTAAAATAGATCTAAAAATTAATTAAATAGTTATAACCCAGATTTTTATTTTATTTTTCTCACTGCAGTAAATACCAGGATTGAATATGGATTGTTCTAACAGACAAAGAATACAAGTGTGTAAATATCTAATTGTAATGGAGTAAATGGATCCAGTCCTTCAGTCATTATTCACTTGAGGAGCTCCTCTGAATTTGGAGGGACTAATCAGGTGATTATGGCTGGGATCGGGCTTTCAGGTTGTAGATTATGTACTACTCGTCAATATCCAAACAGTGGATTTTTATGTACTCTAATATAATGGAGCACATTGAGGTTATTGTGACAACAGTAACTTGGATCCTATGGCAGTACAAGAAAACCTAAAATAGATTAACTCAGTTTTCCTTGTGTTTTATTCTGGTTTTAAAAGCCAACCAACAAAAAAAAACAAAACAAAAAACAAAACAAAAAAAAACCAAAAAAACAAAAAAATAACCCCAAACCTGTGAGGTCGTTAACATTTTTTTCCATGTTCCACTAATATATTATGAACCACCTGGTGCATTTTTAAATACTTGAAAATAGCAATGCTTAGACTGCACTTTGACTTTTGCCACAGCAGCTGCATGATTCATTAAATCTTGGAAGCTTGAGAGTTATAGCTGTGATGCCATTTACAACTTTTATGGAAAAGCTCTTAAGTTTATGAATGTGTTTCAATTTTTGAAGTGCATTATGTTTGTAGTTTGAAATAATTTGAAACGCTCTCTATGAAAACATTACTTTGAAAATCACTCTCCCTTTAAAATGCGGGGGAGTTGCAGCAGGAGTTGAAGCAAGTCTCTTCTTAAATGGAGCAGTAAAGCACAAAGATGGATGTAAAAGGTATTTGTAAGTGCTAAAATATCAGTTAGTGCTCTTAAAAGCTTAATGGTTATCTTTGATGTGCCTGTGATAAGTTTGGTAAAGTTTGAATGTTTCCATTGATCAGATAGGGATGGAGAAAGGAGAGTAAAAGAATGGTAAACAAACCAGTTCTTGTAAGGCTGAGCAATTTGTTTTGCATGTTGTTGTCTTTATAAACACTCAATGCACTATGAAAGCAGGGTAGAAAACAATTTTTTTTTTAGACATTCTATGTTAGATGAAGATTTTCTTTTACTCTTCAATATTCCCAAATGACAGAATGGGTTGAAAAATGCAGCAAAAATTTCATGCTTTTTTAAAAAAATGTTTTTTTTCATTGACATTTTAAATTCTCAAAAAAAGCATGCCTACTCCATAAGCTGGTTGAAAAGCAGTGAAAAATCTTCATGGAAATGTCCAAAAAAAAAAAAAAAATTTTTTTAACAAAAAGTGGCCATCTATGCACTAAAATGTTTTTCCGTTCAGATAGACGAACCTGTTCCCTACAGAAAGCTCCATGCTTTTTCTAGGTTTTTTTGTTTTGTTTTGTTTTGTTTTGAAATGTTTTCGTCACTGATTTCATCACTTCAGCTGCCTCTGTAATATCTGTGGCCCTCAGCTGCTCCGGCCTCCATTGTTTTAAAATATAATGATCACTGTGGATCACATATGGCAGGGCTTAGTGTTGAGGAACTACATATACATTTGGCAGCTTTTTAAACATCCAGTGACATGACTATGTACCTTTATATTTTGAAGTGCTTAGCTCCAGCATACCTAGTAAGCTGCCGTGAGTGCAGTACTTAGATCTGTGCCTTTATAACCTCTTTTAGTCTGAAGTAATTGGGATAGATGCTCTGCAGTACTTCTTGGAAGTTACTGGACAGGTTCACCAAACAGTTGCTAGATGACAAACTATGGAGCAGATGCCTTTTTATTTAGTTATTTATTTTCCTGGAACACTAGGAGATAATGTCTTGCATATTGGGTAGTTATTGGAAGTCAAAATGTAATCTGAAACTAAAAACAGTACCTCTTTGCTATTTGTGCGTGCAAGCCCCGTATCTCCTGAAAGACAGTAAGTGTATGTCTACACAGTGCAAAAAAAGTGATGAATCTCAGAAAGTGGATCAACTTGGGCTTGAGCTTCAGGGCTGTAAATAGCAGTGTAGACATTCAGGTTCAGTCTGGAGCCTGGTTTCTGAGCCCTCCTCCTCACTGGGTTTCAAAGACCAGGATCAGCCCAAATGACTACAAACTGTTGTGTTTAGTCCTGCAGCTGAAGCCTAGCAAAGCCCGAGTCAATTGACTCAGGCTCTGCCTTTTTTTTTTTTTTTTTTCCTGCTGTGTAGACATCTCCTTAGCCTCCTCCAGCTGGTCGTGTCCCGTCCCCCCCCCCCCACTCTCTCTCTCTCTCTCTCTCTCTCTCTCTGTGCCCTAAACTAAATAGTTTAGTTAAATGTGTACAGCCCCCTTATGTGGACACACTTAAATTGGTTTGAGTGATTCATGTTGATTTAGCTTAATTGGGTTTGTTACCAGCCCTGTGTTTTAAGTCATTTACACCTGCTTTAGAGAGTGTTCAGCTACTTGGGAATATGGACAAGGAACTAAGTTGCCTATAAGAACTCTGTTTGTTACTAAATTAAGATAAATCAATATTGACCACTCTTAAATCCTGAGGTCCCTTCCAACTCTAATATTCTATGGTTCTATGATTCTATGAAATCAATGTAAGAATGTTCATACAAGATGGTTGCATCAGTTTAACTAAATCAATTTAGAACAGTGGCTCTCAACCTTTCCAGACTACTATACCCCTTTCAGGAGTCTGATTTGTCTTGAGTACCCCAAGTTTCACCTCACTTAAAAACTACTCGCTTACAAAATCAGACATAAAAATACAAAAGTGTCACACAGTTACTGAAAAATTGCTTAGTTTCACATTTTTACCATGTAATTATAAAATAAATCAATTGGAATATAAATATTGTACTTACATTTCAGTGTGTAATATATAGAGTAGTATAAACAAGTCATTGTCTGTATAAAATTTTAGTTTGTACTGACTTTTCTAGTGCTTTTTATGTAGCCTGTTGTAAAACTAGGCAAATATCAAGATGAGCTGATGTATCCCTGAAAGACCTCTTCATACCCCCCAGAGGTACACATACACTTGGTTGAGAACCACTGATTTAGAAAAGAGTTTTAGTTACCTTGGTGAAAATTTGAAGTGTAGACAGGCCTAAAAGCCTTAAGAAGGGAGATAAATCGGAAGTAGTCTCAGAATGGTTTAGTTCATCCCTGTAATTACCTATAGTACAAGCAAAAGTTAACAGAAGGCTTTTATTTGGACAATCTTGGTGACTTCCTGAGAGAGATCACACAGACTAATTGAAGGAGAAAGAAGCCTAGTTAAATATTTGTCAGTTAAGGGAAGGGATTGCTTGTGGCCAATTTAGGCCTGGTCTACAAAAGCTTTGTTGGCATAGCTGTGTTGGTTAGGAGTGAGGGAAAAAAATCATGCCCCTAGCCAACATAGCTGTGCTGGCAAAAGCCCTAGTATAGATATAGTTATGCTGGCAAAAAAGTCCTTTTGTCCATTTACTTTATTTCATTTGGACATCTGGTATAACCTGTACCAGCTTTTCTGGTGTAAACAAAGCCTTCGTTTTCTTGTTCATGTTCCCAAATAGTTGAATGCCCTTAACTGTAGGGCTGGTCTACTCTAAAAATGTTGTAGTCCTGTGAATAGATTTAGTTGCACTGGTGCAACTTCTCAAATGTTGACCAGCCCTTGAAGATGTCTAATAGCCCTGATCTGACCTGCAGTGACCTTCCAGGTGCTTTGAAGTGCCTAATGCACTGTTAGGCCTTTTAAAATAATGAATAGCAATAACAGTATACATTTAAATGGACTTTCAAGCCATTTTAATTTCTGTTCTCTCTTAATGTTGTATTTATGGTGCTACTTTTGGTACACGACAATGGTTACAACTTCATGAGTGAAGGGTTAGGTATTTTATTCTGTGGATAATTCAGAAGGTAATTAGTCAGATGCAGCAAGACTGGGTTGACTTCAGGAAAGCTCACATCTATAGTTTACATCAAACCTCTGAAGTGTAAAGCTTACTCATTTTACTGTACTTGCTAGGATAGTTGCATACTGTGGCTTAAACACTATAAGAAATAAGAGCGGAATCAAAATTAAATTAATTAGGAGCAAGTGTTTGAGTTTAATTATCTGGAGCTACTGTAACCCTTTCCTCTGCATTCTAGGTACTGCATTCTGAGATGCGCTCAGTGAAGAGCTTTAATCAGCACTCAGAGCCAGAGAGAATATTTGGAATGTGAAATCTCCAAATTTCATGCAGCAATTTTTAACCGGAGCCTGGATCTAGCAACAATTTGACACCCCCCCCCTCCCCCGCCCCCTTTTTAAAAACAAAAAACAAGCCCATTTTAAAATTCAAATTAAGGCCAGATTTGTAAAATGAAAAATCCTGCTGTAGTTCTTGGTCTTTTGCTGTGTAATAAAAATCGTTGGATCAACAGCTGTAGAAGGTTTTACCTCTGCACTTAATGGCTTGCACTGCTCTGTTCTTTGGCTGTACTATTTAACCATAAATATGTAGTGCTGTGGATGTTACGGCACATGTGGCTTCCTTGACTACTGTCTCAGATGTCTGACATGCCCCAACTCCAAAGAGCTGAATTGGCAACTGCCCAGCAGATTTTTATAAAGACTCAGTTGGTGGCCAGAAATTCAGGCTGTTAGAGTTGTTACTCAATAAATTGCTTTTTCAAAAGAAGATCATAATCCGATTTCAGCTGCAGTATTTTAATAGGCTGTAATCAAAGATAAGTACATATTATTTTATGGTGTTTTGTAGAAGTCAAATCTGCTGCATATGAGTGTGCGCAGTCCATTTTATTTTAAGTTGAATACTGTTTCTCTATTGGAGCCATTGCTCTTCAATTAATTATTTTGCTTCAGTACCGGAGGGGGGGTGGGTGGGTGTGTGTGTGTGTGCACGCGCGCGTGCCTGTTTGCTGCAGCTAAAGTGACCATCTGTCCTGTATTTTAAGGGACATTCCTTTTTTAAAGACAAATGTCCAATAACCCAGATCCAATAAGGAACTATTACAAAGCTTTTGATCAGATATAAATTGGTTTCAAGCCATATTCCTGTAAAAGACCATATATTGTGATTGTGTGATTTATTTTTTTTTACATGGATAGTATTGTGGGTGGTATCTCTTTTTAAAAATTAAAAAAAGCTCTCATCTATATTTATCATACAGTTTGTCCCTTTTATTTCCTGACATGTAGGTCATTTTAGGTTTTGATGGGTGCTGACCCTTGAATATTGTGATGGAATTAAGAATTTAAAAAGGAGTATTTTGTAATCTGAATACAATGATGTATACTGGTTTAAAGGCAAGTTGAATGAAAACAGCCATGCTATTTTGAAGATTTTTTTTTTTAAGTGTTCGATATCAGAGTGATTTTTTAATCTCTTGAATTCCTTCTGTACTACTTCCCTGCCATTAAGCTTACTACAATGTTGAGTTATCCTCTCTTGTTTTTCTGTCTCTCCCTCCCACCTACTAGCTACCCAAAAACCCCCAACCCTCTTTTGAGGTTTGTTTTGTGTGTGTTGCTAGGTTTGAGTTGAACTCTGAACTTCTTCCATCTGGATGCAAAATAATTAAATTGTAAATACATTTTAAGGAAGTCATGGCATCTGAGTAACTACAAATTAATGAAAGACAAAGGTTCTGTTCTAATTGATAAAGGAATAAACTTCAAAACTGATGTTAGAGTGAATTTGTTTGGGATTAGCGTTTCTTCAAGTATTTACCTGGTAGACTAACAACAGAAACAATTGTATTTTTGTATACTTTCATATGTTCATATACTTTCCTAGATTTGCAAAACCATTGCTTAGGTCTTTGAACTTATAGAAGAGAATTAATTACCCATGGAGCCAATCCTAAATGGATTTTTAACATTTTAAAGCCAAGATTTTAAAAAATGTCTAATGATTTTGGGTACCTCCGTTTTTAGGTGCCTATTTTGAGACAGTGTTTTTTAAGAGATGTCTGAGATAAAAAATGCAACTGCAGCCACTCTCTAAAAACTGGGCTTCTTCAGGGTGTTTCAGGGTGGGCATCCAAATATTCGATGCACCCAAAATCACTCGTCACTTAGAAAAAGATTTTCAAATTATATTATTCCCCTCCACTGATTGTATGGTTATGTGCACAAGTTGAAGTAAATCAGACTCAAACCTTTTAAAATCATTTTGTTACACAAAACCATGTGGAGAGTTTAACTGCCATGCAGCTCTTATGTGAGAATGCTTTGTGTGTCTGAGAGAGAGACGTGCTTTGAAGCACCTATATGTCACAAAACCAAATTTTCTGGGGTCATGTCTACATGACAGTGTCACTGCTATGGAGCCACAACTGAGCCACTGTAGCGTAGATGCTTCCTACATTGGTGGAAGGAAGTTTTCGACCAATCTAGTTAATCCACCTTTTCAAGAGGCGATAGCTAGTTTGACAGAAGAATCCTTTCTGTCGACCTAGCTGGGTCTACACCAGAGGCTAGGTCAATCTAAGTACAGTGTTCAAGCCACAAATTTTTTCACAACCCTGAGCGACCAAGTTAAATCGATCTAATTTTTAAGTGTGGAGCGAGTCTAAGGGTGCAGGTTGCCAGGAATGGGACTGCTAGTACCATGTTGTGGGCAGACAGAAGGGAAGATTTTTATTTTCCCTTTTCCCCCTCTCCTCCTATCAAGAAAAGAGGATTCTCCTTCAAATTAACCCCATACTTGCTAACCAAGAGCTGTCTCGTAATAGAAGATCTTCAAGGAAAAATTGACTATTTTTCCCTAGAAAATTTTCTATCTAAATACCTAAAGCACTAAATGCTAATCGTACCACTAACAAAGAAAATCCCCCCCATGTTAGCCAACACATATTTAAGCATGACTTTGTACCTAATGTAAACATGATTTAAAATCTTTTAAACAATGTCAGTCATGAATGACTCTAGCTGCTTATCATAGAATACGTAAGCCATTTTTAATGTTAGGTGCAAAGTCATATTTGACAATGTACTAGGTCATGTTAAAAATGTGCTAGCTATTTTCCTACGTTAGACAGGATGTTCGGTTTCTAAAGCTGGCAGAAATCTGTCTCCATAAAGCCTTATCAAACCTCCTCAATTTAACTCCTTCACAAAATTTTACTTTTTGCACTGTTTTTATATAAAAAGTTTGTTTTAAATGAGCAACTGTTGCATCCTCTGGATAGTTAAAACTTGCTAAAAAAAGTTAAATGTTAAATAAGTTTGAACTGTATTCAGAGAGAGAGAGTTTGGTAGAAACTAGTAAACTATAAAAATTAGGGATAATACCTTGCAAACTGAATATAGCTCTACTTAAGCATAATAGAGAAAGTCTAGGCTGAAAGATAGCTATTAGAATCTATGGAAAGTTTTACTTTAAATAGCTGTGTTATCGAGTAATGGAAAGTTCTAAAAAGTCTGGCTTCAGACATCTGTACTGTAGGTATAACTGAGCACAGTGGTTTATTAGGCAAGAGGACGGAACTAAATTTTCACTCCTAGGAGTGGTTACACCAGAAGAACGTTGAAGGATGTTAGTGGGACAGTAAGGGGAAGTTTTATGCTGTACATGGAGGATTTATCTCCAGGGTTGTCATCTTGTAATGTATGCCAAACTCTGAACTTACGATAAAAAATGAAAAAGTAAAACTATATCCTTTATAAATATAACTGAAAACAGTGGAAGGCCTCTAACTTGAATTAAGCAGAAAAATAGGGCATATATAACTGTCCTATGCACTTTCCTATAAGAATCTCTGTGCTTTACAAACATTAACAAATGAACACACAGCACACCTGTACAAAAGTATTAAAATCCTATTACACAGATGGAAAATCTGAATCACAGTGAAATCATATAACTTGCACAGAAAATTTGTGGCAGAATTGGGAATAGAATTGAAGTTTAATCATTAGACCATCTCCCCTTTTGTCTTTCAGCTGTGTAATTGCTGCCATAACTGAGTCTTGGTTAAAATCTATCACAGGGTTCCATTTATTTAGTAAACAAAATACTTCATTTTTAGTCCCCTAATGGGGGTGGGAGGAGTGTTGGTATCCAGTTGTTCTCCCAAAAAATTTGCTCTTCTGTTCATGCTGAGGGAAGATTCTTTCATATTTTAGCCAGCAGGAAAACTATCTTTTAAATAGTTCTCACTTAAAAGTATCTTTGAGGAAAGGACAGAAGCTTGTGGCTTATTTTTCCAGTTGCTGCAGACTGACCTTACCTCTGTGGGGAGGAGCTGCCAAATTATGAAAGCATATTCATTTAATGCAGTGGGTGCCATGCTGGGGGCTACAGGGCTGAGCTTTTTTTGTTTGATTGGATTTTTGTTTGTTGTTGTTTTGCGGATTTGCAAGCTGTCATGAGACATGGGATCAAGAAGTGCTGGTTGAGGAAAGACCTAAGATAACTGGAAATATGCCAGAAACATACTGGGTCATAACATACATGCCTATAGCTATCATTGTACCTTACAAAGACCTGACTCTTCAAATAAAATCATCCTTGCTCTTCAACTATTTACATAAAGTAAAACAAATAGCCTTGTGAGCTGCATGCGTTTGCCCTTCCTTCAGCTGCTTTTTACCCTATGAACTATTTGCTAAAGGCTGAGCCTAAGAATGTGGTGTCAGTTGACGAATGAATGGAGAAGCAAATATAATGGATGTCCATGTAGCTTTTGGTGCTTCTTGTTGTAAATCAGTAGCATTCAAAAGCGTGAAATTCAACCCTGTACAGAGGGCCTACGTACCACTTAAATCCTCAAAATGGAGCTTAAGTGGGACTTAAGTGATGTATAGTCATTGTGCTGGCCCTCTGCGCAAGGCTCAATTTCGCCCACAGTGAACAAATTGTAAACTGTGATTGCATTGTGAGGTGTCTATTGGCACAGGTGAAGAACTTGAAATACAACCACTTTAAAATGAATTGTGTATGACAGTAGTTTGTCACTTAGTTCTAAAACAGTGTGTATGAAATGTTACAAACAAAGAAAACTTTACAAACCAATTACCTTGGAATAGGGTTGTGCTTGCTACATTTAGCGGAGATCAGGGTTCTACAGAAGCTTAATACTTATCTCTGGCTAGTAGAGGGTTGTGCACCAAACTATAAGGAATGATGTATTTTCTTCTTCTGTACTGTATCCGCCAGTCTGCCACTAGCAGGCACTTTGGAACTTGATGTTTAGATACTAAGTGTGTGATGCAAAGTTCCCCAAAACTCTTTAGCAGATGAGGAGAATAAATAAATACATTCTTTTTGTAATAATGTAAAAAAAATTTTGCAGTTGGCATTTTCGCTCTGTGATCTGTTGGAACGTCTCCAGCTTTTAAGTCTATTTCTTCAATTATAAATAAAATTAACTCATAGATTCTAAGGAACCACTGTGATCATCTAGTCTGACCTCCTGTATAGCACATGCCATAGAACCTGTAGCACTGATTTAATTTTTGTTTTAAATAAAAAAAAAATTTTTTTTAAAGAAGAACATCCAGACTTGATTTCAAAATTTCCAGTAATGGAGTATCCACCATAATCCTTGGTAAATTGTTCCAGTGGTTGGTTACCCTCACTGTTGAAAATGTACACCTTATTTTTAGTCTACATTTGTCTGGGTTCAGCTTCCAGCCATTGGATCTTGTACATTTTTGGTCTGCTAGATAGAAGAGTTCTCTCTTATCACACATCTGGTTTCCATATTGGTACTTTTAAACTATGTCAAGTCACCCTTTAGCCATTTTTTGGATAAGCTAACTTGATTGAGCTCTGTGAGTCTTTCACTCTAAGCCATTCCAAAATAGTTTTTATTGCACATGTACATTATTTTATCAGGTGAGTTAACTATCCCAATTGTCTGATAGCATATAAAGTGAGGCATCCTGTAAGCCTTCATTCACTGATGTTATGAGGCAAAAATGTTCTGACCGATGCAATTATAATTAAATGCGTCAAGAGTTGGAACTTGTTAGCTGAAAGAATGCAGTTGGGCTCATGGTCAGCTGCTTTCTGCCTTTTGGCTGCTTTTACGTTGGATGCTAGAGGGGAAATGCAGCTTATGATGATGAAACTTGTTGTTGCTTTTAGCTATAGAGATGTGCAGCCATGGTTACTGGCAATGGCTTGGTCCCTTTGCTGTTCTTGGAGATTTAGTGTATTGAAGCAATTGAAATCTTTACTGAAGTGGTATGGCTGCTTTGTTGTGGCCTTCTGCAGTGTGGGTCGGACTCTGACTGGGTTGGTGGAAGTTCTGGTTGTGAAGACACCCTCCTTGGGCGTATAAATTGCAAGTGCCACTATTGTGGTGTGACGATTAAGCCAGCATGATTTGCCTTGGTTCTACAGTTACACAAAGGAAAAAGATTGCTCTGTAATATTGTGAAATGTAATCTTTATAGCTTCAGTGGTTGCCGAGAGCTATCTTTGTTGCTAATTTTTGGAGCCTTGTTCACTGATGCAACTACTGCTCATCAGGTCTTTCAGTAGGTGTGAGGCTTACCAAAGAATGTTCTGTGGAGATTCTGTGGCTTCCAATTTTAAAACAAAAACAGTAACAAAAAATATCTCTCTGCAATGACATTGTGTCGTGGTAAAAGTTCTACCAGGGCCTCTTCTGGGTCTATCATACTTTGTGGGAGGAGAAGGATAAAACCACTGATCTACATTTTTTATTAATTTTTTAAAAAGTGAATTGTCTAAACTCAAGTAAAGTAGATTAGACATGCCTCTCGCTTATGGTTTTCCTTTACTACTTCCTCAAATTGGATTGGTAACTGTGATATTCCACAGAATATATTGTACCTTTCATAGGTCACTAATTCAGTTGCAATCTGCTCACTGATCACTGTGTGCCAGGAATATTTTAAAGATCATTGTCAGCAGATTTCACTCTCATGGCATTGTAAATAATATGCTGCCATGTTCTTTCAGATGGAAGTCAGCTTCCATAACATGGTTAAGTGGATTTCAGTAGGATTTCTTTAATTTAAAAAGCTGCAATTTTAGTAGCTGGGATCAATACAGGCCTTTGTTGGAGTTTTCAGATGAATTTCAGGTCTTTGGGGCATGAAGTGTCTGTTCCAATTGCTGTGAGAAGTGAGAGCCAAGCTCTTTTTGCCAGTGGTTTATCTATTGGGGTCAATGGATCTAAGAAAAAGGTGTCATGGAGTTTCTTGTCTTAACTATTAATTCTGATTTGTTTCATATCTGTAGCTAAATAAAATATGTAACAGTGTAGGATGATAAAGTTTTGTTGTCTCTTGTTTGGATGATCCATATAACTCAACAACCATGGCTTTGCAAATTGTGAGTAATGTGCTCAGGCCATATTTGAGGTATCATTTAAAGCATACCACACAGTTTTCCCTTGCTTCTGTATATGTTCCTATACAAATGGCAAATACCAATGTAATATTTTAAGAAAAAGTTAAGACTCTTCATGTTATAAACAATAATTCATAAACTCAGACAAATACATTAGATGTTACTTACTTTTTTTTTCTAACTGAGCAAAAATTCCTTTACCACTTAAGGGAAAACTCTTAATTAAATTGACATGCATTTCTTAAGTAACTGACTGAGAGGTCAAGATACTGTGAGCAGTGATGACACACAAGGCCAAGTTTATTGTCAACGGTGTTCTATGTTAGAAGTGATCCCTACTGTAGTTTACTTTCAATATGTGTTAGTGTGTGGGGAAAAATACAACCGACAATCCTGCTAATCTTTATTAAAATTATGGATAGTGTGGAAACCTGTAACTTGATGTCTGTCCTAACTCTGCCACTTCTGGTCATGCCTAGTAGTGGAGAGGAGAAACGTGTGGACTGAAGTTGTATTGACAGCAAAACGGCAAACTGAAATTTTAATTTGTATAAACATCTGTTGTCAGGACAGTTGAATTCACCATTCTCTTTAAAGTACTTGCCTAGAGAATTTTTCTATACGTTTTTCAGTTCAGTCACAAAGTCTGCTTTCTTGGCTTGAAGTTCCATATATTCCCAAGCTATCTGGACATAGTTCTATGTTGTTTGTAGTGTAGCATGTCCCTAGTGTGAGACAAACATCCTGCTGCCAGGAGACTAACTTTTTTCATTGTAGTCACTGTTTGGCCTTCATCTTTGGTTTTTTTGGTTTTTTTTTGGTTAAGTAATCAGCCAGGCAACTGGGGGAAATGATTTGTGCTTAGTGTTCAACAGCCTTCTACCAGCCTCAAATATCTCACGGGTATACCTAAGAGAAGGTGTCGATAATCGTTCTAAAATAAGTTTATTTTTAAAAAGTTGATTTTATTGGTCACTTCTCTCACACAATGTAAACCCTATTGCCCTCTGGAGTGGATCACTGATATTGGTGTTTTGTTTTCTCAGTGAAGTGTGACAATGCACTGCTTGCCTAAATAAGGGCCGTCCAGAAAACTAATCTTCCCACTTGGCAATGATGCAGCCCTTGAAGAATTCTAGGACTAGAAACCATAAATAAGGATTGTAGGAATCCTGAGACCACCATGAGGAAGTTACAGCATAAGAAAATGAGATGCAAAAAGACTTGCCTTACTCCCACATATATCCTTAGAACAGTTTTCTAACTATATTTTATGTGAATGCAAAAAGCTTAAAGGGAAGTAATTTTGCAGGGAGCTAATCTTTTAATTAAAGGAACTACCAGATAATATACACTCTAGTATTGCTTTTTGCAATACAGTATTTGTCTCCTACAAGTAAAATAGAAAACAATAATGCTCCACAGGCCAAATTCCACGTTGCTCTACTCTGATACTAATCCACAGTCACTTCATTGTAGTCAAATGTATTGTACTACTATAATCCAGATGCACTGCTATATCAGAGAGCAGATGATATTGCATCAGTATATAAAAATATTGAGACATAAGACAGTATCAAGACACATAAATGACAACATGTTAAGTTGGTACACTGTATTTACTTAAAAATTTTCTGCAGCTCAGTTCAGTGTTGCTTCTACTCTTACTGGTTACGGAGAGTGGGGGAATACTTCCAGCTGTGATGAACCCTGCTGCATAGAGAAATTTATTATATGGATTTAAAAATAAATTTTACTTCCTTTATAGTCCCTAGGAGCAGAATAATGGATTAGATGGACTAATGGTCTGATTTCCATGTTCTTGTCATGTCTTAATGTCTCTGATGTTCAAATTATATATGGTTTGCTAGCTACACAGCTTTTATTCTTTAGCATTTCTTTGTCTAGGTAGAAGATATTTTTTTAACTCTAAAATTGTTTTGATCCTTCCATTAAGTTATTTCCTTTCCATTATCATTTTCTCTAGGATGACAGTGATGGGATTCCATGGTCAGAGGAGAGGGTGGTACGAAAAGTCCTTTACTTATCTCTAAAGGAATTCAAAAATGCACAGAAGAGGCAGCATGGTGATGGCATTAATGGGAGTCTCAAGACTGTGAATGGTAAGTCTATTCTCTGGTACAACTGAAAGTGTTCTGTCATTGTAAGCATCTTTAAGCAGCAAGAAGACAATATACAGGATGGCAAATGCACTGTCCTTTTGATCTGCACAATTCAGCAGAACTTGGTTTTTGAGAGCTTAAGGGGTTCGCTTTACCTGTACTGGCTCATTTGTCCCCAGCAAACAGTGTAGACATGGGGCATAATAAAAACGGGATACTGAGGCCATGTCTACGCTACAAAGTTTGGTCAAAACAAGTTATGTCAGTATACAACTGCTGAAATGGGTGTATTGCTTGTGCATATGCATGCTTGGTTGCTTGCGTCAGTGCTGAATGTACTCATCACGAATGCATGTGTCAATGCAAAGTGTGGTGCGCCACGGGTAGGTAACCTGGTGTGCCATGCGCAACCATCTGGCACAGTGCCTTTTGGGAAATGTTCACAATTTGTTGTTGGGTAGAAATGAGTCACACAGGGATCTCTGGGAGCTAGGGGTCAAGTTCCCATCATGCAAATTTTTCCATCTCCTAATGCATATTAGAGACTGGAGGCAAGTGGTTGGAAGGGAGGAAAATGTGAAAACAGCAGTGTACTGATGGGGGGATGCCGGCTGGGCCCTATACCCACTGAGCGGGAGAGGCGGGCACCACATGGCGGGGAAGTTGGCAGTATGGAAGGGGCAGCAGAGCCAGGCTCCACTGCTGCCATGATCACCAGAAAGACTCCGGGGAGCAGGAGGAGGAATGTGGCATGTCTCCCTCCACCACCACCCACCACTCCCCGCAGGTACAGATCACCCCCTACCCGGGGTAGCTGGGGTCGGCACCAGCTGGTGGGAGCCGGGGACCCCTTATGCCCTGCACGGGGGGGGGGAGAGGCACATAAGGCCTGGGGGCCACAAATGTAAGCATTGGCCCTCGAGCGCTGGAGACCCATGATATGCCACTGGGTGAAAACAGAAAAGTGTTGCTGAGATTGGAGTTTATATTTCATCTTCATCATTAAGCCCTTTGGCCAATGAAGGAATGGTTTCACAGTCTCTGTACACTTGCTCTCCTTGGGTAAGAAAGATGTGATACCTTCAGAGGAGAGTATAAAATGTGGCTCTTCTGGGCTCATTCAGTGATGTATGACTCTTTCTTAAATAGTCTTTAATATGCTAGGTTGAAACTAGAAAATGAGTGACAGTGTTCAGGTTTTTGAGCAAGTCTGTATTTCTTCTTCTTCTTCGAGTGCTAGCTCATGTCCATTCCACTATGTGTGTGCGCACACCTCCGTGCATAGTTACCCGGAACTTTTTTCCCCTTAGCAGATCCCGTAGGGCTGGCTCCGGAGCCCCACGCACATGCTGCGGTATATGAGACGCTGCCGGCCCTACACCCCCTCAGTTCCTTCTTTCTGCACGTGACGGTTGCTGGAACTAGCCTTGCTCTCAGCAAGTACTATTCCCCTTGTTTGGACTTGTTTGATATCTAAGTTAGTTTTAGTTAATTAAGTAGTTGTTAAGTGTTGTTAAGAATAGTTAAAGATAAGGCAAGTCCCTACAGGGACTTCGAGCGGCCCAGGTCATGCTCCAGTTGCCAGGCTTCAAGCCATGTGCCTCCAGCAGGAAGGCTTTCCTGCTCAGCAACCCCCACAATTGCTGCCTTAAGTGCTTGGGGGAAGCCCACAGAAAAGAGAAGTGCAAAATCTGCAGGGCTTTCAAACCGAGGACTCAGAAGGACCAAGAAATCCGGTTGAAAGCCCTGTTGATGGAGGCCCGGTGTCCGAGCCGACCCCCTCCACCTCAGTACTGAGCGTGACTTTGGTACAGAGCTCACCATTGGTGCCGCCCTCGGCACCGTGCAACATCATAGAATCATAGAATATTAGAGTTGGAGGGGACCTCAGGAGGTCATCTAGTCCAACCCCCTGCTCAAAGCAGGACTAACCTCAGCTATATCATCCCAGCCAGGGCTTTGTCAAGCCTCAGCTTAAAAACCTCTAAAGATGGAGATTCCACCACCTCCCTAGGTAACCCATTCCAGTGCTTCACCATCGGCACCAAAGAGAAAGAAGCAGCGTGCAGAGCGCGGACACTCCCCTGAGCCATCGGTATAGGCAGGGTCGAGTACGAAGATGCACTTGACCTGGTCCATCGAGACTTCTCTGGTGCCTGCATCTCCAGTCAGGGAACCTTCCCCGACTCCTGGGAGTGGGAGAGTGCCCCTGCCGATGCCGTTGACACCAGAGGCTTTTCAGGCAGCAAGAGTTTTGTTGACCTTGCCTACACCACCTCCCGGCCCCCACTCTGCAGAGGGAGAAGGGACTGGTGTCACGGCGGAAACCTGCGTTGGGTTCCCCTGAATGGCGGTTGACATCCCCAGTATGGGGAAGAAGATCTCTCACCGGACAGTCTCCAGGGGTAGAGCAGAGCCACTCCGCTAGTAGCCTCTCCAGGTCGGTGTCATTGAGTTGACCTGCTCCGGCACGGGACGTGAAGTCTCCTTCTCGGCGCTGACATCGATCCTCAGCACCAGAGGCAGCTTATGCGAGGAGGTGGCACCGGTTGAGATCTGCCAGGTAGCACTCGGACAACTCCCGTTCCAGATCCCCGGCACTGAGGAAATCACCTGTATCTAAATGGCATAGAAACCGGTCGCTGTCGGAGGACCCGGCACCAATGAGTTTGTGGCATGGAACCCTGTCACTGGAGTCCGGCTCAATACCGAGGAGTTTGGGATGGCACCAACCTCGGTCACCGAAGGTGTCTGCAGGGCCTCAAGGCAAGCAGCATCAGAAATCATCGGTACCAAGATGATGCTCCGGTACCTCTAGCTCTTCAGAGCGCACCCCCGCTCATCAGCATCGCTCGCGGCGACGGAGGCAGTCCTTATCGTCATCCAGGTTGGAGGCATCGAGAGGGCGATCCCCGGCACAGAAGGGTGCCCGGGACTGAGGATGAACACGGCACCGCCGGTCCAGGGCCTCTGACTATGACGATGACTTGGGGTCTCCCGGAGGGACAGTCGTTGGGCGAGCCGACACCCCCACAAAGCGTCAGTCTGTGGCGCAATCAGCCCTGGGTTGGCCCCAGGGAGAATGGCTGTAACAATGGCCTTACTGGGCCCCATGGAGTATCCAGGTGGGGCCGGGGTCCCAATCCATTAAGTTGTTGGGGGAGCAGTCCGTGCCTCTGGCACAGAAGACCCATAGGCACCACTCCTCAGATAAGGAATCTGACCCCCTGGAGGGAACCTCAGTGGGTACAACCCTTCGCCAGGAGGGGGCGCACACGCAGGCTGCACCTCTGCAGTGATGAAAGGCGTTCTGTTCAGGAGCTGGTCCCATCGGTCATCCTAATTTCTGACGCTTTGGATGTAGGATGGGGAGTCCACATCAGCACCAGCCTAGGCACTCGGGCTCTGGTCGGGGGAAGAGAGGTGCCTGCACATCAATGTGAAGGAACTGAGGGCCATTCACCGAGCATGCAAGGTGTTCCTCCGATTCCTGACAGGCAGAGTGGTGCAGGTGCTGATGGACAACACCGCAGTCATGTTTTACATAAACAGGCAGGGGGGAGTGCGCTCCTCGGCCCTTTGTGAGAAAACTATCCTTCTGTGGGACTTTGCCGCGAGGCACGATTTTCACTTGACTGCCTCTCTCCTCCCGGGAGTGAGGAACGATGAGGCGGATCGCCTCAGCAGGTCGTTTCTACCTCGCCATGACTGCTCATTGCACCCAGGAGTGGTGGCTATGATCTTCCAGAAGTGGGGAGTTCCCCAACTGGACCTATTCGCATCAGCCTGGAACGCGAAGTGTCTGAGGTTCTGCTCGCTCCAGGGTCACAAGACTGGGTCGATTTCTGATGCGTTTGTCATCGACTGGATGGGGACCCTCATGTACGTGTTTCCCCCCATTCCACTCCTGCCCAAGGTCCTGCTGAAAATAAAGAGGGACAGGGTGAACGTTATACTCATAGCTCCAGCCTGGCCGAGACAGCACTGGTTCAGCATACTGCTGGACCTTTCAATCGCCTCACCCCTGGAGCTCCTGAGGTGGCACGACCTCTTACCCAGTACCACAGTCACCTGTTGCACCCGGACCTGGACTCCCTGCACCTCACAGCCTGGAGGCTCTGTGGCTGATGGAGGGAGAGAGAGCCTGGTCGGTGCAGGTCCAGCAAGTCCTTCTTGGCAGCAGGAAGCCTTCCACACAGGTCGTGTATCTGACTAAGTGGAGGTGGTTTACCTGTTGGGCAGAGTCCTGGGGTATTCCACCCAGCCTTTCGCCTATACAGGCGATCCTGGAGTACCTGGTCCAGCTAAAGCTCCAGGGTCTGGCGCTGGCCTTGTTGAAGGTTCACCTGGCGGCCATTTCGACCTTCCGTCAGCCGCTAGAGGGGAGATCGCTGTTCTCCCATCCCATGTCGGTCAGGTTCCTCCAGGGGGTGGAGAGGCTTTATCCACAGATCTGTGACCCGTTGCCTTCCTGGGATCTCAACCTGGTCCTCTCAAGACTCTCGGGGCCCCCTTTGAATCCATTGCTTCATGCCTTGTGCTCATGCTTTCATGAAAGGTAGCCTTTCTGGTGGCCATTACCTCAGCCAGGAGGGTCTCCGAGATTAGGGCTTTGACGTCGGAGCCCCTTTATACAGTGTTCTATAAGGACAAGGTTCAGCTGAGGCCGCATCCAGCCTTCCTGCCTAAGGTGGTTTCCCAATTTCATTGTAATCAAGATATTTTTCTCCCCGTGTTTTTTCCCAAATCTCACGGTTCAGAGGAGGAGAGGAGTTGGCATTCTCTGGACGTGAGATGAGCCCTGGCTTTCTACATCAAGAGTACAAAGCCGTTCTGGAAATCTACACAGCTCTTCGTCACAGTGGCCGACCAGATTGAAGGCTCTCCTGTCTCCACCCAGCGCATCTCTCGTGGATTACATCATGCATCAAGTTCTGCTACGAGCAGGTGAAGGTGCCGCTTCCAGGAACCATCGCAGTGCACTCAACCAGAGCTCAAGCCTCATCTACAGTCTTCCTGGAGAGAGGGCCCCTGCAGGACATCTACAAAGCCGCCACCTGGTCATCGGTGCATACCTTCACGTCCCACTACGTCATTGTCCAGCAGGCGAGAGAGGACACAGGATTCGGCAGAGTGGTGCTGAGGGCAGCTCACCAGTAACTCCTACCCAGCACCAAGGTATTGCTTATTAGTCACCTATAGTGGAATGAACATGAGCAAGCACTCAAAGAAGAAAACAAGGTTACTTACCAGTAACTACTGTTCTTCGAGATGTGTTGCTCATATCCATTCCACAACCCAACCCCTGTCCCCACTGCCGGAGTTGGCAAAAAGAAGGGACTGAGGGGGCGTAGGGCCGGCAGTGCCTCATATACCGCGGCATGTGCGCAGGGCTCCAGGGGGCGCCGGAGCTGGCCCTACGGGATATGCTAAGGGGAAAAATGTTCCAGGTAATCGTGCATGGAGGTGTGCACACATCTATAGTGTAATGGACATAAGCAACACATCTCGAAGAACATCAGTTACTGGTAAGTAACCTTGTTTTTCTTCACTGACAAAAGCTCATAGGTTTCTTTGTACAGGCTTAATGCAGTTGCTTGTCAGAATATGCATAACTGTACGTGTGCTAATACATTTATAGCAGCAACTAGGTGCTTATTTGGTGGATTATTCATATTCGTATGCAGCTTGCATTTTTGACATGGCGAGTCAAATTTCACCGCAGTGTGTCTGAGAGGTTGACTTGTTCCTGGGGAGGCAGAAACTAGTGGAATGCCTGGATGGATGATAGATACAGACTGTGTATGTCTTCAGTTATTGCATCAGATAAGCAACTATAGCCTCTACAATGCAATTAAGAAATATCCTCTGAGGTCAGTAATAATATCAAATACTAATCTGAAGGGAAGGGTCAGTCTAGCTTTAGCCGCAAATCACTAATAAGCTTGAAGGTATATATGCAAAACAGCTTTGGCTTTCTTTTTTTCTCCAGCACCTCTGCTACATTGATCTTCTGTGTAGCATGATTTTTTTTTTTTTTGTTTCTTTCCGTTGTGGGGGTTTTCTTTAGTGAAAGCAAAAAAAAAAAAAAAAAAATCTATAGGCGTGAAGCACTGTAATTGTGTGTTTAAAAAGCTTTGATGGTGTGCCAGGTTACAGGATTGACTGGGGTTTTTATGGTGTCTAGTTTCTCCAAAGCTAGCCTAGATGAAAACTGAGTTTGCTGAGAATGCTCTGTCAATGCAGGTACCAGACATGGAGTGCGCCATAGTTTTCTCTGTCTGTCGTGGCTTATGTCTTCAAAGCATGCCTCATTAATTTGGTATTTTATAATATAATTTCTCCCCTCCTTCCACCCACATGGGTGACTAAGGGTCTGTCTACGTTGGAGCTGGAGTTGTAATTTCCAGCTCAGGTAGACGTATGCACCTTAGCTTTGATTTGAGCTAGCATGCTAAAAAAAGCAGTGCAGCTACAGTGGCGCAGGCATGGGCTAGCAACTCAAGTATGTACCTAAAGTCTTATACTCGGGTGGCCGGGCTGTGCTGCCACCCACATCATTGTGGCTACGCTGCTATTTTTATGTGCTAGCTTGATCAGAGTGGATGTACGTCTGTTGGAGCTGGAAATTTAAAACTTTTAAAAAATTTAAAAGCCACTGTTTCTAAAACTTTTTTTTATGGATTACAATCATTAGTTACAAACATGTTACTGAAAAGACTTTTCCAATTAGCTTTAAAAAAGTATTTACTGAACTTTGTGTATGTGTAAACCAGGAAAAAAAAACCAAACAAACTAAAAAACAAAACAAAAAAAACAAAAACCCTAAACAAAACAAGAACAACAACAAAACCAAAACCCCAAATAAAATCCCTCAAAAGAATTAAAACCAGTGCCAGCTGTACTATAGGTAATGTTTTGGCAGCTGGAAGCTTTTACATCACCATATGTAGCTGACTGTGTTAAAAGCAGATCCAATAGAAATGGCCCCATCTGTGTGAGCCCATATCTGCTCTAAGACTTCTACTGGTTCTAAGTAGAGGAGACTGACAGACAATTGACTGGGCTATGTAAGTATAACAGAAGACTCTTAAAATTAAAACCATGACTTGAAATTTTTTGTTTAAAATAGTCTTTAAAATACTGAAAGTTAAATTGCATTAATTCTACACTGTCCCTGTATCACTGGTAAAGACATCATAGTGGGTAGTTATTTCTAAAACAAATCTGGCTTGCAGAATCCCTAGTGTCTCTGTCTTGTCATGGTTAGTTTTCAGTAGTTTTCTTGAGGCCTGCCTTCCCTTTCTCTTCATACCTTTTTCTTGAGCTCATTTCTTGTTCCTGTTAGTAATTAATTTCAAAAAATTATTTTGTACACTTAATGTTTGCCTTCCTTTCCTTCTTTCAGTCCCTCTTTGCCAGAGGGCTTGTTAGAGGGAAAGGCATAGGAAGCTGATGAAATATAGTTACTATATCAATGGATATGTTGCAAGTATGTTTAATGACTCTCTAGATATTCAGAGTATAGAATGACCCACTATCTTTTTGCTATGATATGTGTTTGTTCACTGGATTCCCTTTCAACATGTGGGAACAAAAAATCAGAATGGAATGTTTCCGGAAATTGTCAAGAAATCCTTTGTAGAAGTAAATGGGATACTTTATATCAGATTATGGTAACAAGTTTGCACACTAGAAAACCCAAAGAGAACCTGTTCTGTGATTTTGATTATTATTGCCTGTCATTTGGGTTAAGATTTTAATAATAAAGACTTGTGTTTGGAATTTATATACCAATTTTCAGAGGTCCTATAGTAAGAGGAAAACTAATTCTCATTGAAATAGTTTTCTTACATAGCTTTAAATGTGAAATACGGTTGTAAAAGGATGCAAGCAATAATTACCTTTTTTTGTATTTACAAGAATGAATGGAGTAGCGTTCACCCTTTATAAGAGTGAAGTTGCTTTATAAGTACTCAAGAGTAGCTTATAAAGCAAGCTTTTATGACCTTTTACAATTCCATTTTTAGATTTTTTTGTTTGTTTGTGGTAGCATTACCTTCACAAACTATAAAAGTACAAAGAATTTTTTTTTTTTTGTTAAGATGATTGGTAATAGTATACTATAAAGATGACAAGGTAGTCATTTTGTAGACAACAAATATTCCGATGTTCATAAAGTAACCTTAGGTTTTTTTTTCAACACAGCTGATGAATGAAATCACCTCGAATTATGCTCGCCCATTATTAGCCCAAACTTTTTAATAAAAGTGGCCTAGTTGATGAATTTGGAAGCATGAGGATGAGTTCTGGTTGTTGTTGGACTGGGAGATACATGAATGTTTTGAATTTTTCTTTTTAAATCTTCAGTCTGTTTCTTGATTTACTGAATGTAGTATACCTGCTGTTCTGTTGGAATAGTCATTTTTTCTCCCATTAAATTTAGGGTTGTTAAAGTAAGCTCTTGGGGCAGAGCTTGTCTTTGTGCACATGGGCATGTATCTGTTTGTACAGCACCTAACACAATGAGGTCCTGGTCCAGACTTGGGCTCCTAGGCGCTACAGTAATACAAATAATAACAATAAATATTTAAATAAAAATACAACATAATTAATGCCCAAAGTTCACTGAAGTGCATTGGTATAACTCGGTATCGGCCAACCAGACAATGAAGTAGGTCAGTCTAGAATATTACGTTTTTTCTGCCTCCATATTTGTCCAGCTGCCAGGGCCAATTACCAGGCTACACAAATAGTTTAGAGTTACAGATTATTTGGGATTCACTTATTTCTGACCAATACCTTTTATATGAAATCTTTGTGTACAACTTGTGCGTTTTTTGTATAAATATTAAATATTAAAAGCAAGAAGACCAGATTTGTAATGTCGATTTGAATTTAAAAGGAGGTCTAGTCAGGCCCATCTGTGTGACAGAAATGAGGGTGTCCATAGATCAGTAGTCTATGTCAGGTCCTGTCTGTCCAGGGAAGAGAAGACCATAATATGACTTTCCAGTACAGTGTGTTTGGTTTTTTCCAGTTTAGGAATTTAAGTAAGTCTGTTCCTGTCTGCTGCCACTGAGCTGTCTAGTTATACTCAGGGAGCAAGGCTAAGGCTCCACCCATTCCCAGCCCACATGTACAGAAGGAAATGGCCACAGGGAGATTGCTCTTCCCTCTGTGCCACTACTTATGGGGGTGACATGGAGGCTTACTCCATACTCCCCTGTGGAAGCATGCAGGCTTGGCAACAGTCTAGGCTTTAATAAAAAATAACCCTCTAACATAGCACTGAGGCTCAACTATTCTGTTACTTTTGAAGGCTACAGATGAAATATTGGAAATAATTTTATATGCTCATTCAGGGCGTGTTTAGTTCCTGAAGTGATGTGCATTTGAGGTGTTGGCAATATGTTGTCCTTTTCATAAGATTTGATGTAAGTGTGCCCAGAAGCTTGGGCAATACAAATGTGTTTTTGTAAGTTTACAGAAGAAAGACGGTGTAGAGGTGCTTGTAGAGTCATCACGTATTCCCTTCCAACCCCTCCCCTCAATATAACCTAAAGGGATGCTTTTTAAAAGTTTGAACAAACTCTTTTTACCACCCTCTTTTTAAATTGAGACCAAACTTTAGTGGAAAAGGAGAATTCAGAAAACATTCATCTGAAACAGAATTATAATGGAAATCTCAATTTAACTTGGTGCTTACTATCAACAGCATTCAAGATTAACCAATTACGGAAGTTGCTTACTATTGAAAATTCCCAACTCTTTTCCTTTTTGTTTTTTACAGTAGATTTCATTTTATAGCATACCATGAATTCTTCTTGCAAGACCACTCAACTGACTGACAAACATCATTTATGATATAATAAAGATGAAGCAGAATCATATTCTGTATATAGGAGGACTCCTTGGGGCAGTCTCTTAAGACAGAATACTACCTAATAGGGGTGGCCGTTTTTACAGGTTTCTAAATTAACTATGCATGTTCTAAGAGATAATATTTACTGTTAGGAAATTAATTACAGTAATAGTATATTTCAAAATCCTAATTTAATGAATAATAGTTATAGTGCAGTCCTATTCTGAACAGGCTTTATTTTTATTTTTTAACAAATCATGTTGGTTCCCATTTTTGTCGCACTGATTTAATATCACATCTCTTCAGTGTAAAGATGCAGTTATTTTTCTGACTGCCAGCTCTGTACACTTTAGATTGGGCTCTGAGAATCAAGATGGGCTCTTTCTGCTTTATCCATCGTAATCAATTATAAAGATCCTATAAGGCCAAATTATGCCCTCGATGACACCTGCACAATGTCACTGTGTTCAAATGATGCCCTCTTTGCAACTTAATTTTTGTCTGGTTGCAGTGCAAGGAAATGAGAGGAAACTTTTCTTTAAAGACCATCTCTCTCCTACCCTCCCCCCAGGTTCATTCCCCCCCCCAATACCTAAAAGACAGAGAAAACACTGAAAGTTCTATGACTCATTAGCTTGTTGTATTTCTTTCTAACCTTGAAACATTGTACAGATCTTTGAAAATAGCTGCTATTGTACCTAAGTGTGTTTATTGTCAGTGACTCTAAAAATATAACTTCACTACAATTATCCACTGCCAACTGTACGTGATAGAGAGTGAGGAAGCTGATATGTAACTTGTAAAGGTCCAGTCACAATGTATGGAGGCCTAAATTAATAAATAATACATTTAAAAAAAAGTTTGGGGAAGGGAAGCAGGAAAGAGACCAAAATATAAGGTATAAAAATACACAACTTTTCTGTTTTGGAGTGGTACCACTTTGAAGAGAGAGACAAAAACAAAGAGCCACTAAACTGATAAAAGGAAAGTGGTCTAATGGCTGATGGGTTTTGGAGATTCAGCCCCCAATTGTTGTCCAGAGCAGCAGGAAGTCGTGTCCGTCGTCGTCGTGTCGTCCCGTCCGTCCGTCCGTCCCCCCCCCTTCCCCCCGCCCCGCGCCTCCATCGCCGCCGCGAAACCGCCCTGCCGCCGGAAGTCGTCGTCCTCCCCCCCGCTATTCCTCCCCCCTCCGAGTGGTACTTGGGGGGAAAAAAGGTTGAGAACCACTGGTCTAGAGGGATGGTGGCTGCATTACAATGTCACTGGGGTGGGTGAGGAAATAAAAAGGGGGAAAAGAAGGGGACCTTACAAGACAATTAAGGGGTGAGGGACTTTTATTTAAAAGGTTTGAGAGGATTAAATAGAAATCTATCTGCAGAAGAAAGAGAAATGTGTGAAAACAAAGAGCAGGAAAATTGCAAAAATGATAATAATAATTAATACCTACCTCCAATGAGAGCGTGGAAGAGAGAAGCACAAAAGCCAAAGGGCATAGAAGAGAGAGAGAGAGAGAGACCCGGATCAGAAACATAAAAAGGGATGCTTTGGTTAATTTTAGACTTCAGAATTTTAAAGTTTTCCTGTGGCTCTCAGTCTAACAGTACTAGTTAATTGGATTGATTGTCAAATGTCCCAGAAATGAAACCTTCCCTGCCCACAAACAGGGTGGAGAAAAATCCACAATTTAAATTAAATAGTCATATTTTTTTTAAAATAGGCCTATTTAAAATTCAATTTTGAAATTGACAATCAATTAAGATCGACTAAACTTACTATAATTTATTTAAATTAATTAAGAAAAAAAATTAAACGGCATATCTGTTCGCCAAGTTTTAAAGAAAGTCAGACCACTGAACTGGTAGAAGTCAGCTGGAACCAGAGTTGCTTGAAGTGCTAAACCAGCTTTTGATAGCAATAGCCTCTTCTGCAAGTGCAGAGAGAATATTTTCTTCATTTCAGTTTATTCAACTAGTTCATTTCAATGATTAGTTGATTCAGTGTTAAGAAATCAGTTGGGAATTAAAAAAAGCAGGAAAGCTTGTTTTCGTCTTGTGATCTATGAATAAAAACTAGGTATGAGAGGGTGAGATCTAATAGTTCTAAGATCCTGAAGTAAAGGGTAAGCAGAAACAATCGGTTCAGTTCACTGTCTACAAATAATACTTCTTTTGTTTATTAAATCAATTCATTTTAAATGCAAAGTATATTTTGATAAACACGTTGATACACTTTTTTCTTGTGTATAGAGCACATTTAAGGTAATTTTATTTAACTAATAAAACACCATTTTTAAATGTTGGGTTTTGTGCATTGTTAATTTAATTTTAATTTCCATTCAAATAGAGCTTGACAAATCTCAAGAACAAAATTAATCAGCATTTAGTAAAATAAGAAACGCATCATTAACCATTTTCTAACATAGTAAAAAAAAAAAAATTAAGAAGCTATTAAATGTAAATTAAGCTACATAATTGCTAAAAATAAATGTGTGTAGCTATAATGTACCCTCCTGGTTAGTAAAAAGAAGCACCAAATTTAGTGTAAAGGCTATCTTTAGGTGAAAATCAACATGTTTTAATGATTACCAAGCAACGAGATCCAACCTTTTTTTAGGAATATAACTGGAAAGTACAAATGCAAAACAAGATTTAAATGGCCAATTTAAATCAAGGTTTATTGCTTATTGATTTAAATCAGGATTAAAACCAATTTATTTAAATTGCTTTGATTTGAATCAGTCCACCCCTCCCACAACAGAAAACAAAAGTATATTCCTGATTTAAGGTTAAATGTGTTTCAGTTTACTGCCTAAAACATTTTTGTTGGATCATGTCAGCCGTACAGGCTACTATAGTCTAGGGAAGACCAAATTATATTCTGTTCTGCCTCCTGTAGCAATAAAATTGCCAGCTAAATTCAGACTGTGGAATCCTTTTATAGCTGATGTGTGCAGCAGAAATAACACTGTTTACATTTTCAGCTACCTGGTAGAGCTTGCAGTGCTGTCAGAAATCTTATTTTCTATCAATTTCTGTGTTTTGCTTGTTTTAGAAATCAAAACAAGATATCACTTATTCTGTAGAGTCACTTTTCTAAGTACTATCACGCTGTCCGTTCAGTTCTGTATCTAGATATGCATAGGTTTAGCATACCCTCAATTAATCATACAAAGATTTTTGACAACATATATATAATAGCTAGATAATCTCCCTGTTCTAAAACCTAACATCTTGGTCTGAAGAGCACCCATTCCTTTGGCAGATTGTAGGTGACTGGATTTCACCACAATATTGAAAATCAGAAAGATCTGCTTAGAGGATCAATTTTCAAACTTTGACAGCTTGGGATCTGTGGAATGCTTGCTGGTGAAGTGTAGAGAACTGGCTGGTCCTATACTGCTGGCTGGTTTTCCTTGTTCCAATTGCTAAATTGTATTAAAAGAAGCCCAAATTATATTAAATGTTTTTTAATAAGGTAAACAATTGCTACAGGAGTGTTATGGGTTTGTAAATGGGAGAGGAAGTGGACCACAACACAATCTATCTAGTAAGCTGCAGTTCACCCTGTGAAAATGTTTGAAAACCCCCTATCTTAGAGTTTGGAAATAATGTGGGGAATGGGGGCAGCAATATAGGTGGAGTATGTTATGTTCAATAAATATGTGGAAAATCCTTTTAATTTAAATGAAGAAAGGGAATGAGAGGGATTTTAATCCCTGTCCCCCTCCAGATAAATGGACCTTACAAATGACTGATTAGTGCCAGCTGAATACTCATTTTTGGTAATTTTTATTAAAATTTTCAAATAACGGACGAAAAGTTTTAGAGCTGGAGTACTGCAATTATATACCAAATTTGATGATAACTATGTTTCTTTGACAGGAATCCTGTTGATGCCCTATTGGCCATCCAATAAGTGCCCTCGCTTACTTTTTTAGTAGGGAATCTGTGTACTAAATAACCAGTGATCCCAGGGCTTGTCTACACTTACCTCCGAGATTCAGCGGCAGTCGACCGGAGTTACGCAAGCTACACAAAAAACTTGCATAACTCCCATCGACTTCTCTGCTTCTCTTCTGTGCGCCATCTTCACTGTACTGTGCCGATGGGAACCTCGTTCCCGTCAATGCAGCGCTATGCCACTTGAGAAGGTGGTCTTAATATGTCGATTTCTGGATCGACTGAGCGGGTCTTCACTGACTGCTCAGTCGATCCAGAGAAATCGATCTGATGGCAACGACTTTGCCGCCATCAGTGTAGCCGTCGCCTAACCTGTAGGACACAAAACAAAGGATATAACAGTTAAGACAATAGGATGAAAGATGGGTGGGAAAAGAGAGTATATTCTTTCACTAGGGGTAACAGCTACAAAACACATTATAAAATAGATTTAGCAAGTAAATACAAAGATTTTTTAATCTGATTATCTCTAAACTTGTTTGATACAGTTTAGACAGTACTTTAGAGAATCTAAAGGAAAATATATTTTGTGAAACTGCATGTACTAAAATGTAAACATGTTACACATACACACGCACTCCTTATGTACATACTTTCTTATGATGGAACTTTTTTATTGTGAGATTAGTTTTCCCGCCCCTCCCCCCCCCACTCCTGTTCCCTCTCTCCCTAGGGCTTTTTGCACAATGCTACACTTTATACAGCATTTCCAAGGTATGGAGAAAGAAAGACATTTTCAACTTAAGTTCTTCAATTACAGGCTTCTTCCCCTCCTTCCTTTTTTTTTTTTCTTTTAAAGGGAGCGTTTTAGAAACGGATGACATATAAATGCATTAAAATAGTTTGTTGATTGAACAAAATATTGTTAAAGCCATTAGTCTGTGTTGAATCAGTGCAGATGTCATGTGTGGTATAATCTATGCAAGTCCAACATGTGCAGTAAGATTTTTTTTTTTTTTTTAAAGTACAATTTAGTGACCAATGGTTATAGCTCTACAGATGGGCACAATAAGGATTATTGCAAGTTTCCTGACACAACTGCTAACACACCTTATTCCTGACCTTGAAGTACCCTCTGCTATCTGTGCTTCCTATTTTTGAGCTTCTCCCAAACAGACCTGGCTACAGTATATTAATACTGCTAAACTCACTTCAGCTATGACTAATCCACACTGGAAGCTGGGATTTCAGTTGTGACAGGCTGAAGAATTAATAACACTCTGAATGGCCGGCAACCTGTTGTGAAAGGAATAGTAATTTTAATTTTACTGTTCTGCTAAATTATTAATCCACATTCTGAACTAATTACTCCATTTTGTAAAAACGAATCAAAGCAATCATTTTAGACAAACTAATTTTGGCCCTTTTTGGTGATAAGAGTTTATGCTCCCAGTGCCTGGGAATGAATATTTTACAGCCAAGCTCTAAATGCTAGAAAATAAACATGGCATAGGACATAGAAAATGTTTAATCTTGGTGGTATGAACTACACCGGTATAATACATATGTATGCAGTTTTGTCTTTATTGTATGGTTAGTTCAGATCCAGCACTGAAGACCAATGGGGTGTCCATTTCAAGGATTTATTCATCAGCTATCATTTTTAGCATTTTTAGTGACCTGCATTTTAATATTTTTCGTTTTAAGTGAAGTTGGTACTTGTGAAAGACCTCCAGTATATAGGAGTGTACACTAAAGTCTTTCATTTATGCACACAACAGGAGACAGTATTGGCAGGGCAGTGCAAGATCCACCACACTGTCTTGTCCATGTGTCCCAAATAATTCTGGAGTGACTAACTCCTAGGCCTTGAGAGTAGTTGAATTTCCATTGTTATCAATTCTTTTGCCTCCATGCCAAGGTTGCCACAAATGGTCTAAATGCAGTTTGGGCTGTGTGATGTTGAGAACTCTCTACTAAGAAGATAATTAATTCCACATAAGTCAGTGAATGGACAACATGAATTTCTTACTTGGCTCAAAATTTCCCATGCTTTGTTCGGTATCAGTTTGTGAAAGACTCCACATCTTAAGTAGGTTTTGTGTTGTGTTCTCTAGTCAGGCTATGTGCTAAAATGGAAACAGGAGAGAGCTGGAAGGAGCTCTGTGGGAACATTCCTCTTAGAATCCCACATAGCAAAGAGCTGGCAAAGATGGACCCTGTGCATCTGACCTCTGTTACGATTTGGGAAGCCAGGAGCTAAAAGCCAATCATTCGTATACTGGTTTTCTCCCAAAGGATTTGGTCCTATCATCCATTCTAACTTAGGCCTTTTCTGATGCCAGGACCATACCACCTCTTCTGTTAGTCACTCCCACACTTTTCTTCCATTACCGAGTTTTAGTCACAGCTGGACTTTTGAATCCTCTAAGTCTTTTATCTTCATGCGAGCAAAAGGCAGAGAGGTAAATCCAAGCATGACTTGCTCCAACTCATCCAATTCCTTTCAAAAGTAGACCTTTTCATAGAATGCCTCAGAGACAGACGATGTCTTCCAGATGTTTTAAATGGAAAGACATCCACAATTTTCTTTCCTGAGTCTCAGTCCACTACTCTGTTCCCTAGGCCTCACTGCCTAATAATAAGCCTTCTATTCAAGTCTTTTGTCTAGGAGTTAGCTGCTCCTAATTCATGATTGTTTAGCCCACCTTCTATGTCCTCTCTTCTCCAAATGTAAGATCCCTCTCTGTAGCTTGCTTTCTCTCTTTGTGTTTTCATTCTAGCCCTTCAGATAGGATATTGCTGGCAGGTATTACAGAGTGGGCACTTCCTTCCTGGTGTAGGGTGTGCTTTGTGTACCACATCATATCTGACTTAGATTCAAAACAAAACAAAAACTCTCTGTGTGTACCTATTACACATACAGAAAGCTATATTAAAATAAAATTAAGGTTGCAAAGTCAAGCATTCAGAAGTTGGGAACTAGACAACCTTAATTCTGGTATCTGTTCAAACTTAATTTGGCACCTTTGTGTGCATGCTAACGAAACAGTCTTTAATTACATGCTCATATACTATTTTTTTCATGGGACCCTTGCCTCATTTAGTACACAGATTGCATGGTGCTTACTTAATGAGTAGCTATTTATTTTTGGTTTTCTCCTTGTTCAGTGCAAGGCCCTGGACCTCATTTACTCCACACTGTTCAAGCCCTTCTCTGAAGACAGAATTACTTCCTCATGTGCTTTTCTGTGATGCTCACCACTATAGTATCTGCATTCAGAAATAAGTGAATTTATTTTCAGAACACTCCATTTTACAAATGGGGAACTGAGGCATAAAGAAATTATAGTCAAAGTAACCATTAATTTGGGTGTCCGGTTTGAGATACGTAGGACCTGATTTTTTTCAGAGTAGTTACCATTATGGAGCACTTTATATGTTCAAAGCACAGCTCCCATTTCATTTGTTGCATCTGGAGTGCTCGGCACTTCTACAGCTCTCCAGGGTCTCAAATCAGGCAATGAGGAATACACAATTAGTGACCATTTGAAAAGTTTGGTTTAAGTGACCTGCCCAGCATCACAGAGAAACTTTTTTTATACATTTTGTTGAGAAAATTATAGTCAGCAAGCTGTCCTAAATGCAAGAACAAAGGAAGGAAGCTGGAGATTTGTTAAGATGAGGAACGAAACATTCATTTAAGGTTAAAAGTGGGCAGAGTGGTTTATTTCACAGCAAGAGAAAAAAGGGGTGGTGGATGGCGATTGGTGATACCGGAGAACGTTCAGCAACACTTGCTCTTCCAGCCTGTCACCCCACCTCCACTGCTGATATATCTACATTTTCACTGTTGGGCTCTTTTACAGGGGTCTTTCAAAGCTTGCTGACTATAATTTTCTCAACAAAATGTCTGAGAGTTCATTTTTAATGTATCTGCTCAGCTCACCACTACATTTTGGTTGTCTTATAGTCCCGATCCTGCCATTAAAACTTAGAGCAATCATTTCGACTCTATTCTGCAAATTGTAGAAGAATAAAAGTTAGAATTATAACAATTAGGGGAAAAAATGAGAGAAACTCTGTGGTAGAGGAAAGGATAGAATCCCATTCTCCAGGGCAGCATTCATCTGTCTTATCTATGACACCATCTTTTCTCTTCCAATAATCCCATGCCTCATTCACTATGCACTATTCCAGCTTCTGCAACAAATGAGGTAGGTGTCCTACAGACTTGTCTCCTACACAACTCTGATTCATCTCCAGAAGAGGTCCATTCTGTGCTCTGAATGAGGCAGGGGATCTGTGGAAAAAATAGTATATGATCATGTAATTGGATTAGATTATAATGCATATTCACAAGAGAGTGGAGTTAAGTTTGCACAGCCAGTCCCAGTCTCTGCTCCCAATTCCCTGTTTCCTTGCCAGGCCAATGCCGATCTCTTCCCCATTCCCCAAGTGTTTACAAATGTGCTAGTAGTGGAAATAGCAGCTCTCAGAAAGGAAAGGGCCTACCTCCTTATCCAATTCTCTTCATAGCTAGCACTACTAATAAAGATGCTGCAGAACCACGGTATTGTGACAGTCAGTTAATTCTGTCTTAGAGGATCCATCATTTCTGAGTGGAGACAGACACTGTCCCCTGCAGAGTTTCTTATTGCAGGAAAAACAGGAGAAGCTGAGGAGTGTTATCAAAGCAGTCTGCCTCTCAGTGGAAGTACTCATTCATACGCTGGGTCCAATGGGCTGCTGTTTGGATATTCTTTGTTGGCCTGTGCTAACATGAAGCTGCAACAGCGCTTCCTCTTATCCACCCCTACGTGAGGGTCTGACTCCCCAGGAGGAGTCTCAGGTCATTCTGATGGTGAATGAATCTGAGCAGATTCAAGTTGAGCTTTCTAATAACAGCCCTGACTGGTCTGCTATCACCACAGATGGAAGGATGGGGCTCTCACATGGGGTCAAGGACAGTCCAAGAAATTTGTTCCAAATAAGAGAGCAAGCACAGTATATACTGGCAAGAGCTCAGAGCAATCTGGTATGTGTCCAGGCTCCCCTCCTCTATATGGACTCCCCTCTTGCTGGTCATGATGGACACACCATGTCAGTGAAGTCATATGCCAGCAGACAAGGAAGAACAACATTTACAGTCCTTCAAAGAGAAGCTGACCTTCTGATGACTTGGACAGAGGAGAATCTAAACTCAATTCACTCCCTTCACATCCAAAGAAAAAATAATGTTATGGTCGACTAGTTCAGCAGACAAAAGTTAGATCATCCAGAAAGGGAGATACACCCAGACACATTTGGTCTCTGAGCAATGGATTGTTTGCATCCCACCTGAACCACAAGGCTTTATTGTTCTTCTCTTGCCAGTGGGCTCACAAAGCCAAGGAAACAGATGCCTTGTTGCAAAGAAGGCCAAAGGAATGCATTTCTTCCCTAAACTCTCTTCACTAGACAGCTACAGAAGATCAAGAGAGAAGCAGCGCTGGTAATTCTGGTAGACCCCAGTGTGGCCAAGGAGGCCTTGATTCTTCCATCAACTTTCCATCCAGAAAGGTTGTGCTATTATAGGGGCCATTCACATGTCAGAATCCAGATAGTTTGAGTCTAGCTGCCTGGCTCTTAAACAGAGCCTCTTACACCAGAGAGGAGATTCAGTAGAGGTAGTATCCACATTTTTTTTTTCCTGGAAGAAATCATCTAACTCAATAGATTCAAGGGCCTGGTTGAGGTTTACCCATTAGTGTCAGGACAAGGGTCTCACCCCTGCATCTGCATCCATACCACAGAGTCGCAAATTTCTTCAAGATGAACTCAGGCTAGGTCTGGCAGTCCAGACACTCAAAGGTCAAGTTGTTGTTTTGTCTCGCATCCTGTAGTGGATTTCATTTACCCAGATGTCCAGGTTTTTGTCTGAGAGCATCATCTCTTTTGCAACTTTGTGTACAAACCTCACACTGGAAACGAAGGAGTTGAAGAGCTACCCTGGGCTCAGGTGGCCCACCCCAGCAGCACCTGCACAGGCTGGAGGATGAACTTTAAAAAGGGAAGCAGAGTTGCTCAGTGTCAGGCAGACTGGAGGTGAGCTAACCTATATTCTGTGCTCCTGAGAAGGTGTTCCGCAGAAGCTCTCGCTGTCTGAAGCCTGGATGTTCTGTCCTAACCAAGCCTGCAAGCAAGAGACCTACGACTCTCTGAAGGTGAGAGACTTTATCTTTGTGTTTAGTTCTTAATCCTGTGGGAAGAGAGGGCACTGGTAGCAAGTGATGCAGGGAAGTAGCCGCATAAAACGTAGGAGTGCAGGACTTAGCTACCTGCTGTTGGGCCCTGGATTGGAGACTGGTGGAGAGGGTGGGCCTGAACTCCCCTACAAACCCCTAAAGAGGGATCACTATGGAAGTCTTATCTTCATACCAAAGATTAACTTCAGCCTCCATAAAGAACAGTAAATTGTCTTTCCATCCTTCTGCACAACTCATCACACACAAAGAGAAGTTGTGGCATGCTTTGGATGTACACAGAGCTGTTGAAGTATATAGTCACCACACAGCTCAGTTTGGAAAGACAAATGTTTTGTTTGTGCTGTATCATCCAGCATCGAAGAGAGAGAAGACTTCAAAATCTTCCATTTCCAGATGGCTAAACTGTTGCATCTCAGAAGCGTACAAGTACAAAAATATAAATCCAGCCTCCAAAATCAGAGCTCACTCCCTCTGAACTGTGGCAGCTTCCTGAGCGAAAGATCATATGCCTCATATGAGGAAACTTGTAAAACAGCCACTTGCTCTTCCATTCATACCTATTCTAAATTCCACAAACTGGACATTGCCATAGTCTGATGGTGCCTTCATTAGATGGGTGTTCCTTGCTGTAGGATCCCAGTAACTGTTCAGAAAGAGTTATCCCCTTTCACATCTGAACGAAATTGCCTATAGTTCCCCTCCCAAGTGGACATAGCTATGAAAATTCCAATGTCATGGAGCTATAGACTTAAATTTCCCTGTTCTCTCTCACAATTATCTGTGCGTTACCTGAAAATTTCCTTTCTAGGCGTAACGAGTCCACAGATCCAGTTCACCCTGAATGAGCAGTTAATGGGGGAAAGATGTGGGATTATGAATTGGCACTCAGTTTGTTATTCGTTGAATTCCTTCCTCTGCAGGAATATTGTTCTACTTAGTCTTAATTTTCCTGATCAGTTTAGAGTGGTTAGATATTTCCTGAGCTATGGAAGGGTCTCAACTGGCAGTTTCTCAGAGATGGAGCCACGCCTCCCACCATTGATAGGCAGGTTTGGTCTGCCTCTAAGGCTGCACAGAGATCCAATGTCATGGATCTGTGGAAACTTGTAGATAAGGCACGGTTAAAGTTTCCTATTCTACACAACCTAGGCTCAGCAGGATGGTCATTGAGAGCTTTGAACAGTGTCTCTCTGTTCACAGTTCACGTGACCAGACCTGGATCCAGAACAATCTGCAGAAGCCCAGCAGTGGTAAGGAAAGTCTTTCACAGCATTGCTAAAATCTAAGTCTCCACTAAGAGCTTTTGCAGACTATGCAAATTTTTTTCCAAAGGCCAAATGATTTCCAATCAACTGATCTCAGTATTCTAAGGAGTCAAGGTAATTATTACAGTAAGTTTAGAGTACTTCCTGCAAATGCTGCAAATTCTGAGGTAACAGTATCTGTTTATCTTACATAAAACTGACAGTTTTTTTAGTTCCTCCGTGTCCGTGTCCCCATTTCCAGGCATTGGTATCACAATTTGTTCTATTCCTGACTCTGAAGTGACTAAAAATAGAATTATACCCTATGCTTGACTGAGAAAATAAGAGCTGGTACATTCCTCCCTTCCCCCCGCACTGCAACTGGTCTGAAAATTCTCCATCCTCTCATTTTAATTTCAACTCCTTTTTCTGCCATGGAAATGCAGTTAAAAACAGGATCATGGTTTACTGAAGTAAAATATACTCACTCTTAAGGTTGCCTTCCTCCTTGCCGTCCAACTCTGCTCCTTCCCCTCAACCCCCTTCTGCCACTCAACTTTTTTTTTTTTTTTTTAATTCTGTTTCATCATTTTCAGTCCCTCACTCTATTCAAGGTACCTAAATTCCTGAAACCTGAGGTTGTAAAATTTGGAACAGTCCCCTCAGCTCTCTCTCCTGCTGAAGAAGACAAAGTTTCATGCAGTTAATCAGTTGGGGGTCTTCTGATGGAGACCTTTTTCACAGCCCTGGTAGAACTCCCCTGATGTATTTGGGCACTGCGCACTTGACCTGTGTTCTCTTAAGTTGCTTTGGTCTGAGCAGGCCGCATATGTGTCTTTTTTTTTTTTTTTTTTTTTTTTTGGCTTCTTTGGCACACTTCCTGAGCAGAGAGACTGTCTGTTACCCCTTTGTAGAGGTGGGACCTTGTGGTCCAGCTATCGTAGGCCCCCAACACCAATGCTGACTTCCTAAAGGCATTCCAGTTTTGAGATGCTTCCCCAGAGCACCAACCTTGTTGGCAATGTGGTTTACCACTTACCTCTGCATAGACTTATGGTAGTTGAAACACCTAACACACAGGCTTTGCAAAGGTTTCTAACAAAAGTAATCTTTATTTTAGTTAGCACAAGCAATATACAGACCCAGACAAAACAGTAAAAAGACCCATATCCATTTCTCTGCCATAGTTTCCTCAAGAGGAGGTGAGTGTTCTTTAGGATCAGGTCAGAGTCTTTTAAGGAATCCAGGATCCTTCCTGTTTCCCTGCACTCCTGCACATGGCTTCCTTTCCAGTACACTGAGTCTCCTCTCATTCCTGCAACCACAAACCAGCCTTCTACTTTTCTTCTCTCTAAATTGGCTGGTGAGAGACCCTTTCCTTCAGAACCTCCAGTCCCCATTGTCAGGTGACTCCTGATAAGCCTCATCAGGTGAATGAGGTGATTAAAGTGAGCCGCAGATTGGTTTTCTTGATATGATCACCTTCTTTGTCTGAGGGGCTTCCCTTTAAATAGAAGATGATCAGGATTTAATAATCGTACATTGCTAGGCTTGTGTCCCCACCCTGTGGAATGTCAGTCCAACATGGAGGTAAAAGATAACAGAGGAGCAAACAAGCCCTTCATTCAAAATGGAGTTTGTAGTCTGCCACAGATAGAGTCCCCACTATCAAACAGAAATCATGAGCTGAACAGAGACAGATACCGCAAATCATCACACCCTAAGCTGTTTGTGCATCAACGTTTCTGTCCACAGTACATCCATGTATATACTGAAGAATTTTAAGAAAAACCTCTCTGGCTTAACTTGCACAGTGGTCAACATACTGGAAGCTGCTGAAGCTTTGTTTACTGTAGGTCTCCCGCTGCTGCTAACACCAGGTTAGCTGAACTCATTGGTGAACCACCAGACACCCTCTCCCCTCCACCCCCCCCCCCCCAATTCCCTAATGAAGTCAAGGACTGTGTTTGAGACTGTGAGCTATGACTATATTGAAGCACTAGGACTACCCCCACTGCTGATGTGCAACAGATGTTGCTGAATCAGTTCTGAGTACATTCAGAGCTGTTTCAAAAACTGGCTAAAACCTGTTTGAGTTTCAGAAACATCAGAGCATGGTTTGGTTTTGACTTGAAGATAAACAGTTTTCAGCATCAATTTAGCTGCACCCATTGCTGATGTCCATTGCTGGCAACATTTATATTTCTTGATGCCGTTTTCCTGTCAAATATACTAACAGATTTCTTCTTAAAATTGTTAATAAGACTGATGTGTAAAATAGTTCTCAGAAAAATTCACTTTCCATGCTTTAAAATTATGATTAATTCCCTCTTCTCTTTTTCCTATGGATTTTACCCCTTCTCGTTTTCTTTTCACCAGAAGTGGGTGGATTCGTTCTCACTTCTATTTCATGTTGTCTTTTCCCATTCTTGGTATTCCTGTTCATTCTAAGTTTTGGTTTGTCTTCTCTCTACGTTTTTTGTCTGTGCTCCTGTTTCCCCTTAAACATAAGGTCTGCTTACTGAATTTTACCAGCCTTTGTGGAAAGCTCCATGCTACCTGGGACACACTGTTACAGCCTTGCAGATCATAGGCTTTCTGCAAATTCCTGAATCATTCTGCCTAGTGTGAGAAGAGGATGGTCTTAGAATTTGCAGAGAGGTTCTATATAATAAGCACTGGTAACAGAAAGGCGAAGAATCTACATGGTTTACCAGCTCATTTGGAGCAATGACTGTACATTAATTCTCTAATTTACAATATTAGTTCCTTTCAGACATTGACATTTATTATCAATACTAATTTTATTTGAAATCTCAAAGAAACATAAGGCAGTTAAAGCTTAGTTTTACTATCCTTTCACCTTTCAGAAGCAATCCCTATCTCACCATCCTGATCTACTTTCTCTTTTTACCCTTTCCAAAAGACAATGAGTGGATTTAAAGTCCCAGAGGGGAGGTAAATTTTTTTGCATGTGTTAACATGAAGCTCGGGGAAAAGGTAGTGAAACCTTCATGTCTTCAATGATTATGCACTTTATTTCTTTATAATGTTTCTCTGTTGCCTGCATGGAAGAGCTAATACCAGGAAAAAATGAAATTGAAAAAAGTGGTGTGCATCCTCATTCCCCTGCAAACTTCTGCTTTCATGTATCCAGCTGGTGCCAAATTCTGCTGCTGGTCCTGCATTTCAGAAAAAGAAAAACATAATAGTCCCTCCTGAATTCCCTTCCCGCTTACATCCTGCTCTCTAGTTGGGATCCGGCAATTCTTCCCTCCTCCCCCCCCCTTTAATGGCAGCACTTGGCACTCTGAGTGTTTGCCTTTTGTGGGGTTTTTTTGTTTTTTTTTAAGTTGATGTTCACATTCATTATTGCACTTTTTATAGTTATATTTTCATAAGCTCCTTTACACAGACATACGATGTTAAGTCTTGCCCTTTGCTTCATGCTTCACCCATTGCACTACCCATTTCCTGTCCCCAGCCCTTGCCACTAGAGCTCTCAAATCTACTGGATTTTGAGGGACTGGAAATACTTTAGCTGACTCAAGCTTCCTGTTCCGCTAAACCCCCAAGTCAGCTAGTGTTCCACAGGCGGTTGGGGACATGGGGGGTGGAGGGGAGGGGAGGAGAGGGAGAGAGAGAATATGAATGAATCCCCATGCAGACACCCTGTAGCCTAGGGGAAGGCTTACTAATTTATTTGAGGGGTAGAAAAACCTGCTGGGGATCTGAAACGTCAATCCTGCTCGTCACCCACTTAGGGAATGCTTATGACTGCAGACAATGGATTCCCCCCTCTCCGCCCCCCAGTTTTGCAAAAATAAAACAGGTTTATTTTATTCACATGGGAAGAAAACCTACATTAAAAACAGGTTTGATAATTAAAAACCATTGTAATCAATCACTTTTATGGCACAACGTATCACAAAACAACAGCGTTCCACAGTTGTCATTTGATTGCTTGTGTTATACATTGCCTGGTTTAAAAGTTGAGAGGTTTGCCTTAAATTCTAACCTAACTCAAGGATTTATTTACCATGCTGACTGGCACCACAACAGCATTTACAGGTCATGACCTAGTTTCCAACCACCTTGCGTCTACACTGAAGTATTTAGCATATGCTGGCTGTGGAAATATGTTATTGTTTTTCCAAAACATATTGTGTCCCAGGCATGGTGTGTTTTCCAGCCTGATCCATCCTCCGCTGTGCCCGAAGGATGGCTCTGGTAACTACTGCGAGTCTGGCATCACTCTTTCCTCCTAATCTTGCCACATGTGGGTCCAACTGATAAGAACAGGGTTTTCTCCGAGGTGGGTGATATTCATGTTACTAAGTGACTTTAACTATACATTTATGTACACAGAACTTTAACTATTTCCTCTGCTTTAGGATGGACTGGCTCAGTATGTCTGTATAACATTTTGAACATGTGAAGTAGTATACATGGTAACTGTTGAATATTAACAAAATGTTAGCAGTCTTTGTAATTCCATTTTGGTCCGTGAGGTAGTTAGTGCTTTGAGGCTACACAGGGATTGCATTGCGATAGATGAAAATGGGACTGTGTGGCATCAAAGGCAGTTTACCTTGACTGATTCCCTCTCCCACCCCCCATTTTCTTAGCTATACTTATAAGTTATAATGTCATAAAAGGTACAGAGGGCCTCCAGTTTCTATTTCTCGATTTTTACTTTAGTGCCTTGTAATTTCCTAGAACAACTGGGTTTTATAGGTTCATTTGAATTTCAACTGCATAAATTTGAGCCTAATTCCATTGTTTTAAAAGCAATAATAAAAAGGCAAAAATTCACACACAGAGAAGCTTTGAATGTATTTTAAAAGTTTCATTTATTGTTTGCATCCTGCATTCCCACACCATGTAACCATGTGCGCAAAAACCCCACTTATCATGCCACTGCTATACACAAACAAAAAGAGAACCAAGTGGTACAGCAGTCTGTAATTTACAGTGGATTGCATGAATGGGAGGTGAATTCTACTGAAAGGTCCTTTTATGAAAACCTCGCTATTTTCACGGTTTTTTGGTTTTAAGAAAATAAGCATCAATTATTAAATTACACCTGATAGTGTTATCTATCTTGCTTGTTTAATCAGAACCCCAGAATCCTTAAATATACATTACTGGCTCTATTGACAGGTTATGGTGTTTATTAAGTAAGTAAGCATTTTAATGTAGTGTATTTTACCTCCCAATCGCTCCTAAAAACAAACACAAGAAAGCTTTTTAATGTCAGTTGAATATTGTAGGGCAGTGGGATTTCTTTAAATCCACAGGAGGGGAAAAAAACTCCTCAGGACTACTTTCTCTAGTGTCAGATTTTCAGATTGCTGGCTCCTACCCCTAATCCTAATCTGTTCCCCCTGTTGTTCATCTGTGGAGATCTTGCTAAACGAGAGGTGAGAGAAAGGTTAAGCAGTTGGCCTCAACTCCTATAAATAGAGAGGAAAATTGCTTGGCAAATGAGGAACAGTTCCTTTAAAAGCTGTAACATCAGTGGCAGTGCATATGCTTCTACTTCAGAAGATTTTATTTACCTATATAAGAATAAGTTGGATCCACGAAGTAAAATCAGAACACTCTATATACCCATTCTCTCTTCAGATCTTTGGCAGTGTATTGCAGTTTATATTTGTTATCTAAAGTTTTTGCCTTAAAGCTTGTCACTCTTGATTCGACCTGTGCCTGGTTCCCATGACAAGATTCTCAAAGATTAACTGACCACTGAGCATGGGTTTCTCTTGCTTTGTTTCCTCATCTGCTCTCAAGTCACTGATCACATTATTATCAAATGACACTGCATTGCTGAAGCCAATCTAAGAGAACACTGGCCCTCCCAGCTATAAATTTCTTTCCTGGTGTGTTCTTTAAATTGCACGTGCCCAGCAAGTAGACAACCGCTGTGCATTAAAAAGACATCAGACAAGCCCTTCCCACTACTGTCAAAATCAAGTATGAGATATACCAGGATTCTCATCTTAGGCAAAGGCTTAATTCTAAAATAGAGGTAATATGTCTCAACTCTTGTGTATGTGTGTGGTAGCACAATTTGTCGTCTTGTGTCAGGCTTTCATATTGTAGTTGTGATTTCAGTACATGCTGGCTGGCTGTAAACACTTCAGTCTCAAAGTCATGTGTCATCATATATTGATTTTCCCCCCACTAGGGATAATTCTCCAAATAAATTACAGGGGAAGAGGGGCTGTGGAAAAACTAGCATAAGAATTTACCTTCATACACCTGAAATCTACTTATCATGGTTAAGTCAGTCAAGAAAATTAAAGATAGTTGAGTAAAATTTTTAAAATACCCAACCACAAACAGCTGTTCACCCCAGGAAACAGAGTAAATAAAATTTAGCAATAAAAAGGCTACATTGTCAGAATGATTGATCATTTTCAGGATGCTCCTAAAAATGTCCTCTCCTACCACAAAAAAAATCCACTAAAACCTATGTTGCCTGATTATATAATGATGTAAGAACAAATGATGTGCAAAAAACTCATTGTCAACTTAGCAAAGATGTATGTGAAATCAGTGACGGGGAAAGAAAACCCCAAGAGTTTGGATGAACATCCTGAATTTTTGATGGTTATGTGGTTTCCAACTACCCCTTGTTTGACTGGCCCTAGTTGCCTTCCACCTGTTGTCACTTTGTGGAGAGGCTTGGTGGTTGGATGAAGACAACATGTTACATAAATAGCATGGAGGAAAACAAGACAGAAAGGCTGTCTGGATTTTGAGGAAGGAAGAGAGGGGTGCCTGGTGGAAAAGAATTGAGAAACTTCTACATAGAATGCAGTATAAAGAGAGCTTGAAACTGATATCAGTAAAAGAAGGCTGTCCAAGAGGAGATGATGGAAATGCAAGACTGGACAGAGTGAGCGTTTTGGGAATCATTCTCATAGATGGCGGCTGAAATTATGGAGTTGATTGTATGCCTAAATATAACTAAAAGGTAGTGGAGGGTAAGAAGGGATGATGAAAAGTCACTGGATTGAGAGGTTAAGAGGAGAAGATGTAAGTGGAGCTAGTTAGGCGGAGAACCAGGAGGGCCTACAATAGATTGGAAGTGGAGGATAGTGATTAAATATATCAAAGAGAGTGAATAACTTAAGGGAAAAACAACCACTTCAACTTACATAGGATATTTTTAGCAACTTTATGTGGTTTTGATTGAGTGGAAAGGGGAGAGAGAAGCAGGGCTGTAGAAATTCTAGAATAGAGCTGGAAAATGGTAAGTATAGACAAGAGGAGACAAGCTAGGATGCTCAGCATTTAGCTGTGCACTTACTGAGTTTTATATATCTTCATCACCATAGTAAATACACTTATCAGTTTACTTTTTGTAATTCTTGAGATAAATGTATGCTTGAATGGTTCTATTACTTTTACTGATGCCTTTTTTCATTAAGGATAGTCTTTATTTTGGAAGATGCAAAGCTGCAATTGATGCAGTTGCAGGTAACTCTAATAAGTCTACTGTTTGCCCTCCAGCACTGGCTCTGTCTAAAATGGAGTTTTTCTGTAGCTGAGGAGCAATTGCTTCATGTGAAGGAGGGAAATTAATGCCTCTGCAGTGCACTTGGATAGTTGTTTCTGCTAAGTGGAAATGTTCAGTCCCTGTGAAGGAGTGGCTGTTACAGTTGGCCTGCAAAAAGTTGCCTTTACACTGAAGGAAGGCAGAATAAATGCAACATTATAGACAAAAGGCTGGCTTAATATTTCAGGAAATCAGTGACTTAAAAAATGTATTGAGGAAACACACACAGCATCCTTCCTTTCTTCATTCTTGTTTGTTAGGAGTGTTTAGCATGCTGTCCTACTCATCTAGTGGCAGCATTGCACTGGCATTCAGAACTGATATCTAAGCTCCTACTGTGGCAGAGAATTAAAAACTTTGCAGTGTGCAAAACATTCTCATCCCTGGGTGTATGTGTCTGGCAATGAGCCTTTCTTCCTCCCAGCCAATGCAAGCAGTTATGTTTATTGTTGAGTTCCAGAGGGAGCCAAGTCCAGCCTTCCTTAGACAGAAGGGTGGAGTCATTATAGTGCAGGCCTGTCGAGGATTTTGGAAAGGAGCTTAATAAGGTTCAGAGGCCCTTTCCAAGTGGGGGAGAGAAGGGAATTCTAGTCTCTAGAAAACAGTATTTGTCTGTGCATTTCCTATTTCTCTCCCTCTTTTTCACCCTTTATTTTGAAAGTAATTATTGAGAAGTAAATATAGCTTGATTTGTCAAGTTACTGAGAAATCGAGTGGAAAAAATATTAATAGTTCTAAAGTCAAAGAGCATTCAATCTCATGGATTCATAATTCAAACGTGGTAGAAAGGGGGACATCAAGAAAAATCACACACTGTGTTTCCACTTAGTGCTACAATTAACCGAAAAGGTTTGATGGGTAGACTTTTACCTTGTCAACAGATTACCTCAAGACTATGTAGGGACAGTTCACTTAAAAATTTTTAAAACTTGGAGTGAAATTAATTATAACTGTTCCCCTCAAATCTCAATCACATTGGCAGCAACTTGAATGTTCTTGTGTGGAACATTTAACCCACCAGTTTCTAGGACAGAGTAGAATATCTATTTTTTTTCTTCAACTGAAAACCAATATAATAAAATATCTGCAATTAACAGAGACTTGAATCAATATTCATACATTCATTGTGTGGGAGGGTCAGCATTATATTACTAGGTCATGTGTTACTACAGTAAGGGGGGATCTTCAAAGCATGTGCCATATTGGAAAAACATTTCTTCAGTCTGTCTGGACAGCTGCCCATGCTCTTGGCAAAAAACATGAAAGACAAATCCTCAGTGAAACACATTACAATATCAAATGAGGCTATACAATTGGAAATATGTCATTCAGCATTTGCCTTTCATGGATTCTTATTTGGTCACACATGGATGGAATTACAGACAATTAAATGGAGAATAACCTCCCCAAAAGGTCTTTCTGACACCTTTGCCCTCTTTTTGAAAGTGTATTCTGTTGTTAGGATTCTTTCTTTCCGATCCTGAGCTGATCTTTTGCTAGCTTTCTTCCTTCTCTCCAAATATATATCTATATCTGTATTTATATATCCTCTTACATTCTGTCCTCTGTCATTAATTTAACCTGGCATAACTCTTGAAATATATAATTTTGGATACCTTCTCTTGCTACAGATGATTCCCTTCCTCATCATACTCACTTGTATTGCTGAACTGGTCTGCTGCTGTCTTCCTGCTGTGCTAAATCTGCACTTCTGGGTGCGAATTCTGCACAGCCAGAGCAGAGAATTTCAAATAGTTTTACAGACTTCACTCCTGCAGAGATACAGCTCTGAGGAGGCCTTTCAAATGAATGCTGGTAGCCTTCTTTGAAATGCCAAGGACACATTTTTGTAGTCTGTGAAGATGGCTCTTGTTGGAAAAATTGGACTTTGTGATTTTTGTCTGTTGAGATTGTATTTTACAGCCCTATTTGTATAACCCATCATCACTTATCTATAAGAAATGTTTATCAGGCTCCTGCTTTGTCGTAGCTCCCCGTTTTGGTGCAGATATACTGTTTGGAAATGATACGACCTGTAAAAGGTCCTTAGAAATCTGCCACTCATAAGAAATGCTCTCCAGTACTGCTATACATCTGGGTTTCATCTGCAGAGTAAGAGTTTTGATGTGTTCAGGCATTTCCTTCTCAAGGCTATAAAATATTTATCCCTAGTACTGAGACATTGTGTACCTTTCTACCTCTCATATCTTTTTTTCCTGCTCATTCATCTGCTTGCTTCCTCCAGTCAGACTCTTACTTTGTAGTGTGTCTTCCTCAATCCCCTTTCACTTCAATGTATGGAGAAGCAATTAGTTACTTTGTCCCTTTTACCCCATGGGCTAGTTGTTGTCCAGAGATTAATTTTATTTATACGCTTAACTATTCCACATGGTGCCTAAAAGCATTCACCATGTTTTAGGTTTTGCTGATGTCTTTTAGTCCCTCCATCAGTAGATGGATATTTCTGAGGATTAGATGTGTTCTGTTTTTGCCTACCGGTCCTTAATAGTAACTTATTCTGTTACAACAGTGGTTTTCAACCTTTTTTCGTTTGCGGACCCCTAAAAATTTTGAATGGATGTTCGGCCCCGATCAGAATCTTAGCTATAGAAAGTGGACCCCCAGAGGTCTGTGGTCCACCATAGTACAATGTTAAGCTAGTTCAGTGAGGCTAAAAACATGTTTCTCGGAATCAGTGTGTAAAATAATTGACTAAAGGCTGAGACTGCTAGTAAATGATAACCAGTTGGCAAGTATGAATTATAGATTAAATGGAACTGTAAAAATAACCTGCAAAGGGAAAAATGTGTCCTAATTTTTGCTTCTTCGTGATGTATAAAGAAGGTCTGAAATACTTCTTTACTTTAGATATATTAGAATATCAGGTCCTTCCTGCCAGCTCATGTCTGCTTCCTGTAATGGACCTAAGGTGTAAATTGGAATCTCTCTGTCCTTGGCTTTAAGGATTTGGGGTGCTGAATCAAATAACACATCTTTCCCCCCAAATGTTGGTCAGGAGTTGGAGTTAAAATGTTGAAGAAACAAAAGATTTTTAAACATTGTGAGTAAAAATGCCTTCCCCTCTCAGTTGTTTAGGTCTGACTCTCCTGTTACTTGTGATATCATCCTAGTAGTTATCCAGTCATCCACAAAATTGTCCAGCAACATCAGGATAAAGAGACGCTGGTGTTTCTAATGTAAAAAAACAAGCAGAATTTAAAAAAAAAAAAAAAAGAGAGAGAGAGAGAGAAAGAAAGAGAAAAAACATCATCCAGGCCTTTAAGCATTTTTGTTTCTTTATCACATTGTTAAAACCAGTTATTGTACTTTAACTGCCAAGATTAAACCCCCTGTCTAAGTGTGACTTTGCTTTTTGTGTATCTGCGTGTGCATGTGAATAGTTTAAAATGAAATATGCATTTAATTCAGTTGCCAGCGTGTTTGTTATAAATAGGAGAAGTAGCAAGAGCTCTCTTCACTGGAGGACGATGCCTTAGGTCATAACTACAAATCAAAAACATTTGTTCACTCTAGGCAGCATAATACCATTCTGTCCAGCCAAAAAACCAAGGTGACATACAAACCAGTTAGGTATTTTCAGATTTGGAGATTGAGTTCTTCTCCCCTCCTCCTGCCACCAAAGTGGGAGTAGTTCTCTGTAATGAGTAGCTGCTACCTTTCCTGTAGTGGCCTCTCTGTCCTCTGAAGCTTTCTGTTTGGTGTAGATCTATGAACAAAAGAGAGATGGGGTCTTGGCCATTCCAGGATGGATTGTGGGTGAAGGGTAATCACAATAATTAAGATTTATTTCAACATTGGCTGTAAGAAGATAGTATGGGGCACATTTCCCCACCAGTATAAAAAAAATCAGTGTTTTAATAGCTTGCAGGTCTGTAAAAATGCGCTGTGGTTCCACTTGGCCTGTGAGCCTATTAAATGTATTTTACCTATGAAGTCTTTAAGGGTATGTCTACACTTCGGTCAGACACCCCTGGCTGGCCCGTGCCAGCTGACTCAGGCTTGAGGGGCTCAGACTGCATAGCTGTTTCTTTGCAGTATAGAATTCTGGACTCAAGTTGGAGCCCAGGCTGTAGGACCCTGTGAGGTGGGAGGGTTCCAGAGCCTGGACTTCAGCCTGAACCCAGAAGTCTACACTGCAATGAAACAGCCCCACAAGCCCTAATCAGCTGGCGTGGGCCAGCTGCGGGCATATAATTGCAGTGTAGGCATACCGTAAATGGCCTGGTACCTGCTTATCACAAAAGCTGCTCCCATCCTCATTCTATGTGGCCACAGTTGCAGTCAGTGAAGGCACTGCAGCTGGAGCCTCACTCCTCTAAAAGAGAGGGAGCAGCTGTCAGGATGTTCTCTGTGAGTTCCCTTTAGCTTTGGGTCTTGCACCTCTCTATCCCACTAGAGTACTAATTTACTCTAGACCTTCCAGACTTGCTGCAGGAACCCTTTGTTTGCTCCCTACCTGTGAGAAAATGGGAAGTCTCTGTTTTGAGATCCTTAAGATCTTGATTATGTTTTTTGTTGTTGGCTTATTGCCAGCTGTTGTGGGTTTGTTGATTAATGGTTGGAAGAAGTTACAGGACTGGTCTAGTTTATGATTATGTGCTTAAGAATTGTTGAGGCGTGCCTACACTAAAGGATAGGTGCCCCTTTTAATGGATTGTTGTATAAATCTAATTTAAATAAAACCGTAGATTTAGGGAAGAGAGCTTCTGGATGCTGAACAACAGCCATGGGGATGGTATAATGTGTCGTGTTCCTCTCTCTCTCTCCCCCCCCCCCCCCAAAATGTTGTTCTGTTCTCTTCCCCCGGCACCTGTCCGTCCCGTCCCCCCCCAAGACTCAGCGCTAACATACATACTGGGGTCTGGAATATTTTTCCTTGACGTTGGTTGAAAAGTCCATGAATGACCAATACTAATACTTTTCAGATGCCAATCAATTTAACACCAAAAAATCCCCTAAACTATTTAGTCTTGATGTTAAAACAAAGAAATTATTTAATTTCACTTAATCAGACACCTCTATTGGCACCATCTGTGCATCCTATAGCAATCTTGGCTAGGGGTAAACAGCTTCCCTGAACCTGTGTTGTTAACCTAATTCTCTTTGGTGAGCTCTTCTTTTGACAGCTGACAAAAACATCTTATGCTGTAATGTCATTCATGCTTGGCTTCCATAGTAATGATTTATATCTACATATAAAAGCACTGTTCTTTTCATTTATGAAGATTGTAAAAGCTATTTGCTAACAATTTTTGGCATAACAATACTACTGCATACGTACGCTCTGCTATGTACCACAATCAACTTAATGTCCAGTGGCTTGTCATCTGAAAAGTCTGGGCACCATTAGGTACTCTTATGGTGGCAACACGGAGCCTGGGGTGGCATAGATGTGACTTTAAATAAAAACCTCCAGAATGAGGCATAATTGCAGGATACCATTGTAGCTTTAGATTATCGCTGGAGGCTAGGAGAGTATTTTGCTCACTGTGAAGTCAATGGTAAATACACTAGACACAAGGACAGGACTTTATCCCAGAGAAAAATGTGTTTTTAAAATTGTTGTGGTACTTCTCTGAAAGCATAGTTTTTCAGTCTCTAAGACTACCATCAGCCTTATTTTTTAAGCTTGTTGTCTGTTTTAATATGTGATGTGCTACCTTGTCATGCTGTCACAAGGTGACTGATGGCATTCACACTACAAAACTAAATTGTAATTTCTGTATAGGTCTACACCAACTATATACAGTAGTGTAAGTACAACACACTTAGTGAATGAAATCTGTTACAAGTATTTTAGAGAGATTGGAATGTTTTAACTTGGCATTAAAGGGTTCATGCTTCTTTTAACATGCCTACCAGGTTTATGGTAATAAATGGTCATGTGCACATAAGGGCTATTTTTTGTTTTTAGTAGCTGTGTGTCTTTAGAGTAAGGGAGAATGGGATCCATATTCTGATCACTTTTCAATTACATCTGTTTGTTTTATAGTAATTAAAAAGGGAAGATAACTTGCAGCAAGTAAACTTGTGGATGAAACTAGCTCCTAATAAGCTGATAAGTGAAGTGATTCTCCAGCTGAAAAAACAAAGCCAAATAATTAAGACTCCACACATTTTTGACTGGTCTTATATTTGTTTTTGAGGGAAACGTCACCTTGATTGTAAATATAGCATATATTATATAAAATATAATTTTTAATCTTAACTTTATATTGGTAAACTGCTGAAGTTAAAGTTTCATAATAACATCGTTTCTCCACATTGTATATCTGAGACTCATTTTTAGCTTCATACACTGAAATTCTTCCCATATATGTCAGTAGCAGTTGTGTATGTACCTACAGTAATCTGAGGTCCGAAATAGGCCCTTTGGGGTACAATTAAAAGTTTAATTTGTGAGTACATTTATGTTCAGATGGATAACAGTAATTTGTGTATTTATTGACTTGAATGTTCACATTTGTAGTATTAAAGTCACACTAAGCTTTTTATACGCCGTTTTCCTGTAAGTGATAATGAAAAGAGAATGAAGTAAATGATTCTTCTTTCCAAGTGACTTTTCTGTATGCTTCCAAAACCACACAGCTAAAATCCTGGACAGCTATTCTGTTCCACAAATAAATAGGAGCCCTGAACTATGCCTACATAATCAAAAATCCGTTATGTATTTGCATTATTCCACAGTCATATAATAGTATTGTAATTCTTATATGGTGAGAATGTTGTATTGTAGTTAAACCCTTTTTTGCAAATACTTGTAAATCTGTAAATACTTGTAAAAAAATTTTTTTTAATTAAATATGCTAGAGATTAGACCTCACTACCAACCTAGGTTGTTTTCAGTTTGTAGTGTTCAGTTATGAATGCACAAAAAGGGCTTAAAATGTCCTTATGAGAGAGAGTATGTGTGCTTGTGTGAGCAAGAAATACGAGGGTACTATTTATAATACTTCATATTCTAGTGCAGTGCTAGATAGCAGGACTGTAATCTCTTCTTTCCAGCGTGTCAACTACTCACCTCATATTGAAGATTATGAATATAATTGTGGCAAAATTTCCCTGTGTCACAATTGTTTAGGTCAATTTATGCTCTTAATATATTTGGCTTGTGTTATACGTTGTTGACTGTTGTTAATGCTATATCAGAATTGCTCTTGTCAGCTGCTTGTAACTGCAGGCACTGGGCTGGAAAGACAAATGCATCTATTCAACCTTCCAAGCTTTCTCAATGCAATCAAGTGAAATGTGCAGAAATCTTTACTATGTCACTGTCCTGTCGCGAGAAAGAATGGGAACCTTTAATTACAGATGTCTTATGTATTAGGATGAGAAATGCATGTAGAGAATTCTGGAAACATTTATAAAGATCCCTTCTCAAAACCACTTTTTTTTGCTAGCATTCTTCCACTACGATCTACTTGGATGCTTTCTGGCTGGTGACACATAGATAGCCTTTCCAGACCCTATTATCACCCAGCCCAACACAGGTGGTGCCAGACACCCAAGTTAATTCAATGAATGCTTTCCAGCCACTCACAAACCAACAATGAAGAAACTCCATTTGGCTCCCCAGGACTATACCGTCTTCACTTGGTCAAAAAGCCTGACCAGTGAAGATTAATATCCAGTCTGCCAATCCCTCAAAGTGAAAAGAATGTGCACCAGCTTTTGTTACTGAGCAGTGTTTGTCTAAACTCTTAACCAGTGTGATTTTGAATGAAGATAAAACATTAAACAAGTTTATTATCTACAGAAAAATAGATTTTAAGTGATTAAAAGTGGCAAATGTAAAGAGATTAAAAGTAGTTACCAAAAGAAATAAATATAAAATCACAGTCTAAATTCTACACACTAACAAGTTCTTGAATTAGCAATGTCTCACCCTTGTTAGTTGGTACAAGCACTTTTTTAAACACAGGCTGGGCAACCTTCCCTGCTGGGACTCTTCTTCCCCCTTTCAAAGTTCTTTTGTCTTCCAGATGACCCTTCAGGTGTTCAGTTGTATGGTAGCAGAGCCCAGTGATGTCACGCTCCCTCTTCTATAGTCTGTTGCAGCTTGCTAGAACAATCAGGACTTGTGACCTGTGGGGGTGGAGAGGGTTGTTCTCATTGGTCAGTCAAGCCCCATTGCGAACATGCTTCTTACAGTGAAGCTCTGACCGTCCGTGCCCAGGGTAGCCCACCTGAAAATGCCAAGGGCAGGGGAGGCTGCAAAAAGGAGAGCAGATTCTCCTGAGCTGGTGGCTAACACTGCAGTTAGATTCACCAACCAGTCTCAAACAGTGCTTCTGATTCCCCATACTGGTTATCAAGAAGCTAAAACAAGAAGTTACATAGCTCTCTTTGTTGCGTTTCAGTCTCTGGCTGCCAATCAACAACTAGGTCCAGTAAAGAGATAACTTATTTAAAACTCTATTCCCTATATCAAAATTTTCTCCTGATCCCCAAAGTGTCAGCCACATTATCAGATCGGTATTGATTTGGATCTTACCCAAAATACCATGGTGCCAGCCAATCCTTTAGTAACTAAACTAGAGGTTTTTTATAAAAGGAAAGAAACAAGATGAGAGATGTCAAATGATCAAAGAAATCCAATACATATAAATGACTTCAGAGTGCATCTATATCAGATTCTTAGCAATATTGTGGAGATTTCAGGCTTGAACAGTTCCTCTGGAGTCCATCCAGTACTAGGATGGGTCTCAGTCCTTTGTTTCACAGCTTCAGATGTAGAATAGTTGATCCAGAGGTCAGAAGCAGGAATTAAGACAAAATGGACATGGTAAAGATGCATTTTATAGTTTCTTCCATGTGGCTTGTACATTATGTGTTTCAAACATAAACTCATAGCAGATGGGCAAGGAAAAGTTCTTAGGGTTCTTATCCACAGGCATGTCCCTACATGTCCTGATGAGTCATAGGCGTATTCCCTGGCTTCTCTTCCTGGGCTCAGTGTATAGCTAATGGCCCTTGATTGGCCCTCAATCAGGCTGGACAGTGCTGAGGATGGTTTGTTGGGAGTGTAACCCAATAGTACAGCATAAGTTTTTGGATACGGATGTATCATGCATATCCATAACTTACAGTACAAAGATGATACATACACATAAACATTATTATCATACTTAGCAAATTATAACCTTTCCAATGGTACCTGACATGGCATACCTCGTACAAATTATAGCAATTTTCAATATTGATATCAATAATATTATGGTTACTCATATATCAGACAGCATCACAGAAGCCTTCACAGTAAACAATTCCTGTTAGTGGAATCTATTCCTGAATGGGTGCGAGAGAGCTATTAATGCTCTGTGGACACTACGTTGTTTTACCTGACAGGCTGTTTGTGGGAGTTTCCCACCTTGCAACATATTCTAGTAGCATGTTCAGCAATGATTCATAATTTCACATACAATGGTAGCACATACAATCCGACAAGATATTAATGTTCAGCAGATGAAGACTTTTAAAATAATACCAAACAAGACATTCTTTGTACAGAACATATAATTATATGACATTGGTGAACATGGAGTTTCTGGGGTGTTCTCAGACACAGTGTGTCACAGCAACTGATTGCTTAAACTTCCATGCAGGCTGTTTTGGTTGCATCTGACACTGCTGCACGCATCAGGACCATATTGGTGGTGATGCGAAGCTCCTCCTCGCTCCAATCACTGGGGATACCCAAAGATGTTCAAACATTTATGGAGGATCTTCCCTTCAAGCTCTGACCTCTTCAACTCCAAGATCATGGAGGCCCTCCATTTGTTGAAAGACTCTGTGCGTATCCTGTGCTTTTTGGACTTGTAATCCTTAGCCCCAAGGAAAAAGCAAGCCAGGCCTCAAAACCCAGTGTCTCTCTGCCCATAGTACTGTAACCCACAGAGGTAACTGGAATCATTGAGGAAGAAACAGATTCCAGCTGGAAACCCCCACTGCTACTTCCTCAGCTGCGTGCACTTTGCATCTTCCTCTTAACAGCAGGTTTAACACCATTGTTGAGAGCCTGGCAGAACCTACAGAGGATCTATACTCATTCTCCCTCACCCCTTTCTTGGCAACTCTTGTCTTTTTTTCCAGGAGGCCTGGGCTAGAATCAACAAGAACCAATGTGTCTTAGTTTGTCAGCAAAGGGTATTGCATATAGTTCCAGGCTCTTTCTACCCCACCTGTCCCTTTCCCATACCTCCTCAGGAACTCTTCTCACGTGACACTATTGAAATAGGAGGTGGACCTCCTTCTACAACTCAGAGCAGTGGAAAAAGTGCCCTCAGAGTTCAGGGGCAAGGGATTCTACTCCCATAATTTTCTAATCTCAAAGGAGGATATTGGTGCCTTCAATGTCTCAACAAGTTCATCTGTCATTCCAAGTTCAGGATGGGGAGTCTGGTCTCTGTAATCTACTCAACTCTGGTTTGTGGCTCTCAACCTTCAAAAGGCCTATTTCCACTTGTTCATATGCTGGGCATACATGAAATACTTCAGATTTTTGATAGGAGAGACTCACTAACAATACAGGGTCCTGTCCTTGAGTCTTTAAGTGCTTGGCTGTTGTGGTAGCATTAATGTGGGATGTCAAGGTATCCAGATCTACCCATATGTCAACAGTTGGCTCATCTGAGGGAAATAATCACAGCAAGTGACCAACTCCACATAATTCACTTTGCTTCTCTGGACCTCAAAATAAACAGAAAAATCCACCTTTGCTCCCACTCACAGCATAAAGTTAATAGAAAATGGATTAGATTTGAGATCAATGAAAACTTATCTCCCACAAAAACGATTCCAGACTATAGTGGACCATGTCAATCAATGACCTGCCAACTCATCCAAAAATATTAAGAGGATGCCACATGCTTCTGGTTCATGTAGCTTCTGATGCCTCTGTGATGCAGTTTGCCAGACGTCACCTATGCTTCATATAAGTGTAATCCCTTTGGGGTCTAGAGAACATGACCTGTTTAAATCTTTGCCCTGAGCGAGGAAGTGTTGATTGTTCTAGGAAGAGGAAGTGCGTGCGTGCGTGCGTGCGTGCGTGCGTGTGTGTGTGCCAGCCAATGGCTGTGTCCAGAGAAAAGGGCTACAGTGAGCAGGCCCTCACAGAGTGAAGCAGCTAGGATCCTGCCCAAAGCCTGGGAAGGACAGATGGAGGATGCCCTAGGTCAGGAGCCAGGAAGGACAAACCGGAGCTGGCCCCATATCACTGCTACCCAGAGCTGTAAAGAGCCATGAATATTGAGGCTTGTGACTTTGCATTGGGAATAAGGGGGGAGGTCATTGCTCTGTGTTGGTTTGCAGAGAGCGGCAGAAGAGGGCACCGGAGGGGTTTGTTGGGAAAAGGTTACTGGTGCCAAAGATGACCAGGAGCATCCAAGACTCGCCACTAGACTGGAACTTTGCCACTGGACTGGAACTCATGAACTCTGAGTGCAGTCGCATTACTCGGTGTCCACCGTTTCAGTCTGTGGTACCATTGGGCCCATGGGGCTTTGTGTTGAATGTAGCCCTGTTTTACTGCTTCCCCTGTCTTTCCCACTGTTGTTTTTCTCCATTCATCCCTCTGTAAATGAATATTCATTGTACTTTGTGTGTGTGTTCATGTTTGTGTTCATGTTCACCTCCCAGAGTTCTTCCCTTTGTTTCATTCAGTTAACAGAAAACTAAATTGCACACCCTTGACCTGATGAGGCTAACTATCATACTACCTTGACACATCTTCCAGAAACTCATCTAGATTATTTGTGACCTCTGCAGAGAGGGCTTGGGGTCAGGCCATATCTTCTCAAAGACTGTCTAAATGGGCTAACTTTGTAAGATCCTTTTACAAATTAGCCAGTTTAGATCCACCTATGTACATTACAGCCCACCCCACCAGGGCTCAGGCAGTAACTACTGCATTCTTATGAATCCAGTTACACAAATTTGCATGGTGGCTACATGGCGATTAGTCCAAACATTCACCCAGCACTATTCCTGTATTGAGGTTTACAGATTGGTCCATTGTAGTAGAACTGTCCTGCAATCCTTGTTTAAATCTGACTCCTTTAACCCACTTCCAAGCCAGGAGGTAAGTGCCTGCTAATTGCCTGAAATGGGATCCAGGTGGATAGTTACTTAAAGAGAGAATGGTGACTTACCTATAATACCTGTGATTCTTTGAGATATATTGTCCATGTGGGTCTGACAATCTGTCCTCCTTCCCTACTATTGTGAAATCCTGTAGCTCAGGGATTCTATATTTGCAAAGGAACAGATGGACAGTTGGGACTCTTCTTTTTATGTCCTCTGGTAGAGGAGGGCATCCAAAGTGGCCCCAACAGACACTGCTAGACAAAAGAATCCAATTGTGGGATCCATGCTCATAGAATCTATGTGGACAACACTTCTCGATTTACTGTAAGATAAGTGGCTGTTCTTTCTTGCGCTTCAACCCTCCTCTTCAGTTATAAGTATGTCTGCAAGAGAAGAATGAGAGAATTTGGGATGCAGCGTCGCCAGCATATTATTGACATTGTGTTCTAAACCTGTTTCATTTTCACTGTGTCTAGCAGAGAATGTGGCATGAGTCAGTGCTAGCTGGCTGGTGCTCACACCAGATAAGAGCTGGGTAATGCTGGTAGACTTGTGAAAACAGCTAGAGGAAAAGGAAGAGATAATACCAGTTTTTTTGGTCGTATTTGCCCACTTTTCACTAGTCACATTTATGTCTTGGGTGTATTGTTGGATCCTTTATTGCCTCTTGGATACTCAGAAAGCAGCAGTGGCTAATGGAAAGTTCAGCTCTGCAAAATGACTATGCCAAAGGACATCACTTCACTCAGCTGCTCTGGTCTCTGAATGTATTAGTCATATTTTCTAACTTTAATGGTGAAAAATAAGTTGGCTGCTTTTTACTCCTGTTAGCTATTCAGATCCCAGTACGTCTGAGGGTGGAACTGCACTCTGTTCCTTCTGCCTCAACGTAATTGTTAACTAAGGGCTTGTCTACACTTAATAGGCTGCAGTGGCGCAGTTGCACCAATGCAGCTGTGCTGCTGCAGCACTTCAGTGAAGACGTTGCCTACGCCAATGGGCCTACGCCAATTCTGCTCCCCAAGAAATGTGTCAAGATAACCAAGATAGCTGTGTCAACATGAGAAGCCCTGCCATCGACATAACGCTGTCTAGACTGGGAGTTAGGTTGTTATAGCTTTTCCATACCCCTGAGCAACGTTGTTTGTACCGACATAAGTTGCTAGTGTAGACCAACCTTAAATTCCAGTCAGTTACTCTTGTGCAAACTCAGACCCTGCCTACACTTACCTCCGAGATTCAGTGGCAGTCAACGGGAGTTACACAAGCTATGCAAAAAACATGCGTTACTCCCGTTGACTTCTCTGCTCCTCTTCTCTGCGCCGTCTTCATTGCACTACACTGACGGGATCCGCGTTCCCGTCGACGCAGCGCTAGGCCACTTGTGAAGGTGGTCTTAGTTCGTCGATTTCTGGATCAACTTAGCAGGTCTTCACTGACCGCTCAGTCGATCCAGAGAAATCGATCTGATGGTGGCGACTTTGCTGCCGTCAGTGTAGCTGTAGCCTCACTAAAGGCAAAGGGCTTAGGCAGGTGTTACTGGGGCCTGATCTGGCCTGCACCACTTTTTATTACTGTTGATTATGTAAGTGATGGAAGAATAATGAAGGTTCAGTTCTGAGGGACCAGGCTGAGATTGCAGAGCTGGCAGTTGGAAGAGGAGGGAAAATGTGCATTCTTTTGCATGTAAGTGGATACGGATATCACTAAGAGGCAATAAATGCCACAATACCACTGTTAGAGCAATTTTTCAAACAGAACCATATTTAAGAGTGTTGTTTTTCCCCTCTGCAAGGGGTATATGATCTTTTCCTGACCATTGTGAACCTTGCTCCAGTCATTTATGCCTTTTGTCACTTTCGGATGGATTTTACATTGCAGTATATACTTAAGGAGCGCCAGAATGTGACGGCCAGTTTACTGAGCAGTTTTATACTTGAGTTATAGAAACTTCTCTGGCTTTGACTCATTTCAGATTTTAATTCAAGGTGTTTTGTTTAAGCTAGCTAACATTGGTTATCTGATTTATTGCAGCTTTTTTATGATAAAGAACATTGTATAAATGGGATTTGTTGGAATAATAGGAGAACCAATATTTTTTCCTAAGAGGGAAACACATCATGCTCACCTTCCAAATGCAATAATGGTTTGGCAGTGTGGGAGGATGAATGGAAATCATCTTCCAAATGCAAGTGAGTTGACAGCCCAGGAGGTGATTTTCTTGATTCAGACACTTCACATTGCTGGTATTGACATATGGCATCTCTCCAGAACAAATATTACTTTTGGAAAAACTAGTTGAATTCTTTCATAATGGTTAACTTACTGAAAATCGGGCCTCAAATGATATGTTTAATTTAGACTTCTCTGGAGTTTACAGACTGTAAATTTTATCATCAGCATTTTAAAGTTAAAATGCAAAGCAAAAATGTAAACTGAGTTAAAGCCACATTTCTGTGCTGAATGTCTCCACTGAGAGGACATTCTGCGCACGTAAAATCTAATTAAGATTTTAAAAATATTTTTCCCCCTCTGTGAAATCCTGTTGATCCTTTCTGAAGGGAGCACAGAATGCATCATTCTGTGATGTTACAAATGCTATTGGTTTGATGAGTTGCAATGATATTTCTGGCATTTGTTGATGTCACAGTTTGAGACCTTAAGTGACCCAGGAAATATTAAGGGGATTTAAGAAAAGGGAAATGAGAATTTAAACAGTCATATAACTTATTTCTGTGTTGTATCTGCCTTGCAGACTAGTTAGTGAGGATGTTAAACACATAAATCTGTGCTTAACTCAGTTTTAATTTTTACTTTGCAGTTTCTCTCTTTAAAAAAAAAAAGAAAAAAGTATCCTTTATTTTTCCCCACAGTGAAATCCAGGCTTCTGTTTTTATAAGGGATGTTAAAAAGTAGTTTTAAAAATAACATACGCACAACTGCAGCTCTTCAACTGTTGCCACCATGTATTTGCTTTTGGCTCCAAGTCAAGAGAAATGTAGTGCAACCTAAAATTAATGACTAAGTACAGACTTCGAAGAAAAGGCAGGTGGTGGTATGAGGGAGCCCTTGAATTAGGTTGGTTTGAAAGGGCCAGCTAGAGCTGCTAGAGTGGAGTCAAAAGTCCTAAAATGTTTGAGTCTAATAAGAGATGTGTCATACTAGCTCACAATGTCAATGTGAGCACTGAATAAATGGGGAAGAGAGAGTAAGAAGGCCTTTGTCCTTTATCTATTCTTAATGCCAGTTCATATACAGCAGGTTGTATGGGGATGGAAATTCCTTTCTGAGTCTATTTATTCTCAGGATCTGCTTTGAAGATGTGCACAGTTGAGCACTAAGTAGTGTGATCATTGTATTGATAGTGCTGCACAGTGCTTTCCTGGCAATGGCAGTTCCAAATGGACTATGATCATACAATGTTTGTGATTAGTTTTGAACTGTTGTTAGTAGGTAACGATTAGTGCTGCTACATGGTATGCAGATTGCTGCTGCTACTGCTGCTTGGCATATAATGGAGAGAGACCAAAGGAGGAGGCTACAATGAAAGCGGGGAATATTTTGTTGGTTTGAAAAGAGGGGTGGTATTCTCACAGTCTAAACTGGAATTTCTGCAGTGATCAGTTCTTAAAACCTTAACTGAATATTGACCTGGTAACATAGAAAAATCATTTTTGCTTACTAAATTTTGAAAAATATCTGTCACTATTTTAATAACTCTTAAGTGTGAATGGTTTTAGTGTGCTACTGTTCCACTGCTGCTTCTCAGCATCAAGTCTTGGGTCAAATCATGCTGTCCTTATCTGAGCAAGATAAGCAAAATTTGGTGGTTGATCTACATATGTAGGGATAAATGCTCTTCTCCACATATGTAGCTCTGCTGCCTAGGGTGGTGCTCAAGTGGAGATAAGAAGTCACAGAGGGGAAAAGGTGGTTGTGGCATATTCACCCCTACCATGTGTAGTTTTCTCTCATCATCTGCAGCTACTATGTCTGAGTGGGATTTGGCTAGACAAATAGGAGGAGAATCAAGGGAAATGGATGTTATGTTACCCACACCTTTAGGACTTACAGTGCTTAACACATCATAAAATGCAAGGGTTGGAAGCAATAAAATGAAGAGGAGAAATAGAAATCATCCACAACTTATTTCTGTATTGATACAAAGATTTATGCAAATGACCCCTATTAATGCCAGCTACAGTTATTTGTACAAATTCTGTAATAAAGAGATAAGATTTTGCCACTAAAATTATGCCATTTTTTAAAGGGATGGGAAAAGATTTTCAGTTTGGAAACACCCCCCCCCCCCCCCCCCCCCGGACCCTTCACCCTTTGTACACTGATTTGGAATGCGTGATTTGCAGTTCTCCACTCCGCTAAAGATCTGCAGTTTCATCAGTTTCTCACTGGAGTACCTCTATGAAAAATTATGACCAGATAATCATCGGCAGGGACGTTCATTTTTGCAAGGAAGTAGTTCTGGAGCCTTGTGTTTGCTGTTGGTTTCCAATGTGATATTTCTCCTGGCCCATTAAGTGTTAGTAATACATATTTTGACTATTTTCTACTGTTTTTGATTCACTCTTGCAGGACTTCTCACTAATGGCCCATCAAAGGGATTAGGACCAGGATCTGAACAGTCAGAGAACGAGAAGGACGATGCATCACAAGTGTCCTCAACTAGCAATGATGTTAGTTCTTCGGATTTTGAAGAAGGGCCATCAAGGAAAAGGTTAGTGGTGTTTTAGAACCCAAATAATCTTTTAAGGTTAGTATTGCAGCTTAACGTAAGGTTATAATTAAGTTAATTAATAATGCTCGAGTTGCCAAATTCTCCCTTACCATAAGCAGATTTTTAGGTGTAGTGTTTCAAGCAACTTTAAGGATATGTTTGCATTGGCTCATCCTCCTGCATCCTTTACAAAGTGGGTGTTCTGTAATTTAGCAGCAGAAAACATGGAAATGTCTCTGTCCTTTTGCTGTGGTTGTGTGATTGTTAAATGAAGTTTTTACTCTGTATTTTTGGGGGTCTGACAATGTAAATGTCAGTGTTGAGTGGGTACAAATAATGTAATTTCAACAAACAGCATATGTTAGTGTAATTATATTAGAATTATTTTTAGATTTACTTTGAATGTTAAAATGGTTATATATTAAAATGGTTTAAAATACATCGATCCTCTGAGAGTACTAGCAGTATAGTGAGCCTCACTATAAAGATGCGGGTTATTGTCTGTAAAGACTACTCTGAGAGAATGCTGTGGCAATCTGGCTCCTATTCCTTAGAAGTCAGTTATGAAATCCCCGTTGAACTCTCATTATGCTACAATCTTGGCCAATTCCGAAATGTGCAAAATGTAGGTTAAAATTGCAGGGTTTAAGCCAATTTTTTGTAGAAAATATGCTGAAAGTGCATGCAGAGGTCTGGGGTTTTTTTTCTCTTGTATAAAGTAAGAACTAAAGTTGGCTATCTGAAAAATGTCTTATAAATAGGCTTTTGGTAGAATTTGATTTTTATTTTGTAATTTCAATGGATAATATCAATTTTTATTTTAAAGCAATTTTATTATTGGTTCTATTTTTCTTGGTAAGGTAAAATTGTGGGTTTTAAGCATTTTATTTTTCATTTTTATGTATTTGAATTTTCACAGTTTTGGGGAATTAGAGGGAATGTGGTCAGGGCAGCAATGACAGCGGGCTCCCAGCACCAGCAAGGGGTCTGAGTCACCCAGGCACAAGGTGCGGAGTTGGCTGCGGTTCTGGCCTAGCAAAGCAGAGGCGCCCAGCCAGGGCCACGAGGAGGAGGATGAGCCCCTGGATTCAAGGGAGGTCACCTGCTGCTGAATGGCATCACAAGTACTGAGGAAGTAAAACTGGACAATTGAGAGGGAAAGGGGTTTTTAGAAATACCATTAAAAACCTTATTTTTGCTAAATACAGTATCTATTTAATTCAAACAACTGACATAACTGGGAAGAGGCCTTTGTTAATGGTTCATCACCACCACTGTTTCAGTTAAGGGATGTGAAAACTCCCACTCCAATTTTGTGGGCATTCAAGGAATAAAAATAAGCTATTGAGACTCTTGATACTTTTGAGATTTAAAAAAAAAAAAAAGAAAAATCCCTATTTTTTTGACTCTTGTGGAACTGGGAGAAACATTTCAGTTTTACTTCACATCTCCTAGAGATGCAGAAACTCCTGCTTCACCCCAATATCTTCCCCACAAAAAAACCCCAATTATTTTTGCCTGTGGAATTCACCTTGAAATAGAACCTTCCTGTTTTCTGTCTTTCACACATTTTTTTGTCTACTTTCCTCCTCCCCCTCTGTGTATATCTCTCTACCTTCTGATTTCCCCCTTCTACTCTTTTTGCTGCTTCTCTCTGTATTCTCCTTTCCCCCAGCTACCACATTCTTTGACCTCTCTTGTCTATTTCTCTACCCCCTTTTCTTCATTCTGTATTATATCTGGTACCATTTTGTTCCTCTGCTTCTGAGCTGATGACATTTTAGGAAATAATACCCTCCAGTGGCCAAACTTCTCAGTGTTCCTTCTCAGCATTGAACAAGACTGATGGCATGTTGCCAGCTGAAATATGCCTTTAAACGATGAACAGGCCAGACCCAGGCTATCCACAATTTTCTCACTCCCATAATTAGAATGTTCATTGTTCTTGCTCTTCTAGAAATGCCACACATTATGACTAGCAGCATACACACTGAAACAAATGTAAAGGTTTACACAGATAGTGCAGCATACACCTTTGGGACTTGTGATATTTAATAAAGTAGGCTTAGTGTCTGATAGCACTGTCTATTTGAGCTATGTGCATAAGTAAGTCATTATTTATCGCGTGTGTGTGTGTTACAGGGGAAGGAGGTTTTGTAAAATTTGAACCCATCTTCTATACTGTGAGAGGACAGATGCCGTAAGACTTCCTGGTTACGTAGTTTATTAATCTAAGTCTTTCTAATTGAATTTAAATTCAAATTTGACTGTAAAAGGATTCTTCTTTTCCCACCACACATCCCTCCCCCCCTTCCTCCCCGAATACTTTTACAAATCTTTTATTGTTTGTTTTACGTTTCTTACTGAAGTTGAAATAGGCTTTGTTACCTGAACTTTATTGGGCTTGTTGGTAGTTCCGGCTATATTTGGCAATGCTTTGTATTCTGGGCGGTGTTTACAGTTAAGGTATTAGCAGGAGATTATCTGTTTAGAAAATGGAGTACTGCTTCACTTGCTTTTAGCCTGAGACATGGGCTTTTGGGGGAATTTTTTTGAGGACTTCAAAAATGTCAGGCTCTGAGCTATGCTGAAGTGGCAGCTATGGCAGTATGGCATGAAATGGAATAGAAGAGTTCAGTGGGTCCTGTTTGGTGAAGCTACCAAGAAGACAGTTGTGGAGATGCACTTACCCTCTGGATTTGATTGATGTTCACAGGGTCATAGAAATGAAGGTCTGTAAGTGACTTTGGGATGTCATCTAGTCCATCCCCCCCAGCTGATGCAGGACCAGCTATACTTAGTTCATCTCTGACAGGTGTTTGTCTAATCTGTTCTTAAAAATCTTCAATGATAAGAACTCCACAACCTCCCTTAGAAGCCTACACCCATACTTAACAATCCTGATACTTAGAAGGTTTTTCCTAATACCTAAACTAAATCTTCCTTGCTGAAGACAAGAATGATCCAATCTTCAGTGGATGTGGAGAACAATTGATCACTGTCCTTTTTATAACAGCCCTTAACATATTTGAAGACTATTATCAGGTCCCTCCTTAGTCGTCTTTTCTCAAGACTAATCAGGTCCAGTTTTTTAACCTTGCCTCAGAGGTCAGGTTTTCTAAAACCATTTATCATATTTTGTTGCTCTTCTCTGGACTCTCTCCTGTCTGTCCATATTTTTCCTTAAATGTGGCACAAAGAACGGGACACAGTACTCTGGGTGAGGCCTCATCAGTGCTCAGTAGAGTGCAACAATTACCTCCCATGTCTTGTATACAACACTCCTGTTAATACATCCCTCAGACTGATATTAGCCTTTTCACAACTGCATCGCTCAGGGTGCCCAAGACTGTCAGTTACCTTGTTGTGAGGGACTCTTTCTTTTGGTAGCTGGGTGTCGGTGCCTCTGTACAGCACAAGCCTTTCAACCACTTAAATACTCTCCTTGATGCTCTGCTGGTCCTACTATGAGTTGCAGGTTAATATTAGGTGCATTCCAATCCCTGACCCCCTTGAAGATTGTTCCTCTGTAGTATCCAGTCCGTGTCACTGCGCTCTCACAGAAATTATCAGGTAATTATCACTGTCCCAAAGAGACAGTGTACAGGCAGCTGGAAGTTTACAACTCAGGTTTCACGCTTTGCTTAATGCTTAGCGTTGAGATGATTTCATAATAAAACAAGAATATCAATTCATTAACAAAGGTGGAGATTTAAGAAAGAATGAGTAAGGATAATGGAAACAGAAATGGTTCCAAATAAACAAAAGTGTAATATGTTTTCTAGAGACGCAAACTTAACAGGCTACAATCCTTGTCTAAAGCAGTCTTATCTCACCTAGACCTTTTCTTGCAGTGTTTCAACAGAGGTTGGTTGGAAACCCGTTTTCATTGGCAAAACTGCACTGCCTGGTTACCCCCTCAAGTACAGGAGACGAGGGATTTTGGGGCCTTGTTCTTGTACCCCGAAGTGCACGGTTTTTGTCCCCAGAGTCAAGATGCTCCCTGGGGTTCTGACTTTGGTGTGCTCTCCCCTGTTGAGGTCATATCTCCCTGTCAACCTGTTTTTCCTGTGGACATTGCAGACAAATGAGGCTTGCTTTGTGTTGGTTTTACAATGATTAATTTTTACGGGAGACAGGTTGGCTCAATGATTGCACATCCCTTTGTCTGGCAAAACCTGCTTGTCTAACCTGCCTGAGACACCGATTCTAAATGTATTTTCAATACATACCTACAACTTAATATCACCCATACAGACATCACTCAGTGTTTAGAAGCATCAGCATGAGGCAAGCTTTCACTAGACACCTCATACAACCCTTTTTGGGTCAATTATTTGAAAGTAGTGTATCAAGTGTAGTGAGTTTGTCAGGCCTGATAGGAGTTGGTGTAACAGATCAGTGAACCCTTTGGCACTAAGGGGCTCTAAGGATCACAATCACATTGCTGAGTGATATTCAGTTTGTGACCCACTATAACCCCCAGCTCTTTTTCAGCAGTATTACCATCATTCTAACCAGTTATTCCCCGATTTGTAGCTGTGCATTTGATTTTTTTCCTTCCTAAGTATAGTACTTTGCACTTGTCTTTATTTAATTTCATCTGGTTGTTTTCAGACCAGTTCTCCAATTTGTCAAAGTTGTTTTGAATTCTGATCTTGTCCTCTAAAATGCTTGCAACCCCTCTCAGCTTGGTGTCATTCACAAATTTAAAAGCATACTCTCCATTCTGTTATCCAAGTCGTTAATGAAAATACTGAATAGTACTGGATTCAGGACCGACCCCCAGAAGATACACCCTCCCTTTTTCAGAGCAAATCATTGGTAATTACTTTTTGAGTAAATTTTTTTCCAATCAGTTATGCAGCCATTTTTTATAGTAATTTAATCTAGGCCACATCTTTCTAGTTTGTTTGAGAATGTCATGTGGAACTGTATCAAAAGGCTTACTAAAATGAAGATAAATCACTTCTACAGCTTCTTCCCTATCCCCTAGGCCGGTAACACTGTCAAAGAAGGAAATTAGGTTGATTTGACATGATTTGTTCTTGACAAAATCATGCTGGCTATTTTTTTTATCACCCTGTTGTCCTCCAGGTGCTTACAAACTGATTGGTTAATAATTTGTTCCAGTATCTTTCGAGGTAGGCTTGGGGTCCTCTTTGTTCCCTTTTTTAAAGAGGTACAATGTTTGCTCTTTTCCATTCCTCTGAGACCTCAACCCATGAGTTCTTGAAGATAATTGTTAATAGTTATAAGGTTGGTTCACCTAGCTCCTTAAATATCCTAGGGTGAATTTAATCAAGCCCTGCCTTCTTGAATACATCTAACTTATCTAAATAGCCTTTAACCTGTTCTTTTCCTATTTTGGTTTGTGTTCCTTCTCCCTTGTTGTTAATATTGTGTTAAGCATCTGGTCACCATTAAGCCTTTTAGTGACAACTGATGCAAAATAGGCATTAAGTATCTAAGCCTTCTTGATGTCATCCTTTTATTAGCTCGCCTACCCAGCTAAGTAATGGATATAAATTTTTCATCATCTTTCTCTTGTTCCTAATGTTTTTCTAAAACCTCTTTATTGTCTTTTGTGTCTCTTGCTAGGTGCAACTCATTTTGTGCCTTAGCTTTTGTAATTTTGCCTGTTGTGACATAATTATTGTCTTTTGAGAAATGGCTAGCTCTCATTAATTCTTTTTTGCAGATTTTCTTCCCATGGGACTGTGATCACTCCATGCCTAGGGTAGCCACCTGAAAATGCCAAGGTCAAGGCAGACTGCAAAAGGAGAGCAGATTCTCCCAGCACGGCTGGGTGACACTGAAGCCAGACTTCCCAACCAGCCACAAACAATGCTTCTGATTCCCCACACTGGTTATCAAGAAGCTAAAACAAAATATACACGGCCCCCTTTACTGCATTTCAGTCTCTGGCTCCCAAAAAGGTTCTCCGGACTCCAAAGGGTCAGTCACAGTACCAGATCAATATGAGTTAGGATCTTGCCCAAAATACCATACTGCCAGTCAATCCTTTAGTAACTAAATCTAAAGTTTTAGTATAGAAGGAAAGAAACAAACTATAAGAGAAATATTAAATTATTAAAGCAATCAGATACATATAAATGTTTTGAAAGTCCATATATATCAGGTTTTCAGTAGAATTGTGGAGTCTGCAGGCTTGTAAAGTTCCTTTGGTGTACATCCAGTACCTGGATGGGTCTCAGTCCTTTGTTTCACAGCTTCAGTTGTAGATGAGTTGATCCAGAGGTAGGTGAAGACTGAAAACTAAAGACTAAAAAAGACCAAATGGATATGGTGCAACTGCCATTTATGTCCCTTGGCCTTTGCCACACTGCTTGTGGAAATTTACAGAAATAATAAGATGGAGTCCAGGGTCACATGAATAAGTCCTGGTGCCTCATAAGGTGTAGCCCCTGGGTTGTTTCCCTGGGCTTATTGTACCGTTGTGTTCCCTTAATGGGCCATCAAGCAGCTAGTGCTGCAGCCATCCAGTCTGGGCTGTTGCCCAGACACAGCACAAATTGAAATACAGATACATCAAATATATCCATAATGTCTAGTACAAATATGACACATGCACATAAACTGTATCATCATACTTAGAAAATTATAATCTTTCTAATGGTACTTGACATGGCCTATCTCATATGAATTATTGTAATTTTGAAATATTGATGTTAAATAATATCATAAATGGTCCCCCTAATTCAGCCAGCGTCACAGGGACCAAACCTACTAATTCTGAGTTTATTAGTCTTTTTTTGAAGTCCGTTGGTCCTTATTCTTCTGCTCTAACTCCTTCCTTCCTTCAGAATCATGAAACCTATCATTTCACGATGGCTTTCATTTAAAAATATATACACACCATATTTTTCAGATTACAGAAGGAAATGCTGCAGTGGGTGTCCAAGGTCCACTTTACAATTTCCAGTTGTAAGTGGGAGTGAGCATTTCCCAGCAGTGGTTGTTACACTATATTCATGTAGTGGAAATTGTTTCAGCTAAAAAAATTTTTGGGAAAGATTGGGAAATAGATTTTTCCTATGAGGATGAATAGGCACAGAAGGCCAATCATCTTCCTGCTGTGGCTGTGTGACAAAAATCTTGCTTTAAAGAGCTAGTGAGTCGAGCTTACCCTGGAGCAAAAATGAAAGGGAAATTATAAAGGCTATCATCTAAAACAGTAAAATGACTCCAGATGAGCATTTCTTAGGCCTTGTCTACATAGTACAGTTTCACAAGTTATACTAGTCTCTGTGCCCCTCCCCTCCCCCCAATGGACCCTCTAATTCTGGTATAAGGGAAGCTCTCCTCTCCTCTCCTCTCCCCTCCCCCACGCTTATTTTATACCCTTTCCCAAGCAACATACACTACACTGAAAATAAAGCCACATGGGGAGTGGGGTGGGGGTGGAAGTTTACCGATATAGCTATCTCTGTTTAAACTTTATTGACGTTCCTCAACAATATTAGCCCAACTAGAATTTGAAGTTACTGCCTTAGTAAGGTAGCTAACACCTTTGCTGTAGATTGGCTGGAGAGTTTTTCTGCAAAGCCAAGTTAACAGGGAAGCAGAGATAATTGTCTTTACAATAAATGAGCCCCAACCTCACACGTGTGTTTGTGTGTTCTGTAGAAAATAGCAGAAATTGTGGAAAAGCACTAAAAATGCACAACTTCCAATTTTCTTATGCTACAATTTTCCATTGTCCCATCTTGATGGTGGTAGGAAGGGAAGGAAATATATATGTAAAGCTCAGGGTTCATAATCAGTATTTTAAAACAAGGGATTTATTCTTTAAATCAGCTTTTTGTTTCAATTGACGTTTTAATTTAATTTTAAATAGATTTTTAAAAAAATCATATGTGATATAAATTTAAAATGTTAAGACCTAAAATTATTATAATAGCATAAAATAATTTAAATTGTTTAATTTAAATTACAAAAATAATTAAAAATACAAAAAATAATATTAAACAGTGTATGTTTGCTGCCAACTTCAAACCACTGAATTGGTGGAAGTCACTGGCGAAGGTCCTGAAATCAGAGTTTATTAGAGTGATAAACCAGTTTTTGACTGTAGTAGCCTTTTCTGTAGGTGCAGGAGACTATTTTCTTCATTTCAGTTTATTCAGAGTTCACTACAATGATTAGTTCACTCAAAGTTAATAAACCAGTTGTGAGCTGGAAAGCTTGGTTTCCTCTTCCAGTCTCTGAATAAAAACTAGGTATGAGAGGATAGATCTCTTAGTTCTAAAATCATGACAAACATGGTAGCCAGAAACAACCAGTTCAGTAGACTAACTACAAATAATACCTTCTTTGTTTAATAAATCAATTAGTTATAATGTAAAATTCCCCCCTTCCCCATGTATCCAGCACATTTAAGGTAGTTTTTTTCAATAAAAAATTTAAAATGCTGTTTTTGTGTATTTTAATTCAATTTCAGTTCCACTTTGAATAGATTTTAACACATATCACGAGTACAAAATGAATCATCTAATAAATAAGAAATGCATAATTCATCATTTTCTAATAAAAATGTACAAAATAAAAATTGGAATAAATGTAAGTTAAACTTAAATAAATGTGTATTGATGTAGTGTATCCTCCTGATTAGCAAAAAGAAGCATCAGGTTTGGTGCATAGGCTATCTTTAGTTGCAAAGCAACATGTTTTAATAGTTACCAGCTGATGAGAATCAACCTTTCTTTAGGAAAATAACTAAAAAGTACAAATGCAAAACACAGTTAAAATGGATTATTTAAATCAAGCTTTCTTTCTTTCTGATTTAATTCATTATTAAAACCAGTGATTTAAATTACCTCAATTTTAAATCAATCCACCCTGGTAAAGCTTTACTCATAAGGTTTCTAACCACTGGAAATCTAATTTATAGAAGAATAAGAACATGAGGCCATGCTTTCAAAATATGGTCACTTATGCATGGGATGATCACTCCAGTTTACTTGAGAGTGCTTGTGTGTTTGTATATTAAATTTGCTAAATTTACACATGCAAATCTCAGCACTTTTGCGCAGTGTCTCAAAATGCATACAAGCAACTGAATTGTGCGTGCCACTAGAGGCTGGGTTGAGGCTGTTTTGAAAAACTTGGGCCATATTGTATCACTTTTAAAATAATCTCTAGATACCTAGAAGTCTTTCTTATCTTCATTATTGTGACATCTGGTTAACTTATAAAGATTTTGTTGGTCTTGCCAACAAATGTATGGTTGGTTTCTTGTGTATGTTATTAAAAGGACCACTTGCATGAGGATTTTTTGGTTTACTTTTAGTAATAGCAGTGTCACTTTCCAAATATATATGAATAAATAAGTGCCAAAATTATTCTAATATTTTGGCAGAAAAATGTGGCAATTAAAAATATTGCTTTTGTTCTTGTATTTGTTAGGTTTTCTTAAACATTTTAAAATATTTTGTTAAAAACACCAAATCTGTTGTTGACCGAGTTGCATTCCAGTTCCTATGTGAGCAGAAGCAATCTTAGTCTGTTCAATCCTGTTTGTGGAGATGGTTTGAAACCCTGTCAAATGGTTGTAGTGCAGGACACTAAAATACTGAGACCAATCCTCACAGATTGATGACCTAGAAGTTCTAAAAAAGCCACTCAATGAAAGATAATGCCTGCTTTTTCTAATCACCAAGGGAGAAGAAAAAAGCCTACATTAGGTTTTAAATGCTTTTACATGGATGAGTCTCTAATTTCAGGTAATGCTGCGATCCTCCGTTGAGGAGGTTAACAGAGTATTGTTCATAGTAGTGTGAGACATCATGCTGGATTTCTTCAGAATGTTTAAAGGTAGCTTTAGGAATTTGTCTGCTGTCACTGAATAGCAGTGCAAAATGATGACTGTACACTTTCTAGTAACAGAATTGCTACTTCATTCAGAAAGGACTCATGCAGAACAAGTTTAGTCTAAACAGCACATAATCCTCTAGTTTTTGGAGTTAGCATCTCGCTTGTTTGATGTTAGTAATCAGGTGGGTATGTGTTTACTTGGCCCAAATAAAACATATTTGTAGAAAATTGTCAAATGTATAAATGCATTTATCTTTTATTGTGCAGCATTATTAATAAAAGGCTGTATTTTTTAATTAGCAAATTCTAGTTGTAACAAAATTAATCCACACGTTTAGTAGGCATTCTTAAGATTTTAATTTTTCTCTCAAATACTTACACAATTGAGATTTTCTTTCTTGTTCATTTTGAACAAGTCAATACTTGTTTGTGGGAAGGGGGAAGAAATGAAAGTATGATTGGGGGAACTTCAACTAGAAGTTGCAGGGGAGGGATAGCTAAAAGTGTTCAGCAGTCACTAAATTTCATGCCCATTGCATTTCCAGTAGGGAATGCTTATTTGTATATTAAGCTCTGGAAGTTCCACTCTCCAGTCAGTGCTTGTAATTTCAGTTGGTTGACATAGCAGAGATGATTGTCTCATAAACCAGCATATATGATCTGATTAGCCACCCATATTAAATGTTAAAATGAATCACAGGAAAAGTAAAGCAGCTAGTGCGCTCTACTCTGTGTTTGTGTGTGTTCTTAGTTTCCTGTGTACAGATGTGATCTCATTATACTGGCTTACTTGTAATTAATGGTCTGTGTGCACACTCTAAAGCAGACGTCACCTGAGAAGTGAAGTGAAATTGTGGTTTGAGGGATCCGGAGGGAAGGGGTTTGTGTGTGTAATGCAAGCGTACAAGGAATCAACCTGGTTTTCTTCATTTCTGTGTGGCTTACAAAGCTTTTTATTTATATAGCACCTTTCCTCAGACAATCTCACACCACTTCACCGTCAACTGAGCCTCACAGTTGAGCCTGTGAGGATTGTTAGTATGTATGGATTGTTTTCCTAATTTAGGAGGTTTTGTTTTCACTTAACAGCTGATGGGTTTGTATTTAAATCCTTAGCTTATTGTAAGAAAAAATTCAATTTGCCAGAGTAATATGGTTGAGCCTTTGGGATAAACTGTGTTTGTAGTTAAGGATGAACAGCTTCTTTAATGCTTGACTATTAACACTTTGCACACAAACCATCAATGAGGTTTTTGTGTGTGCGTGTGTGTGTGCGTGGCGTGTGAGAGACAGATTGATGTGGAATGTAGAGAATAATAAATAATGGGCAGTGATGTAATGGGGCTCAGTTACAGAAGAGGGAATAGTTTAATACCTCAAGTTTTCCCCCTTTTCTGTATAATGAATAATTATACAGAAAAACTAGTGGAAACAAAGTACAATATGTTTTTGTTCACTGCCATGTACTGTAATCCTGTTTATAGACTAGGTACTTCAGTTACCTACTTCTAATTTTGAGAGGGTTATGCAAATTTACATTAGTTGTTTGTGTAGTGAAGGAACAATTGCATTTAACCATGGGGGGGGGGGGGGGGAGAGGGAGGAGGAATGGAGGCTAGAGTATTTAGAAACAAATGATTTTTTTTCTAGAAAACCTGAAATGGATAGAATTTTTCATGTAGTACATGTATGTTAAAATACCAAATGTTATAAATAAAACAATAATTGGCTATTGGGCTGGATTTCTAGTGATTAAAGGAGTGGATAATGTGCCTTATGTTTAGGTTTCACAAAGAGAAAGTTAAGTGGTGACTTGATCTCAATCCAAAAGTGCCTTTATGGGGGACAAATATTTGATAGTGGGCTCTTCAATCTAATAGACAAAGACATCATAAGATCTAATAGTTGGAAGTTGAAACCAGATAAATTCAGACTAGAAATAAGACTCAATTTTTGTTTAACAGTGAGAATAATTTACCACTGGAACAATTTAAGGTTTGTGGTGAATTTTCACTCTGGCATGGGTGGACGTTGGTGCGTGGTGCGCACCAGGAAGGTGCATGCATTGCAGAGCCTGCTGCTTCTGTTCTGCCACTCCCAGCCAGCCCAGCCAGCCCCACTCCCTCCGGGATGGCTCACGTGAAGGGCCTGGCCACCCCCAACTTCCCCGCCCCTCCAGGCCGATGCCCAGGGGCTATGGCCCCCTCCTGTTCCTCTCCCCCCCCCTCCCCGAGTCGGTCCACCACTGTTCGTAAGATATTAGAAAAGTGCTATCCATTTGAACTTGCTTACCCCTCCCTAGTCCATTTTCTTCTCAAAAGCCTGAGAGAACAGATAAGTTTTGCAGCATGCCTGGAATGTTACCATCTTGAGCTCAGTCAGAACAAACTTAGGCTGGTTGGTGGGAAAAGGAGCCAAAGATGTTTCTTTAAGTATGTGTTGTGCAGGTCCCACTGCAGAAGTGTGCGTGCCTCATGCACTTGAGATCAGAATCTTTAGAATAGCTAGGTCTGTTGCCCTTTGCCAGAGCATAAAGAGCAGACCCTCCTTGAGTTCCCTCTTACCTACCGCTTGTGGCAGCTAGATGCAGCCTAGTGTATGTCTGACTTTCTACTTTCTTGAATGCTTCAACACCTGTTTTTCACAAAAATTAGTGAAGAACTTTATCGTCTCCACCATTTTGAATTGGATGTTTAAAAAAAAAAAGAGAGAGAGAGAGAGAAGAATAACTATAACTCTTTGGCATTCTCTTCCTTCCCCTCCCCCATATTTACTGTACAATGGGGTGAGGCAATTTGCAGAAACCACTGTGATTCTTGGTGGACTCTTAAACTGTCATGGGTCAAACCCTGCCTGTCCTGTGATTGCCTCATACCCCATACAGATAGATGTGGCTGAAGCCTTTTCTGATTGGGAGAAAGCCACATCCAAGACAGGTGACCTGTGCATTGATTTTTCTCCTCGAAGACTTGTGGGTCCTGGGAAACGTGGCACAAATTACATCTGCTAGAGCAGTCCATGCGATCACTTCACACTGAGGATATGCCAACAACCAGATTAGAGCCAAAGAAATTGTCATTGGCCAACGTTTCTTTGGGCAGACACCATACTCTGGAGTTCAGAGAGAAGAAGGAGCCAACAACATTAGCGCCAGCAACCTCAATGCCATGGGGCTCCCGTTCTGACGACCTTGGCACTAGTTAGCTCGATAATGACCCCAACAAGTCCAGCACTGCACCCCCAACACCAAAAGATGACTCTCCAAGAGATGAAGCTGGATGAAACACAAACATGGTTCTGAGAACCATATAAGCACCCCACATGGGGTACTCCAAATGGCATTCCTCCAGGGTCTGTTACATACTTTCCCACCAGTCTGGCAATATGCTCCCACCGGGAACCTCAACATCATCCTTTTGAGACTCACGAGGCCTCTGTTTGAGCCCTCAGAGAATGGTCATTTCACTCTGGAGACTGTCTTCCTACTTGCTATCACTTCGGCCAGGGGAGTCAGCAAAGGAGCTGGGGGAGAGTTGCGGCTGCTCCATACTTTAGGCCCTTTGTATAAAAGCACGAAGAGGCATAGGATGCATGGATGGCCTTGATGGACACCGTTTAAAAGACTTAAAGTTTAAAAGATGGCGTTTAAAAGACTCTGATCTTGCTTTCATGAGGCGCATGTACACCTGCAGTGTAGCCCAAGCCTGAACATCTACACTAGAATTTCATAGCCCTGCAGCCCAAATCAGCTGACCCGGGCCAACCATGGTTCCACTACGGGTCTCTTTTATAGCGGTGTAGACGTATCCTAACGGTTCATCCACATAGCAGTTAAACACTGGTGGCTGGCCCAGGTCAGTTGGCTTGGGCTTGTGGGGCTCTGGCTGTGGGGTTGTAAAAGGTAGATGATCGGGCTAGGGCTGGAGCCCAGGCTCTGGGACCCCTCCCCCCAGCCAGTGCCAGCCCGAATGTCTACAAAGCAATTTTGAGCCCCACACGGCGATCCCTGCGAGCCTGATTCAGCTGTCCTGGACCAGCAGTGGCTGTGCCACTGGTCTTTTATTCCAGTGTAGACGTACCCTAAGGGTCTTCACTGAAAGCATTTTGTCTGCAGCCCCCCTCACAATTAAACTATTAGCCCAGGTTCTTCCACTGATCTCAACTCCTGCAGAATCATGAAAGACAGAAGTGGTCTTTCAGTTAGGTGGATTTAGATTTTAGGACTATAGCAAAGTGCTAGTAATAAATTGCTAAAAGCAGAAGTTTTAAAGCTAATATTTAGAGAAAAGAGAACCGCTCTTTAACTTTATTTTAAGATAATACATGAACCTGGAGGTGGAGTACACTGCCAACATTGCATGATTAGAGATAGATATTGTTTATAGCAGCTGCCCTACCACAGGAATATAGGAAATGCAGCACTCGTGAAAGAAGAATAAAATTAAATATAAATAATTGACACAGTCTTCACCCATTCACTCTTCCCTCTCCAGCCCCCAAAAATAAAATGAGTTGTCAGAGAGAAGAAAACAAAATGCCCATGGAAACTGTATCATGCAGAAGATCACAACTTTAACATGCATGTTTCCAATAAATTAAAGGATGGAGATTAAATACTGACTTGCAGAAATTAAACACAACCCCGGAAAAGAATTTTTCATTAACATGTCTTCTACGTACTTTAGGGGAGGCAGAGGGCAAATAAGAAAGCTTTGTATGCCATAAAGCATAGATCCAGCTTTCATAATTCATCCAAATTCATTCAACTTTCTTCATCTGGTGTTTATAAAACATGAGCTAAAAGGATAAAATGGATCAATAAAAATAATTATGGCAGGAATGAAATGTTGAAATAAGAGAAGTAAAAAAAATTCCAGAAAATTAAAATCTTACTAAAACAAAACAAACAAAAGAGCCCTAAAAAGCTAAAACAGTTGACCAGGGAATTTGCTCAAACTACATTTACTTAGCCCTGGTCTACACTCACCTGGCGATTCGGCAGCAGTCAACAGGAGTTACGCAGAGTAGCTTGCAAAACTCCCATCGTCTGCTGTGCTTCCCTTCTGCGTGCCGTCTTCACTGCACTGCGCTACTTGAGGAGGTAGTTTTACTCAGTCAACTTCCTGATGGATTGAACGGGTGTACACTGACCGCTCAATCGATCCAGAAAGATTGATCTGGCGGCGGCGACTTTGCTGCCGTCTGTACAGACATACCCTTAGTCTTATGAGGTAAAATAAAGCCAGTCATTAACAATATTCTAAAGCATTAGGAAATGAGGGGAGGGGGATATGCTGTAGGAGCTTCAGATGTATATTTTCTTCCCTATAGCAGTAGTGGGGGAAGGATGATTAGGGCACTGGCCTTGGACTTTGGGGACCAGGTTCAATCCTCTGCTGTACCATAGACTTCCCATGTGACTCTGGGCAATCACTTAACCTCTTTGTGCCTCCATTCCCTATATGTAAAATGGGGGTCCTGGAAAGGAGACAGTTATTGCTGGGATAAAACCACCCATTGAAACATCATGAAATATGATGCTCCTACAACTGAGTCAGTCACAGGATATACATATGCACATATATGGTAATATTGGGCTCCTAATCTTTAACTATGTCAAGCAATAAGGAGGCAAAGTCAATATGCCAAGCAAAACAACATTTTGGTAGGCTGCATGTAATTTCACTGGGTATATTTGTGGCAAGCAAACCACCTCAGTCTATGATCTCTGAAGATCTTATAAGCTAGCTAGGTCAAGACTATCGATACCTAAAAAGAAAAATAAGCCATGACAAGATTCAGTTCAGTAGATACTACTTTGTTTCTGAATTAGTAATAAGCCAGTGTTGCAATATGGTATTAACTTCCAGGAGTCACAGGTACAAGTGCAGATAGATAAGTGGGTTAAACATAAATTGTGAAGGGCTGTGTAGATGAAGACCGGAAACTTGAACTTGATGTAATGAAGCGGGAGAAGGTGAAGGAAGGGAGACACAGGAATGGTTGGAGCAGCTGGTAGGATCAAGGGTTGGTGGTTTTTAGGATGGTGGATACCAGGGCATGTTTGTATTTTGAGGCAAGTAGGCTAGAAAAAGAGGGTAGGGCTGAGGAAGAGGATGAGGGCAGAGGTATGTTTGTCTGAGGAGAGAGGGAGGTTAGTAGCCAGGCTGGGGAGGACTCTGAAATAAAAAATGTTTGTCTGATTAGATTTAAATTCTGTGACTGAATGCAGGGTGTGATAAAGGGCTGTGCGACTAGAGGCAATATCCCTGCTCCCACAGGGCTTATCTAGATTAGTACAGGAAAAAATGTTGAAGTAATGTTTGGGTTAACACGTTAGCTAATCCTGACCTTTCCCTAGTGTTGACACAGGTTAACATCTTTTACCTCAATTTAGGTGGTCTACCTCCTTTTCCTAATGTAGACAAATCCTGTGAGAAGCAGAACAGCTTCTTCACCTGACTATAGGGCAATAGGCCACAAACTGGCAGATCATAAAGGAACTTGCATCAGACCAGTCTTTTCTTCCATTGTCCCCAAGCCCTGATCCAAGAAATCCCAGAATAATAGAAAGGGCAGATGCAGTAGTCTCTAGTCTTGATTCTTTGGGGCAGTAGTTCTAGTCCCAAAGAAAATGAATGTGCATTTTCTTCATAGTTCCAAAAAGACCAGGAACGGAGCAAGAACGTGATCCCCCTATACTTGATCTCAACTGGCTGAGTCAGCTTTTTATAAAAACTCCCTTTTAGATGGAGTCAGCAATGTCTTCAGTCCTGTTCATCAGTCCCAACCGCTTCATCTATAGACCTCCACAGTGTTAAAGTAAACCGAGATCATAGGCAATACCTCGCCTTTGTTGTATGGTCCAATCACCCCCAGTGCTGTAAAGCTTTGGCAACAGTCCCCAGAGCATTTGACTGTAATCATAGCAATGTAATCCCATATATAGGTGATTCATTAGTCCATGTATTGTCTAAACAAGTGACGGACAGCATTTGCTACTGAAACTGTTACAGAGACTAAGTATTTTGGTAATTGAGAGAGAGAGTTTTCAATCTAGCTCAAGAAAAGAGATGTAGAACCCTTGAGTACGTGCTTCCAGCTCCTAACCAAGCAAGGGAAGTAAAGTGAAGAGCTAGTAGACAAGATCTTTAACTAAAAATCAAGGAAAATAGTACTGGAAACCTTATTATATTTTAAATGGTTTGTTTAGGGTAGAGTTGCTACTGAAGGTTGCACATAATGTAATTTTCACTGGAATTTCACTAGGGATCCCAGTCATGGACACAGGAGCTGATTGTGCTAAGCACAATACACCCACTCAAAGAAAAAATGATCCCACGCCAATGATCTTACAATCCTAAATAAATATTAAGGTAGCAAGATTGAATTTTAGTTTTAAAAATGATTTGAAGATCAGCTTTTTATAGTTTATATTAGTGGAAGACTATTGATCTTTTTAAATTTTTTTGTGGCTGATTTGGAAGCTACTCAGTGTTTGTGTCACCAATATGTGGTTGGCATGTACTTTCAGTTTGAAAGTGGGGATGTGAACTTTTGCTGAGTCTGGAAAAATCACTTCAGTTAGTTAGCCTTTTTGTATCCAAGAACAATTAAGCAGGAACATTGTAAAAGCTTTTAATGAAAGGAGGTTGAAACTGGGGGGAGGTGGGAGTGTTTGCTCTCAAGTGACTGGACTGGATAATGGAGTTGAGAGGGGGACAGGGTCCTGGTCAGATTAGAGACTTTGAATCTATCCTCGCCAACACTTTCATAGTTTAGAGGGAAAGATTTTTTTATTTTTTTATTTTTTTTAAGTATTTTTTTACAAATCTGATTCAGAACTAGAATGATGATGCAAATGTCTTTCATGGAATCTCATCAGGTTTTAAATCCCAAGGGTCTGATATTAATATAAAAATCATTTTGTAGCTGAAAACAAATAGGCCAACCCCAGCTGGTGTAATGCTCCAGTTTACAGTTCTGCTGAGAGAGTCTGGCTAATGGTTTATGCCTACGAACTCTATTTTCTAATGGAAACTTAGTGAAGTTTTTGTCATTTTACTGTGAACGCCTGTTTTTTCCCTACGTTAGGGTATGTTTATTGAAAAATCATCATTATGCCATCAGTGGTCGTGCTTTGCATTGTTTTTATTGAGTGTTTTACTTCATTACCTTCTTCTCTCCATTTATTCTTTATTTTGATTTAAATAAGCTGAGACTTTGGGGAATTATCACCTGTGTGGCCTCTAGTTTACTACCCTCTGCTGGTATTTTATGTTACAGATCAGCATCTGCTGATAGCATCCTTACTTCCATCTCCCATGCAAGTTCTGCCTTGTATCCTTAACTGTTACCATGGAGACTGCTAGCCGCAATTCTCGCTCCTTCTTCTCTTTCCCCTGCAACCGGAGCTCCTGCAGCAGTTATCGGCCTTTTTATTAATGTCACTATTTTTGTACAGATCTTGTTTTCCAGTGTCCCTACAATTGGAAAATGTTGTTACGTGGCCATACTTTACTGCGTTTATATTTTTGAAATGGTATAGATATAAATTTTTATAGCGCACAGAATTTTTTTTAAAATTTGGTTATGAGGCGGCAGTCCTTAGGTGGGAGGGGTACTTTCTTAACTATTAGCTGGCTTGGATCTTTTGTGTTAATGGCTGAGTTACTTACTGGAGTTATATTTTTTGAAACACGAATTGATTGGTATCTTTACCAAAGGAAAATAAAGCCAGTGTGCTAGAATCCAAGATAGCCTATAGAATTGAGATTTGTCTTAAAACAACTACTTTTGGAATTTGGTTTAAATATGCCCTTGTGCAGATTAAATGTTTCATATGAAGAGATGGGGGGGAGGGAAGCTAACTCTGCCTTATCCCTTAAGTCTGAAAAGGCTTCTTTCACAAGCATCACAATTTATATAGCTCTTTGTACACAGCTTTGAATTGTCATACTTTGTGGTATGTGGACACTATCTTGGTTGCCTGTTTTCCTGACCCGAATAGGGTAGTTTAACTTGTGTGGGTGCACAGGTGGTATGTGTCCATTTTATTTACATACTCCCTGTTCTTGGGCAATGGTGCCGCTCTTGTTCTACTGATTTTCTGAGGAAAAACCTTGGAAGCTCACTCACACTAGCCATCTCTCACTAAAATGGTCTACTATTGCTACCACTACAGTAAATGCAGAGGATATGGTAGCTATAAAGTTGGTAGATGCTGACACCTTGTTTCACTAGCAGCTTCATACTGATGCAGCTGCACTGTTACTGTAATATAAGTACTAGTTTTTCTAGTGTAGATACACCTTGAGAGTTTTCCCTCTGCCTTCACTGGGGGAACAGGATTTTGCCCTAGATGACTAACTGATTGGAATTTCCAAGTCTACTTGACTCAGAGCAATAAATACTCGTGATTTTTCCAGAATCAAGAGTTTGTTGTGAACCAGCTAAGGAGCCCCTCTGTTTATCCCAGAATTAGATATCTCATCTAGGGCTATTTGTTGCAGTTCATTAGAAAACTGTTTCATCAGTGGTATTATACAGATATTTCAAAATATTTCCCCTGCTCCTTTTTATCCTAATGTAAAATGAATGGGTATTCACAGTTAAGCCAAAACAAAAATCTTCTCAAACAGTGTTATACAAATATTTACTTTATCTGCAAAAGCTGCCTTCAGGTCCATTTTAAAACAATATTAGTTAAATCCTGACTCCACTAATGTCAATGTCAAAACTCCTGGTTGATTTCAGTGCATCCAGTATTTCACTCTAGGTGTCCGCAGTATAATTAAGGTCCTAAAGGAGTGCCTCCCACGTTAGAGCAATGCTGCCTCATCTGGGAGTAACGATTCTGATTCCTCTCTCCCTCTCTCTCTTCCCCCAGATTCTCCAGCAAATATAAGTCAGAGGAGAACCCATCATTAAGTGTCTTATTTCTTTTGTCCATGCCTGTTGCAATGAGAATATGGGTTCCCCATTGTGAGCTGGAACATTTGCTCATTAAAAGCCATAATGAAGTAACTGCTCAATGATGTGGTACCCGAGTCCTCTGCCACACGTTTCCATAAAAGTGTATATGTGTCTCGTGTGCTTTTTATCTTCATTCATGCTGGCTGATAATATTGGGAGAAGGCAGGTATGGCTACCAGTAAGGATCTCAAGATTCTTGGCAGCTGTTGCATTATCATTGCAGTTGAGATCTCTTCCTCAGATGCACAATTGCTTGTCTAAAACAGCTTGTATTAAGTGTGTGTCAATCTTTTCCAAACTTAGATTGTGTTCCAGATTGTTATCCTGACTAAAGCTGTACCTTACTTTGCATATAGGCCCACTGATGTCAGAGGGAGTACAAGTGGAATACGGTACTGCTCAGCCGGAGTCAGGGTAGCAGAATCTGTCTTTTACTCAGTGCTAGAGTGTGATTCTATCCGTTTAGCTTTCTGAAGAGTATTAGATCTTAGGAGTGATTGCAGCAAATATGTTGGTTTCCTGAACTACATCAGGTTTCTGTTTCCATCATTAGAACTGTACAGTGTGGAACTTTTTCTTCATCTCTTGATTCATTTCTTTTGCTTTCTGCCCTTTACTTGTGTCTCCCTGGGCTCAGTATGTTTTTTCCTTTACTGCTGGTCTTAAGAAATTTAACTGCTCTCATGTTATTTCTAGCTTGTCTCTCTCACTACCTGCTGTTGTGCATGATCTTCAGACTTCAAACCTTCAGACTGATTGCTACCACAGTTTACCTGCTTGGGTTGTTACATACTGCTTCAAGGCAAAAGGAGTTCAGCCCACTCTGCTCACTTGAGTATGCAGCTGCATACTAATCACCCAACCTCCACAAAACATTCCCAGGTCACTAGCCCGAAGGTTTATCTTACTTGCCAGGAGGGAGGGAGTGTGCTGTGCTGTGCTTGGGGCCGGGAAGCAGGGATAGTGGTTGGCCTTTTCCTGTGGTTCTTCGGAGCTCTGTTCACCCGCATCCTCCTTTCCCAATGCTGAGCTGTGGTGTTTGAAAACATTGCTCTGTCACAACACTCACTCCCTCTGGTTTTTAACTTGAAAAATTTCAGTTTGCAAGTGGATTTGTCATGGATTGCTCATTTTCCACCTGCTAGAAGAAAGTATTGATATGATTTAGTCTGTCTTCATAAACCATGTGTTTATATGCTGACCTTTAAATGCACTTTCAGGTTTTAGATGAGGCCTTGCACTAGGGCAGGCAGCTATACTTCAGGATCTGGGCAAGTTTCCAGAACTTGGTGCCGACTTGGTGTTCTGATCTCCTCTGCCCTAAGGGAGTGCTTTCATATAAGACCCTTGTGGTTTCTGCTCCTTTGCTCAGTGACATGTCTTCTAGCTTTGTTAGATGGAGTCCTGGAGCAACAAAATGAATGAAGTGGTGGCTGGAGGAGGCATGATTTCCACGATGATCTCTTTCCAGGAAGTGGAATGTTTGATTGACTGAGGCAACTTTTTGTGTGGGAGCTCGGGGGAAGTGTTTCTGTCAATATAATTGCCAGAGGATAAATCCATTCCTCCACCCAACAGGTTTTGGAATTATTTTGTGCTGCAGGAAGGTAGCCATCTCAAATAGATTTATTACAGAACGTAAGATAAGTTTTCCCACAGTCACAAACAAAAAAAAAAAAAAAAAAATTGTGGTGGCAAGAAAACATCCTCTTATATGGGTCATGGATTTTTCTCAGTAACAGCTGAGACAGGGAGAAAACCCTTTTGTCTCCTTCCCCCTGCTTTTTTCCCGCCTTCTCTGAGTAAGCACCCTGTAGATTCAGATTTCCATTCTTAGTATAGCAGGAATGATAGTAGAAAAATACCCCTATGATTACATCTCCTGATGGCTCACTGTCTTGGGGCTGGGTCTGTAATTTGGCTTTTTTTTTCTTATCATATTGTGGCTTTGGACCATCCAATTCTTCATACTTAAGAGTTTTTTATCTGGGTTCCACTGAGGCAGAATCTTTTTGCCCTAATTCATCCAATAAAAACTGGAACTTGTAGCATTTCCTGGACATGAGATCAGCTCTTTAGTTTGGTTAGAAAGAACTTGTGGGGGGATAGAAGATGGTCCACTTGTCTGATGCTATTGCCAGTGAAGGATTCTAAAACCAATTTTAGCTTGGTGAATTCGATGCCCTGCGTTTTTGAGACATATGGGAGTTCTTTATCCTTTGAAGGTTATAGTTTATTCCATCAGTTTAAAAAATACACAGATTTCCTTATTTCTCACACTAATAAATAACTACTAAACCCATACATGATGTACTAATTTAGAAGGTGCTGCATAATGAGTTGCAAATAACTGAGTCATGTATACCATATAACACTTGAAAGGATTGGGAAACCCCCACACACAAATTCATGCTAATTTAAGTCCCCTAACTGTTTTAATGATTTTAAAAATAAAAAGCTCCAAATGCTGCTGGGAAAAACACCATGCCACCATGGGTTACTCTTCAGATTGAAAAAAATAAGGATTTATGTGAATATTTCAAACAAATTAGCAAGGTTGATGAGACATAGAGTTAAGGGTTCCAAGAACTGGTGATATTATTGGAAAATAACAAATCTCACCAGCTGCAACAGCTGAAATGCTCTTGGGAATTCTTCATTGGGGAGAGATGGCTTTTTATTGGCAATTGCTAATACCACTAGTCTTTCCAGGATATCTAAATCAGCTGCACTTTCCATATGCAGTGAAAACTTTGTAATTACAATTTTCAGCTGAACTCCACCAACTTGATAAGCTGATGTTTGAGTTGCATATCGTGGGTCAGCAAAAATGCTTATGTAGGGAATGGATTATGCATTGATGCTCATGTGGATTTTGTGCAGGTATTGAGGTGCCAGGAAGTGCCAGCCTTTCCAAATGTACATAGTATTCTGACCATCATTGAGTCTTTAATATAATATACCCACAAATTAGTTGGCCCTGTTGTACAGCCACCATGGAAGCTGCTGCTGACAGTGACAGCTTGCATCCTATCATTGCATTACATAAATGTAATCTACTCATTGTTCTGGAAAATGTCATTATGCAGTACTGCATGGCACTTCACATTCTCTGTGCAGGTAGCATCACTCTGTTTGAAAGAGTATACAGCACCAAGGTGGGTATTTTAGAGTAAACTCTGCATTACTTAATGATACTTCCATCACTTCAACTATTTAGCTTTTCTGGCCTCATGCAATGAACTTCTCCAGGGATGAGCTTCATTCTTCAAAATCCATTATTGTATACAGCTATAAGCATACACAATATTAAGAAGGAAAGGATACTTGCGCTTGAGAAATGCCATCCAGTAAAAATTAGGACTTCTGTATATTGCAAGAAATAATGAGCGTAGGAAAATTGGTGATGCTCTTGTTAGTTCATTGTATTAAATAAAATGTCCTACTAATATCTGTGCCTGTGGTAAACCAATCCTCAACTAGTGGCATGGTAGCTCCTCATACTTCATAGGGCAGGCAGCATTTTTGGGTTCTCAGATTTCTTTTTATTAAAATTCTGACCACTCTTCTTCAGGCTCTCTTATAGACTATTACAGTTTAGGTGGAGAGAATTTCCTCAAGTTAAAGGGAATCAAGGAACTGACAGGCTCTTTTTAGTGAATGGGTGATACAGTAAAAGTGTCCAGTGCTTTGTATGAGTGAAGAGTTCTGTTCTCAGCATTGAAGGCCTGATTGTCCATTACATTCCAGCTCTTTGCATTGCTTTGGAGCCCCATGTGCTGTAGAGGGTCTATGCCACCTATCTACACTTTTTTCTCCAAGTATAGAGATTATGGCTGAGGAAAAGTTGACATAGGCAGTGTTCTGCTGCAGCTCTTCCTTTCTTGGATGCTGAAATGGCCCCTTTGTGGGGCTCTATAAAGAGACAAGTTAAAGTTAGAGCAGCCCTAAAGTTATAGCAACCCCCATTCATTTTCCAATGGGAGCTTCGATGGAACATAGAATAGAGCACGAAGTCTATGGTGTTATAGTCTTTCATGTAGTAATTGAGACTACTTTGACACAAAATGCTAATGCAAATGCATAAACAGGACATACTGGGGCATAGTGCAATTTATATATGCTTTTGATATTATAAAATTCTACATTCTGAACATCTTCAGTGAAGCAAATCTACCACTAAGCGGAGACCACTTGGGACATTTAATCTTGCTGTATTGTAGGACTACTCCCTACAACAGTTAAACTATTGTGTGGTGTAAGCTATTCTTGTATACATGTAAAGTATTATAATGTCCCAAGCCATATGCTTTGGTATAATGGTTTATTCCATTGTTCTCTGTGTTTTCTGGGCTGTGACAATTGAAATGGTAAAAAAATCACCCCTCAGCCCAACATATCTTGCAGTCAGAGAAAGGAATAATGGGATGTTTTGGGCACTGGGGTTACGTGTTGATGTGGGAAGGTGTGATGGTGGATTTAGGACAAGTGGGGGAGTGCTAACTGGAAGCTGGTGCTGGGTTGAAAGACTAGGTAATAGGGCAGAGGATTGTCTCTGATGGTGATTGGGAATGGGGCTGTGTTTGGTGCTAGTGGTGAGGGCTGCCTGGTGGGGTTGCTTCTTTTCCCCACTGAATGCTGTGCAAGCAGAGGGAGATGAGGAGAGTGAGAGGTCCACTGTGTGTCTGGGTTGGGACAGGAGAGGGCAAAGAATGAGCCAGGGCCAGATTGCAGCACTGTGGGACCCTGTGTTCCATGGAAATGTGCTCCCCTCCCAGTCAAATTTGGCTCAGCTGCCCTCCATCATGACGGCAGCACCCCCCATCCAAATCAAATGGTTGAGGGCCTCCCTGAGAAGGAGGCGCTGTGCAGGTGCACCGAGTGCTGATTGGTTAATCCGGGCCTGAGCAGGAGTGGGGAAGGAATGAGTTGGTTCTTCCTTTCTCTCCCCAAACTCTTGCTAAAGACACAGGATTATGCAGGATTTTTTTTTTTTTTTTTTTGGCGGGGGGTCTGTTGGAGGTGATGCGACCCACTGAGAGCACCTTGCAACCAACCTGAGTATCTCATTCCATGAGCTGAGAAACACTGGGCCTATTCCTTTGACCAGCTGTTCTTAGTATTATGAATCTTTACCTTATGTCTAGCCTACATTTTCTTTATTTAGCTTGTGTCTTTGTTCAGCTGTGTTCAGAGACTGAATAATTCTCTGTCTCCATTTGTATTGTTACCTTGAAGGTAATTATAGACTGATAATATCTCTCCCCGAGTCTTCTTTTTAGAGTCTGTAAATTTAGTTCCCTTAATTTCTCTTCAAATGTCTTATCTAGGAATGTGACAAATCCGGGGTGGGGGGAGGGAAGGTGATACTGTTTGTCTAAATATCACATTATCCTCCCTGTTTTTGCTGAGTGGAAGATATTAAATAGGAATCATTTTAATACAGATGGATCCCAGTTTTTATATATACAAGGCAGCTAGCTTCCTAGATCAATCTAATGTGCAGACTGACTGACAGACAGATGTTCTGGCTAGTGCTGATCCAAAGAATGCATGTTCAGCCTGATTCATTTATATCTGACAGGGTGGGAGAGCCCTGCTGCTGCTGTACCTTGCTAAAAGACCTAGACCCCTGCTTTTAGCCATGGAGGAGAGATTTGAGTATTGAAAACCAGTCCAGACTGCCTGACCACAGTGTCTTGAAAAATTTGAGTTCCAATAGAAAAAGGATGAATTCCAGTACCTAGAGGTAGGTACAGAAACAAGGATAGGGCCCCCACTGGTGAGGTCCAGGGAATATGACTTAGTGAGATGCCCATGTTGTGTTTCCTCACCTCCCTACATCCATGGTTGCTGGTAAGAAGAGTGCTTGAGTTTCTGCCAAGATGCTGTCCCTGGACCCTGTTTCTGTTTCTCTGTAGGAGGAACCTCAGGTTCCTATTAGCCAGAGGGCCAATGTGTTTGTCTTTATAAATGTGAAGGTCCACAGGAAAAAAAGCTTTGTCTATTGTTAGAGCCATGGATCACCGTAAAGTGGGGATACTGACCATTCTCTTTCTAATTCACTTTTCTGCTGCTTGGCAAAGCCATGAGCAACAAGAGACTTGTTGTTGTCTATTTGCAGAACTAGGAAAATGACATTGCATCAGTTTACATTGGCTCATATCTGGGCAGTTTCTTAACAACAGAGAGCTAGAAATTTAATTTAAGAAAAGAAAGCTCACGTTCTGCAGATGTGATGGTGTCTGAGCCTCTTGCTGTATTAACCCTGGATGGATAAGTGGTTGTGTTTTATTTTTTAAACTTGCTGGCCGGCGGGGTGTGTGTATATGAGAGAGAGAGAATGTATTGGGGAGATAAGACTGTAGTATTATGTTCCTTAATACTGAAATGAATACTTCAGAGTTTCTCATATTCCTGTTCAAATCAGCTATTTAGTATATCTCTTTTTGCACTCTAACTACTGTTCTTTATGTAGTGTCAAGTTTTTCTCTATCCTTCTGAAACTCTGGGGACCAGAACTGTACACCCTGTTCTAACTGTGATTGCACTACGGCTATAAAGAGCATCACTGTTACTGCCCTAGTTTCTTTCCAGTGCATCTTGTCTGGACTTGCAGATTTATGTAAGAAGGCCATTTAGGTGTTGCAGAACGTAACTGCCTGCCTCATAAGTTGGGAGGGTGATAATGAGTACAATTATAGATGGGTGTCGTTTTCAAAATTCAGATCTAGATATTGAACCCTTCACAAAGTTGGTACAAGTTTTTAATATGAACCTTTATAGAAATAGGGGCCAAAGGGTATATTCATATCTAAGTTTGAACTTTTGAATCACCACCTTCTCCAGAGTACAGGAGTGTTTATATGTGGCGTTTTGGTTCGGGTCAATATCTAACATAAAACCTGTGTTCAAGTCTCTGCACTGAGAGAGCAGTCATCAGAGACCACTGTTAAACATTACAATAGGGTATAGAGGAACTCAGGGATGCAGGATGCTTTTGCAGTTAATTCTGGACTTAATGATCCAGTCTTTTAGGTGGCTGGGATTTCTCAGGGCTTGTCTACACACAGTTGCACCAGTTTAATTTAAGATGTGATTTTTAAAGAAACTTAGTTAAACCATTGCTAAAGCCTGTGTGGACATTTTATTTTGGTTTAGTTTAAGTTGACTAGGAACATGGGTTTAAGCTAAACCAAAATGTATCACTCTTAAACCAAAATGAGTGTGTCCACACAGGCGTTGCCACTGATTTAACTAATTTATTTAAATAAATTGCTGGAAGTTTTGTGTGTAGACAAGGCCTTCTTTGCCTTTTGCTGCTTCTTTCCCTTGGCAATGGCAGGATGAAAGATGATTTTTTTTTTTTTAATTTGTTGGCTTTGTTTACTGTGTTCATCCCCTTTGGTTATTAACATCTCAGTGCAAACTAACAGCTGTCACTTACATTACCCATGTTGCCTTTGTAGTTTGATCATTTTTGTACAGCATTCCTAATAGTTAAGCCTATATATACATCATGTACAGTACAGACAGTACTCGGTGTTTTTTTTATGAGATACTCACCATCTTTCCTTACCCTTTGCTCAGGGTCTCCCCAGTGGTTGGCTAATTTCCCTATGTCCTTAACAGGACTTTCATATTGTCTCACTTTTACCTTATTGGAAAATTGTGTAAAATTGTCAGCCATTTTGGAATCCTCACTTAATTTGCTTGCCTTTCTGGTTCTTACAGTGCTTCTATTTTTTCTTGAGCCTCTTCTCTTTTTCTGATTATATTTATAGAACTTTTCACTTTCCTTGATTTCCCTAGAGAGCATTACTTCATTTTACCTTTTTGCCCCAGTCCTTGGCAGCTGTCTTCTAGCTGTTCATTCCAATCTCCTCTGTTTTTCATTTTCTGGCCAGTTTTGTTGCAGACAGTTTTCACAAACTTTTGTCTTCTAGCTGTATGGGATTTTAAGCCTGGCTAAACTAAGATTAATTTAAAGTACCAACCCTCTGGTTTTGGATGTAAAAGAAAACACTTGAATTTTTGCAATTAGTTTAAAGAGACTATTATGTTGATAGCAGGACCTTACTAATGTGGGCTACTTACGTAACATGAAGTGGTCTGCACTGTTACAAGCAATGGCTGTCACATTTGTGCTGGATCAAGCTGAACATAAAAGATATACTATAACTGCTTGTGTTATGTTCAGAACACTGTACAGACATTAACTAATTAACCCACAAAACGTCACTCTCAGAGAGATTGGTAGGTTTTATCATTTTACAAATGGGGATACCGGGACAAAAAGATGAAGGAACTTGCTCAGAGAGAGACCCTCAAGTCTGTGCAGATTAAAACTGAGGCCTTGCTGGTTCTCAACCTTGGCTCATTGCTTTAGATCTCACACTAAAAAAGTTCTATGTATTGGGAAGAAGCGAAGAGTGTGAATTCAACAATAGATCCCAAAGGGTCATTGGATCCCTTGGGAAACCGTGCTTTTCCACTGAGACCTTCTTCCCCGTTAGCAGCATGAAGCTGCTGTGTAAATTTTGCTGACTGCTTATCACAGGTGCAGGTTGTTAACTCCACCAGGATTTGAGAGATGGACATGACCATCTGGTCAGAAAGAACTATGGGCTGGGCAGAAACAGTGAATTCCTGCAAAGAAACTTGATAAATATACAAGCTCCTAGAGAAAGCTTAAGCTGGGCTTCATAGTCTATTAAGTGAGTTACCCCTGGTAACTCTGTTTTATTGATAGGTTTGGACTTACTTATACAGTGCATAGACTGTTTGTTTGGATGAAGGTGGGGAATGCCACCTGCTCAGAGGGCTATAATGTAGTCCTTTGGTGGACTATCCTCCTATGGGAGCATAATAGATGTCTGGAGGAGGATGAGCAGCAGTGTATATATAGATCTGGAAGTATTCACGTGCCAGATTGATTTACAAGTGGCTATGGGGTAAGAAAACAGTGACCTTTTGCTGATCTGATCCAGTGCTGGGAGTATGTTGTTTCTTAGCATGTTGAAGATGGATCTCTTTAAACTAAATTAAACAATTAGAGTATGTTTAGACTATTGGAGTATAAGTGACCCTAACATAGCCGTATGTCCCTGAAAATAAGAAATGCCCCTTTTGTCATTGCTCAGTTGAGCTGGTGAAATTGATAGCAGGCTAGCTGAGCACAACTGTACCTTATGGACTACTCCAAATAGGCCTATCACATGTTGATATCTTCTCTTCCACCCACTGAGTACCTTCAGCTGGGCATAGAACCCATTCTGAATTCTGCCAGGGTGGTGAGTGGCAAGCTTACAGGCAGCTAAGTTGCACGCTTCACTAGCTGAAGGAAGTACCTGGACCAGTGGCCATTCTTTTCCTCAGTCTTCTTGCATGAGAGGTAAGAATTTATTTGACAGGGCACAGAAAGATGGGATGTATATAAGTGAACATGTTTCTGGGGAAGGCGAGCAAAAACCGACTAAGCCTTCACTGCCAAAAAAGGTGTGTTGTTTGCCTGGGGATTGCTAAAGTGCATTAACTATTGTGCTGTAAAATCCTAGTGTAGGTGAGGCATATTAGTTTTCCCGCTGTTAAAAATCCACTTTTTGCAGTGACAGCATAGGTTAAGAGTAACTATTGGGGAGGTGGAGCAGTGACTCTCTACCCCAGCTGACATAACCTTCCTGTGTACAGATCTCCACAAAAGCACAAACTCTCTTCAACTCCCTGACAAACATACTCATTTTTACTTTGAAAAATCTGGTCACCATAAGTGTTTCTCTCCCTCAAAAAATGCTTTATACACACATTTCAATATTTTGCCAGTATTTCTGCATAAGACGCAGAATAGAGACTTGCTTCAGGAGAAAAAAAGCATCCAATTCTTACTGTTGCAGGTAAGGAATGAAAATCTGCACAAAGACTGTGGATGGTGATGGCATAGGATAGGTTGCCATAGTTTCCATACATACCATTAGTTTCTGACTACTTTATCCACCATTCAGGGAGAACAGGAGGAGAGCCTGCTCAGTCAGCCTAACCATTGTCCTGATAGAGCTTAATGTGTCTCAAAGGAGAGGTGTGGGGGGGAAATGGCCTCTTTTCTTTCCGGAATAGCTTGACTGGTGGTGGGATGCTACATAGCTTGAAAAGAGGCGTGAAGAGAGTTAATTTGACAATTGACTGCATCTGCCTGATTGACTTACAAGAATGGGCTGTTCTACTCTGAGGGAGGAAATGGGGAAAAGGCAGCAGTCCCAAGAAAAAAATTAATAAAAATGATTACTCTGGTGTAAGAAAAGAAGGGTGACCAACCATAGTAGGTGACAACTGCTAAAATTTGGCTTTCGGTGTCAGATTTGTACTAGGATAATGTGGGTTTATTTGTCGATGCTGATTTCATAGCCCATCTGTGTTTTTGTTGTTGTTTGTAATCTTCTTTGGCAAGACTGTGAATGGGATTGGTGGGTCTTTTATGCAAAATAGACCACTTTGCCACTTATCAGAATAAAAAATATCTAGCAGATACAATGTGTTTTGTGTCTCTCTTCAGCTTTCTTTTACTGTGGCATTAGCCAATTTAGTTTCATAGTGGAATGTCTAGAAAATATTGGTAGCCAGATGGTAGTGAAGCTTTCAAAAGACACAATGTGTGATGCAGGTTTCTGGTTTCTAGTATGCTTAGACTGCAAGCAGCCACCTTCACGAGAAGTTAAACTGCCCAGAACAGACTGACCTTATGACTTTTATCGCTTCCTGCCAGCAAACAGGGAAAATTTACTCAAACAGTTGGGATTAGTTAATGAAGATCTTAATTAAACAGGAAGTATTTCAACCCTTCTGAGGGTGGCTGAAATGAACTGTCCATGCTGCACCATTGTTACTGTTTATCTCTGGCAGGTTGGCTTATGTTTGTTGATTCTGGGGGAGGTGGTAAAAGAGGTGTTTGGGATTTGTGTGTGTTTACTGAAGAAGAAAGCAAGTAGTCGTCTGGATGGAGGGATAGTCTGTTCAGGGAAGAGAAATTGGTTTTCTAGTCCAAATGTTCTGATCATGCACCCTGTGCTTTGTTAGCAACAGGGCAGGCCAAATTGTTAAGGGCGTGATAGGTATTGCACTACTCCCGGGTGCTTCTGATATCTTTTGAATTACCTTGCGTTTCATTCACTGTGAAGTTTGAATCTCTAGTACAACCATTCTGGCGAGGAAACATGATCTCAAGGTGGCTCTGAATCTGTACTGGGAATTTACATCTTAGGGAAAATGCATAAAGCATCTGAGAATTTAATGAGAGCAACTGACAGCCCAAACCATTTTAGTTTTGTTTAATTTCTTCTGGTTAAGAGGAAACCGCTTTCAGCATGCAGGCTTTCCAGATACCCCTCACACATGTGAAAGTGCTGAAAACGACAACAGAGGAGTTGCTCAGTTAAAAGCATGTATTTGTGTTAAGATTAGTGTGTTGGCCTTGGAGTAATAACATGAAAAAAATCAGTGAAGTAATTTTTCATAAAGGTTGATGGCAGTGCTTTGCTTGACTGAAGCATCCTTTATTGAATGGTCAATTATATAGGGATTTCTTAACTCCTCCTCCTCCTATACCAGTGCATACAGCAGGACATTGCCAACATCTTGCCAATAGATGGAGACTAGGCAAGTGAGCTTTTGAATTAAAACTTCCCTCTTGTATAGAAGGGACTTGCCAGTTCAGAATCCTCCATTGTTTGTCTCCAGGAACTGGAATGATGCTATTGTCTGAAAATAAATATACACCTGTAACTTTTCTACAGAAGAAAGGTGACCAGAATTTTAAAATCATTGAGGTACCTGTGAGTGATTATTTAAAAAACAAAACAAAACAAAAAACAAAGCAAAAGCATGCAGCTTTTCCCCCCTGACAGGTATTTTCCAAAGTCATACAGAACTGGGTGAAGCTTCAGCAGTTCTAGAGCTTTCATTCCCCCGTGTGGTATGAGATTGTTCCAGTAGATGCCCCCAGCATGGCAGACACCACAGGCCAAATATCACTTCCAGCAGATGTGCCCACTGCACAACCCCTAGGCCAGACTAGTAGGCTAGGTTGGTTTACCTAATCTGAGAAGGGAACACTGATCCTGATTTGGGCGGGGGGAAGAGTAGCTCTGTTTAGGGAGTGCACAGAAATGGACTAGTGCAATAATTCCAACTGTAGCCGTGTCTCCGCTTTCCTGGATTGTACAGTCAGTTCTGTGCCTTCCTTGATTTCACAAGCTATTTCTAAGGCCTCCTGTGGTAGACACATGATACACTTCCTGTTACCCACATGAAGAGGACTGTGACAGCAGATGTTTACCATGCAGTTAAGAGTCCTCTCCAGCACAGCCCTGCCACATAAATACATCATCTCTATGCAATTAAAAACAAAAACAACTACCTCTTGTCCCCCTCTCTGGGTTACAACCCATAACTAAGTTCAGTCAGGGTTAATTGCACTAAATTTCTTAGACTCAAAATGAGGCTACTCCAAAGTGAGAGAATTCCAGGAATTGTGACAGGACAAGGAAGGCTTTGCCTCCACCTGCCTATGAACATTCAGAAGGATCTCTTCTGCCATCTGTTGTCATTTACAGGTCAGCACAGGTGGCAGGAGAGGGAATTGCCGTCTGATTCCAGTTCCCAGCAAGTTGGAGAATTTATATTTAAAAAATGATTGTTACATTACAGCTCTTGAAAAAAGGTGTTTCTGATCTTTCTGCTACTTGTATCAAGCATGCTTTAAACGTACCCTTTTTTGTGTATTGCTGAATCTTAGTCTTGCAATCTCCAGAGAGATCTGATACTGGATAAATTGGTGTAGTTTGGATGTTGTAGTATCCACCTTTTTGTGGTCAGCAAATTTGCTCAGAAGTCTGTAATTTAATTCCAGGAGTTATGGGAGTTGCATTCAGTGTTTAGTACATATGTACAAGCTGTCCGTTGTGGTTTTAACTAGAGCCATTTATCAGATGGGGTAGGATCAGTTACTCTTAATTTGATCTAATTTTCCAAACACTTTTTTCCATAATTTTATTCCTGAAGAGATTTTTACAGACTTTTGATAGTAATTATTTCCTTTTAATAAAGTAAAACCAAAACATAATCCTTTTGTGTTTGAAGGCTTAGAGCAAAAAATAGAATTCAGTAAGCCTTTTTTTGTTGATATTCAGGCACTAAAGGGATGTAGTCAGAATACTTCACTTTGAAGCATTAATTTAAAAATGAAGGATGTTTAAATTGTGCAACCAATATGGATTAGTTTAAAAGAAAAGGTTTAGGGTGAAGCAAGGGAAGGATACTGAGAAAACAAAAGGCAACTGGGATACTGGAAAAACAAAAGGTGAGTAAGAATTTCTAAACTGGATGCCTGTTAAAATTTACTTTAAGGTTTTAGATACTTTAAATCATTGTAAACTTATGCAACAAATGCAACAAAAATTCTTCTGGTTAGTTAATAAAATATAAGTTGAAAACACCACATCTTCTTTTACCTTAGATGTTACGGGACTTGATTGTGACTTAGGTTACATGCTTTTGCAAGACAATAACAAGGAATAATAGCCCATGTAGGGAAAATATGGGGTTATCTGTCTTGGCTGTGCAGGTGAATAGGAGTGAGTGGGGTTCTTGCCCTTTTACTCCGTCTCCTGAGCTAGTTGGTGAGGAGGGACAGGAAATGGTTGGAGCTTTGTTTTTTATCACCAACTACTTGCTGGCCAGAACTGCGGAGCCAAGAAGTGATGGTGGAAAAAGGTGTAGTAATTCACTGCTCGTATAGGCCAGTAATTAATTGCTACCCCTGGGAGTAAGAAGGAAGCAGGAGAGGAAATGTGACTCAGAGGAACGCCTCAGGGTTTGTGTTCACTGCTAAAAAGCTCTATTTTTTACCACAGGGTGACCAATATGCACGAGTTATCCCAAGGTTTTTTTTTTTTAAAAAGTGAAGACCAAGCATTTGAGTTTTTGCATGAGATAAACTTGCTGAGGTTGGGCCTTTATCCCTGCCCAGGGATGACCTCTGTGAGTTTATCTCACAGTAAAACTGAAGTGCCTTGTCTTGCCTCATGCATATTAGTTATCCTGAAGTAAAAAACCAGCTTTTTTTAGCAGTGAAGAAAAGCTCTCAAGTAATCCTGCTTGCCACAGCTATTCTTGGGGAGGTGTACACAGGTCTTTGACTAAAGTTACAATCTAACCACAGTGATTGGAGTTGTATAATAAACTAAAATACATGTAGCTAGAACAGTGTTTAGGAAGTGTTATTAAGGTAAGAAAAATAATACAAATATGTTTTCACAAGGAGAGCAGACCCAGGCTGTCTTGTATGCTTATTAAATAGCATTTTTCAATAGGCTTAAAACATAAGATTTATCCTCATGGATGAATTAGAGGGAAAGTAATTTTATGAATTCTGTTCATGTATCTTATATTATCGTTGGCACTAATGCAGTTTAGGTTTTGGGGGGGTTTTTTGTGGCAGAAGGTTCACTGCCATTCTAAATCCCTATTTTCATATGCTGACAAAGTTCTGGAAAAATTGACCCTCTGGGCTGAGAGTCTCATGGTTGTTCTCTGATGGGGTGAATCTTTTTGGAAAATGTGATAAAATTCTATTTGGCCACTTTTGTGTGTGGAAGGCTGTAAGAAATTTTATAGTTGTCTTATAAAGAATGAGACCTCCTCCAGCACATTTATTGCACTCGCCCTGGATTCTGCCCACCATGAGCACAAGTACATTTAAAATGCTGAATTTAATTTGATAGAAAGTAAGTACTTCAAAATCATATGCTATGGGGAAGATGGCTTTGAAACTATTTTAAACATGTACCGAGGTTCTAGGCTCTAGATACTTTATAATGAAGCCAGAATGTTTCTGAAGAATTTCACTTGCAGGTGCATTTACTTTAATAAGTGACCTTATGTACATAAGAGTATCTTTGCATAAATGCATGTTCTGTACTAGTTTTGATTCACATTGTATGCTGAAATAAACTTGAGGGTGTCATTTGTGTCACACTTGATGGGTATGAAGGACAGTTCAATTCCTTACCTGAACTGGAGCAGCAGCAGATAAAGATCACAGAAGAATCTTCTGCTAAATCAGCAAAGTGTCAGATTAAGGAATGAAGTGGAAACTGGCACATGGACAAAAATAGAAATTATAAATATCTTTCTATAATATGATGAGCTCAAAAACAGGTGTATTAGAATGCATGGCTATGGAAGAGACCCTTGATATAATAAGCATTACTGAAACATGGTGGGGTAACAAAAATCAATGGGATATTTTAATGCCTGGCTAGACACTGTAGACTATAAATTTATATGGGAATGACAGATTAGGAAGAAGAGGTGGAGAGGCAGTGCTAGATTTAAAACATTCCATAGAATCTAATGAGATGACACAGTTGGATCTGTATGGCTGCAAATCCCAAGATGTAATAATATAAGTATGCTGCTAGTTCTAAACTACTACCTTCCAGATCAAGAAAAGAATATTGAGTGCATAATACTGAGAGAGATCAAAGAGGCAGCAAAGTCTAACAAAGCAGTAATGACAGGGGACCTCAACTATCTACACATAAACTTGTCAAGTATCACAATGGAACAAAGTATGGGGAAGCAATTTCTTGACACCTTAAATGATTGCTTCTTGTAAAAGCTAGACTAAGAGCACACAAGAAGAGAGGCTATTCTTTATTTAATCCTAAATAACAGCACAGGAGTTTGTTCAAGAAGTAACAGCAGCTGACTCACTAAGCAATAGTGACTATAATGTAGTAAAATTGGATATTCTGAAATTCAGTACTCAAAATAATACAGTTCCCAAGAGGAAGGAAAAGTAACAAAAACTAACATAGTGACACTATGCTTCAGAAAGCAAGAGAAGTAAAATTCTTAGATTTGGCACGGTTGCTACTTACACACAATCTTTGAAGGGAAGTATGCCCCTGAACAAAAGGGGAAGTAGGAAAACAAGAATTAAACCAGTCTGGTTAAATGGGATAGTTCAAGAGGTTATTTGAGCCAAACAAAGAAGCTTCAAAATTTGGAAATCGAACCCTAGCGAAGCCAATAAAAAGGAGTATAAACTACAGCAGACAATAGGCAAGAAGGAAATTAGGAGGGCTAACATGCAATTAAAAAAGCAAGTAGCTAAGGTATAAAACAGCAAGAGAATATTTAAGTATGTATATCAGAGACTTCTTGCTTCTGAAAGAACAGGTGAGTTTTGGATCACCAGAGGTTAAAGAGAGCAATTAAGGGAAGAAAAGGATATTGCTGGAATTGAAAGAATTTCTTTGCATCACTCTTCGCTGTAGAGGATGTTGGGGATATATCTACCCCTGCCCAGACCTACTTATTTTCTGGTATTAAAAAATTAAGTAAGATTGAACATTTCATGGATAACAATAATATCTAAAGTTACAATAGTAAATACTTTCAGTAAATACTTTAGTCTGTCTATAAAACCTATACTTCAAGGCTTAAACCCTGACTATAGTTGTTAAGGATTGTGAGAAGCCTCTCCTGGGGAGCAGAATTTTATATATCTGCCTACTTTAGGCTTTCTTATGCCTTCTTCTGGAACAGCAAACCACTGTTTGCACCAAGCTGCTGGACTAACAGTCCAGTCTGATCGAATAAGGCAATTTCTGACTCACAGTCTGATCCAATACAGCAATTTCTGTCTTCCTGTGAACTATCTTACAAGTTTTGCTATGTTGAAGCATAGCAGTGCTAGTTATACTCCAGTGTCTGATTCCTTTAAAATTACTGTGTGGGCTTCTATCCACCAAACCCCTTCCCTATTGAGATGTCCGTGTGTGAGAGTAACATTCCTTAGTCTCTAAATGTTCTGCCAGTTTGAATATATCCAATATATTAATGGCAATAACATTCTGCACCCTAAACATTAGGCAGCACCTACCACTTTGCTTTCTAGTAGAAGTTACAGAGTGGTAAACTGAATGCTATATAAGACTGTGAGAGAAATTTAGAACTAAGAGTAATCTACTGATAATTTAAATAACTTGCTGATAAAAGTGCTGTGCATTGTAATCCACTATTGAGATCTTACTGTTTGGTGTATTAAATTTTGGTTTTATTTTCTTATATTTGTGTAGTGTCTTTTAAGGTATCTTTAAAAACTTGTTTTCTAGGTAACTCAGAGTGCACAATTATCTAGAATACTAATCTTTACTAAAATTAACACAGAGTTGCATTAATAGCTTTGCCTTTTCTTGCAGAGAAAAGGCTGCTTTTGTTTAGTGAGTGTTTTCTTACTCAATGTGACTGTGCCTACACTACCAAAAAAAAATGATGCTAGGAGACCCTATTGGAATTTTCTTTTAAAAAGTACCTGTACTTGGAACTGCAGTGTGCATGGGATATAATTTGCTTAAAATGCTTTTGTATATAATAATTTTAGACTAGAACAGTTTTCAGAAAGTGTTTGCTACCATAAATGAGGCCTACACTTGGTAGGAATATCATGTCAGCTCATTTAATTTAAAAAAATATTTTCCTAACCTGGCGTTCTTTTGTAGCATAGATGCAGCCTTACAATATTTTTATTATGTAGACCTCTCCTGTTTTAACACACTAATATCTTGCATCTGAACACTTGGTAACTGTAACTAACTTTTGTAGAAATGTTGATTAGAAAATTAGCAAAGACTCTTCTCTATTCAGAGCTTTCTGGGTCTTAGTTGCTTCGCTTAGTGAATGTTTAAAGTCTATATAGCCATGTTGCGGGGTAAAAAGTAGATTATTTCATGGTTGTATTTTTTTTTTTTTTTAAAAGCAAAACTTAATCTGCGTATTTGTAACTGCTAGTTTATGTTTTCTATTTGCAGAAATTTTACACAGTGCTTGTTGTTATTTTGAGGATTTCCCCTTCCTTCACCCACCAAAGTCTTTTTTTGTATGAGTATTTTCCAGTTCAATAGTGTGTCTATTTTGGGCTAGAGTGAAGAGGGTAATTGTTTAGGAGATAGAAACAGAGCATTTTTTTAATTTTCTTTTTAAATTGGCCTTTCAGTAAATTGGCAAACCAACAAGAGCTTGATCCCCTAACCATTCAAAGAGGGCAACCATGTTGGTCATTTTGTATTTGCCAGACACAAAATGTCTTGTTTTGGAGTGAACAGACCTCTCCTCCCACTGATTCTGTCTTTGTTTAGAATCGGTATGTAATCTAAATAATTGGATTTACCAGTTTAAGGCTTTTCATATTGGAAAGTTAAATTAATAAGATTAATTAAGTTAATAAAAATTGAGTCAATAAGGGAACAACTTCATATTATCAGTGCTTTGGATTGTGTAGGACATTTTGGGGATTTCCTCACCATGTTCTGAATCTTTGTCCTTTGGTAAACTGTGAACCTGAGGCAGGTATCTGATTTTAAAAATCGAATAAAAAAATTTAACCAAGAAACTGCAATTCCACAGTATTAAAACAGTGACTAATATCTATACATTCAGTCTATCATGTTATCTGCCACACGTTGGATAATCATATACTCCCACACATTACAACTGAAGCCTGTGGACCTAGTGCTAATCCATATACTAAAGGCAGCTAATTCAGAAGCTCCACAGGATACCATACTCAAAAAGGTGTGGGTTTTGTTTTTGTTTTTTAAATTCACTTAATTCAATTGAATTGCTATGGCTTTTTAGTTAATAAATCTTGATATTTCAGATTCCGAGGTACTGGTTCTCTGGCCAAGAGGTAGTGCACTGCAGGAGTGAGAACCAAATAAGAGAGAACAGGGAACACATTGGAAGTGGTGCTAAATGCTCTATATCAGGAAGGGAAAGAATGAAGGAAGAGCAGTTGTTGAGACTTTGTCGCTGTATGATTAAGTGTGACATCTCACCTCTTGTAATAGCAAAGCCATGGTATATCTTGAACGTGGACGTGGATCTGCCCTAAATTTCATAACTAGATTGGAAGGCCTCTGCTGAGCTTGGGCTGTTGTGGGGTGGAGACAACGGTGCTACATGGTGGTTGCGTGGGGTTGGAGAAATAAAGCCCTGAAGGGGCGGTCAGAATATGGGGAAAGTGTGTGTACTGGTGTGGAACAGGGGAGAAAGAAATGGTGCAAAACGTAAATGTCAAGACATTTTGAAATGTTGCGTACTTTTAATTTGCTAAATCAATAGACATTAGCATTTAGGATAAATGTATGGTTGTTCTCCACTCCCCTTTCAGCACCCCATCGACTGAAAATATTACTGTGCTCCTGGGATATGATGGACTGAATAGGGACAGTCTCTGACTCAAACCCTCTTTTCCGCATATGATGATGCAGTGCGCTGCAAATACCCAGATGGACAATCCTTAATATAAGGGGTTAACATTAAACCTTATGGCAGGCTTCAAATGTGCATTTCTTGGATTTCTGTTTGATCACCCTTAGTATTACTTCTTATCTAAATCTTTGGTTGGGGTGGATGTATACAGGAAAATTCAAGATGCATTTGGCCAATTTGGTGTATAGATTCCCTCCCTCCCTCCTGCCCCCCCCCCCCCCCTCTCTCTCTCTCCCCGGACAGCATGGTTGGGAGATTATCAAATACATCTTTGGGGGAAAATCATTCTATGCTACAGCAGCAAGCACTTTCCCCACTTAACGGTCTGCTTTTTGGCTAGAGAGCATACATTTTGTGCAGAACAGAATCCATAGCACAGCATTATTTAAGGCCGCACGTGTGCTTTTGGTGATAGAAATGTAACCAGTTTAAATTAAAATCCCATTTATTCTGTGCAAGAGCTCTCTAGTCTGCATGAATCCAGAGGGGATAGCACTCTGCATTACAAACTGAATGAATTTTTGGGACAGGTGGATTGGTGTATAGAAACGCTTTCATTCTGAAGGATCATTGTTCCTAGATAAAATGAATATGTATGTTCAATAAACCTATTTCAGTTTGAGAATCATAGCACCATTGTATAGTAAGTGATATGTAAAGCCTTGAAGAGATGGAAATAAGGAAGTAATATATGTCTATCAGGAATTTAGCAGATTCTTTTGATCATGATGAAATATAATTTTCTTTATGGGCAATTGTGAGAGACTATATGGACAACAAATTTAGAGGAATTGTTAAATGCTTTTCTGTCATTATTACAGGGTATATATAATATTGCTATTTTTTCAGTGTTCTAGCTAGGCAACTGACCCTTGTCTTGAGAGAACACATTTTGTGCATAGTATCTACCACATAGCTTTTGAAGAGAAAACCATGAAGTATGTGGATGATACTTCTATTCTCTTGATGTCAGTATGCATGTATCTTTGGAGAGCAGTTTAAGCCTGCCAAGGTATTTTAACTCTGAAATGTCCTGACTTTGTGGATTTAAGGTAGATCTTAAAAATTCTTGGGCTAAATAAATAAATAAATAAATAAAATTCCTCCTTCCCAGCACTTTGGTGTATGGCTTTTCTATGCAGTCAGATTTCAGTGTCTCCCTCGACTGTACATACGTCCCTAATAGTTCTCCTAAGGTATTACTTACTAGATAGTTTTAGGATCACTTGCTGCTCTTTGGCACTTAGTTCTGTGTTAAGGTTTCTAAATGCTGCCTCTTTCCTTAGCAAAAACTTGTTAGAGGTTTGAATGGCTGGATGGCAGAGTTTAATAGTTGTGAAAATGAAGGAGGTTGCAGATTACTGGTTTTCCCTCACTAACTGATTATCTTTCACATCTACGTTTTCGATCAGGTAATCACAATGATAAAGTTTGCAATACAATGACAAACCTGGATTATTCTCTGACAATATTTGTTACATATCTCAAGTTCGTTAGATTAAATACGGTATTAGTAGAACCAATCATCAATGTAAAGTTGACTTCCCTCTCCTCTAAAAATTGACATTTAAGCTTTTTCCAACTATACCACTAACAGTCGTCTTTGAGTTAGCTGCCTTTTTTTCTTTTTTAATTGACCTGAAGACGGGAATTTTGAACTAGCTTTTATAAAGTTATGAATTATAAAGATTGTGAATTATTAACGACTAACTATCTGAGTAGCATTTGGATTTCTCACTGCTATGAAGCCCTTTTATTCTGTAATGGGTTCTCTCTGTCAAGATCTTGGAATGCTTGGAAATCTGGATTGACTAGGCCCCAGTTCAGCAAAGAACTTAATTCCCATTGACTTCCATAAGATTTGAGTGCTATGCAGAATCAGGGTCAAAGTGAGGAACAAAGTTGTTCCCCTCCAGTTAGCTGCCATACACAGGAGTATTTTTCCTAGAACAAATTTCTACTCTAAATTATTTTTTCTTATTGCAGCTGAGTACTCATGAGACCCTTTGAATAGGCGAGTGTTCTCATTTCTGATATGAATCCCAAATTCACTTCACTTATCATCCGTCATCTCAGCCATATTAGATGACACAAACCCAAGATTAATCCAGGAAGTTCAGCTAGCTATAGAGGGCAAGCAAGAAGATAACTTCACTCTGCCTTTCCCTGTTCTTCATTCTTGCTAATGCAGCCTTGCAGAATTGTACTGAATGTCTACAGCCCAAGTACAAAATCTGTTTGCCTGCTCTCTCTCTACCCAGGATGTTGACAATGGGAAATAAAACCTGATATTTTACTTGCCGGTCAAAAATAAAATGCCTTACTTGAGGTTTTTGCAAAACTGCACTTATGGATGTGCAGCAGTATATCTGAAATATGGGCTGCTGCTCCTGGATTAAATGTGATTTCTGTCACACTCGGTTTTGTGTAGTGTAGCTGTAGCCCTGTTTATCCCAGAATATAGAGTGACAGGATGGGTGAGGTAATATCTTTTATTGGACCAGCTGCTGGCTATGTCTACACTAGCACTTTTGTCGGCAAACTTTTGTTAGTCAGGGGTGTGAAAAAACACAATCCTGACCCACACAAGTTTCACCAACAGAAGCGCCAGTGTGGACAGCGCTATGTTGCCAGAAGACACTCTTCTACTGACATAGCTACCGTCGCTCGTTGGGGCTGGTTTAATTATGCTGAGGGGACTAGTGGCTACACAGGAGACTATACAGCGGCACAGCTGCAGTGGTATAGCTATTCTGCTGTAAGCTCTCTAGTGCAGATGTAGCCTTTGGGGGTAAGAGAAACAAGCTTTTGAGTGCCACACAGAGAGCTCTTCCTCAGGTCTGGGATAGGTACTCCCAGTGTCACAGAAAAATGCAAGGTGGAACAGACTGCAATGCACTACCCCTCTTTTTGTCCTATGACTGCAGAGGTGTTAACAGGCCACTCTACCTTGAATGGTCCCTTACAGTATGTGCTAACTACTTATGCCAAACAATCTGTTCCATCTTGCATTTTGCTGTGAGGCTTGGGAATACCTTTTCCAGATCTGAAGAAGAGCATGGAGTGTACCTCTCTCTCACCAGCAGAAGTTGGTCCAATAAAAGATATTATCTCCCCACTTTGGCTCTAACAGTCAGTTTTAGTCAGTTTGATTAAAGTTTTGGCATAAGTTAGAAATTTCCATTTAAAAATGCTCAGTTGTAAATTTAAGTAGAATGTTAACTATGGAAGAACCAAAGTAACAAATGTATATGCACCTTTTTGAGAAAGAAGTTTTAATGAAGGAAAAATAGCAGATATTAGTTGATGTGATTTAATTTTATGGAGTGTGTGAAAATGTTTGTAACATATAGTATGCTAGTCACACTTATGGATGAAAAGTTCCCTATTTACTATATTGAATTAGTGCAAAGTTAAAAGTCACCCAGAAATGCTTAAGATTGCAATGGATACTATGAAATAACTGGGGTAAAAAAAACTTCCTCTCAAACTTAATAAATCATAATTGTTACACTTAAAAATGTATTGTGGACTAAACACAACTAAGGTGATTGGTGATTGATTGATTTTTATCCCTCTCGTCACAGCCAATTGTTAAATTTAAGTCTGTATTCTCTGTTCTGCCTAATATGCTTGTGATATTCTCTTGTTTTCACAGACCCAGGCTGCAAGCACAAAGGAAGTTTGCTCAGTCACAGCCAAACAGTCCCAGCACAACTCCAATAAAGATAGTGGAACCGTTGTTACCCCCTCCAGCTACTCAGATTTCTGACCTCTCCAAAAGGAAGCCCAAGACAGAAGATTTCCTTACATTTCTCTGCCTTCGAGGTAGGAATCTTGCAGCTGCCTAGAGGAACAATCTGTAATTCAGAGAACAAACTACAGTACCACACAATAAAGTCTAGTTGAATGCAGTGGTGTTACACTTGAACATACTACACACATTTCTGCTCAGTAGTCTGACTATAAATACAGGAATAGTGTTTTACTTCATCAATATATAGATGATAAAATTAGGTCAATAACAGAGCAGATGGAAATTTTTTTTACTCTTAGCACTCTGTCATCCAGAACAGGTTTTTATCTTTTCTTCTTGTCCTTCCCATTCCCTCTCTCACTTTTGTCTGATTATATGAACTAAGACCCTGCTTAACCCTCACAAGTACTTCTTTTCCACCAGAAGTGGAAATCTAGCTGGTTATTATTCCCCTCCTCTACATATGGAGTGTTCATTAACGGATCATCACCATACCAGCTAAATCCCAGAGCAACAAACCTTTATCTGACTAGAAGAAAAGGTTGATTTTGGTTTTGACTTTGCTGCAGAAAAGATACGTTTCTTTAGTTGGATAACTGACTCCCGTTAGCTATCTCATTGTAAAACCCTAGTGGAAACAAGGCATGTTTCCATGAGGTAGCTGCTAGATATGGTGAACCTCCTGGCTAACCTGTCAGTTTAGCCCACTGAAAAAAACACAACACTTTTTGACAGTGAGAACAAAGCCTTTGAATGACATATTGATAATTCTTTCTTGATTACACCAGAGACTCTCTTTGAGTGCTGTACCTCCCGGCTAGGTCATGCTTAGGCTTTTCCCCCCCCCAGGCTGGGATTTTTCATGCCCCCAAGCGTAGGCCTGGGGGTATTTTCTTCCTGTTTAATCTCTTGATTGTGGCATTAGACCTGCATTGTAGCCATTATTCTTTCATCTAAGTGTGCCTGGACTACCACCAGTACAGCCGTGTAAATCTGCGGATATCTGTGGACCATGTTTGCGGATCATGGATCAGATGCTGATACAAATTTTGTGTCCGTTCAGGGCTCTAACCATCAGGCTCTTTGTAGCTAGACAGTGTTCATGTTTAATGTGCTAGAGTGGTTGCAGTTGTCAATGCCCTTTCTTTCCTATAGCCTGGACGAAGGAGTGTGCCTTCATTACAGATAGTGCATGCTCTGCTTGCAGAATCCTAACACGGTGGGCTTAATCCCCTGAGGTTTGCTACTTTTGCTTCTTGTCTCAGTTAATACTACCACTTTGCAGATCCCAGTTGCTTCTCCTTACAGCGCAGTTCTCCCACTTGGAAGACAACTGATCAGCACCAATCATAGCTGCCTGCCTGCCTTGGTTTTCTCCTCTTAGTGCAGCACAGATGATTTTTTCTTCTCTTATGTATTCTGCTGCTAATGGGTGCCACACTGTCTATCTTGATCCTCATCCAGTATGTAAAGTTCTCTCGTAATGGGGGATAGGGATGGGATGTTCTTTAATTCTTTTATATGGATTGTGAAAAGTAGCATCTAGTGGAGACTAAAATGTAGAGCCAGTCCCTTGATATCTACATTTCTGTGGATTAGATATAATTTGCTGTGTGGTAATTTGCTCTCTCTCTGTTGACAGCATGCTACTGGAGTGCTCAGGGCCAATTGACACGGTGTATGGAAAAATTCAGCTAACGAATGTGTGCATATGAGTGCATTCATACAGATATATATATATATATATATACACACCACCCCTTCTTTTTAAATATGTATTGTTAAGTCTGTCAATGCTCCCACATCTAAGGAGAGGTGACTTGGAAAGGGGGGAGACTTTACCCCCAGCAATCTGACTTGAATAATGCAATATGAGATACAGGTATCTTCTTCTAATCCAATGCCTCATGCAGCAATATTTTATTTTAATAGTGAACATTTGGATCTTGTATCTGTAATTTTCTTCTAATAGATGAGCTGCTATAAAGTAATAGAAATTTATAAAGTTGTTGAAGATCTGCAATCGATTCCGAATTTCTTCAAGATCCAGAAATATGTGTGGTTTTCAAACAATATGTGCAAGTAAATGAGAGGTTATATACAAATTCCCCATCCCCCCAGTATTAGGATAAAAATACACTAGGAATACCAAACCTGAGCATTTTATTGAATACAACTTAAAAATATTGATAGTAGAATGAGAGAAGCTTACTGTCCTCATTACAACCCCTATAACTGCTCCATTGCCACTGACTGGGGAGTATGCCATAGTTTAGAGGAGCCAGGCTCCTCTGAGTTATACTGGGACCATTTCAGTAGGATACAGATTCTGTGTGGTGCTTCCAGAAGGCAAAGGGACTCCTGGAGGCACAGCACCAAATCTGGCTCTTAATGCACTTTTTACAACTTCATTTTCCCTCGTTTTTTTTTTTTTTTTTTTTTTAATGTATACGGATTTTTTAATTTTTCACATACCTGAGAGAAGAGATTGGACAATGTTTGTGCAAAGGAACTTCACCCAATATGTGCAAATAGAGGAGGGTGAGGAAACTTTAAAGTTTCACCCCAAAATAAGCCTTTGTTTCCCAAGGAAAACACTCAGTTGACTTCCAGTGAGAAGATGGAAGACTGAGACTTGCTGGTGATTGTACTTCTTACAGGTTTTTTTACTAATAAAATCTTTCCTAAAGTGACACTGATGGGTTAAAATTCTGACATTTATAATCTTACCTTTTTTACTAATAACGCAAGGATTATTGAATCTAAAATAATTTTAAAAATTATATCAGTTCCTCACCTTTCTCATTTTATGCAGTCTTACTTATTACATTTTGCTCAACATGGACAATAATGACAGAATGGAAATAAAATTAAAATCCACCTGTCAATTTGTGATTATTTTACATTTGTTGGCTCTCTCAATGCCAGCCTGCAGTATTATGCAAATGAATACGTGCTGTAAGAAGCTGTATTTGTTTAAATATAACTTCCTTTATTGTTTTAAAAAAAAACATTTCGATAACCGGCCTTATTTAAAAAACCATGTTGTAGTAAACCTCATTCTTAAGCCTAAATGGGTAAGGAAGTGTCCCTTTAACATCTGGTAACCACAAAAAAAAAAAAAAAAAAAAACTGACATTTTCCTCACATCTTGCCCCATAATCCACAATTTTTTCCAAATTAAATAGTTGAGGCTGCGGTTGACACACATTTGTAACATTATTTTCCTCCAAAGTCTTTTGTTCTAAATAAAATTATGAATCTAATATCCCTTTTCAATTAAAGATTCAGAAATGTTAAGGTTGCCCCTCTGCTGTGTCCAAGAATTTGCAAATATTTTTGTGAAGGAAAAAACATCCATCTTGCTGCTGCTATTTGTGTGGTTAAACAAAGTGATTTTGAAAGTGGAGTGGGAATTTAATTCTGATGTGACTACCACAGAACATTTCCCCCCGTATCTCCGTCCATCCCCAGTATGCTTTAACACAGTTCCTTCCCTCTCCCCTGCCCCTTTCAGTACACACAACATTTTAAGATGGATTTAATACTGGTGATTGTTAAGTAGAAAGAACATTTGAAGTTCTGATTTTAAACTGCTGGCTAGAACATGGGACACAGAAGAATAGAAAGCCTGTCTTGTCTGTGATAGAAGAACTTTCTCTCTCCAAATGTTACCATGAATAAGGAGTAAAATTTATATCTAATTATTAGAATTGAAAGGTGGGAAAAAACTATAGCTGGTGAACACAATGCCCTTTATAAATGAGGAAAAACTCCAGTCAAATCTTCAAATTAGTAGTTTGATTGCAAATGTTTTAAAATTTGCATGTGGGGTTTCAGCTCTGCAGTTTCAGTTGCTAATAAGAACTGTGCCACTAAATCCCAGCTCAATTCTTTTACAGTTTACCCTTGTATTGAAAACACTGAAATTCATGGCCGTTAATAGGTTTTAGCAATAATGTGATTGTTGGTTACATAGTATCACGAGGCATGTATTGAACATTTGTTCAGGTCTTTGAAAACTGTGCAGTGGATTAGTTAACAATTCGTCCTTCAGGGCGATTCACTTGTGTGGATCCTTGTGCATGTGCATCCTGATGATTTCAGTAGTACTCTGTCATTTTGCAGGACTGGGAACTAGTCTGGTTGATAAGTCAGTAGTATAAGCTTTGATGTCTCAGTGATGATATCTGCTCAGTGAGTGCTTGAAAACGACATTGTCATACTACACTGAGATTAAATTCTTTTCTAAATATTCTTGTTGAAAACGGAGTATAAATGTATGGCACTGTATAAATGTTTGATATCTGTTACGACAATCTCATTCTGAGAAAGGTGTACCACTTAGGCTAATTAGGCCAATTTCACAGTGATGGAGTTTTACACGTGTTCTGGTGGGCCTCAAAGTGTTGCTGTTCTGTTGGCTGGAGAGTGTATTTGGAATAAATTGCACACTATGTCTCGTGTATTTCATAAGGCAGTGGGGAAATGATGGGACCTTATTGGGCTTCCTGCTCAAATTCCTTTTACAAGATGGTATTACAAAATATCAAACCTTGATGTTAAAGTCCAGGAGGACCTAGAGATTTGTGTCCCTTCATAAAACTATTAAAGCCCTTTGAAGTATTGAACAAATGATGCTCATAAAAAGTGAATCTCCCTTGCCAATAGAAACTAATGAACTAACTTTGCTTCTTTGTGAAGGAGATCTTTCTCTCTGTAAGTCACTTAAGGAGGATACACTGAGCTTTGTAAACTACCATCCAAACTTTGTGAAATTAACATTTATACCACAGTTTCCCGTTTAACTACATTAATTTAAAAATTCCAATAACACCAAGAAATTCACTCTTCCCTTGAGGATGGAAGATTTTTCTTTATGGCTTTTAACATCCAAAACGTAGCTGGAAAGTCTAATTGAATTCCAGGAACGTGGAACATTATGCACAGGCCGTTGTGTTTAAAGACAGTGGGACTCCACAGAGAGAAGGGGCCCATGTTTAGAGATACTTTTTGTAGGACTGGGGTCTGTATCACTTTGGGTTCTATTTTATTTCTCTAAAAGTTTATGATCCTAATTATTCTTTTAAAACATGCTCTAATTTAGGTGGGGAGAGAATTTACCAATTCCTGCTTGCTTTCATTATCAGAAATAGTGAGGGCTGTGGACATTTTTAAAATTAATATTCATTGATTTTTCACAGTCTTCACTTGAAAATGTAAAATAGCAATTAATGAGTATTTTTAATTTTGTTCTGTTTTAAAAAAGCCATCTGGCTAAGATGAAAAAACTTTAACAAGTAATAGATGTATTTAGAAATACAACATTGCCCAGGCTTGGCAGGACTCCCGTTCCTTTATTATTTTTAGTTTTTAAGTCATGTCCCAGAATTTCCAACATGAGAAGGAATGGAATAGTGCAGATATATCTGAAAGTGTTTGCCTATAGTGTTGTTATCTTTAAATAGCTTCTTTGAAGGAGCCCATATGCCCTTTGCCAGAGGCATAATTAGTATCTTTCAGTAGTGTGCATGTGGAGAGGAACATCATCTTTATGCTGTAGTACAATGGGCTGTTCTTTTACTGTATTCTCTGTGACTGAGGTCACATTATCCCTAATAGCTTCTGTTTTAAGTTGTCTTTACTCCCCACAACTGTTTACAGGTAAAAAATGTTACAAGTGGAGCAATAAAAGTTAGGGAGTTGATTCTCTTTCCACTCCATCTCCCCCTTTAGGGTAGGATGAGTTCTTCAGGGAAGGTAATAGCAGCAAAGGGTACGATTATTAGCCAACATTAGAAAGCTTTCCCAGGGTCAGTTTTCAAAATAAGCTGCATTTCTGGGAACTATATTCTATTGATTTTTTTTTTAAAGGGATTCCTAAATAGAGGCATCTCAGTAATCAAGGCCTCAAAATATAGCTTTGAGACTATGCCAACAGATCTTCTGCCCTCTCATAATCCAAAACAAAGAATTCTTCATTCTTATGCCTCACGAAAGCGTATGCCTGCTGAAATTAAATTTGTTAGTCTTTAAAGTGCCATATAACTCTTGTTGTTCATTCTTTCAAGTAATTTAACAATTTCATCAATTTTACAATGATGCAATGTTGCAAAAACATGCAAACAACAAACTCCATTGTCACTGCAGCAAAAACGTGTATATTTTGCCAAACTTCGGCAGCTTTCACCATTCTGGTCACCTTGTCCTTGCACAACCGTCCCACCCTTAAACATGCCAGGGGGCAGGTGTCAGGTTTTGGGGTGCAGTTCAGACCAGTGAGTGGTTGTGCCACTGCTTGTGCTACAACCCTGAGTGCCTTAAAATACACTGCGGCTGTACCCCCCTGTCTGGATGCTCCCAGCCAGCATACCCGCATGCCCTGAGTGTCTGTGTGTTGAGCAGCCTTGATTCAACAACTCTGACTTCAGCAGCCTGCTTGTTACACCACAGCCACACTCTGGTTTCCACCACCCTTGGTTGTTAGTAGCCAAGTGACCCCAACACATCCCAAGTCCCGAATTTCCCCCAAATCATCCGCTCTGAAATGTCCAGTTCAGTAATAAGGTCTGTTGCTCCTTTAAAGAGACAAAAGCACAGTAGCTTGTTGCTTTAACTGATGTTTTTAATAATCACTGCAATTCAAATACAGTATTGGGTTGAGTTAGAATAAAAGTACAACAAGTTTATTTAATCAAAATGAGAGGTTTTAAGTAAATTCAGGTAGAATGGTTAAAGTCAGAAACGATTGCAAATAGAAGTGAAAACATGCATCTAAAAGTCTAAAACTTAATCTAGCAAAATACAGTCTTTGTTCAAGATGATTTCTCACTCTCCCGTAGTCTTCTTTCCAGCTTTTTTATTGGCCAGGATCCATCACAGAGATCAGCTTGCTTGGTTTCTTTGTCTCCTTAAGGTGAAGGATAACTTGGGGTTCTTTGCACCTCCCTTTGATAGTCCAGTAAGGCTTTGAAATGTATTCTTCTGAAGGGTACCCCCAGATAAAGTTCATTAGTTCATGCTGTGTAAATGATCCTCGAGGTCTGGAAGATAAGGCTTTATGATTGTTCCTCCTCTGCTGGTGGTTTTTACTATGTACATTATCTCTTCCTGCTGCAAACTCCGATACAAATTAATAGCCCTTTGAGTCTGGGCCACACCTGGTTTGAGGTATCGGCCTCTTTCCATTGTCTGGAGAAAACGTGTTATCAACTCCGTCTGACATGCCTGGCTTAAACATCTTCTAGTCACAGACTTTAAAGCATAATATTAGTAAGTATCTATAATTTCATGTACAGCATTGTTACATATATTTTACAATCCACTCTGGAGTTAGTTTTCAAATGATATCTCCTCAGGCATATTTTGTATAAAAATCATCACAGTAGTGTGAATAAAGGGGTGCCTACGGTCACAGCAGGGTGGATTGATTTAAATTAAGGTGAATTAAATCAGCAATTTGGATAGTCTCAATTTAAATAATTGATTTTCATCAACTTTTCCATTTGTACTTTGGTTATTTCCTAAAGAAAGGTGCATTCTTGTTAGTTGACATAACCATGAAACACGTTGATTTATACTGACAGTGTCTAGCACAATGGTACTCCAATCTTAGTTGGTCCTTAGGCACTACCATAGTAAACAAGTTCAATAATAATAATAATAATAATAAATACTGGCCTGGTAGTTTAGTGGCAGTAGGTATCATTACTGCTATGATAGTTGGTGATGGGCAGATTGCCAGATCCAAGTTTGGCAGAAATAGGAGCAGAGGGGAGCTGCTCATGGCATCACTGCAGTTAATAAACATATTTAATAGTGGCATTGGGCTAAAACCTGTGATCTTTGTGGTCATGTATGAGGGAGATGCAGGGGAGATAATTAATATGCTAAAGAAGTTAAATGGGTTTTGTACTCCATAAATTGTTATATTATGTTCTAGTATGTCCATTAATTTATTGGAACATACATAACTCTCCTCCCTCTCCGTAAGACTTAACTGCTTCTCAGAATGGACTATAATAACCATGTTACTAACATTTCATAGACCTTAAGGTTAAAATGGTCATGATCATGTAGTCTGACCTCCTGCACATTGCAGGCCACAGAACTTCACCCACCCACTCCTGCAATAGACCCCTAATCTCTGGCTGAGTTACTTAATTCCTCAAATCATGATTTAAAGACTTAAAGTTACAGATAATCCACCATTTATAGTAGTTTAAACCTGAAAGTGACCCATGTCCCCTGCTTCAGAGGAAGGCAACCCTGCCCCTCCTCCCAGGGCCTCTGCCAATCTGACCTGGGGAAAAATTCCTTCCCAACCCCAAATATGATGTTCAGTTAGACCTTGAGCATGTGGGCAAGTTTGATCAGCCAGACCCTGGGGAAGAATTCTCCGTAGTAACTCAGAGCATTCCCCATCCTGTGTCCCATCACTGGCCATTGGAGAGATTTGCTGCTAGCACTCACAGATCAGCTACATGCCATTGTAGGCAGTCTTATCCTACCATCCCCTCCATAAACTTATCAAGTTCAGTCTTGAAGCCAGATAGGTCGCACCAGTGCCCTGCATAGTGATTAAGGTTAAGATTTCATCATGGTTATTTTTAGTAAAAGTCAGGGAGAGGTCACAGGTAATAAACAGAAATTCACAGAAGCTGTGGCCTCTCGCTGACTTTACTAAAAATAACCAACTATGACAAAATGGGGCTGAAACGGGGACATGGGGTTTGGGTGGGATGAGAGCAGTGGGGCAGGGAGAGGCAGAGGCTGGGAGCTCTGGGTCCGTGGGTCCCTCACCGCCCAGCTGGGAGCTCCAGAGTGCCCCCACTACCTGTGGTGCCTGGGAGCTGCAGCCGCTGCCAGCAGTAGCTTAGGAGCCTTGGCTGCCTGTGGCGGCTGGGAGCTCTGGGGACCCCCATGTCCGCCCACGGCGCCTGGGAGTTGCAGGGGCCATGGACAGCAGCAAGGAGCTCCAGTGGTCCCCCACTGCAGATTGGAACTCTGGGTCCACTTTTCTCCCCGCCCATAGGGGCAGGGAGCTGCTGGGCTCCCTGCTGGCTGACAGCGTCTCCCTCCCCTCCCCCAGCTGAAGCAGAAAATGTCACGGAGGTCATAGGAAGTGATGGATTCCGTGACATAATCTTATCCTTAGTGATGCTAACACTTTCCTGTCTCTACTGGAAATACCTTGCCTGATGCATTCTAGGACTGCATTAGCCTTTTTCACAGCCACATCACGTTGGTGGCTCATAGTCATCCTGTGATCAACCGATACACCCGGGTCTTTCTCCTCCTCTGTCACTTTCAACTTCAGCCTCTTAGGGACTACATAAGAACAGTACAGACATGTTAATGAAAGCCAAATAAGATCATTCCAATCAAATGGCAGGTTTATCAATATAGTTGAAAGGGAGGTTTTAAAATGCTGACACTTTGGGAAGAGAAGAAGCTTTTTAATTGCTTAATAACCTTGATTAGTTTAATTTCAAAATATAAGGAATTGCAACATGAAGACTTGAGTTAATTTTAAAAAAAAACTGGAAGGCAATTCTCATAAATGGTTTGCAGTACTAAATGATTTAGGCATTTGAAGTTGAGGTTTTTAGCATGACAAGAAATAATAAGAATTAATCCTGTGGGTTGGAGCAAAATTGTTCTAATTGCTTTGAGCTCCTCAGATAAAATTTTTTGCATAAGTCCCCTGGTTTATTTTTTTACCGTCCAGTATCCTATTGCCTACCCTGTGTCTGTGTGTGTGTCTCATCCACCAGAAAGATGAAAATTATTTTTGTTCTGAAAATTCCCATTGATCTCTAGCTTTCCCCTCCCCCCTCTCCCCCCCCAAGGATAAACAATTGTCCCATGCTTCACTGCTTTCACAAACTGCTTTAGAAGGAAAAAAGGAGAAATTGGGCTTTATGTCATTGCTATAACAGCAGGCAGTTCATGGTCCAGGGATGATGGAGGGTGCATGATTTGAAGGGCAGTTTGTATATGTGCTTCTTGCCTCGCTTGCACACTTTGGAGGGACGCTTCTCCAAGTTATTCAGGCACCAAAGAACTCTCTACCCCCATATGATTATTCCTGCATGTGGCATTAAATACGTGAAATATAGTTGCTCTCCCTCTTAGAAGTTACAGATCTGATTCTCAATAAAGCTCCATTATACCACCCTCACAGTGTAAAAGGGCCATAAAATGTGAGTATAAATTAAGTTTACTCCCCCTTTAAGGACCATTTACACTGCCTGCCAGAGCAGTATACAGGGGCCTTATTGTAAATGAGAATTGGGCCCTGTATTTTTAGCACAGAGGTGCAGGCATGTCAGCCCTGTTCAGAAGGCAAGATTTTCCACCTGTATGCAGTCCCAAAATGGGGCCTTTTGTCAGAGGCAGGGAAAAACCAAACCTTCACAAAAGGCTCGTAGTGTAGTATTTGGCATGCCACATATTTATTGGGTCAGGCTTAAGGCCCACATACCTTGACCTGCCTCATTCTTAAATCACTGTGGTGGCTTAAATTATTTTAGTGTTTCTCAAAAGCACAGCTGGCTATGTTTAATTGTTCGAAGAAATAAGAGAAGAGGGTCTAGGGGACTCTGTATAAATAATTCAGGAAGAAGAATCAAATTTTCTAGAAACCACAGCCCAAATAAGAGAGAAGGCTGTTGGATTGAAATGATTTCTGTTGTGGTTGTAACATACCACAATTTGATTTCTGGCCAGATGAAAACATTTGGTTTGCACTTCAGTAAATATTGCAGAAACACTGCCAGCTAATTCTGAAGAGTAACAAAATACCGCTTTTGGCAAAGCCATAGACTCTTTCCATACGCCTGAGTCCATAGTTCTGATCCAAATTCAAGTTTTTTTCAGATTTGTTAATGTTCTTATATAATTTGAGACACAAATGCCTGTAATTTCATAGGAAATAGTATATTTTATTTTGTGGGGAGGAGATTACACATTTGTCAAAATTACAAAAATGTAATACTCAAATTTGTTTTCTAAACTTGCCAAAAAGAGAACATCATTTGTTCTGTTGCATAAGCCTCTTGCTTCTGAGCTTGCAATGTAGGTGTGTGCAAGTAGTGTAGATAGCTGCCTGAGTTCAAACCCCCTATTTGCATATTATTCAATGTGCATATGTAAGTCTAAGTTTTGCACATGAAGAAATGTGCATATTTTGAACATTTTGTTCTGAGGATTATTAAAGGAAATCCATCAATTTAAAAATCCCACTTCAGTCTGACTTTTTTTATTCCTACTGTTAGACAAATGACACTTAAAATGACTGACTATAACTGAAAGAGATTAAATAACATTTAGCTTCTTTATTTGTGTATTAAGCAACACTGTGTATAGTCAGTTTAATTGTTTCCCCTGTATAGTCAGTTTTCTTTGTGTAGATCTTTCACATAATATCAGAGAAGAGGAAAACACTTGAGAGAGAGAAATGTAATTGTGAAACCACCTTGAATACTAAAGATGATCAAGGGTCTAGATTGACTTCCATCTAAGAAAGTCTAAAAAGATTGGGACCGTTCAGCTTAGAAAAGAGATCACTACAGAGAGATGTGATAGAGGTCTATAAAATCATGAACAGTGTGGAAAAAGTGAATAGAGAAGTGTTGTTTACCCTTCCCACAATACAAACCTGATGAAGTTAATAGGCAGTAGGTTTAATTACAAAGAAGAGGAAGTACTTTTTCACACAATGCATAATCAACGTGGCGAGCTTGTTGCCATGGGATGTTGTAATGGCCAAAAGCAAATGGGTTAAAAAAAGAACTAGATAAGTTCATGGAGGATAGGTCCATCAGCAGCTATTAGGCCAAGGTGGTCAGGGACGCAACCCCATGCTTGGGATGACCCTAAGCCTCTGACTGCCAGAAGCAGACGGGATCACTCCCTCTGAAGCTCTGGTACTGCCAATGGTCAAAGACAGGATACTGGGCTAGATGGACCATTTGGCTGATCCAGTATGGCAGTTCTTATGTTTTTAAGACTGTTATTTGCAGTTGTTTTGCAATAAAAGGCGAAATATCCAGGTGATTGCTAGATAGAGCTCACTATTAACATGATGATCAATTAAAACTCACATTGAGTAGTTCCTGTAAAATATCTCTTGTGGGCTATCTGACAGGATGGAGACTGCTTCTTTCTTTGAAAGAAGCATCTTAGTCATTTAAGCTTCCAGTCATTTTAAGCATCAGCTTGCAAAGTCACTTTTCAAGTATTTGGTAGCCTTTTTTGGATTGTACCATACACAGTCACTTGAGCACTGGTTACACTAGATTCTAAAGGAAAACACTTTGAGACTGGCATTCATCTGGTATTATATACTGGCCAATCCTTGTGATCTTGGCTTCCCTGAAATGATTCAGAGGAATAGGACAGGAGAGGAGAGGAGAGGGAAACTCTATCCAAGTCACTGCTTGGCCCAATCATACATTTTTAATTCTTTCCTTATTCTGACTACACATGGACAATATGAGAGCAGGCAGGCAGTAAGCCTTAGATTGGGTAATTGTGATAGATACCTTGGCCAGATGTTTGTTAACATCGAAGAATACAACAGTGTCCTTCCCATTTTGCTCTAAATTGTTACTGTTTAGCACTGGTATTTTTTTTGCCACCTTCCCTTTCCATTTTTCTGCTATCTTAACCCATCTGGCATCCTTGCCTCTCCTCCATTGCCTCTTTCATCTAGGTTTGTCATATTTGTTCCTTTTCCAATCTATCATTACTTACCCTTCCTTTATTCAGTGGCTTCTCCTTGCTGTGCATAATACTGTGATTGCCTCACCTCCTCCAATGCCTCTGTTCTACTGTGTGCTTTGGACAATTTAAATGGAGCCACACACAACCAGCCCACCTCCCCCCAAAAATGAAAAAACAACAAACCAACAACAAACAAAACCCAAGTGCAGCACTGGGACTAAACACTTTAAAAAAACCACCAAGAGGAAGTGTAAAAATTAAGGTTGCAGCACCAACATTAATGTGGTGGCTGCATTGCACACACCATGTGTGTGTGTTATGGTTTAGGTTTTACACATGCAGTGATATATTAAGCTATACCTTTAACAAGAACAGTGTGTAGAGAAAATTCTCCACATGTGCAAGTGGTGAATTGTTACTATTTAATTCCTTCTTTTTTGTTGTTTTTAAGAGTTACTTTGAAATAAATTCTAATGCCACTATTTAAATTACCCCAACTAAGCGCTGAGTTTCATATCTCATTAGGGTGGAGGAGGAGTGAACTGCCAACTTTGCTGCTCCTTCTGTTCGGCTGGAAATAGTGTTTATAAGGCTGGACTAACATAAGCTGTAGCATAACTGTTTACACTGACAACAGTATCTTGGCAAAGGAAAAAGATAAAGATGTAATTACTTTAAAGTGAAAGCTTAGAATGTGCAGAATATTGTTCAATGCAGCAAAAATTCCTACAATTGTGTGATGCTTGCTTGCTCTTTTTTTTTTTTTTGCACTTGTAATTTTCCCTCCTACATTGGTGCTTGGGCATTTTTGGAGGACTTTGTCAAGTGTTTAATTCCGTGAGAGACAAGGTGACTGAGGTAATATCTTTTATTGGACCAACTTCCAGAGCTCTTCTTCAAGTGCAAGCTTGAAAGCTTGTGTCTCTCACCAACAGAAGTTGGTTCAGTAAAAGAGATTACCTTTCCCACCTTGTCTCTCAAATATCCTGGGACCAACATGGCTACAACAACACTTTAATTTAGTGAGACATTTACAATCTCCGTCATGAACATTGTCATGTACAGACCCATGTCTGGTCTTCACTAGGAAAAGAAGTGTATTTTTTAACTCAAGTTCGTTAATTCGAGGTGAAATCCCGGTGAATACAAGACAATTGATACTTTTTCATACAAATTAGCAGATTGAATTAAAGGTGAGGCTCCCCCACAAAGGAAGATTATGTCTGCAGGACCTCATATTTGGCCTGGCAGAGAGATTGTTCAGTGGTGTTTAGTACCAGGGTAAAGTGAAAAGGATTTCCACTGGCCATAGCTTCCGTCTTCTTTAGCCCCTTAAAAAACATGCAGAGCTATTAATGCACCAACTCGATACTTGCTGTGTAGAAAGAGCTAATAATATAGAATCTTGCAAATTCTCCTTAACAGCTCAAAGACCCATTGCGAATGAGCCGTTTCTGAAAACAAGTAAACTAATAGAATAAAAACAACCAAGAATACTACATTGGCAAGTGTTTTCTCCTGATGCTATAGAATATCTTTCTATCATAGCAGTAGTTGTGTGCTAGTATAGTTTGTAAATTGTAATGCACTCTTAGTAATAGGAGCGCTCACTGTGGCAGTCTATTAAAAGAAACCTGCAGATATTTCTTGAAAACAGGTTGTCTTTTTATTTTGCATTTTCAATAGGCAAAAAAGGCCTGAATTATGGTTTATAAAGATATTCTTTTCTGCTGAGAAATACCAGGAATATCAAGTCTGGCTTTCTTGGTTTTGCTGGAGGACATAGAGTTTTGCAGAGCGCACTTTTTTTTTTTTTTTTTTTTTGGCACCAGAATTGAAGAGGTGATCTTTAACAGGGACCCTTTATCCAGAATGTTAATTTGTTATGAAGTTAAATGGGTGCTAACAAAAGACAAAGTGTCCTAAACAACATAACTAAAAACATCTCTTCCTCTCAATTACTCAGCTTTCTCTCTCCAGACTTGTGTGATGTCATCATTTCATGAGTTCTTCAGTCATCACAGATCTTTGGTTTGGCTACACTAGATTTTTAAATTTTGTTTTGCCTAGAGTAAACCACTAATGTTTATGGGGTTCAGAACAGGATATAGAAATGTGTTAGCTAACTTGAGTTAGTTGGCAATCAGTTAACTCAAGTTAAAGAATTCTAGTGTAGACATCCCTCTTACCTGTGGACAAATTTGTGCCAGTATAGATAAACTGTTTTCCTTAACTTAGTGCAGACCCCTCTGTGGGCACTGTTATTTTGGTTTGAGTGGTTTACTTCAGTTCAGTTTAAACTGATTCCTAATATATTCAACAGAAGTCAACCTGATTTAAATCATAATGAGAGGGGTCACACAGCCTTTTGTACCTATTTAACTAAACCGATTTAATGTCACACCTTAAGTTAAACTAGCCCAACCTTAGGTGCAGAAAAGTCCATGTTTTCTAGGCTAGACAGGATCTGAATGTTTAATGTAAAAAGGAAACATGGGAAAACCCCCCAACTCTTCTTAAATTAAAAATAATCCTCAGCCGTCTCTCTACATAATAATAATTTTAAAAAATCTAAAAGTGCATAAATTAATTTTTTTCCTCTTTTGCAGGTCACCTTAATAAATCTCTGGTGAAAGGTGTGGGGAAACACTAGGTTTCCTGTGATGCATTATACTGCAGACTCGCTAGATTAGTGAAGTGAGAATTAGTGTGATTCTACTGTATTATTAGAAGTTGCTAGTCTAGTTTCCCTGGGCTAGATATTATTTACTTACCAACCAGTCCCAGCTGTCAGAGGAATGTGGTTTAACCCTTGGTGTTCACAGTTTACAACTGAAAATAATTGTAAAAGTATTCCAGCTAGAGATGGCATGTTTGTGAATGAATAAGGTCAAGAGAGATGACTATGGCTGTGCACTCCATTGGGATAACCCTTCCCTCCTTTTTAGAGTAGATTCATACCCTACTATAATGTACTTTGAACTAAAATGGGGTTATTATTGCAATCACAGCAGTATCCATGATGTGCTGTCCTCACATATAAGTTCCTGCACTGAAGAACAGTTTGACTGTTCTGTGGTTAGAGATATAAAACACAGGAAATATGGGACTGATCCATAACATTTGGATCCAAATCCAAACTTGCCAAAAGCTTGAGGTGCACGTGCATGTGGAGCTAGGTGTTTGAGTTCAGCCACCTCTATTTTGTTCTTAAAACATGCATTATTTATTTATTTTGCTGCTATCTACGTTTTTTTTTTTTTTAATTTGAAAGCGGTCTTTCCTAATTGACTTCCTTTAAATATTCTCCTTCCTTTTCTGTAGTTTTACAGGCCTCATAGCTTTGTATGCTTTGAGCATTAAATTGAATTAATGAAGGCAGCAGCTATTAAATGTTTGAAAACTGGCATCTCAGAGTACAGTAACTTTGCCTGCCTGCCGGTGTTTGTGCAGCATTAACATCGTGGTGGTGTCAAGCTAACAGTCCTTGAAACTGATTTCATAGAGTAAATTGACACAACATGTAGAGCCAGTAATTCTTGGATCCACATTACAGACTGGTGTGGAGGGAAGAAAAAGGGAAATGTCATTGAGAACTTTCCTGGGGTTATTGCTTCCTTGAGAGAGTTACTGCAGAAGAGTTGGGCCAGTCCAAGAGGAATAGTTTATCTCCTTCCCAGAAGCACCTCTTTTCTTCTTCAGATGATTGTTTCTGCTGTGGCAGAAAGTTCCTGTCTTGCAAAAAACTGCCTATTCATGTTTTGTAAGTTGCTTCAGTTTTCATGTCTTCAAGCACATCTGGAGTCCTGTTTTTACTGATCCTTTGTAGAAGTATGATGGTCAGGGTGTGCAATAGACTAGTACAGGGGTGTGTGTGTATGTAACATTATAATCTATTTGCAGAGAAAAGCACCATCCTGTGCTGGGTGTTGGTGGTCCTACCGACCCCAGGGTGATGGCCCAGTAAGCAGTACTAGGGACAGCACTGGCTGCCACCAGGCAGGGCTTTGGCTCTTGTTTCTATTGCAGTCTCAGCCTAAGGTCATCTGGAGGGAGAAGGAGGAGGTGGCAACACCTGTGCTGTCTCCAGTCTAGCAGATCTCTGAGAATCACCGTGCCCGCCAGGATGGGTGGGGAGCTGCATATGTACAGTGACGAAGTGGAGAGGAGATGTTTGGGTGGGAGTTGAGGAGACAGGTGTATAGGGTGAGTCAGGGCAACTGGAAGTCCGCAGCTGAACCCACTTAACTGCTTCTGCCTGTATGGTCCTGTGTAGCAGGCTTTGACTTGAAGCTCTTCCCCTGGCTACAGGTCTTAATCTACTGCCCAGAGGGTTCCCTAGCCGTGTCTCACTCTCTCATCCTCCTTTTTTTGGGTTGGGGTGAAGGTGCTGGGGAGAGAGAGATGGGGCTGCTTGGTGACCTGTCCCAGCAGATCAATGGGTTGCTAAAGAAGTTGAAGACGGAGACTGCTATGTGTGGTCAAAGCCTGCATGTCGAGTGCTGCCAGCACTGGCATCTTGACAGTCAACACCCACCTTCTCAATCTTTCCCCCACATCAGCAGCTACTCCCTGCGCCGCAGCTGCTCCTTTGTTTTGGGAAGAGAGATGAATCTCCTTTGGCTTCTGTCAGCAATGTTTGTGTGTGTGTGGGGGGGGGGGGATACAGGTGGCAGGCCCCTACAGCTCTTCTTAGGGCTACTGGAAGCAGGTGTGTGTCTGCTTGTTCCCAATCCTGGGATGACATAGTACAGCAGAACCTCAGAGGTACGAACATCAGAGTTATGAACTGACCAGTCAACCACACACCTCAGAGCAGCCAAACTTTGAAAAGTATTTTTACTTCCGAGGAGACCCAGGTTGTAGTGTTAATCGCTGTGATCCTCAAAATGAGGTTGATGTTTCCAGCCATTCTTTCAGAGGCATCACAGATGCTTTGTATAGGTTCACAATCCCCTCCCATCGTAATTTGTGTAGTGCGAAACACTTTCTTTATGTCCAGTTGAACCAGGAGACATTAAACTCAAGGTTTAACTTGAATAAACTGTGGGTCGTTACAGCAACACATCACTTACCTAGTGCAGAAACTGTACATGGCAACTTGCAGCAAGTCACAACAAGGCAGTAAAATATTAAATAGCAACCATAGTAATGCTCCAAAGAGTTTACAATCAAAAGGATTGGCTGATGGGCTCTCAGGCCAAATGGTGAACTACTTTTTGCAGTTCTGCAGCCCTTCCCTCTCTTAATTAGCAATAGGATAATAGAGCATTTCCCCAAAGCCCCATATCCTGGAGTTTTTTGGGTTTTTTTAAAAAACACTAATAAATCTTTGTGTCTGTAACTTCATGGAATGGTCCTTGAGCATCTGTCCCTGCTGGGATCAAACTGAAGACTCTCATATCTCAAAGTCACGCCTCTAACGTGAGATGGGGGAGTTGTCCTTCAGGTGTCATTTGTGCATTCTATACTAGCTACTAGACCAGCAGTTTGCAAACTTTATGAGCTGAGCTTCTGCTTTGAGGTATAATTTTTGGTTGCGTGTCTTCTCTCTCTCTCTTTGTGCTAGTGTATTCTTTTAAAAATCTAATTTTGGCTTCTTATTCACTGCACTTTTGATTTCTCATATGCCTCAAGTTGAATGATGCATTTAAAAATATTTGTCCTTCAGTGCAAGTCAAATTAGATTGCATCTCTAATGACATAACAGAGATATGGGAGGGAGCATGTCCAGAGGACTGGGCAATGGATGGGGGAGTCAGGACATCTTGTTTCTATTCCACCCTCTACCATTCACCTGCTGGATGAACTTATGAAAGTTACTTCAACCTCTTTGTGCTTTGTTTTTTTCCATCTGTAGAATGGAAACAATAACCCATCTGTGTAAAGTGCTTTGAGATCTACGGATGGAAAGCCCTATAAATACTAAGTAGTATTACTTTAAAATGTTCCTGGGCTACAGGTTAGCTTATGCGTACTTTCTGGCCCCAGTTCAGCAAAGCATTTAAGCACATGTCTAAGATCCTCACTGTTGAGCAAAGCACTTGGACAAATGCTCAGCTTTAGGAATGTGCTTAAGTGTTTCATTGAATAGGTGGGACTGCTAATCAGGGCTTTTAGGAAGGGTTTTGGGTTTTTTTTTTAAATTTGTTTAAATTAATAATAGAGTCTGGAAGTGTGGCCTTTGTATACCTCCCTTTTGTAATACCATTACCAAAACGGAAGGCACGCATTAGTTTGACCTCCTCTCATTCAGCTACGTTTAACACTACGTTAGGTTGTGATTAATGCTGGTAGGTCAGAGGAATAATGGAATGACATTAATGAGCCTTTCTTCATAATGACCAGGTTCTCCAGCCCTGCCCAGCAACATGGTGTATTTTGGAAGCTCTCAGGACGAGGAGGAGGATGAAGAAGAGGATGAGGAGACAGAGGATACAAAGGCAGCCACAAACAATGCTTCATCTTCATGCCAGTCAACCCCCAGGAAAGGAAAAACACACAAGCATGTTCCAAATGGGCATGGTAGGTCCTAAATCATACTGTCTGTCTTCCTGCAGTGTACAGTTGAGAAGAAAGGCTGGGGGGGTTATGGAGGATGCTGCCTAGTAAAGAAATCTAAGAACTGAATTATATAATCAGCCCTGCAGTGATTTCACATCTGGGAGAAAACTGATACTGTCCATACCATGAAAATGGTTAGCATCTTCCCTTTTATCCAGTTTCTGTCTACAGGCTGCAGTTCTGTCTGTCTGTAGGAAAAATACAAATGAACGGCCAGGGAGCTGGTTAGAGCTACATGGTGAAAACAGTGATGCTAATCCCTGACACTATTATTTGGCATTTCCTAGCTGCCTTCATTTAGATATTTAATCTAGAATGATTTAATGTTGTTGAAATTCACTATAAAACCAAAATGATCAGTGAATGTTAGCAACATGTATAGAAGAGGGAGTGTTTTCATTTCTGATGTGAGATGTTGCTAGCACATCTGCAGCTGAGTTTCTAAGCTGCAGTGTTAGCCTTGTCAGTAACATAGGCTTTCACCTCTACAGATCACATACATTATTTTCTTGCATATCAGCAGAGCTGCGTTAGTCACAACCTATTTTCTTCACATGGCCTTCATGTCATATCCAGATAAACTGATCAGTGTGTGTCACCACAACTTGAAAAATTTACTAACTTACTTAGTACTTACTAACCACAGGACTAAGCCTACTAGCTAGGGTGAAAAGTACCTGGGCTGCCATGCCCTAGGACCACCAAAGCCCACATAGTCCAATTGGCATCAGCATCACCCTATGTTAAATTAGCACTGTTCACCACAATAAACAAATTCTGTGTTCCCCACTCCCTTTCCCAATATCTCTTTGCTATGAAGAGCTGGCCCTACAGTGTCTGCCATATCCTTTCCTGTTCTCTCTGCAGAAGGGCACAGACTCCTTATCTTAGCTGACTTTCCAGGAAAGATGGAAGTGGCCACTGCTGTCTGCACCTGGGTCCTTTGCTCTTTCCTCCTTGTGAAGAAAACACTAGGAGATCAAGACTTCTCTGCTTCCTGGCATCCCATTCCCATTTTGCACAAGAATTGTCGTTGAGGAACTGCTTGTAGGATCAAATATATTATTGCCAACTAGCTAGTCAAAGGTCAGGACTCTGTGGATGTTCTAGTTGGAAGTAGAAATTGATGGAGTCTGGTACTTTGATGCAATCTGGTTTATTTATAAGGAATGTACAAAGTTCTGCTTCTCCAAATGCAGGAGGAACCAAGAGCAAAAGGAGCAATTTCTTAGCTTATACCCCGAACTTCCTTAGCCAACACCAGACCCAAAAATGTTCTTTCTAGCTGTTTTCCAGGGGCACAGTATGCTTACAGGCTGTTGCTTGGTTTTCTTACATTTTGCCTATATCTCTCTTGCTGTTGTGTGTGTTTTCAGTTTCTGCATGTTCTGCCTTCCCTCACACATGCATCCACCCACCTGGTCACAATACTCAGTGGAATCCCCCCTCCTACAAGGCACTAGTTTCTGGGCAGACTCTATTAGGCCTTTTTTTTAGGTATGACACCTTAAGTGTTTCTTATAACCATCTTAAGTGAAGGGTACGTTTATTTCTTTTTTGGGGCCAGTTGCACAGAAATAGAAAGGAAGAGGATAAGTGGCAAGACTACGGCTCACAAGTTTTTAGCAACAATTTTACTGCTGTAAAAGGCCTGAATATGAACATGTTTTATTGCAGAATCGAAAAGTCCAGAATTAACAAGTGCAGAATTCTGCATAGTGCAAGTGAGACGCTCAGCTCTGTAAGATGCAGGGCTTTAAATGCATGCTGGATATGTTGTGCTGAAAGGTATATACCATATGTTAGCACATTTTCTTTGAGAATGCCATGAAGTGCAGCCACTTTGAAATTAGCTTGAAACCACACACACCTGAACCCTCAATTGTGGGTCAAGTGCTAATTCTTTTCACCCTTAATGACTTGATACTCTTCGTTACTAATCACAGTCAGTATAAGTGAGGCTTATGCATTAATAGTTATGCTGAAGACCTTTATACAGTATGTGAGGAACTATATGAAATGTTTTGTCAAAGGTGATAGAGCAGAATCTCCCCCACATAGTGCTGTGTGTATTAAAAACTACCTTGTCTGAGAGTACCTTCATGTTTCAGTATCTGTTATATTTGTTGACAGCCAGTGATGTTTTTGTTTCCTGTTGAATGAAGCAGATTCTGGTTTGTGTATGTCTGTTTTAAATGAGACCACACACAAAAGCAAACAGGACGGCTGCCCAAATTGAGCTTGATCTAACATGAGAGTCAATTTTTAATGGATTAAAGTCTTCTGTTTTTACAGTACGATGTATAGACAAGCGCTATGAGCTTGAAAATGTTCAACATTTGCTATGACATAAAGCAGCAAAGGTTCAAAGCTTGATTAGTGTCATTAGATATTGTCAAATAATTGCTTCCTAATAAACAGAGGAGGCACATTAAATTTCCAGAATGACCCGATCATTTGCCACTATGATCCTACTGACCTGTGGCAGTAATATGATACGTTGTTAGAGTACGCAGTTCTTACAAACTATTTGTACATGTTTTTGTAACCTGTTGAATCTTTTGTTCAGTGGTTGCCTAAGTAGACAATACATACACTTTAGAAACTTTTATACATGTCAATTAGCTTTACTCGTATTAGAGAAATGAGTAAATTGGCTTCTCATCTCCTAGCCTGCTGTATTCACAAAGGTATTTACAGCATTGCACTATTACATGTACCGTTATAGTCCCACTTTCTTGGTATTTCTAGCATGCTGTGAATATCTAGCTACATAGAGTAGGAGAATGTGTAGGGGAGATAAGTGTGTGTGCTCCCCACCCAATCTTCATGCTAGAGTGGAGAGAGAAATATGCAGTAGTGTGGTAGGCCTTGTCCCTGACGAAATATCAAAGGGCAGGCAGCAATAATTTTGTGGTTAAACTGTTTTCGGAGAGGTTGCTGCAGTTGCCACGAGGAAAATGGTGGAGCTGCGCTTTTAAAAATTGGTCCCAGGTCATTGCCTGATTAGGGGAGAATCTCGTAGATGTTAAAATAAGTTTGCAGCAGTCCCTGTTAAAGGCTTGGATGATGATAGTGGAGTCTTTTCCAGGCTTTTAGTCTTGGTCAGATATTAATATTTGGTTGAAAGGATTTGATATCTTATGTCCTTTGTACCATTTCAGGTGTATCTTGTGGAATAACTTGTCACCATACACACCAGATTTAGTTTGTCTTAGTATTGTTTATGGGAACTTCAAATAATTTTGCTTTTTACATGATTTTTGAATGTAGCAAGCACGATGAGCCAGCATTTCCTCTAAAGGAGAGAATTTGTAGTGTTTGTGAACAGTACCATAGAATAAAAGTGATCATTCTTGTAACCAGCATGGTAATGATCTAAAGCACAACAAGTGCTACGTGTAGTTTGTAAAATTTCTACCAAATTGAACAACAAAAATACCAATAACTCCCCCACCTCCATTGTGTGGATCTTTCTGGGTGGAAGATGTTTTGAGTAAGCCCTTAAAGCTAAATGTGGCATTGAGCTCCCAGTCAGAATGATTTTAATTGCTTTAGAATTCATATCAAGGTTAATGGTGAAAGCTAGAAACTAATCAGTTGAATCACTTCGTTTCCACTCTGCAGCTGACTTCAAAGACTATCATACCAGTGGAGAGACCATATGAATCTTTAGTGAGAATAAAAAAATCACTCTTGCTGTTATAGTATTTTAAAATTGTTAAAATAGATTTATAGACTGTGCATCAAGGTTCTCTCTATTCTTTTAAAAGCATGTGATTGCCTTTTAACTTCAAGCTTCCTGATACATATTATAGAAGTTTGTGGTGAATTTCAGCATTAATTTATGGAAAACAGGAGTCTGCATGTTGCAGTGGTTAGAACAGAAGTTCTGGAGACTGGATTTCAATCACAGCTAAACCATTCACTCATTTTGACCTTGAGCCCAAGCTACCATAATTGCCAGTGCCTAGATGTGCAATGTGTTTAGTGTGTCTGCAAACTCCTCCAATTGGGAGAACCACAATTATCTTGTGGCAGAATAAAAAGCTTAAAATGATGATTGGCTAATTTCTTCTAACATGACGATTTCAGGATTCCATATTTCTGACATCAATTAAAAAAAAAAAATTTCCAAAACTGAGAGAACTGTGAATATGGAGCTACCTTACCTGAGAAGGTCACTTTTGCCCTCAATATGCTTCAGTCATCTCAGTTAGTTTGCTCCATTCCTTGGATAGTGCAAACTGGGTCTAACAGTGTCAGAAACTGCTATAAACCATGTTCTGAAATGTGTCTACAACATGGTTTGTAAAACCTTTACTATTAAGGCTTTTGTTGGGCAGGGGGAAAAAACTAATCTTAGAAAGGCCACATTTAAAAACAGTTCTGGCACATACATTTGCAATCTAATGTAGTTTGGGCCTTCAGATAAAGCAAGGAGACATCACTGCAAATACAATGTGAGATTTTAATGCAGCCTGCTCCTTAACGGAAAAAAAGAAAAAAGAAAAGACAGAAAGAAAACAAAGCAAAGCACCGAAGAACAATTCACTTCTCAATTTGCAACGGGTAATTTAGCAAAACGATTCTCAGTACATATATAGACTCGTAATAACAAATTCCCTGTAAGAGATCAGGGGGTGCTTATTATTCTTCATTTCAATGTATATTGTTCATATGTGCTATGCCATAAGTAGCATCACTTATGAATGTCAGTGTTTCTGAATGTTTGCATGGGAATCCTGAATATGTGATTGAATGCAAATTATGCTGCTCAGTTGTGTTTTTGTACTGAATTTGATATTTCAGGGTATATGCATGAAGTTCAACTTCTATCACATCCAACCTGATTTGTCTTGGCAAGGAAAAAAACATAGAAGCATATCTGTTCTTTCCAGCTACAGTGTAGAACAAGAATATTTTAGAAGCATGGTGCTAGCCTAGAAAGTGAGTTGCCAATTATTTGTGTGATTTGCAGCCTTTTGTTGAAATATCATAGAACCAGTAATTGTCTCAATAAACATATTTTTGCACATGTAATTTTTCTGCAAAAATATTTGTAACACGAAAATTACCAGTTCTGCAGTAATTTGCATATCTAAATATGCATGACCTGTAGAAAGGAGTAGGGGAGCCTGAAACTGAAAAAGAAAGGAATTGAAATCTGAGTGAAAGACTTGTTACCCCACTGGCCTAGTGTTATGGCTCACTACCAGTACTGGATTTACCATGGTGCCAGGGCCACACTCGGAAGGGATCCATTACGGACCTGTCTAACCCATCCACACAGCTGGGCCTGGCCCCTTGCCCGGGTGAGTCCAGCACCCAGGCCTTGGTATGTGAGCAGCTCCCAGCCAGTAGGTCCGGCTTGCCTGTAGAGGGCTTATTGCCCAGAGCCAGGATCTTCCATGCTCAGCCCAACAGACACCATCACCTATCAGGGTGAGTGGAGCTGGTGAGTGTGACCAGGGGTCAGGGCATGGGGGAATGAGTCTCTGGGAGGACTGTTGGGGGGTGGGGTGCTGGGCAGTTGTGGTGGTGGAGCTGTGGGGGCGCGCTGAGCACAGAGGTCTGTGGATGGGAAACTCTGGGCAGGGGGTGGTGGTGTGCAGGGTGCTGTGCAGTTGTGGTGGGAAGTCTTTGGGCAGAGTCTGTGGGCAGGGGGAGGTTGTGTGCGTCTGGTGTCTGGCAGCTGCCGGTATGTAAACAGTACATTTGTGCTGGGCTGGGCGGAGTGGGGCTGGCCCCACTGCACCTTGCCCCATTGCCCATTGTTGGCCCCTTGCTCCGGGGATTGCCCCTCCATGCCATGTCCTGTTGCCTCCATGAGGGTTCAGAAATACGTTTGGCACTGGGCCCACAAGAGCTTAATATGGCCCTGCTTTTGATATCTGTTAGTCATGATAGATAGGTGTACAGTGAAAGAGATACTAGAATATGTCAAAACATTTTAGCTTTGAAGGTTTGTAAAACAAAAATATTTTACGCCCGTAACATTCCTCCCTTTCCCCCACCACATCCTTTTTTACATATATTTTTAAACTACATAATTGGTTGAAAGAAATTTATAGCATAAATTACATTACCACTTTCTTTTGTGCATCCTTCTAGCCTGTAGAATGCAGCAAGAAATCTTACCAGGGAGTTGTGCTCCTACAATTTAGATAAAGTTAGCTAGGGTTGGAGAGGTACACACATAACAATACCATCCTATTTTATTCAGTTTTGCATCTGACGAAGTAGTATCCTCAACTGCAGATAGAAGCATTTGTGGGGTCTGAAAGTGGTTTAGTTTGTGAGAAATGCTCAATACAACTCTAACTTATATGGCACTTAAAGAAAATTGGTGTTTTAAATATTCAGTTTTGGGTGAATATCCCACATCTCTAGTTCACACAGGAAGGAAAAGCCTTTTAAAATTGTATGGCTCCTTTAAGACAGTTTGGAAGCCAAATGAATGTTTTCAAATACAATGACTTAAAACGGAATTGGTGCAAGAGAGAGATGTCTTGTTTAATAATCATGGGCGGCGTTTGGGGGGCATGCGAGGCATTGCCCTCCCAAATTTATGAAGGGGGCATTGCCCCCCCAACTTTGCACCAAGACCCGCTGGGAGTGGGGACTGGCCGGGACCAGGCAGCAGGGGGCTGCTGCTGCCAGGGTCCCGGCTTTGTGTTGGGACCGGCCAGGAGATGGGCAGCTGCAGCCTGCCTGCCCGTCTCCCAGCTGCGCACCGGGCGGGAGGCACCTGCCCCCCCAAATTAGGCCATCAAACTTCGTCTATTATAATAATGCAGAAAACAGTTGATTGATATTTATTGGTATCATTTTTGGGAAAAGAAGTATGTAACGATCAGAGGTTTTGCATATGAACATCTAACTCATATTCAGGAAATTGCTGAGATTCCCTTTTCCTCTCCAAAACAAAATTTCTCCTTTTCACCTCTCTTCCCATCCTGATTTTATATATATATAAGACAATTTCATTAATGCATAGATTCATTTTATTAATGCAATAGAGGCTCTGCTGCACCTTACATTACCCTCAAAATACCAGTGCATAGGAAAATCTGCCACACATAGGATTCCCACCAATCATCCCAATACATTCATATAGTATCTCAAGTATAGAAATACAATAGGATAAGCCAAAGGAGTGTTTGTGAGGGAAAGCTCTATGCACCGAGCCAGCTGTAGTATGAACCTGACTAGTTAGTGTTCTAAATATATAATACTGTTAGCTATCATCATATGCAGTACAAATCAGCGCTTGAACTGGAGGCTGGGTATGGCTTAGTAAACATTGGGTACGTATTAATTTTTAAGGACTTTTCTTACAAAAAGCATTGTGGAAAGTGCAGAAAAAATGTAAAACTCAGTAAAGTGGCAATTTCTTTGTGAAATGTAATTTATCTGTAGTACTGAGCAAGAACTGAGGCCTTTCCTGCAATGTGTTTTTTAGCCACCATTACAGTAGCACCAGTCAAATCGCAAGTGTAGACACAATTAACACCAGTGCAGTGCAATTTGTTGTGGGGTAGGTTATTCGGGTTTCAAACACAACAGCCAAAAGTCATCGTATCTGAACCTTTCTGTGAATACCTGTGCTCAGAAAACAGACACAAGAGAACTGAACCAGGGGAAGCTGTGCCAGTATAAATCATGCTGCACCAGTGAAAATCATGTCCATCCTAAGGGTCTCCACTGGTGCAGCTATGCCATTGGCTTAAAAACCCCATCGTAGACAAGACTTGAGTAAAGGGTTCTGTTTTCTTCCCACATTTGGTCATCGCCACTGACTTAGAACAGGGAGCTGCACTCCGTGTTTCTCAAACCACTTTAGGGAAACAGTATTCTGACGTAGTGTATTCACGAACACATCTGAGCCATGTTGTTTGAAATTATATGCGTTAATAATTTGCCTATAGAGTTTTTTTATTATTGCTTTGGGGTAGTTCTCTCTCTCACTTGCCTTTTAACGGAAGTCTTTTTTAAGAGTATAGATCTGCTTGCTTATAGTAGCATTATAATTTAATCCGACGAAGTGGGTTTCTGCCCACAAAAGCTTATGCCCAAATAAATTGGTTAGTCTTTAAGGTGCCACAGGACTCTTGCTGTTTTATTATAATTTAAGACTCCAAAAGGCTTTTCCTTTAATTGTGTTTCTAGAAAATAACTTCAAGACTGAAACCTTTTTCTTCCAACCTTTCAGTTGGGAGTACACTTAGCAAACTGCTACAAGAAAAGCAGAAATGTGGCTACCATGCAGGTGAGAGTGTTTCTGGGAAGGCAGACTCTGTCATGTAATGAATAAATACATATATTCAGGTTTTGTTTAGATAAGCTGTAAAGGTGTGACCTTCCTACTTTCTCAGAACAGACAGCCATAACTTAAGTATTGAAGTGCTAGTAGGCGTGAAGGGGAGTGGAACTTTCTGCATATGAACAGACCACAGGAATTAGTAGCTGATTTGTTTTAAATCAGATTTGGTCTCAGTAGTATTTCATGAAGTGTTCTTTTTCTTAAGCAAGTGTACATTGCTTTTTTATAGTCTTTGGCAATATGATTTTTCCCTTTCTTAATTTTTTTCTCATCTGGATGATACTTTTATCATTTCATAGAAATGACCTTTTTCTCAGCACTTCAGGCCTGAGTCTTGTTTCACTTGCGCTATTTTATACTGGTGTAACTGCATTAACTTGAATGGATTTACTTCTCATTTTCACTTGGGTGAGACCAGAATCAGGATTTTTATGCTTACAATAATGTTTGATTTTCTGTAGGGTTAAAACCTAATTTAATTTTGAGATGTTTGTATACAAATACTGGTACTCATTATTACAGCAGTGTTTTATGTAAGGATACAATACCAGTTCTAAGTGCTGTTCAAAGAAGTGAATAGCGATCTTTAAAGTAGCTGATACCAATGATTGTTTTAATTAGGAATGGGATGGCTAGGACTGCTTTGCATCCAGTTTTCTCTTTTTTCTCTCATGTTTTCAGGATTTAAGCTTTTCCTGTGAGAATGAATATATTTATCCTCTCTCCAACTTCTCCCTCTCCTGCTTTCAAGAATCACAAATTAAGACAAAAGATAATTACTCAGAAGGGTGAAATTGGCAAGGTTCCCACAACACTTAAAATTAATGAGCTGTTGAGTACAAAATATACCTTGTCTCATGTTCACTCTTTATATACATATATATAAGTGCACAGTTTGACTTTTTGGCTATTCTGTCTGTTTCGTAATTTGCAGCTATAAAATGGCAATTGGATACAGAAAACTTATCCTCTGACTTATGATTTTTGAGTGCAGATCCATTTATGCAGTGAACCCCGTTTGCTCCCACTGAACAAAAATACTTTTACATGCCGTGGTGAAATACATTTTAACAAAGCTGTCATTCATCACTTGTGTGTAGTGCATCTTAACCTCCCCTGTATTTTTGCAAAATCATCTTCAGTTAATAATATGTATCATTTTTATAGTGCCTTCCATCTGATCTTAGAGCTCATTACAAGTAAGATTTACATTTATCTTCCTGCTACCTCCTAAGAGAAAGGGAAGTTTTATCACCCCCAGTTAACAAATTGGGAAACTGAGGCTCAGAGGCTAGGGGACTTGCCCAGAGTCACACAGGAAGTTTGTGGCAGAGCTGGGAATAGAAACCAGGGGTGAAATCTTGGCCCCATTGAAGTCAGTGGCAAAACTTGCATTGACTTCAGTGGGGGCAGGATTTCATCTCAATCTGATGCTGTTAACCCTGAGATCATCCTTTGAGTATTTTCTGGCATAACTTTAACTTGTTTTATGCACCAGGAAATGGGAGATGCGGGGGTGAAAGAGTGAAGTTACCCAGCTGACCTCAAATTTTTACGTTCAACATCTTATACATTACCACCACAATCCAACCTCATAAATAATCCAAATAGTCACTCCCTTTGTGGCATTTTGAACATGCTTGGGGGGCAGAGGTGAAGCAGTCAGCATTGAGGTGGTTTAGAAGCATATCATTCTGTCCACTGAGGGTGTTTCTTTGTTTGTTGGCTTTTTAAAGTAATAGAGAACATAGGATCATAGAATTGTAGGACTGGAAGGACCTCAGAGGTCAGCTAGTCCAATCCCCTGCTCGTATGTGCAGGTGGATCTGAAATCCCCATCCTCGATCTAACGGAAAGCATGGCAAGCGCGCACTGTGTTTTCTGAGAACAAAATGCTGTAGTGCAGCTTTCACTTTAGGAGAAGCATTTCATTTAATTCACATAGGCAAGTTTTTCAAACAGATAACTCTAGTGGATAGGAGGCTGTGCCCAGTGACTCTTATAAAGTATGTTCAAAATAGTATCTTTGTGTTAAAGTGATTTAATTTTCTCTTGTCATAAGTACTTTTTCATCCTTAATCAAGGTATCTTTTTCTATTTGCAGCATGTTTGCTCTAACAAAACACTTTAAAGGGAAATTGTTGTGTCAGTTTGAGTCAACAGACTTTTTTGTTGTTTACGAAGAATATTCTCCAAAGAAACATTTCCATATTTTTTAAAAATTCCAGTGGAAACAGTTATTTTTAAAGCAACACCATTTTCCTGTAGTGTTTGTAATCCCAACAGTGTATCTCCAGAAAACTGATTAGAAACGGACTATAAACAAATATGAAATTGACTAGTCTGTGTTTGGTCAGACAATGAAAAAAATAATGTACCTGGTGAATGTTAATTTAAATGTTAAATTCTGACTGTTTTGATAATCTAAGGTCCTAGCTGTTTTCAGGAAATCTGCTTTTATAGATACACAAAGTGTAACCTGGCAGTCCCTCTGGCATTTCTGTTTGTTTTTATTTTGATGTATATATAATGAGGCAGGTACTAAACATCTAATGCTGACAGCAGCATAAGTTTTTGTTTGTTTGTTTGTTTTGTTTTATGTTTTAAAATCTTTTTAAATGAAGAAGTTGATTTCAAATATATTTTGAAACTAACGCCTATCTCTCCATTACTTTCCCTTCTCCCTTTCCAGTCTTCAGTGGGTCCAGCAAATCATCAAAGGAGAAAGAACCTCCCCAGAAACACAAAAGCAAAGAGGCCACACCGGGGAAGGAGAGGAACAGTGAACACAGGGCCGAGAGCCGAAAAGACCAGGCTGCTGCTAGTCACCATCCTACTACAAATACTGGTTCCTCAGCGAAAGGACTCACCGCTAACAACCACCACACTCTTCATAGATCGGCTCAGGACTTAAGGAAACAGGTAATGTATTGTACTCATAAGGTACGAACTCCATTACACCACCCCCATGCGCAGGTAACACTGGAATCTGTAATGCATGGTATGAAGAAAGCGGGGAGTTGACTTTGAGTGAAAGATATGTGTGTGAGAGAGAGAGAGAAACGTTACATAAATGGACAGATTCCTATTACAAGGTAGTATGCATTCATATCACAAAAGGGTATGTATACAAAATACAGAAATCCACATTTGTTTTTTATGAAAACTATCTGGTGTTGGCCTGGCTGGCTGAATGCAGAGAATGACCGTTTAACTACAGGCAGTCATTTCAGGTTATGTTTGAGAGTCATTGGCATTGTAGGGAAGCTCATATTATCACTGTGTTTGTTCTACTGTACTTGGCCAATAGAAACTGAAGAGTCTGGGAGACTACTTGGAGGTCTTGAAAAATCATCTGCATGAAAAATTCCTGCATCCTAATATGACATGCCAGACTGTCACCATTCTCAGTGGCAGTACCACCACGGTCTTCATACGGCAGCAGGTTTACCTACCTTTCACTCTGCTGGAGAAGTTTTTGAAGGACGGCCTGATGGCTGTGGCTTGTTACTGACTGGCATTCAAAGAGGAAGTGTCTCCGTCCATTTTTGGCAGTTGGGGCAGGAGCCCCTAAAACAGCAACTGTCAAGTAACGTTTCTTAAATTATTTAAAAACCCAGTTCGGTGTCCTTTTAAATCCTTCCACTTGTGGCTGTACATAAATTAATCTCATCTAAAGCTTGTTGAATGTGGTGCATGGGATGAGAGAAGTGTAGCACAGGAAATTTGCTGCCTTTGTGACCTAGGTTCTCTTTTCTTAATGGATGGCTCTGCAAAATGCCATTTCAGAGATGATATTTGTTAGAGTATACACTGCAGGTTTTCCCCCTGAATAGGCTGGCTTCCTGTAAAGCTACAATCTGGATCTTGTATGGTGCTCTATCCCCTGGATGGGCATCTAATAGATTGGGCATTAGATACTGAAACCAGTGGGAGGCAAAACACTGTATCCAGTGTCAAGAAAATACCTGCTTAGTGTAATGCTATGACCGTGTTCCAGCCCCTCTTAAAATGCCTCCCCTGGCTCCCTATTGCCTCCTGAATCAAATTCAAGCTCTTCATTCTTGCTTTCAAGGTACTCCATGATCTATGTCTCTCCGACCTCTACTCCTGCTCCTCTCTTCCTTCCCATCACGTTTTTTGCTCATCACAAGCGTCTCAACTGAATGATGTCTTCTCTTCTTTGCCCTCTTTCATGTGGTTATCTATGGTCTCTCTCTACCCTCTCCACCTACGTCCCTTTTCAAAGCTCACTGCTTCGAGGCTTAAGCGATAGTGTTTGATATCTACTAAAACCAAACACATGCCTTTGTAACCCTCCGGGTGATCGTGTTCGGCTGCAAAGCAACTACATGATCATTTTGGCTTCACCCTCTACTTCCTGCTCTGCCACTCACCCCCACTCCGCACATACATAAACCTCACCTGTGAACATCAGAACAGCCATGCTGGGTCAGACCAATGGTCCATCTAGCCCAGTATCCCGTCTTCCGACTGTGGCCAATGCCAGGTGCTTCAGAGGGAATGAATAGAACAAGTAATCAGCAAGTGATCCATCTCCTCTTATTTTTCTTTGGGGCAGGCTTAGTTTTTATCTTTTTGCATAGCGCCATGCACATCTAATGCTACATACAAGTAATATAAGAAAAGCTAAGGGATGATCCTATGTGCTACATGATCTAAATGTGCTACATAAGATACATATTTCAATTTTGAATATATTTTTAAGCTTTCACCTTTCTTGCTCTGAATGAACACTTGAATATCTACACTTATTATCAAAACTGGATAATAGCAATCTGAACCAGATACATACTGCCCTATTATTTAATATTTGTACAATACAAATATCTAGTTTGTGGTTATAGTAAAACTTTTGTAATATTTGAATAGCATTTGTTTTTGAACCACGATAAGCATAGCTAAAATCAGATTTTGATAGTACAGAAGTTGAGCACAATAGGATTCTAACCAGGACATTTTTTCTTTCTTTCACTTCAGTAGGGATTTTGGCATATTGAACTGTGAAATGCTTTAGAGCTGCATTATAAAACTAAAGTCAGCTATTCCTAGAGTACACTTCTGTTGTTGGGAAAAGTACCTGATTCTAAGATTGCCAAACATCAGATTATGTGCATGAATAGATAGTAAAAAGTGAAATACAAACGTGTCCTATGCTATTTAGGGGATATATGTGAAATAACTTCCTCCAGGATTCAAGTTTTTTTAAATTTAAATTGGGCAGTAGTGTGCATTCAGAATATTATACACTTTGGGTCATGCTACACTAAGGAAGACAAATGGTAAAAATTACACTTTCTGTACAAACTCTACTGTTCATGGTGCTATGCAAACGTAAAGTAATCTACCTCAAATATAGTGATCATCTTAAAATTCAAGAAAATAAGAGGCTCAAAGTTGAGCCAGTTTTTGTGAGGTTAAAATTCAATTAATAAAAAAAACCCTTCGTTTTCATTCCACAACCCAGTACTAGAAGAAACCTGACTCGCTATTATGAATCTGTTGATAACTTGACTGTCCCTAATTGAGCTGTTGTAAAATGGCTGGTTACTCAGGATAACATATAAAGTGATTTAGCCTACTGCAAAATATTAACCTTGCAGTTAGCTGAACAGCATTACATTTCTGCTGCTGATCAATCTTTGTTGAATTCTTTAGTATTTAGCAAAAAGAGGTGAGTTTCATTAGGGTGCCAGTCCACAGTGCCATTCTATTTTCAGCATGTTTTTGCTGCTGGTGGTGGTGGGGGATGGAGAGTTAGTTGTCCTATAGGAAACAAAGGTAGAGAGCATCATAGTCCTACAGATGTGCTTCCCCCCCCCCCCCCCTGGTGTGTAGTTGCTCTTGTCATGTGTGCTCTCTCTCCCTTGCTTTCTTCCTCTACCCCCCAACTGTCAAAGGAATTGTGGGGAGAGGAAACTTAGTTCAACAGGGCCCTCTGTTGGTCTAGTAGGATAATTTAGCTCTGCAAAACTCCAAATCCGTACCAGTGCAAATGAATGAATAAACCAATGAGAGAGCATGACGTCTTTGGGGACTCAAACAATTACAATTATTCTTTTTTTCTAATAAGCTATGTTTTGTGTTGTGTGTGTGTGTGTGTGTGTGAGAGAGAGAGAGAGAGAGAGGGAGGGTGGGGGGGGAGGGTTGGTCCCACGTGCTGTGTAGAGGTATGTGTAAACCAATGCAAATCTAACAAACAGTCTTGAAGGAATACTTTATTTAAACTCTTTAAAAAAAAAAAAAAAAAAATGAGCAGACACACTACAGAATCCTGGCTCCTCTCTTAAAACCAAACAATATTGCTGCAAGACTGTGCGCTGGCCCTGCAACTTCTAACGTTAAAAGAGCTAATGGAATTTTTGTGTGATAGAAGAATACTTTGATCAGCACCGTGAACAAGAGTGGTGTGAAGACAAATATATATAAACTAAAACTGAGAGGGTAACAAGTGTCTTTGTATCCCTGGTTTCACTGTTAGCACAAAACTTTAATGAGTGATGAAGACTAATATCAATCACTTTATTACTACTTGAATTAAATTGACTTCTTTCTTATGTGCTCAGTGTAAGCACTGCCTCGGGATGGAGCTGTGCCACTAGACCTCATATGGTGAACCTGAGCAGCTGGCAGTGCGGTCAATTTATTAGGCTGACTCTGAGTGTATGTATTTTTGGTTTGGCGGTTAATGGGGGGAGACATCAACAGTAGAAAGGTAAGAAAATGCCTACGGGAATTATTTTGTTTTCTTTGGTACCAATCATTTGTTGGATCCTGAGAGACAAATACAGGCAAAGGGAGCTTTAGGTGATGCTAGCCAGACAGAATTTCACATTTGTCAATGTGAAATCCTAAATCCACCAAACACTCTGTTGATGGGTATGACCACGTTATTTGTTCCATTTGTTTCCAGCTTGACTAAGCTCGTTGCAGCCTAACACAATTTGAAGCGTGGTCTATTCTGGTCCATAAGTATTTCTATATGTGCATGCTCTCTCTACAGATGGGAGATAGCTGTGGGCTTCTTGGGAGGGAAGACAGAAGAGTAAATGAAGCATTTCAAAACCATAAAGTTGTAGCTAATCTAGAAAGATGACAGTTCAGAGGAAGTTCTCTTTAGCCTGATTAGTGATGGGGAATCTAAAAGAGAAATTTGGGGATTCATTACTCTATCCTCAAACGTAGAAGACACTGGTCTTATAGTATCTATAATACTAAAAACAGACCTAAAACTCTTTGGAATAATTTTGTAGGGTGATCCAAGATTTAAAGTGTCGTGTTCCTTATGTAGGGTTGAAGGTTAGATATCATTAGCCACATGAACCCCTTCAGCTTCATAATTGGCTCTGAGACATCTCTGTTCTTGCTATGTGGAGGCATTATGATGGCACTAACTAGTTACAGTAAGTTGCAGTTTTCATGGTAAACACAATTTTCCAGGGCTTTATATCTTGGCAGTTTTAATTCTGGCCTAAAACTGGTAAAGGAGTTCAAGGCTTTTCTGCCTTTGGGAAGGGGGATGTTTTAGGTGTCTTATCAAAGTTGAGAGGATCCTTCCATTCTCTTTTTGTGCTCCCATCTATTTTTTTCCTGAGGCCATGTGTCACAGCTACTGTCCTTAATAATTGCCTAGGATTTCCTTTGGAGCCACTACTACCTATAAAGCCAGAGGAGGATGCTTAAGGTACATCCTGACTGGCCAGGGCTGCCTCCACAGCTCTCCCTACCACAGCTGGGAGAATGAGCTCAGGGAATGAGAAACCAAAAAAGAATCAAACCCAGGCCTCCCTTTCAGCACTTCCCAGGTCATTGTGTAGTGTCGCAAATGCATTTTTAATAGTAAATGGTTAATTTTTATGTACAGTGTAACCCTCATTTATCTAGAATGCTCAAAGGGAAACCTGAAACCATGAGATAACTGGGTTTTCCTTAGAAGAGGCTGCGCTTTGGTTATCTCACTGCTGGAGTCCTGTGAAGAGGATAATACTGGCTGGCTTTAAAAGGGCACTATTCCAGCTCCATACTCTGGAGCACAGCGGGGAGGTGGTGTGGAGCGTGTGTGTTTATATATAGTACAACCCAGGGGACATAATTAAGAGGGAGAGTGTGTTTTTCTAGAGGCTAGAGCAGCGGAATGGGAATCAGAACTCCTGGGTTCTCTTTACCGTTCTGCCGATTTAACTATGTGACCATAGCAAGTCATTTAACCTTTCTGTCTCTCAGTATATCTGGTAGTAAAGTGGGGATAATAACACTTGCCTTTATTACAGAGGGATTGTGAGGTGGTTTAATTGTTTGAAAATTGGTTTGACATCCTTGGAAGAAAGTCATTATATAGGTGCATGGTATTAACTGTGTTCTGGGTAAATGTGGTTATACTGTATGAATATCCATTGTCATTGCATTTACAAAAGGGCTGGACTTGTGATATATTTTTTTTTGCACTCTCATAACATCAACTGGGCTTCAGCAGTTTAAGAATTGAAGGCTGCAGTATTTAAGCTTAATTTCCTAAACTTCATTATTTAACTAGAAGTGACATGGTTTTCAGAAGTTCCCTTAGAAGCCAATGGTTGCTGTTCATGCTTAGCATTTGATTATTAGGCTATTACTTCTAGTTTCCTAACTGGGTTTAGGTGGCTAACTTAAAGCACTTGAGTTGTATAAGTATACAAGTAAAACTGCCCAGATATAAAACTTATCAGAACTACTGTACAAACTTTTATTCTATATTAACAACTTTAATAGAGTGCCTCCGAAAACTCAATATACATCATAGACTGGATCCAGAACATGTTTCAGATCTATAGACAGACCAATGTTTGTGTTTTGAATATAAATTTCAGATTTGTAGATGTATACATTTCAGATCAGTGAAGGGAGGGGAGTGGGCGGGCATGCACAAAATATCCATGTCAGTCTCACTAGTCATAGTAGATACAATAGAGTGGTTAGTTCTTACTAGTTGTAGACTGGAGCATCAATTCTCATGATGCTGTAAGGGACTTCACAGTAGTTAAGGAATGGAGTAGCGTCCTTCACTAGAGCAGCATGAATCAGGTGATCCTCTTCCTGGAGGCACCTGCTTCATACTCTCTGAGAGCAGGCTTGACTTTATTTTCAATTCTGGATTTATTTTAAAAAGTGTCCAGATCCTGCTCTTCTCTGGGTGAAACCTGTGATATGGAGATTAGCCCAAGGGCCATATTCTGCAGCCTCACTTAGATCAGGACTGCATGATATGGTTCCCTGTGGGTGTTTCCATGCAAATACTCTTTTATTAATCTACTTTTTTCTGTTTTCTCTTTTCTTCCTTCTACTTCCTCTACAATACGTCTGGCTTCCCAGGTTTCTAAGGTCAACGGAATCACTCGAATGTCATCTCCAGGTGCAAATGCAGCCAGTGCCAAAAAGATGAGAGAAGTCAGACCTTCACCATCCAAAACTGTGAAGTACACTGCAACAGTGACAAAGGGAACCGTCACATACACCAAAGCCAAGAAAGAACTGGTCAAGGAAACCAAACTAAATCACCACAAACCCAGTTCACCTGTTAACCATACAATCTCAGGGAAAACAGAAAGTAGCAATGCAAAAACCCGCAAACAGGTGCTATCCCTTGGAGCGTCAAAGTCTAACAATATCGCTGTTAATGGTGTCAAGGTCAATGGCAAGTTGAACCAAAAGGCATGCACTAAGGAGGTGGGGAGACAGTTGAGGGAGGGGCTGCGGAATTCTAAGAGGAGGCTGGAAGAGACGAATCATATAGACAAAATACAGTCACCCACCAAGAAAATGAAAGGGGCAGTCAGCTTGACAGAACCTGCAGGCAAAAAGACAGCTGTGGAAAAGCCTTTGCTGAATGGACATGTAAAAAAGGAAGTGCCAGAGAAGATTCTGGAAAGAAATAGGCCGAAAAGAGCCACTGCTGGAAAGAATACGCCAGGGAAACAAGCACACGGCAAAATTGAAAATGCCTCCTGTTAAAATCGTTCTACCTCTCAAACTGAGTCCTTGCACAAGCCACACGACTCTACAGGAAAGCACGAAAAGGGTAGTAGCAAGTCTGGGTGGGCAATGATGGATGAGATTCCCATCCTTCGGCCCTCCGCAAAGGAGTTCCATGACCCCTTGATATACATTGAGTCAGTCCGAGCTCAGGTAGAGAAGTATGGGATGTGTAGGGTGATTCCTCCTCCAGATTGGAGACCTGAGTGCAAGCTGAATGATGAAATGCGGTTTGTGACACAGATTCAGCACATACACAAGCTCAGCAGGCGCTGGGGACCCAATGTGCAGCAGCTGGCCTGCATCAAGAAGCACCTCAAATCTCAGGGCATTACCATGGATGAGCTTCCTCTCATCGGTAAGGGTTGTGGCTCTGTTGGCCTTTTGCTTCGGTTTATAAGCGTTGTGCACTAATTTTTGTGCTTCATTTGATTTTGTGATTAATTGAATCCCTGTGAAACTGCAAGATGCTGGATTTCTCTGTTTATTCATAGACCAGGTGCAGTGCAGGTGGGTGCAGAGCAGGCTTCTCCATGCTGATTCACTTAAACACATTTAATTCTGCCTGGTTCTTCATTGATTTTTACCTCGAGCGAAAGGCTCAAATTTCAAGACTATCCTTTCCCTCCCACTTAGTTGTAAAAATAATAAGTATAAATATTAAGATTCTTGGTCTAAAATTACACTGGAAGTTTTTAGGGGTTTTCCATAGAGGTTTTCTGTTACAATTTACGTAGTACTGCTGAACTAGAAAATGAATCTTACTTTTTCTGTCCCCAGAATTCCTTCCTGTAAAAGCATTTTTAAAAAAAATGAACACAAACAAATAAACAAACAAACAAAAGCAATCAACCAGCCAAACAAAAAAAGGTCTATGAACTGACTTCTGTTTGGATATCCAGACACTTAAGATCACAAATTTCCAGTGACCTGCAGACATTTAACAACCACCAAGTGTCAAGAATAGGCAGTAAAATGTGGTTCATTGCAAAATGGCAGTTTCATTATTTCTCTCAGCAGGTAGCTGCCATGCTAATGCCTGAGTGAGAATTGCTTATTTAAAAGAATTCTTGGTTTATGGTCTGCTGTCAGATATGACACACGTGATAGAAATGTGACAATGGCTTGTAAAAAACATACATGCTAGTTAAGGAAAACACTTCAATCTTTAGGAGAATTATCTTTAAATCTGCTTTTTCTAAGCAGCCTAGAAAATATAATAAATTTATCTTCTTTGTGTCAAATTTCTATATAACACGTTTTTTGGTAACTCCTAACCAAGTTATAACTCAGAGATCTGTCAGATTACAACTTGGGGCACTGCTTTTGCGATTGCGGCATTATTCCCTGTGAGGCAGCTATGCATATTACTTTGTTTAAAAAAGGCTTCTTTCTTTCTAGCTAAAGTGTACACATTTTTTTCTATTTTTAAAACTTTATTTCAGTTTTCACAATGTAAATACATGAAAATGCAACAAAAACAAAAGAATACACAGAGATTGCAAGATATATAATTAACCAAGAACTTTTCTGTAGTGGGTACAATTTATCAACAAGATTTGAGAAAAAGAAGTAAGGATTAGTATTCCACAGTGCAATCCCTGCAGAAAAGTAGTGTTGTTGTAATATTTAGGTTGTGAGATCAAATACTCAAAAGTTCAGGGAAATCCCAAAATTAAGATCACTCTAGCAGCATTAAATTGACCCTTTGGCATTTCTGATATCTCTGATGGTTGTACGTTAATAACGGAGTGATAAATTCATGTTGACATTGGTAAGAGAAAGAGGAAAATACTACATATGTGCAGTATGGCAGAGTTAACACCAAGTGATGCAACATTACCTTTTTGATGAAGGTTCCTGATTTGCGTCCCTGGTCTCTCAGCATTAAGATTATGTTACTGTTAGTCTTTACAGATTTAATTTCCTATGTATTTTAAGTTTAAAATTAAAAACAAAATGTTGAGGAGGAGGGGAAGAGAAATCTGAAGGCAATTAGAGTGTACAGATTAGAAATCGACTGGCTTCAGCAGTAGAGATTTTAAATTGAGATAACAAGTGTGCACGCATGCATACTCCTGCTCTAAGGACCATATCTCTTTAAAAGACTTCAATGGAGCCAGGATTTGGCCTTAAATGCACACCTGAAGATTTAATACTTTTTTTTTTTAACTGAGTTAGCTCAGTGTGCAATTTTCAAATAATCCCAACATTGTCAAATCAAAACAATTTTTTTAAACAGTTAGACATTAGTACTTAGTAAACCTTGGCAAGTCTCAAATTTCATCCATTTGCGATGAGCCTTTTAAAAAGAAAAAGGGGGGGTAAAACTTCTTCATCAAACTTGAAATATATATATTAACCAGCAGGCAGAGATCAGCCTTTGAAAGTTTCACCCTAAAAATGAAAGTTATGACCAAGTTATGACCAAGTGAAATGAACTTGTAATTGAAACTATGTAACAATCTTTAACTAGGGCAGGTGTTATGAAGCACCTACAATAGTAGAGCATACTTATTCAGTGAGAGAGCTCAAGCTCTGACATTCTAAAGTAGCTTCTATCATGTTGTGCTTGAGAAATTACATCTTTTAAGTATGTGATGAAGTATTTTGAAATTGGTGTTTTAAACTGACCATGCAGATATTTATGTTGCACTAAAAACCATTTAATATGAAACTTGAGCCATGGATACAGTCTTTCAGAATTGGAAGGATATTACACAGCTTCACACAGACTATATACCTTCCATTTGTTCGTGAACTGTGTGTATGAGCAAAAAAGCTGTCAGTTGTTTCAAAGCTATTTTATGTGAAGATTAAAGGCAACAAAACAAAGACCTCTGATTTGTTTCCTTTTTCCTGTGGTGTTACCCTTACTGCCCCTCTTCTTTGGGTTGAATGTTGCACTACTTTAATGGTTGCTAGATAGGACAAACTTTTACTGCCCTGTGACCTACCCCAGGGTTTTGTCAAACACTTGGAAAATTGTTATCTGTGTTTTCAGAGGCAGTACAAACTCTCCTGCAGTCTGGGCACAGGCATTTTTGTCATGTAACCAGTGATGTGCTATCAACATTTAAATAAGGGACTCTCCTAAAAATGTTCTTCTTCAGTTGCAGCACTGTTGAAAAACTGCACAAAAATTTCCCATGTGTCTCCAGGCTCATCACTGAGGGAACCTAGAGGGAAGGTGCTGAAGGGTGGAGAAAAAGTATCAAGGAAGAGAATGAAAAAGATCAGAAATCTGAGAACAGCTATGAAATACTGCAAGACAATATAGCTAATTTGCAGGAGACCAACACAGAGCCCTATGCTCAGATGCTATGGTAAAGGGCAGAGTAGAAGAATCTGTACAGGACAGAGTGTTGATTGGGCTTGAAAGGAGGTAGCTATCATCTTAGCAGGGGAGGAGTCATTTACAACGATGATGCCTCTGTGTTTTATAGTACTGTTTCCAAGACATATTACACTCAAATACACTTTAAAAAGATTGCTTATCCTTAATGTTACCATGACTTTCTCAGGATAGAAAGAGGAGATAAGGATGACTTTGGGGCAGTGTTGATGACACTGGTGTTGTGTTTTTATTTTTTCCTTTAGCAATGTCCTCTTTATTTATGGGCAATTTTTGGTCAGTTTGTGAACCTTTTTTCCGTTGGTGATTAATTCTGTCCTTTGACTAAATGCGATACTGATGTTGTCTTTAAACTTTTTATTTTTGGATGAAAAAGTTTATCATTAATTTGACTGTCTTTATGCTAGAATTTAAAAACTTTTATATAGTCTTCATTTTTTTCTTTGACTGTGGTTTCCCAGAAAGTAATGTATAATTCTCCTGATGGTCTTACAGTTTCTAAAACTAATACACAGTGTAAAATGCAAATGACCGTCTTTGCCAAATTACTAGAGTATGCCACTCCTTGAACCCATCTGGAGCTTTTTACTTTAGATCAGTCACATTTCATCTGTTTGAGTTGACAGAAACATGTTTGTGATAATTATGGCCTCAGAAGTTTTTCCTCCTGGTTTTCCCCTTGTTTTTGTTTTCTAAATGTAGAAAAATGGTTAATGCTAATAGTAATACTTAGCTCTTATATAATGTTTCATATTTTCAAAATGTTGTATAGCTATTTAAAAAATCTGCGCTACACCTCTGTAAAGTTGGTTGGAAATTTTTTTATACAGCTCGTTTTTTTGTGTGGAAAAATATGGATTCATCAAAACCAAATCTTTTTGTGGAATTTCAGTTTTGACTAAAAGTTCACTGGGAAACTTTCTCAGGTCCAGGATGGAATTTCAGGAGCGGGGGGGGCATCCCTCAGAATAGCTGGGTATCATTCAGGATCTCACCCGGGGTATGGGAGACCTAGGTTCAAGTCCAGGCTCTTAATCAGGTACAGCTGGGACCTGACCTTGTGTCAGGTGGGCAACTCAACCCAAAATGGAGGCCAAAAGTAGTGTGGGGAAGGTTAGCGTGAACACCAATATATGATCCATTTTATTTATTTAATCTTAGCAGCCCAGTAATATCTTAGTCAAAACCTCGGCACTTTTAAAATGGAAACACTGAATATTTGCCCTTAGGGACTGTTATGTTCTGTTGGTATCCACATTACTGGGGATTTTGAGAAAATGTCCCATCTGATGTTGAATAAATAGTGCAGAAATGTTGAATGCAGTCTTCCAACAATTTTCCTAACTGTTTCCTGTATTTCCCTCTTCCCTTCCCACCATCCCACAAACATGGACTTCAGGAGGCTGTGAGCTAGATTTGGCCTGCTTTTTCCAGCTGATCAATGAAATGGGCGGCATGCAGCAAGTGACTGACCTCAAGAAATGGAACAAGCTGGCAGATATGCTACGCATCCCCAAAACTGCACAGGACAGGCTAGCAAAGCTGCAGGAAGCCTACTGCCAGTACTTGCTCTCCTATGACTCCCTCTCCCCTGAGGAGCACAAGAAACTAGAGAAGGAAGTCCTGCTGGAAAAGGAGATCTTAGAGAAGAGGAAAGGTCCTTTGGAGGGACATTCAGAAAACGCCTACAAGTTCCATTCCTTGCCCCGGTTCGAGCCCAAAAATGGACTCATCAATGGTGTGGTTCACAAAAACGGCTTCCGTAACAAGTTGAAAGAATTTGATATCCCATTGAAAACAGGCAGGCGGCGACTCTTTGCTCAGGAAAAGGAGATCGAGAAGGAGGAGGAGGAGGAGGAGGAGGAGAAGGGAGTTCTTAGCGACTTACACAAGTGTATATACAAGGTAGTAAAAGCCACTTCTGCTGCTTTTCTTCTGTGAAAGCATTGGACCCTATGTTCTCTGTGCTGCATTGTGGTAAGACCCAGCTGGAGCCAGCCAATGGGCCTGTATGTTCCAGCATCAATGGTTGGAATATATTGCTGCAGGTAGTTTGATGACGGGGTATTAACTCCGTCCTGATCTTATTGGGGTTCTTGCAGAAGTCTTGGCAAACTGGAAAATGTTATTTTTGTGGATGTGCTACACAGGGTATTAGTCCTACCTCCGTCTATGGAGCTGGCTCTTTGTAAGAAATACACTAAGTAGCTTTGTCCAATTATCCTAGCAGACACGACATTTATTTAAATTTTTAGTGACATTTAAAGTAACATTCCATTCTCTCACTCGTTTCTTGCCAGTCACTCAATATTGCTCCGATAGAGCCATCAAAACTAATGTCGCTAAAAATACACAAGGTTTAGAAAGTGCAAATTGAAATGCAAACAATATTTTCAACCATGATGCCAAATTTTGCTCAGGACAAGTGGTCATAACGCTTGTTCTTCCAGATTTTAAACACACCCATTTACATAGGAAAGTTGTCTCTTTCATTGTATTTTATTGGCAGCCTCCCACTATTAAGAAAGAATTGGCACCACAACCTGCAGTGTAATTTTTAGTTAGGCTGAATTGTTTAACAGTGCTGAGAGAGAGAAATTTAGTGCTTAGTCTGTGCCCAATAAACAGCTATAGCACTCTTCTCTTCCCAGTCTCACTCCCATCACTATGAAATGAAAACAGATAGTGTTTTGTGTGTTAGACTGTCCAAAGTAGTTTTTGTTAAGGTATTTAGAGACTGACAAAGCTCATAAATTGCATTTGAGAAAGTTAATTCACATTTCTTCAGCACAGCAGTGAATTAGGTTTTGTCAGCTGAAGAGCTTTCTGTTCTGGGGCTCTCTTCTCATTCTTGTGTAAAAACAAACTATTAATGATGTTTCTATCACTTAAAAAGATACAAGCCTTTTCTAATGGCAGCTACATTAATGATGCTCTCTGTTCATAGTTAAAAGGACTTTTTTGTATTTATTATATTGAGTTTAATAATAGATGAAACATGAATAGAATATATAGATCCGCACATACAACCTTAACAAAAGGGAGAAATCACCACTCCATTGCTTACCAGTATAAAGTCCCCATGTTGGATTTTAGAGGGAAATGAGAGATCATACACAAAAAGAGTCTGTCTGTGCAGAGAAATATCCTAATCGGCCATTAGAATTAAAGAAGAAGTCCAGGAACAAACACTCTAATAATGAGCCTGAGCCTGCTAAGTTCCGAGTACCTCCTGCGAAGTGCTAAATGCTCTTAAACTCTCATTGATGTGCTTTCAGCACCTTGTGGAAGGCTCTCAGCAATATCAGACCCAGTATAGAATCCTAGAAATGTGAGGCTGGAAGGGATCTTGAGAAGGCATTAAGTCCAGACCCCAGCACTGTGATAGGATCCAAGTATAGGTCTGATGAAGTTTAATAAATGTACTTTAAAATGTACACATGCTTTAGCATGTAAACTATTAAATATTAGTGAACTTCAGGACTTACATGATTCATGATACCCCCCTTTACCAAAGGCAGCCAAGATAAAAGAACCAAACCAGACCGTGAAGCCTTGAATTACAGGGCGGTACTATAGGTAACATTGCAACTTGTTTTTTGCTTAAAACTAAACTTGCAATCTTCTTTAAAACCACACATATAGTCAAATCTGCTTGAAAATTGGTATGGAAGGCTAGGGGCCAGGGTAGAATATGTGGTACAAATTTGAGATTGTTTGCTTGAGGGGTTCCAGAGTCACACCTCTCCCAAAATATGACCTTCTGGCCTTAAGCTTTACTAAAATCACAACATTCTTATAACTTTCTGTACTGAGGTAGGGAAAATACCTGCAGGGGGATCCACTTGTGAGAACTGGTCTAGCATCAAGACAGAACAAGCTCTAAAACATAACTTTTTTGGCGGGGGGTATTAGATTTTGTTCTTGACTCTGCAGAATGAACAGCTGCCGTGCTGTGAGTCAAGTGTGGCTCCCAGCCACAGTGCACATACTCCTTAGCTGAGCTAGTAGCTGTACTATTTGTGGGTTAGAGCTAAGGTGGTGGTGTTTGCAATGTGTATGAAACAGCATTTTAACGGCAGATCCCCTAGCTTTTATAAGTATCTTTGGGGGGGAAAGAGTGGTGTTTCTTGTCACACTAACATTCTTTTGGAGATATGTGAGAAGACCTCAGGTGAATTTTTCCTAATATTTGAGTTTTGAAGTCCTATGTTCCAGAAAGGTAGAGAGATAAGAAGGACTGTTGTGCGACAGCAACCTCAGCGCTACTTAAGAAAGGTTTTTGTAAGTGAATAGATTAACAGATTTAGGGCTGGAAAGAACCATTGTGCTCATTTGTCCTGACTTACATTACACAGGTTATAGAATTTCACCCAGTAATTCCTGCATCAAGTCTAATAACTTGTGGTTGTACTGGGGCATTTTGTTTTAGGAAGAGACCACCAGTTTTCCACTACAGTTCTGACCAATGCCATATACAGAAGTAATAAAATATTTTGATAAAATACTTGAATAGTTTTTGGGCCAAAGCGAGAGAAAGTGTGACTGTCTGGCCTGGTGGCTAGAGCATTCACCTGAGAGATAGGAGAACCCAGGGTTCCAGTCCCTGCTCTAATGACTAATTATTTATAAAAAATGAAACTGCTTCAGCAGGAAATATTGATACTCCCATCCCAGAGTAGCCTGGTGGTTAGGGCACTCACCTGGGAGGGGGAAGCTGGGTTCAAGTCCCTGCTCTAGAGCTGAGATGCAAACCTGGGTCTCCCACATGACCATTACCTCTTCCTTCTCATGCCTAAATTCCCTTGTGTGTCTAGCATGAAAAAACTGGGTTTGGTGTTTTGTTTGGATGATGACAAAACAATCAGTTTAAACCAAAGCAATTTACCAAAAATGGCACACATTCATTAAGTATTTGGTTGACCTGACTTTGCTTTTTTTCAGCGAAATAGCTTTATCTGAAAAATTTCGTCCCGCCATAGCCTTGGTACTCCTGATCTGAGTTCGTTTTCAGGTTTTCAGGACTCTTAGATTGCTATTAATGAGAAAAAGGGAAAGGTAGATAGAAGTGAAGTATCACAATAGAATTTTGCCATTCAGATATTCTTCGGTTAAGGTTCCTCTCAGCTTCAAAGACTGCTTAATACTTCTAAGTTCCTAGAGGATCCTCCATATAACTGTTCAAATCATTTCAGGGGGCCTCAAAAGTGTTTTGCACTTCAATAAAAATTTTGTATTGTGAGTGTTTTCAGCCAGCTCCATTTTAGAGTACAGAGCCTTTAAAATATTATCTTTAATGATCCTCAAGAAAATCATATCAAATTTTTCATGTAGAAAGCTCTTCAGCCCTATCCTACATGTTTTGTGACTTTCAGGCAGAGGCTGAAAGATGTGAAATTTTTTATTGAGAAAATCAAGAACTTCAGACTTTTTAATGGTTCTGTCCACTGTTGTATGCAGGTTTCTTCCCTGTGGTAGGGCAGACATCCATCTCAGAATTTGGAGGACATTGTTAATTTTGGAGGATCTGTCTAGAATCCTATTCTCTTTTGTATGACAAAGTGGCAGGCAACCATCTTAAACCCAGAAAGCTGTTACAGAGCATTTGTTAGCAGCTTGTCATCAGGGAAGTATAGGTACAAGTTTGAAGGCTGTTGGTAGGAGCACAGCAATTTGAGGATTTGTTTTAAAAGCCTGCCTCAATAACTGATTCACAAGGGCAGTAAAAGATGAAGGAAATTGCTCATTGTATCACAGAGCATCCAACTCTGAGGTTTGAGAGTCTGAAGCCCTGGGCACTTTACAAGCTTCTTGTAGCAGCTAATTGCCCTGCATTCAGTGTAAAACAAAGACAAATGTTATGACCCTAGATATTTTACCAAGAGACCAGTCTTTGATGGGGGGAGGGAGGGAACCTGCTGTGTAATTGTTCCTAGTTTACTCTTGGGTGGAGTTCTTGCTCAAATTAAACAGAAGTACAGTCTTAGCAATTTAGCAGATCATGTTTCACCATTTTAAAATATATATACAAATAATCCAGCTAATTAAGTGTTCATTTACCAGAAGTTTAGGTCCTGGGGTGCTGGGTCTTAGGTTTTTCTTATTTTTGGGGAGGGAGAGGGTTGGGAAATGAGAGGGAAGATAGTTTGATCTCAGAGGAAAGAGAGATAGATATGGGGACAAGGGATAAACTTCATATAAGCCCTTAACTTGACTTCAGATAATTCTAACATAAAAACACTTTTAAGGCTGATTTTACACATTTCCAAATTTCCGACTTTGGATCATACACTGAGAATTTGACCAACACATTTTACTAAGATCCTTGACAACCTGGTTGCAGGTATATGAAGGGCCTGAACTATGTCTTTCTATGGCTCTTTAGTAGATTGAAAATGCATGTGTGAGCATCTACTAATATAACAATAATATACCTATAAGAGAATATTCAGAAGTTTGCTAGGTCCTGTAAAGAAACAAAATAAAACAGTTCCTTATCCAACCCAGATTATAATCTGAAGGACATCATGCAGATGAAGTAGTGGAGGAAGGAAGCAAGACACATTTTACTGATTTTACTCTGGAACCCCTCCCAATACCAATCTCTGGCCTTAATATTGTTGTTATTGAACCATGTTTACCTGCCTTTTTGTTGTTTTTTGTTACATACACAATTACTGAATATATAGTATAACATAGTACAAGCTCCTCCTTTTTGTGTCCTCCTGTTCTCTATGTGTAGTGCATGTTATATCGTGAACAGCATCTGTTTTTCCTAAAATCATTTAACGTTTTTCTGTGCAAAGTGTTTTAACAAGTGAGACCTTAAAAATGGAAACGGACTTGGTGCAAGTTTTAAAATGTCATCTGAATAGGCTCATTTGCTGTATCAACTGCTGCATGCCATGATAAAATCTGGAATCCTCTACTGCCTTTAATGGCATTTGAGATACTTGCTCCAGGAAGAAATGGGCATTAGATCAATGGACTCTGTTGTACCTATTCTGTCCTTTCCCCTTCTCCCAGTCTTGGGCCGAGTAAGGTAAGGTTTGCACAGTAAATAAGATGGGATGTGAGAGATGGAGGTATCATTTTAATTTTCACTTTTAATTGTGCTCTCTTGATTCACAGGGTAGGTCTGTTTCTTTAACAACCTTTTACCGGACGGCAAGAAACATCATGAACATGTGCTTCAGCAAGGAGCCTTCAGTAGCTGAAATAGAGGTGAGGGGCAAGGAAGCACCATTTGGAGCATTTAGGGATGGCTCTGCAAAGTTAAATTGCAAAGAGGCACAATTGACTGTTTTATAGTGTCTGGTGCATGAAGAGAATGAAGATGTTGTCTCTGCTCTTCCTTCTATCATTACTTAATATCTTCAATAAAGGCACCTACTAGTTAAAAGACAGGAAGGAGGGGGTAGTTGGAACACGAGCATGGGAGTTAAGGGATCTGAGTTCTGTTCTAGTCTCTACCAAAGTCTTCCTGTGTGAGTTTGCACAAGTCATTTCACCACTCTGTGCCTCAGTTTCCCCATTTGTAAATGGAAATAAAGAGTCTTCAAAAGAATGTTAAGTTTCAATTCATTGTTATTTTTAAAGTTCTGTATACCCATTTCCAAGAGGAGGTATTTTGTTGGGGCCACACTGAGCATATCAGCCTACTGGATCCTTCTATTGATTTGTGAACGTTTAAAGGAATTTTCTCAGTCTGTCCATTGGACTAAAAATGTACTACTGCCTTCTTCTGCTATAGCAAGAGTACTGGAGGTTAGTGGAACAGAAGGATTGCCATGTAGCAGTGCACTGTGGGAAAGTGGATACCAACACACATGGGAGTGGCTTTCCTGTGGGAAAATCTGAACCATTCTCAAGGTAAAGTTACATAATTAATCTGTTTTTGGTTTTTTTTATAGCATTTTGCCTGCTATTCTATTCAGTATAGAATCCATAGAAGGACTACAGGTCAAAACAATGACTACTAATGTTTGAGATGTAGAGCAACTGTAAGACCAGTTTGCTTTTAATGTTGTCACATAATTATGTCTGTATCTCTTCATTCAACAGGCATGGGTGGAACCTTACAGTCCTTCCTAATAATACAGGATCCATCCTGCGACATCTTGGTGCTGTGCCTGGTAAACAGATTTCTTTTCTCAGTGTTCTGTTTGGTATTAGGTGACTGTATCTGGAGAGGCCGGAGTCAATTTTTTTAAGTGCAGTTTTTACTGGACAAAGGCATGTGTTACCCACTGTTTAAATTACAGAGGTGCTAATGGCACTGTACATTTCAATGACTGGGATTATCAGGGTTACAGGATGAACTGTGCCTTAGACCCCCCATTCTGTCCCTCTTGAGTGCCTCCCTTATGTGATAAACCTGGCTTCCTGCACCTCACTCTGGGGGAACCATGCAGCCCAGCCACTCTTAGATTGACTGGCTCTCGAGGCAGCAGCCCCCCTGGTTTCCAACCATGTTGACACAGGCCCAATTTGGTTTTGACACCTATATGAGTCTGACACTTTGGGTGCTGGTGACGGCATACGCTTGCAGTGACACAGAAATGTCTTCAAAACAAAGTATTGTTTATTCATTCCTCAAAGGTACAAAGCATGTAGATCAAAGGGTAAAATGATAAAAGGCCTATGCACATATGATTTACTTATGCCGTAAACATTCCTTGCCTGCTTGGATAAGTACCCCTCAGCCTGGCTAACTCCCTCTGTGGCAGGGAGAAAAGCACACTGCCCTGCTGCAGCATGTTCCCTGTCTCAGAGCCTCAGTCAGTCTGTCAGCTTTCCCTGACACACCCTGAGCAACCTCTTGGCTCAACCATCCTCCACCCCTGCCCCTTTCTAGGGTCTCTCCAACTTCGTTAATCCCCACAGCTCTCAGGAAGCTCATATAGGACTCCATTCATCCATCAACGCACATACCTCTCCAACCAGATGTAATATCATAGAGGCACGGCCAAGTCCTTCATCCCAGTCCATATTCCTACACTTCACAGCATAAATGCTGGCTGACTGACTTCAGTAGAAAGAACCTGCTCATCTGAAGCACAAAGTGTCCCAATCCACAGCAGAAAAGACTCTACCAGACATACTTATGCTGCTAAATGGGAGAGATTCATGATCTGGTCACAACAGCATTAGTTATCACCATCTCAAGCAAAGATTCTGGATTATCTCCTGACTTTAAAGAACTCTGGACTGTCTGTGAGCTTAAGGGGTCATCTAGCAACCATCTCAGCTCTCCACTGCAAGGAACTTCTACATTCTCACCCCCACTCCCCACTAGCCAGATTCTTATGAGAGTTAGAGAACCTTCCCCTCCTTGGGATCTAAATATTGTTCTCACGGAGTTAATAGACCCACCTCCTGGATCTTTAGCCATGTGTTCTCTCTTGTCTTTCCATAAAAACAGTGATAGTGTTAGTGATAATATCAGCCAGAAGAGAGGGGAGAAACAAGCATTGATGTCAGAGACCAGTATACGATTTTTCATAAGGATGGGATGTTATTGAGACTTCACCCTAAATTTTTACTGAAAGTTGTCTTAAATTTAAATCACATTATCCTCCTGCCTCTATTTTTTGTCAAAACACATTAAAATAAAGGTGAGGCAAAGCTCCATATTCTAGATGTTCTTCGAGAGTTTTCATTCTGTGTAGACAGAACTAAGCCATTTAGGGTATTCCCCCCGATCTATCATAGTCTGTGGAGACAGGATTAAAGGACAAGCCATTTCAAACAAAGACTTTGATACAAACTTCTATAGATTGGTAAAAATGTACTGCTCATTCAATTAGAGCACAAGCAATCTTGCTTGCTTCTTTGAGTAACGTTTCCATGCTAGATGTTTGTAGCATGCAGCTGTAGCATGCAGCTATTTGGGAGTTCAGTGTATACATTTACCCAGCATTACTCCATCACAGAAGTGAGAAGATCTGACACTAATTTGGGCAGGGCTTATCCTACACTCATTTTTCAGGTAGTTTCCTAGCATCCACCATCTCCTGGAACCTAGGCCACTGCTTGTGAGTTATCAACAGTGGAAAATATATGGAAAAGCACTTGGCTTACTTATAGTAACTGGTTCTTTCAGATGTGTTCTCCATATATAATTCCACGACCTGCCCGCGTTTCCCGTTACTACAATCTGATAGTATCTGGATTCTGTATTGAAGAAGAAATTGAGGGGTGGGTGGGGGCTGCGCTGCCCATTATGCCCGTGGTGGGAGGCACAAAGACATGCAGGGTGTAGGTATGGCCCCAACAAACACATTTGGCCAGAAGAATTCAGACGTAAGTGCACTGGGCATATGTATGAAGAGTGGACTGTATATGGACAACATGCCTCAAAGAACCAGAGTTACTGTAAGGTTAGTGACCATTTCATTTGAAACTCCTGGGTCAGCTCAATGGAGAAGCAGGCTTTTTAGCTGAAATTTGCTTTTAAAATGTCATTTATTTATTTTTAATTGACATTCTGATCCATTAATGTTTGTTTTTAATTCCTGTGTTTTAGGAGTGACGATTCCTTGGCTAAATATTGGCATGGTCTTTTCTACCTCATGCTGGTCTCGAGACCAAAATCACCTTCCATACATTGACTACTTACACACTGGTGCTGATTGCATTTGGTGAGTATCACTGCAGTTTGTCCCATTACTCTGAGCCCCAATGGCTCAAGGTAGAAAGGTGTAGCTATTGCACACCTGAATGAATCACATTAGAAAATTGAATTTCTGTGATTATGAATTTAAAGGGAAAGTCCATTAAATTTCATGATAAGTGATATGGTATAAACTAAGTGAAAACCAGTTCTAAAGGAAAAGGTTAAATCTTTTTTTCCATTTTCTGTTCTAGGATATTTAGCAGCAAACCATTTCTGCCTTGTATAGATTTCACTCTGCAGAATGTTTTTGAACACCTGGAATCCAAATGACAGTTAGTCAAGGCTCGATTTCCTTAGGCTGATGTGTAGAGAGATTTGTTCAAGCCAGCTCTATATTCTCATTTCTAAGAGTGATTGATCATATACTTCTGCTAAACTGTCCCCACTCTTCTACTTCACAAAATGTCTTGAGATGCTGTAGATACCAGACCACACATATATTTTTAATTTCTACCCAATGGTACCTGCCTTTGAAGCCACATCATTCTAACATCGTGATGTGGATGGCTGTAACTTGTAGCCGTGTTTTGTGGGCACTGGATGCAAACAGGTTTACCACGTGCTCATACAATCGCTTGGAGGTGGCTGCTGCTTACCGTAGTCATTACACATGATTTCTCAGATTTGTAATGGAAGTACAACAGCTGATAGTGGAATCACTGGAAGCAGATGCTGCCAGCATTTAATATACTTCTCTGTGTTATTCCTTTAGTACTGTGTTATCCTGAAAGGATCTACTCTACAATAAGAACAGTAATAAATAAGCAGCTAAAACTGTAGTCCTTGATTAAACAAAATGTAATAAACTAATTAAGAAACCCCTGATTATAAAACTTTGATGCATGGAGGCTGAATTACAATGGTGAATGATACTTAATACATACCATACATAGTACTTTAAAATGGCTTGCAAGTGTCATGTTAATTCCATTAATTCTTTTTCAAATATATTTGGGGTGGAGGGGAATGGTTGTTTTTCACATTTTATTATAGGCAGAGCTGGTGGCACACTCTACAGTTAAGGGTGCCTCAGACACTGTTTTTGGTTGTGTATAACTTTATCAGACTATAACTGTTCAGCCTGATATTTTCCATGCTGGCTGTCTGCCCCAAGCTAAGTGTCTTTGGAAAGTTTCAGTAAAAGCACTGAAGATGCTCCTGGGAATGAGGTTAGAGAAAAGTACATGTTTTGCAAGTATTAAAAAATTTGTACGTTCTCCTATTTTGTTGAGACACTCTGGCACCTCCGTGCTTTCAGCAGGAGGTGGCCTTAATGTCGGGGATGTGCATTTTGCTGTTCCCATGAAAATCCATCCAGCTTGGCTGAGTTGTAAGCCTCTGAAAATTGCCGTTTGTACATGCTCAGAAGAGGCTAGCATATTAGTCCATCTACACTGAACATTCTCAGGGCTTTTTACCTGCAATTGCTGCTGCTAGCCACCAAGGGCTGTTGTGGCAACAGATATGAAGACTGAGAGCAATGGGTGTCTTTCTCCTGTGCTCTAAATTCACCTCCTACTGGCACCCAAGTAGCATTGAGGAGAAGGAAGCACCCTAACTCAGATTCTGAGTGGTGAGGAACAGAGTGGGGTGGTGAAGACAGGTTGTGGGAGTGGATAGAAGCCAGGGCCAGCCCCTAGGTGTTGTGCCATCAGGGAAAAAAATATTTTCAGTCCGTCGTTCCGTCTCCCCCTCCTGTCCCCCCAAGTGGCTGAGATTGGGGGGAGGAGGGAAGCCATGTAAATCATTGGAGCAAAAAAGCTGTGGGCATTCGGAGCAGATGTGGGACAGAGACAGAAAATGACAGACTTATTTTGGAAGTGGGGGGGGAGATGTAGGGAACAAGAGGAAAAGGGGTTGTGGAAGGCAGGGACAGACGATTCAGTTGCCCCTAAAGCATACTTCCTGCTACAGTCTGGAATGAAAGCCAAGATTCCTGAGTCTCACCATTCCTCTGCTGTCAGCAAATATCTATGAAATCCACTGGCAGTGTCCCGACCCCTCTAGTGCTGGTCCACGTAGAGGATAATGGTCTATGTTTCTCTGTTAGGTCACGGGGAAAAGATCTGTGCATTGGATCTGATGTTTCCAACCCTGTTGGTGAATCATGTGAGGGTCAGTAATATTCCATGTGAGGGAATTAGTTTTTTCAGGTTTTCTTTTTTAAAGTAGGCAATTACAGTCTGTCTCTTCCTGAGGTCAATGGGAGGTGAATTAAGGTTGCTCTTAATTCTGGCATTTCCTAACTTTTGAAACCTTAACGTTCTTTTAATTTAGTATTTTTAATGTAATCTTACACACCCATAAACATACATGTATTCTAGGATATTGCTGGGTGAGGACAGAAAGCACGAAGGGATTAGCAAAAAGAAAAAAAAAAAGGTGAGGGGAAGGCGGTGTGCAGGATAGGTGGGAAGGATGGAGAGGAGCATGAAGGGCAGTTGCAGTGAGGCTGAACTGAAGACTGTGATGGAGGAGGTGAAAAGAGGTTGGAAACAGCAGCCCATCGTTGGCAGGGAAATCTGTTTAGAGTAAACTCTATAGAAAGCAGCCTGACATCATCAGTGTCCAGAGTTTACTACTGAAACTGCTTCTGCAGCAGTTCTTTCTGGCTTGTCTCTGGGCTGCCTACGCCCTGGAGTTTGGTTTTTTTTGTCTTTCTTGAGCCCACATGGTTGAGAGAAAGGGTTGCATGTGGCCTACTATCCCATGTCGGGTTCTGGGTCTAGAAACAGTGAAGGGCAAAGATATAGTCTCAGATTGGTCTTATCTTTCTCTCTCCTTTCCAACATGGTGCTGCACTTGAAATATGGCCCCTAGCTAACTACAATGTGTGTCTAAACACAGTCAAGGTAAGATTGGGCCAGTTCAAAAATGTGGAACCCAAGCTTGATTCCTTTTGCACCTAACCAGCTCTCTAAAGATCCTTCTGGCTGTCTCAACTAATGTCACTGAACAGCTATAATGAAAGCTGTGACTAGAGGAATGGTTGCAAAAGATACAGTACCTCTGACAGTTAAAAGAAGTAAGGAACGGGGCAGTGTTTGAGTCAGAGAGAACAAGAACGTGTTCTCCTTTAGACTGACTTGGAAGATGTGGGCAGAAGTAAACTTCAAATACAAAATGAGAGATGCACACAAGATCCAAAATCAGGAACAGATGATACATGTATACTCCAGTTACAAGCACACTATAAAACACACTATTTGGGAATCTCTTCTTCCTCCTTTATTTTGGGTGAGACATGAGTTCAGGATTTCTTTTCAACCATAAAACTGTTGCCCATGTCACAAACACCTAATGTCACAAGGGAAATGAGAAATGTCAGTAGAAAATTACTCCTTTAAAAATAAAAATCTAGCTGAAGAGAAGACACGAGCTGAATTATTTTAAAAACAGCCCTCCTTTCCCCTCATGTATCCAAAGGAAAAGTGCACCGTAGCCCACTCCAGTTTGCTCTAAACAGCAGTACCTGGATTTAGGCACATTTTATTTGCAGCAGGTTAACACTCCTCGTGTTTTCTTTGAAAAAGTTGCAGCCATATGGAAAACACTCTGATACTCTAGGTCTCCCACTTTGGAGAATGAATCAGGAGCCATTGCAGATATATATTTATATTCACACACACAAATGAATTCCTACTGGGCCTTTTATAAAGCAGCTCTGAGCAGGTGGATCACGGGGATGAGACTGTTTTCTGTCTTGCACACCTTCCCTCAGCCAGAATTGCATCAATGATAAAATGTTGGCAAATTTCACTACAGACTGAACATTTTCAAATAAAACCTAATGTCATCTGTTAGTGACCCTAAATTCTGTATTGCTCAGCATTCCTCAGATGCTGAGAACAGAATTATCAGATAGATGAACACAATACATTGGAAGAGTCAACACGGCTTTTGTAAAGGAAAATCATGCTTTACCAATCTGTTAGAATTCTTTTAGGGCGTCAACAAATGTGGAGAACAAGGGTGATCCAGTGGATATAGTGTAGTTGGAGATTCAGAAAGTCTTTGACAAGGTCCTTCACTAAAGGCTCTTATGCAAAGTAAGCAGTCATGGGATAAAAGGGAATGTCCTTGCATTTAAAAGGCAGGAAACAAATGGAAGGAATAAATGGTCAGTCTCCAGAATGGAGAGAGATAAATAGTGGTGCCTCCTCTGGAATCTGTACTGGGACCGGTGCTGTTCAACATATTCATAAATGATCTGGAAAAAAAGGGAAACAGTGAGGTGACAAATTTTGCAGACGATACAAAATTACTCAAAATAGTTAAATCCAAAGCAGACTGAAGTTACAAAGGGATCTCACAAAACTGGGTGACTGGGCAACAAAATGGCCGATGAAATTCAGTGTTGATAAATGCAAAGTAATGCTTATTGGAAAACATAATCCCAACTGTACGTACAAAATGTTGGGGTCTAAATAAGATGTTACCACTCAAGAAAGAGATCCTGGAGTCATTGTGAATAGTTCTCTGAAAACATCCGTTTATGTGCAGCAGCAATAAAAAAAGCTAACAATGTTAGGAATCATTAGGGAAGGGATGGATAGTAAGACAGTAAATATCATAATCCTATTATATAAATCCATGGTACGCCCACACCTTGAATACTCCATGCAGTTCTGGTTGCCCCATCTCAAAAAAGATATATTAGAAATGGAAAAGGTACAGAGAAGGGCAAGAAAAAAGATTAGGGGATGGAATAGCTTCCGTATGAGGTTAGATTAAAAAGACTGGGACTGTTCATTTTGGAAAAGAGATGAATAATGGGGGATAAGATAGAGGTCTATAAAATCATGAATGGTGTGGAGAAGGTGAATAAGGAAGTGTTGTTTATTCTTTCACATAACAAAAGAACCAGGGGTCACCCAATGAAATTAATAGGCAACAGGTTTAAAACAAACAAAAAGTAGTACACTTCTTCACACAGCACACAGTCAACTTGTGGAACTCATTGCTAGTTGATGTTGTGGAGACCAAAAGTATAATAGGATTAAAAAAAGAGATCGGTAAATTCATGGAGGATAGGTCCATTAATGGCTATTAAAGGTGGTCAGGGATGCATTCCCATGCTTTGGGTGTCCCTAAACCTCTGACTGCCAGATGCTGTCGTGAGGCGATGGGATGGATCACTTGATGATTGCCCTGTTCTGTTCATTACTTTGAAACATCTGGCATTGGCTACTGTCGGAAGACAGGATACTGGGCTAGATGGACTATTAGTCTGATCCCATATGGCCATTCTTATAAGAAACATACCCTCCACCAAGGGCTGTTTAACATAGAGGAAATTGGAGAACATGTAGCTGAAATCTCACAGCTGAACGGCAAATCCCCCCAGATTCTCTTTTTTTCCTTGAGGTATTGCAATGAAGGAAACATTAGATCTTTTAAAAATCATCCATTATTGAGCTTGTCATCTCTTTCACCACAGGTGTTTCAACTTCCCTGCATTTAAGAAAGTATTTCATTGATCACATTTCCTGCCTCTCTCTCACGGCTTTAATTTCAATGTTGTCTGTGAGTTTTTGGGAGTGGGAGATTGAATATTCCTAATACTCTTTCAAATGGCAGAAAACCCACACTACTTTGGAGGAGGAGACAAGGAGGGGTTGGGGAATGTATGGTTTGGAAAATTTCTGTATTGGTGTGCTGAGGCTGCTGTTTGTTATACCAAACATAATTTTCACTATTACTTTGTCCATCCCTCCATTTGTTTTACTTGCCTGTTGTTTCTTTGTGTTATGCTAAGGTTGTAAGCTCTTTTGGGTAGGAGCTGGCCTTTTATTACATCTATATAGTGCATAGCATAATGGGGCCTAGATTGTGGACCTGGGGCCCTACTGCAATATAATGAAATAATGATCACAATAATACTGATAAGCATTTCTCTTCTACATTTCTTTCCCCTTGCCCCATACTGTCTGTGTGTGTCTACTTCTGCTTCCCGTTCAGTCTTTATTCATCAGCCAGATCACACTTACACATCCTGCACAGTGGCAGTTCCCCAGCTGCATGAAAGTAAGATATCCCTAGACTGTTTCATGCTGCTTCTGCTGAAGAAAGTGCTAATGGTCGTGAGCACAGATGAGATTGTGCATAATTTTTCCTCTTTAGTGGCTAGCAAAATGTGGGAGGATGTGAGAGGACATGGGATGCCTGTAATTCAGCATCCAGTTTAAACCTCTCTTCCTGCACTACCTGCTGTGTTTTAGGCATCTGTGATGACTTCTGTAGCAGGGAAAAGGAGGAAAGCTGAACTTGAGACTTGTCAAGTAAGCAAAGGAGAAAATCTTGGATTATTTTGCTTTTATTAATCAAATATTTCTAATGTAAGTTTCAATATCTGTATTCTGTTACTGATTTGGCACCACAAACATCTGTTTTTATTAAAGAAAAAAATGTGCTTTACATTTTAAGTTGGTTTAAGCATATGTAACAAATATAGTCATTTAAAGTAAGGATTAGTGTGTTTATATGCAGTGTAGGTGCTGAGTAGATGGAAACTTCTGTTGATTGCTGATATCCTTGGTGCTGTAGATGTCAGGCTGTTACTGATTCTGTCCGCTCTAATTTGGTAGAGTAGTGAGTTGTTGCATGTTCTGTGTTTGTAATCATTTCAATCTTTTCTTTTCTTTAGACTATGGTAAATACTGTAGGTTTGAGTTCAAATAAATAACTTCCCATGAATCTGAAGCATCTTGCCAAAACAGCTGTGGCGGGATGGGGGCTGTTTTAATTTTTTTCCACTTGCTTTTAGCTTTGAAGTGGAATTGGTCAATCCTTCCCTTTGCTGCACAAGTTGGGGGAACGCAATTTACTCCATAGTAAATGCTCTTTCTCTTCTCTCTCTACAACAAAAAGGTATTGCATTCCTGCTGCGGAGGAAAACAAACTTGATGATGTGGTACATACCCTGCTGCAAGCCAATGGCACTCCAGGGCTGGAAATGCTTGAAAGCAATGTAATGGTAAGTTGAATTTTGCTTTGTATCTGTGAAAATCCAGTGCTCATCAGAAGGGTGCTTTTTTGGTTCTTCTTTTAATTCACAAATTTTATTGCTTTCAATTTAAAAAAGAAAAGCAGTGACCACCAATAAAGTCTGGACTCTTACTACTCCCAGCAGCTTTTACCACACAATATTTCTAGTATTTTCCAATACTACAGAATACCAAACTGCTGAAATAAAGGTAAACCCTGCAGTGCAGTAAATATCCATTTTTTTCATAAGCACCCACAGTCTATTTAAACATGTAAAATACACATTTTTTCTAATTTTTTCTAACATTTTTTCTAATGAAATCTCAGTCATGGCAGATGAGTCCCTGTTGTCTCTTACAATGGCAGTCATGGATATGAGTAGTTAGATGATTTTGGGGACTTAGATTTCAGTTCTTTTGTGTACTTTATAGTTGATACTTCTTGTTTTCTATATGCAGTGTTGTTGTAGCCATGTTGGTCCCAGGATATGAGAGAGACAAGGTGGGTGAGGTAATATCTTTTATTGGACCAACTTTTGTTGGTGAGAGAGATGAGCTTTTGAGCTTACAACTCTTACTGACAGAAGTTGGTCCGATAAAATACATTACCTCACTCACCTTGTGTCTCTAACTTCCTATTTTAAGCATTTTTTTAAAAAAATTAAAATTCAATAGGCTTTTTTTCACTGGGAGATTTGTCCTTTTTAAAAAAAAAAAAAAAAAAGGAAAAAAAAGAAACCCTACAGAATGCTAGGAACCTTTAGGAAATGTAAGACAGAAAATATCATAATGCCAGCATATACATCCATGGTACACCCCCATCTTGATTACTGTAGGCAGTTCTGGTCGCCCCATCTCAAAAAAGATAAATTTAAATTGGAAAAGGTACAGAGAAGGACAAAAAAAATGATTAAGGGTATGGAAGAGTTTCCATAGGAGGTGAGATTAAAAAGACTGGGGCTATTCAACTCAGAAAAGAGACGACTAAGGGGGGATATGATATAGATCAATAAAATCATGAATGGTGTGGAGAAAGTGAATAGAGAAGTGTTACTTATTCCTTCACCTAATATGTGAACCACGTGGTGACCCAATGAAATTGACAGGCAGAGCAGGTTTAAAGCAAACAAAAGGAAATATTTCTTCACACAATGCACAGTCAGCCTGTGGAACTTGTTGCCAGATGATGTTGTGAAGGCAAAAAGTATAATGGGGTTCAAAAAGAATTAGATAAGTTCATGGAGGATAGGTCCATCAATGACTATTTGCCATGATGGATGGTCAGGGACACAACCCCTGCTCTAGGTGTCTCTAGCCTCCGACTGCCAGAACCTGGGAGTGGATGACAGGATGGATCACTTGTTGATTACCTGTTGTGTTAATTCTCTCTGAAGCTCCTAGCATTGGTCACTATTGGAAGATAGGATATTGGGCTAGCTGGACCTAGTGTGGCAGTTCTTATGTTGTACCAGAAAGCTACATTTTGCAGAGTGTAAATTATGCTGACCTGGAGTTCTGTGCCAATTTTAAATTTTTGGCCATTAATTAATAGGGAATTTTGATGTTGGAAAACTAGGAGAGGACTGGTGAGGAGTAGAAGGTTAATTTTGGGGTTTTTTCAGGTGTTGATATTTTCTAGGGCTTATTGATTTACACAGAATTCCTGGTTTAAAATACATTCCTTAAGCTCTTCTTAGCTTCCAGTGTTTAACATGTCTTACTTAGCACACATGTAATATCAAATGCTTTTAGATGCTAAATATCTGTTTTTATATATAAAATAGATCTACCTAGACCTTGAAAAGCAGATTTGTTATCTGACAGTCTTTTAGAATGGCTTGGGCCTTGTCTAAACTAAAAAAAAAAAAAAAAAGTTGACATAACATCCGTGGACTGCGGTGGCTGCTGTCCACACTACTATCCTTGGGTCAGTGGAGTGCATCCTCATCAGGAGCACTTCCACCAACCTAAGAGGGGCAGTGTGGAGAGCTGAGAGCCCGGTCTCTCAACTCCCTCCTGGGAGCCCCGTAGGCTGGCTCCTGGCAGGCTGCCCCCCATTCCCGTTCTCTGCCAGGAACCAGCCCTGAGTGTTTCCTATTCCCCCCTTTCCTTTTCCAGGGGGAAGCAGCTCGAGTCTTCTTGCCTCTGGGAAGTGGGGTCTAGTTGCCCCACCTTTCCCTTTTCTCCTCCCCCCACCACCCCTGCCTGCTCTGTGCCTTGAGCCCACAGCCTTGTCAAATACACAGCTCAGCCATGAAATTGACAGGGGTATCTGGCTCCCTGGGGGAGCAGGAGGAAAAGCCATCCAGGACTTCTCCCCTCCCCTCTGGGAATCTGGGTCTAGCTGCCAGCTCCCTGCTGGAGCTGGCAGCCATGTCAATTTCATGGATGAGCCCACTGGGAGCTTCTCTGGTCCCGGCTTGCAGCTAGGAGCTGGGGTCCAGCCCTCCAGGCTTGCAGCAGCTTGGGCTTCTCATCCCACTCCCAGGTGGAACCAGCTGCCCCAACTTGCAGTAGCTAGGACTTGGGCTTTCGTGTCAATTTCAGTGAAAGATAAAAATGACAGCCCCAACAGGGATGTAAGGGGATGCAGTGTCTACATTGACACTGCATCACCCTAGCTATGCCGACAAAAGCCCTACGCCTCTCATCCAGGTGGTTTTATTTTGTCGAAAACAACAGGGCAGTTTTGTCAGGGTGTGTGTGGGGGGAATGATATTAGTGTGTACACCAGCACTGCTCTGTCGTCAAAAGCTGACCTTTGTCAACAAAACTCAGATCAGACTCTAGTTACTTCAACAAAGGCAACTGTATTCTATAAAGAAAAACTGGTGGCCTGAAGTGTCAAAGTGCTGCTAGTTATTTGTTTTCAATCACAGCATGTTTTCTGTACACACTGGAAATTCAGTGTTTCATATTGGGCATGGAGGAGGAGGTAAAGTTAATTAGGTGTCAGTATTACATGTGATCATCCTTCCCTAGCAAGTGATGCATGGCGGGGAGGTGCGTGGATCTAACTGTAAGAAGGATTCAAGCTTTTCTTCATATTTTTATTCTCTAGATCTCCCCAGAGGTCTTGTGCAAGGAGGGGATCAAGGTGCATCGTACTGTACAACAAAGTGGGCAGTTTGTTGTCTGTTTTCCAGGATCCTTTGTGTCTAAAGTGTGTTGTGGCTACAGTGTTTCTGAAACAGTGCACTTTGCTACCACCCAGTGGACAAGTATGGGTTTTAAAACTGCCAAGGTAAGGAGAGAAAGGGAGTTTAAAATGGATTCACTATCTTATCAATATCTTAAAAAGTCAGCAAAGCAAGTATTCCAGCCTGTGTAGTACACAGAGATAGAACCCCAGAGGATTTTAAAACTACCTATTTTTTTCAAATGTGTGGGACACTAAAATTGTATCTTCACTCTAGAAAAGAACCCTAAATTCATACCCAGTAACCAGACTGTGTAGGTCTGAAAATGGCGTAAGTTTAGTTTAGAGTTAGGGCTGTAATCATTCACAAAGACACTTGGGAAAATTCCTAATGAGCTGTCAATGATGTATGGTATTATGCTTACTAGATTTGTTTAAGGCAACTTGTCCAAGAACAATTTGAATTTCAAATATAAAAATATGATAAAATATGGCTAATTTGGGGGGTTGTGAGGGATAAGCAAAATCAATTAGTTTTTACAGTTACATTATGATGTTTATATGTGTCTCTGTCTCTTCATCAGCAACAAGCTGCTGATCTTATTTGATTTGAACTTAAAATTCCAAGGCACACTGACCAACACATTTGACCTTAGGCTGAAAGTAAAACTAGTTTTCTGCGTCCTTTTAATACCTCTCAGTGATATGCCATTGAACTGCAGAAACAAATGGCTGATGTGCACATCCAGCATGCTGCTTAGCTACATTTCTTCTTGGCCTCCATGTAGTCAGTTTTTGGGGGCAAGAATGGTTTTTTTACTAATTACCTCTCTCCCTGAAATGCAATATGGACTGCCTGTGTACTTTGGTGGCATTTACAGAGCAGATCTTCATTTTCAGCCTCAAGTCAAATGGTCAGTACACCCAGCATTTTTAAGGTGAGAACAGTAACATGATTATCAGGCAGTAAGTTTCATTTGTCTAGACCAGGTTTTGGTTCTTTTGTGTTCCAGGTAAGTAGCAGATTTTTAAAGTAACCTTTTAAAGTAAGGCAGTGGTAAGATGAAAGCCATGTTGCATTTTTTTATCCTGATTTAACTCTTTAATGACCAGACAGTTATAAAGTCTATATATAAATGATCCTGCTAAGCATTTGTTTGACTATCAGTTGTGAAAAAGCCAATGGCCTAAGGGATAGGGATTGTTACTTAGGGATGATTGAAAATCTCTGCTTGGTTTCCCAAAAATCTGAAGAACAGTTTCTTTTGATTAACAAGCTTGACACTCGATAAATATAACTTGATTGAAAATTCAACAGATTCTAACTGTGATAACCTACTTTGGAATCTGATGTTATACCTTTCACAATCTTTCAAAGAATCTATATATATAGTTACATCAAAATAAGCTTGGAAACATCTATTACTCTTTTTTTCTTCAAATCATGCCACCTTCTCAACTCCCTTTTAAAACCCTGGAAATTCCTCCTTGGTTCCTTCACTTTGACGAGAGATACTTTGCCACTTTCAAAGACCGACTTTGTGCTTTTCAGAGATCCATTATGTAGGCAGCAAGATTCCTCCTTCAAACTGTTAATGAACTGACTGACAGACATATGCATATCTAGTCTTATTACAACATTGATAGTTTGTCATCTGCTTTGATTACATGTTGTCTTTGCTCTTATTATTAGCTGTTATGATTTTATTTTACATACATTGCATTGTATAGTGTTGGTAGCTTGTTCCATGCTATATTTTGGCATGACTCCTCAGAGACTTCTTTTCTAAGGGAAATTGAAATTTCAGATCAGGAATTGGATTGTCATGTTTGACTAATCTGACTGTTGTTGTGAATTTGAGATAACAAAAGTCAGTGTCCTTCTCTGAACTAGCAGATGCATTTAAGGAAATTTGGCACAGACAGAGCATAGTCTATTTGAAATTTTTGTCAGATGGGCTGATGATGAATTTAAAATGCAGTCCTTCATCTTGTAACGTTCCCCTATGTCACAAACCACGCTTTTTAGCACTGGTATTTCAGCAATGCGCTGTGGAACTGTCATTACAGCAGACACAAATTAGCCACAACTTATCATGACTCTATCTTATCATTTCTTTCAAATTTAAATTGTGGCGTCCAAGATTGAGGCTATTGCAACTTTAGACTTGAACCTGCCATTCTATCACTTACTTAATCAAGCACTGCACCTTCCAATCAAATATGTTTCACAGGGTGAACAAATGCTAATAGTAGCTAAAAACCAAAACATTTAATATTTTCGCCTCCAACTTCCAGCAGAGAAAAATCTGCCTCAGCTACTCTATCACCACAGAGAGGAACTCAATTAGCTCACTAAGGGTATGTCTAAACTACAAGCGCTACAGTGGCACAGCTGCAGCATTACAGCTATGTCATTGTAGCACAGAAACAGCGACGGAAGGGGTTCTTCAATCACTTTAGTGAATCCACCTGCTTGAGAGGCGGTATCTGGCTTGATGGAAGAATTCTTGGGTCAACCTAGCTGCTCGCAGAGGGTGCAAAATATTTCACAGCCATGAGCAATGTAGCTAGGGTCAGCCTAAGTTTTAAGTGTAGACCAAGCCTAAGAAAATCCAAGATGCATTTGAATGACCTATATGTCCTATTGTTCTGTCACTCTCTGGATATGAAAGAGATTCTCTTAAAACAGTGGAAAAAACCCAAACATTCCCTTGTTGCAAAATGGAAAAAGGAATTTGCCTGCACTGAGATATGGAAAAGATTTAGCCATTAAATAGCAACTTCCAATTAGCCTCCTAATCACATCCAATGCCCTCAAAATGTGTATCAGTTTTGTGATTTAACTTAGCACTCCTCTTCATTCATCATTCTCTCTCCCCATTCAGTTACCTACCTGACTTCCTAGTCGTCATTTTTATGTATTAGTTCTTAAATGCCAATAATGTGTTTGATGCTATAAAGATTCAAAACTAAGCCAGACACTGACCATAAAGACAGACATGGAGAATACTGAATATACTAGGGAGCTCAGAGGAAAAATTTATTTAAATGATTGGTTTGGTTCACTTCTAGCATCACAGAACAAGAGAATCTTTAGGAGGGAATACAGAAAGGGTGTTTGGTTTGGTGAACTAAGATGGGTTATGCATTATTCTGTGCATAGGGATCCTGATCCAGATCATAGGGAGGTCAATAAAAAGACTCCCATTGACGTCAGGAGGTGGTATTCTGATCTCTGATTCTCTGCCTTTCTTTTCCTCTGTTTCTTGACATCTATACCTACTGTTCTTCCTGCTAATTGAATGTGATTTTTTGTCACTAATAAGATTTGTGCTTGAAATGTGGGGAAAGCCAGTTGGTACTGGAGTATCTGCCAAATACTTATTAAATATTTTATTTCACTGAATAAATTTGTCCTGGATGGATTTTGTCCAACTTAATTGTTTCTGTATTAGATTTCACAATAAAGTACACAAAAATTTTAGGAAAAAAAACAATAACAAAAAACTAAGATGACTGACGTCTTAGCTATAAAGAGCATTATGTTTTATAGCAACTTTTCTTGTATTGGTGAGCATTAGTTTGAAGGTATATAAAATTTCACCCACTAGGATCTCTCTGTAGGGAACATCACTTCATGGCAGCGTGGATAGCATGTGTTTGTCTGCCTTAGCCTGGTTTAGACTTCAGTGTTTTGTTGTGTATCATTGCTTAACCTAGAGCATGTGCAGGAAGTCTTCATTCACAGTCCTTCAACAGGAAACATATAGCTTTAAAAACCAGCCAACCAAAGAAAAATCTAACTTTGTGCCGTGTTAAATTTATCCAAATTATTTTTTTCATTTAATGTTGCTCAAGAACTAACTTGGAAATCTGTTAACTCAGGAAATGAAGCGGCGACGTATAGCCAAGCCATTTTCAATGGAAAAGTTGCTTTATCAGATTGCAACGGCAGAAGCAAAAAAGGAAAATGGACCGACTCTCAGTACAATATCGGCACTTCTTGGAGAGCTCAGGTAACAGAATAGGAGCCTGTTTTCATGTATTCTGGTTTTCACAGAGAAACTCTAAAGGTGACAGATTTGGCTCAGATTGTTACTTAACTAGCAGTCACTGACCCAGCAAACCTGCTTAGGCACAGCGACATATAGAAAGAAAAAACTTCCTTGGCTGTATTTGATGTCAGAGTGTCAGTGGTTAGGGTATCTTGTTGTAAAATAACTTCCTACTTTTGGCACCATCAAGGATTTAAAAACCAGAATTTAGTGTTTTTTTTTCTCTTGTTGCTGGGAATTGGGATTTCCTGATGTGCTAATTAATATAAGATGCATAGTGCCAAGGAGATAAACCTCTCTCTTAAAGTGCTTTTAACCTCTTGGCCCCAGTAGCCACTGTCAATCCATACCAGTAATGGGTTTTGCAACAGGAAATCCCTTTTGTGGCATCAAGAGATTTAAATAGTACAGCTGTAGAATATTTTTACTTGGAGCAAGCTTTTATTTTTAACATCTTTTTAAATCAGGAGCTTCTGTACTGGTGGTAATGTATCGTGCACTAGTAGTTGGATATGTATTAGGAATAACTTCACACTATTTTTTTCTCCCTCCAGTGATTAAGGAACCATATTTAGGTTTTTCTTGAGGTAGGAAGGCTTAAGAAGGGGGAAAAGGAAACATGATACCATGTAATGATTTCTCTTTTGTTCCCTACCATGTAGCGTCGCTACCTATCTTTCAAGTTTGTGACAACTGGGTAGTGCTGGTCGTAGTACATCGAATAATCAAGATATCCATAGAAAGCTTTGATGTCTGGAATCTACAAATTGTATTTAACAAACTAGCATGTTAATATGTCACTTAAAATTTTCCAAATTAAGGAGGAAAAACCCCATACACTATTATTTGTATTAGTGTTCAGAGTGAATTGCAAGAGGGAAATCTATTTTCCAGTGTGCTAACATGCCAGCTGAGGCCAGTTCCCCTGTAGCATCCACATGCATTTTTTTTTCCTCGAAGGGAAGAAAGTCTGCAAATGTGTTATGAGGAAAGCAATACTAGTGCTTGCTGTTGAAATGCCACATTAATCTTTATCAGAGTGGTTCTCAAACTTGTTCATATTCTGGATAACTTCTTAAGGTCAGGATCCTCTGGAGGATCTTCGTCATTCTTGCGCCTGCTTATGTGAAAAACCAAACCAAACCTTAGTGGCTATGTTTACATGGTAGCTAGGAGCGAGCCTCTCAGCATGTGTAGACAGACTAGCCCTTGTTCTGCTTGAGCTAGCTTGCTAAAAATAGCAGTGTGAATGTTGTGGCTCTGGCAGCAGCTTGGGCTCTGAAGCCCACTTGAGCCCCTGGGTCTGAGTTTGGGTTGCTAGCCTGAATCTCTGCTGGAGCCACAACATCCACAGTGCTCTTCTTAGCATGCTAACTCAAGTGAAACTAGCAGGTATCTGTCTAACCAGGCTGGGAGGCATGTTCCCAGCTCCAGTGTAGAAATACTGGGGTCTTCTGTTTGTCCTGGTTCTCTCGCTGCCTCCCCCTTGCTCAATCTTCCTATCCAATTTGTTTCACTTGGCCCCGGCCCACCTACTAGCTTAGCTGTCTCTGTACCTGTGCTCAGCTCACTCCACACCACCTCTCCTCACTCAAACATAGCTAAGACCCACTCCCTGCTTTCTCCTAATGCTGCACAGCTCAGCACAGGAGGTGTTGCACACCTCCTTTTAAACGTAGACGTCATTACAAATACTGTCTCCCTTCTCTTACCTCTGGGTGTACAGCAATATCTTTCCTTCAGCACAATCGCTCCTCCTGCTCCCCCCTTCCTGAAGGGCAGCAGCTGCCTGGGTTATCTCCATGTCCTGGTGAAGGTGGCTATGCTGCTCCTCCTGGCAGTAGCAGCTCTTCCTCATGGTGACTCTTGGCAAATTCAAGAAGGGCAGGCATATTAGCCCCAGCTCCGGGCTCCTCATGAGCCAGCAGCACCCTCCCAGACTTTCAGGCAGTGCTCTGCTGTTCCGAGTGTGTGTGTGTCTATTTGAGAACCACTGGTTTGATGCAATGGTTGCTGTTTAAAATCTCTAGAGCTGCTTTTGCAGTTAGCCTTACTGTAGTGTTGGGTACATTTCCTGTACCAGGTATAGGGAATGGCACCAGCACTCAGATGATGCAAATGGTTTGTCTATGTGTGATTGAGGTTTCAATGGCAATCATTGTATGAGGACTCCTGAACGTAGCTTTGCGGCATTGGGTGGGAGATGCCAGCTTGTTAACTTCATAAAATGTTTACAGGGACACAGAACTGAGGCAGCGGCGGCAGCTTTATGAGGCAGGCCTCCATTCTTCAGCCCGCTATGGAAGCCATGACAGCAGTAGCACGGGGGTGGATGGAAAGAAAAAGCCTCGAAAGTGGTTGCAGTTAGAGACGTCGGAGAGGAGGTGTCAGATTTGCCAGCATCTGTGTTACCTTTCTATGGTGAGGAAAACCCTTAGAATGCCTATAGCACTACTGCCTCAGTAAACATTGCTTCATCTTTAGCCTGTTTCTGTTAGACTGTAAACACTAGATAAACAGATATAATGGGCTTCTCTTCATGGTGCATTAGTTTGCATTAGATGGGTGTAAATTTTAGTGTATACTAGCATGTTGCATGCTACCTAACCCACGTGAGCCCTGCTAGTATGCACTAAAAGTTCCCTAAAAGTTCGTGTCACTAAAGTCACTAAAAGGTCATGTGGACTAACGTCATGTAGACCAGCCCACTAGCTGCACAATCACATACTGCAATACAAAGAGCCACACTCAAAAAAGGTCTAGATTTAATTTTCCTAGAAAGTACTTGAAATGGGGGTAGCTAACTAATCAGTGGTGAACAAAGGGTTAACTCCTTGCAGAGGGAAGGGCTATAACTTGACCAATTCGGCAAGAGAAGGTGACTATCTATATTAGGATAAAACTCAGTATTGCCAATGCAGGTGTTCAAAAATCATGTGATTTTAAAAAACCCTTAGTTTTAGGGGTCTTGAGCTTTTAGGGTGCACTAAAAGCTTTTCTTTGCAACTCCAAGAGTGATAATTTTAGGGTGGCAGAACCCTATGGTGCTGTTTTTAGTTATTTTTTGAGCAGAACCACACTTTTATACTGTGCGTAAAAGCAGTTCCCAATTATATGCCCATTCAAGACAGGGTTTGAATTAATGGTACAACCACTTGTTCAAAAGAGTTGCCTTGGATTAAATGAAAGATGCTGATAGAGCTGTGTACTTATGTTATAGCTTTTTTTTCTGTTCATTATTATGGCTGTTTTATTATTATTTAGACTGCTATAGTACCCAAAATGCAATGGGCATTTTTTTTTCAGTATAGTTAGCTTATCCCATCCTTTATATTATTTCTTGCTTACCCCTCTGCCACTGTCATGCAGTAATGAAAGGCTGATGCTGTCCTCAAAGCCTTGTCAAGACAGCTCAGCTCTTAACAGTATCTTAGAATTCTGTAGCACCTTTCATCCAGAGAGATCCCACAGCACCTTGCAACAATATCCTGTATTCAGAAATACTTCTGTCCTCTCTGGGCAGAATACATCAATAGTTTAACACCAGGAAGCATTATTATCCTAAGGTTTAGGATAGGAAAGGAACATTGCTGGACTTTTTAAGGAATTTCATGGCAGGCTGCTCTGGGGAGACGGGCTCAAGTGTAACTAAATCCCTCACATGGCCAGGTCTTCTGTTACGCTTCATCACAAAGACTGGCATCTGCCACAACACAGTATCCATTAATACTGAAATGGGGCACTGGGGGCATGGGACATTTGAAGTGGAGGAGTTTTATTCACATGCTGACCGGACCTTGGTTTATTATGAGATCTCATGGTGGTTTGGCAGCAGGTGCACCTGTGAGCATTTTTCCTCGGTGGGTGCAGCAAATCACTTGGACTTGTACGCTTTCCTTGGAGCCAAGAAGATTTCATTAAACTCATTACAAGTTCTTACAGACCTGGTATTTGTCCATAATGGCTAAATACTCAAATAAATATCTGATGAGAAGGGGAAGAGAAGAAAGTCAGCACAAGCTTTATCCTTGTATTAATTTGGATATCCCACCTACTCCAGGCACTTAGCACAAGTTCTTCTAGTCTTCTTCTTTCCATTTGGTCCTAATTAAGGAACTGGGTCAAGAAGAATGTACCTTCATAATACTTAATTTTCTCGTGTTCATCTAAAATAGGGTTTTTTCAGTGTTGAGTTTTTGTGGGATGGGAAGAGGACATTGTTTCTTCTTTGCTTCTTCCCTCTTCACCAATTGCCTTCTATCTCCTTGAGTCAAGGTCAGTCAGTAGCAGAAGAAATGTGTTTGTAGGGGGATCGTTGTCTTGAACCTTCTCCAAACTGACATTATGCATCATAATGGAGTATTCATCTGTGTTAGATATGACTGATTTGGATCATATTAATGTTTTCTATCTGTATTTTTGTTAGGTCGTACAGGAGAATGAAAATGTTGTCTTCTGCCTGGAATGTGCCCTGCGGCATGTGGAAAAACAGAAGTCTTGTCGGGGACTGAAAATGATGTATCGTTATGATGAGGTCTGTACAATATAGTTTGCGTTCTTGAGGTTGGTGATGCCAGATGGCTTCCAGAGTTGGATATTTGAGCCTAGACTTACTTCCTGGCTCCTACCTAGTCTGACAGAGGCTCCAGGTACTCAGGAGAGCTTGCATGCAATTTCTGGTAGAGCAGAAATGTGCTTATTGCTGGCATGTTGGCCATCAAAACACTATGAAAAAAAAAGAGGAAATATGAGATCACATTGGTTAGAAGAGTGCTGCAACTCACCATCTGTAAAGGTGGAGAGCATTCGGCGAGAGGTATTTATTCGTTTGGGACCCTCGTAAATCATGCTGTACTTTTATTGGTCAATTTACAGTAACTTCAGTACAAGCTCTCACTAACCAAAAGCCAATTTTGATTTACCATGTGTTCAGCCTGAAACTTTACAGGGATAATCTTGTTGTGTTGGTGGATGGAGTCACAGCAGTGATTTGAGGCAAGTTAGAAACCGAATCAGTACAATGCAATTGAGTAGTTTACGGAGCGGTCCTGGATTTCTTGCTGATGCTAAACTCTTGCGCAGCTGTATCCACAAGTGGTGCTTTCTGCCATCCTGGAGAGCAGAAGATTAACAGTGGCAGCAGCAGAGTAGAGAGGGCACTGAGCTGTTCTTGCGGTGACACATCAGGAAGAAGCAGTTCATTGTTAGCTGAACCTGTGGGTGGATGGGTGGAGGGAGCAGCTCTGTGTGATCAGTCTTTCGGTGTTCCAAGCATTTTGAGACTCTGATCTTTCAGCCATTTCTAATGCATTGCTAGGGTTGCAGGTTTATAACAGTGATGAAAAATATCATGGATTCCATGACTCTTCAAAGTTGAGTGAGTAATCCCAGCCCAGTGAGGGCTGGAGAGCAAGCCAGCAGTGGTGGCTTCTGTTCTGTGGGGCTGGGCCCAGCTCCCCACTCCAGGCATTGCACCTTGCTGATAAGGGGCACAGTACCACTAAGGTGTGGCCAAACTCAGGCCAAAAAAAAATACATTCTGACACTACTGAGGTACTCTCTCAGCTGGTGTCTCTTTATTCTGTTGCCAGATTCTTTACAAACTGTAAGTATTTATAGCTTAGAATTTTTGTGTACTCTCTCCTTTTTTATGTTCAAACTATTGTCTTTAAGTTGGGGCTAGGAGGCCTGAGCAGCCAATAGGATTGTTTTGAGAACCTTCTGAGCCCTCAGATACTGAACATAATGTCTCTGCCAGGATTCTGTTTTTAATAGGATTGGCTTTAAAACCTGTATCTTAGGCAGCGGGAAAAAGAAACAAAATATTAACTTTGTTATTTTTTCCCTCCCTGAATAGGATCAAATAATCAGTCTAGTCAATCTCTGTGGGAAAGTCTCTGGTAAAAATGGCAGCATCGAGAACTGTATCAGCAAGCCTACACCAAAAAGAGGACCTCGTAAGAGAGCAACAGTTGACGTGCCATCATCTAGGCTTTCATCCTCCAGTTCATCCAAAAGTGCTTCAAGTTAATCCTGAAGATGCCAACACTCATTTTGTCGATTTATATATATTTTTTGTAATTATTATACCATAGTTTGGAGTACTTGCTGTAGAATACAAGCTGTCTTTGCACTAGCTCTAAAGAAGATTTTCTTCTGGTTTTAGAGAACTAATTTTGTTTTAGCATTAAACTGTTGAATTTTTTTTGTACTTAGGATAGTTCTATACAGCAGTGAAATTTTTTTAAACTGCCGTATGTTCACTGTTTTAAAACCGGCAAGGGGCTGATAAAATATTAATTTGTATTGGCCCTATGGCTGAAAAAAGCCTTTTTTGGTAACTGTGAAAAAAAAAAAAAAAAAGGCTTTTAACCCATTTTTGAATAGGTTAAAGTTTGATGTGTTTTATAATTTGTTCTCCAGTCATGTGAGCAGATTTTCTAGAGAGAAAAGGGATGGGAGACAAAACTTGAAAGAAATTGCTTTACTTTGGCTGTCTTTTATTCTGTCACAGGCAAGATGAGTTTTGTAATTTTTTAAATTAGAGAATACACACTTTCTTTGGAAGGTTATGGCAGCTGAAGATGGACTTTGTTTCCTAATCATAAGCAAAATGAGGAGATTTGGAGTAAATGTGTTCTCTTTTACCAGCACATCACTATGCATCTGTATGGGGGGGAAGGGAGGGGAGGGAGGGAAAGGAGAGAAGGAAAAAAAGACTGCCTGCCTTGAGGGAGTCAAGTGAGGGAAAACTGTGCCTGATTCCATTAGGAAATCCATTCTGTTATTTTTTGGTGCTGTTGGCTACTTTATCAAAAACCCTTCAATAGCATCCTTTAAAAAAATAAAGTGATTGAAGCCATAAGTGCTTCTTTGTCATAGACGTGCAATCTTTCTAACATTCCATTTTCATTCCACTGCTGTTTTTCACATCTTTACACAGTCAGCATTAATTTTTGTTTTGAATTTTTCATTATAATTACATTTAGAGCCACTAGCAAGTCTGCATATTTCTTTTGAATGTGAAAATACATTTGCTCTCATCTTGTCTATTTTTTCTCTTCATATTGTAACAAAAAAAAAAAATCACACCTTTTGTACATATGCCTGTAAATTGTTTTAAATACTTGAGCCTTTTCCTGGGGTGGGGGGGGTGGGGTGATATAGAGACAAGATGAAGAAAAGCCTTACGTTTCACTTTCTTCATCGGTTGGATTGGATGCTTACAGGGTTTTTCTTGTAACATTTATAAGTGCTGCTTACATCACTGAACAACAACAAAAAAATAATAATGGAGTAGCTGTTGCCCTTTTCTGGTTGTGTGTACAGTATGTGTGGAATAAAAAAGGGAAAATGTTTTCACAAACTCTTTTGTTTCATAATTGAATTCAACAATACCGTAGCTACCCATATTGCACTGAGCTTGCCAGTGGTGACTGTCAGGAAAGTCCTATAATACAATTTGTTGGTTGTTGTTGCAGAAGACTGAACTGTTTTGGAATATTTAACAATAACATAAACAAGTCAAGTGTTTTTTAAATGTGGTTGTCTGGTTTTTATGGCCTTGCTGTGTACTTTTTCCCTCTTGAAAGTAAACTTCTGACAATGGCTTACAGTTTGACATTTAATTTATTAGCGCTGCTCTGCTCTCTTTCCTTGTAAGGAAAGACTTCATGTTGTTTATTGCCAGTTTTTGTTTACTTTTCAGGTTTGTACTACAAGGTTTAATAAAAAACAACTTTTTTTTTGGACATTTTGTCTGTCTTCTGGAAGGTGAGTGAGTGAAATGAGCTATTTCTTTAGAAAGGATTAGACCTTTAATCTCAAACTCATTAAATTGAAATAATTTATATGTGGAAGATTGTTTTCAAATTTAATTTCACAGTGATAAATCAGGAAACACTTTACCAAAAAGAAAGAGCGAAAGCTGAATCCTTAGGAAACTGGCCAGTTCCCAGCTGGCTGGATGTGAGGATTATCTCTTTTTCCAAACCACTAACTAACTGCCAGAAAGGAGGGTCTTTTGGAAAGTAGCTTCTGGCTGGCTGTCACCAGTCACCTTTTCAGGTTACATTTCCACTCTCTCTCAGTGCAGCAGTAGCTCACATTGGTAAGCAGAGTGAGGCTCTCAGGGCTTTTGTTAGGAGGGCAAATACACCCAGATGTTTAGTGAGGACCTTGTACAAAGTTTGAGTTAAGTCATGGTGCAGTCATTTTTCCCCCTCAATTTTTGTTGTCAAGATAAACTGCAGTTATTGTACAGCACATTAAGCAAAAGCTGCATTACTAGGTTTCCTACTGACTAAATGATTCTCCCAAAATACCCATTATAAAATTAATCTGCAGAAAATATTTTGGTGTAAGTAGGAAGACAAGGTTGAGGTAAAATACTTTACTTTATTAAAAGAAAGGAGCATGCTTTATACAGTGCTAAGATGGCTGCTCCAGCAGAAGGTTAAGATTTCACTATGCAACTCCCCTCCCTTGGTAAGTATCTATTTCATTTTCCTAATGTAGCTAAAGTTATCTGGAATAAATTCAAAACAGTGAGGGAGTAGATACTCCTGTTGCATCGTCTTAAGCAGCATGTAAAGTTTTGTTTCTTTATTTTGATCTTCAGCTACATAGCTCAAACATGCAGATAGGGAACATTGACATCAGTGTTAAGGAATTTAAAGATTAGTCGTCAAAGTAACCAATCTCCCTGTTAGGTCTAAACACAGTATATACAAAACTTAATTGCTCCAAAAACTCCAAGACTTTTATTATTAAAGTGTATGGTTTAGGCAATTAAAAAATTGCATGACTGTCAACCTTGTAAAAATGTTATGGACTAATAAAATGATCTGGCTTTCATGATTAGTTAGCTAATTCCTACAACATGGGCAAGCTCTTCATTCATTCAAAAGTCAAACATTCTTAGAGGACATGGTGCTAGGATTTAGTCAGTCACTTTCATCACTGACATCTGAAGTACCTTTTCTTTCAGTATTTACAGCAAGGGCAGTGTCCACTTGAACTTCCTCCTCATCAGACTGGATAACAGGGGACTCTCCTCCTTCACTTGCATCCTGGCTGGCAGAGTCAGTCCAAGTTGATGATAATGAAGACAATTTTTGCCTTAACTCAGACTGGCTTGGAACCTGAAGGCTTATTTCATTCTGACAGGTTTTGGATTCAGGTCCTTCAAATAGTAAGAAAAGAAAAAACATTAATCCACCCACTGAGCCATAATCTGTATGGTATTGACTGAGGCTATTTATGTTAATGTTAAAACCAATCACAATTCAGCAGGGTGGTTAACATGTCAGACTGGATGTACTAGCACAGTGCCATTAATACAATGACTAACAAGCCCACTGCTTAGTTGTTCCACAGTTGAGACATTTTACACATCAACTCTGTGGACTGCACTCCACCATTTGTTTCCAGGTGTGATTTCAGATGGAGAGTTTGGTCAGTAAAGTCCAAAGCGGTTTGAGTCCAACCACTATTAGAGATTGTTTCTCCCCCTCTAACTCATGCAGATAATTTAGATCACTTAGTGAGACTAAGCAAAAGTCAGATGAATTTTGCTTTTCCTGCTGGCTGTGATCTTTCACTGGTGAGTGATTCTGCTTAGGTATTTGCTTTGGTATTTATGTGACCAAAGCCAATTCAGATTTCTGTATCTACTGCAAAACAATTTACTCACTATTTGTATTATATTAGTGGGAAGAGGCCCCAACTAAGGGTTTACCTACGCTGGAACACTTATTTCAAAGCTATTAAAGTGGCCTTAATTTGGTTTGAATGTCAACATAAAGGTTTAATGCAGTTTAAATAATTCATTTTAAATTGACAGCTTTATTTCATTCAGATTAACTTTCCTGAATGTTCCTTTGTAGACCAACCCTAGGGATAAGAGCCTCATTACCCTAGAGACATTCTCTACCCCAAAAATCTCATAAGGCAGATGAAGGATTGAAGAAAGATGGTATTCGCACATAGGGAACGGAGATGAAGGAATTAAGATTTGCCCATGATGTCAGAGGAAGTCTATGGCAAAACTGGTAATCAAACCTACATCTAAGTCTCATTTTGCTGCTTTAACAGCATGGTTATCTTTCCTCCCCACCACCTCCTGCAAAGAGGGGTTTTCTGAGCTGACAATTTCTAATGTGATTTTTAAAATCTGCAGCAGAAGTAGAATTTGACCATTTAATACTTCAAGCTACTCAAGGTAAGCCTTAGCCTTCTACTGGAGACTTACTGATGGACTACAGCTAAGTACAACTCAAATAAAATAAGGAACGAGGGATAGACCAAGAAAGGTTTACGGATTGTTATTCTGGAAAAGCCCTCTTTTCCCATCCTACAGCTCTCCACAAATATAAAATAATGTAAGTGCTTTAGAATACCAAGTTAGTACCTGAAAGCAAAGAGAAACTGAGTGAGTTTTGATTTAAAGGGAGGAATGGCAGAAATCCTCTGTAGCTTTTAGAGAAAAAAGTTTACAGCACTACTTGTAACATGGCTCAGATCAACATGGATCAAAGCAATGTATTTTTATAAGCTACTGACTCACTGAATAAATAAAACCAGGGTATAAACTGAAGTAAATACCAGGTCATGTAAAGCAATTCTGAATGTCTCAGTCCTACTATAAATTGTTCTCTTCAATTATTAAAGTAACATACCTTAACACACCAATCTAGAGAAACTTCAGAAAGGCAATAATTTAATACTGAGTTCCAGCCCAAACATCTGCCTGTGGGTCTTGACAAAGACTACATCATGAAGCAGCTTTTGTGATGCAAGTGGTCATGGCTTGCTTAAAAATGCCAAATTCAAGACAAATTATAGGAAAAGTATTCTACCTAACAATAACTACCACAAAGAAATTAAAGTAGTTACTGAACTTCAACAGTTTGTGTGTAGATGTATGTAAAATTTTATACATAAAGCACCAACTTTAATATATTTATAAAGCCAAAAATCCTGTAAAGGAGGTTCTTTTCCCACCCCAAAAAAACAAAAATGTACAAGCCACAGAGGAATGGCTAGAGCAGGAGGAGAAAAGAGGTCTCCTGGAAAGTCAAGCACCTTTGCAATAAACTCTTATGCAGCATGACTGAGGTTCTGAAGGAAATACTAGCCTTTAGAGAACACACTACTAAAAATAATTATAAATCTATACTCAGTGTGAAACACTTTAGAGTAATCCTAGTGATTTATTAGTACAACTATATAATTTACAAGGCATGCCTTTGCTGTTCATTTCATACCCAACACAGGAGACAGCATACTGTTGTCCTCGCCTCCTGAGTTCAAAAAGACATCTAGTGCTTCTTGGTCAGAAATGTCCATCAGGTCCATCTGTTCCAGCATGTCCACATTCACCTCCATGGAAGACATACTTCCTATTGGCTCTGCAATAACAAACAATATGAGTGAATTAACAATGCAGTGCGTGTTCTAGGTAAAGACTATCAGCTTTGTAATGTTATTAACGACTTCCACAATAATCAAGGATGCAATACAGTAAAAGTTCTCAAAATGTAAATATTCCATACATTGGTAAACAAGAAATGTGATTATTGACTGGAAACAGCTTTCATACTAGAGACAAAACAAGGTATCATCTTGATAATATCACAGCTTTTTTAGATTAATTTTACCAACTGTGACATACATAGGAAGAGGTATACAATATCAAATAGCTTCTCAGGAAGTGGTCTCAGAAGCTACAAAAGCAGGACAGACTTCTCTGTTTCTTGCTCTCATTGTTTTAGAACAGGCTGCCTTCATTATCTTTGCAAAAAGATATTTTATTAGTAGTAATATTTGTATTGCAATAGCACCCAGAAGCCACAATGGATCAGGGCCCTGTCATGAGGGTGCTGTACAAATGCTTATGAAGAGACAGACCCTGCCCTAAAGTGCTTACTATCCAAACTTTTTAACAAAAAAATCTCAAGAAAGAAAAAGTATATGATTGGACAGTGTATAAGTATCAATTCACGGGAGTTGTGAAAATGCAAGGCAGAGTTGTAATTCACAGAAGGCAGGTGTTCCTTCTTCCCATTCAACCCACTAATCTGCTCAGTGATATCAGACGTAGTGTAGAGCCTAGACAAATGTCCAGTGTTTTGTCCAGCATGGAGATTTCAAATCATTAAGGACAAGTGCAAACTTCTGATAACTACCTGTATTATGCGAACAGTTAATAATGGCCTCAAATGCTTGAAGAAACATCTTCAAAATGTACAAGTACTTTCAGCTGCCCCCAAAAGGAGTTTGTTTTTTCTTTGTCACAATTACAGTATATCAAAGATTAGTAATGACTAAAATTACTATTTAATAGCTTTCATCTGAACTCTTTTTTACATTATATTTTGCAGTAAAACTCAGATTATAGAACAGATAAGCTGAATAAACATCTTAAGTAGGCATATTATTGTCTTGAATGATGATGTTAGTGTGCGAATGGAGATGTAACCCTATTCTTTCCTCTGATTACTTTATTTTCCAAGTACAGCATATATCCTTGTCTCTCTCACCTGCAGTACTCAGCAATAATTACAGTTGTTCCTTGACTAGCGCTGGTACTGCATTATAAAACAAAGATGAAACATAAAAAGATATGCCCATATATCTTTTGTAACACACTGCATTGCAGTGTTTACTTACTGTGCACTTTACTAATACAAGTGTCAAAATAAAACGAAGTGCAAAAGGAAACCAAAACGAACCTCTCTCACTAGCCTTCTAGTTGTGTGTCTGTGGAGTAAGTGGGGGTATTTCAAAACTTGCCTCGTCTCTCCGCTATCTGCAGGTATCCCGTAGAAAGATATTGCTCCATGTCCTGCTGGAAGGCTTCTTCAAAGAACTTCTGACGCTCCTTTAGCTTCATCTGCTGGCTATGCTCCATATCCAAAACTTTCTGGGCATGCTCAGCATCTAGCTCAGCTGAGAAACAACAACAACAACAAAAAGGAATATACACCATTAAAATGCAGAAACTTCTGTAAATTTGCTTTTAACATGACTTATCAGAATCACACCACATACACACTGATATTTAATGCAGTGTGAATATATGAAAAAGACCTCCACGCCATAAAACTTTCTGCCTCACTTTCTAGGCTGTTTGTAAAGAAAAGTACATTCAATCCAACAGTTCAAATTATATATACCTCATCTGATACACAACTGATCACTCATCACAGTTACTGAATTCTAAGACCCAAGGATAAACTAAGATTGGATTACACAGGTCTGACTCTCTGCGTACAGTAATGTAGAAGGGCAATAATGACAAGATGTTATAGCATCATTTCTGCACTTTCTGAGTACGGAGAGTCAGTTTTCAAAGTCATAGCTCATCACTCACATAAAGCAAGATGGTATGGTCTGAGGTACTATAACCAAATGTCCCGATATTAAACTGATATAACTGTTTTCTGAGGCACATTTCTTGAAGTAAATAAACTGCAACACTTACTGAGTTCAAATAATGAATGTCAGAATACTGCTGAGAAAAATTAGCATTGATGATGATATGCGTATTTAATAAACTAAGTTAGAGTCACGATGTTATAGTCTTCATTTTTGTGTCTGTAGAGTGGGAACAGCTGTGCCCACTTTTGAAACTATGATGATGCCATATCAAAAAAATAAAGTGTCAGCTACTCCACATTCTAACAGGATGAGAAAGTACATTTATTAAATAATTCTTTAAACAAAAATTTAGTTCAAATAGTCAAGGTTGAGATGATATATCAAAATGTTAGTGGAGTAATATAATTAAAGAGAAAAATTAAAGGTTTAAAGGATAGACACCCAAAAAAAATCAGATTCCCACACCAACCTTGGAGAAATCATACTGTAGGTCCAGAAAATTAATCCTACTTGCCACCAGTGTTCTAAATGTGCTCAAGATTTGGAGCAAATGGAAGATGGGTGCTTGAAAGCTTCCAAATTTTCATATACATAGCTGCTTTGAATAATTCTAACATACACATGACACATCTTGAACAAAAGCAGTAACATGCCTTTTAGAAGACAAACTATCCCTTCCTGTGCAACCATGGAGAACCTTCAGGTAGCAAAACCTCTGTGGTTCTATTGCGCACACAGTGGGTAAGAAACTGGACCGATGAAGATGTACAGATCCTGTGTACTATGGAGCCAAACTACATGAAAGCTCCATGTGTGCCAAAGTGCACTGGGTATCTGGAGGAGAGGGCAACAGATAGAATTGCAAAGAACCATTCCCCTTCACATGCTGTGAGTGCAAGTGGCGCACAGGTCAACATATGGCAGAAGTAGCAACTACAGAATGGAACTGCTGCCACTGAACAGTCAACTGGGAATGTGGAAAAAGTTTGTTTATTTTGGCTGTGTACAGTAGCCAAGATTTATGTACTAGAGAATTCATACATCAGTTGTTTCAGGCTGCATGTCTGCAGGGCAGCGTCAGGAAAAAACAGACAGTGTCATGTTTAGGAGGTTATTCACAACTCTAAAAGCTGTAAATTTGTTTTGTTTTTTAAATAAAAATATAGATTCTTCAGAAACTATTGGATGAGTTCCCTACTGCCAGGAATTTTTTCTGTTTATTAGTGCATAAATTTGTCAAATCAGAGCTATCATGATAGGGAAACCATGGTGTAGTGTGGTGTCTAGCACCTGTTAGGAAGGTGCTTAGAGTACAGTGGGATGGTTGTCTTGCAGTATAATGATGAATGGGGAAAAGGTGCTGTGCTGCTGGACTGTGTACAGAACCAAAACCAGAAATTTGTAATTTTCCTAACATGAGAAAGAAGGATCTAGAGAAGGATCAAATATCAGTCCCAGATGCATTAGTTTTGATTTGGTTTTGTACCAATAGTTTGTAAACTAGATTGTAAAGTTTTAGCAGGAGCAGTTAGTGTCTGATCTGCTTAAAAGCAAAAGTTCCAGAGGGGTAGCTGTGTTAGTCTGTATACAGCAAAAACAACGAGAGTCCTGTAGCACTTTAAAGACTAACAAATTTCAGCAGGCATAAGCTTTCGTGGGCTGCAACCCACTTTGTCAGATGCAAGAAATAGAAATCAGATAGGGGGTATATATATACATCCAAGGGTAAGGAACAACAGTGGGGAAGGGAGGTGTTAGCAAAGTCCATTCAGTTAGAGTAGATGAGGCCTATTCACAACCATTGATTAGAAGGTGAGAATGTGTGAACAGTGACAATTATTTCTTGTAATGAGAGAACCATTCCAAGTCTCTATTCAGACCCAGTTTGATTGTGTCAAGTTTGCATACAAGTTCCAGCTCTGCAGTTTCTCGCTGAAGTCTGTTTTTGAAGTTTTTTTTGTAGAAGTATGGCAACTTTCAAGTCAGCTATAGATTGACAGAGCCAGACAGGTACCCAGAAGTCACCTACTACAGGACAGACCCAACAAAGAAAACAACAGAACACCACTGGCGGCCAGCACCTACAGCCCCTAGCTAAAATCTCTCCAACACATCATTAAGGATCTACAGCCTATCCTAGCAGATTATCCCTCACTCGCTCAAGCCGTGGGAGGCAGACCTATCCTTGCTTACCTGAAGCAACCTGAAGCAAATACTCACCAGCAACCGTATACCATACAACAAGAACACTAACACAGGAACCTATCCCTGCAACAAACCCCGTTGCCAGCTCTGCCCGCACATTGACTCTAGTGACAGCATCACTGGTCCTAACCACATCAGCCACACGATAAGGAGCTCATTCACCTGCACAGCTACTAATGTAATATATGCCATCATGTGGCAGCAATGCCCCTCTGCCATGTACATTGGCCAAACTGGATTGTCACTATGCAAAAGTATAAATGGACACAAATCAGACAAAAAAACCGGTAACGTCCATAAACCAGTCGGCGAGGACTTCAATCTCCCAGGACACTCTGTAGTTGAAAGTTGCCATACTTCTACAAAAAAACCTTCAAAAACAGACTTCAGCGAGAAACTGCAGAGCTGGAACTTGAATGCAAACTTGACAATCAAACTGGGTCTGAATAGAGACTTGGAATGGTTCTCTCATTACAAGAAATAATTGTCACTGTTCACACCTTCTCACCTTCTAATCAATGGTTGTGAATAGGCCTCATCTATTCTAACTGAATGGACTTTGCTAACACCTACCTTCCCCACTGTTGTTCCTTACTCTTGGATGTATATGTATACCCCCATCTGATTTCTATTTCTTGCATCTGAAGAAGTGGGTTGCAGCCCATGAAAGCTTATGCCTGCAGAAATTAAATGTGTTAGTCTTTAAAGTGCTACAAGGCTCTCGTGATGAGGTGGTTTGGTTTTTTGTTTTTTTTTCCTGAAGCAAAAGAGGATGAGGTGGTTAAGTAAATATTTAAAATTACAGGTAAAGATGTGTGGAGAGACAAAGGTAGAGTTAAGGTAAATGCAGGAAAACTACAAGGTAGCTTTAATTTAAAAAAAAAAAAAATAACATTCCACTGTCTTTTTTTAATGACAAATATAACTATCTCAAATATCACAGGTGTTTGTCTTGAAATTCCTCTCTCCATAAATGTGGAAAGGGCTGTGCCAGTTGTGCCAGCAAAGCATGTCAATACAGTGAGTTAAACATTTGATAGCACTGTAATGCTGGTAAACCAGGTGCCAGCTCTTGCCCAGTCTGTAGGCATCAGCAGAGCACTGACAAACTCATAGCTGGACACCAAACCAGATCTCCTGGATGTTAGTTTTGTTCAAAATAGGTATTACTCTTATAAGAATAGAGTTTATTAAATGCTTTTAAATTGCGGCATGCATTAATCTCACTTGTCAGCTTGTATTCCATGCTATAAAGAAATATGTAAGTTTTGCTTTATAACTTTGAAAATGTTTGTTCTGAACTTGTGAACCCATGCACAGGAATTGTCTGTCCCCTCACCCCTTCAGGAGGCCTATCAAGATTAAACAGCCCATTTAGGAACATCAAGATACAAAGGATTGGTGAATGGTCCTATCACACCTTGGAAATGCTACAGGCAACGAAGCTTGTCTCATGGACTGGAAGGCTAAATGAGAAAGATAAAACAGGGTCAAAAGAAAATTTTTCATCTCTATGCTATTTGAACTCATAGGGTCAGAGACACTAGACTAAGGCAGAGTTCCCCAGTGGTTACGCCTGAAAGACGTTTTGAATCAACAGATTACTACAGCTCAGTCATCTTAAATGATAATTCATTTGTGTGCGTATGCCTGCTTGTTTTAACCTGTAAATAATTCTCTCTCCCATTTCTTTTTCCTAGTTAATAAACTTTTAGTTAGTTTATTACAGGATTAGCTAAAGGCATTGTCTTTGGTGTGATATCCAAGATACAAATTGATCTGGGGCAAGTGACTCATATCTTGGGACTGGGAGCATCCTGAATATTTTGTGATTTTGGGTGTAAATGACCATTTCTCACTAAGTCCAGCTTGTCTGGGTGGCAAGACAGACTGGAGAGCCTAAGGGGATTGTCAGTGACTCCATGATAAGACTGTCATAGTGATCCAGGAGTTCACATTTGTTACTGGATTGATTAAATCTAATTATAGAACATACCACCATTTTGGGGTGTCTGCCCTGTTTTTGACGGTCTGCCCTGAGGTAGGCACTCACAGTCATGAGCCACTCCAGCCAGCATGACAAACACATTGAAAGAACTACATTTTTCTGTTCATTAAGATTATTTATCTATGCCCCCTGGCTTTAATGAGGACTTCAGCTATGCTAGGCAGAGCTTTTAACTTCTTTGAAGGTGCTCTAGCCATTTTAAGGGTAATAGAGACCAGTACAAAATACATACTGCGTAATCCTATGTCATACCCCTTCATACCAACATTCACTGTTCTATGTAGTGTCAGTAATACATTTTGTAACTGAAAATGCCAACATCTGGATCTAGGTGATTAATTGATACTATTGACTGTGAGAAGCATGGCAACAAAATTCAGAGATCATACACATCTTATTGATGAAAATGTAAGGAGACAAATGAGGACTTTTCCAGTATATAATTAGTTGACTGTTTCAGGTAGAAACGGTTCAACTTTCTTAGATCTAAAATGGGACGTCTACCAGATTTCTTTCAAACCGGGAAGTAAACCTTTCCCCTGTTTTTCCTATTTTCTGTATTACAGCATCTGAAGAAGAGAGATGAAATCTCTCGAAAGTTTATGTCTACAAATATTAAATTTGTTAGTCTTTAAAGTGCCACAGAACTCTCGTCTTTCCCCTCTGTGTTGATAAGGAACCTCCTCTATTACTCCCAATTCCAGGAGAGAATATACTTTTTGAAGCAATACTGTCTTGTGAGATGTGTCCCTGGAAAGGGACAAGGAAGGTGGACTGGGAAAAGGAAGGGAAGTGAATTGGCTAACATATCCCTCCTTTGTTGTGCTGAACACCCACTTGTCTGATGTGATTTTTTTCCAAGCACAGAGAAAGAGTGATAGGTTTCTTCCAAAGAAAGGCAGGAGATATGGTCAGTGTGCTATCCTTGACTGAGCAGTCAAAAATGACTGGTTGGAAGTTGAAGTAGTTGGTGAGAGAGGCCTGTTGTAGATGAAGCCAGCTGGTGACGTCGAGGTCTAGATCTTCTCTTCAAGAAGTCCTGTGACCTCTGTTGGAAATAGAATCTACAGTAAACAGAGTGAGATCTAAACTCACTGTTTCCCTGGATTTTTCTCACTGGAGTATAAACTCATAATGAACAAAGTGTCACCCACGGTGTGCAACACATCATCTATTTTTGAAGAAAATAGTTTAGACCTTTCAAAGGGAAATTTTTTATAGCATTCTGCAGCTCCTTCACAATGCCAGAAGCCTACAGCCAGGGAGAGTGCCTCCTGGAGATAGTGGGGGCAGCTGAAGGCAAAGCTGTAGCAGCGATATCAATAGCTGCCTGAACAGATGTCCGGGGGCTGTGAGGTATCCTTCTAAGACCAGAGCCAGGAACAGGTTCCCTATATTCTTCTGGTAGTTTGTCAGAGCCAGGAACAGGTTCCCTATATTCTTCTGGTAGTTTGTCAGCATATTTAGAAATTAAAATAAAACTAATAAAATTAGACGAGTGCTTGATAGTTGACCACTCAGTTGAGGAATAGCAATGGAATATGCCTTTTAGTCATATAAATCCAGTCTCTTGAACCAGGGATGCCATTTCAGATTTTGGTAGGATGGGGCAACTTTAACCATGATTCTAGGAACTACTTAGGCACCTGAAAACTCTAGGTTTTTTTGCAAGTAATAAGTTAGAAATTTAGCTGACAGGAGCACTGTACCTAATTCCTATATAAAGAAAAAAAATAAACCCCAATTAAGCCATATTTTAAGTTTATTTGTAAGGAGATAATACAGCAAAAAATTCCCAATCCCAAATCTGAATAGGCAGATAATAATGACAACACTGATTTAGGCCACTACAAATAAAAGAATTTTTAAAAGTTTAATGAAGTTGGTAACTACTTATGTGCTTTACTTTCTGCATTTCTCTAAGTGTAGGCAATTTGGGGGGCGGGAAGGGGTGATCAGTTCTTCTACTTGTAATTCATTTCACTTTCAGTGTCCTAGCAAGTGCTCCATTGTTGGGTTGCAAGCACTGCACAGGAATCTTGGTCTAAGAACTATTTTCAGTCAGATACATAGCCTTTTTAAAAAGGTTTTGGAATCTATTTTGTAGTCTATGGTTTTATAACTGTTTTTTTTAAAATAAGTAATAGGTGCTGGAACTAAGGGTGCTGGGGGTGCAGAATCCCATGGCTTGAAGGGATACAAGACAAGAGGAGCTAAGATTACTTACCAGGAAAAGTAGTACATACAGCACATCACACACAGCTACAATACAATGGCTGCTTGTGGACAGCAGTAGCTTGTATGTGCTCATACAAAGGACCAGCAACTCCTCAGAAGGTATTCTGGGAAAAAGGTCCTAGAAAAGTGCAACCCTGGGGAGATTTAGTAAGATCAAGGCATTCACAGCATCTGTATGTAACAGCCTATGTGGACCTACCTGGTAACCTGACCCAATCAAAGCCCATTGTAGGAAAAGGAAAGATTCTCACAATGGGAATAAATGGCCTCATTCGGATATTGCTATTCACTAAAAAATTAGAGCACTGGAAAAAATGGGAACGTTTTAAGTGTAATTTAAACAATATTTGTGGTGTGACAGCATTTACTTATTTTGTCACATCAGTGAAAGATTCCAGGTGGTCATTCTTCAGTGCTGCTCTTGCAGCCTGAAACTTCCAAAGCTGGGCTGTCCGTGTGGATAATTATCACCTGAATGTGCCTAGGCTGCTGCTATCATGCTGTGTCTATTGGTGTCACAAGATCAAGGAGCTTGCTCCTGCCTTTTTAACATGTCAATGTAAAGCTGGGGGCAGATCATGGTGAAATCTGCAACATCTTCAGACTAAGCATATATACTGCTGAGATATTGCTTTGCTTCCACCAGCTGAGCCTTTGTTTTTTCAAGATTGAGAAGTGCTGCGAGGCTCCCAGCCCTGCTATTGGCTCTGCCACACATTGCATTCCGATTGGCTGAGCAAAGACTAGGCCAGTGAGGGGAGATGGAAAGAGGAGCAAGCAAAGTAATTCCATTGCTCCGAGTCCTGGCTGGTGAGGGAAGTGGAGGGGAGAAGTTGCTCCCAGCTGTTATGAAAAATCAGAATAGGGCAAATGCCATACCCTGCCATTCCTAAATGGTGCCCTGTCTTGAACTTCTTGTTTTTGGGAGTAACTTTAGGATGGGATTGTCAAGATCCCTCATTAGTGGCAGTGGTGAATAAAGAAGCAGGAACTGGATGGATAAAAATATAATCTAAGGGTATGTCTACACTGCAGACTGAAGTTGATTTACTTTAAATCGACTTTCACCCGCCGAATTTAAAAGTTGCAGGAGTGTGATCACACCACACTCCTTGTGCCAGGCTCTTTCATCCCCACTCGCCACACTTGGGTCAACATTCAAAGCAGTGCACCTTGGGGGTAGCTATCCCACAGTGCAACTAGCTGCAGAGGCTTTTGGGAAGCTTGTCATCCTCCCATGATAAAATGTGCTCCCTCCCCCTCCCTTCTTATCCCAAACAAACTGCAAACGCTTTTTCGCGCCGTTTTTCTATGATGTGCGCATGCCGTTGCCGGAGAGACATGGAGCCTGCTCAGCTCTGCACGGTCATTGTGAGCGTCACAAATACCTCATGGCTTATCTTGCAGTATTTTCAAAGGAAAGAAAGGAGCCGCAGCACGGAAAATACTGATGTTACCGAGGCTGCCCTGCTACAAGCCATAGAGCGGAAAAATTCCCGTTTGCTGCAGGCTGTCACGCATCATCTTCAATCCATGGAGCGCCAGTTCTGGTCCTGGGAAACAAGCACAGATTGGTGGGATCGCATTGTTATGAAGGTGTGGGACAATGAGCAGTGGCTGCAGAATCTTCATATGCGAAAGACCACTTTATTTGAACTTTGTGTGGAGCTGTCCCCAGTCCTGAAGCATGTGAATACTCGGTTGAGACTAGCTCTGACAGTGGAGAAGTGAGTGGCCATTGCTCTGTGGAAGCTGGCAACCCCAGACTGCTACCAGTCAGTTGGGAATCAGTTCGGAGTCGGTAAATCCACTGTTGGAGTTGCTGTGATGCAAGCCTTCCTAGGGCAGGGATCTGTAACATGTCAAGGAAGCTTTGTGGGTTTTCTTGTACAAGCTCAACCTACAGGAAATGACCACTCTCATCAGGTCCTGAAAAACCTTGAATTCCTATAGGGTGGGAGAGGAGGGAAGATGTTGACTCTGGGGTGATGACTTCATCTGGAGATGATGAAATATGGGAAGGAACATCTACAGGCTCCTCTGTAGGGTCCTATCTAGTGGATGGATGGATGGTGGCAGTATCCTGTACTGGAGAGGCGTTTCCTGTACTGGAACAGGAGACCTCCTCTTAGACTGTGATTGAGATAGAGGCCTAGAATCTCTCAGAGGAGTCCAAAACCAATAAGGACCTGAGGGATTCTACAATCTGTGAGATGCCTATGGTAAGGCCAACATACTGGGGCCTCTTTATAAGAAAACCAGTCTTGATCTTTAGGACCTGTAATCCTGGAATGAGGCCTATAAGGTGATCTAAAATCTTGAAGGTGACACAGGTTCCTCCCTTTCAGAGTCCAAAGAAGAAATGTGGGTTTCTTCAGAAAAGTGAAGAACGGGCCCCATGAGGATCCAAGGTGGTCTGGGGATGGGAGGTACCCAGGGATTCAAAGACAGCAATGGTCAAGGCAGTTAGATTGATTTAAATGAAAATCCAAAGTAATTTTCAGTAAAAGTTTCAGTTGCAGCGTAAGAGTAACTGTCTTTATGGAATACAATGTATACAGACCCTGCCATTAAAGCCTGTATGTCACTCACTGTGCAAGCTGAAGTTATAGCCACTAAAAATACTGCTTTTATAGAGAAATTATGCAATGAACATGACAACACAGGTTCAAAAGGAGGATCCATTCAGGACATAATCACACTGAAATCCCAAGTAGGAAAGAGCTTTAATGGGTGAAATAAATGAGTCAACCCTTTTAATAATCTGAATTCAGTGAGAGAGGTGAAAAATGAATGACCCTCAACTAGCAGATGGTAGGCAGAGACAGCAGTCAAATGTACCCTAGTAAAACTGACTGAAAGTCCTGAATATTTTAGAGACACATTGTATAGAAAAGCAAATAGAAGGCTCTGAGGGTTGAATGTGCCTCTAAGTATACTACAACAAAAAATGTTTCCATTTAGTCTTATGTGTCTGTCTTGAGAAGGCCTTTCTTTTCTGAATCAAAACCTCTTTGACTGTCACCATATAGCTTCTATCAACAGAACATAACCAGCTGCCATCAGATATAGAGATGCTGGGTCTGACTGTAATACTACACCTTGGCTCTGTGAAATGATGTTTGGAAGACATGGAAGTGGAAGAGGTGGGCAGATTGAAAGGTGCATTAGGTTAGAGAAACAAAAGTGATGTGCCCAGGCTGGTAGAGTCTTTGTACCTCCAAGTCTTTAAACCATTATTTGAGGACTTCAATAACTTGGTCATAGGTTAGGGGTTTATTACAGGAGTGGTAGGTGAGGTTCTGTTGCCTGTGTTGTGCAGGAGGTCAAAATAGTTTATCATAATGGTTTCTTCTGACCTTAAAGTCTATGGGCTATCATTACCTGAGCCTTGTGCTGACATATCTTCTCAAGGACTCTGAGAATTAGCAGAATGAAGGGAAATAGCATATAAGCAGCACCGTTTCCCATTAAAACATAGAAAAGCAACTGCCAGAGAGCCCAGACTCTTTCATCCTTGGGAACAAAACACAGGGAACTTCTTGTTCAGATCACTGGCAAACAAATATCTTGGAGGGTAACCACCAATTCCAGAAAACTTGATCTAAAACAGAGTCCTTCAGTTCTCACTGGGTGATGGAACCCTTCCTTAGGTGATCTGCCAAATTGTTCTGGACTATTAGGTTGATCTGATGAAGAATGCACCACTTCCACAAATTACTTCTTGACATACTTCTTACACCTACATCTGTTTTATATAGTGCATTGCCATTGCATTGTATGTTAAGTTCTGGGAAGTGGTGTCCCAAAGCATAGACTGAAATGCCCTGCAGGCTTGACAAACAGCTCTTAGTTTTAACATATCTATGTATAACCAAGACTCCATCCAAGACCACAGGTCCTGAATCTGGACGTTTTCTAAATGAGCACCTGAGCCTAGCTTGGATTTGTCTGTTACAAGAGTCTTTCTAGGTGGTAGTGGATGAAAGAACACTGACAGACCTGAAGGGGGTTTGTTCACCAGAGATGGGAGTAGCCTTAGATGATCTTCTATGGGCAAGTCCATGCTTTGTCTGACTGGATAACAACAAACCAAACAACCATCCCTGAAGAGGATAGAGGTGCTGTCGTGCATGCAAAGTTATGCAAATCCAAGTGGTCATATGATCCAGAAAGCTTAGACAGATTTTCATTAAAGTTTTTCATTGGCAGCAGAGGTTAGAAATGATGAGTCATTAAGAAAAACCTCTCCAGACGAAGGTATGCTTTGGCTGATACAGGGTCCAACCTTGCTCCTATAAATTATCTGTAGAGTATGGGGTGAGTGGACTTTTTTTTGATTGATCTTGAGACCCAGATGGGACAAAAATTGAATGTGTATGTGAACATCTGACAACTTGGGGAGAAGTGTGTTCCCAGATCAAGTAACCATTGAGACACGAATTTACATGAAGGCCTTGTCTCCTCAGGTGAGAAACCACCACAGAAAGGCATTTGGTAAACACACTCATGGCTGTTGAGATTGAAAGGTAGGACTCTAAATTGGTAATGATGTTCACTGATCATGAAATGTAAAAACTTCCTGTGAACTGGATGGATTGCAACATGGAAGTAAGGGTCCTGCAAGTCAAGAGTTGCAAACCATTTCATGGAATCTAAAGAAGGAACTGGTGAAAGGGTTACCATCCAAAATCTGAAATAACTGAGGAATTTGTTGATTATGTCTGAGGGCCAATACAGGATGCTGACTGCCTTTATTTTTTGGAATGAGGAATATTGGCAATAAAACCCCTTGCCACAGAACTCTGGAGGCACCCTCTGAAGAAGAAAATCTGTCTCCACCTGCAGCACACTGTTGTGAGAAGGGTCCCCGAGGGAGCTCTTCAAGCAGTGAGATTTTGTTCAACAGGTGAAATTGTACTTATCCAGAGAAGCCTTATTATTGACTATCTGAATTCACAGGTTAGCCAAAGAATATACTACTCTCCTTCAGTGCCTTTTTGGCGGTCTTTATCCCTGGGGGTCTATTTAGGAGGACTAGGCTGCTTAGATTTTTCATGGGCAGCTGCTACTACTAAGGACCAAGGAATAGGGTTGAAAAGAAATATTTTAACTCTTTAGGGTGAACTTAGTAATTACAGACTGCTTTTTTAGTTGTGGCTGCAATAGATACGGAGGTTTGCCACAAATATTTAGCTTCATTGAGGATAACCTCAATGATTGATATGGCCAAATGGCTTGGGAGACTGGATCCAGAATGTCAAATAGTTTAAGAGACCTTTTCTGAATGGTTTTCAGGGATACCTCTGAGGTCTCCACCATACTTTTAAGCAGGTACTGAAAGCCCTTAAAATCAATTGTGGAAGGAGCAGATGGTTTTACAGCTTCGCATGGAGATAGTGAACAAACAGCCAAGGGAATGCATTGATCCTCATATTCCTTCATCTGGATCAGCCCCTGGTTAGATGATTGCATTGTTTGAGATGGATCCTTAGGAGGATAAGATTTATTCATAGACATAGATCTAGTAGAATAAGGAGCAGGAAAATGATGAGTACTTCAATGACCAATAAAGCCAAGATTTCGGGAAAACCAAATGAAGCCATAGGGTGAAACCAAGGGGCCTGAAACTTCTCAGAAGTATGGGACCTATGATAAGAAAGTCTCCTTCTTAGGAGCTAGACTAGGAGGAATGAGGAGAAAATCTAGGAGAATGGCTTCTACTGTCATGAGCCAATGAATATTTAGACAACTAGAACTCCTGCAATGATGGTACAGATATCTGAGGGTGGCAACAGATTGAGGAGAACCAGAGTCTAGTCTCTGAAAAACAGATATCGGTATCACAGATGATGCACACAGAGAAATTTTCTTAACAGAAAAGATTCGGAACCTGTAGATATTTGAGAAATACTCAAGAGAGCAGACTCTGGTTTGAGAGTGAACATCACATCTTAGATGCACTCCTGCGCTGAGAGAAAAATTATTACTGAAGCGGATGGTACCAAAATTGACCATACGGATGTGGTCATCTCAGAAGGATGAGTCTTCTTACAACTACACTGTACCAAAGAATATATGGCAGACAGTACTCATGTCATTGGTACTGAAGAAGTGGTCCAGTCATCAAGGATCATCTATGGTGTACTGCAGCAGAATACGCTTCCACAGGTTCTGAAGACACTGTGATGACAAATTTGGTTGAAAAAAAATGGCTTGGAGACAGACTGAGGAGTCTTACATCTTTTTCTAGCCAGTACCTGAGATGGTGACCTGTGCCAAGTGCATTTAGAAGATCTCTGCTCCTGCCTACCTCAAGCAGCAGGAATAACTGACTCACCTGAGGGTGACTGAAAGAAGGGTCAGCATATTTTTGAGAAGCATGAGGTCTTTCAGTCAGAAGACTTACTAGCTTCTGGAATAGCATCTGTGCTAGCCAAAGCAACAGTAAAAACTCACTTTAAGATAGAAGACCGGTTTTGAGGAGGGGCTTGAAAATTGGAATCATTCTCAGCCTTGGTCTACACTTACTGGGTGATTCAGCAGCAGTCGACGGGAGTTATGCAAGCTACACAGCGTAGCCTGCGTAACTCCCATCGACTGCTGTGCTTCCCTTCTGTGTGGTGTCTTCACTGCACCGCACCGACGGGAACCGTGTCCCTGGCGACATAGCGCTACGCCACTTGAGGGGGTGGTTTAACTGCGTCAACTTCTGGATCGACTAAGCAGGTCTTCACTGACTGCTCAGTGGATCCAGATAGGTCGATATGATGGCGGCAACTTTGCCGTCGTCTATGTAGACATACCCTCAGTCTTTTCCATCAGAAATATTTTTAAATGAGCATCATGAGCTCTCTGCATATGCTTTGAGAAGGATTTGCAAATTGAACATTTATATTTGTACATAATATGTGGCTCTCCTAAACAAAAGGACATCTAGTATGTCTGTCAACTGCAGGCATAGTTATTTCAGAATGAGGGCAAATGTTAAAGCCTGCAGACTGCAACTCAGCCAGGCAGACTCAGATTCAGGGGTTAAATTTTTGTTGTTGCTACTGTCAATGGACACTAAATAAAACTTATAACACTAAATATCCTACCACTGTATAAGAAACTATGTGGAAGCAGATGGACACTGTGTCTGTTGCACTGCCTTGGGCAGAAAGAAAAAACTGATTGGTGATTGGGCCTGCTCCGCCCCCATACTCAGGAGGGAGCATGCATAGCCCCAACGGACACTGCTGGTTAAAAAACTCTGGGCTTGCACACATCTACAGTGGAATCTGTTTGATACATGCTCAAAGAATAGAAACTTCTATAGGGTGCCAACCTCAGTGTTAGTCCTTAATGAAAACTACTACATCAGAGTTTAAGAATCAGAGTTTAAGGCCACATGGGACCACCAGATATCTAGTCTGATATCCTGATACATAAAGAATCAATTGAAAGTAATACATTTTTTTAAAAAAAAGTAGTTCCCCTTTACATAAGGCTACTAACCAAACAAAACAGATGTTTTGTTTAGACAGGTCGAGCTATCAGAGAGAAGTGCCTGCTAAGCAGCCTGTGTCAAGCTGATGGCATGTATACTGAAACAACCAATTTATGACAGTAACCAACAATTATAAAAATAGATTGATTTGTGACATATCCACAAAAATGTCAGTCAATAAGCTGAAACCATTTTCTTAAAGTAAGATTCAAGAGTAAAATATTAAAGTTTTCCTTTAAGTCACTATCTCTTAATTGCCAGATACACAGTAGTGCACTTTAACCAGATACTACACTGTTCCACTCAGTGCAACCTTCTTCCTCTTATCCTGAGTTATAAGCAGCTATTAATTCTGTTGTGTATGATGCAGAAATGTCACTGAATTGTAATAATAAAGGCCTGCAGCTATTACTGACTGTAGAAATCTCTTGGACTTCCCATAATATTTTCTGACAATTTTTGCACTCTGTAATGGTAGGGTGGGATTTCTTTTTATTCCCAAAATAGACACAGTATCCAAGCAATAAATGACATTTATATAACCTCTAAGGATTTCACCTTTCCAGATTTTCCTTTTTCCCTAAACTGTATTTCAACTGTTTAAATCATCACTGATCAAAGCTAACCAATAACAGTCACATGTAACACAGACTCATTCTAATAATTTTTTCTCCCAAGAGGGACGAATCAACTCAGAACATTTTAGTTGAAGAGTCATAATAAGCCTGTTCTCTAAACCCAATTACTGAGAGTTAACATGAAAAACCTTCTTACATGATTTCACGCTTCTGCCAGTTACAATAAAAATCACCTAGGCTAAGCAAAAGGAAACTGCTGCACCAAAGATTTCTGTTTGTTTTCAAACACTAATGACGCATGAAAACATTCAGCAAATTCAAAGTAACAGAAAACCGGTGCACTGTTCTCTTTCCAAAGCCATTTTGAGTTATATTTCGCATTTTCTGAGTACATATTATATAAAGGCAATTTATAATAAAATTAAGTAGCGCTGACATCCACCTTCCAGGCTTATAAAGAGAAAAATATGGGCCGTATATTGCCATAGAGCCAGGCATGAACTCCCACTGATGTTTGGCACATGCTTCTTATGTTTTTTTTCCTCCACCATAAAAGAAAACAGTGCTTTAGAATTAGAAACTATGTCTACTTCTCAGAGAAATTTCTCTGTGAAATAGACATAGTTATTAATTTTGTGTGTACCCTCTTTTTTCTCTGTATATCTTTATGTACAGAGAAACAAGAGAGGAGAAGGTAAACACAAAATGCTAGTTCATAATTAGATCCAGGCCTGTAGGATTCCTAAGTTTAGCACAGAGGCAAACGATTAACAGTGCAGTTTTATTACCTAGTATGAAACACTTGTTTATGGAGGTTTTTTTATTTGCATTTCTAATATGCTGGAGCATTCAGAACATATACCACCAAATGACTTCCACAACTTTTTTCTGTTTCATACTATTAAAATCTTTCCTTACACCATTAAGTGTGAGGCTGTGGTCAGGATGTCCTCTTTGATACAAAAATGCCAGAACCTCATCACTTCCTGGTAAGCTATCGGGAGTGCGTTCTGCCCGTCATGTTCACATAATACATTGAAGTGATATTGTTGGTAAGAATATGAATCCATGTTCTCCATATCTAGTCCTGAAAGAGGCATTTTCAATGCCTGTTGAGCCTAAGTTCCAGAAGGTTGATATAAAAGGACCCTTTATATTCCCTACCACAAGCCTTGAACCTTTAACGTCCCTAGATATGCTCCCCAACCTATTGAGGAGGCATCAGAGACTACACTTCTGGTTGGAGTCACCCCACTTTCAGAAAGAGACAGGGAGCAGGGGTGGCAGCAGCTACAGCAGCAGCATGGGGAGCAGTGGCAGGGGAGATAGGAGCAGGGGCAGCAGTGCAGGGAGCGTACCTGGCAGTGGTGGGAGGGCTGCTGCTGCTGCTGTGGGAGACGGGCAGCCACAGTGGCTGCCAGTAACAGCGGTTGTCAGCAGCAGCAGTGTGTCATGCATGCCCATCCGTTCAGATGGAGCAGACTGTCCCTCCCCCACAGGAAGGAGTGGGACAGGACCAGGTTGTTCTGCTCCCCAGCAGGCAGCAAAAGCAAGCACACCAGAAGGACAAGCAGGGATTCTGTGTATGCCCCTTGTGCAGAAGTGCAAGAAGCTTGGTGTGCCCGGTAGCAGTGGGGGGCAGCTGCCGGGAGCAGCGGCAGCAGCATGAAGGGAGCATGCCCAGCACCAGCATGAGGAACGGGAAGCGTACCCGGCAGTGGCGGGGGGCTGAGCAAAGTGTCCCCTGCTCCACCAGCAGCCTCCCCCCGCCTCTGCTCACCTCCAAAGGGTCCCCCACCCTGAACACCTGCCCAGGGCTGCCTGCATGAGGCAATGGGGTCTTCACCGTGGCCCAGCCCCCATGGCGCCTCCCTGATCCATCTCGCACCCCTTCCTCCAGGGGGGCACGCCCCTCACTTTGAGAATCTTTGCTCTAGTGGCAGTCAAACAAGCAATTCCGGTGATAAACCAACTTCAACCATGACTAAAGAGGACAAAGACAATCGCATATACTGGACCACATATGCATGCAGCCATATGCCCTAGCGACTTTAGGCCTATCTGGACCGTGGCCAAAGATTGAGGCCAAAGATCCAGACATTCATGTGGAAAAGAAGCTCTAGTAGAGCCACACTGAACTTAATTTTTTGCACAGGAATCAGAGTTGACTCTCTCTTAGATGATCAAAGAGGTCCAATGTGAACACAAAATAACTTATTTTTTTGGATATGCTCTCACTAGACAGTCACCTAGGTACAGGAAAATGTAAATTCCCTTCATCCTGAGATAAGCTGCTACCATCATCATGCATTTGGGGTGTGGGGTGATGACATGTTGAAGGGGACAAGTGTAAATGGTAACACTGATTGCCGACTGACAGTCTCAGAAACATCCTGTAGCCTAGGAGAATCGCTTCATGGAAGCAGGCATCTTCGCGATCAAAGGCAGCAAACCAGTAACTGTGATTTAACATAGGAAGAATCATAACTATGATGACCATTCGGAATCTCATGTATATGATGCATGTGAGGAGGCTGTGAAGACTGAGAAGACTCATCCCACCCTTGGACTTGGGGACCAGAAAGTACTGAGAGTAGAATCCCTCTCCCCAGCACTGTAGGGTAACCTCTTCTACAGTTCCCCAAGTAAGCAGAGTCTGGTCCTACTAAAGGACTAGTGACTCAGGGGTCCCTAAAAGGGATGGGAAAGGGAGAATGGATAAAGATTGTCTGGCCTAACCTAATCCCACAGTATTTAGGAACCACTTGTCTAAGGATATCAAATCCCAAACACTGTGGAAGTGGGATACAGCCTGTCCCCAAACAGAGAGGAAATGGTCTGAATACTTATGATAGGTGCACTTCCCTCAAAGGGAGAGGGAAACTGACTGGTTTACAGCAGCTGATGAAGGATGAGCTGGCTGATTAAAGCTAGAATCCAAGGACCTTCTCTTAGAAGGCTTATGCCTTCTCTTGGAGAAGTATTGTTGATTTGTAGAGTAAGGAGGTTGTCTGAAGTAATGTTGATAGTACTGATGGGACTGCTGCTGATGTGGCCTCCCACAGTGGAATGCTGTAACTACTGGGTATAAAGCCCTAAGGACTGTAAGGTGACCCTAAAGTCCTCAAATGAATGTAAAGTCTCATCTGCCTTTTCAGAGAACACAGAGCATCCACCAAACAGTAAGTCCTCTATAGCTGCTGTATGTCTGGAGCAATACCAGAATTCTGCAGCCAAGTCACCCTCCTCATCATTATTGCCGAGGCCATGAGCCTTGACAAGGTGTCCACAGCATCAAGTGCTGACTGGAGTCACATCTTAGCCACTACATGGCGCTCTGCCAGGAAAGCCTTAAACACTGCCCTAGCATCCTTAAGTCTTATCAGTAAATCTGGACAACACATTCCAAATTAAGAAAGTCATATTAGCACAGAACCACTTGCTGATTAGCAATATGCATCTGCAAAGATGATGTAAAATACATCTATCTTTCCATTAAATCCAATCTCTTTGTCTCTTTTTCTTTAGGTATTGACTTATATCTGCCCTGTCACATTCTCTCATTAGCAGTCATGGCCACCAGAGAATTAGGAGCTAGATGAGAGGAGAAATACTCAAATCCTTGTATGTGGACATAGTAACACTTGTTAGTATGCTCTGGAGTAGGAGGCAAGGACAATGGCATCTGCCACAGGGCATTTGCCAGCTCCAAGAGCCATTTATAGGATGGCATCTCTTCCAGGGCTGAAGGTTGCAAAATGTCCAATTTATAAGCACTCTCTTGGACAAACTCATCTTAGATACTCATGGCTGCAGTCATCATCCTTAGAAGGTCCTGATAGGCCTTTAAGTCTTTTGGAATCAGGGAGAATGAGTCCAGGTCCATGGAATCATCTGGAGAAGAGGATGACAGAAGTGGAGGAACAAGTGTCTCTTCCCGAGGCAATGGCTGTTCCTCATGCTGTATTGGAATTTCAGCAGGTGCAGTATCTGCTTGTGCCTCTTGTCCAGGTGAGGAAGAAGATGAAGCCACTGGATGATTAGAATGTGTCATTGACTGGGATCTTGAACACAGAATACCACATAGATACCAAGAAAGCCAATGTGCAAATGAGCATGGTACCCAAAGCCAATAGGCACCAGGACAAGCATCTCTATCCCCTAAACTATCCCAGTACCAATGATGGTCCTTCCTAGGTGATCTGGAGGGCTTGCAAGACTGGGTCCTGAAAGGAGGCAGAGAAGGAGAAGCTGATCTTGAGCTTGAGTCTGAAGGGCCCCCCAAAATAGCCTGCCAGTAACAGTGGGGCCACATCTACTGGAGCTACCCAACACTGCAATCTACAGTACAACTTCAGAGTGAGAAACATCTTGAGAGAGGAAATTGTTTGTAACTCTGAAACAATGCTACGGTTCTTTCAAAAACGTACAATTGAACATTGATTTAATATAGCTTTGAAACTTTACTATGCAGCAGAAAAATGCTGCTTTTAACCATCTTAATTTAAATGAAACAAGCACTGAAACAGTTTCCTTACCATGTCAAATCTTATTTTTTAAATTTTCCCTTCATTATATTTTTAGTAGTTTACATTGATCACAGTACTGTACTTTATTTGCTTTTTTTTGTAGTCTCTGCTGCTTCCTGATTGTGTACTTCCTGTTCCAAATGAGGTGTGTGGCTGACAGGTCAGTTCGTAACTCTGAAAATATGTCTTTACTGCCGCAGCAGCAGGCATCGATGCAGCGGCATTGACTGAACAGGTCTGTGTAGACCCGCCCAGTCAATCGGAGAGTGCTCTCTGGTTGACTGAATTAATCCACCTCCCTGAAAGGACGGGGAGGTCACTTACTGTAACTGATGGTTCTTCGAGATGTGTGGTGCCTATCTAGATTCCATTGTGGGTATGCATGCACACCATGCGCCGAAGCTGAAACTGTGGAAAGTTGACTCGCGTGCATGCCTCACATTGCCCACATGGTGTGGCCGAGGTTTTATATGTCTTTGCAGGTTGACACCACCTCAATTTCTTCTTACACCCAGGCATCGAACCCTAAGCAAAGAAGATAGGGGGGGCAGGATTGGAACCAATTAGGGACCACACATCTCGAAGAACCATCAGTTACAGTAAGTAACCTCCCCTTCTTCGAGTTATGGTCCCTACGTGGATTCCATCGTGAGAGTGTAGCTAGCAGTAACCAGTATGAAGGTGAGGCTAGGGCTCCGTAGATGCCAGAGTCTGTAGGACTGCAAAGCCCACTGGTGCGTCAGTGGATGTGGCGTTAGTCAAAGCATAGTGAGCTGTGAACGTGTACACAGAAGTTCAAGTTGCTGCTTTGCAAAATATTCTACCATGGGATGAAAGCAAGGAAGGCCGTCATGGTTGCTTGTGCCCTTGTGGAGTGTGCTTTGACACGAGGTGGAAGTTTAACTTGATAGAAGGAGTAGCATTCTTTGATGTAGTGAACGATCCAGTGAGAGATACGTTGGGAAGAAAATGCATGCCCCTTGCAGTGATCTGCTATTGTCACAAAGAGTTTTGGCGAGGTTCTGAAAGGGCGAGTGCAATATAGGTAGAAGGCAAGCACCCGCCTGACATCAAGGGAGTGTAGGGTCCTTTCTCTGGTAGGGGAGTGTGGCTTAGGGTAAAAAATAGGGAGGTGAATAACTTGGCTGAGATGAAACTGGGAAGTTACCTTAGGGAGAAACTTGGGGTGAAGCCTCAGGGAGACTCTGTCCCTGTGAAAGATGGTAAAAGGAGGGTCTGCCATCTTTGTCGCAAGTTCACTAACTCGTTGAGCTGAGGTAATAGCCACGAGAAAGATTGTTTTCACAGATAGGTATGGGAGGGCACAGGAGGACAAGGGTTCAAAGAGTGGCTTTGTAAGCGTGGATAGTACCAGTTTGAGGTCCCAAGCTGGAGTGGAGTCTTTGACGGTTAGGAACAAGTTTAAGTAGGCCTTTCATAAACCTAGCAACAGTTTAGTGACTGAAAATAGAGGACCCATCCACAGCTGGGAGGAAGGCACTTATGGCCACCAGGTGAACTTTTACAGAGGAATGCGTGAGCCTGAGTCATCATAGGGAAAGGATGTAGTCTAGGATGACTGGAATATTCATGGTTGATAATGAGCGGTGATTGTCTGAAGCCCATTGAGTAAACCATCGCCATTTGGCTGATAACAAGCCCTGGTCATGGAATGGCGGCTGAGAGTGAGCACTGGGGAGGAGCAGGCGTTGTCTACTTGCAAGCCCCATTCAAACACCAAGCTGTGAAGGTGAGTGGTGCTGGGTTGGGGTGCTGGATGTGGCCGCGCTGTTGGGTAAATAGGTTCAGTATGAGGGGGAGAGGTATTGGAGGGTGGCTCAACAGGTGCAGTAGGTCCGAGTACCAATGCTGCCTGGGCCAGGATGGGGCTATGAGTATGGTCTGTGCAGGGTCTTGTTTCAGTTTGTTGAGTACCCAAGGAATGAACGGAAGGGGAAGAAGGGCGTACCGGAGGCTCAGTATCCATGGAATGAGGAAGGCGTCTCCCTGCGACACCCGTCTCAAGAAGCCTCTGGAGCAGAAGAGGGGAAATTTGCTGTTTGTTGCCAAGGCAAAGAGGTCCCATGTGGGGGTTCCCTACTGTTGGAAAACGTCCTGGAGAGTGGGTTGTGGAGTTCCCATTCGTGGGAATAATAGAAGAAATAGCTGAGCTTGCCCGTAAGGACACTGTCTGTTCCAGGTAAGTGCACCGCCTGTATTGTTATATTGTGCTGCAGGCACCAGTTCCATAGGCGGATCACTTCCTGGCATAGGGATAGGGATCTGGCCTCTCCTTATTTGTTTACGCAGAATACCGTCGACACGTTGTCTGTCAAGAGTTGGACGTATTTGCTCTGGAGTAGGGGAAGGAGGGTGTGAATGTACGTCAAACCACTTTAATTTCTAGGATATTGATATGCATCCTCGCCTCTCTGGGAGACCACAGCTCTTGAGCTGTGTGGTCCTGTACGTGGGTCTCCCAACCCACAAGAGATGCACTCAGTCATAAAGATCGTGTTTGGTTTGGATTGGTGAAAGGGTATGCCCACCAAAATTTTGGCCCGCCACCATGTCAGGGAGGCTAGCATTCTTGGTGGGAGGGAGACCCATTTGTCCAGATGGTACTTGTTCGGGTTGTAAACCAAGCATAACCAATGTTGTAGGCAGCACATCTGGAGTCGGGGATATGGTGTGACCAATGTAGAGGCTGCCATGTATCCCAGAAGGGAGATATATAGTCGAGCACGTGTGCGTGGATGATGTTGCAATTGTGCAATAATGTTCATGAGAATGGTGTAGCAGTCTTTGGGAAGAAACACCCGCGCTACCCAGAGTCCAGCATGGTTCCAATAAACGTGAGGTTCCTGGTAGGAATAAGTGTGGATTTCTCCTTGTTGATACAAACGCCGAAGCTGGCGAACAGATCCTGTAGGGTCTGGCTAGTTACTAGCAGGCGTTCATGAGATGATGCCACCAGTAACCAGTCATCCAGGTAAGGAAACAGAGAATGGCCTCTCAAAGCCTTAGGGGAGGAGCAGGGGGCGACACCACAGTCTGAGCCCTGGTGCCCCCCTCCCCAAAGGCAGGAGTCATGTGCTGCCCATACCTGGGACTGAATTCAACCTCATGATGTTTTTCATGATGTGCTGTTTTAAATGCAAGTCCCAGCAACCTGAGTCCTCTTCCTGAAAGAAATGCAAATAGAGCACTTTTCTTTAATGTGCCTCTCTCCTATACACAACCAACACAGCATGTGGGGATCATTATTGGGAACAGCCACCCTATGAGGAACAGTGCTTAAATTCTGCTGAGGGCATAGTTCTGTTTATTATGTTTCATGGTGCCAACTACTAACTATAAGGGTACTAACTATTTATTCAAAGAACATGAGGTAAGATTTGCAGGGGGGAACTCAAACTCTACCATGGGCTGTGAGAAAGAACTAAGAGGGGTTGAGTGACACCATCTTTATATAGCCATGGGAGGGGCTATGAGGACCAGAGAGCATGAGTGATGCCCAAACAGATATTACTAAGTGAAGTTCGCTGGCTTCAGTACCCTGTGCGCACACACCTTTTAGTGGAATACACATCTAGAAGGACTCGAAGAATGGATAGGTCTTCAAATATAACTGTCAATGGGCAATTATCATTGAGAAGGTGTGTTCCCAGCCGGGTCCTGCAGAGATCAGTTCTTTGCCCTACACTGTTTAACACTTATCAATGACCTGTAAGAAAAAAAAATCATCACTGATAAAAGTTTGCAGATGACACAAAAATTGAGGAAAGTGATAAATAACGAAGAGGATAGGTCACTGATTCAGAGTGATTTGATTGCTTGCACCCAGTTTATCAAGCAAACAAGTTTTTAATACCTCTAGGAACAAAGTAGGCCATGCTTCGAGGTTGGGGGGACCCTCTCCTGTGAATCAGGGACTATGAAACAAATCTGGGGGTTGTGGTGAATAATCAGCTGAATGTAAGTTTCCAGTATGATGCTGTCGCCAGAAGAGCCAGTGCAATCCTGGGATGTAAAAACAGGGGAATCCTGAATAGCAGTAGAGAGGTTATTTCACTTCTGTATTTGTCAGTGGTGCTATTGCTGCTGGAATACTGTGTCCAGTTCTGGGGTCCACAATTCAAGAGGGCTGTTGATTAATTGGAAAGGGTTCAGAGAAAAGCCAGGAGATTGTTTAAAGGATTGGAAGCCATGCCTTACAGTGACAGACTCAAGGAGCTCAATCTATTTAGCTTAGCAAAGAGAAGGTTAAGGGAGACTTTATTATAATCTAAGGGTATGCCTACACAGCAAAGAAAAATCTGCAGCTGGCCTGTGCCACCAACTCAGGCTCATGAGGCTCAGGCTGTGGGGCAATTTCATTACTGTGTAGACTTCTGGGATTGGGGTTTTTTTTTTGGTTTTTTTTTTTTTTGCTGTGTAGACATACCCTAAGTATCAACATGGGGAACAAGTACTTAATTATAGGCCCTTCAGTCTAGCAGAAAAACATATATGATCCAATGGCTGGAAGTTGAAGCAAAAGAAATTCAGACTGGAAATAAGGAGTACATTTTTAACAGGGAGGATAATTAACCATTGGAACAGCTTACCAAGTGTCATGGTGGATTCTCCTTCATTGAGAGTTTTAAAATCTGGATGCTTTAAAAGACTGGATGCTTTTCTAAAAGAGCTGCTCTAGGAATTATTTTGGGGGAAGTTCTATGGCCTGTGTTATACAGGAGGTCAGACTAGATGATCACAACGGTCCCTTCTGGCCTTGGAATCTATGAAAGGAATCTGTGATGCGGAAGATATGCAAACAGCAGCCTCCAGCTGAGACAAGCTAGGCTTACCTGCTAGAGCCTGCTACCTACTGGACCATGGGATCTTGAGTCAAGTCTCATATGTGACACAAACACTGAGTCCAAGCAGACAGAATTAGCTAACAAATTCAGTATGTTCTTATTTTTTTTTCAGTATGTTCTTATGTTCTTATTTTGGTCATCCTGGTAATTGACATGATGATGGAAGACCAATGTACGAGATCCCTGTTCAACAAATTAACAGCTGAGCAAATATTTTAAATTAATAATGTATTCAAGAAATGATACCTGATCTTCTGTTCACAGACTGTGAATTTTTCATATTATTTTGTTCAATATTATTTGCTTATTTCTTCAGTGAATAATTCTTGTTATGCGGATCTTTCAAACTGTAAACATTACGGTACAAGTCACAACATGCTAATGGCAAATATTCAAGCTAAGCTCTCACTCTTTGCAAGAATTTGTGCTGGTAAAGCCTGAACACACAAACATTAGTGGAAAGTGAAAATAGTTAATTGAAATTTTAAAAAATTACAGAAAAATATGATCAGCTCTATCCAAGAGGAGATCAGAATACTGAAGATGCAACTACCCCGATGAGGGTGAGGCCAATAATGTTTTATTTATTTGTTTAGACAAATAACGATAAAATGAAATTAGTCAATTGGATTACAAAATTTCAGTTAAAAATTGAAAACACTAAAATGATTTTTAATTTTTACACTTTAGTGTCTTTTGGAAAATGTCACAGAAACACTAGTTGGAGGAAGGTAGAACATGAACAAGCACGAGAATATCATGAGAGAGCCAGTAAACTTCTCTGGTAGGTCCTTCAAATTACATTGAAAACTCCTAGTGAAGGATCAGAAGTCATCACAGGCGACTTCTTAAAGATAAGTATTGTTCCGTATCAGTGTGCTAAGCAGTAAATTAATCAAAATATGGGCCAAAATAGCTAATCCAATCCTATTATCCTTGATGTTTCAGAATGACATGAAGAAGTGAGGCTTGTGAGAATTCTTTTATTGATATGGCCCAACATAATTTTAAGGAAAAATCCCTCAAAAATAAACCAGAACATAGATCAAGATATAAATCTTATTATAGTAGACCATGCAGTACTTACAATCCAAGGCCCTGGACAGCCTCAGGACAGCACTTTAAGCACATACTTAATTTTAACCATTGACTTTGCTGGAAATTCTAGCCTGGAAAGGGTTGCTTTCCTACATCAGATATTATAATGGATAGCAAAACTTACTATAGAAATTGTCAGTATTAGTAACAATAGGTAGGAAAATCCCAAATTGCTTTCCAATACAGGAGTTATTAAGCTAACTCACTCCCTCAAAAATTTAGAAGACAGGATCAACATTTGAAAAGAGAATACCGTTGCTGAGGTCTAGGAAGAGATTTTTATATGACAAATTCATTCTCTTTACATTTACACTCTTCAGAAATTGAAAGACAACAGAAAACAAATACATAGAAATCACTGTTCACATATGCCACTTTTCCTCTCTGATAATATGGATAAAATATTTCTTGCACTCATCAAGCTAGTTAGATCCTCTTTCCTTGGAGCAATCTGTTTAAAAACACAGCCTGATTTTTCTTCCATGACACTGGTTCCTACCACTGCAAAACACTGAACATGAAAATTCACAGATGGATTCAGTAATCCAACTGTGAAACATCAGCATACACAGCAATGGTTCATATACTGAGAAATAACATCAGACACAAATACTGCTAATCCTCTTTCAATATATGTATAGACCTGTAACTGATTCAATTTATAGCATATTCCCTTTGTAGCACTGCCGTTTTCAAGTATTTTTTTTCACCCACAATTCCAAGCTAAAAGTAATTGCTCCAACACTTCAGCACAGCTAAACAAAAATCAAATAAAGTATTCAAGAAACCAACTGTTTCATTAAAACATCTTGTTACTATGTCATTTCATTTCAGAGTATTCATTTAAAACAGTAGAATTTTTTCCTATTCACAACATTTTTCAAGCAGACTTTGGAGTGCGGCTTTCTCCCAGTCCCAGTTCTCTTATATTCTGCAGTACAATGGCCATAATATAGTATATGAAAAGAACTTGCAATATGTTTTAAGTTGTTCATCTTCCAGTTAGAACAAACACATGTGGCTTTTTCCACCCAAAAGTGGAACACACAAAAATAAAGGGAGAAAGGTGATAAGTCACAGAAAATCTATAAAATGTTGCAGAGGAATCAGTGTGATCTGAATAACAACTGGCACCAAGTAGTCAAGTGGTGTTTAATAAGGTTGTAAACCAGTGTGAAATTTTAAACTTTTATCTTTTAATACAGAAGCTACCAAATAAGTATTTGATTCTGTATGCCAAAAAGAGACGCATTAAAAGGGAAGCATGGGCCAAGAAGAGGGTTGGTCCTGATCAAGCCTAACCACCATCTGTATTGTACAGCTTTTACCATAGAGATCCACACAAGTGGATCATGAACTGCCATAGCTTTGTGTTGGGGGAATTTACTTCTGACACACACACGGAGAATCCTCCTCCTGATTTACTAAGAAATTTACCACAGTATCTGGTCATACTCCTATCCCTCTTCCATGTGAGCATCCTTCCCACCACTTTTTCTATTTCCAGCTGGAACCAGCCTCAACAGGGTGTGGCTTGACAAAGGAAACACAGGAAAGGCTACATACAGCAAGGCTAGAAGTTTTAGTGGCAACCTTACCGAAGACTGGCCAGTGCAGAGCTTCCATGCTAATAATATGTATCAAAGGGTCATTGATTTTCTTACCCCCTTTAAAAAAAAGCAACAGAGACCCTCAAATTAAAGGGATTTCCTGACAAAAGTCACTGAATTGAAGTTAAGAACATAAAGATATCTTTAAAGATATATAATTTGAAAACACTACTACATTTTAGATTTAAAAAACACAACTATCTGGAACACAGGTAATTCACAGTTATGGTTATACTAAAAAATTCAGCAGTATGGAAATACAAAGTTAGTGTACCCCATTCAGTCATTTCATAAACAAATCTCAATTATTGATTGCCTGGCGCATTTCTTTAAAAACAGTTGAAAATGTAACTTTCCAAGTAAAGTACATGTAAAACTAGAATTTCTATATTGACTTCTAGTCTTCAGAAATGCTTATTAGTGCAGAATTAGGCCAGTTAATTTTCAAGACTGAAAAAAGCATAATAGTCTCCTTCCCATTCTTCCCAGTTAGTATTCAAAGCAATAATTCTTAATAAATGTCTTCTTACTATACCAACTTTGTGAAATTATTATCTTGCAACTGTGCTGTTAACATGTGTAAAACAAAAGTGAAAACAGATCAAAAGAGGAAAATGATAGTGCAGTAAAGGTACTGATTAGCTACACAGAAATGCTCTCTAAATTACCTGGCAAGCAACATAAAGAAATTCACTTACCTTGAGAACTTTACCTAAAGAAATAGACAGTTCATTGGAAGTCTTTGCCAGCCATCAAAATGAATCTAAGCAAGTCCCAGAACATACACCTCAAAACAACTGCCTTTGTTCCAAGATTTCAAATTTTAACAGCAGCTGGAGGAAAGTAGCTTCCTAAGGCACCACAGGAAATACTACTTTAGAGTCACACGGAAGTCTTTTTTCTGATTTTTCAGTTGACTGCCAGGAAGTTATTAGAATTTAGAGCTGATCTGCAGAACAGCAAACATCTGAACCCGGTTTTAAAAGATTGAAATAGCAAGTCTAATACACAAACTGACGAGCTTTAAAAAAACTGCATTCCCTTGCATAGTTTTAAAGAATTAACAGCTTACAGCCAATTGTATTACTTTTGTAGGCCAATTAATTAAAGAACTCTGCTGTATTAATAGTTACTTTCATTGAAGAACTTTTCTTGATTTTTCCTTCCTTGTGTTTACAGAGTCAGAATTTAAAAAAAAGTATATGACCTTGCTGACCTGCCTGCTATTGTACATGATAGGAAAGCACCTGGCCTGTGGGTGGATGTTTAGCAGCTGCTGTGTGCCCCCAGAACCATATGGACACTTTTGATGGTTAATATAAAAGCTATACAGAAATTACATACACAGGATCTGTCACAAGCCTACAGTACCCAGTCTTGAGATTTCCTTCCTCTGCATTAAAGACTATTTCTTGCCTTGTCCAAATGCAGTCTGTTGTTTATTGCAACAAATCAGATACAAAAATATTACAGAAAAATACCACTGATGTGGCACATATTCTTTACAGTGTTTTCAGTCTACTTTATTTTCTGCAAGTTCAAAAATATACCAGACTGGAGGTTCATCTCTAGAAGCATGGCTTTAGAAATACCACATTTCAGAAAGTAATAAGAATGCTTTTGGCTATTTTAGGCATCACTAAAGCAGTATGAACTTTGAATACATTTGTCCTCTCCTTGAATTAAGAGAATTAATCTAGAAGAACAATTTTTCATTTGTCTGCAAACATGCTCCTAATGTAAAACCTTGCTTAAGAATGGCTATTAGCATACTATAGTCAAATTAGCTACTGTACCATACCATAAATACAGATATCTCAAGATGTAGCAATGCACCTGCTTCACTGCTTTTGTACCTCAGGATATATAGTATACTATATGTCCTTCACAAGACACATTAACATCACAGAAGCTGCAGTAGGAGCATCCCCTCTCCCACACTAAACTTACTGCAAGGTACCAAGCCCCAACTAAAACATCCACCTTCCCAAAGGGACTTCATCTCTGGGGCCAGGAATCTACTATCTTGGTAGCCTTTCGCTAACTAAGAGGGAAAATCTGGAATACTAGTAATGACTTCAGATGGAACTGGGGAGCACCAGGCACACTCCAGACTCCCTGCCTATCCCCCACTAGATGAACAAGCATATTCAAGGTAACTAGGCCTCTGCTGACTGATTACCTTCAGATCCTTCTGTATTTATTACTAGCATCTTAACTGAACATTGCACAGTACATCACCACTTGTTCTAATTCCAGCCATACCCCACTGCAGCATTTGCCATGCATTTCTTTATGTGAGCTGATCTTCCTCTCCTCGCCTATTGCTTTACCACAGCAATACCATCTCTCCCTTCCCTCCTGCTTTAAACTCATCTTCAATCACCTCATCTTGTCCCACTCTCCACAAAAATATATTGCTCCCTACCACTGTGGGTGATCAGAGCTAGCTATTATTATTATTTATACAGAACCAGTCAACACACTGTAAAACAAGAAAGATGAGGGGGAAATGAAAGCGTTACGTAATTTAATTCCCTGAGCAGGAATACTTATTTTTTCAGCACTTGGCACACTTTGGGCAATGGATAAATTAATTGATAGTACTACATGCATGGCTTTTTGGATGTACTTTGTACACTTTGCTACTCTTTCCAAAATGAAAAGGAGAGGTTCAATATCAGAGAGGGGAAAATGCCAATACGGTATGAGATTACCGTCATTTAGAATGATTTAAGAAGACAGTATGAAACAGGGGAATGAGAAAGCTGTTGAGAAACAGGAACATTCTAATTCCAGATCTGCTATTGGCTCATTGTGAGACCCTGGGGAAGTCACTTCTCTCTGCTTTGATTTCCCAGCTCTAAAATGGAAATAATACTTACCTACTTACATCAAAAGTTGCTTTGAGTATTAAGGTTAATGCAGCATTTTGCTTATTCAAAATGTTAAGTACTATCACTTTTGAATTCACTAACAAATATCCTTTTGAATTCACTAATGGCTATCCTCAGATTACTATTAAAAACAGACAACTAGAGAACATAAGGAATTCTGCAGGAGAACATACTTAATGTGTTCACTGAAAACTAGGAGTCTGTTTCCCAGAATGGCAGATGCTGGAGACATCACAACAGAGAAATATTTACCTTAATCTCTCTCTTGAGATTAGATTACAGTATTTATTTTTGTGCACCTAAAATCAGAGCTGCTCCAGGTGTGCTGCTTGACACTATGCAAGAGGCTGTGATTTTGACTGGGGGGAGGGGGGAGAGGGAGAGGGGAGCTAAAGTTCATAAAAACTTATAATTTACACTTCCCCTTGCCACTTTTGTCCTTTTCCAGTTGCTGGAAAACTGAAAAGGGGTGGCAAGGGAAAGCCCAATAATGACTGGATCTCTCCAGTAAAAGCAAATAACTTGAAAACAGAAAGTCAAGCAGCTGAAACATCAGGTTTAATTATTGGCTCAAAAATGCATTAATCTAAACACTATGATATAGGAATGTTAATTCTGTCAGAAAACTGAAAATTGTTTATTTTTCAATATAAACAAGTCTGGCCATTTTAAGAGTCAATTTCATACACAATCCATATGAGAAGACAATCTAGCTGTAAAATCTGTCCATGAAGACATATACAGTAATCTCATATTATAAATTAATATAAAATAACGGTCAGCTTTCTCCATCCTTATCAGTTGGATTTTTGCTCAATAACTCATTTTTTTGCTTTGGAATTCGAATATACTGAAATAGAGATAGTCAACTGGCTATTATAGTAACAGAGGTGATGCAAATCTTAATGCTTGTAAAGCTCAGAGATCTTCAGTTAAAAAAGCATTATTTACATTAGAAATCATTAAAAATTCAATATTTGTTGACCACTTCCTTTCTGTTACCACAGATGATAGATTCTATTCAAAAATTATGTTTAAAACAAGGTAATTGTCAGGATCACCAATTAATGAACTATTGGCAACTGCAAACTTTTACTTGTTACCACTGTATGTCCAAGAAAAAAAAACAACTGCCTTCCTTGCCTTATTCTGTTTTTTCTCCCAAATCATGTCTGCAAGTCCTGTTGCAATTACTGTCCTCAAACAGAATGAGCAGCAGAACCAGGCCTCTCAACCTTTGACTAAGTGTTGTCACTTCTGAAGGACAATACTCCCAAAAGCTGTGTCAATACTAGTGAAGTATGTTAGATTTAAAAAAAAATCATTTATCTATTATGATTCTATACACACATAGCAAGGTATTTAAGGAGAACTATCAAAAAGAAATGTGATTTGAATTAACAAATGGCCAGAAAATTTGCAGGTGAAACAGATTTATATATTCTTTGTCTATTAACTACTAAAGCAAGTTTACTCCCTCCACATTCGTCCCATATTACCTGTGTCTTCAATTCCAAAAATGGAATATGAATCACAACAAGCGTCCCAAGGAGGAATAATTTCCTGAATTAAAAATATATGTTTATTTCATTATATGTAGCATAAACTTTATGGTCCATGAGGTAGGCTCAGATCTGGTTAGAAGTGCATTAGTGCATTTGAGAACTAATTTGTTCAAGTGTTTAACTCTCCTGAAATTGAACTTAAAGTAACATGGGGAAAACACCATTGTAATTTTTTTCTACTATTTGGTGTTATCTCAAAGCATGCAGTGCAACAATTACCCAAACATTAATTATTTTATTTTGCAATCACATTTGCCAATTTTCTGTTATTTTTAAATTATGTAAATATCAACTTTTTTTTTTTTTTTTTTAAACAAAAAAGTTTTGTTAGCAGAATAATCCAAAATGATAACCGAAGCATAGAGATTCCTGGTGAGTCTGTCTGCCCCTTGGTCCCAGTCACCGCACTCCAATGCAGCATGCTGAGAAAGAACTCTTTGGGGTCTGTTACACTGCCTTATGTATGGAGAGATGTTAAACAGTCTCTTACCCAACTTTGGCTTCAAGCACACAATGCTTATGTGACTAATTATAAACTGTGGTCAAAGCATACAATGTGATGAAGGGTTCTAAAAACAGGACAATAAGACATACTGAATACATACACAAATATTTTGACCAACAAAGAAAGCAGCTAAGGTCTTCCCAGGTCCTCTCTCCTCCAGTACTAACTCAAACTCAGTCAATCAGGGCTACAGCTGTATATAGACAAGCACCTACTACCCCATCACTTACTTAGCCTAAGCTTTTCTGTCCAAGAGACTTCTTCCAGATTCTCAATGCTGCAAAATTTGTACTGAAAAGGCTATAATTGAGCATTTATTTATATTTTAAAAGTTGCAACTGGAATTTAAAAAATAAAACCAACAATGGAAACATTTCAATTGATCTTAAGTTTTGAAGAATAGTTGCCAAACTCAAATCAACGTTAAGCTCTTCAGGGCAGGACTCATGATTTCATATATGTTTGGACAGTGTCTAGAACAATAAAACCCTGATCCTAATAGGGCACTATCACAATATAGACAATTAGTTATTTTTAAAAAATGGAAAGCAAGGAGAGAGGGTGGAAAAAAAACCTGAGTTCTCTAGGACAGAGATAATTCAGACAACCATCCTTGAGGCACAGGATAAAAAACCTGTGTCAAAAAAAACAAGGTTACTTACCAGTAACTGTTGTTCTTCAAGATGTGTTGCTCATATCCATTCCAATATAGGTGAGTGCGCGCCCCGTGCACGAGCCTCCGGAAGCTTTTCTGCCCCTAGCAACCCCGTGGGTCGGCTCCTGCGCCCCCTGGAGTGCCGCGCTCACGTCGCGGTATATAGGGAACCTGCCGACCCCGTGGCCCCCAGTCCCTTCTTTCTGCCGACTCCGACAGCGGGGACAGAGGGTGGGTTTGGAATGGATATGAGCAACACATCTCGAAGAACAACAGTTACTGGTAAGTAACCTTGTTTTCTCTCTTCGAGTGATTGCTCATATGCATTCCAATATAGGTGATTACGTAGCTATACCATGGAGGCGGGTAGGAGTCACTGTCGAGTAGCCCTTCTTAGGACGGCTCTGCCTACAACTGCGTCCTCTCTTGCCTGTTGTACGATGGCGTAATGAGATGAGAAGGTATGGACAGATGACCAGGTCGCTGCCCTGCAAATGTCCATCAGGGGCACCCACTCCAGGAAGGCCGCTGACGAGGCCTGGGCTCTGGTCGAGTGTGCCGTCACTGTTCCGGGAAGCGGCACCTTTGCCTGATCGTAACAGGTACGTATACAGGCAGTAATCCATGCAGAGATGCGTTGAGAAGAGACAGGTAAGCCTTTCATTCTCTCAGCAACCGCGACGAACAGTTGGGTTGACCTTCTGAATGGCCTTGTACGATCGATGTAAAAGGCCAGGGCCCTCCTGACGTCTAGGGAGTGCCATCTCTGCTCTGCCTCCGATCCGTGTGGTTTGGGAAAGAACACGGGGAGGAAAATGTCTTGGTTACAGTGAAACTGAGACACCACCTTAGGTAAGAATGCTGGGTGGGGTCTCAGCCTCACTTTGTCTTTATAGAAGACAGTATAAGGGGGCTCCGAGGTCAAAGCTCTCAACTCGGAGACCCGTCTGGCCGAAGTAATGGCTACTAGGAAGGCCACCTTCCAGGACAGGACTAGCAAAGGGCATGTAGCCATGGGCTCAAATGGGCGTCCCGTTAACATGGAGAGAACCAAGTTCAGGTCCCAGAGAGGTACCGGGTCATGAACCTGCGGATATAATCTCTCTATCCCCTTCAGGAACCTACAGGACATAGGATGAGAGAAGATAGACCTCCCTTCCATCGGCCGGTGGAAGGCCGAGATGGCCGCCAGGTGTACCCTCAGGGAGGCTAGTGCGAGGCCCTGCATCTTTAAGTGTAGGAGGTACTCTAGGATTGCCTGTATGGGCGATGAGCTAGGTAAGATCCCCCGGGACTCCGCCCAAAAGGTAAAGCGCTTCCATTTAGCCTTATACAGCACCTGAGTGGAAGGCTTCCTGCTCCCTAGTAGAACCTGCTGTACTTGTGTTGAGCAGGCTCTCTCTCCCTCTGTTAACCACATAGCCTCCATGCAGTCAGGTGGAGGGAGTCCAGGTCCGGGTGTAGAAGACAGCCCCGGTCCTGGGAGAGGAGGTCGTAACGCCTCGGAAGCGGTATTGGCTCGGCAATGGACATGTCCAGTAGCATACTGAACCAGTGTTGCCGGGGCCAGGCTGGTGCAATGAGAATAACATTCGCTTTGTCTCTCTTGACTTTCAAGAGCACTCTGGGGAGTAATGGGACGGGGGAAACGCATACATTAGGGGCCCCGTCCAGTCTATTAGAAAGGCGTCCGAGAGGGAGCCCTGCTCGCGTCCCCGGAGTGAGCAGAACCTCGGGCACTTCTTGTTCCACGCAGAGGCGAACAGGTCTAGTTGGGGAGTCCCCCACTTGTGGAAGAGAAAAGACGCCACCTCCTTGTGGAGCGACCAATCGTGGAGGGGTAAGAACGACCTGCTGAGGCGGTCTGCCTCGTCGTTCCTGACCCCTGGGAGGTGAGAGGCAGAGAGGTGAAAATCTTGCCTCACCGCAAGGTCCCATAGCTGCATGGCTTCCTGGCACAGAGTGGAGGAGCATGCCCCCCCCGCCTGTTGATATAAAACATGGCTTTATTGTCCGTGAGAACATGCACTACTCTGCCCGTTAGGAACCTGAGGAAGACCTTGCAGGCGAGACGGACTGCTCGTAGCTCTCTGACATTGATGTGAAGGTGTAGCTCGTGAGGCGACCATAGACCCTGTGTGCTGAGGTCTCGGCTCATGTGGGCTCCCCAGCCCACGTCGGAAGCGTCCGTTATCAGTGTCACAGATGGGGTTAATTCTGCAAAGGGAACCCCCCGAAGTACCTCCCTCGGGTCTGTCCACCAGTTGAGGGACGTTAGGACCCGGGCTGGGATGGTGACCACCTTGGAGAGTGAATGTCTGGATGGGGTGTACACCGAAGTCAGCCAACCTTGGAGAGGCCTGAGTTTGAGGCGAGCTAATCTCACCACATATGTACATGCCGCCATGTGTCCCAACAGCTGAAGGCAGCGCCTGGCTGTCGTTGTGGGGAACCTGAATAACTCCCGAATGATGGCGGTCATGGTCTGGAATCGGGCCAGAGGGAGGAAGGACCTGGCTTGGACTGCATCTAGGGTGGCCCCGATAAAGTCTATGCGCTGCACCGGGATGAGTGTGGACTTCTGCTCGTTGATGAGCAGGCCCAGTCTGGTGCAAGTTGCGCAGGCTAGGGCTAGACTGTTCTGTACATGAACCCTGGACCTTCCCCGTATTAACCAATCGTTGAGGTAGGGGAAGATCTGGACGCCTTTGCGCCGGAGGTGGGCAGCTACCACCGCCATGCATTTTGTGAAAACCCTGGGTGCTGAGGAGAGGCCAAAAGGTAGGGCCGAAAACTGGTAGTGGGCACCCACTACCATAAAACGAAGAAAACGTCTGTGCCCAGGGAGGATAGAAATATGGAAGTAGGCGTCCTTTAAATCGAGGGCAGCATACCAATCCCCTGGATCCAGAGCGGGAATAATAGAGGCTAGGGAGAGCATACGGAATTTGAGGCGTCTGATAAACCTGTTCAGGCGGCGAAGGTCTAGAATAGGCCACAGGCCTCCCTTTGCCTTGGGGATAAGGAAATACCGGGAATAGAACCCCCTGCCCCTCTCCGAAGGAGGAACTTCCTCTACCGCCCCTAGGCGGAGAAGAGAGTGAACCTCTTGGACGAGGAGTAGCTCGTGAGATGGGTCCCTGAAGAGGGACGGGGTAGGGGGAGAGTCCGGTGGGAACGCCGAGAGTTGAAGAGCATAGCCTCGTTTCACTACGCTGAGCACCCAGCGGTCCGAGGTTATCCCCTGCCACTCTCGGAGGAAGGGATGCAGTCTGTCCGTAAAGGGTAGGGTGGAATCCAGTGGGATGGAGAATGTCAGAGAGCTGCCCTCGAGCGTCCCGTCAAAAGGATCGCTTATTGTTCTTCTGCTGGCCTTGCTGGGAGCCCCCTGCAGGGCCTTGGCGGTCTCGGCGGTTCGACTGCCTAAAACGGTCTTGACCTCGCCTAGGTGGAGGGGGTCGAGGAGGCAGTCTAGAGGCAGGCTGTTGTTGCTGCTGCCGTTGGGGTCGCTGTCTGCCCTGGCGCCTTGTGGCCTGTGGCACATAGAGGCCTAACGATTTAAGGGTAGCCCTAGAATCCTTGAGGGCGTGTAACTTAGTGTCTGTTCTGTCCGAAAACAGGCCGACGCCATCAAAGGGCAGATCTTGGATGGCCTGCTGCACTTCCAACGACAGGCCGGAGGATTGCAGCCACGCCGACCAGCGCATCACGATTCCCGGTGCCATGGCTCTCCCCGCCGCGTCGGTGGCATCGCTCGCAGATTGGAGAGCCGCTCCAGCGACCGTCACTCCCTCCTGCAAGATGGTATTATAGTCCTCCGCCATGTCTGATGGTAGTGCGCGGAGGAACCTCTGGAGGGAAGTCCACAGGTTTAAATTGTACCTGCCAAGGAGCGCTTGGTGGTTTGCGATCCGTAGTTGTAACGCTGCAGTCGAATAAATCTTCCTCCCAAACAAATCAAATTTTTTGTTTTCTTTATTTTTGGGAGTACTCGACTGGGCCCCTTGTCTGTCCCGTTGATTAACGGCATCTACAACCAGCGACCCCGGGGGGGGGTGGTTGTACAGGTATTCAAAACCTTGGGAGGGAACGTAATACTTGCACTCAGCTGTTTTAGAAGTGGCAGACACTGATGCCGGAGTCCCCCACAGGGGCTTGACCACCTTCAACACCCTGTCATGGACTGGCAGCGCGACCCGGGAGGGGCCCGCTGAGCCTGAGACCCCGAAAAGAGGATCCTCCTCCTCTGAAAGCTCTTTTAGATAGAGCTGTAGGTTATCAGCTAACCTCTTCAGTAGTTCCTGATGGGTCTTAAAATCAGGAAGGGGGGTTCTTTGGTCCCTAGATGTAGTGTCCGGAGGGGAAGAGGAGGAGGACTGGTGAAGGGGACCCGTGGAAGGACCCTCCAGAGGGTCAGACTCCTCGTCAGAGGTGTCCGGTCTGTCCTGACTGGGAGGTGGGGGCGGGGGTTGGACAGCCACTGAGGGAGCCGACGCTGTGCCCTGGGTGGGTTGTTGAGGCCATGGCCCCCAATAGGGCCATTGCCAGGGCCCCTGCACCCACGTCGGTACCGGTCCCGGTGCCGTAGCTGTTGCAGGCCCGCAAGGTGCCGGGCTGCGCGATTTAGGGCGCTTCCCTTTATCCTTGTCACGATCAGGCAATGATCTGCTCCGGGAGGACCGGGAGCGGCTGCGGCGGTGTCTACGATGATGGCCGGGGGGGGGGGGGGAAGAGAGAGAGAACGGCGGGGGCTGGACGAGTTCCCCCGGGACCTCCTGGCTCTGCGGCGGTCAGCGGCCGGTGACCTGGAGCGGTCCCGCCCGCGGCTATGTCTTCTCCGATGCCCCGGAGAATCCCTCGGTGCCGAAACCTGCGGTGCCGAGGGCCGCACCGGGCTGTGTTTGGAGGTCCTCGCTGACGGTGAGCGGTGATGGTAAGGCTCTGAATCAGCTGGACCCCGACGGCTACCCGCGGATCGGGAACGATGTCTGTCCCGGGAATCTGCACGGGCCCGGACCGGGGATCTAGACCGGTGGCGGGGCTTTGACTGGGATCGGCGCCGTGAGCCTGAATGGCGCCGCGAGCCTGAACGGCGCCGAGAACGGGATCGGTGTCGGCCATCCCTAGGCGACGGTGTTCGGTGCCGGGAGCTGCGCACCGAAGATCGAGAGCGGCGCTCGCGTGCGTGCTCCAAGTGTCTCGGCTCTGCAGGCGAGCCAGATCGGTGCCAAGAAGGAGAGTGGTGCCGGGAGTCCTTTGAGGGAGACCGGTGCCGAGAGCTGCGCACCGAAGTGCAAGGATAGTCAGCCTCCCTCGGTTGCCCGATGTAGAGCGGCTACTCTTGGAACCTCTAGACCGCTCCTCGACCGTCTGGGGGGAGACGATGGTTCGTGTCTCCGCTGCCCACCGGGGTAACCCAGCGCGGATCTACCCCGAGACGCCAACCCTGACTCCCTCGGCCGAGGGGGGGATGGAGGCGTGGGCATGGCCATGAGAGCCCGTGCCGCTACAAACGCCTCCGGCGTCGACGGCCCTTGCAGGAGAGGTCCCCCACCCCCCGGGGTCGGGGGAGGCTCCCTGCGTGGAGATGCCGGTGTCAGCTCTTGCTGTACCCCCTGCTGTACCGGTCGCAGGGGGGAGTCCATAGCAGCTCTTGCAGCTTCCTTTTCTTCGGTACCTTGTGCACCGGTGCCGGTGCCGGGGGAGCGCTGTGCGCCGATGAAATACTCGGTGCCGACGGTGACCCTGAGGGCTCGGAGACTGGGTGAAGCGCCGACTCCATTAAGATGGTCCTGAGGCGGGCATCGCGCTCCTTTTGAGTCCTGGGTTTGAAGGACTTGCAAATGCGGCATTTGTCCTTCCTATGAAGTTCACCCAGGCAGCGGAGACAGCGATCATGCGGGTCGCTGACCAGGAAAGCCTTCGAGCACTCGGCGCAGGCTTTGAATCCCGAGGTGCCCGGCATGGCGCCCGGAGCCCGTAAGGGCTAACTAACAACGCTAAACTACAACAACTTTTTTTTTTTTTAAACTATTAACGTTTAACAACAAAACTAACTAACCACTAACTATAAGAAGGAAAACAGGTAAGGTAAAGGAGATTGCTACTTGCGAAGAGCAAGGGGCAGCGTTCCAAAAGACCGTCATGGGCGGAAAGAAGGAACTGGGGGCCACGGGGTCGGCAGGGTCCCTATATACCGCGACATGAGCGCGGCACTCCAGGGGGCGCAGGAGCCGACCTGCAGGGGGTTGCTAGGGGCAGAAAAGCTTCCGGAGGCTCGTGCACGGGGCGCGCACTCACCTATATTGGAATGCATATGAGCAATCACTTGAAGAGAGAACTGTGTGTCAATTTTACATTTAATATAGTGAAGCAAAAAATCAGGAAATATTTTATATTCTAATTGATTCTATACTGGAAACTACATAAACTTTGATAACTTAAAACCAACAGATTTCAGTGATTTTTTAAGACAGACTACCTTCTAAAACTTGTTTCTTCTAAACAAAATTATTAATATCATTAAGAAATGATGTTATTAAGTTATGATGCACTGTGGTACTTAGGAGTTGAACCACTGAGATTGTGTTTTTGTAGCTTAAGATGAACACCTGGTTTCAGAAAGGGACTGAAGGTTTTTTAAATGAACCAGTCTGCACATTCTAATACAAATCAAAACACAACACCACTGAAGCTGTGTCAGCAACAAGAATTCCTGAATCCTCATTTATCAAGAAAATTATACAATAGTTGAAAGACAAGACATAAATGCACAATGAAATTTTTGCTTATTCTCTTCATGTGATATGAAATAGAACATGTATAATGTAGTCTCCATTTAATAATGGCCCTGAATTTGGAAATCTGCAGAAGAAAACAACATACAATAATGAATGAAAATTCTAGATCTGTCAGCACCCTGCAAATGTATGTTTCAAAAAGCAAGAGAAACTATTAGGAAAGTCCATGTTACACAATCAGTATTTGACAACAGTGGTTGTTTCCAATCATCTGTTCTGCTTCATTTGAATGCCAGTGCTAAAATAATTATGAAGCCATTTCACAAACTTTTTTTTTTAAGCATGGAAAGCATGGAACCTTTAATAGCTGTTGCAATCAACAGCAAACTTCCTTATAAAAACTGTCACATGCAGTATTTTGTAATCAGAACAAGTGATGCAGAATATCTCTAAAACAGATAAGCTTTTTTTCCCAGCAGAGCATGGTCAGCTTCCTCTCACTCTTGTTAAGGCATCAGATTTTGCCAAATATAGATGATAATTTTAAGTTTAATTGAAATAAGATCCTAAGGTATAACTATGGTTGCTAATTTTATTGATATTTTTAGGAAGCTACTGAAGAGACAAAGGTCTTCCACCTTTAGGTCACCAATTCAAATCCAGCCAATGTCAACACTGTTCAGTTACTGCTAGCAGCCAAAAGCTTACCTGAGTTAGTTTCTCAGGGTCCTGTGGTGGCATGAGGCACAGCCAAACAATCGTGTGTGCAATGATTAGCAAGAAACAACTCAAGTGACAGTTAGTCTTGTTCTGACACTCCTGTGTCCTAGTGTATATAGCCTGCAAAAGGAGTAAGCTATTCACCTCTCTAGGGCACTAACACAGACAGCCATGAATCTTTTACCAGTCCAGACGTATTAAATACTGTGCACACAGCCCCATCCTCATCATACACAACATATCCATTACGATAAACCAAGTTATGAAAAAAATCCATATTTATTACCAAATAGAGCATAAGGAGTACATGGAAATGCCTCCATTCTTTTCAGCAATACAATGTAAACAGTTCCCATTTCTAGTATAATTAACTACCTCGTGACATCACTCTCAGTAAGGGGTCCTCAAGTGTCTAACTGACTTGTTCTGCCACAGTACAGATTAAATGATCTTCAGGGTATGTGCTGCAAGACATCTGTTTTCCTAGGTTTTTCACAGGGTTGGGAGAGCTGACCATGTTTTAGAGATGGATACAAAGAGTTGTGTAGGCTACAGATCCTTTATCATCTTTGATCTTCTGGGTCATTTTAACTTTTGTAGAATGGAGTATTGATGGGCATTTTTTCAATGTGATAAAATTTACAAAAACACACACCATTGTCTAATGTTCAAGGTACAATGACATCACTGAATATAATAATGAAATAAAAAAATCTTCAGAATATCTGAAGTAAAAGATTAATCATTTTACTCACAGAGCATTTCTCATTTTCCACTGTGAAATGATATTCTAGCACACAGAGTAACAAAAATTAGAGGAAAAAAGGCAGTGTTCAGGTAGGGTGGAAATACGCAGTATTCGTGGTTTCTTCACTGCACAGCTTTAAGGGCTATATGGCCCATTACATAGTTTTCAAAACACAATTAGAGTTTGTGAAGAACAAAAGTAGTAATGAAAAGTGTGAGACATAAAAGTTATTTATAACCACATGGGAAACTTATGTTATGTAGATCAGTATCATTTATAAAGAGAGGACGAGTTAAACTAATGGTTTACAATTTGAATTTTGTCTACCACTTCATAAAAAAGATTCTCTTATGGGCCAGCTCTTTTATTAGCACCCCAACACAACTCTCCTTGGTTCCCTGTTTTATCAGTGAGAAGAGATCAGTGAACTATGGTTTGAGAACAACTGGCCTAAATAATTTAAAATTAACAAGACTGGAAACTTACATAATGCTATATATATATCTTTAGTTAATTTTAACTTCTCCAGAAGTACTTTGGATGAACACGAAGAACCTATTTGGGGAGAAATATTTGTGAAAGTTCTTTTAAAGAAGAGTACTTTGAAAGAGACGCAATCTTGCCATTGTGAAACAGTGATCTCTGGAGCTCTGAACTACTATATGGTAAAAGCAGGCTTAGAATTGTAAATATTAGAGATGGAAGAAACATTCATGATTAGGTCATCAAATCCATCCTACTGCCCATTCAAAACTGTTCCCAACTGTGTAATTTTCCATTGCATTGTCTAGTCTAGTATTAAGTAACAGGGTCAGACTTAGAAAAACAACCCGCAAAAAGGAAAAAACTGAACATGTTCCATTTACGTCATTTGGTGTATAAATTAAACCAGAAAAGGGTTTCTTTTGCTTTCTAAACAAACATTTTTCCTGATATTTTTCATATGAGATGTAACAAGACTTTGACTTTTTTTCATGCAGGACCCAGAGGTCTCAGATATACCCTGTAAACTTTCTTAGTCACTGATCAAAGAGGTAAGGGTGTTGAGTCTAGCAAACAGATCTTTTCTCTCAAGTGTTTCTCAGGTATTCAGATTAGCCATAAAAAAATATGAATGAAAAGGTCTTAAAATACGAATAAAAATAACTTTTCCTTACCTCCAAATCAGATTTCACTCGCATGTACGGAACCTCTAATGCTACAACTCTATCAGTGTTCTAATTGTCTATGTCATCTTCAAGGAAAAAGAAGATAGATAAAACTGAATTTCTAATAGGAAAAAGAACCAAAGACAAACACCCATCACTTTTCAGGACCGCTTTATGTAAAAACATTTCAAATCTTTACTCAGAAAAGTTGCACCAGTTTAACTAAATCTCTGTTGAAATAGATTGGCTAAACCAATGCAAAGCATCATGTGGATGCACTTAAAATCAGTTTAACGCTGGCTTAAATTGGTATAGTTTGTGTCAGTACTGAATTAAGATTAAACCAATTTAGACAGTCAAATCTCACAGTGAAACAACTAAATTTATTATTAGGTCATTTGAAAATCCCTTTATTTCATATATCTACACCTAATTGAGGAGAACCTTACATCGTTTAACATGAACAACCTTGTCTGTGCTCCTGCAAAGTAACATGTTCCCCTATGACATTAAAAGCAGTGTGAAATTCACTAGTAGTTATCACAGTCCTAGAGAATTTCACACTGCAGGCAGAACAATTACTACTGTGAAGAAACAGGGGGAGGGGAATTGTACAGACAACATATTTTCCCCTTAAATTACAGGTGCAACACTAGAACAAGAAATGAACAGGAAGATATAATGGGAGAAGAAATGGAGAAACAGAGAGGGGGCTGGAAACAGAGAGGAGAAAAGAACTACTGACAGATCAAATGTTGAAAGAACTTGTAAATAAAATATGCTCCTATTATTCTGGATTTCTCCGGTATGAGAAAGATTAAGGCTCTGAGCAAGATATGTTTAGCCTAGAGAAAGACAGACAATGTACAGATCATGATGGGATCTGAAGTTATAATAAAAGACATATCTGGAACACTCAAAAACACTTTAACATCTTAAAGTTAAACTCCGAAAAAGCAATTATCAAAATCACTAGAAAAACAGAAAGTTTTGTTAATTTAAATGATAAAGTTGACAGTTGAAAAAATATATGCCATGGAAAATATTAAACTGCACTAGAAAAAGGACTGTGGGAGCAATTATAAAGCTATCCTGTGAGAAAAGATGCACTGAGTGTGAAAGCATATTGAGTGACTGGTAATGAGTGCACTCAGGACCTGACAACTAATGGCTATGATGCACTATCGTTTTTCTCACTTTTCTTCCGAGGAGCTTGTATGCTTCAAAAAAGAGAGAGTGAGTGGGGGATAGAAATTCAGGAAGCTGAGAATTCTTTAGTATTGCATATACTGGAGGTCAGGTAATTAGGAATGTGGATCTGTAAAGACAGCTTATCATTAGCTCATTTTTTCAACTGACAATTTAAACCTATTTTTTAAATTTTGTCTTTATAACACTAGATTGGAAGACCTGTCTTCAGGCTATATTTAAGTGCTGTCTCTGGAGAATCATCCTGAAGGGTATTTGTGTTCTGATAGTACCTACCTTTTAAGAATCCCACTTTCACATCAACATAAAGTGGTCTGCAGCCAATCATGTTTCTCTGTGGTGCATTCTGGAATGTAGAATTCACTCCTTCTCCCCAGACATCTGTGTAAGTCAATTTCTACCCATTTTTAAACCATTCAAACAAAATTTCTCAGAATCAAATCACACAACCACAACAGAAAATAATACCTCTACTCAATCAGTACCTTGGGAAGGTAACTTTTGACTAAGATTTTTGACTAAGTCTCTCAAAATAGGGCCTCACTTGATTGCCAAATGATTATCAACTCCAGTGTTGCTCACACAACAGAGAGAAAAAACAAAGCTAAAGCATAAAACAATCTGGTTATTTACTTACATGCCAATTCACCAAGGTCTCCTTCCCAATGGATCTATAATAGCCAACCTTTTTAACCTATTTCCCCACAAATTACATTAGCCCCAGAATCAGACCAACACTTCTATCTAACAAACTCCTATGACAGACTATAGATTTAGCGCAGTTCAAGAGGCTTGTACACTTGGTCTGTTTTATGCATAGCTGTACCAACACAACCGCGCTGCTGCAGCATGTCTGATGAAGACATTCTCTGCCAATGGGAGAAGCTCTCCTGATGACATAGCACTGTGTACACAACCGCTTAGGTCGGTGTAACTTATGTCGCTCGGGCTATGTGTGAAATATTCACACCCCCGAGTGACAACTTTTGTCTACATAAACTATAATGTAGACATACGGTTGTTAACTAAGGCTAACATGTTCAAAGCTACTTAAAGCAATCTTCACTGGAAACTGTTACAAAACAAGAACACAGGCACAGGCTGTAATTTTATAATTATAGTACATACACAAGCAGGTACATTTCCTTTCTAATTAGGTACACCCAGTTTCAGAAAGTGGTCAGGTGAATGATGTAGGTCATCACTCAAGAAAAAGTCTGTTACTTATATCACCAGATCTTTGCCCAGCCATCAGCTTCCAGCTCACTTATTATTCACAGGAAGAGTTGACACTGCAAACCCAGGTGAAATGAAGGATGGACAAGACTATAATCTTTTCCACAAGCAGGCAGCTCAAATTGCTAGAAAAAAGGCACCTTTAACAGTTTCTATCCAAGATAGGTACTTCATGTCACCAGGAGGATTCCCAAAGTGGCCAGTCCAGGACCTCAGTCTTCTCCCTTCTGGGTGTCTCTGGCTTTCAGAAAGCAATGTGCTGAAGGAAACAGGCCATTTGATCCCATTTCTACCAACTGGTACAACCTGGTTCCTCTTCTGGGAGGTGCGGGCATGGATCAAACAGATGATGACCTTGGCTTCTGCTGAAGATTCAAAATGTCCAGTCAAAATGAGAGTTCTCTCTCACCATCCAACCAGGGAAGAAGGCATAACCTTTTGAATTCTTGCAACTGAGACTGGAATTTTCCAGTCTTCTTATGCAACACATCTTCTTACATCACCATGTGTAAGACAAGTTAGGCCATAACTGTTCGTACAACCATCTTGGGACATACCTTGAACACTGCGTGGTTTGCTCTAGTCAGCAAATTTGACACTAAAAGTTGCTTTTGGTGGGCCCCTTTGCAATGCATCGCTTGGCCATTTTTGCAATTATGCTTGCTCAAATTAGTTTCTTCATCTCTCTGCTAGCATTCTGCTAGCTCCTGAAATGTCCAGTTTAAAGGTCATGTAATTTATACAGAGTCCCTCCATATTCTTTGATGCTCTTTAAACTTGTTTTAACAGTTTATTATACAATGCAAAGTCATGTCAAGCACTGTTGTTCTCCAGCAGACCAGAATAGCTTGTAAATCTTTCATTTCTGGTCTCCTTTTAATAACAAGGGCACCACCTTGGTATGTATGGCTGAGCTGAGTTTGTGCATTATTAATCAAAGTTACATTTTTGATTATTCCATTCTGTGATCAATTGCCCTTATAAGCCCACTATTTGATTTCAGTTCCATTTAGTTACTGCCAATTTCAACACAGGAGTATTTCACTAACCTGATAGCATGAGCATGTTTGATTGCAGATATTAGCCTTACTTCTTCATTTTATCATTTAAAATAAAAGAAATCAATATGAACGAAACCCCTTTCTTTCCCTAACAGGATTGCCTATGCTGTAAACTGTCATTGAAGTTTACAATATTTTGCCAAAAGCTTTATCACACTTATACAGTAGAACCTCAGAGTTACAAACAGCTCGGGAATGGATATTGTTCGTAACTGAACAAAACATTATGGTTATTCTTTCAAAAGTTTATAAGTGAACATTGATTTAATACAGCTTTGAAACTTCACTATGTAGCAGAAAAATGCTGTTGTCTCTTTATATTTTAGTAGTTTACATTTAACACAGTACTGTACTGTATTTGTCTTTTTTTTTTTTTTTTTGTCTCTGCTAATGCCTGATTGCTTACTTCCAGTTCCACATGAGGTGTGTGGTTGACCAGTCAATTCATAACTCTGATGTTCATAACACTGAGGTTCTACTGTAGTTAACTTTCCTTTTATACATATAGTTTCACTTAATCACAATATTAGATTCCATCAAGTGCCATTTTTTCACTACTGTATCTGGCACTTTTTAAAAATTAGTTCCTTCACAAGTGGGAAAAAAAGGATTTTTTTTTCAACTGCTCCAACAGCACATACTTGTGAAAGGCTGCAGAGACTAGGCTTCCTTAGATAATCTAACAGAAGAACAGCCATACTGGGTAAGACCAATGGTCTATCTAGCCCAGTATCCCGTTTTCCAGCAGTGGCCAATGCCAGGTGCTTCAAAGGGAATGAACAGAACAGGTGGTCATAAAGTGATCCATCCTCTGTTGCTCATTCCCAGCTTCCAGCAAACAGAGGCTAGGGACACTTCAGTGCATGGTTTTGCATCCCTGCCCATGCTGGCTAATAACCACTGGTGGATTTATTCACCATGAACTTATCTAGTTCTTTTCTGAACCGTTATAGTTTTTGGCCTTCATGACATCTTCTGACAGGGAATTCCCACAGGTTGACTGTGTGTTATGTGAAGAAATACTTCCTTTTGTTTGTTTTAAACCTGCTGATTATGAATTTTATTTGGTGACCCCTAGTTCTTGTGATATGAGTAAATAACAATACTCCTCATTCATTTTCTCCATGCCAGTCACGATTTTATAGACCTCTATCATATCCCTCCTCTTAGCCATCTCTTTTCCAAACTGAAAAGTCTCAGTCTTATTAATCTCTATTCATATGGAATCTGTTCCATACCCATAATCAATTTTGTAACTCTTTTCTGTACCATTTCCAATGCTAATATAACTTTTTTTGAGATGGGATAACCAGATCTGCACGTAGTATTCAAGATGCGGGATACCATGGATTTATATAGCAGCAATATGATATTTTCTGTCTTATGTATCCTTTTCCTAATGATTCCCAACATTCTCTTAGCTTTTTTGACTGTCGCTGTACATTGAGTGGATGTCTTCAGAAAACAAGCCACAAGGACTCCAAGATATCTTTCTTGAGTGGTAACAGCTAATTTAAATCCCGTCATTTTATATGTATGATGGGGATTATGTTTTCCAATGTGCATTACTTTGCATTTAATCAATATTGAATTTCATCTGTCATTTTGTTAACAAGTCACCCAGTTTTGTGAGATCCCTTTGTAATTCTTCGCAGTCTGCTTTGGACTTAACTATCTTGAGTAGTTTTGTATCATCTGCAAATTTTGCCACCTCACTGTTTACCCCCTTTTCCAGATAATTTATGAATATGTTGAACAGTACTGGTCTCAGTACAGACCCCTGTAGGACACCACTATTTACCTCTCTTCAGTCTGAAAACGGAACATTTATTCCTAACTTTTGTTTCCTATCTTTTATAAGCACTACCTGATCCAGAAGAGAACCTTCCCTCTTATTCCATGACAACTTACTTTGCTTAAGAGCCTTTGGTGAGGGACCTTGTCAAAGGCTTTCTGAAAATCTAAGTACACTATATCCACTGAATCACCCTTGTCCATATGCTTATTGACCCCCTCATAGAACTCTAGTAGATTGGTGAGGCGTAATTTCCCTTTACATAAACCATGTTGACTCTTCCCCAACAAATCATATTCATCTGTGTGTCTGATAATTCTGTTCTTTACTATAGTTTCAACCAATTTGCCTGGTACTGAAGTTAGGCTTACTGGGCTATAATTGCCGGGATCGCCTCTAGAGCCTTTTTAAAAAACTAGCATTACATTAGCTATCCTCCAGTCATCTGGTATAGACGCTGATTTAAATGACAGGTCACATACCACATACATAGTAGTTTTGCAATTTCACATCTGAGTTCCTTCAGAACTCTTGGGTGGATACCATCTGATCCTGGTGACTTATTACTATTTAATTTATCAATATATTCCAAAACCTTCTTTAATGATACCTCAATCTGGAACAGTCCCTCAGATTTGTCACCTAAAAAGAATGTCTCAGATTTAGGAATCTCCCTCACATCCTCAGCCATGAAGACCGATGCAGAGAATTCATTTAGTTTCTTCACAGGGACCATATTTTCCTTGAGTGTTCCTTTAGCGTCTCGATCATCCAGTGGCCCACTGGTTGTTTAGCCGGCTTCCTGCTTCGGATGTACTTAATTTTTTTTTTTGGGGGGGGGGGGGGGGGGGAGGAGGAGTCTTTAGCTATGTATTCTTCAAATTCTTTTTCGGCCGTCCTAATTTATTTTGACACTTCACTTGCTAGAGTTTATGCTCCTTTCTATTTTCCTCAATATGATTTAACTTCCATTTTTAAAGGATACCTTTTTGCTTCCAATTGCTTCTTTTACTTTGTTGTTAAGTCACGGTGCCACTTTTTTGATCGTCTTACTGTGTTTTTTAATTTGGAGTATACATCTAAATTGAGCCTCTATTATGGTATCTTTAAAAAGTTTCCATGCAGTTTGCAGGGATTTCACTTTTGGCATTATACTTCTCAATTTCTGTTTAACTAACTTCCTCATTTTTATGTAATTTCCCTTTCTGAAATTAAATGCTCCTGTGGTGTGATGCTTCGGTGATCCCTCCCCCACACTACAGGATGTTAAATTTCATTATGTTATAGTCACTATTACCAAGTGGTTCAGCTATAGTCATCTCTTGGACCAAATCTTGTGCTCCACTTAGGACTAAATCAAGAATTGCCTCTCCTCTTGTGGGTTCCAGGACTAGCTGCTCCAAGAAGCAATCATTTAAGGTGTCAAGAAACTTTCTCTCTGCATCCCATCCTGAGATGACATGTACCCAGTCAATGTGGGGATAGTTGAAATCCCCCATGATTATTATTGAGTTTTTTATTTTTACAGCCTCTCCAATCTCCCTGAGCATTTCACAGTCCTAACACCATCCTGGTCAGGTTGTCGACAGCACATCCCTACTGCTATATTCTTATTATTCAAGTATGGAATTAGTATTCATGGAGATTCTATGGTACAGTTTGGTTCATTTAAGATTTTTACTTCATTTGACTCCACGCTTTCTTTCACACATAATGCCACTCCCCCACCAGTATGACCCATTCTGTTCTCCTGATATATTTTGTACCCTGGTATTAGTGTGTCCCATTGATTATACTAATTCCACCAAGTTTCTGTGATGTCTATTATATCAATATCCTCATTAAATACAAGGCACTCAAGTTCATCCCTCTTAGTATTTAGACTTCTAGCATTTGTAAATAAGCATTGTCATTTTTTAGTTGTCTGCCATTATGTGATGTATTGAATGGGACTCTTTCATTTGACTGTTCTCATCAGATCCTACCCATATTTTATCATCTTCCATCTTCTCCTCCTCATTAGGATACAGAGAATCTCCATGAACAGATCTTCCCCTAAAGGATGTCTCTGTCCGAACCACGTGCTCCTTCGCATCTGTCGGCTTTCCCCCAGCCCTTAGTTTAAAAACTGCTCTACGACCTTTTTAATTTTAGTCTGAAGAAATCTTGCTGTTAGACCCTGAGGTTTTTTTTCCCCTCTCATCCTCTGTCTTTATCTTTTCTAAACAGCCTTGATGCCTGGGCAATTCTTAAATAGCAATAACTAAGATTAAGATTTTGTCACAATTATCTTTAGTAAAAGTCACAGACCAGGTCTCGGGCAATAAACAAAAAGTCACGGAAGGCCATGACCTGTCTGTGACTTTTACTAAAAATAACTGTGTGTTCGTCCGTCCATCTGTCTGTCCGTCCATCATCCCCTCCCACCCATTCTGGGGCCCCCGCTACCCTCGGGCATGGAGCTAAAACCGAAAATGTCACCGAGATCTCTGAAAGTCACAGGATCTGTGACCTCTGTTACTTTGGGGCCTTAGTTACTACACTGTACAAGACAGATATGCAATCTAATTCTTAAAAGAGACATTTTTTACCAATTTTCTGAATGGTGCACCATCATCCCTCCAGTGGTTGTGGGCCTTTTTGTCTCTTCATAGCAATGCAGTCCAGAACTGATTTGGGGGAAAAATCCTACCCACTTTTAGAACCAGTCAGAACGGACATTTCCAAATCAGTGTATGAACTGTTAGCAATTTCAAAACAGTATGAATTAGTTATTTTAAAACTATGACATTAGATATTTTCACCACCAGATTAGAGTAACAAATATCTGGAATCAGTTTAGACTAGGGGTGTCAAATTCATTCTGTGGAGAGGACTGAATTCCATTTTTAATTATGGACTGTAGTATAAATTTAGACCTACAGAATTGCTCTCTCAATCAACAGCAGAACACTCAGTGATGTCAATGGCAGGTTTGCTCAAAGTGTAGAATATGGCCTCTAAACAGTAATTAAACTATTTGTTATTTATTCATACCTTACCATTGCATTCAGAGGGAAAGTGTTTCCTTTCAGAAACAATTATTCTACCCTCTTAATCTCCCTTTTCACCATCTTTCTCCTCTTTGTTCTTCCCTCCAATCCCCAAATCCCACTTTCAGCAGACTTCATTCCCACCCCCTTCTACATCCCATCTGCTAAAATGATTAACAATGAAACAATATATATGATAGTGATGTTAGCGTTACCATTAGGATTTAGATTAGTAGGGATGGAAGAGATCACAACTCTTTGCAATTGTGGCAGGTTGTCTGTGGATACAGGCAGATGACTATGTATTTGTTTACACTGGGTTCACATATGTAAGGGTTACTTCACTGAGTATGGAAAAAAATTTAAACACTTAAGTGAAATCTTAAATTCTACAGAATCTGATTATGGCCTCATCTCTTCATTTGACCTGAAGCCATGATTCAACTCTCTCACTCAGCAAAAAAGCCATTCACTCAATTTGGTCTTCACCAAGCGTTGCTCTCTCTGATGTTAAATTCCTCTTTCTCTGACCATCACCTGGCTTCCTTCAGCACTGCCTATCAATGTGACCCCCTCAATCTTCCTCATCCTGCTACTGCTTTTCTGAGACTTCCACTCCATCAATGTTGATGACTTCTTGCCTACGCTTAGCCTTGCCCTCCCTTCCTTCCATTGATATGGTTGTTAATCCTCTCTATTCTTCACACTCCTCCACCCCCCTCACTCCCATCTCAAAGTTCACCCCACAATCTGTTTCCTCTACTCCTGCTGCAGAGATCCTCTGGTGGAAATCCCATGACCAAGCTTCTTCCGTTACAAATTTGTTCTCTTCTTAGTTCTGCCATCTTTCTAGCTAAACAACTACCTTTCCAACTTAACTTTTTCTTTTTGCATGGTGACAGCTGAACAATGAAAGCAAAGGTGACCATCTTCTACGAACATCCTGATCTTCTGCAAGGATGGCTGTGGCACAAGGCCAGATGTGGTTTCTTGATTTTAGTCAGTGGAAAGGAGGGTGTTCCAGGTCGTGGTGGAGCAGTAGTTTGGTATTTTTACTATGATATTTATGCACTACCTAACTGTCACAGCATCTCGTTGGATATTTGCTGGTGCAATGTTAGTCAGCACTGATAGCCATGGAAGTGGGATTGATGTGATGATGCCACTAATTATGAAAAGAGCAGCATTAATTTCCGTGTTCTCTAAAATGGTGTGTGGGCTTCTGCTCCAAACTGGGGCAAAATATTCCACGGTGGAATAAACCAGGGTTAGTGACAATATTCAGAGTGTGCAGGCACTGCTTCCCCAAGATGTTTCTGCAAACTATTGTATGATATTAACCTTGACCTTCATTTCCCTTTTGGTTTGTTCAAGGTGGTGACGGAAGCTGAGTGTGTGGTACAAAGTTATCCCCAAGTAACACGGATTATGATCATGCATCAACAGTGACGCACAGAAATTCATGTTTAATGTCATCTTGGCTGGGTATTATTCAAATGGGAAGCTGAGACCACTGTGAGGCATTTGGCTTTAACCACCATACCTTGAAATAGGTTTCTAGTGGTTTTAGGTTCTGTTCTAGAACCTTTTTTGAGGTTTCAAATGAGGAATCCTGAGTAGCCAGCACAGTGTCATCTACGTATGTGAATCTGTGGGAAGATGTTGGTGGAATATCACTGGTACATAGGCTGAAAACAGACCCTTGCAGGAGTCCATTGGCCAATGTTTGCGGGCGGCTGACAGCATCACTGAGATACACCATGAAGAGAAAGTTACTCAGCTTGTGCAGTAACTATGGTTCTTCAAGATGTGTCCCCCTAAGGGTGCTCCACTGTAGGTGTGTGTCTCTTCCCGCACCGCTGATAAGATATCTTTGGTAGCAGTTTCATTAGGCCTGCACATGCTCTCTCTGACCCCCCCACCCCTATGCTTTGCCTTGAGGCTAATTAGCGCTGCACAGGCAAACCACCCATCAGTTCTTTCTCCACAGCAGAGTCCCTATCAAGAACTCTGAAGTAGAGGAGAGGAAGGCAGGTTGTGGAGCACACATAGGGACACACTTCTTGAAGAACCATCATTACTACACAAGGTGAGTTAACTTTCGTTTCTTCTTTGAGTAGAGTCCCTATGGGTGCTCCATTATAGGTGACTTCTGAGCAGGATCCCCAATGGTAGGTCGGGTTTTCAGAGTTGAGTCTGTTATGGATGACAGTACTATGGAGCTGAAGATGGTGTTGGAAGCAGAGTCCCCAGTAATCAAATAGTGCTCTGTGACTGTATGAGGAGACGCCCAAGTCTCTGCCTGCAGATTTCTGAGATAGGGACATTCTTGAGGAAGGCAACAGAGGAGAAAACCAACTTCATGACGTGCATGTGGATTTCAGATGGAGGTACACATTGCAAACATGATAGCAGTGCTTAATGGTGCTTAATATAGTTTGAGACCCATTTGGAGAGTCTCTGGGCCAATATCGCTGCACCTTTAGACATTTCTGCAATGGAAAGGAAAAATTTAGGAGATTTCCTAAAGGCCTTCATCCTGTCCAGGTAAAAGGCCAGGGATCTCCTAACATCTAGCATGTGCAGTATAGCCTCCCTGTTATCACAGTGAGGCTTAGGATAAAAGATCGGATGAAAAGATAAGGTCACCTTGGGTATGAACTTTGGGTGTGGCCTCAGAGTAACCTTGTCTTTAAACAGTATTGTAAAAGCTGAGGGGTGCACTACTAGTGCTGCTATTTCCCCCATTCTGCCTGCTACCAGAAATAGCTTACCAGAATTCTGTCTTCATTCACAGGTATGTGAGCGAGTGGCCATAGGTTCAAAGGACGGTCTATTGAGGCTCTTTAAAACTAGATTTAGGTCCCACATTGGAAAGGGATATTTGGGCTGGGGAAAGAGATTCACTATGCTCCTAAGGAATCTTTTGTAGTTGGATGGGAGAAAACCAAGCATCCCTCTACTTCTTGATGGAAAGTCACTGTGCCTGCCAGGTGTATTTTGAGCAAACTGAGGGATAAGCCTGACCACTTGAGATCAAGTGTGTAGCCCAACATGATGGGAGGGTAGAAGATGCTAGAGTGATTTGTCTAGAATTGCACCAAGCCTGGAATTACACCTAGTTCACTTTTGCAGGTAAGTGTAATGGGAATCATATATACTATTGCGTAGTAGCACTTCCTGTACCTCCACAGAGCAGGAGGTCTCTGTGTGTTGGAACCATGAAGGAGCCAAGTCTTGAGCTGGAGTATCCACATGGGATGGAGAATGTGTCCTTCATTCTGCGAGAAGAAGTGAGGCATAGTGTGAAGAGGGATCAGTGGACACGTCACAAGTTGTGACAGATACGGACGGGTACCACATCTGTCTTGAGCAGATGGAAGCAAACAGTATGACATTTGCTTTTTCCCTTTTCATTTTTAACAAGGCTTTCATTCAACAGCACAGGGAATAGGAGAAAGGCGTATAGAAGGCCCTTGTCCCATGGAAGAAGAAGAGCGTCCCTTAATGCATGCTGTCTGAGGTCGGCCCTGGAGCAACAGTGTGGGTATTTCTTGTTCAGGTAAGTAGAGAACAAGTCTATCGTTAGTGTCCCCCATTAACAGAATCTGCTGTGGAGTACTGCTCGGTTCATTTTCCACTCATGGTGTGTGAAAACTTGTGACTCAGTGCCCACTGTTGTCTTCTGCACTCCCAGTAGGTAGGCTGCTGATATTAGAACTTTGTGGCAAATGCACTAGTTTCATAGCTTTAGCATTTCTGCACACCGGAGGATAACTTGGTGCCACTCTGACAATTTATGTAATACATGCATGCGATGATGTCTGTCATGACCTTCGTGTGTGTACCTCTGATCAGTGGAAAAAAGTGAGCGCAAGCATTCCTGATCGCTCTGAGTTTGGGGACACTGATGTGGAGAGTCGCCTCCATGGGTGACCACTTGCTCTGAGTCATGAGGCTGTTGATATGTGCATCCCAACTTCTGAGGGATCTGCCCACAGTGAGAAGTAATGTTGGGGGAGGAGAGGAAGGGTTGTGTGAACAGGACCCCCGTGCAAATGTTTGCTGTGCCTTTCCACCAATTATGTTTGATTCTGCAGGGCATTGAGAGAGGTTTTTCTAAATTGTCTGTTTGGCCTGTAAACTGAACTGAACCATGTCTGCAAATACCTCATATAGTCTGGCTGATATATTACAAATGTGCCAGCTGCCATGTGTCCTAGAAGCTAGAGGCAATATCTGGCTGACGTTTGTGGGCTGGTTTGAACTGTCTCTATCAGAGTGGACAGACTGTCTCAATGAGCATAGACTCCAAGCACTGTATTGGAGTTAAGATTGATTTTTGGATATTTATTTATAGCCCTAGCTTTGTGAATAATTCCAGTCCTGTGGATGGTCTGTATGGTGTCATCGAAAGAGCGGGCCCTGAGAAGACAGTCGTCCAAGTATGGGTAGATCATGATCCCCACTGGTGAGCCACTACTAAGGAGAGGACCTGGGGGGAATACTCTGGGAGCCAATGAGAGGTCGAAGAGGAGGACTCTGTACTGGTAAAGGTCCTGACCTAGAGTAAACCAGAAGAATTGTCGAGGGCCGAGACTTAACTCCCCGTTCCAGAGATGGAATAATTGCTGTAGTGTGACCATCTTGAATTTTTGAGCCTTCACATATTTGTTCAGTGCTCTGAGGTCCAATATGGGTCTCCAACCTCCCTTTTTCTTGGGCATCAGGAAAGAACAGGAATAAAACCCTTTGCCTCGAAAATGTGTGGGAACAGGTTCTATGACTCTTAAGGATATGAGGTGATTTATTTCCCGTCTTAACAGTCTTTCGTGAGAAGGGTCCCTGAAGGAGGACAGGGATGGAGGAAGATGAAGTGGATAAAATAATGGCGGGAGATTAATGTTTCGAGGTGGAAGCTATGACATGAAGTATTAAGAGCCTAATGGTTTGTGCCTCTGAAATTTGGATTTTTTTCATTATGACTCGTAGCCCTGTGATGGATACTGGGGCAGATGAGAGTTCTAGGAGGACAGAGGACTAAATTTCCTTTTTTGTCTGGATGTATAGATCCCTAGCGACCATAGTGTGGCTCTGGAATCTTTCAAAGTGTGGAGTGCAGCATTGGTCTTGTCTGCAAAGAAGTTTGGGCCTTCGAAAGGGAGGTCCTCGACTGTCATCTGAACCTCCTTCAGCAGTCTTGAAAGATGCAGCCACAATGCCTGTTGCATCACGACTGCTGTCGAAATTGAATGACTGCAGTATCCATGGCATCTAGATCAGTTTGGAATGCTGTTTTTGCCACTAACTGCCCCTCCTGCATGATGGCCTGAAATCTGTCTGACACCCAGCAAGTGGTCAATAAAGGTGTTAAGCTTGGCATAACTTGTATAGTCATATTTGGCCGCGAGGGGTTGGCAGTTTGCAATTAGAAACTGCAGTCAGGAAGAGTAGGCCTTCCCCCCAAATAAGTCAAGTCTCTTTCCAATCCCTATTGTACAGGGTGGATTTTTAGTGCTGGCGCCATGGGAGTTCACCAGATACACCAAAATGGAATTAGATGGGGGGGGAGGGGGAGGGGAGAGTAGGGGGGGTAGAAGAAATGGAACTCTGAGTCCTTGGGGGGAACATAATACTTCTTGTCAGCCCATTTGCACATTGGTGTGGTCCATGCTGGTATTTGCCATGTGAGTTTGGTTGGATCCAAAAGCATCTCATTAATGGGGTGGATGATCCTCGAGAAGGAGGATGCATGTAAAATGTCCAGCAGCTTATGGTGGGTGTCCTTCACCTCGAGAGGGATTGTAGTGTATCCGCCACCCTCTTTGTAAGATCCTGAAAGGACCTGAAATAGTCTGCCATGGATGAGAGGAGGGAGCATCACAGCCTCATCTGGAGAGGAGGAAGAGAAATTAGTTGGTGGTGTGATCTCTTCTTCTAGCCTGATCTCCTGTTTGAAAATTTCCTCAGGAGACATTAAAGCTCTAGATGCCTGACAGATTCCCACAGATGACACTGGATGCCAGGGAGGCATGGTGTCTACAAGCCACCCATGGACCTCAGTAAGGCCACTGGGACAGTGGAAAGGGCATGGGTGGCAGAGTTCATGGCTGGTCATACCATGGGGATTGAGATCCAGCATGAAAATGTGTCTGGGAAGGTCCGGATTGATGAAGGGAGGGAGCATAATGTGAGTGAGAGAGAACCTCCTCCTGGTCGCTATCAGAGCCTCAAAAGGATGTTGGAGGTGCAAATAAGGAGACTGGGAGCAAAGGGCTTGGTACCCGTGGTGACTCTAGGGTTCGAGATGTGATCTGTAACTGGGGCCCTAGTACTGAATAAAGGGGACTCTAGGATTTCAGATACCACCAGGTCCCTAGAAAATATGAACTCCTGCAGTGCTGTGGTCATCAGTACCATCAGGGCTTGCTGGTGCTGATTCGTTAGTACCGAGGCAATCGGCAATCTTGACTGAGATGAGTGGTCCGACGAAGTTTGTTTAGATGTCATCAAACCGTGGGCTTCTGTATCAGCATTCATAGAGGTGGTACACTCCATTCTTCTGTCTCTGATTGGTGGGAACACTGCCTCAGCGCCTGTGCCCAGAGGATCCTTAGGCTTACTCCCAGTATCCGCACTGGCTGACCTACATGACTTATGGGTACCATGTTTAGGACCCTCCTTCAAAATCCCTCCTCCTGATTCACTGTCCTCCTTCAAATCCCTCATTAAAACTCTTTTGCTATGATGCCAAGAACAACCTTGACAGCGGTTAAGCTGAGACCACTGCATATCATGCTGAGCAATAACATCTCACTGTTTCCTTGTACTTCTTTATCTGTTATTTCTTGTCTTAGACTTCAAGCTCTTTGGGGCAGGTCTTTTTGCTCGATCTTTATACAGCACCTAGCACAATGCGGTCCTCGTTCTTGACTAGGGCTCCTAGGAGCGATGATAATGATGATACAAATGATGATACAAACAAATACTAACACTATTAATAAAGGTGCACCACAAATACATTAAGCTGTCTGAGTGTTTAAAATCTGTGGGTTAGATCATCTGGGGAAGAAGGGGGGAGAGGCTTGGCAGAGGGGTATGGGAGAAAAGCAGTGCCTGGTGGAGGGTTGGGAGGGAAAAGGTAATATTTAGCACCACCCTGCTGATCACTAGCTGAATATTGGTCTTTTAGACTAGAACCAGCTTCATAAATGTAAGAATAATAGGTTCTTTGGAGTGCATGACGGAAGAGCTGGGGTTTGTTATAGCTCTTGCACCACAATTCAAATTCCATTCATCTGGGAGGGAGGAGGATCTCCTTGTGATGAGAAGATAGTTAAAAAAATTAGAACAAGTACTCTGAAGAGAATTTGCTCTTTGGTTAATAGCTGTAATTTAAAACAACTAGTAAAATTGAGAAGAAAGAGGTTATATGGGGAAGAGATGAATGCCAACTGTTCTGCTACAGGCAACACTTTCTTGAGGATTCTGGATATAGGCAAGCTTCTCCCCAAAAGGTGCCCAGACTGAGAGCTCCGGACTATCTCCAGTTGTCATGCACCATAAGAACTACATGTAGCAGACTGGCAGGGATATTTTGAAAAACAATGGTCCTTACATACTTTTTTTGTACGTGTTCTAGTGATACAAGTATTTCTGTCTAGATTTTCACTAATGGCATACCAAGGAGACATTCAAGAAGCTTTGAATAACCATGACCTATAGTCATCAAGAGATCTAGCTCATAACATTATCTGGTTTACAAACAGGGAACATTCAAAGCAAACCGTTTCCTTCAACATGTTTTTCAGTTTTCACAGGAGAAACTAAACAACTCCACTGTAATGTACTCTACAATTTTAGATAGCTTTAATAGGAAGCCTCAGATTTTGAAACATATTACTCTGCCAATGCTATTCCAGTTTATTATGACTGGGCTTACAGACTAGAACACTAGTAAAAAATACTCATCAAGAATGCAATTAATGTAATCTCAGCTTCATAAAGTGGATTGTAAGCAACATAACACTAAAATTATGCAAAACAATATAATCCAGGAAGGAAAAATCTTAGAATAATTCTAATTCAATTTGTATGATAAAGTTACATTATTAAAATAAAGCTGGTTAAGGTTAGAACAATATCCAAACGGAAGGAAGTTCTTTAAAAGCCACAGTAACTCAATGCTAGGGTGTATTTATATTTAAATCAACAAATCAATTGTTCCCTCTCCTTGGATGCTGTATCCTAGAAGCATCTCTATTTAAAAGAACATGCTACTGAGAGTCCTTGTAATATGCCAATTTGTCTACAGACATTCATATCAGAATAGTGATTGTAACAAAATTATGCCTTTTGGAATAAAACGGAATAAATAAAATATCTCAGAATTAAGGTAGAACAAATATTTAAGGTAATTCTAGTAAGATAAACATATACATTTACACATCTATACAATAAGCATAAACACTCTTGTAACAAATTGTAAGCAGTGTAATTAGTTCTGCATGTAAAAACTGTAAAGTGTTCTTTCAAGGGATAGAAAGACTGATGTTTGTTTGGTTGAGCTATTTTGCAAAGCAACATCTTTCACTTGTTATTTGAAATAGGTCATTCTTTATATTACACACGTCTAAAAAAATGGGAAGTGTGATTGTTTTTCCAAGGAATTGAAATTAGAGGGGGTGTTTGAATTTACAGAGGAGGTTAGAAAACAACTAAATTGGCAACACTGCGGAACTAGTTGACTATGGCGGGGGGAGAATAGGGGAGTTTATGGGGGTGTAGGGAAAAATTATACTGGCATTTGTATGACAGCCTGTTTTTCTAGACACTAATGCAGAATACAGAGTAAATAATGATCACATGATGCTATTTCAACCAATCAGAATTTAGAAAAAATATGAAAATTGTGAATGTTTACATTTGTACTCTCACATCTATACTACTGTATTCAGAAATTTATTTCAGCACACAAATGCTGAGTCCAACATTATTGGTAAAATGAATAATTGTGTCTCCCAGTCAATGTATCTTCCATGTTAGTTATCCTCTACTTGTAAGTAAAGTCCTTCTCTCTAAAGACTCATTAGATTAAAAGAGAAAGAATGGTTACTTACCTTGTAACTGTTGATCTTCGAGATGTGTTGCTCATATGCATTCCCAATTTAAGTGAGTGTCATGCCACATGCACCGGTACCAGAAAACTTTTTCCCCTAGGAATACCCATACAAGCCGGCTCTAGTGCCCTCTACAGCAGCACGCGCACATGCGCCCGCATTATAGGTGCTGTCAGCTCCCCACCTCTCTCAGTTCCTTCTTGCTGGATCTCCAACTGAGGAGAAGGAAGGCGGGTGTGGAATGGACATAAGCAACACATCTCGAAGAACAACAGTTACAAGGTAAGTAACTGTTTTTCTTCTTTGAGTGCTTGCTCATGTCCATTCCCAATTTAGGTCCAGCAGTGTCTCTGGAAGCGGGCAGGAGGTCATAGACGTGACACTTGAAGCACCGCTTTACCGAAGCCAGCATCATCCTGAGCTTGCTGCCTCAAGGCATAGTGGGATGCGAAAATATGTACCGATGACCAGGAAGCTGCCCTACAGATGTCCAGTATGGGGATGCAGATAACGCTGTGCTCTCGTTGAATGGGGTGTCAAGGACTCCAGAGGTGCAACTCTAGCCTGCTCATAACAGGCTTGGAAGCAGGCAGGGATCCACTTTGAAATACGCTGCGAGGAAACCAGTAGACCTTTCATCTGGTCCGCAACCGCCACAAAGAGCTGTGTAGAATGACGGAAGGGTTTAGTTCTGTCGATGTAAAACACCAGGGCCCTTCTCACAATGAGAGAGTGCAGATGCCTCTCTTCACATTAGCTGTGCAATTTCAGGAAAAAGACAGGTAGGAAAATCTCCTGATTCAGGTGAAAATGGGAGACCACCTTAGGCAAAAAGGCTGGGTGCGGGTGTAGTTGGACCTTGTCCTTATAAAACACTGTGTAGGGTGGTAGTGATGTTAATGCCCTGATCTCCAACACACGCCTGGCGGACGTGATAGTGACCAGGAAGGCGACCTTCCAGGACAGGTACGTGAGGGAGCACAAGGCCATGGGTTCGAAAGGTGGTCCGGTGAGCCTGGATAGGACCAAATTCAAATCCCACTGAGGAGAAGGTCTCATATTGGCAGGAAAAGCCTTTCCAGTCCCTTAAGAAACCTAGTCATCATTTCATGTAACAAAACTGTTCTACCTTCCACCGAAGAGTGGAAGCAGATATGGCCACCACATGGACCTTGATTGACAAGAAGGCCAACCCCTCTTGTTTCAGATACAGCAGATACTCCAAGATTGCCAGGATCGATGCCTCCGTCGGGGACACGCTATGTTCGGTCGCCCACCAGGTGAAGTGTTTCCACTTAGCCCTATAGGCCAATCTGGTCGATGGCTTCCTGCTTTCCAGGAGTATGTGCTGAACTTGGGTTGAGCAGACTTGCAACTCCTGGCTCACCATACAGCATCCATGCTGTCAGATGGAGGGAGGCCAGTTTCGTGTGGAGCAGGTGACTTTGAGCTTGGGACAGGAGATCTGGGTGCAGTGGCAGGGTTCAATGCCTGAGTCCCACCAGCTGTACAAGCATTGTGAACTAGTGTTGTCGGGGCCACGCTGGTGCTACAAAGATGATCCGTGCCTTGTCTCTCTTCACTTTCAGGAGGACTTTGTGGCTCAAAAGGTATCAGCGGGAAGGTGTACAGGAGACTTCCCGATCAGGAGAGGAGAAAGGCATCAGTGATGGAGCCTGCACTGAGGCCCTGATGGGAACAGAAGCGACGGCACTTCCTGTTGGCCTTAGTGGCAAAGAGGTCCACTTGGGGATTGCCCCACCTAAGGAAGATGCGAGCTGCTACCTCTGGATGGAGGGACCACTTGTGGCAAGAGCAGAAGGACCTGTTGAGACGGTCCGCTAAAGAGATGTTGACCCCTAGGAGATGAACTGCTATTGAGTGAATACCATGACCAATACAATAGTCCCAGAAGCGCATGGTCTCTTCGCATAGGGCAGGGGATCAGGCCCCCCCTTGCCTGTTGATATAATACACAGATGCTGTATTGTCCGTGAGAATCTGTACCACCTTGTTGGCAAGATGTGATAGAAAAACTGTACAGGCTAAATGAATTGCCCTGAGTTCTTTGATATTGATGTGTAACCGCAGTTCCTCTGAGGTGCCTGGGTCTTTAGGGAGCCAATGTAAGCAGCCCATCCAAGGTCCGAGGCATCGGAAATCAGTGTTACTGGTGGCTGGGGTGCTTCGTAGGGCATTCCTGAGAGGACATGTTTCGGACTCGACCACCATACCAGGAGGTAAGTATTTTTGGAAGGACCCTGAGTATCCTGTCCAGGTGGTGTCTGACTGGAGAACACACTAAAGGCCAACTGTATCTGGAGGGGTCTGAGGTGCAGTCTGGCATGGGGAACCACGTAAGTGCAGGCTGCCATGTGGCCCAGGAGGCTGAGGCACATCCTCACTGTTGTGAGGGGGTGTCGAAATGTGGGTTATAATATCTGTCATTGCCAGGAAACTTTCCTCTGGGAGGAATACTCTGACCCTGGACGAGTAAATACAGAAGTAAATAGCTTCTTCACGTAAGCGTCTCAATAGTTCTGACATCAAATGTATGAGCAATGAGAGAGAATACATCTCTATTGCCATATTGCCGCCACAAACATTTTTATGAAAATCAGACTGGCAGATCTCGCTCAGAAAAAAGAAATTACATGGTAAGACAAACATTTTCTCCAAGTTAGGCAGGTTCACTTATGATATATATATATATATATATATATATGGGAAGCAAAACAGCAGCAGCAAAAAAAAAGTAAAGAAAGGCACCTGAGAGAATCAGAAGTTTAAAGATTACATAGATTATAAAGGACAAATAAGAAACTCCCACTGAGCTGGAGACTTTTCTGTCAAAGGTTGCATTAGCAAACGCATGGAAGGTGAACTCAGAATTTTCTAAAATTACAAGTGCTGAACAAGATAAGACAGCTTGCATATCTCATCTACCAAGACACTGGTCTTTGCCTATGATCTAGATGAGTTACATGAAATTTTAGCAGGAATTGCATGTGCCCTGTATGCTTCCCAGGGAGAATAAATATGGTTATGTGGCTAATAGCACTGGACTGGGATCTGGAAGATGCGGATTCTAACCCAACTCTGACACATTCTCCTGTGTGACCTTCAAGGAATCTCTGTAACCTATCTATAAATGAAGAAACTATTTTCCTACCCAGGGGTGTTGCAAAGATAAATCATGGAATGTTGACAGCCATTCTTTAGTGAAAGTTTGCAAATAAACCTTTTTTATGAAGAGGCCATGTGTTCATAAGGACTGTCTCATGACCATATCAGCTTCCATTCATGAGCTTATACCACCACTGTGGTAATCAGAACTACTGCTTATATGGAAGAATATAAAAATAAGAGTATTTACTTACATTATTGGCTTTAGGTGTAAAAACTTTCTGTTTTTGAAAAGAGTTATTCACACCATCCACTGTTGCTCTGAATTAATTTTTCCCTCATCTGTTTTCTCTCAGCTGGAACCATCACTATCAACAACCAGAAGAGTAGTCAGCTCTATGCAGACCACTGGGAAGTGATCCAAGAATTACATGTGGGTACTTTTGTTAGATCACTGGGCTACGTAGCTGGGTTGAGACTCCCAATTGGCTAGACTACTCTAGTGTCTGCACTACAGGTCTTCTGGATTATCGCCTCCTACACAATTCCAGTTATTTGAATAGTTCATTGATACTGGAAGGTTGACACACACACACACACACGTGCACGCACGCGCACGCACACAAGAAAACTCTGCTGTATTGCTGTGGAAAGCCAGTGTTAAATGTAGTTAAAGGCAAGTCTGACTAGACAACACTAAGAAATCTGGAAAGCATGCAGATTTGGTGTGCCAGATTCTTAGGCTCCCCTAAAAAGGAGGTCATCTGGTTCCAATGATTGAAAATCTAATTTATTTGATGTTCCCAACAGTTTGTAAAAGAAAAATCACTACAAAGCTTTCTGTTTTGAAGAACAGCAAACCTAATACTACCCTCTAGCAGAGGCAGTGAATGGGAGTCAGAGTATGGTGGTATAAACAGGGCAGCAAGGAGAGTCTGATCTAATAACCCTACAGCCTCAGCTGTTTCCATTGCTGTGAGATGAGCAACAGATGACCTGACCAGTAGAATTAAAAATTAGTAAAGTAAATAATGGCCCGTGTTAAATGAGCTGGTGCCAGTGGATAGATGCACACATTAAAAAACTCACCACTACAGCTGGCATGTTGGCTGCCAATATCAGTAGAGAAGACAAGAAATGAGTGAGCATGGAGACTGAACTATGCTCTCAGAGTTGGTATCTCCAGGTCAGAACTGGGGCTTATTGATGAGGCAGTACACACGTTTCATTTGCACTATCACTGTCCATGTTGTGACTATTCTGTAAATAAATACAGGGCTCAGTCCCCAGACTGTTAACCTGCACAAAATTCTTAAGGGACCAAAAAAATGAAGAAGGCCATTCCTTAACTATTGTATAGATCAGTGGTTCTCAACCCGTGGCCGGGGGCCAAAAGCGGCCTGCAGGGGCTTTCAAAGTGGCCCGCGGCTCCGCTCCTGCTGGATGTAGAATGGACCCACGCAGAGCACATTTCTGCAGGGCTAAAAGACAGGTGCAGGCTCCTTGCTGCAGCTAAGGGAATGAGAGATCAGTGCTCCCCTCTCCCAGCTCCAGCAGAGAGCAAAGTGCTCTGCCTGGGTCCATAGGTGTTGGGGTCCCTGCTGAAGCCAGAGGGAGGGGAGCACTGATCTTCAGTCTCTCTGGCTGCAGAAAGGAGCCACTGCCTAGTGACCCAGATGGAGCACACAAGGCTACAGGACCTGCACGTTTTCCCTTCTGCAGACAGGGAGATAGGAAATCAGTGAGGAGGCAGCTGAACTCCTTCCTGGTGGGGGAGGCCTGTTGGCAGAGACTGGTGGCCCTTCAGGGTTGTAAAAATTATATCTGTGGCCCTCAAGCCAAAAAGGTTGGGAACCACTGGTATAGATCATATATACATCTGAAAAGATGTAGGTTTTTTGTTTTTTGATAAGGACTGATGAGTACTTGAAGTCCAAATGACCTAGTGTAAAAACTGTTACATGGAAAATATTCAAGTTATAACATGCTTTTTTTATTTATAAAATTCAACATTGTGAATGAGAAACTGAGGCTTCCCCACATCACAATCAGCACTATTAGGAAAAACATACTTGCCAATGTGTAATCAAAATATGGCTTCCAGCCAGCCAGAATCCAAAGCAGAGCTTCTGAGTTTTTAAATTACAGACTTGCAAAGTGTATTACATTGTCATACAAAATCTGTCTCCATTCCTTTGGAGATGTTAGATCAGTTACCTGCATGTTATTCCATCTCTCTGATGGAGGAGAGGGCAGAGACAGATGACAGTACCACTGCTTGTGGGCTTTAATGCAATGTTCTGGCATTCCTCCAAGACTGTGGGATGAGTGGGAGACAGCACTAAAGATAGTGACAACAGAGATCACAAGGATGTCCATTGACCTTTCTTAGAAGTGCTTACAGACATTGATGACTTATGCTTGCAGTTAAAAAAGCATTTCCACAAAAAAAGACTAAATTTTACATAATCTTTATACTTGCCTCAGTTGTCCATGCACTCTTTCCAGAACCAGTGAATATTGTTAAAAAAAATCTACCTTTTACTTATTTAATATCAACAGTGACCAGAGACCATAAAGAAAATCAGGGCCGCCTGGTGCTAAACACCAAGATTTCTATGAATGTTTTAAAATAAAAAAGAAAATTTTCGAGAATAATTATTAAATATGTCAAAATATTGTGCATATAGTTTAGTATTAGTGTAAAGAACAGAGAATGAGAAATAAAACCACTGAGGAGCAGAAAGAGAAAAATGCACAACCACTGGACTGGCCATGTCACATACTGCTGCACTTCCCAATGCATAATTTAAGTATAATGAGCTGGATAGGATACAGGGCATGGTCACAACCCATAAAGTACATATTGGAAAACAGTTAAGGAGACCAGAGGAACTTTAACTGAATTTTCTGGTTTTAAAAAAAAACCTCAGCATATCATTGCATAAATGCATTTTTGCATTAAATATACATCATACAGAAACACAAGATATTACATATTACAAGTAAAAAGAGCAATAAAGAAGATATACGTAACAGAAATGTCTGCTTTTCATATCTAATGGGAACAGGGATTTAGATTCAATGAACTATGAATTCTGTGACAAGGTGGAGTTAAAATTCTGTAGAAAGACCCATCTCTCTGTGGCATACCAGTAGTGCATCCACATACTCTACCAGAGAATTTTAAAAAATGAAATTTTAACTGAATTAAATATGAAAACGAACAGTCAGTGCAATAGTCCTTTTATAATAAATTTTTTAAATTAAATTCAATTTTATACTGCTCCCAAATCTTTATTTTAAAAAAATATATGCTGCAGAATTTAATATTTAAAATGCATAACTGCATTATAGAAGTTGTTGGTAGGGAAGCCAGAACTTTTGGCAGCTGGGAAAGAGGCATTTGTTATATAAGATGATATGTAGAATGGTTTGGGTTTTTGGCACTCAGGAGGTTGCTTACTCTTCTCAGTAAGAAGATCACAAATCTTCATTTGTCTTGCCCCTTCTAAGCAAGGTTAGCAGTGACCTGTAATGTTTGGAACCTTATATTCTGAATTCTTTGAGCTACCATTGACAGCAGCCACCTGCCATGTTTCCCTCCACACCAATGTCAGCCACTTCATCCAATAATTATGGGAAAAAGCACATTAACTGAATATTTCTGATAAAATGATCAAGTAGTGAAAAGTTAGTAAAGCTAAAAGATATATAAATATCTTTAGGTTTAAGAGCACATCATTTGAGATGAATGGAGGACACTTTACACTTCACCTCTGAGCTATGATTTCAGGCTGTCTGTGGATAAAACAGTGATTTCAGAAGGTTTTCACAAGAATAAAGGCTAGAAATGGAATTTTTCCCTGCCTGTAAAAACAGGGTGTTTTTGCAAAAGTTGCTCAACCACCCCTGCTCCCCTTCCCCCCACAGAGGCAGATGATGAGAGATGATGAATCAGAAAAAACTACAGTATTCCACCATAAGAGGTCACTGAAACAAATGCACGCAGGAACCAGGAAAGACTCTTCACTAAATTAACACTAAAACAACTGGTCAATATAAAACAATACAGAATAACTAATCAGGTCAATATATTGGTCAATATAGCTACTTTAACAAACCCAATATATGGGTAGAGAACAATTCCCTTTTCTACAGCAAGTAGCTCAAAGAGCAGTATCAAAAAGCCAAATTAGGAAGGACAGAAACAACCTCATGGATTTGGCACAATGTTTTTATTCTAGAAGAAAAACCCTTGGAATGAAATAGATGAAAGCTGCTTCAGCAAATGAATCAACCTTATTATAGTTAGCAAATTAGTTAGTGAAATTCCTCTAAAGATGTTAAACCACCATTTCCACTTTCTAAATAGAAGATAACCTAACTCTTGGTCTGATAAGCTTTAAAAACAGGGAACAACAGATCTCTGAGGTAGACTTCAGAACTTAGGTAGCTTCACTGTACTGCACAAACAAATCAGATCAGTTGACCAGTTTTGCATCTTGCAGGTAAAAATGTATGGGTGATTTGCCTCTGAGGGTATGTCTGCAGTATCCAAAAAAGGTGTGTTCTTAACTCAGGTTAGCTAACCCAAATTAGCTAACTTGGGTTAAAATAGAAATGAATACCTAGTAACGTGGCTTTTGGCATGTGTTAGCAGCTCAAATTCAAGTTTACATGGCAGTCTGGATTTTAACTCAAGCTGCTAACCTGAGTTAAAAGCTTCAATTTTTTCACTACTATTTTAATCCGAGTTAACTACTGCAAATTAGCTAACCCAAATTAAGAACTCTTTTGTGTGCGCGCAGTGTAGACATACCCCAAGGTTGCATAAAGACGACAGGGGCGGCTATCATTAAAAGGGTTAAGTCCAAGTCAGCTTCTTCACAACTACACTGGGGCTGTAAGAATCAGCTTCAGATGGTTCCTCTATACTTCTCAGCACCTTCAGAATGAGGTTATGACTGCAAACAAGTAGGATATGGGTCTGTGGCTCCCAGTATCTGCACTAGAATAGAGACACTCTGAAGCAGGGACAAGCAATTACTGCAGTTCCCTGCATCCTTCAAATCTTGTGAAATATTTGTTGGCTCCAGTCCTCAGGATGTTTGCTGGATCAGCTGAACCAACCTGCTGTGATGTTGAGTTTCCAAGATAAGGATACTGCTTTGAGAGCTAAGAGCCATTCTACAAACTTATGAACTCTTCAAGAAGTGAGTTTATAATGGGGTTATATATCAAAGTGTTTCAGATACGACAATATATTTATATTGGATCATTTTTCCAAGTAGGTGAACGGTAATTTATCAAATTTGCCAAGCTGCGTACTTATACCTTCTCATAAAATATTCAAATACTTAAACATAGGAAAAACAGACTACTTCAGAAAAGTCAATTTCATGCAAAATGGATTAATTTAAATAAAATATTTACATAACCAATTTTAATCATAATTTAAATCAGAAAGCAATAAACTTTGGTTTAAATAATCAATTTTATTCTTGTTTTTAATGTGTACTTCATTTTTCTTTAGAAAAATAATTCTCACTAGTTGGTGACAATTAAAACATTTTGATTTGCAACTAAATATAGCCTTTACACTAAATATGGTGCTTCCTGAGAACCAGGAGGATAAACTATACCAATTATTTAACCAATTATTTAGCTTAATTTAACATTTATTCAGATTTTTAATTTTGGATTAATTTTGTACTTGTGATGTGTGTCAAGCTCTATCCGGATGGACATTTAAATTCCATTAAAATGCACAAATAGCTTTTTAAAATTAAATAAAATTACCTTTAATGTGCTCAATAGATACGGGAAAAGGTTTATCAAAAGTTTTCCAAAACATGTTTTGCACTTAAAATAAATTATTAAGCAAAGTATTATCTACAGTTAGTGAACTGAACTGATTGTTTCTGGTCACCATGTCCTTTAAGATTTTAGATCTAGTAGATCTCATCCTTTCACACCTCGTTTTCATTCATTGAGTAGAAGAGGAAAACCCAGTTTTCCTGAATTTTCAACTCCCTATTCGTTTCTGAACTTTGAATGAACCAGCTATTAAACTGAACGAATTCAACTGAAATGAAAAAAAAATATTTCTGTGTCTGTAGAAGAAGCTACTGTTGTCAAAAGCTGGTTTAGCACTTTAACAAACTCTGGTTCCAGGTGCTTAGCCAGTGACTTCCACCAGTTCAGCGGTCTGATGTTCTTTAAAATATGACAGCAAATATGTAATGCTTAATATAATTTTTAATATAATTTAAAGGATTTTAATTTATTATAACTGTACATCTTAACATAGGCTGTAAATTTCAAATTTAATTTTAAAATGGATTTTTTTAAAATAAACCTGTATTTAAATAAAAATCCAATTTTAATATAAACATCAATTTTTAAAAGATTGATGTTTTTATCAATCCTGATTTCCTGCAAAAAGAAAAGAAAAATACACCTAAAACTGTTTGATAAAATCCTGCAGCCTGGCAACCCTTTCATCTCTTTCCAGATAGTGAGAATTTGTATATCATAAGGAAGTCACTGATATGGAATAGAACTTTCTATGATTTGCAGTATGTATTTTAATAGAAGCTTTAATAGAAGATTCAATTTTTATATAGTTTCAGCACCTTACATACAAATGGTATCCTGAAAACTTTCAGAATTAATTTTCTTTTCTGTATTATTTAAGTAGTAACAGCAAGGGACTGAAGCTATGCTTTCCTATTAGATCTGAAAGGGGATGAGAATGAGGTGGTTCACACAACAGAACTTTTATACAAATAAAGAATTGAGTAGCAGTCTGTCATGCTTACTATGCAGTTTTGCATTTTCTACTATATGTAAGGGGTCTATTAGCCCCTTACTGAAACTTAGTGGGTCTTTTTGGTTGGCCATCTCTCGGGGAAACAAGACCCTGAAACAGACACAGCCCTGGGTCAGTGGAGAGAGGCCAACTCAGGTCAGCCTGATTGACAGTGCAGACAGGCCAATGAGAGAGCCAGGAGGGAGGGGGGAACCCAGACCTCTGTGTGAGCTGGAGCTGCGTGCCTAGGCAGAGCTGACTGGAGCCAAGGAAAAAGGAGCCAGCAGCTGGAAGCCTAGAAGAGGAACACAGAAAACTGGGCTGAGCTGACCCGACCCACAGCAGCAGAACCAGAGGGGCATCCCAGGGAGCCAAGCCGAACGCAGCTGCACTGAGCAGAGTGAAGCAGGAGCTGGGGGCTGGAGCTGTCTGAAGCTCGGTGCGGTGAGCAGCTGGGGAGAACCAGGGGGACCCTGGGACTGTGTGGCTACTGCCAGAGAAAGTGTCTGATTCTCTGCAGCGTAGCCAGGGCCTGGACAGTGGGCTTGCGACATGTGACACAGACTGTGAACCTTCCCTACACCCCGGAAACACTGTTTCTGGTGCCCCCATGCCAGGGGGCAGTGTTGGGTGTTTTCCTTTAACCTTTCTCCCCTTTTCTTATTTGACTGATTGCTGCTTGTTTAATAAATTGTATTGCTTTGCATTGTATGCAATGACCAGTGGGTCAGGGAAGTGCCCAGTGCAGAGCTAGTACCCCAGAGTGGGGACACTCTAGCCCCTGCCCTAAGGGACCACGGCAAGATTGGGGGTTGAGCCCCAGAAATCCTGGGCCCAGCCTTGTCAGGGTTACAGGGACCCTACCACACAGGAGAGTGGGAGGGGAGCCCTTGAGGTCAGGTGGGCCTCTGGGTAAAGGGAGTACAAGCAGGGACTCAGATCCTTTTGCTAGCCAACTCTACAGGGATAGTGTATAAGCAAGGAAAGTTCCCCATGATAGCGGGCCCATTCCCCCGCTTACATATATATTAAACATATTTAGTCAACATTAAATTCTGAAATTAAATGCATTTATATATTAAAGATATTTACTTGTAAAAGATCAAGCTGGAGTAATCACTGAAGAGTTAGAACTGACAACCTTTTTAATATTCTAAAAACGTACGCTATAGCTGCTGTTCTTACCACTTCACATTCTGGCTAGCCACAGTTAACTTGCAAACTTTACATAGTCTTACATGGTTTTGTTTCATTTTATTTATGTAAAAAGTTCTACATTTTAAGTTAATGGCCTGATACAACAGAAAACATCTGTGGCCTTCAGCATCACCCAAGCTCTGAAGACCCCACAGATGCTAACTCTGGAAAGGTCAATATAATCAAAAGAACGAACATCTTGCTGTGTGAGGGCAACCACCCCATCCTATCCCAACTTTTTTCCTATCCTTGCAGCTCCCAATGCTGGACATAAAACAAGGTTACTTACCAGTAACTGTTGTTCTTCGAGTGATTGCTCATATCCATTCCAATTTAGGTGTGTGCGTGCCCCGTGCACAGATTCCCAGAACCTTTTTCCCTAGCAAGCTGCGCAGGGCCAGCTCAGGCGCCCCCTGGAGTGCCGCGCTCATGTCGCGATATAAAGGGCGCTGCTGGCCCCGCGGGCCCCCAGTCCCTTCTTTTTGCCGACTCCGACAGCGGGGATGGGGTAGGTTTGGAATGGATATGAGCAACACATCTCGAAGAACAACAGTTACTGGTAAGTAACCTTGTTTTCGCTCTTCGAGTGATTGCTCATATGCATTCCAATTTAGGTGATTAAGTAGCCATACCCTTGGAGGCGGGTAGGAGTCACTGATGAGCGGCTCTGCTCAGCACGGCCCTGCCAACCGCTGCGTCTTCTCTCGCCTGTTGAACAATGGCGTAGTGGGTCGTGAACGTATGAACTGACGACCAGGTGGCTGCCCTACAGATATCCTGCAATGGCACGTTCTCTAGGAAGGCAGCCGAAGAGGCCTGTGCCCTGGTTGAATGTGCCGTTACCACTCCAGGTAGTGGCACTTTCGCTTGCTCGTAACAGAGCTTAATACATGATGTGATCCAAGAGGAGATTCGCTGGGTGGAGACGGGGGAGCCTTTCATCTGGTCAGCCACTGCTACAAACAGCTGTGTTGATTTACAGAAGGGTCTGGTTCTCTCCACGTAGTGTGCCAGGGCCCGCCTGACATCCAACGAATGCCATCTCCGTTCCTCGACCGAACCATGTGGTTTCGGGAAAAACACAGGGAGGAAAATATCCTGGTTACAGTGGAATTGGGACACCACCTTGGGAAGGAAGGCTGGGTGGGGCCTCATCCTGACCTTATCCTTATAAAAAACAGTATAGGGGGGCTCTGAAGTTAGTGCTCTTAACTCAGAGACCCTCCTGGCTGAAGTGATGGCCACCAGGAATGCTACCTTCCAGGAGAGAAGGAGCAGGGAGCATGTAGCCATGGGCTCAAAGGGGGGTCCTGTCAACATGGTGAGGACCAGGTTTAAATCCCAGGGGGGGACGGGGTCTCGAACCTGTGGAAACACTCTCTCCACCCCTTTCAGGAATCTAACTGACATGGGGTGGGAAAACAACAACCGTCCCTCCATCGGCTGGTGAAAAGCCAAAATAGCCGCCAGGTGTACCTTCAAAGAGGCCAAGGCCAGGCCTTGGAGTTTAAGGCTTAGAAGGTATTCTAGAATCACCTGTATGGGAGAGCAGGTAGGAATAATACCCCTGGTCTCCGCCCAAGTTGTAAAGCGCCTCCACTTCGCCCGGTATGTAACCTGCGTGGAGGGTTTTCTACTACCAAGTAGAATCTGTTGGACCTGCAAGGAACAGGCCCTTTCACCCTCCGTCAGCCAGAGAGTCTCCAAGCTGTCAGATGGAGGGAGTCCAGGTCCAGGTGCAGAAGGCGCCCCTGGTCCTGGGAGAGCAAGTTGTACCAGGTGGGGAGTGTGATCGGCATAGCAATGGATAGGTCGAACAGTGTACTGTACCAGAACTGCCTCGGCCACGCTTGGGCGATCAAGATGACCTCCGCCTTGTCCCTTTTGATCTTGAGGAGGACTTGAGGGAGGAGAGGGATGGGGGGAAAGGCGTACATCAGGGACCCCAACCATTCTCTTAAGAACGCGTCGGACAGGGAGCCTGGCTCGCGACCTCTGAGTGAGCAGTATCTCGGGCACTTCTTGTTGCGCGAGGACGTGAAGAGGTCCAGAAGGGGAGTGCCCCACACATGGAAGATTGAAGTCCCTACCTCGTGGTGAAGCGACCACTCGTGCCGGGGAGAAAACGACCTGCTTAAGTGGTCTGCCTCGTCATTCCTGATCCCCGGGAGGTGAGAGGCAAAGATATGAAAATCGTGTCTCACTGCAAAATCCCACAGACTCATAGCCTCCTGGCACAGGGCTGAGGAGCGTGCTCACCCCTGCCTGTTCATGTAGAACATGGCTGCTGTGTTGTCCGTGAGGATCCGGACCCCCTCGCCCCTCAGGAATCTGAGGAAGGTTTTGCAGGCCAACCGGACTGCTCTGAGCTCTCGGACATTGATATGTAGAGCTCTCTCCTCCGGTGACCATAACCCTTGGGTACTCAGGCCTCCGCTGATGTGGGCTCCCCATCCCATATCCGAGGTGTCTGTGATAAGGGTCACGGATAGAGTCAGGTCTCTGAACGGAACTCCCTTGAGCACCTCTCTTGGGTCCCTCCACCAACTGAGGAAGGACAGCACCTGTGGGGGAACCGTGACCACCTTAGTCAGTGAGTGTCTAGAGGGTGCATAGATAGACGCCTGCCATGCTTGTAAGGGCCGTAGCTTAAGGCGGGCCAGCCTCACCACATACATGGAGGCTGCCATATGCCCCAACAGCTGTAAACAGTGTCTGGCCGTCGTCATGGGAGACGTTTGTAAGTCTGTGATCAGGGATCCCATTGCCTCAAAACGCGGCTGAGGTAGGAACGCTCTGGCCTGTATGGTATCCAGGGAGGCCCCTATAAAGTCTATATGCTGCACCGAGGCGAGCGTGGATTTCTGCTCATTAATGAGCAGGCCCAGTCTGGTGCATGTGGCACAAACCAGCTCCAGGCTGTGCTGCACCTGCTCACACGATCTACCCTTGATGAGCCAGTCATCCAAGTAAGGGAAGATTTGAACCCCCTTACGGCGTAAGTGGGCCGCCACTACCGCCATACACTTAGTGAAGACTCTTGGGGCTGAGGACAGGCCAAAGGGTAGCGCCGTGAATTGGTAGTGGCCTCCCTGTACCCTGAATCTCAAGAACCTTCTCTGTCCCGGCAAAATGGAGATATGGAAATAAGCATCCTTTAAATCGAGGGCAGCGTACCAGTCCCCTGGGTCTAGGGCCGGAATTATGGAGGCAAGGGATACCATGCGGAACCTTGTCCGTCTGATATACTTATTCAGACGACGGAGGTCCAAGATCGGTCTCAGACCCCCCTTGCCCTTTGGGATCAGGAAGTATCTAGAGTAAAACCCTTTTCCCCTTTCCGTCTGCGGAACCTCCTCTACCACACCAAGCTCCAGGATAGAGTGGACCTCCTGTAGTAGGAGCTGTTTGTGTGTGGGGTCCCCCATATTCGACGGGGTAGGAGGAGACTCCGGAGGAGAAGCCGTAAACTGCAGGGCGTATCCCCTGAGGACGACTCCCAGGACCCAACGGTTCGTCGTGATTGCCTCCCAAGCATGATAGAATGGCTGAAGCCTATTTGTGAAGGGTTGGTTATGACCCAGGGGGAAGGAAAAAGCGCCACCCTCATAATTACCATTCGCGCCACCAGTTTTTCCGCCCTGCTGCACCCGCGCTGAAGGAGCCTTGCCGATCCCGGCGGTTAGGCCCTCGAAAGCGGTCTCACCTCCTCCTCTGCTGAGTGGGTCTAGGGGCTGGCCTGGGCAGGGGAGGTGGCTGGCGCTGAGGCTGTGGGCGAGATTGGCGTCTTGCTGGCCCTAGGGTCCTCAAGGTGGACCTAGAATCTTTGAGGGCGTGCAACTTCTCATCCGTCCTCTCCGAAAAGAGGGCAGATCCCTCAAAGGGGAGGTCCTGAATGGCCTGCTGGACCTCCACTGACAACCCTGATGCCTGTAGCCAAGAACAGCGGCGCATAACTATGGCCGAAGCCATTGCCCTGCTGGCAGTGTCGGCCGCATCACTGGCCGCCTGCAAAGCCGCCTGGGCTATGGCCTCTCCCTCCTGTGCCACCGTGGCCAGGTCCGCTGCCTGGTCCGGGGGAAGGGCAGCAACCAACCGCTGTAGTGAGGCCCATAAATTCTGGTTATATTTGCCCAAGAGGGCCTGGTGGTTAGCCACCCTCAATTGTAGTGCCCCCGTGGAATACACCTCGCGGCCAAACAAATCCAATTTCCTCCCCTCCTTATCTTTAGGGGTACTCCCCTGGCCGCCCTGGCGATCCCTTTGATTCACCGCATCGACTACCAGGCTCCCAGGAGCCAGGTGGCTATAGAGAAATTCGAAATTCTCTTTAGGTACATAATATTTTCTCTCTGTTCCCTTGGATGTTGCGGGAACAGAGGAAGGAGTTTGTCATAGGGCCTTGGCAATACTCATGACCCTGTCATGAACGGGGAGGGCCACCCGTGAAGGGCCTGAGGACCCTGAAGGGCCAAACAATGGGTCGTCCTCCTCAGACATCTCCTTAAGCGGTAGCCCTAGGTTATTAGCCATCTGCTTAAGGAGTTCTTGGTGCACCCTAAAATCAAAGAGGGGCGTCTTATGGTCCCTGGAGGTGCCTTCATCAGGGGATGAAGAGGAGGACAGGGGGAGAGGCCCTGTAGATGGGCCTTCCTCCGGGTCTGATTCCCCATTAGAGGGAATGGGCGGTGGCAACTGTGAAGGTGGAGGGGGAGGCTGCACCACCCCGGAGTGGAGCGAGTCAGCACCCTGAGCCTGCTGAGCTGCCCACGGACCCCAGTACGGCCAGTGCCAAGGTCCCTGCTGCCACCCTGGTACAGGCAACTGCACGGCATCCGCCTTGTGATCCTGGCGCCCCGAGTCCCAAGACCGTCTCTTATGACGCCTTTGCGGGGAGCGGCTCCGTGAAGAGGAGGAAGAGTAGCGCCGGTGCCTACGATGCCTCCTGGATGAAGACCGACTAGACGAACTAGTGGATTTTCATTGTCTGCGGCCGGACTGCTTATGTCTGTGTTTCCCGCCACGGGAGCAGGAGTGGTGGCTTCTACGGCTATGCATCGAGGATCTCGACCGTGGACGGTGAGCATTTTCCAGCGCGAAGCTCGGTGCCGAGGCCATCGGGACAAGTGCGTGCCTCGGTGCCGTCAGGTTTGGTGCTGCGTGCAACGGTGCCGACGTGCCCGGAGCTGCAAATGGCGGTGCCGACGTGTTTGGAGCCGCATAGAGCGGTGCCGGTGTCACCAATGCCGTCTGAGGCGGTGCCGTTGGTGCCGGAAACCCTGGAGTCAGAGGCATGGACTGCGTCGACCACATCAGGGAACTCTGCTGCCCCGGTGGATCTGGCAGCATTGACAGCCCCAGTGCCGGTGCCCCCAGGGTAGAGGACGGTACTGATGTGGTCGGTGCCGTCTTGGAGGGGGTCTCCCGAACCTTGCTACGGCGCCGCGCCTCTCCGCTCTCGAGAGGACTCGAGTCCGACTCCTGGGTGGTGCTAGAGTCAACTCTGACAGCCGAGCGCCCGCTTTTTGTGCCTCTAGACTGCCCCCGGTGCCGCAGTGCCGAGGCGCTCGACGACCTAGAGTCGGAGCTCGGAGGGGACGCGCTCTCTGCCCTCCGTGACCGTCTGGGTGAGGGTTGAGAACGTTGGTTCCTCCACCCACCGGGGCCACCCAGCGCGGGTTTGCCCCGAGACGCCGGTCCCGTGCCCCTCGGCTGAGGGGGGGACGGAGGCGTGGGCAAGGCCATGAGGGCCCTTGCCGCATTGAATGCCTCCGGTGTCGACGGTCCTTATAGAGGCACTTCCCCACCTTTTAGAGTCAGGGGAGGCTCCCTACGAGGAGACACCAGTGCTGGAGAAACCTCCACGGCACGTGGCTGGGGTGTCTCCTTCTCCTCTCCTTGTTTCTGTGGATGGGAGGAGTCTCTGGAGGCGGTGCTGGCAGTCTTGATCTTCTTTGGCACCGAAGCCTTCGGTGCCGCAGTCGGTGCCAGCGGTGCACTCTGCACCGAGCGTAGACTCGGTGCTGGTGACCTGGACGGCTTGGACGCCAGTCGGAGCGCAGCCTCCATGAGAAGTGACTTCAGCCTCGCATCCCGTTCCTTTTGGGTGCGGGGCTTAAAGGACTTGCAGATCCTGCATTTCTCTCTTCGATGCTGCTCTCCGAGGCAACGGAGGCAGCGATCGTGGGGGTCACTGACAGAAAACTGCTTCGCACAGAGGGAACAGCTCTTGAAGCTCGTGGAGCCAGGCATGGCTCCAGTCAAAAACCCCTAAGGGCCCTTGAACACAAGTCAGTGGCTTCAACTAACTGTCCTTGTTTTTTGAATAACAATAGTCTTCTAAACAACTGATCTCTAATCTTCTAATCGATGCAATTAGCTAGGGACTGCTGCTTGCAACGGCAAGTGGCAGAAGTTCCAGCAACCGTCAGAGGCAGAAAGAATGAACTGGGGGCCCGCGACATGAGTGCGGCACTCCAGGGGGCACCTGAGCTGGCCCTGCGGGGCTTGCTAGGGAAAAAGGTTCCGGGAATCTGTGCACGGGGCGCGCACACACCTAAACTGGAATGCATATGAGCAATCACTCGAAGAGAGAAACAAACTAGCCACCTTCCATGTTTTGCAATTCCCTTTACTAGAGCTGCTCCTCTTCCCTACCTTGAAGTCACATCCTGCAATACTAAAACTAAAGTAATTCTCCTGTGTGATCTCTCTGAAGACAGAGGACAAGAAGTCATGAGTGAGAAGGCGTTCTTCTATCACTTTTATGTGCCTTTTGTTTTTAAGCACATAGACTCTCTTCCCCTTATTTTGTTTTTTAAACTGGATTTACAATGCAGATGGACCAAGGGTCCTTTCTTCATCTACATGGCCAAAAACGCCATTTTGGATCTCAGCCAGTGAAAGGTTGCTTTGGGGCTTCATGTTCCTTTTAACATCTTCCCAAACTGAAGTGACCAGTCATCCAGAGAATTATTCTGAAGGCTAAAAAGAGAATTATAACTCATTTGGTCAATACATACGTAACTGATGCTCTTTCATCGCCTCCTCCCCCAATATTCCTGTAAAGTGATATTGTTCAATACAACTGCATCAACCATAACACTATGACTACTGAAATTTATATGTATAATAAAGAATTAAATGACAAATTGCTCTACTTTCACCAAATCACAAATCAACTGTTTTACTTATGTACCTATCAACTTATAAACTGGGGGCTGATAACTATAGCTTGGCTGACAGTATTTGCCATAAAAACCCATCCATTTTTGCTTGCTCATGCATCTTACAGCAGTTTGGTAGTTTATGTGACATGACCTCAATCCACTCTTTGCAGATAAATTACCATTATAGCTAGCATGCTTGCTGGCAAGTCCAGGAGAAAGGACAGGAGACTGGAATACCCCCTTTTTTCTACTACAGGTGTACATTCCAAAATATAATTGGAGCACACCAGGACATTTGCACAGTATGCTATTCAGTGCTATTAGTATAAATCATTAAGGCGAATGAAGCACCAAAATGCATTTAAGTGTGTAGTAAAGTTAAGATAAAGAATAATACAATAGAGAGGCTGTAAAGAGTTAAGGCTGTAAAAACAATTACTAACCTTCCATAACTATTGTTCTTCGAGATGTCCATGTCCATTCCATGTCCATTCCAAGTAGGTGTGTGTGTGCCGCATGCACATCACTGGAAGCTTTTTACCCTAATGGTATCTGTAGGGTCTGCTCTGGAGCCCCCTGGAGACTTCATGGTGCTGTATATAGGGCCTTGCCTACCCCCTGCCTCTTCAGTTCCTTCTTGCCGTCTGGTTCCGACAGTAGGGTAGGCGGGTGGGTCTTGGAATGGACATGAGCAACGTCTCGAACAACGGTTATGGAAGGTTAGTGACTGTTTTTTCTTCGAGTGCTTGCTCATGCTGATTCCAAGTAGGTGACTCCCAAGCAGATCCAGAGGAGGAGGAGGAGGAGCATCAATGACCTGCCGATTGTAGTACCACTCTACCAAATGCAGCATCGTCTCAGGCTTGCTGACTAATAGCATATGTGCAAAGGTGTGAAGAGACGACCATGTTGCAGCTCTACAAATATCTTGGATCAAGATCTGAGTGAGGAATGCTGCCGAGGACACCTGTGCCCTTGTGGAGTGAGTTGTCAGTGCTGGGTCCAGTATTTTTGTCAAGTTATAACACGTCCTGATACATGACGTGATCCATAAAGAGATTCTTTGTGATGATACCAGAAGGCCTTTCATCTTGTCTGTTATTGCTATGAAGAGCTGAGTTATTTTTCTGAAGGGTTTAGTCCTCTCAATATAAAAAGTCAGGGCCTGTCAAATGTCCACAGAATGCAGCCAATGCTCTCGGCTGTTAGTGTGTGACTTTGGGTAGAAAACTGGAAGGAATATGGTCCTGGTTTGAGTGGAATTGAGACACCACCTTAGGAAGGAAAGTCTGGTGAGGGCGCAGCTGAATCCTGTCTTTGAAGAAAACCAAATAAGGAGGCTCAGACATGAGGGCCTTGAATTCTTAGACTCTCCTGGCCAAAGTTATGGCCACTAGAAAGGCTACCTTTCAGGACAGATAGAGAAGCAAGCATGTTGCTAGAGATTTGAATGGAGGACTTATCAGTCCAGACAGCACAAGGTTGAGATCCCACTGGGGAATCATTTGACATGTTTGAGGGTATAACCTGTCTAGACCCTTAAGAAAACACCCCACCATGGGGGCTGGCGAAGACCATATGGCCTGTAACCCAGGGATGAAACTCCGAGATTACCGCCAGATGCATTTTGACAGACGACATTGACAGCCTGTTGTTTGAGATGTAACAGATAGTCCAAGATGAGAGATGAGACAATGCAGGCGAAGTACCCTTATGAGTTGATCAGATGGAGAACCTCTTCCACTTAACTAGGTAAGTGGCCCTGGTGGAAGGTTTTCTACTGCTGAGGAGGACCTCTGACTGGTTCTGAGCATTCTGGTTGCAGAGGGTTCAGCCATGGAACTTCCACCCCATGAAGTGGAGAGACTCTAGATAGGGATGATGAAGGTGGCCATGGCCCTGAATGATCAAGTTCAGAACCAGCGGCAGACTGATAGGTGTTTCCACTGAGAAGTTGAGGAACGTGGGTACCAGTGTTGGTGCAGCTATGCTGGGGCTACCAGAATTACGGAGGACCCTTCCTTCCTGATCTTCAGCAGAACTTTGTGAACGAGCAGGATTAGCAGAAATGCATAGAACAGACAGCCTGTCTAAGGGATGAGGAATGCGTCCGCGACTGATCCCGGGCTGTGATTCTGGAAGGAGCAGAACTGCATGAACTTCCTGTTGCGTCTCATCGCAAAACAAATGTATGTGGGGAATTCCCCACCATTGGATGATGTTTTTCACCATATCCGGGCGGAGAGACCACTCTTAGTTGGAGAATGACCTGCTGATGTGGTCTGCCAACTTGCGATATGGGCTGGTAGGACGCCTTGAGATAAATTGAGTGGGCTATGCAGAAGTCCCACAATTAGAGGACTACCTAGCACAGGAGAGAGACGCATGCTTCACCACATCTATTTATATAGAACATCGCTGTTGTATTGTCCGTCGTGACTAACACACATTTGTCTTCCAGATGGGCTTGGAAAGTCTGACAGGCCAAATGTACCGCTTTCAGTTCTCTCACATTGATGTGGAACAAGAGGCACTGGGTCCTGAGACCTCCTAGATGAGGTACCCAGCCCATCACTGAGGCATCGGTGACCAGAGGCAGTGAGGGATAAGGTGTGGAGAAGGGGACTCCTGCACAGACTGACTGTGGGGTTGAGGAAGAAAAGCCCTAGAGACAAAAAAGTGCAAAAACACTGGACCTGATTCTCCAATCCATCAAAGTTTACTTTGCACTATAAAACTTAAAGCATCCAGAGAATTGACTTGAAGAATCCACACTACATAGGAGGAATCTCTGCCATGTCTTGTGCCAGAACTCTACTGCCTGGTGACTTGGGGACAGAGGAGGGAAGAGTGAGGAGAATGCCAGTCAGGATAGGAGCAGACAGTCTCATCAATTTCCCATTGGTGTCACAGTCCCTCAGAGGCATGAGAACCAGCGAGCCATGATCAGCTCTCTGTCAGTTCCCACTCTCCACTATTCCTGACCTATGTTTGGGCATTGTGGAAAATCATTCCCCCGTATGTGTAGAGGCACATGTAGCACCTAAACATGTACTATCTGTAATAAAAAAAAATAAAAAAAATGCAGCAAGCACTGAAGATATGGAGAAGATATGGGCTCTGGAAAGGAAGAAACGGAGGCATTTGATACTCCACAGCCCTTTTATAACCTCACTCATGCAGCCCCAGTGGGCATTGTTTTTCACGAGCTAAGCTCCAGGAGACTGGAGCACACCAAAAATGGAGCTATGCAGTGACCAACTCCAAAATCTGCTGATTTTGAAAGTTACAGCTGTATACTGTATATTTACATTACTAAAAGAGAAGGTTTATGTTACATTAGATGTGTGATCAAGTTTTAGCCAGTGGTTTGCAAACTACAATTCACAGGCCACCAGTGATCCATAATGAGTTTGTCACATTTTGCAGACTCTTCTTTTCCATCTACTTAACTGAAAAGACATCTAAAAATACATCAAGTAGCTTTTCTAATATAACCTTTCCATATTATTGCTGTAGCTTCCACATGGATGTTATTTGATTGACACTGAGAGGGGATATATCTATAAAGCTCTCTGTTAAGATGTGGACCATACTATGAAAACGTTACCTAAGTATGTATGATGATTTTAGCACAGGTTGTCAACTGCTCTAATCATCGTCCAAACATCATCTAAACATTTATTTAAATTGAGATTCAGACAGCTAGCTCTTGATCAACTCCTAATCTCATTTACATATTGAAAAAGTCAAAACAGCAGTATAGATTCCCTGTAAAAACAACGTATAGAGCAGAGTATCATTTTGTCTTAATGTAGTGTAGATGACAATCTACTGAACTGCTTAAGTTTCTTAAGCAAAGAACAAAGAGAATGCAAGGAAGAACTCCAACGAGTCAAAATTATATCATCTGTCATTCTTAACTTTATTCAACATTATATCTCCCACTATAATATTTACATATAATACAGTAAAAATCATGTATTTTAGGCATGTCTACAACGCTGCAGTCATGCACACTATGGGATGAGATTTCTAAAGCGTACTAACCTGTTGCACATTAATTGGTCCATGTAGACTAGACCCAGCTGGAACACACTAAAATTCCCTACTGTGCACTAACATAGTATTGTTTTAAAAAGCACTTAGTTAAAGCACACTAGGAAATGTAAGTGTGCATCAGAAGGGTTTACGTAGCCCAGTTAGTGTGCAACGAAATAGTGCACTTAAGAAATCACACCCCAAGCATGCACTGCTATGCCATGTAGGCATGCCTTTAGAAAGATTAAAGTGCATGTGTGTGTTATAATATAGAATCTATTTGTGACTGTCTTTTAAAAAACATGTCAATAGTTTTTCATTAAGTATTTCATTTATAAAGACATCCACATGGACTCCTCTGGAAACTAAACTTTTGCTGTGTTAATTTGTGTAACTATTCAGTACAGATTAATAAACAGTAAAATATAGTATGCTAACCAAGATTATATGGGTAGGAACTGTATTTGTACATATATTTGGAGCTTAAATAAGTAGTATCTGGACATTTAAGACTGTTTACGTGATAAGACATGTAACTGAAAAATTTTTCACCAGAAATATTTAGTGTTTTGTTCTATTTAGTGAACATTACAATATATGTAAGTAAATTAAAATAAAATCAGAATTCCTACATGTCCCCACACGCACCTAAAGGATCCATACTTTAATCTACATAACCAGACATATAAAAACAAGTAGTTAACTAACAGACAGGAAGCATGGATCAGGACCTATTCTGAGGTCATGCTATATGAAGGAATAATTCATGTCTAAGAACTACTATTACAGCATTTTACAAATACACGGTACTTCTATCTCAATATGATGTAAGCATTAGAACTATACTGTATTTTACAGTGCCACTATAAATATCCAAGCACCATCCTTAGGCTGATATAGATAAATATATATTTTAATTGTTAGGAACACTGTTGCTCTGGAGCTCCATATCACACTGAAAAAACATGCACTCAAACGTTTAAGTTTCTAAAATCAAGTAAGCAAGCAAGCCAAGAAGAAGAATATTGCATTAGTTAATTGTTAAAAATGAATTTCAATATTCATTTTACCATGATGGGTTCACATAGTCATTTATAAGACTCTACAATTTCATGTATTTCAGCCCTGCAAAATGTTACATGCAATCTTGCCTTAGGCAAATAGTTTTACAGATAGATAAAAGTTTTCCCTCACCCCTAGTACCTTATATATCATCATAAAAGGTGGGCTAGTAGTTTTTCATGAAAATTTAACAGCCCAATCAGAGTTTTAAAAGAGTCATGTATTGTACTCTCTCTCTTACCACCAACAGGTTATGCAATACAATGTGAGAAAAACAAACGAACAAACAAATTGCCCTTAGATACCACAGCTATGCTTAAATTTCATTTCCAAAATAAATACAATATTGCCATAAACGGATTTCTTTCTACTTCCTTTTCCAAGGCAGTTGTGGAGGAATTTGATAATGCTTGGGATTGCATGCTAGTAATGCCTTGAAATTTCATATTCTAGTCCTTTGAGAATCTTTCATTTAATTTAATTTCAAATTGTTTAGCCCACATGGGTACAAATAAGACAGCAATCCTAATCTTATGGAAAGTATTATTTAGGAAGGAAGGAGTTTCAGGAAGACTGAAATTGGGATTTGGAAAAAAAACCCAAAAAACCAACATATGATACATTTCAATTCAATCCAACAAAATAAAATCAGAGGTTAATGGGAAAAGAAAGCTGTTGTAAACTGGATTATACCTATAGTACATATGGTTTTGTTAACCTGGCACAATTTTGACCAAAGCTGCTATGATAAATAGCTCATGTAATGACATACACTCATACAGGGTAAATTCTGCCATCTTGAAATGAGTAAACAATCAATTATCTTTAAGTTTAGAGGAAAGTAATCCATCTCAAATAGCAAAATATTTGCTGTCAACCTGAATTTGAAGAAATTTCTCACTCCACATTGACTGTTTAAGGTCAAATAATTTTCTACAGTAAAGCTAAATAGTAAGTTTAGCATTCATGTGGCATATGTATCAAACCAATTCTACTAGTTATATTTACTACCCATGCAGGTAGGAGTTTGATAAAAGCTTGGCCTTTTATTGAACAGGTGTTACTTTAAAAATGGCAGTTTGATGCCTGGGGCTGAAAGACATTGGGCAAACTACTGAAAAAAATGCAAAAATTCCAACTGAACAAAATAAACCCATTCAACAGTAGATTAAAAGACTCAATAACGTAAAAATAACCAATTCAGATATCTGGTTTGTTTTGATTTTCAAATTGCTAATTTACAAATCTCATCTCACTGAAAACTATTCAGTGACAAAAAACAACTTTTCATGATTTACAGTGCTGTTTCATATGGCACACAAACAGCTCACATTAAACTGCTTCATGTTAAAATCTAATTGAACTAAAGGAGGCTAAGAGTTAGCATTACAGAGCTGCATGTATGGAAATTGATTTATTACTACTACACTTGGCACTATCTTCTGATAATACATCTTTCTCTCTCCTTTAATATTAATGCATTCCTAGAGAAAGGTCTCTGTGATAAATTTAATCCACTGAGTGGCAATACAGCATAAGACTAAAAGCCCTTAACATATCCAAGCATTTGTGCTCTTTAGTTAATCTTGATTCATGCATGCTGCCTCATGAATATTACTTTCTTAATAATACAAAGGAACAGACAACACTCCTGCTGAAATAGACATCCTTTATCACCCATTTCATTCTGTTTTGCCAAATCAAGTTGATATCTCATCCTCAGCAATCCCTTGATTCCAGGATGATCTCTACCACGGATATCTTGCTCCTCATTCACAGTAAAAACATTACAAGACAAGCTATGGTACTGCAACACAATTTATTAACTGATCTAACTTTAATTTTGTTTTATATTTTAATTAGCTTTGCACATGAGCTTGACTGATGATAAAAATAAAATAAAGTTGCACCTACAGGAACTCCTTTGATCATTCTCGGTGGCTCCTGGAGATGACATGGCAGTGAAAAATTAGCAAGTAAACAGAAGCACAGTGCTGGTCAAGTGAGACATCCAGTTATGAAGCAGCTCCACTGATGTGCATCTTCAACGATGCAGAACAAAGAGCGATGTTAGAAGCCTGTTTTTTCAAAAGGAATGATACAGGGTCTGACAATTTTCAGTTTGGTCACTCATACCCAGCTACACATACACTGACACTTCAACTCATTGCCTTTCCAAAAGCTTAATGCAAGCTGTCAGGAGCCGTGGCATACCAGGATGCGAGCATGTATTTGGGAACATACCACATGTTGTTAAAGAAAAGGGTGGTAAGAACAGTGTGACACTACAGAATTTTTCAATCCAATAACAATATTTATACTATGCATTTCTTTGATAAAGATAAATCACATTTTGAAGCAAGACAGAGCTCAAAAGGATTTCTGATATGTTTTGTACCAAACATTTACATAGCTCTCCACTCCAAATTTTTGCTTAATATGGATCAGCTCAAAAATCTTACACACCAGATTCCACACTCTCCTCTTACTTCTGATCTAAAATATTAAAAAAATACTTTAATATGGTTTTTGAACAAATGAGAATGAGACTTCTGCACTGAACAATTTATGCATTACAAATCCAAGTTACATTAGATTGCATATATATTAAAAATAAATCTAATATTTCTCCTTATTCTTAACTAGACAAACAACAAATTTACAATAAAATTAACCTCCCTCCCAAAAAACATGTATCTGTGCAGCCTATACTTTTTTAATTTGATTTTTTTAAAAATCCAGAAAGATTAGTTTTTAAAAAGGTTTGTACTGTAAACAAACATTTCTTTTAAGGTAATTTCATTCTTTTATTTTGAATTCAGGCATACAATTTGTCAGTTTAAGAGTCCCAGAGTATTAAATGATGTCATGAACCAAGAGAGCAATAACCACTTCCTTTTAAAAAGTCCCTAAATATACTGGGGGTTTAGATAAAGAATTCTGATGTTTCCTAAAAACCTGTTAAAGTTAAGTCAAGTCACAATTTAAAAAAATATATATATAGTTTTAAAATACTGTATATTTTTAAAAAAGTCTCGATGAATGTTTGTGTAACTCCCTTTTTGCATATGAGCCTATACGTTTATTTTTTTTCAAAACCATTATTAAATGAAAATCAAGCCAAAAATAAGAAGCCTATGAAAACGCTATTTTTCTCTCACTGAGATGCTGAAGATAATACATACAATTATTTCTTAGACTCAAAAATACTGAGTGATCTTACAGGATATTCAGTTTAGACTTCAATATGTAAACAAGAGCAGTTATGGAATTTCATTTAAATCTGGAACACTTATCTTTTTTTCCTGCATTTTAGTCACCCAAGTTTAACATATTTTAAAAATATTACATTTTTGAAATGTCATATTTTCTATATGAATTCAATAAGATTAGAGTAACATCACCAGGACAATTTTTAAGCCTGGATGGTTTCCAAACACTATTGATATTTACCCACCCATCCAAACAAAATGAATCCAGATGAGATTAGAACACTGTAAAGGCTGATTTACACTTAGGGCCAAATTCTGCCCAAAGTTACTCCCGTGCAATCCTTTGAAGTCAATGGGAGTTGCAAATGCATATCCAAAGACAATCTGGCCTTTAGAAATGACATTAGAAGTAGTGAATTTGCTGCAGTGTGTGTGTACGTGTGAACTTTGACAGAACAAGACTGGACTTCATGTAGAATGAGTTGTAAATATAGCAAGAAAACCCACTGAATGCCTTTAACAGAAACAACAAAAATCCAATTGCTGGGAGAATATATTAGTCCCAAAACCCATATTGCAATACATAACATAGCATGAAAACACAGAACAAAAAAATGTATTGCAAGAAACAAGGTTCTCTAGCAAAATTTAAATGAAGCAAAGCTTAAAACATGAATAACAGACCTGTTCTGAGTCAGCGATAGCTAAAGAAACATCTTCAAGATAAGGCCTCCAATGTTTGAGCTTTCCAACAACAATCTCCAAACTACATAAGCTGATTACATGCACACAAATTTCATGTGGCAGCCACCACATAACACTGCTGAAAATAAAGCCGTATATTCAGATAACATGTACACAAGCAGAAGCATCATAAATCAAATATAAAATTATACTGACGCCAACATGCACTATACCATAGCATTTAAGTATTTAAACTTTAACATGATAGAACAGGACTGCCAAAAAATACCTTTTTGTATTTTAAACTGAAATTTGCACAAGTACTAATTCAAAGAAAATCTCACAATTCAATGTCTCCATGACTTCTATGAAACCTCCATTTCCTTCTCTAAAAGTTCATTTTTCCCACTCTAGAAACAAACTCACAAATGCTTAAGTCTAGACTCACTTTCACCGTGTAGAAGATCTTTAAAAACAGTAAGAACTGTAAATGCTTTTAAGACAAAGTAACTGCAAATTAAAAGTATTTCTAAAGACAGGAAATCTTCATTTAGCAAAATAGAAATATAGTGCAAGAAAACATGCACAGCATATCCAAACTTCCTCCAAGACTGCCAAATGTAAAGATTATCATGTAAATGCTAGACATATAATTTGGAAATTTTAGCCATGCACCAATTAAATAACATATCTATATCTAGTTGCCCTGACGGTCTTAAAAATAAAAAGTACCCTCATGTGACTGATTATATAGTTACTGTTGTAATCTTCAACATAATTAGAATATTTCATCTACCATATTCTCATCTGATATTGCCTCAAGCCTTATCAAACTTGTTCCTGGCATACAAAAATCTTTTATACAAAACACGTTTTCATGCATCTTAGCAACATATAAACAACATCAGTTTCCCAACTCTACTCTGTGAGATGCCAGACTAAGAGCTGCCTTCTTAGATCAGTACTACAAGATTCAAAAGAATTAATTATTTGCTAGATCTCACTTGCGTTAAGCATTTAAGTAAAAATTGTTCAGAAAACTCAAGAAGCATTAATGGCTGAATAAACTACAACTGCAGACCAAAAACCAGTAAAGAATTAGGAAAATACAGATTAAATTTGAAGCTCATTACATAATCTATGAGAGAGACAGTATAACGCCTGGACACATTTACAGTATCACACAAAAACTTAGATTTAATATTAGTAGTGTGACTTATACCATAAGGTGAACTGCAAATGTATTGAACTTTAGAGTTCGGTACCGAATTCCAGAACACTTGGTAAGCTGCATTTCAGCACTAATTTTAAAATATTTTTAGTTTTTCAAGTCTCCAAATGTACAAAAGTGATCACTGGCTACTCTGTGTTACAGCACTTACAGTAGGAGGAGGTCATCCCCATACATAGTCAGCAACTGACGTTGCAACCACTACTGAACATTACTACAGTTTGGAGACTAATTTATTTGAGATAAAGAAAATATGGTCCACAATAGATTTTTTAAAAAAGAACCTAGGAAGTTAAATACAAGAATTTAAGAACATTAAAGTTGCAAAGTAAAGCACTCAAATATCAGGAAAAGCCAGAATTAAGGTTGACCTTAATTTTACCCACTTGTATGCATGAACTATGATGCAGTCTTTAATCACAGAACTACATATTATTTGTTCCACAGAAAAAAACAATTACTTTACTCTACAGTAACTGTGGTTCTCCAAGATGTGGTCCACAGGTTTTCCATTCTGGAGACACATGCACTCCATGAGCACAAGGCTAGAATTGTTTTAAGTATCAGCATCTGTTGGGGCCATGCCTGTGCACCTTCCAGTGCCCCAAAGCCAAGGGTAGGGCAGCTGCAACCATTCTTCAGTTCCTTCACTAAAAACAAAATTCAAATATGCAAGGATTCCGAAATAGTGGCTAAGGAGGATGGGTTGTGGAATACATGTGGACAACAAGAACCACAGTTACAATAGGGTAACTATTCTCTCTTCTTCTAGAGCAGTGGTTCTCAATCTATTTACTATTGTGAGCCACACTCAGTACTACCTGTATGGCTCTGAGGATGATAAATGGGCCGCAGCTGTGTGCTGACTGGGCAGCAGGTTGAGAACAACTGTTCTAGAGATAGCCCACATATATTCCACTCCTGGTGACTCTCAAGCAGTAACTCATGTACTGGATGGTGGATGCTATGATCTACTGGAATAATAACTGCAGGACAGCTCTACCGCAGCAGGCATTGGATTTGCAACCATCTACCAAGGTATACTGCTTAGCAAAGGTGTGAACTAAATTCCACGGAGCAGCTTTACAAATCTCTGAAATTGGGACCCCTCAGAGAAACGTAGCAGAGGCTGTCTGGGCTCTCATTGAATGAGCCCTAACTTTCCCTGGCAAGTCTAAGGGGGCCAGCTCATAGCATGCCTTAATATGGTCAGAGATTAATTTTGACAGTTTCTGAATGGAAATAAGTTGTCCCTTCATTCTGCTGGCAAACTCTAGGAACAGCCTAGGAGAATGTCTGAACAGCTTCATTCTGTTCAGATAACACAAGAGGCACCTGACAACATCCAGGGCATGAAACCTAGCTTCCTTCTAAACAGTATGAGGCTTGGAGATGGAGAAAGGTAGGTGAAACATTTGGTTAAGATAAAGTCAGAAATCACTTTAGGCAGGAACCTTGAGGGAGTTCAGTCATTTTGACGCAGTTATTCCATACAATGGAGGGAATAGAGGTATATAAACTATTAGCCAAAAAATACAGTTTCAGTCAACCTGAAACCATTAGTGAATTTCTGTCAAGTTCCCCAGCAGTTTTGACTGAACTGAAAAATAAAAACGTTTAGCAAATGCTGAATCTGAATAGTTTGATTCAATATATCCAAAACATTTCAGTTTTAGTGCTACATTCACAAAACTGCTAGGGGAGGAAGTGGTATATCTTAGGAAGTTATATCTTAACTCACGGGTTAAGGCACTCTTCTGGAATATGGGAGACCTTAGTTCTATACCCCACTACCAAATGTAGAGAAGGGATGTGAACTAAGATCTCCCACATTGCAGGAGTGTGCCCTAGACACTGGGCTATAGGATAATCTGGCATAGGTCTTAAAAGCTCCTGCTGAAGCTGTTCCACTTTTTATAAATAGATTGTCACTGGAGTCAGGGACTTGATTTTTGAGTCTCCCAAATCCTAGCTGAGTGCTCTACCCACCAGGCCAGAAAGTCATCCTCACTCTTCCTGGCCCAATGATTATACATTGTTATTCAAAGGGGAAATTCATAATCACTAGAAGCAGCAAATGTTCAGCACCTCTGAAATTCATGCCTTTAATGGCTGAAGAAAACATTTTATAAAAAGGATATGAAATTTCCAGGTGGTCCATCTGACCAAATATTTTGCAATATCTGGTCTTAATGAACCAGCACTGTTAAGAACTAGCCCATCTAAAACAACTAGACTTTTGCCTCTTATTTTCCTTCTTTTCTCAAGTGTTATCTTCTTCACTCTGTGATGTGCACTCTTCCCTGTGACCATTTTGTTTTTTACTATCAAGCAGCAGGGTCACATTATGATGTAAACAATTTGTGTACTATTAAACATAGTATGCTACTATCTGAGAAACTGAGGCCTTTGCTCCATTAGATATACCATTAATGGGATCCTGGATTATATTGTAGTTAAGTTATCCTGGGTGCCTTACACCTACTCACACCCTCAGTGGCAGAGACACAGCAGGTTGAGAGACCTGAGGTTATGTATTAATGCATAAAGGCACATGGGTGCTTTGTTAAAGGCTTTTAGAAGCAAACAAATACCATCTATTAATTATTTCCTATTGCCAGAGTAGACTCAATGAATACCAGGTTTCAGTGCTGCTGAATGAGGCAAAAAGCCATTGGCAATGACTATAATGGATGTGTGCTTTCTAGAGCAATGGTTATTTTCCGCACATCCCCTAATGTCAATATCAGTAACAATGCTTCTGTCTCTCAGCAGTGGCTGCAAACATGTTCTAGTCAAAATAGAAAAATACATAGCTATTTGAATGAATTGAATAGCTAACTTGAATTTAAAAGATTTATTAAGCTTAATGCTTGGAATCTTTCTGAGCCCCTTTAGTCACTAGCAGGGCTGCTGTGACACAGGGTTTGGGAGGGTGGAAAGAGGAAGGCTATAATGTGTTTTAGGGACAGTAGTCTTACAGGAATATCTAGAAATAAAGGGGAAAAGTCTCTCTTCAAGCCAAACGAATATACAATGTTTAATACCAGTAAGAATAAAGATACAGAAAAAGTCAGTGCTTCAGTTGGTTCAGACTTTAAAAGACCAATTATGCAAGGCGATAGGCTCCAGCCAATTCACAAGCCAGGAACTGGTGTGGTGACTCTCATGGCAGGTACGAAAGCCCCACAGGGGGAACAGCAACTCATTCTGCTCAACATCATTCCAGGACTTGGAACTCTCTCCTGCCTGACAGTGGCAACTGACTCCCCAAGCCTTAACCAGCTCCAGCCTTGTTCTTGCTCCCCTCCTGGTTCCTAGTTCTGCTCCAGTTCTGCTCTTGGCTCCTGATTCTAGCTCTGACCTCTGGGCCTGACCATCCCAAACACAGTTTCTAACAAACTATCTGGTATTACTGTACACCTGCTTCATTTATTTTAAAGTAATACCTTCCAGTAAGTTAGAAATGCTAGTGGATTCAATTGACTTTTCAATATTGCAACAAAAAAAACATGATCAAAGCGTTGTTCAATTCCCTTCCTTATGACATCTGCTAAACTATGGAAAATCTATATCATAGATAATTAATTGTTGCTCAATATTTGATTTAAAAAAAATAAGAATTTATTGTTCTGATTCAGCTCTTATCTTGGCTATAAGAATGTTTACTGATTAGTACTTTCATAATGTTTATATTCTTCTTTACTTAATGTCCTTAACAAAAGGGCATTTAGAAATGGGTTACTGAGCATAAGCATTTGGAAATTCACTGCTTTCAAGTGCTCACTTCTAGACAACCACTGCATTTCCATACAGTTCTGGAAGGGTGCAGTTTGAAAAACAGATTTGAGACAGAAGTGAGGCTTGCGCCATCGGTTGCTTCATGAACTTGATCCCTGTTCTCTTATTCTTGACAAAACGTAACCAGGTGTTTTTTCCCTCTTAAACATGCAATCACATCAGTCTGCATCTTGAATTCATATTTCCTGTGCTTGAATGCTTTGACCTGCTGAATACAGCCTACCTGAACTTCTGAAGGCATGAGTCAGCTTCTTGTAAAAATCTATCCATTCTGCACAATTCATAGAGGGACCAATATAAAGCTTCAAGAACTGCACTGTTTCTTCTAGAAAATGTGCACCAGGTACGGTTGTATTCCTTTCCTCTAATAATATATATAAAAACCACAGATTTCCATGAATATCTTGACTTTTTCCAGACTGTCTGAATTTATATTTACAATATTAATATTGCACTAACTAGTTTTACACAAGAAGTGGAACATCCTCTATCTGTGGGCCAGTACCCTTTCTAAATGAACAATGAACGATAATGAAGATAAGGATATGAACAATTATGAAGGATATAGTTATACAAAGATAAGGATCAGTTCAAACTTAAGCATCTGTTTTCCATTCCATGACAACTCTTCAATTAATGTAATCAGAAATTATGCACGGGCATTGAAAAAATTAATTGATGTTTAAATGCACGCAGGAGCAATGAAAAGCCACCCTGTTAGAAAATTCAACATGCCAAATAACCTGGAATTAATTTACATAACTGACAAACTAGACTCCTGCCAGTTCTGATCCAACCCATAAGGTTTTGTTTTGTTTTGTTTTTTGGGGAGTAGTGGGGGGGAGGGGAGGGGATGACACATTACATTGCATGACATCACACTTCATGATTTCTCTCTTCACATGCCATCATTATGCAAGGAAGCAATAAATGTTATGTAACTATGTCAGAATATGTTTAAATAATTATTTTGAACAGACTATTTAAAATGATACACTGATTACCTGGCATGAACTTTTGGTGGCAAGTTAGTTTTAATATCTGTAGAAAAATTAGGCCTCAATTTTAGTGCAAGCTTTAGAGAAGCTATCAACATTTACCCTGAATTGTGTGAAATATTTTCATTACCTCTTTTACCAGTTTGTTTTCTAGGGAAATTTAAATCTTGTTTTTAAATATAAATGTTATTCATTTATAGGTATCAGAAGCACATACAAAAACAAGAGCAACATGTTACTAGAAAACATAAATACAGAGCTTAAAAACCTTTTAAGATACTGTGTTCTTTTTCAACAATTATCTCCTCACTCTTGGAAGCTGCATGCGCTTGTAATCTTCAGCAATAATGTCAACTTGGGTAGGATATGCACCCCCCAACCAAACACAATGTGCTCTAGACAGCGGTATGGCTCCCAACTGCTCCCTGACCGCTAAGGCAGCATCCTCAGACTTACCGGTGATGCCCTTTAGCAACTTATCAGTTTTTGCTGTTTCTTTAGCTAGCTTAAAATTATCATTTGACACCCTGCCACCCCATAAAAAAACAAAAACAAAAACAAAAAACCCTCTTGTACCTCACATAGTTACAATTGAGTTTTGACAATTGACACCCAGTTGGGATGTCCCTCTCTTCCCTAATAACCCACTACTGAAGATACATTTGGTCTTCTCCTGGATTACTTTGGTCTGAAAATAGAAAACAATGTCAAAAAGCTTTTAAACCCCTGTAAATTGTGGCCACACTGTCCATTAAAAAAAACCAAATACTCTGCTCTCCTTTTAAAAGAATCACATCCATCCAAGATGATTTGATTCTTATAAGTGGTTGATTCCTACAAGCGAAGCATAGGTTACTATAGGAATGATTTTGCCCCAGTGATTTTGATCACTATATGTGGTTGATTCTTATATAAGTAATTACAAATGGAGTGCACTGTACACAGTGTCTATATGAAAGGCACAGTCTGGAGAGATGGTCTATATCGCTTTCCTTCATTACCATGATTCAGAGAAAAACCTTAAAGAACTGCCTCAAATTCATGTACATTGAAGAGGACTATTAGTGTCCAGTCAACCAATTCCATTGTGAAGCATCTGGTGCCATCAATATAAAAGGGTACAATGACGTTGAAAGTCAACAGTGGCAAGCACCCAAAGCAGTACATCAAAAGTTTATCAGAGGCTTCAGTGCAAAAGCAATGTATAAAGCTTGGTCCTGGGGCCTGATAAGAATGCACAAGGCACATTTAGCTGTAGGCCTGGGACTTCACTCACCTCCATACAGTGTAGACCTGGGACTTAACTCGCCTCCATATTAAACCAGCCTTGGGCAAAACTTGGGGATTTCCCCACTAAAATCAAGAAAAATGCTCCACCGCTGGTAAAGTGCCCCCCACCTCAAGTATGCCCTAACGAGTTGTAACACCAAGGGTGGTAAAATAGAGAGACCCAGGTGCTAGAAAGTTTAGGGAGTATACAAAAAGATCAAGCAAATGGTAAAATAGATAAGATAAGCTCTGACCAGTGAATTTATGCTGACTATCTGCACAAACAAAAAAATCATAAATAAGTTACAATTTGGGCTTAAAAGATAAAATGGAAAAAAGACTTAAGCAAGGAGAAGAAAACATAAGTGCCAATACATGACTGGTTAAATTTTGTTACCTAGGGGTATTGGATAATGTGATAAGTTTAAAGGAGGTAGCTAGTTTTATCTATATAATATAATTGAAAAACAATGCTCTTTGGGAACCATTGCTGGATTGCAGTTCAACATCAAGCTACTAGAACTCTTACCCTCTGCAGAACCGTGATGTGCAGAGGCATCACTAGCAACCCCAGTTGAGTGGATCCTGACTGGCCATTGGGTGAAGTTTGTCTGTATACTGGGAGTGGTGAGCACAACAGATTTGCTTGGCATAGATATTCTGTGTGTATTGCTAATAAATAGATATTCAGAGCACAGTTGTGTAAGGCTCTTTCACTGGGAAAGATCCTGCAAGACCCACAAAGCCCCAAGGCTCGTGGATAAGAGCAGGTGCCTTACACCCTGAGCCTTCGGTAGGGAAAGGGTGGGAGTGCCTAAATTAACCGGGTCTCACCTTGAGTCCTCAATAGGGTATAAGCAGGGTAACCTAGATTTTTGTGGGTAACACAGCATTGTCGTCTCAGCGTCAAGATGGTCTCCAAAGGAGACCTGTTAATATAATAAAGCAGAGTCCTAGATACATCTAGTGTGTGTATAATTCATTTCCTTCCAATGCCGAATGTGGTTTTGGGAAGAAGACAAAGTAAGTTGATGGCTTGAATCAGATGAAGTACTGAAACCATTTTGGGGATGAATTTTGGGTAAGGTCTTGGCACTACCTTCGTCCTGTAGAATGCTGTATAGAGAGATTTGGCCATTAGAGCCTGAAGCTCCCTCATTCACTCTTCTGGCTGAAGCGATGGTGACTAGTAGCTTATCAACACAGTTAGCGCATGACAAGCCAGGGTGTGAATCTATAACACATTCGCTTGCCATACACTAACTGGCTGTGTGGACCCTACTACAATGTACTAAAAGTTCCACAGTATGTTTTGACATTCTCTCACTACAGAACTTTTAATGCACAGCAGCATATCCACATGGCCAGTTTGTGCATAGCAGTCTAGTGTACTATAGATTCACACTTTGGCTTGCCATTAGGGTGACCAGACATGCCAATTTTATAGGGTCAGTTCCAATATTTGGGGCTTTTTCTTATATAGGTGCACATCACCCTTCACCCCTGTCCTGATTTTTCACACTTGCTATCTGGTCACCAGACTTGCCATGCACTAATTGTGTGTGTAGAAAAGCTTTAGGAAGATGGTCTCCAGAGTGAAGTGGTGCAGGGAGCATTCTGAATGAGGCTCAAAAGGAGGGCTTGATGAATCTCAGAAGGATTCTATTGAGGGAAAGTATGTAAGAGCCCTGTAAGAAACAGCTATACCATGCAGTGAGAAAAGATTGAGCAGGACTGCAAAGGCAGATGACTAATGAAATTGCTAGAGATGTGAACTTTGATATAGAGCTAAGTGAAAAACTGGCCTGTTTGAAGTGCTGTTACTTGTCCAGAATCTTGGATATCGAAGCTTGGACTGGATTCAGACCTTATTGGGCTGCCCATATTGAGAACCATTTGCGCTCTGAATGGTGCATTCTTCTGGTAGATATTTTGTATCAGGATTTTCTAGAGCTACAGGGAGCAGTTCTTCTCCATTGCACTCAGCCACCCAACAGTGACGGTGGAGTGACTTTGGATCTGAATAGCGTATCTGGCAGTGATGGTGAGATCACATCCAAGGATTCTGAGAACTGGACAGAGGGCTGAATAGACATCTATAGTACATCTGTCGCCACTACAAAGCCACCAGAATGATCATGGCTTTGTCTGTCTTGATTTTGGAAATCACCCTGGGAATTGGTGGAAAGGTGTACAAGGAAACTTTTGTTCCACATAGGAAAAAAGCATTTGACAGCAACTGTATACTCAGACCTCTTCTGGAACAAAAGTTATGATATTTTGGACTGTCCTCAGTGCCAAACAAGTCTACTGAGAGGGATTCACACTGATGGAACGTGACTTTCATGATGGATCTGTGCAAGGACCATTCGTGGTTGGTCATTGACTGCCTGCTCAGGAAGTCTGCTAAAACTGTTGCTCACTCCAGGGAGATGAAGGGCCATTGGTGTCATCCCATTCTGAAGGCACCAAATTCCAGAATGGCTCTCAGGCAGAAGGGCAAGGAACAGACACCTTACCCCTTTCTTATGTAGTGCATGACTGTCATGTAGTCCAGGAAGAGCTGCATTATCAAGTTTTGGAGGACAGGTAGGAACAACATACTGGCAACTCTGACTACGAGCTCTAGGACATTCATGTGTAGCTTCACGTAGCTTGAAGAGTAGGTTCCTTGGATCTGTAGATGGTCCAAGTGACCTCCCCAACCTGTCTCTGACACATCTATGATTAGTGCCTTTGTTGGGAGAGGGAGTGAAAAAAGGGAATTCCTTTCTGTATGTGTGTGGGTTCTGACCACCAAATCAGTTCAGCAGTGATGTGACATGTTACTATGACCTTCTGGTTACTAGATGTTTACTGGAGAATAGATTCTGAGCCAGAGTTGAAGAGGCCACAGATAAAGTCTAGCAAGTGTCATCACGTATGTACATGTCGACATGACCTAACTCTGCAAGGTACAATATGTTCATATTGTTATAGGTGGTTCTGTTGTCAATTGGAATAAGAGTCCTTGTAGGTCCTGGAACCTGTCCTCAGGAAGATATGCTCTCTCTGATCTAGTGTCAGTCCGGATTATTATGAACTTTACCATCTGAAATGGGGTGAGTACATTTTTGTAGTTCACTAAGAGGCGTCGTCAGGTGAATAAGAATAAAGTGCTGCCCTAGCTCAATGACATCTCCATTGTGACCTGTGTTTGATAAGCCAGTCATCTGAGTAGAGATAGATGTGACTGCTGTGTCTTCTGAGGTGCACTAGTACTCCTGGGTGGAATTTCATGGAGACCCTCAGTGCCATGGAGAATCTGAACAGCAATATCTTGTACTGAAAGTGATCAGATCCCACCACTAACTGTAGATATTTCCCATGGGCTATGTGGACTACTATATGAAAATGTGCATCTTGCAAAGAGAGAGCTATAAACCAGTCTTGAGCCTGAACAGATGGGGGCAAGTGCTGTCATCCTGAATCTGAAGTGGCATATATATCTGTTCAGTCTCCTCTGGTCCAGGATAGGAAGAAGAACCCCTTTCTTCCATAGGATAAGGAAGTACCAGGAGCAGAAGTCTCTTCCCCTGCACTCCTGTGGAACCTCCTTTATGGCTCTTAGATGAAACAATGAGGACACTTCTTTTTGAAACAGGCTCTTATATGAGAAGAGTCCCTGAACAGGCACAGTGAAAGGATAATGATAGGTGACTATATCCAACACCCATTTGTTCAAGGTGATATCAGACCACATCTAATAGAACAGGGCAAAGTGGCTCCCAATGTTAGCTGCTGGATCCTAATTGGCTCTGATGTGGCTCCTGCCTTTCCTGTCAAACCTGCTGTCTGGCTGATGGGGCAGCATTTGTGACAGAGGAAGTAGATGAAGAAAGTCTCCTCTGATACTTTAACTGTTTTCATTGTTGGTAATCCAGTTGTTTGCCCTAGGATTAATGTTGTACCCATTACTTTTGTTGGGGCTGATATCTATGGGACTTCCTGTACAAGGATAGTGTGTAGACCCCCAGAGATCTCAGGGTGGCCCACAAGTCCTTTAGGGAATGGAGTGCTTCATCAGCCCTTGAGCTGAATAACTCCAACCTCTTGAATGGGAGGTATCTTGTACCTCTCTTAATTTCCTCAAGATAGCCCTCAATTTTGATGGGTTTTTCTTCCCAGCCTTCCTCTCACTGGACTCCCTTAGCAAGTGTTCCTTCATGCGGACACCACTGAAGACCCTTGGGATTCCTTGGAGGTTGATGTCTCCTCCAAGTCTGAAGTGATATACATTGATTGCTCGAGCAGGTATAGTTTGATCTACATGTTCCTTGCCTCAATGAGAAGAATTTACAGATCTCACACTTATGGAAAAACAACTTAAGTTCTGTAGCACTTTAAAGACTAACAATTTTAATTTCAGTAGGCATAAGCTCAGCTCACTTCCTCAGATGCAGTTGATAGAAATGACACTTATGGAAATGACTTATAAATCAAGTGCCCTTATTGCCAAGCAGATCGAGGTAAGTGATTATTGCCCTCTATTCGGCACTGGTGAGGCCTCATTTGGAGTACTGTGTCCAGTTTTGGGCCCCCCACTACAGAAAGGATGTGGACAAATTGGAAAGAGTAAAGAGGAGGGCAACAAAAATGATTAGGGGGCTGGAGCACATGATTTATGAGGAGAGGCTAAGGGAACTAGGCTTGTTTAGTTTGCAGCAGAGAAGAATTAGGGGGGAATTGATAGCAGCCTTTAACTACCTGAAACGGGGTTTCAGGTACTAGGCTAGTCTCACTGGCAGTAGATGACAGAACTAGGAGCAATGGTCTCAAGTTGCAATCTAGGTTGGATAATAGGAAAAACTTTTTCACTAGGAGGGTGGTGAAGCACTGGAATGGGTTACTTAAGGAGGTGGTGGAATCTCCACCCTTAGAGGTTTTTAAGGTATGGCTTGACAAAGCCCTGGCTGGGATAGTTTAGTTGGGGTTGGTCCTGCTTTGAGCAGGGGGTTGGACTAGATGACCTCCTGAGGTCCCTTCCAACCCTAAACTACTATGATTCTATGACTTTCCCTAGACAGAAAAGGCATCAGCTACACCCCTTGACCAGGGGGATGAGTATGTTGCAGGTTGGGCAGGCCTTAAACCTGGGAGCTATGGGGGGAAGAAGATGAGAAGGAGTCTTAACTGTTGTCTCTTTCCCCTGCCCATCTCACTTCAGTAACAGGAAAAGGAGGGAAGGCTGCGGCCACTCCATCTTTTATGCCCTCGCATAAGAGGGTACAAGAAAGTACAGAGCACATGTGTAGTCCAATGGATACTTACCAAAAACAAATCCAATTCTGCATATGAGGCACACATTACTTATAGTGGGATCCACACTGACACATAATTGAAGAAAAATATTTCATCTCCCAGTTATATTTGAGTTAGTTCAGGACTTATTTTACTGCTGAAAAATATCACATAATTTGTAACATTTATATAACACTTTCAAAATATAAAGTTCGTTTTACAAACTGATTGTTAAAATAACTCCATTTTACAGATGGAAATGGGAAGAGAGGTGATGTGTTCAGGGCTGCACAGCAAGTCACTGGAAGAGAGCTTAGAGTCTTAGAACGTTCTGAAATTCAGTATTCATTCCTCCACGGTATTCTGTTTTACATGGGCATGCTAGAATTGGTTTGAAAATAAGTTCTTACACCCTGCGTAGAACAAGCCAGATACTGCTAAAAAATCCACACAAATGATACAAAATACAGTATCACTGGTACTGCTTATATGCCTCAAAAACAAATGAGGGAATAACACATATACTGATATAGACAGCAAGATTACATAAAGTTTGCCCAAAGGCATTTACATCTGTTGAAGACATAACAGAAGCTGATCATTCCTGTTTTCCATAGCATGAATAAGGGCTCATAGAAATAAGGATAGAAATACTTTTTGCTATTTCAGTTACCAAATCAAAACTATTTTACCTGTACTAGCTATTCAAGTCAAAATATGTTTTTCATTATGTATGGTAAATATTTACTAAGAAAAATAATTAAGACTCATGCCTCTTTATATCAAAATGAAATATTATTCAAGGTTATTAATTTGTTGTGTCTACATCTGCCTTTCACTAGAGTCATATGCCAAACTAGTCTGAAGCGTAATGTAATAGATGCAATTGTAAATTGAATGTCTAACAATTTAGTCAGTTAAATCATTTGTACTATATGCACCTGAAAGCACCAGAGAACTCCAAAGACCACATGGCCAAGCTTAGCAAGCAGCGACATGAGATTCTTGACTTTCGCAAACTGACTCCAGAAATCAGTTAAGTATCAATACAAATAAGGGGGATTGTGGTTTTCAGTCTATATATAAAAATTTAGTATCATGTAACTAATGGCACTGCCTCGCAACAGAATCAACTTTGCATTGTCTGGCTATCTATTAAGTCAGTCTGTCTTTAAAGCTGTCAAACCAATGAAAAGAGTTGTGGTACAGTGTTGGAGACAAAAGTGACACTTTACATAATCTGTGTCACTTGTTGTCTGGTAAAGTTAACTTGATTGTTTTTCTTTTTTAGCATTATATAATAATAAAATAAGCTAATGAACCAAAAAGGCAAAAACAGTGCACTCTGTAGGAATTTTCAGCCATATTTTAAAATGCAGTAGAGACAGCTTCACTAATCTTTGTAGTATACGTGAAACTAAAGTAATCAGATCACACTTGTTTTATCTAGATCAAACAGGTACAGCTAACTTTCAAACTGACCACACATTTAACATTAAGTAGCAAGTTATACATTTAAATAAGGTTTATTAAAAGCATGAATACCAAAATCCTCGCCAACTCACTACAGTGGCAAAGCACTGTCATACTATGTAAAGTTCCCAATCCTTTTGTATTACGTTGGATTGACATACAGTACATTCTTGCTTCAAAACAAATCCAACTAGGAGTAAGGAGAAAAAAATAAGCTGTCCCCCCCCCAAAAAAATCACATTCTTCTCACTGAAATAGTACAATACAATGAAAAGTATCAGACATCTGCATAGCTGTTTCTAGATAAAGTGTCCATAGCACGTGTCAAAAACCAAAAATCCAATACAAAGTTCAAAAAGAAACTAACTACCCTATGACATGAAGTCTTTCACTTCTACATAATCCACCAGGAGAAAGAGAGAGTTAGACTAGATATGGGATTTTTGGAATATAGCATTTCCCTCAACACCCACAGAAGAAAGTTCCATCTGTGTTTCTATTGCATTTACAACTTTCTTAAAAGATGTCAGTAGCAGAAATAGGTAAAGTGACATACATAAGAATGGCCATATTGTGTCAGACCAATGGTCCATCTAGCCCAGTATCCTGTCTTCCAACAATGGCCAATGCCAGGTGCTTTAGAGGGGATGAACAGGTAATCATCAAGTGATTCATCCTGTTGCCCATTCCCAGCTTCTGGCAAACAGCAATCCCTGCCTATCCTGACTAATAGCCACTGATGGACCTATCCTCCATGAATTTATCTAGTTCTTTTTTGGAACCCGTTATAGCCTTGGCCCATCCTCTGGCAAGGAGTTTCAAAGGTTGACTGTACATTTGTGAAGAAATACTTCCTTTTGTTAGTTTTAAATTGCTGCCTATTAATTTTTTTTGGTGACTTCTAGTTCTTGTGTTATGAGAAAGCATAAACAACACTTCCATATTTACTTTCTCCACACCAGTCATGATTTTATAGACCTCTATCATATCCCCCCTTAGTCATATCTTTTCCAAGCTGAAAAATCCCAGTCTTATTAATCTCTCCTCATATGGAAGCTTTTCCATAACTAACCATTTTTGTTGTCTTTTTCTGTACCTTTTCCAATTCTAATACATTGTTTTTGAGATGGGGTGACCAGATCTGCACATAGTATTCAAGATGTGGGCCGTACCATGGATTTATAAAGAGGCAGAATAACAGAACACTGTGTTGGTGACATAAAATGAACAACATTATCCAATACAAAATAAAAGTCCTTTACAATTTTCACTTAATACAATAAATACTGAGAAAACCACAGCAACTTTAAGTGTAGAGTTAAAAAGAGAAGTTACCTTTGAAGGTTTCAAGTTCTTTCCTGTAGAAGAGAAAAAGCAGAACAGAAAGTCTCAGATTAAAACCAGATATGTTGCATAAATTCAAAGTGCAACTGGGATTCTCTATGATGTTTTGCCGTGGTTTAAGATGCATGAAAAGGTGAACTGCAAAGGATTTGAGTATTGTAACATTTTTAGAAACTTGGTTCATGGAAACTTCTCGCTGCATATATAGGGCTTGAAAACTTGCTTTCCTGGAGCAACTGATACTGTATCAACTTCTTTAGAGCTGAGCTATCACATATTATAAGTATGTAATATATATTTGTATTTATTTTCACCATTTCTAGATCCATTGGTCTCAAAGATGACCTTCTGAATATGAACGGAGTATAATCAATTAACAAATAAAGGCTTCTTAAATCCACTGACAGACAGCAAGACATCCTTGCTGCCTCTCAGAGCTTTGCCAAGCTGCAGCAAAGTGAAAATTGACTACTGTCTTGTCAGTTTTCATAACTGACATTCAAAATCCTATGGTTAGCAGTGAAACAGAGAAAAATCTGGTAAATTTCACTATGTTGCTTAAGAAGGCTCCAAAGGCAGCAAAGCTAGATTTTGAAGGTATTCATGGGAGGAGGATGAACTAAAAATATGGAGAGAATAGTGACACTGCAAAACTCTGCAGCCTGAAGACAGAGCAGCAGACACACCTACTCATCCCGTCAAACACATACACTTTCCTTTGTGCCTGGAGGCGCTGCAGTGAGAGTGGAGTTTTTTCTTCCATCTAGTAATTGGGGGGAAATAAAAAGCGGGTGCGTCTTGGAATTATTATTTATGCAGGGTATTACAACACTAATTTAACCATAAATTCCTTTATTAAATTCAAAGGCCAAATGGTATTTATATAATTGCTCTAAACATGCCTAAAAGTCCTAAATATTAAGCAATTTTACTACATCCAAACAGTATCAAAAGTTTTTAAAGCTTTTAATCAAGATATTTACAAATAGGCTAAACCCCAAGGGTTCTTAGGCAAATAAGCGATGCCATTACCAATTAGACTTCAGCTAAAAATGAATTTGAAACAGTTCACCCTTATTTCTAGTCTCAATCCAAAGAAGATTTACAAGCTCTTTTCTCCAAGGCCTTTTCTCCTTATCTCTTCCCTTCCTTCTTGCTCACCAAGTTTCCCCTTTGCACCTGGGTTCACATAGGCCCTAATTTTTGAGAGACCATTGGTATGTGGGGTGGGAAAAGCCATGTTGGCTCATTTTAAGACAGATTCTCTTTATCATACTTAAAACCATGTGCAGTTATCCCTATTGGTCACAGGCCTTCTTTTTAGAAACTTCCTTTTATTTCATTAGTTATTCTTTGAACCAGATAGTCTTCCTAATTCATTCTTTCAAGGCTTTTCTTTTATTTGCTAGTTAGGGCCTTTCTTTACAATACATTTCCTTAACCAAATTTAAGATAACTTTAATTTACTAATTTTATATTTACTCTACAGAGTGAGTACTCAATTTTTCCATCTCCAGCTCCATGTACTACGTGGGTGATAAGTTTGTAGAACCAAACAAAGTCACAGTAGTAAGTTTAGGTGCGGTAAGAGGAGGCTGGCTTCTTCCTAGGGCAATGCTCTTCTATAGTGCCCATTCACTGTCTTTAATATCAATCATTAGCTAGTAGGTTTAAACTCTCTAGATGTTAGGTATCTAGTAGCTTTCCAAACCTTGGATGCAAGGTGGGCAAGAGAAAGTGGTGTGTGTGTGTGTGTGGTGTGGGTGGGGGGGGGGGAGGAGGAATGATTGGAAATAGTGAGAAGAAAAAGGACAAAAATTTTGAGTAGGTAGATAAAATAGGGAAAAAGAAAAAAGCAAACAGACAATTCTGGAAAAGAAGCTACTATAGGAAAGAAAAAAGTTAAATGAAATCAGTAAGGGAAAGGTGGCATAAGAGATGAAGTAGGGCCTGCAAAACATCATTGGGACAGTATTATAGACTAATTTCACCCATATTCAGAGGATAATTTGAGAAATATTTATTTATATGCTCTGTAGCTGGTCAAATACTATATGACAAATATATTATTCAACAAATATCGATATATAATGAACATATTCAAATATTTTCCTATTTGGCCAGCTGAAATAGTAAGTTACCATTTTAAGACTTTAATAGATTTCTGAGGCAAGAATATTGCACATTTTGGATGCTACAGCAATATAAAAAATTATCTAACTATGTCACAATTAGATACAACCTATAAGTATTATTCCTTTAAACTGCCAGACTGTGACAGCATACATATTTTTTATTTTGTCTAATAAGCTTATTTGAGGCTAGTATGTGATGGGTAAGTTTTAACTCTGCATTTTGGCTTTTACTAATAAAATCATCTTGATACTATTTTTTAAAACAATTAAGAGGGCTATTTGAAAACCAGAGTATACTTCTGATAAGGCTCTGTGATATCACTGATGTTTGGATAACCAGCGGGAGAAGCTTCCTTTTCTACATTACCATACTTTCCCTCTTACTCTCCAGCACAAGTGATGGGGAGGAGAAAGGGAGATGTGGGGAAAACACACCAGTAGGAACTCAGATTTATTCATGTAGTGATATTATATTACTAAATTAGGTTTCCTCAGTTACACAGTAAGAGAGGGCAAGTCAGAAATTTTAAGTTCTAAATGATCAATAAAATACAGAGTAAAGGGTCACTTGGTTGGTTTTTTTAAAATAGGACAATTAACATTTGATAATTAAGGAATGCTTCTTGAATTTCTCCTTTAAAATATCTCAAACATAAGTGAAAATAATTTCCAGTTGATATACCTTTATTCATAGAGTAATTGGAATCATCATATTAATTGTCATGGGTAAATTACTTCTTTTGCAGGAACTACTGCCATCAATTACAAACAGTAAATTATATAAACATTATCTATCAAATGCCACCAAATGACAGAACTAGATTTCCAAGTATTCTAAATGAATTTAGAAAATTGCTAAAACATTCCCTCACACTACCACAGGCAGTGAATCCTATAATACTATTTGATCTTTTAAAAAATCAGGAAAGAAAATTAATGCTTTCCTTAGACAAAAATAAACTTATACTGAGGAAACATCTAGTAAAGATTTTTTCCTTATTTGTCACACTCGCTACTCCTAAAGTTAGGAGTGCTGATGCTGATCCTGTCCAAAAAGAAAAGTAGCTAACAGGTGCCAATGGCTGTACTAGGGTTAATCAGCAAGCAATGCAGGCTACCTTTTCTTAGAGACAACACTCACTTTTGTCTAACACCTGAAAGTCTTACTCACTTGATCCAGCAACTCTTCTAGTTGGTCCATCAAAATATGTGCCTTATTTCCAATCTGAAGTACTCCAGCTTCAACTTCATAGAATCATAGAAGATTAGGGATGAAGGGACCTCAGGAGATCATCAAGTCCAATCCACTGCTCAAAGCAGGACCAACCCCATCTACATCATAAAACTTCCAGCCATTGGTTCTTACTATATCTTTCTCAGAGACTGAAGAGCACATCAAATTACTGTTCCCCACATAGGTATTTATTGACTGAAAGTCATTCTTAACCCTCTATTTGATAAGCTAAATACACTGAGCTCCTTAAGTCTTTCCCATGAGAAATGTTTCCCAATCTTTTAGTCACTCTCCTGGTTCTTCTCAGAACCCTCTCCATTTTATCAACATCTTTCTTGAAGTGAATACATACAGTATTCCAACAGCAGTTGTACCAGTGCCAAACAGAGATAACATAACCTTTCTATTATTATTCAATATTCCCATACCTATATGTCCAAGGATCACATTACTCATCATTTAGCCACAGCATCGCATTCAGGAGCTCATGTTCAGCTGATTATCCACCAGGACCCCCAACTGTTTTTCAGTGGCGGTGCTTCACAGGATAAAGTCTCCCCTCTGTCAGTACGGTCTATGTTCTCTGTTTCTAAATGTCTGACCCTTATATATGGCCGTATCAACATACATTGTATCATTTGGTAAGATGGGCACCAGCAAGCAATCTTTGTGTCATCTGCAAAATATATCAGTTTTTTCCGAGTCACTGATAAAATCATTAAATAGCAAAAGCAAAAAGCCAATCCCTGCAGGACCTAACTAGAAACACAGCCACTAGATGACTCCCCATTTGCAATTATGTCTTAAGACCTATCATTTAACCAGTTTTTAATCCATTTAATGTGTTCCATGTTGATGTTGAATTGTTCTAGTTTATTAATCAAGACTTCATGCAGTATCAAGTCAAATGCCTTAGAGAAGTCTAAGTGATGGGGACAGCAATCATGGTAGGGGCTGACGTAGTCAGGATGTCAGAGAGCATATGTGATGCTTCCTGAATGATCACAGTTTCTATATCTATGGTTATCGCAACGTTAGGAGATCGGGAGAGGCCAAGATATCAACAGCCAAGCCAGGAGTGGGTTGGACTGCTTTGTCCAGTGACAATGATTCATTTGGTAGAGACTTTAAAAAGTGTTTAAATTAGAATGGGTATAGGCAGACTTGTAAGATATGAATGAGCAGCTACTAACTGAGAAGATTTCAGTCAGCAACTATGCAGAAACCCCTTTTTTATTGTAGGATAAAATACAACAGATAAGCATCGTTCCTAATAGAGAAGATGCTATGGGGGAAGAGCCCACCCAGCTTATGGGCATGCACATACATTTTCTCTGACTGAGCCTGTTGGTACATAAACTTCTAGTTCTGATGAATAATGGCTAAAAAATGCAGACAGACAATATCATTGACCTCTCTCAAAGACTGAGTGGTTCAACTACCAAGGAAAAATTTCAGCCAGATTCATTGTAAACTCCTCACAACTTTTTTAAATAGGAAGAGAAACCCCTACCCTATGAGAAACATCACACCTAAAGACACCTACTTTGAGAACTAATGATTTATGCCTCCTTTTCAGACTACTTAAGAATGCACTTCTATGGGTACAGCTACACTGCAGTTGAGAGCGTGCTTCCCAGTTCAGGTAGACAGACAAGGACTAATTCTGCTTGAGCTAGTCCACTAAAAATAGCAGCGTAGCATGGGTAGCTCAGGCAAGCCACCTGAGGACAAACCTGCCTACATTCCCTGAATACATACTCGGATTACTCGCCTGAGCTACCCATGCTACGCTGCTATTTTTAGCATGCTAGTTCAATGCAACGTAGAGTGTAACAACCTACGGTGTCAAACCCAGACACTATCCTATTGTATTCTCATTACTTCATTTGTAAAGATACAGATACTCTTATGTGATCTCCACTCAGAAAATTTATTTCATTAGATTCTGTATAATCTAATTATTTCTAGTACCATTTCCCTGTATTTATGATTTAAACTGTTCTTTCCATATTGTTAGTTACAGCATCTTGCTTATTTGATATTCCATCTTTCAGTAATATTTGTCATATCAAAGTCATTCCCTTTTGCTAGTCACTTATTGTTCACCTCTTTTTGCTGTTTAAACATCTCCAGTTTCTGTCAAGAGATGTAGATTTTTATTTTTTCTTTTAATATGGGGCCATGCATTTATTCTTATTTAACTCTATAGTTTGACACTTTTCTAGAATTTAGTCATGAACTTAATTTCAACTCTAGTTCACCTATAACTTTCTATCATATCCTTCATAGGCTACAAAAAAGAGAATATATGATTCTGTATCCACCCCTCACGATAACTAACTAACTCATATCTATCTGCAAGATGCCATACATTGAGAGCTATAGGTTTGCTTTAGCTTCAAGATTTCTTTTTCCTTGGATGGATTCCTGAAATGGGCTCATCTTGCCTGTCTAGGGAAACCTGGAGGATGGCACTAATGTAAGCTTGACATACTTTCGATGAGCACTTGGGTAGGCTTCATGTTTTTGAAATTTAAAATATAGTAAAAAACATTCATGGGCTAAATGCACACTTAAAATAGTATATTTGAGACGTGTAATTTTTTGGCAATGCAACTTAAATATCCTTTTTAAAGTTTATGCAGTAGCTTTTCACTTATACATTCCAAAGTAATGAAAATAATCACTTTCTTACATTTGATGTGAGAGCTCAGTATGAAAGGGAATGTAGCTATAAGCACATCCTAAGATTAAAGAATTGCAAGCAAGCATAAATTTTGCTATTCAAGAACTACATTGCTAGGAGGCAAGACTGTATTGGTAGGACCTATCAAACTGATATTCTTGTGCTAAATTCTCAAAGATTTCCTGTGCAGACTAGCTCATTATATAAACCAGGAAAGAGAACAGCTGACATCTTTAATAGGATATATTGGGCATCAGGGGAATAATATTAAATGGAAGAAATAGCGCTAAATCCCTGCTCATCGTGCAGAAAAAAATCTGGAAAAACATCACAAAGATGGCAGAAACATTAAAGTTATGGAAAAGCACTGGAGAACCTTTGGGTTTGTTTTTATTTCAGACTGAGCTGACTTCTCCAAACTGAAAAATTCCGCTTACTTTTTTCAAAAAGTGTCCCCCCCTCTTCCCCACCCCACACACTAGAAAAACATTGTGGAAAAATTCCAATAAGTTTTATGAGGAAGTGCAATGCATTATGTGATTCACTTCATATTTATTGCGTCAAAGGCACACAAATATTGTCCAAAATGAAAAGCTTGCAGTTTCTTAAGTAAAACAGAACATCAATAGAGTCCCAAATCTACTAACCTGCTAGGCCTTACCACTCTTTTGTATAAGCCTTTCATAAACATATTACTAATCTGTTTGCTTTCATAGGACCTACGCTACTGTGAAATTTCAACCAAACCAATTTGGTTGTGCTAAAATACTGCTCATGATGAGTTGACTGAACTGAAGTGCAGATCTCTTAAAAATTGACAATATTTTGAATTCATCTGTCCTGCTTTCCACAATTTTTCTGTCAATTTGATTCAGTGAGATGTGATTCAATCTCCATAATTTTATCTGTATTCTTGAATGACAGCGATTGCAATGTGGATAACAGCATTCTGCAGTTTTATTTTCAGATGCAGAAGGAATAACATTGAATAGGAATACATTTTTTCCTATATCTGTACTTGTAACCATTCTTAGGTAAAAGTCAATCAATCATGGAAAATCTTGCATTCGTATCAGTATGGTTTGTTTTAGTTCTTGTTTTCATTTCCCCCTTCTCCTGTAGCTGCAACATCTGGTCTAAATCTGAAACTATATATGGAGGGCAAAATGCTTCAATCATTGTCTTTAAATTGCTAAGTTGAGGGTAGTATTATAATAGTATCAGTTTTCATTTGTTTTTAATAGCTTGATTACCAGTAGATCTTTGCCATTTTTGTGTGTAGAAAAACAAAAATTGCTCCTGAATTAACTGATGTGACAAGCTGCTGAAAAGACTGGTTTAGGGACTTTAGAATTATTTTATAACTACATTTTGCATACAGCCATTGAAAATATCTCCATTGCAGAATCATTAAACTCCTATTTTCTACTTCACTAGACAAAAAGTTTTACATTTGATCTTGAAGAATCAAAACAGAACTATTTTTGGCACCCTTTGGGAGAAGAGATTAACATAAAACTTTTCCTGTTTTTATTTATTTATATAGATATAGATGATATTTAAAGTTTACTTTGGAGAGTTGTTTTAATTACTTCCATCCATTCCATCTTTTGTTTGTTCATGTAAGTACTTCAAAGTGATATCTGAATGAAAAAGAAAATTAGACCCCTTGAAAAAAACACGAGCCCTTTGTGTTCTTTGGGGGTGGAGGGTAAACAAAATGGATTTTTTAAATCCTGTCAAATATTCTTCATAAATACATGATATATAATTTAGTGACTCCGTCCCATTGAGGCATCACAAAAACTATCTGACATGCTGTATATCTGACAACATCAGAGATGGAGCCCTCTCTGTTGCAGTTGATGACATCACTAGCACCTGAATGGGGGGAAAATGCAGCTCCTTGCACCACATTAGCTGTTAACTTTCACAACTATAGCAGGGATGATGCAGTACCTTCAGGATTTTATCTTGGATCTTGATAAGCAAATGATGGAAAATATGTTTAAAAATAAAATTGCTGAGAAGCAATTTATAACTTGCCTAAACACACATTGTGTGTTATGAATTTAGGGTTGCAAATATTATGTATATTCTTGTTTGTAAAAGCATTTCAGCTTAGCTTTCAACTTAATAGCAATATGTTAGACTGCTGTATTGTGACTGACTTTTTGTTCATCACAGAAACATTTGTTCATTGGTTCCCACTTACTAGTTACATAGTAAGAATGAATTAACTGCGTGTGTTTTAATTCTAAAAATTCATATGTGATGTAATTTCTCTCCCTCCCTCCTCTCCCCCCCCCTTTTTTTTTAAATAATTACTCTTTCATTGCTACCTACTCTTTCCTTGAAGACAAAGTAGTGAAACGTCAGTTGTTCCTGCTGGGACTGTGGTGTAGAACTTGATGTTCTTCTTTAAGTAGGTGTCCCACTGCAGGTATGCATGAATCTCATGCGTGAGAGATCAAGCTATTCTGAATAGCAGTATCTGTCAGGGCCACAAATGCCCCGTGTGCCTTCTTGTGTTTCCACGTCAGCATATAAAGGACAGAGGGGCCACAACCCTCCCCCTCAGCTGCCTGTTACTACCTGTGACAGTGAGATAAAGCTCAGTGAGTGTTTGACTCAGTAGTCTTCTTTGAGCTTTCCACTCATTCCAAATGATGCATGCACATATGGGCGCATGGAAATTCTTCACTTCCCTCATTTGTTAATTCTTTTAATCTGAACATTCCAAAAAAAAGGAAAAAGATGAGGAGACCCTGTGTGCAGTGTGGCAAGGCACTTCATGCGCCCTGAACATCCTTGTGCCCTGCACTAAATGCAAAAAAGAGTAGAATGGACCACCTGCTACTCAGTTTCCTCTCCATCGCAGAATCCTGGTTGTGAAAGGACTTCTAAATAGAGGGTATGGAGGACGGATCATGAAATCTACATATAGAAAATATTTCAAAGAACTCCAGTTACTGAAGAGGTAAGTAAATTTCCTTTCTCCTTTGAGTAATTGTCCATATGCCCATTCCACTTATGGTGACTCCCCAAGCAGTGAACCAGTGCAATGGAGGTGGAAGTTCAAGAAAACAGGGAATGCAAAACAGCCATCCAAATACAGTATCTGATCCAGAGGCTTCAATGATAGCACAAAGCTTTATAAATGTGTGAACAGAACCCCATTTGGCTGCTTTACATATGTCCATAAGCGTTTTTCAACAATGCTGCTGAGGCTGCCTGAGCTCTGATGGAGTAAGCTCAGAGAAATAGGAGGCTCCACCTTAGCCAACTCAAAACAGGTTGTCACAAGCCTGGTCTATGCGGGCAACTTAGGTCGACTTTAAGTCGACTTACTTACACCCGCATCTACACTGGCACCACTGTTAATTTGAATTACGGTGTCTCTACAATCGACTTAATAAGACCACCTCTGCAAGTGGCGTAGTGCCTAATTTGAATTTGTTAAATCGACTTAGTGTAGTGTAGACACAACGTTACTTGAATCAAATTAATTGACCTTCAGAATGTATCCCACAATGTCCTGTTATGACCGCTTTGGACAGTCGCACAGTGCTGCTCAATAGTCACGCTAGCAGGAAAAGTCCCCTCCCCTCAAGCACCGGGAAGATTTGAATTTTCATTTCCTGTGCTGCCAGCGTGGAGAGAGCTTTGTCACTGTTCTCCGCATGGCTACTGCAAAGCCCAAACACGCTCCAGCATGGAGTCGACCAGAGGTCTTAGATTTCATCTGGCTGTGGGGCAAGGAGTCCGTTCTGGCTCAGCTCAGAGCCAGCAAAAGGAATCTGGACACTTATGGGAAAATATCCCTGGGCATGCTGGAGAAAGGACACAAGAGGGACGCTCAGCAGTGCCATGTGAAGATCAAGGAGCTGCAACAGTCATATCAGAAAGCCAGGGAAGCTAACACCTGTTCTGGCTCCTCGTCCAAAAAAATGCCGGTTCTACGATGAGGTGCATGCAATTCTTGGTGGCAATCCCACCATGGTGCCTCCCCGCAGCTTCGACACCTCCGCTAGGTCACAGTTCATGATCAATGATGAGGACTCCGTGGACGAGGAGGAGGAGGAGGCTGAGGAGAGCAGGGTGCAGAAGAGCAGGGAGTCCGTTTTCCCAGAAAGTCAGGACTTATTCCTAACCCTCGAGTAGTCCAGCAGCACACAGGACAGCACAAATGATCCCGTGGAAGGCACATCTGGTGAGTTTTTTTTTCTTCTTAGCATTTCTGTCCCTTTACATTGGGTGGGGAGCATGAAGGGGATCTCAGGCGTTTCAGTGACTGTACTGGGGGATTACCCAGGGATCAGTTTTTTTATGCGATGACAAATACTACGTTTATCAGTTGATATCTCAAAGAAGCTTTCATGTATGTAATCTGTTATCCTTCGCAAAACTTTTCAGGCGAAGGCTGCCTTGTTCCTCCCTCCACGGTAGGATACTTCGCTGCAATGAAGGTAGCCTGCATCATGGAGGAACATGGCTGGTACCCTGCTGCGTCCAGCAAATCTGTTTTAAACGGTCTCCCCCCCACGCTATCCACAGTTCCTCACTGTAAGGGTTTAAAATACAAGCAGAGCTTCCCCCCCCCCCCTCCCCCTCCCGTTCTCCTCAGATCCTCTCTGAAATGTCACAGCAAGCAGACCATTCTGGGACTTCAGGAACGGAATAAGTCTCTGTTTGCACCCTGTGCACTGCATGGAGATTATTGTCTACATTGTATCACGGGAATCATTTGATACATTTTTTCAGGGGATCAGTGTCTACATTGTATCATGGGAATCATTATCTAAATTGTTACATTTGTATCATTTTCTTCACCATGCTAACTGTGGCTACCTTGTTATTTTTCTTTCATTCTGTAGACACCTCCGCACTGGACCGACCCTTAAGAAATGCTGCAGATAGACTGTCTCAGATTAGAAAGAGGGGGGTGGGGGGAAAGCAGAGATGACATGTTTGGTGAGTTCATGAACGCCTCAGCTGCCACAGATACAGAGCAAAGAGCGTGGAGGCTGACCTTATCCCAGAATATGGACCGGGGCAGGGAGAGTCACCGAGAAATGATGGAGCATGATCGCAGTACCACGCAGGAAATGCTGTGAATCATGCGGGACCAGGAAGACATGCTCCAGTGGCTTGTAGAGCTTGAGGAGGAGCAGAGGCAGGACAGAGTCCCGCTGCAGCCCCTCCATAATGCTCCTCAACCGAGGGCTTTGACGACCTCCCCCTTCCCCTGGCCATAGGAGAATGGCCAGGCTGCAACACATGCTCGCTTCCACCTGGTGAAGGCGAGCAGAAAGCAGCAGGGGACACGCTGATAGCTGGCCAGCAAGCTATCAACCTACCCCTTGAGACCGTGAATGAACACTCACCCCCCATCCCCTATTACTTGAATGTTAAGAAATAAAGTTTTGCATCATTTCAATACATTTCTTTATTAAATCATATCTTCTTCAGGAGGGATTTGGAGGGCACAGATATTGATGGGGGGTGGGAGGGTGTTCAGCAAAGGCAAACAACATACAGGAACAGAAATCGGTCCTGCATCTCATTGCAGAACCTGGTTTTCAAAAAGTTTCCCTAATGCAAAGAGCTCTGCGGTTAGCGCTCAGCGTAGTGCTGGCATCTGGCTGCTCATAATTGGCGGCCAGTCTTTCTGCCTCCATAGCCCAACCCTGGGGGAACCTCTCACCCTTCGTTTCACACACATTGCTTGCTGTGTTCTTCATAGATATCACAGAAGGGAGGTACTTCTCACTCATGTCCAGCCTAGTGAGGAGACTCCTCCATCTACCCTTTAAACGCCCAAAGGCACATTCTACAACCATTTTGCAACTGCTTAACCTCTTATTAAAACACTCCTTGTCTCTGTCAATGTGACCGGTGTACCGCTTCGTTAGCCAAGAGAGCAAGGGGTAAGTAGGATCCCCCAGGATCACTATGGGCATTTCCACACCCCCGATGTGAATTTTTTGGTCAGGGAAGAAAGTGCCCGCCTGCATCTTAGAGAACAGCCCCAACTTACGAACTACACAAGCGTCATGCACCTTCCCAGACCATCCCACACAGATGTCAGTGAAGCGACCCCTGTGATCCACAAGCCCTTGCAGGACCACAGAAAAGTACCCCTTGTACTCAGGCGCTAGGTGGGCGGGTGCTAAGATAGGGATGTGCGTCCCATCAATGGCCCCCCCCACAGTTTGGGAACCCCATCGTGGCAAATCCCTCCACTATGTCCTGCCCATTTCCCAAAGTCACTAGCCTTCATAGCAGAAGTCTATTTATGGCACTGCACCCCTGATTCACGGCTATGCCCACTGTAGATTTACTGACTCCGAATTGATTCCCAACCAAGCGGTAACAGTCGGGGGTTGCCAGCTTCCAGAGAGCGATGGCGACTCTCTTCTCCATCTTCACAGCTTGTCTCAAGCAAGTATTCACGTGCTTCAGGGACGGGGCCAGCTCCGAGCACAGTTTGAGGAAAGTTGACTTTTGCATACGAAAGTTTTGCAGCCACTGATCATCATCCCACAGCTGCATAACGATGCGGTCCCACCAGCCTGTGCTTGTTTCCCTGCACCAGAAGCAGCACTCCACAGACTGCAGATGACTTGTTACAACCTGCAGCAATTGGGAATTGTTCTGCTCGATGTCTTGTAGCAGGGCAGCCTCGGTGGCATCAGTGTTGTCTCTATTTCTAAAATAATCGATAAGCCGTGATGTATTTGTCACGCTCATGCAGAGTTGAGCTGGCTCTATGTCTCTGCAGCGATGGCGATCACGGGGAGTAAAAAAACGGCGCGAAAATACTTCTCCTGTTTGTTGGGGGAAGAAGTGTTGCATCCTGGGACGATGATACTCATTCCAACAGACACCGCGGTTAGTTGCACTCTGGGATAGCTACCCACATTGCACTGCTTTCTAATTCGAATTAAGACTGGTCAGTGTAAACGCAAGAGACCAGCGCAAACAGTGTAGTGTGTACATGCTGCTGTGATTTCTAAAAATTGGCTGCTGAAAGTCGAATTAAAGAAAGTCGACTTCCCGTGGCAGTGTAGACATAGCCTCAGATATCCATCTCAACAGTCTCTGAGGTGAGCTGGGTTTGCCTTTCATCCTCTCCAGGATGGAAAAGTCTGAGCAAAGATCAAAAATATATTCTTTTCAGATAAAATGTGAGATTAGAAAGGCTGTGGCCAAAGGCCAAGTGGCAACCACAGTATTCTCTCTTGATAAAAATCAAGTCATTGTGCTGTGACAGTGAGAAACTAAAAGAAACACAGAATATGCAGTTATGGAAAGACAGAATGCATAGTAATATGTCCAAGAATATAAAGTGCAATCAAACTATAGAGAATTTAAGGAAACGTAAGAGCACTAGGACTCCTGCAGACTTGCCTCCCTCTGTATCTTTTGGAAGAGGATAATAGCTAGCTTGATTTGTATTCTCCACCCCACCCACTTAAACTCTTTTGCGAAAATGTGGCCACAGATACTGTTAATGATTACAGACCTCTCAAACTGTTTGTTAAAAAGGTTTGCATTAAGTCATGGAAGGATGACTATGGTGCTGGATGCCACTCAACACTCAGATCTAAGAAAATGTTAGTTAAACTTCAGGATATCATTAAAAACAACTCCTTCAATATTTAAGGGTATTATCTGTCTTCAAGCTTGGTAACTCTGATCCCTAAAGAGTAAATCTTCCCTGGTAGCTGAGACCTCCCAAGGGAAGCCAGATCCCTGCAGCCACGACATCTTCTCACCATGACCACTGTAGCTGTTGACCATGAAGTAGCATCCACCACATCAAGTACAGCTTGTAAATTGGTCTTGGAGACCAGCTGACCTTCATTCACTGAAAGAAGAGAACTCTTCTTACATATCTGGAAGCAGTTTATCCATGAATACTGCAAAATTTTCATTTATTTAAATAACCACAATTTGCCACAAAAGCATGGTAGTTTACAATTCTAAATTTGACAAGTAGCCAATGAATAAGATTAATGGCCAAGTAAATCCAGTCATTTTTACTCATGTTCTTTTGGTGTATCATATTTTACTGATGGCCTTTTAATTAGCAACTGTCACTACTAATGATGATGCCTCCAGGTACATATAAAAACTAAGTCCCCCTTGACGAAACCTTGTATTTCTTATCTGCCTTGCAGGAGGTAGGGACTTCTGTGGCCAGAGTCTGTCAAATTATTTTTGCTAGATCCTTAGTAATCTCATTCACAGGGAGGGCTACTGGGCCAGATGAGGTAGACTGTAGACTATGAACCACCTTATGGGTCAGTTTCTGAACTTCCTTCATAGGAATTTTTGGGAGTCAGACACTCTTAAGGAGGTTCTTAAATCCCTTGAAGTCAGCCAGCTGGAATGTACTGGAAGAGACCACAGCCTTGTCAAGGGATGACTATGACTTAATAGTGGAATTCAATAAATCAGTTGAACGAGACAGGATATCCCCTAGTTAATCCTCAGGTTGGACGGAAGTTAAGCTGGCTGTTGCTCAGGAGCAGCCTATGTATCTGAGTGTGACATTACCCAGGGTATACGCTGGAATGATGGACAGCTGTGTCCCCTCAATTCTCCAGCGTGGACTGCCTTTTACCCTGCTTCACTGTGAGAGCAGCCACTCCTGATCTGCTCTCTCTCAGCCTCCAACATGTAAAATCGCACCCAGCTAAAGTGCTATAGTCAGCCACTCATGAATTACATCACAAGGCAACACCAGCAACCTCCCAGTCACAAACTTTCCCCCCAGAAATGTGCACCTTGTACTGCCTAGCACCCTCCTGGACAGGACTAGCTCATATAAAGGCCATCATTTATTAATAGAAAATGATATGCACAAATCTTGTTACCCTAATGGAGTTTCCCCCCAAGCACTTAAATCCAAAAACACACTGGTTTATATAAAACAAAACACAAAACAAGACAAATTTATTAACTACAAAAGGACTGATTTTAAGTGACTACAAGTAATGAGGCACATAAATCAGAATCGATTACAAATTAAAAAAAGGTAAAACGCAACTAACACCTAGCTTAACAAGCTAAGTGAATACAAAGCAAAGGTCTTTCTCACCACATGTTCCAGCAGTCTTACTGGCTGAACCTTTTTCAGTTAGGAACCCTCCCCCCAGTCCAATGCTGCTTCCTTTCTTCTTTGGTTGTTGATGATGCCATGGGTAGAGAGCAAGGAAGAGATGATTTACCCTCTTATAGCTCTTTGTCGTCTTGCGCAATAATCATCACCAGCTAATGTTCGGGAATTCTGTGTGGCCAGGAACCTTAAACTGCTTCTTTGTCAAAATGCAGATTTTTTTTTGGTTTTCTTTTGCCTACACCCTCTCTCTTGCCCAAAAGGGGCACTTAATCAGGTGGTGGTCCATTTGAAATCGTTGACACCTGACTGAGGTATTGACTAGTCTTTTGTCTCTGGGGAACTTGTTTGTGACTGCTCTCCAGAACATGCAGGAACATGTCCTGGAAATATCATACGGTGGAATCTTATACCTTTACATAAAATGTTGCCACACATTTTACCAGGACAATAATGATCAGCGAATCTTAAGTTTTCAAATGATACCTTACACAGTATGCTTTGTACAAAATGTAATATTGTCTTCTAAAAGGGGTGAACACAGGGGTACAGACTGTCACAGTGAGTTATAGATGGAGGAGTTTTAGGAGACAGAGGTCTGTTCAGGTAATCCTCCCTTCCATCAGAGATTTATGGCCCCCAATAAGACCACATAGATGTTGAGGGGTAAGTGCTTGTTGGCTATGGACAGGAACCAGGGTCTGTGCCCAGCTCCATGAACACCATAGTATCTGTTGTGAGAACAGTCCCTAGATCTACTACTTGAGACAGAAGAAAGTGGAGAAGACGTGGATGCTGATTACATGTGGGAGTGCCCATCTTCTCACTATCATTTGATGCCATCTGAAGAAGACAAAGAAAAGAAGCACTCCAATTCGACTGGTGGGGAAGAAGATATAAGCATGAATGATAGAGCCATCAAGATACTCAGTACTTCAATGAGAGCGATCTGGTGCCATAAGAGACACCATGTGTTGTCAACAACAATGGCAATGCTTCTTCCTGCAAGACTCAGATATCTCAGTGCTGTGAACATCACTGCTACAGAGTTCACCCGCTGGGTCAGTGCTAAAGAATCCTTTGCTAACAGTGCCAATTTGGCTGGTCCTGGAGACACTAGTCTTCAGTGGAGGCAGTACCAACATAGCAAAGCAAGAACACGAAGGTACTGCACTTCAAGATTTCTCAGCATATTGTTTTGGTGCCAAAGACTCAGTACTGTGGAGGCATTGAGCTTCAGCAGTAACAACCCAAGCCACAAAGTCTCAGAGGCAGAATGGTGCAGGGAAGCCACTCTTCTTTTTGAGGACATCTTAGTCGAGGGATCTACCTCTAGGACTACCCAATCCCTATATCTTCCTGGTCAACAAAGTTATGACTGAAGTAGGGAGCCTGAAGTATGGGAATTATGTCTGGGGATGTGATAGTGGTGGTTGGAGTGGGACTATCATATGCCCCAGAGTCTGAAGCAGGCCATACTGACTTAACTGCTGAGCGTCTCTACCTTTGCAGGTCCTTGCAGTGAAGACTTCTAAATGGCACATTTCCAAGGAATGTGCGATTCCTCCAAGCAAAATAAGCATGTTAAATATCCATTATTAATGGGCATAGCACAGTCATGAGGTGAAAATAAAACAATCCTAATAAAAAGTATCAAAATGACAACAGGCAACAACTAACAATATAGTTAACTACTCTATTTGCAACTTGAGAAAAAATGCCAGCACTGCATTAACAGCAAGCCACTCTGCCTTGAAGCCAGGAAGTGGTGAGAGAAACAGAAGTTGGAAGGCCTGCTCCACCCTTTTTTACCCTCAATGTGGGGCACAAAGATATTCAGGATGCATGCGCGCAGTCCCAAAGGACACTGCTGGTCAAAAAAGACTCCAAATTTGGGTGCATAAGGCACGCGTAAACCATAAGCTGAATGGGAATATGGACAATCACTTGACAACATAACCTTAAAGATAACAGCCTTCCATCACCCCCTTTACCAAACTACACACTCCTAACACAAAACACTTCAGTAAAAGGATGTGTGAAGAAGGACAGATTGAAGGGGACAGAGCTGAGTTTGCTTTACCACAACTACCATGGAGGATGAGATGATAAATTTTTCATTTCCTTGCTTTTGTGGGTTTATGTCAGGTATGGTATCCAACTTTAACTGCTTCACAGCTAAGTTTTTATATACAATTATAATGGTAACACTATGCTACCAAACTTCTGATCAGAAGAGATATAATGTGTGCATCATGTTGAGAGAGCTTAGAAAAACAATGAAGCCTAATAAAAATAGCAAAACTCTAAAGTCAAGAGTGACCAAATTTTAAAACAAAACAAAAACAAACAAAAAACCCCCCAGACTCTGCAGAGTGGTTATTTAAGCATATGGGGGACACAGAAGAGATGCCTATCCATAGAACAAAGAAGAAAACAGGAAAACAAGAAAAAACGGAATGGTTAATTAGCAAGGTAAAAACTTATTCAAGCCAAAAGAGAGCCTTCAGAAAATGAAAATCCAACTCCCATGCAGCCAACAGAAGTATAATCTACAGCAGCGGTGGTACGCATACCACCGGTGGTACTTATGAGAAGGCTGGGTGGTAAGCGAGCTGTACCGCGCCGCCGAATCCGCCGCCGGAAATGCCCTCCCGCCCGGCCTTGCGAAACTTTGCCGCCGAAAATGGAGAAACGGCGGAAGGGTTTTGGCAGCGGGTATTGTTTCCCCCATGTAAGCTGCCGCAAGTCTTTCCCCGCTGCCGCGAAACCTCGCCACAAATCCCTCCCGCCGCCGCCGCAAAACCCTGCCGCAGGTCCCCTCCCTTTTTTTCCCCCGAGTGGTACTCGGGTCGGGTACAGTCAGGTCAAGTGATACCACTTGACCTGACTGTACCTGGCCTGAGTGGTACTCGGGGAAAAAAAAGGTTGAGAACCGCTGATCTACAGCATGAAGAGGCTAGACACATACAAACAAGAGAAGTATCATCTACAGCATAAAATGGCTATTAAGAGGTAGAGGGAATTTGATACACAAATAGCCAAAGTCAAAAAACAAACAAGAAATTATTTAAGTATATCGGAAACAAGAAGCCTGTGAAAGAATTACAAATCTGACCTGAAAACAAATTTCACTTTTCAGGTTTATTACGTTTAAAAACGATTTTCCCCTCAGTTAAATGTCTCTTTACAATGTCCCCAGATAGACAAAAAGTTAGTCCTACCAAGGATTACAATAATGTTAAATGATCATCTCCCAAAAGAGATTACCCTACTAACAATAAACCTAGAATTTTAGATTTGTTCTAAGTAAGAATAGCCTCCTCCCTTCATCTTTCTGCTGGCTCTGTTCTTAAAGCTTGCATTGACATTAGAGAACAAGAAACCTACCTGTTTTTCAAAGAACTTCAAGAGCAACAGTCCTATCAATTTCAAACCCCCAAGTAATAAATATTTGAAACCAGATAATGAACAGCACATCATGCACACATGTTCCCAATCACAGAGACTGTGCCCCAAATTTTGTTGTTGACAGGTCACTCAGCCCAGCAGCTGTGTGATGGTATTTAATTGTCTATGTTATACCAGTCTCCCCTAATTTTGGAAAAAAAGTTAGTGAACTATCAAAAATTATTTTTAAAGAGAAATGTGCAAATCAATGAAGTGTGTGGTTGTTTACTAACATCTGGAACCAGTAGTAGAAGATTAATTTGAGCAAAACCTTTGAAGTTTTCTTATTCCTGCCAAATGCTACTGCCTTGTCATCTGAAATTTACCTGCTGATTTCATCAGCGGTCAGATTTTAGGTTTTTCTACATGGTTATTTCTGATTGTTTTACTGCACTATTATTCATTTTGCATCAGGGTCCAATTGTACAGAGGGCTGTACAAAGAGAGACAGTCACTACCCTCTCTTGGGCCTTAAACCTGCAACTTGTTGCATGCAGGTATATTCATGTGCCCACATGAAGTCAATTGCAGGATCAGGGCCTAAACAGACAAACATGCATACAGTTACAAGTCAGAATCAAAACTTCAGACAGCAATGCTCTGATTAGTTTATCAGGCTCTGAAATGCATTACAATCAAATAATTAAGTATCTTGCAGTAGTAAACTTTGAAACAGTGACAACACACAATGGCAAAAAATAAAAGTCATCTGTTTGATATGGAATAGATTTGCTCTATTAAATAAGGAGGTCTATTTTTGAGAAGTAGTTCCCGTAACTACTGTGAAATGGATTTTAATGATTTAATGTTGACCTAAACCATTACTTCTTTCCATTCTAAATTTTATAAAACAGTGGGATCTCCCAAAACACTACCCTATGCATAAGGCAACTAATTAAAAAATGGTTTACAGCATTCATCCATTATTCTGTGTTTGTTTGTTTGTTTTGGTCACACCTGACCAAATAACTAATATCATTCAATCAATTCACTGTTGGCATGCCAAGCCAGTGAAGCTATTTATAGAACAAATTGATGGCTGCTTAGCAAATTTAGATTATTTTTCAACACCTATCAAAATAAATTATTTCCACCAAGAGAATTCTTTGGAAAAAAAAAATACATGCATGCAACACACACACTAAATAAAATCCTCTCAGAAAGCATCAGGATTAATACAATTAACTGGATGTAATAATCTGCTTCTTTACATACAAGATTTTAAATATTTGTGTAACAAGTTAACTAGTATCTGGGAAATGGTAGAGACTGCCACTGTTCAGCACTATACCGGCCAAGAAGGGTGGTGATAAAAAAACCTGATTGGATAATATTGCCTCAACATAAGAAAAATGATGCTTTTGTACTTAAGAGACTGGTATAAAAATCAGGAGATCTGGGCTCAGTTCCTGACTCTGCCACAGATTTCCTGTGTGACCTTGGACAAGTCATTTAACCAATTTGTGACTCAGTTCCCCATCTACTTAATTTAAATAAAGCTTTTTTCCTCTCATACTTGCCGTTTTTATTTAGGCCTCAATCCTGCAAACACCTACATGTATGCTTAACTTTACTGTCACAAGTAATCTCATTGAAATCAATGTGGCACCTTACAATAATAAAGTTAAGCACATGTGTAAGCATTTGGAGGATCAGGGTTTTAGGAGAGTATGTTTTTTGCAGCAGGGACCATCTCTCACTATGTGTCTGTAGAGTGTCTAGCTCAACGGGATGCTAATATCAGTTGAAGACTCTTAGCACTACCAAATACAGGAATAAAACAATTATGTTTAAAAAAAAAGAAATCTAATAGAAACATGATTTTTTTCATGTTTAAATAGAAGACTTTTTAAGACACTCTCCTGACAAGAGTCAAGAACCAGAAAGTGATTAGTTATTTCTAATGTCTTTTTTTTGTTTTTTTTAAAACTCCTACTTATTGCTACAAGTAGAACCCTCTTTAGGACAGTCAGTGTAAAACAATGATAACTGCACAGTGCTGGCAGCAATGGCCAATTTGGGGAGGACATTTATTAGAGGTAAAAGGTGGGTAAGAGAAAAAAGGTTCTACTTTGTGGATTAGAAAGTATGAAAAATACAAATGTGGGATAAAAACAACTTTTTTAAATGACAGTTAATTGAATGTTTTCTTTGTGCAGTTTTTATTCCTATTGCTTACTACAAGCAACAACTGAAATTCAGAGGAATCATTCTACCCACATCTGAACACTAATTATACACTTTGTTTTTCCAAATCCATACGCTAACACAGGGGTGGGCAAAATATGGCCCACAGGCCAGATCCGGCCTGTCTAACTTTTTCTGTCTGGTCCACCGGCCAGCCATGCAGCAGCGCTATATGCTGGAGCAGCAGGCAGCTTTCAGCCAGTCGATGACCTGAAGCAGGAAGTTCGGGAAGTGACCAACAAGAATCACTAAACTGCCCGACGCTCCAGTTGCCAAGGTAACTGGTGTGTTGGGCAGCTTAATTTCTCAGCCAGTTGCTACCCGAAATTCCTGCTTCCAGTCATCGATTGGCCGAAAGCTGCCTGATGCGCTAGTGTCATGTGGCCCATGAGACTTACCAGAATTCATGGAGTGGCCCCTCTGCAAAAATTATTGCCTACCCCTGCTCTAAACAGAGAAGCAACAAATATGTTAAATGAACCTACTGTAGATCACATCAACTGTCCCAGATAACTCTTGACATTTATAAATTATTTAACAAAATGGATCACATTCTAGAAGGAAAAGCACCAGGATCATTTTACATGGAGAATTAAAGGTTTATAAATGCTATAGCTATTTTATTATGTTAATATTCATAGCATTTGTAGTTTAGTTACCTTTTTGTCTTCTTGTAGTTTTCCAGCTGTAATGCCTGCATATGTTTATATTTTTCCAATTCACACTGTCCACATAGGTGTTCAAGATGCAACAGATGGTTCTCCATTTCCTTAAAGTTTACCTCTAGCTGGGCTGTAAGAAAAACAAAAATATGAAGCTGGGCTAATATTTATGAAAGGTATACAACATCTTTTTTCCCCAGAAACAATGAGTCACAGAGACAAGTATTAAAATTGCTTAATATGGTAAAATTACGCACACAGGCAAGAGAGGCACAGTAGACTTCCATGTTACAGCCATGGTTAAGTTGCCCCTTGTGGTCAGGTACCAGGCTGCTTTATTGGACTCAACCTTTGGATCCCATGTGCTTTTAAGCCTACTAAATCGGAGAAGAATCCACACATTGCCTTAATCCAGTCTCTCAGGCACATTCCTATGGTCCAGATTCTTGGGATGTGGTATCACAGCCCACATGACCTTGCCCCAAGACCCATGCTGACCCCTCTTACCCCCAGGACTCCCTAGTAGCTTAACCATGCTACTACAGCTCCATCTGCATTGGTGCTCATATTTACAGTTTAAATTATTGTGGACCTTATGGCAGCTAAACCAAACAGAATACATAAGACTTTGTGAAGAAATTTCTAAACCACAGTTTATTTAAGGACAGAGCACAAAAGTTACAAATCTAGGCTAAAAAACATCTGCACATAAAACTCATCCCCCTCCACTGTCCTCATCACTCAGAGTCTTTTGGGTTTTGGTTAGTGTCCTTCTAGGGTTTCAGGACCTTCCTCAATCCCAGTCCACGTATTCAGTCTTCTCTTTCTGTTCAATGGATGGCAACAGCCAGAGATTCAAGATCTGGTTCTTAAAGTTCTAGCCCCTTTTGTCAGGTGACCTCCTAAGCAACTTCAATATCTGCCAGTTCAGCCCTAGGTTCCAAAGTGAGAAGACTAATACATCTGGACTCCAGCCAGAGTAATGTACTAGGGAAGACCCATTAAAACGAAGGACGATCAAGGCTGAGGACTCTTGCTGGGTTTCCCCATCGTTAGAAGAAATCCCTTAACCTCAGAGAGGGGCTAAGACTTCAAGGGTGTCCTAGCCCAGGATGAAGACTACACTGCAGAAGTGAACATACAGTATAGGTTACAATCAAAATGAAGTTCACAGAACAGAATGGAGTTTGTATATAGTATCTGTATCATTTTGCCACAATGGGTAAACAGGCTGCTGACCAGTCCCTCCCAATCCTGGAGGGACAAAGAATCCTAAATGTGGTAGGAAATGAGGGCAGAGAGAACTCAAGCAGCATTTAACTCTAGCAACCTAATGCAGATCCTAACCATTTTCCCCCTTTGCTCTGGGGTCGTTGAGGGCTGCAGTAGCCCTCATGCAACAACAATAAGTGGGGAAGAAAGTCCAGTGAAGTGGTTTAAAGATGAAATCTCCTTGCGTTTGGATGCTCAGGAGAAAGGACCATCAGGCTCAAAGCATCCCTTTCATCTTGTCTGGCTGATAGCTTCATTTTCACTGTATTAAGTTGGGGACTCTCTTGGGCTATACAAGCTTTTCAATTTTCTTGGCTATCACTCAGTCAAAAATTGCTAACTCAATTGCTCACTAGGAGAGCAGGGAGCTACCATTTCTCAAACAACTCACCAGCATGCCATATACGGCAGTCAGATTGTGTGGTGTTCAGCATGGTTTCTGCCCCTGACTACGGAGCATAGGAAGCTAGCCACAGGCGTCTACGCAGCAGTCTCAAGGAGGGAATTTCAGGATTCATCTAAGCATATTTCAAGCCCAGAAGCATTGCAGAGCTATTGAAGTTTTCTGCACTGCTGATGTTACTAGGACCAGGAGCTGATAATTTGTAAAAGAAAGCAGTTTTCTTTATGTTGCTTCTTTGTACGTACGTTATTTCTTGAATCTTGCTTCATTAGGAAGACAATTGTTACAACAGTTAAAGACTTTGAACACATTTTTTCTGGAAAAATATTTTCACTCTGTTAGTCCTAAAAGATTAATATGTATTTGTCCATCACACTCTATGCTTCACAAATCCTGGTGTATGCTTTTAAATTACATAGCTTGAAACTGTATGTATATAGATCCGTAGGCTCCATCAATGAGTTTCAACAGTAACACCTCAGAAGGAAAAAAAAATTGAAATAAAAAATACTTATGTAAGGGCAGTGTTTTGTGAAGTGTGCAGTCTGCCACCCTGCAGCATCACCCCTAGAAACAGGAGGGAACTGTATATACGCCTCAGTTGTTCTCTGGAGTCTCAGCTTTCATTTAATAAAAAAAGTCAGTCTCTAGTTATGGTTGCAGAAACCATAAAAACATTACCCAACTGTCACTAATGCAAGGATGCCTGTCTCAGTTTGTAAAGAGTCTAAACAATAGCTCTGTAGTGTCAACTGCCCCATTCATTTCCATGGCTTCTAACTCAAATGTCAATGACAGGGCTTTAAATGTCACTATTGTTAACTCTTTTACTGCTCAAAGTATGGAAGAAAGCAGAAGAGTATTAAGAGAATCTACACAATCTTCTCTTAGGCCACGTTTCCACTACAAAATTATGTCAACCTAACTTACATTAGTGATGAGATTCAGCCCAGACTGAAAACCTTTCCCATTTTGCTGTACAAGTAGTTCAGAGGGAGTCCTTTCTGCTGTTAAGATTTCTCGGCCATTTTGGTAGAGGGCAGACTTTTGTCCCCACATTGCTCACTCAGAGATCATCCAAACCAGGAGGTGAAGAAATTGTGAATTGGGGTGCTCTGGTTCTAAAACAAGAGATCATCAACCAAAAAGTAGAGCTGTGGCTGGTCAAATTGAGAGTTGATGTAGATACGTGTACCAGTACTGCTTTGGCTAGGGAGAGGCTATGAGGCTTAAGATTGCCTGGTCTCTTTTTAGCCTCCTGATTACCCTCACAATTAAGAGAATTGGAGGGAATACATACAGCAGATTATGCTCACTCAACCAGGGAAGCAAAGCATCTGTTATGGAGCAAGGGCTGTGACAAAACTTTGGGCATATGTTGTTCAGAATAGTTGCAAAGAAGTCTACTACCGGGTATTCTCACAAACAGAAAAATCCCTTGCAGAATCTCCTTTACTGACTGCTCGTCATGGTCTATGAAGTATCTGCTGAGGGAGTCCTCTATACTATTTATCACTCCTAGGAGGTGAAATGCGTTTAGCAATATGATGTTGTTTATGCAAAAATTCAACGTATTTTTGTTGTGACGTGATCCACTTGTGGATCTAGCACCTCCCTGCTTGTTCAAATAAAACACAGCAGCTTGTTGTTGGTATGAACTCGAATCACCTGATTCCTGACTGTTGTAATGAGATCTCACAGGCGCAGTGAATGGCTCAAAGCTCCAATGAATTTATATGGAGGGAAGACTCTTGTAACATCCATGATGCATGAGACCTAAAAAGTTGCCCCAGATGGGCAGTCCAGCCCATGATGGATGCATCTGTTACAAGAGACATTGTTGGCTCTGGTAGTAAGAGCCCATTTGCAGATATTCCGAGGATCTATTCACCAATTAACGGCCTGAAGCACTTGCACAAGAAAACAAATCAGCATGTCCAGACAGCATGTGCTTGGATGGTATACTGAGTGAAACCAGGCCTGCAGACACCTAAGGTGAAGTTTGGCATGCTGACCACGTACATTCACAAGATTATATGACCCAAAAAGCTGAAGGCAATAATGCATTACTGTCCTCTGGTCAGATTTGGGTTTTTCACATAGGAAGACTGTGGACTGAAATCTGTTTGTTGCAAGGAAAGCCATCATGGGTATGGTGGCGAGTTCTGATACTATAAGATATATTTGTTGTGTTGATAGTAATGTCAATTTCTCTACATTCAGCTTCAGCCCTAGATGAGAACAGATCTTTGATAAGAATGCTGTTTTGAACATTTCCCCTTGACATTCCTTGTACTAATCAATCATTGAGGCAGAAAAATATGTGCACTCCAGAATGGTGCATATGGGCCACTACTACTGTCATATATTTGGTGAACACCCTCAGAGCTGAGGAGAAACTGAAGGGAAGCACTGTGTACTAGCAGTGCATGTTTGCAAAAACAAATCAAAGACATTTCCTATGGCTTGGATGGGCTGTCACATGAAGGTGTGTGTCCTGAAAATTGGAAGCAGCATACCAATCTCCAGGAATAGATAACACACACAAGGATAACCATCCTGAATTTTATTTTGTTGATGAACCTATTCAGCTTTCTTACATCTATAATGGGCCACAGATTAATTCTCTCTCTGTGAAATCAGGAAGAAGCAGGAATAAAAACCTCTCTCTCTTTGTAGGTAAGGAACTTTCTCTATTGCTCTGAATTCCAAAAGAGACTGCACTTCCTGAAGTAAAATCATCCTTATGAGAAGTCACTGAAAAGGGATGGGGAAGGAGAAGAAAATGAACTAGGTGAGGTAACCCTTCTTTACTGCGCTGAGCACCCATTTGTCTGACACTAATTTCTGTAAAAGAGAAATGCTGTGACAATTTGGGGTTCACCCAGACCAGTAAGGGATCGTATGTATCTGCCTGTCCTGTAACCCTGGGTGCTTCTGCGGAGTGCAACTTTGGCTCAGAGCCCTAACATTAGCAGCATGTTCACAGCACAATGGCCTCACCCTGACTTCACCAACTTGGTTACTTCTTGCAGGGTGACACCAATAGCCATTCCAATCCCAAATTCCCGAAAACCACGCCCCTTGTAGTCTCCAATCCCTCTCACTGGATCCTCACATAAGTTATCAAGTTCACTGCCTCCAAAGAGAGAATGCACACCAGCCTGATAGATTACCTCATGATTTTACTCTTTAGTTCAATATACAGCAATGAGGTGGTTTTGTAAAAGTAAAACAAGTTTATGAACAACAGAACCTAGATTTCAATTATACCAAGTAGAAACAATAGGGATAGGAATGGTTACAAATAAACAAAAAGTAAAAACATGATTCTAAGACTAAAATCCAACTTAAACTAGAGTCTTTTGTTCAAAGTAATTTTCTAACCAGTCATTCTTCTAGCATGGCTGGCCAATCTTTAGAATCATAGAACCATAGAGTTAGAAGGGACCACAAGAGTCATCTAGCCTAACGCCTGCCAAAACGCAGGATTTTTTTTTAAGCCAGGTTCCATCACAGAGCCCAAAGCTCTTGGTTTCTGTGTCTCCTCAGGTGACGGAAACCCCAAAGTCTGCCAGTAGTTCCTTCCATCGAAAAGGATATCTTTGGCTAGATCTACACTATAAACTTACATCAAATGAAGTTACATCAGCATACAACCGCCGCAGTTAGAACATTGCTTGTGCATATGCATATTTGGCTCTTTGAGCTGCCAGTGCCCTTACTCACCAGGAGTGCTTGTATCGATGCAGAGCACAATGCTCTATGGGTAGATATCCCACTGTGCAACTCACCACCATCCAGCACACTGTCTTTTCGGGGAGTTCTGAAAACGCACAATGGGGCCAAAACGAGTCATGTAGAGATGACTGGGAGTATGTGGTCAACTTCCCTGTGTGCATCTGTATCCCATAATTTCTGCACTTTTTCAAAATCCCACAAACCCATGCAGCCCTCCTCATTGTCCACCATCTCTGACAGAAGCATGGAGCCTGCACAGCTTTTCACTATTGTCATGAGCATTGAGAGCACAGGGCATATGATCATGGAGCATTTGCAAAGCTGCAAGAACCACCAAATGAGTGGAGAACGTGATGATTCCTTGGAAGACAGACTGCTGTGGGACATAACGAGAATCAATTCTAGGTTGGTGGTGGTGTTCCTGGAGCAGCTGAAGATGGAGGAGTACTGCTTCTGAGCCCAAGAAACAAGCACTGGCTGGTGGGATTGCATCATAATGCAGGTTTGTGGTGACAAGCAGCGGCTGCAGAATTTTCAGATGTGCAAGGCAATATTCTTGAATTTGTGTGATGAGCTCACCGGAGCCCTCCAACACAGGTACACCAAAATGAAAGTTGCACTGACAGTGGAGGAGCAAGCAGTAAATGCACTGTGGAAACTCGCAATGCCAGATTCCTACAAGTTAGTCAGGAATTAATTTGGAGTCGGGAGATTCAACACAGAGGCTGTTGTATCACAAGTGTGCAAGGCTTTCAATCATCTCCTGCTATGCAGAGCTGTGACTCTCACCAACGTGCAGAATATGGCAGATGGATTTGTAGCAATAGTGTTTCCAAACTGCAGTGAAGGGACTGATGGCATGTATATCCTTATTTTGATACAAGACTACCTTGCCACTGAGGACATCAATAGAAAGGGCTACTTTTTCTATGGTTATGCAAGCACCAGTGGATCACCGGGGATGCTTTATTAACAGTGTGGGCTGGCCGGGGAAGGTGCATGACTTTCTTTCCTGACCGGCAGATTACCATTGGGAATGCTGAAATGCCAATGGTGATCATGGGCCAGTCAATTACCAGCTCAGTAGGTGCAGAATGATGGGTGAATGTGCTTTTGGTCACTTGAAGGAATGCTGGCATTGTTTACTCACAACATTAGACCTCAGTGAGAAAAATAACCCAATAGTTATAGCTGCCTGCTGTGTCCTGCATAAAGAGGTATTATAATTTCTGTGAAACAAAGGGGAGATGGAGCACTGTCATAGTACTTTTTATGCATACATCTAAAAATGCTTCACAAAAAGAGGTATTATTTCTATTTCAGAGACGGGAAAACAGAGCCAAAAAGTCTTGTCCAACGAGTTGCCCAAGGTCATCCAGCAGGCCAGTAGTAAAGGTGGATGTTTGGTTATATTAAAAATACATTTATGTTATTGTAACCTCATCCTCCCTTTCTCTTCCACACCCCATCCACTATTTGTTTCAACCCACCTGTTATGTCTTAGCTTTTAAAAAATAGCTTTGGGGCAGGGACTATCTTCTACTTGATGTCTGAACAAGAGCTAGCAAAACCGACCCCAACCTGGCTGTGTAACACTCAGGAACTTCTCCAGTAAAAGTTTCCCAAGAGGCATGGTGTTACAAACCTGTACCTGTGAATGTAGAATTATTCACAGCAGTTTGAGGAGTTCCTACAGATGCTTGAAACTGAAATATAATGTGGGAGTATTAGCCAGGATTTAGTGTGGTAATGAAAATGGGTTGGTAACAATAAGTGCTCAAGTGCAAATATGGAATCTTTAAAGCTTCTTTGGAGTAAACATGCATTAAGACAAAAATTAGGTATTAGAGAGGTTTAGAAGATTGTACTGAGACAAGTAAAATCAAGAGAGTCTGAGTACATTGTTTTCCATACTCCAAGTATTTTTGGTCATTTTTAAAATCCAAGGAGACTGTTCAGGTACATCCTGAGGGCTGGTACAGCTGGCACATGGGGAAGCAGCACACACAGCTCAATCTTTTATGACTGTTGTGCCAGAAGACAAACCATGTTGTGTCTTGCTATGTACAGAAACATATCACAATGATGGGATTATCTGAAAGGCCATCCCATTTCAACACAAGACAGGAAAAGAATTAGAGCAACTGTTTTGGTTTTTTTAATGTAAAGATTATTTCAATCTTCTATGACTGAAGTTATTAATACCAAATTATGTTTTGTCTTGTAAATACCACAGCAATTATGCTTGAGATTTAAGTTCTTAATTATATCTCACTGAATTCTTCAGTGAAATTGAACTCATTAGGTCTTATTGTTAGAATCCAATTACTTTTAATTCTATATAAAAATGTAGGACCACACAGAAGCTTTATGTTCAAGAAGCACTCAGAATCCTAGATAATACTTTTTAAAAAGTATTCATTATTAAACCAAGCAATTGTATAATTATTTTGGAGTCTAGATTTCTCACACATCCCCCCCCCTTTTTTTTTTTGGAACAAAAATCATTTTAGTTTTACAACTTGTTAATGGTTACTAAGTCATATATATCTATATTTTAATACTTCCAAAAAGTTACTTCACAGAATAAAGCATCACAGAGAACCAAGCAAGATGTCCAATTCTAAAACCAATATAAAAATTGTTGAAAAAGCTTTCAGTATTTAAACTTTTTATGGTAACAGATACTGGTTTCAGTTTTGCAGGAAACCACTTATCATTTTAGGAAACTGCAATATATAGATTTGATGTCTGACCTTTAGTGGTATCAAAGGTCAGTCATACTAGTTTTGTACTGTATTCATCAGTAGGCTGAAAACAGTTTTAAAAAGTGACAATATGACAAATTAACTTAATCACTCAGTCAGTAAGAAAATTAAAGTTCTTTAATTAAATAAAACAACAAGTACTTGTAAGCTAAATATGGCATAAAACCACATACCTTTCACCTTGAGGATACAGAATTAAAAACATCAATATGTAAAGGTCCAATTTAAAAAAAATTAAGTAGAAAGTGTGTAAGCATTTTTTCAAGCAAATATGAAAAAAGTTCTCTTTTGACAATCTGGCCATTTGCAGGTATAAAAAAATTCAATACACATTGCTCTCAAGACGGAGACAGACACTAACCTCAGAGTACATGTATACTATATAGTAGAACCTCAGAGTTATGAACTAACTGGTCAACCACAAACACCTCATTCGGAATCAGAAGTACGCAATCAGGCAGCCAAGACAAATATTGTAGAATACAGCACTGTGTTAAACAAAAAATACTAAAAAATGGAAAGTTTTCAAAAAAGATTTGACAAGGCAAGGAAACTGTTTCTGTGCTTGTTTCATTTAAATTAAGATGGTTAAAAGCAGCATTTTTCTTCTGCATAATAAAGGTTCAAAGCTGTATTAAGTCAATGTTCAGTTGTAAACTTTTGAAATATTTTGTTCAGAGTTATGAACGTTTCCCAAGGTGTTCATAACCGAGGTTCTACTGTATATCAGACAAACGCCTGCATAAACACAATATCCCCTTTAGTGGAATACTTTTAAAAATCTCATGCTTGTAGCACTTCCAATGACTACTAATTTCAGTTTATGGTAGAAAAATATAAACTTTTAAAAATGCAGTTCGCTAGTAGTAGCAGATTTGATACTAAATATAGCTTAAAGTTTTGTCTGAGTACTTTCCAAAAATTGCGGGAAAAGCCATTTTTGTGTAGATGTTAAGATCACCAGAAATGATGGACATCAAGTGCGCTAGCTTGGGTGTTTTATTCAGGTCACATATAAATATACAATTTCAACTTCACATACTGACATAAAATAGTATAACAAGTGAACCTCATTGATACACACGTTTTATAACATTGTAATAAGTGACCTACCCCATCACCTAGCAAAGATTTCACAAAGACATGATTAAAGTATTCTTCTATTTCTGGTAAGTCTAATATTTTGTGAAAACAAACATTTACAGTACTAACTCATGAAGTATAATAAACCACAATTTTAAAAATAAATCAAAGTAAACTGATGCATTAACTTTTGCTTAAATAACCACTCACTAATTTGCAAAATTCACCAATACACAACAGGTCTCCCACAGAGTTATTTAGAGTGAGGTACTTTTTACTAATATTCTTCCTGTATTAAAAGTAGAGGAGATCAGATAATAAAACCATGCAATGAGAATGAGAGAGAGAGAGAGACACACACACACACACACACCAGCAACAATCAGGAATTTCTAAGTAGCAGTATTTGAGCAGCCTCTTGTGGGAGCTCAAGAAAACACACAATGCATTTACTAGCGCAAAGAGCAGGGATATATATTTTAATCTTAGAGCTCTCTAGAGAACAACAATTCAGTTTTACAGCAGCTTTCAAGATTTTGAAACTTGTGTACATTCCACTGTGATGAAGGAGATTTTCTTAATGGGTTTTCTACTTTAATAGTTTGCGTGAGTATTGTGCGTGTCTCAGTTTCCCCATGTGTGGCATGTTTAACAAGGTGGGGGAAGAGGGTGTTTGTTGTTGTAGAGGACCAGGTGTGTACTCGCCTAGCACCCAGGACCCCAGACAATGGCCTAGAGATTAGGTATTCTAGCAACTGGTGAGGCCCACCCCATCTTGGAAATCAACTGGTTCTGGCCAGTGGGAGGACAAAGGGCTGAGGAGACAGGACCATGTCAACCTGACCAGCCAGGGTCCTCTAATAGGGAAACAAAGGATGGAAGAGAGAGGGCCCAAGTTACCTTTTGCCTGGGACTGAAGACAAAAGGACAAAGGAGGGGCTGTTGGGGAAGGTGGTATAGGAGAACTGACTGGAAGGAGGGGTCTTCTGGACTGGGGACTGAGAGAAGCCTGAGGGCCTCCTTGGGGGTGGGGGGACAGAACCAGATGGACAGTGCTTAGTGGGTCTTCCACATCCCAAACCAGGGCCCTAACCACCAGGGCAGGGCACCAGAATTTCTAGGTATGTCTACACTGCAGCAGCTGAAGCAACAACCAAAAACCACCACCATGACAACACTGCAAAAGTAAGTCTCAGGACTGGGTTAACTGACTCAGATTCACGCTATGGGGCTAGAAATGGTAAGTGTAGATGTTCCCACTCAGGCTAGAGACTGAGTCTGAGACCCATCCCACCCATTGGGTTTCAGACCCTGGGCTCCAGCTTGAGCAGAAACATCTACACTCCCCATTTTTAGCCCTGCGAGCATGAGTCACTTAACCTGGGCTCTGAGATCTTCAGCTGTTTTGGGGGTTTTTTTTTGGCAGCATAAATGTATCCCTTCCCTTTCAAGAGCAAGCAAGAACACATGGACCCTGACCCAAAAATCTTCCCCACTAGCATAATTTGTCAAAATTTTATTTTTCTGAAAATTTTGCAAACAGCCCTAATCCTTAGCCATAGTAAATACTAGTAAATTGAAAAGTAACTGTTGAAAAGTAACTCCCTTTTTTACCCTTACCTTCAGCAAACCCTACTGTAGGCAACTAGGTGCAGCATCCCAGAGAAGGTAAACAAGGAGGCTTTCTGAAAAAGGTACTGAAACAATACCTATGATGCAGCGTCAAGAGAATACTGAATCATGAAAATGCAAGCCAAAACTTCATATAGAAGCCCTACAGACCGCACAAAAAGGTCACTGTGTAAGTACATGCCATTAAGGTTGCCATTCCCACAGTTCAGCTGGTTCATAACTGAAGTGGGTTAGCCTGTAGATTTTTGACCAACAGCCATAAATAAATCTCACATTTGAAACCGGTGTGGTTTTAGCTGTTAGTACCCTGAGAGCCTGGCCAGCTAGGCTTATTTCACTATAGTTCTAGGGCTTTGGAGAAAAAGGCAGGCAGTGGTATTAACAGATGGAAGTTTGATCAAACTTTTGTCAGGAATTTGAGGGTGAGATTTAAATACCATCTTGTCTTTGTGAAAGTGAATGGGCCACCAGGTTGTACAGCTCAAACCCTCCCAGCCTAGGTAATGCCACCAAAAGTGGGACCTTCAATGGGGGCATGTAACCCGAAGAAAGCAACAGAAGAATCTTTCATTGTTTTAACATATTATAGTCCCAAAAATCAGTATGCTACTAGACAGAAGTATACAAATTTATAAGGCCATTTGAAATTTGTTTTATCAGGGGATGGTAAAACACTAGTGATCTAACTTATCCCTTTATAAGGAACAATACTGCAGCTAAATGAGCATTTGCAGTGAACAGAAAAAGTTGCCTTGAACAAACCATTTAAACCAGTTCCATTTGGCCATGTAGAGCTTCCTAGTAGAAGGCATTTAGATTCCAATAGAACTTCTTTTATCCCATCAGCCAAGCACAAGTTGGCATTTATTACCTTCTTAGAATAAGCATCTGTAGTTCCTTCCTCCCAGCTTCCCAGCCGACAGGTTAGGCAGTGCTAGATATTGGTTCAGGATAGATTCCTGAGGCACTTTGGTGTGTGTTGGGAATTTGAAAGAAGGTTCTTGTTACATTTAAATCAGTCTAAGAACCAAGACTTCCCAGTTAATGAGGAGATGACGACCACCATGGCTTGATCCTTCACAATCTTATTTACCATCTTTACTCTCAGGTGGGAAAGGAATAAAGGGGGTATTTAAGCCAATGTCTCAGACAAGAGGAACATATCCTATGCTTTCAAGCATCTCTTCATGTAGTACCTGTTTTGGTTTTCCAACTGGAGTTGGATGCAAATGTGTTCATCAACAGACTTTCAATATGACCTCTGATGCAGGAAAAGGCTAGAGGAACAAAACTACATTTGCAGTTACAATCATGTCTTACTGAGTCACCAGATTGTGAATTTTCTTTTTGGTGCAGAGCCTTGAGGAATAAAGTGAAAGCTTCTACCCAAGAAATGAATAAGGCTACTTCTCTAAGCAGTGCAGATGGTTTTCTGCCTTCTTAGCAGCTACATACATACCACATTTCTGAAAAGTAACGTTAGAAGTGTGGAAGTGAGCTTGATGGTACGCAGCATGAGACAGGTTATAATCCATGTCTCCTCCATGAGCCCCATCACTCTGTACTGACTGGCAAGCTTCTGTAAAATCAACATCAGGTAGCTGTTAAAAAACATTCAGAACAAATTCACAAGATGCTACTATTAGATCCTAACTAAGACCTTTATATGCTGATTTGCCGCAATTGCTGGCTGGAAGCAAAGCAAGAATTGTGCCATGTATCCACACAAGATCCACACTGGTCCAGGAGTGGAATCAGATTTTATCTTAGCAGAGGTGTGCTAATATTTGGCAAATCAGGCACTCTCTCTCTTCTGAAATAAAGAATATTTTGGATGGCAATTTAAATACAGACTTTTGAGAGAGCTGTAATTGGCTCATTCACTTGTTTGCTCAAAGCCTTATTTTGTACAACTGTTAGTGACGGGTGCTAGGTACTGTGTAACATGATGAGAAGGTTGTCAGACAAGGGAAGAACGCATGCCGTTCACTTGCAGGGAGGAATGATACAGCATTTGTGAATACCCATGTAGAAGTACAGTCCAAATGAGGACTCTTGGGGGGGAAAAAAAAAAGTTACAGAAAAATGTAGGGCTGGAAGGGACCTTAAGAAGTCGCCTTTCCAGCTTCACTGGGCAGTAAATACATTATTTTGAAGAGGCTCTTGGAGGAAAGATCATATGGAATGTGAGTGATCAGCTGTTGTGACCTGCACAGGATGCGCCATGTTTGTCTTTCTTCCAGAGGATAGAAGCAACTTCATCTGTATGAAGTGCAAGCTAGTCTCCATATTGGAAGAAAAGGTTAAAGGGCTAGAGATCCAACTATCAAACCTGCGTTGCATCAAAGAAAACAGACTTTCTGGATAGAAGTCACAATTTGTTACAGCAGACAGCATGTGGAAGAATCAGAGGGCAGAACCCCGGGGGAACTGAAGAACAGGGAAGAAAATTGGCAGCATGTGAACTCCAGAAGAAGAAAGGAGAACCAATATACACCTAGTGCAAACAGAGGCAAGCCATCTTTTTCAGGCTCTCCACACATGTACTATGGAGGAGAACAGTTTGGAAGATTCATCTAAGGAAAGGGATCAGAATGCGGCCCCATTGATCAGAAGGTATGGGATGCATTGTCCTAGAGATGGGGGTTCCATGACCACCACTCCCAAGAGGAAGAGATGGGTGGTGGTAGTTGGGGACTCCCTCCTAAGGGGGACAGAGTCATCTGCTGGCCATCCAGATTGGGAAACTTGAGAAGGGTGCTGCTTGCCTGGAGCTAGAATTCAAGATGTGACAGAGTCTGCTGAGACTTATCAAGCCCTCAGACCGCTACCCCTTCCTACTTCTCCACGTGGGCACCAATGATACTGCCAAGAATGACCTTGAGTGGATCACTGCAGACTACGTGGCTCTGGGAAGAAGGATAAAGGAGTTTGAGGTGCAAGTGGTGTTCTCGTCCATCCTCCCTGTTGAAGGAAAAGGCCCAGGTAGGGACCATCTAATTGGTGAAGTAAATGTGTGGTTATGCAGGTGGTGTTGGAGAGAGGTGTTGGCTTTGGATTCTTCGACCATGGGATGTTGTCCCAGGAAGAAAGTTCGCTAGGAAGAGATGGGATCCATCTACCAAAAAGAGGGAAGAGCATCTTCGCAGGCAGGCTGGCTAACCTAGCAAGGAGGGCTTTAAATTAGGTTCGCCAGGGGACGGGGACCTAAGCCCAGGAGGAAGTGGGACACCAGAAGGAAGTGCAAGGAGGAGGGTGCAACAGGGAAGGCCTTCTGATTCGTATTGAGAAAGTAGGGCAATCGACTAGTTATCTTAGGTACCTGTACACCAATGCAAGAAGCCTGGGAAACAAACAGAAGGAATTGGAAGTCTTGGCACAGTCAAAAAACTGTAATATGATTGAAATCACTGAGACTTGGTGGGATAACTCTCACAACTGGAGCCCTGTTATGGATGGGTATAAACTGTTCAGGAAGGACAAGCAGGGAGAAAAGGTATGTAAGAGAGCTCTATGATTGCTCAGAGCTCCAGTATGAAACTACAGAAAAGCCTGTTGAGAGTCTTTGAGTTAAATTTAGAGGCAAGAGCAACAAGCGTGATGTCGTCGTGGGCATCCGTTATAGACCACCAGACCAGGAGGATGAGGTAGTCAAGGCTTTTTTCAGACAAATAGTGAAGGTTTCCAGATCACGGGACCTGGTTCTCATGGGGGACTTCAATCATCCTGACATCTGCTGGAAGAGCAATACAGCTGAGCAAGACAATCCAGGAAATTTTTGAAGAATGTTGCGGACAACTTCCTGGTGCAAGTGCTAGAGGAACCTACTGGGGCTGTGCTCCTCTTGACCTGCTGCTCACAAAACAGGGAAGAATTGGTAGGAGAAGTAGAAGTGGATGGTAATCTGGGCAGCAGTGACCATGAGATGGTCGAGTTCAGGATCCTGACAAAAGGAAGAAAGGAGAACAGCAAGATACAGACACTGGACTTCAGAAAAGCAGACTGACTCCCTCAGGGAGCTGATAGGCAGGATCCCCTGGGAGGCGAATATGAGGGGGAAAGGAGTCCAAGAGAACTGGCTGTATTTTAAAGAAACCTTATTAATGGTGCAGGAACAAATCATCCCAATGGGCAGAAAGAATAGCAAATATGGCAGGCGACCAGCTTGGCTTAACAAAGAAGTCTTCAGTGAACTTAAATACAAAAAGGAAGCTTACAATAAGTGGAAGCTTGGTCAAATGACTAGGGAGGAGTATAAAAATACTGTTTGAGCATGCAGGAATGAAATCAGGAAGACCAAATCACAATTGGAGTTGCAGCTAGCAAGGGACGTGAAGGTAACAAGAAGGGTTTCTACACATATATTAGCAACAAGAAGGTGGTTGGGGAAAGTGTGGGCCCCTATTAGTGACAGATGATGTGGAAAAAGCTGAAGTACTCAATGCTTTTTTTGCCTGTCTTCACAGACATGGTGAGCTCCCAGACTACTGCACTGGGCAGCACAGTAGGAGGAGGAGGTGAGCAGACCTCAGTGGTGAAAGAACAGGTTCAGAACTATTTAGAAAGGCTGGACATGAACAATTCCATGGGACCAGATGCAATGTATTCAAAGGTACTGAAGGAGTTAGCTGATGTGATTGCAGAGCCATTGGCCATTATCTTTGAAAACTCATGGTGAATGGGGGAGGTCCCAGATGATTGGAAAAAGGCAAATATAGTGCCCATCTTCAAAAAAGGGAAGGAGGAGGATCCAGGGAATTACAGACCGGTCAGCCTCACCTCAGTCCCCAGAAAAATCATGGAGCAAGTTCTCAAGGAATCCATTTTGAGACACTTGGAAGAAAGGAAAGTGATCAGGAACAGTGAGCATGGAAACACCAAGGGCAAGTCATGCCTGACCAATCTGATTGTCTTCTATGATGAGGTGACTTACTGTGGATGTGGGGAAAGCCGTGGACGTGATATACCTTGACTTTAGCAAAGCTTTTGATAGTCTCCCACAGTATTCTTATCAGCAAGTTAAAGAAGTATGGGTTGGATGAATGGACTATAAGACAGATAGAAAGCTGGCTAGATCATTGGGCTCAACGGATAGTGATCAATGGTTTGATGTCTAGTTGGCAGTCGGTAATAAGTGGAGTGCCCCAGGGATTGGTGCTGGGGCCAGTTTTGTTCAACATCTTCATTAATGATCTGGATGATGGGGTGGATTGCACCCTCAGTAAGCTGGCAGATGACACTAAGCTCAGGGGAGTGGTAGATACAGTGGAGGGTAGGGACAGGAGACAGAGTGGCCTGGACAAATTAGAGGATTGGGCCAAAATAAATCTGAGGAGGTTCAACAAGGACAAGTGAAGAGTCCTGCACTTAGGACTGAAGAATCCCATGCACTGGGGACTGACTGGCTAGGCAGCAGTTCGGCAGAAAAGGACAGTGGACAAGAAGCTAGATATGAGTCAACAGTCCTTATTGCCAAGCAGGCTAACAACATACTGGGCTGCATTAGTAGGAGCATTTCCAGCAGATCAAGGGAAATGATTATTCCCCTCTATTTGGCACTGGTGAGGCCTCATTTGGAGTACTGTGTCCAGTTTAGGGCCCCCCACTGCAGAAAGGATGTGGACAAATTGGAAAGAGTCCAGCGGAGGGCAACAAAAATTATTAGGAGGCTGGAGCACATGACTTATGAGGAGAGGCTGAGAGAACTAGGCTTGTTTAGTCTGCAGAAGAGAAGAACGAGGGGGGATTTGATAGCAGCCCTTAACTACCTGAAAGGGGGTTCCAGGGAGGATAGAACTAGGCTATTTTCAATGGCAGTAGATGGCAGAACTAGGAGCAATGGTCTCAAGTTGCAGTGGGTACGGGATGTCTAGGTTGGATATAAGGAAAAACTTTTTCCCTAGGAGGGTGGTGAAGCACTGGAATGGGTTACCTAGGGAGGTGATGGAATCTCCATCCTCAGAGGTTTTTAAGGTACAGCATGACAAAGTCCTGGCTAGGATGATTTAGTTAGGGTGATCCTGCTTTGTGCAGGGGGTTGGATTAGATGACCTCCTGATGTTCCTTCCAACCCTAATCTTCTATGAATCTACAAAAAGTTTTTGTTGATTCATAGGATTGTTTTCCAAAGAATTCCAGGTCTTCCACTTCTCAAAACAGAATGGCCTCCCCCTAATTTGTAATCTCAATTCTGGAACCTGGATGAGCAGCCTCTTCAAAGTGAAGAACTGCTGAGATACCATCGTTTGAGGAGTTTCCGTCCCTGGATGGAGGGAGGGACTTATTCTCTTGTCTAAAGATTCAATGACTGCTTTGCCTATATGCTCTCCAAAGACCTACCAACAAAATACATGAATGGGTCTCAGATGTTAGCTTAAAATATTCCAACTTCTTCAAACAGAGCTATAGTTGCCTCTCACACATTTTTGGAAGTTATGTATGTACAGCAAATCAGTCAGATGCAGCATCAGTCCTGAAAAAGCTGCTAGGAAACTCTAGTTTAAAGCAGATTTTATTTATTTTTTATTTTTGTGCACTCGCAGAATTGTCTCCTAGATGAGGACAGACCTGCACAATAAGAGATTGCAGCCGATACTCAGCATTGAGGCTGCTGTATCCAAGTTTAGGCCAAGTGATGATTTTACTCTTGTCAGTGTGTTTGGCAGGAATACTCTCTCAGCTGGTATGACTATGTCCTTTACTAAGAAGGCTGCAGGCTTAAGTAATGAAGACCTTTAAATCCTTAGATACCAATAAATCTTCATAGGTATTTCCCACTCCCCCTTAAATACACCCTCAAACCAGGTAAGGAAGAACTACACAGCATTCCTTCAACTTTTCAGGTGTTTAATATTTTCTAAACACACAGGAACATGTGAAGTTAGACATACATTGTGCTTAATCCTGTTAAGTTTAATGAAGAGTCTCAGGTATCTCACTCAAAACCTCAGCTCTAGAGTTTCATCCTTCTCTTTAGAGGATCTAGGAGGGGAGACTCACATGAGTTTTTAAGACATTGTGCTACCCCTTTAAGAGCAAACTGTGAGCAACTGCCTTCACCAGTCCTTGGGACAAATGCTTGGGAGGAGGGGGAGAGCACATTACCAGGAAGATCAAAAAGGTTCATCTGCAGCCACATATCCTGCATGTCTCCCTAAGGAAAACAGTAGCTACAATAGACTAGATCCACAAAGGGACTTAAGGAGACAAGATGGGTGAGGTAATATCAGGGAAACCTAAGGGACTTAAGGTCAGCATTGCTATGTCTAACTTTAGATGCCCTGCCACTCAGTGAAATCCTCAGTCCCACATTAGGTGCCCAGGCTTCCTATACAATGCATAGGAAGGCACCTAAAAACAAGGGATTCACAAAAGCCTGCACACTGAGCCTGTGACAGCCAGTAGGAAGTGCCAAGGAAAGGTGTGCAAACTAAGTCCTGCCCCTGAAACTCAGTTAGGTGCCTATCCCCACTTGGGATTCACAGCTATGAGCCCTCCCCTGAAATTAGGCACCTACACCGGGTCAGTCTTTTTGCAAAAAAATGGAGGAGACGGTGGTGCCCCCTCACTTCTTATACCCAACAGTCCAGCTGTTAAAGCACTCACTCAGGTGGGGGCAGAACATCCTCACCCCGTCTGATTTGAAGCAGAGATTTGAACCATGTCTCCCTGGTGACTGCCCTAACCACTGGACTGTAAAGCTATTCTGGGATGGGTGTTTCAGTCTCTCCTTTTGAAGTTATTCTACTCTGCATGAAATACTTAAATACTCCTTGGAGCAGGGACTGGAACCTAGGTATCCCAAGAAAGTGTGCTAACCGCTAGGCTACAGATACAGAATACTCTCTCACCCAATGAATATTTAAATATTTTATACAAAGAGGAGGTAGATCCATCTCCCAGGAAAAGGGATCTGAATCACTTCACCTCATGCTATAGGCTGCTGGGTCCAGGCTAGTGGGGTCTGACAACACCAAAGGAGGAGTTAGCAGGTGCCATTGGAAACAAATGACTCACTAGTATTAGAAAAGTTGCAGGAGCTAGCACCTTTCATGACCTTGTAAGAAAGACACCTTGTGGGTGGGGGGATATTTTGTAGCTTTCTCAACCATCTCAGCACCAGAACTTGCCTACGTGCTGGTTGGGAGCAGGAATTTCTCTCTCAGTGCATGTGTCTGTTGAGGAGTTTTGAGGAGAAAAATCTTGAAGACAATGAAGAAACAAAGTTATCTTTGAAATCTTTTGAAAATCCTATAAAGGCTCTGCTACAAAGGGAGACCTATCATCCGTCATGTGTCCCATTTGGAGGCAGAGAATTCTGAAGAGTTCTTCCTGAGGAATAGTCCTATGTTCAGAGCACAAATCTGGTCAGCCTGCCCATGGAAATGGGGAATGCCCACTGAAGACTGACTTGGAGGCAACTGAAAATGACTCAGTTCTAATTACCCATAAATTCTGAAATACAAGAAAATGTTAAGTGATATTTGCTCAGATTTACAAGATGAAAAATATACAGTAAAAACCTCTAGGAGGCAGAAGAGTTAAATTTATGAACTGCATTACATATGTTTTCATAGTTTTAAAGCTTTCTGCTACATATTCTAAAGTAAAATATACAAGAAAACTGTGGTAGAATTAAATTTAGTACATTTTTAAAGAGAAAGAAAATAATACAAAACAGATAGTATTCTTTTCTAAGACTCCTGTAATTCTCCATCTACTGAAAGCAGAGTATCAGATGTTCTTATACAGCATTGATTTGAAAGTTGAAACAAATTTTTCAAAAATGTCTGTTTACAACAGTGATTCTGCTTTTCAAAAACACTGAAGATCATAATTCTCTGAGATACAAATACAAACAGCATATACTCTAGTACACAGTTAAGATATCTGAGTGTACTCTAGTGGGCACAGACTTCTGTCCATTCCCACACCCTCCCACATTGTCCTGTGCCCTCCAACCTCTCCCTGTCCCACTCCTGTCTATTCCTGACTCCTGGATTCTGATCCCAATCCCATTTTCTTTATTTAACCAAACCCAGTCTCCAACTCTCCAGGCTTCCCATCCCAGTCCCAATCTCTTTGCCCACCAGTCCTAATTTAACTCATCCAGACTACATGACCTAGTTTCCCCATTCCAATCCCATTGTCCAAACAATTCCTGTTGCCCTTCCCCATCTCTTTACACAATCTGTCTCTCTCCCACCACCACCCCTTGCTCCCCATCTCCCACAGTTTCAATCCCAGTTGCCCCCCCACAGCTCCTTGTCCCAGTCTCTTTGCCCTGCCAGTCTCAGTTCTCCACCCCACACCCCAACTTCTCATCAGATGTGTTTCCCCTCTCCTCCACTGGTCTTCAGTGCCCATCTCAGTCCCCACATTCAGTTCCTCAGCCTATATCTCAATCTCCACCCCTGCTGAAACACACCCACCCACATCCCATTGGGTTCTAGTCTCCACCTCCAACCAATTTCCCTCCCTGGCTCCCAGTCCCATTCTTTCCCCAGCCACTCTCAGCCTCCCCCCACCACCACAACTAATAATCCCAGCTTCTGTCTTCTGCTCCTTTCCCCACCTCCCACCCTCACAGAAAGCTCCTGGTCACAATCTAGTCCCTCCACCCCTGCAGGTCTCTCTCTTGCCCCATCTGCATTTGAATCAGGCAGTTTCTTCCTCCATGCTGCCTAGCCATCAGCATAAGTGTCACTGAGATTACAGAAGAGTCTTCCTTCTCTCAGTTCTGTTGCCCAGACAGAGACCTGGTGCACAGCAGCCCAGAGCTGCAATTGCAGGGAAAGTCCTGCTCAGTTTCAAGCTGTAGCATGCCCAGTGCAGACAGAATCTTTGGGGGAATTTAGCTGCTAAAATTTATGAAGTCTCTACTTAGCATGCACAAACTGAGCTTTTACTAAAGGCTTATAACTTGGTCAAACTTGAGCAGATTTTCATAAGGACAGCAAAAAGGCACATCATTGAAACAAAGGCTAGCCACCTGGTAAACTTCGAGTCACTGTTTCAAAAGCTTTTCAAAGAAAAGGTTACCAGAATTTTTTAGCATGGTCAAAATATTTTTTCCTAGCCTCGTTCTTGGAAACGGGTGAACCGTTTTGACTGAAATTTTCCATAATATTCAGCATGAGGTAGACACCAAAAGGTTACTGTTTAGAAAAAAGTTATAAGCAACTGAAAAAACTTGACATTGAGACTTGTTGGGCAACCTTAGTAATAGGCAGGGCTGCTAACGCCACTTATTATAAGACCAAACACCTCTCAAAAAGAGCCTAAACCTGCTCTCCCCAAGTAAGTGTCTTAGCTATTGAAACTATATCCACAAATTTTGTAACTATAGCAAACAACAATATACAAGTAAAATTAAAAATACTCTTGCTTTTATCTTCCTACCAGCTTACATGTCCCAGACTAGGGGAGTCTCTCTCAGAATTTACTGATCACACAATTTCTCTAAGAGTGTGCAGATTCAATAGTTGAATACATTCAAATTATGTACGTAAACTAGCTAATCTTCAGGCAACTTTTGCAAATGTGTAAGGATTTAAGCAATAGAGATTCTATAAAATAGAAAAATCTATTAGAGAGTAAAAATAGCTTTATCATTACAATGCTCAGAACAGCTGAATGCTCAGTCCTCTCTGGTTTTGTTATTTGACTAATTTATTACCGTGCTTTTTACACCTGTTAAAAGACCACCACACACAGCTTACCCAGATTTGCTGTCATGGATTCCAGATCTGCTAAAAACCCTGGAACTTGTTGAAGCTGTTCCTGCAGCTCTATTAGACTACTCCTCTTCTTCTCCCAGTGTGCAGAAAGCATCACAACTTCGCTATCCACTAGCTGTAATATTTACAACAAATGATAAAACTTAATAAATCACTATTTTGCAAGTAAATAAAAACTAATTAATGAACTTCAGCTTTATGAGCATCTTGAATTATTTTTATAATCCATGCATCCACAAAGCCTATGAATAGTGCAATGACATTTAAGTACTGAGAGAGATGTTCACATTATGCTTTATTTCAGGTTGCGGGGTTTTTAAAAAATGTTTAAGTTCAATATGCACTAACAGGAAGTCTCCATAAAATGATCGTATATGGTGAAGGCTACAAGTATTTATTTCTACTCATTTCGGGAGTAAAAATTTACAAAACAGTTTCTCTGTGAAGATTCAGGCCCTCCTCTCCCCCAAGTTTAAACTCTTTTAAGTATATTAATACCCTGCACTTCAGGATGGATTGATTTAAATAAAAGATTTACAAATCAAAATTTTTAATCATTATTTAAACCAGCAAGCAGGAAACCACAGGACTTATGAGGAGAGGCTGAGGGAACTGGGCTTGTGTAGCCTTCAGAAGAGAAGAATGAGGAGGGATTTGATAGCGGCCTTTAACTACCTGAAAGGGGGTTCCAGGGAGGACGGGGCTAGGCTGTTCTCGGGGGTGGCAGATGACAGAACAAGGAGCAACGGTCTCAAGTTGCAGGGCGGGAGGTCTAGGTTGGACATTAGGAAAAAGTTTTTCACTAGGAGGGTAGTGAAGCACTGGAATGGGTTACCTGGAGAGGTGGTGGAATCTCCATCTTTAGAGGTTTTTAAGCTGAGGCTTGACAAAGCCCTGGCTGGGATGATATAGCTGAAGTTAGTCCTGCTTTGAGCAGTCCTCCTGAGGTCCCTTCCAACTCTAATATTCTATGATTCTATGATTCAAATCATCTATTTTCATCTTGGTTTATATTTGTACTTTTTAGTTATTTTTTATTCTCATTGATTGGTAACCATAAAAAACATGTTGATTTGCAACTAAATATAGCCTTTACACTAAATTGTGCTTTGTTTTTCTTACCCAGGAAAATGTACTTTATTTATACGGATTGCTTAAACCAATTCATAGTTTAACATACATTTATTCAGTCTTAATTACTCATATTTTTATTATGTTATGAAAAGGTGAATGATGCATTTCTTATTTACTAGATTATGTTTAATTTTCATTTAGGTCAAGATCTACTTCGATGGAAATTCAAATTCAATTAAAATGGACAAAAACAGCATTTAAAAACTTTTTATTCATTAGTTAAATAAAGCTACCTTAAATATGCTTGATACATAAGAAAAGATTAACCAAAAATGTTCTACTTTTAAAACTAGCTGATTTATTAAGCAAAGGAAGAATTATCTGAATTGAACAGAATGTTTCTGGTCACCATTGTCATGCTGGCTGGATCAGGAGGGGCCTTGAGGTGTATTCAGGAGCTCTAATTACTCCCTTCTACACCAGTCTTGCGTTGGGGGTGTCACGCTGGCTGGATGAGGGGGGGCACTTATTATATAATGTGACATCAGTATGTCGAAATCATAATAATTCATGTAAGGTATGCCATGTCTGATACTGTTAAACAGGTTATAATATGCTAAGTAAGATGATAATACTTTTGTTCATGTGTTATATGTGTAATGGAAGTTATGGATATATTTGATATAGCTATATTTCAAATTGTGCTGTATGAGACACACCCTAGACAGGGTGTAAGCAGAACAATAGCCTGCTTAATGGCCCATTCAGACATCCACAGATGCAAGGTGTCCAGGGGGAAAAACCAGAGATATACCTGATGAGTCACCAGGACTTTCTCATGTGACTCTGAACTCCATTTTGTTCCTGTAAAATTCCACAAACAGCATGGGAAGGGCCAGAGGGTATATAAGGCAAAAGCCTGGGAATCCATTTTGTCCTTCAGTCGGGATTCAGTTTCAGCTACCCACCTACCTCTGGATCAGCTCATCTACAACTGAACTGAAGCTGTGAAACAAAGGACTGAGACCATCCAGGTACTGGATGTATACCAGAGGAACTATACAAACCTGCAAACTCCACAGTTCTTCTAGAAACCTGATGTATATGGACTTTCAAATCATTTGTATGTTTCTGATTACTTTAATCCTTTAACATTTCTCTTATGGTTTGTTTCTTTCTTTTATATTGATCTGGTACTGTGACTGACCCTTTGGGGTCAGAGGGAACCTTTTTAGTAAAGAGCATAGAGTTTAAATAACTGGTCCCTTTACTGGACTTAGTGGCGGATTGGGAGCCGGAGACTGAAATGCAGTAAAGGGGAGTGTGTGTATTTGTATACTGGCTTCTTGATAACCAGTGTGGGAAATCAAAAGCACAGTTTGTGGCTGGTTGGGAAGTCTGGCTTCAGTGCCACCCAACAGTGCTGGGAGAATCTGCTCTCCTTTTACAGCCTGCCCTGACCTTGGCATTCTCAGGTGGCTGCCCTAGGCATGGAAGGGTCACAACCATATCCTTCAAAATTTTAGAACTAGTTGATCTCATCCTTCCCACACCTAGTTTTTATACATAGATTGGAAAAATAAAATAAGCTTCCCTGCTTTTTCAACCCCAACTAGTTTCTTAACACAGAATGAACTAGCTGAATAAATTAAAATGAGGAAAATATCCTTCTGCAGGTGCTGAGAGAGACTACTGCTATCTGAAGGTGGTTTAGCACTTAAACTCTGGTACTACGTGCCTAACCAGTGATTTCTACCAGTGCAGTGCCAGATTTTAAAAGGAAGTCTATAACAAATATGTGCTGCTTTGTGTTATTTTTATTTAATTTACATTATTTTAATAGATTATAAATGTAGGCTTTAACAGAACTGTCATAATTCCACATTTAATTTTACATGTTTATTTTTAAAAAAGAAACCTGTATTTAATTTAAATTTTAAAAATCTGGTGTTTTTAAAAAAACATTAGTTTTTATCTGCCCTTACAATTAAGAGCTGAGAGCTGCCAATCCACATCTCTGGGTCCTCCAAAGAAGTCCTCAAGAAAAGACAAAACTTGAGAGTCCGGACATTTCTAAGGTTAAAAAATACGCAGCTCTAAAAAGGGAGAGTTTTTTGTTGTTTTGTTTTTTTGTGTTTGTTTGTTTTTAAGTCCTTCAGACCTCTTTGTACATTGTAAAGGAAAAGAGGGCACAAAATTACCTTTGACTGCCTTTATATTACCCTTGAAATATAAACAATACAATGCTCTGTGTGGCCACAGCTGTTAGAATTATTAATATTTAAAATTAATATCAACATGGGAAACCAAACACTACTTTAACCATAAATTCCTTTATTAAATCCAAACATCAAATGGTACTTATGAATCTTTAGAGCAATTTTATAAAAATCCTAAATAATAAGCAATTTACTACATCCAAACAGTAGCAAAACTAAGTATTTGATCAAGATGCTTACAAATGGGCTAAACCCAGGGGGGCTTAGACCCATATTGGTCAGCTGCAAAGGGGCCAGGCAGGTATTAACATGAATCCTTTAAGAGTTTACTTTTTATACGCTTTAACCAACAAGTGATGTCTTTGTCAATTACTGACTTCAGCTAAAAAACAATTTGAGAAATTTCACCCTTATTTCCAGTCTTAATCCAGTTAAGATTCACAACCTCCTTTCTTCCCAAGGCCTTTCCTCCTCTCCTTGCTGTCCAACAGTTTTCACATTGCACCTGGGTTCATACAGGCTTTAACACTGATGTATGGGTTGCGGAAGGGCCGTGTTGGCTCATTTTAAGAGAGAGTCTCTGTTTGATTTAAAACCATCTGCAGTTACCCCGGTTGATAAGAGGCCTTTTTTTTTTTTTTTTTTTTTAAATAAACTTCCCCTTTTTTCATTTCTTATTCTTTGAGCCAGACATCCTCCCTACTTTATTCCTTCTGACCTCATAATTCATTTTCAAGGTCTTCCTTCTATCTGCTGGTCAGGGCCTCTCTTTACAAAACATATATTTCCTTAAGTTTATAAAATTAAAGAATTAAAGTTCTTATCCTAGAAGAGGATTCTTAGTACTGTCATTTAAATATGAAGTTGTAAGCTGGTAGTGTAAACTAAATTAATATAACACTTTTCCAGCAATCTATGCTTAATGAAAATAAATACAACAAGACAAAAAGTTTTCTTCACATATTATTGTCATTGGGAAAATGTGAAAAGCTTCAAAGCATGCCAGCTCAAAAATAGTCAAAGCAATTTCACAGGGGGGGGGGGTTAAACCTGTGACAGCAGGTGACTAGACTCTAAGACCAAAGAGGTCCCTTCCAATCTTATGTTCTAAATATCAAGATTTATAATCATATTTACCATTTTTGTATCAATTTAATCTTATAATGTTATAAATATCCTTAAAATTCAGCGAAGACTAAAGTAGGTTTGTAATTTTTACATACATGATGCTTGGAGAATAACAGCTCATATTTAGGTTTGTAGTTGCTTCTTTTATGACATTAAGTATTCAGCTAATTAAAGAAATTCTTAGAAAACCTCTGCTTCTCCCTCCCCCCAAAGAGTGAAAAGGAGAAAAGCTTCCCCCCTTTATTAAGATATATGAAGATATTCTTCTTCTAGGATTTCAAAGAGAAATGATGAACAACAACTAGTTTATTATGGCCATATACCTTTATCTACACCTACAGCAGAATGTAGAATACAGGGACTATAAAAGAGTAGCTGCACACCATGAATGGCTCTGGCAGCAAGATGACAACAGGGTGCTACACTACCAAAGATATTAGTGTAGACGTGTGAGGCACTGCTTGGAAACAGAGAGAACCCATGTAGGATATATACCCTGGGGAATCAGGCATGTAGGACACTCTACTCTGCTCATCTAAGCCACGCCTCACCATGTATAGGGCTATTTATACCCCAGCTAGCTGGATGTGCAGGGTCTGTACATTACATGCTGCCACAAGTGAAGATGTACCTTAAGTCACCGTCTGGTATAGTGATGAGTTTCTATCTCAAGCAACAGACATTGAAGCAGAATTTCCAAAATTCCTACAAAAAACTACTACCTGCTAAATACTGGATTAAATCAAGTTAAAACAGTCTAGTCCAATTCAACAATTTCCCAGCTGTAATGTAATTTGAGTCATTTCTCAAAATACTGATATTTATTAGAATTTTTAAGTTTTGCTGATCTTCAGTTGTTTTAACAGATGTAATTTTAATTTTTTTACCTCTCCAGCTTTTGCACATTCCTTGGTTCCTTTGTGAAGGGCTGCCCAAGTGTCTTCATACCTGAACAGAACAAAAATTAAACTTTTTGTGGTTATGCTTACAATAAATTCAGCTCCCAATTAAAAAAAAAAAAAAAATCAATGTTATGATTGTTGGTGTTTCATGTAATCACTGTACTTATAAATGCAAGTTTCATATTAGTAGCGTACATGTCCCACAAGCTATTAGACTTACATGACTGAAATGGAATTAGATGTTACCTAACAAATTTCCACAGGAACATGTTTTGCGGTTGACAGAAATAACAGATTTTCAATTTTGGAAGTAAAATCACAAATGACTTAATTAGCACAGCTTGAAAAAATCTCTACTTCATATAGCCAAGGGCCCAATCATGCATTCCTTGTGCAACTTACCTTCCATTTCCATGACAGCTGCATTAGGTAATAGTATATCTGTTTAACTATCTGCTTCATAATTCAACTTACTAAACCTGGGATACACACATACTGCTACATCTAAAAATAGATTATGTATTTCATACGTTCCTTCTGCACTCAGTTCTTTGGACTAAATCAGTTTTCTCTCTAAGACAGACAGGTATGTATGTAAGGACCTTTTTAAAAAAAATACTGCTTCTCTGATGCAAGGAATGTCCTTTCATATAAGTCAGTTTTATATCTCATCTCTTTCATTATCTCAAGAAGGAAACCAGTGCTAAATCAGCACCAACATAATGGTTAAATAACAGATAATGTATTAAATATTTGTAATTGGGGGTCAAACCAGCAGCAGGCAAAGCAAAATATGACTCCAGCGAGATCCAAAGGAATGAATACCCATACAAACTAAAAAAAGACTCAGAGCAAACCTACCTAAAATAGCTATAGAAAAAGAAGCTTAACAGGAAGACAACAGAGTCTGGAAAATAATGTGGACAATGGGAGCGTGTTAGAGATTTCATCTGAAGTCAAAGCACAGTTTGGAGGCATCCATACCAGAATGATCCAGCTTTAAAAGCAATATATGACAGCCTAGACTTGTGAATGCGCTTGTTTTACAAGGCAAAAGCCCTCCACAGACACACAAAAGGTAGAGACTCCATGCAGGCATCATTAGAGAACATGAACTGCTAAACAATAAAATAGAGATTCTGTGGAACCAAATGAAAGTTAATGTTAGATTAACTGAGTTCCTCACAATGCCTGGAGCAACTATGGTCTTAGAGAGAGTCTGGTCCTGAATTGGAGGCAGCAAACAATCCTAGTATAGATAATTTGAGAATTGCAAGTCCAAATTCTATAAAAAATTCTAACTAAATATATATTGAAGTTCATTAATATTCTTATACACTTTAAGTCCAGAAAAGGAGAGGAAAGTTTAACAGTCAAGGAGTCAGTCCTTGTAAGACAGCCTAAGGCAACTTCAAATCTACATAACAAAAAGCATAAGGCGCTCCAGCAGGCTGTTTTACAAATCAAGAGAACATTTGACAGGAGCTACAACTGCCACAGATTTTAATGGACACAGTGACTGAGGTAATATCTTTCATTGGACCAACTTCTGTTAGTGAGAGCAACAAGCTTTTGAGTTTACACAGAGCTTTTCTTCAGGTTATTTTTGCTAACCTGAAGAAGAACTGAGTAAGCTTGAATGCTTGTCGCTCTCACCAACAGAAGTTGATCCAATGAAAGATATTACCTCAGTTACTGTGTCCATTAAAATCTGTGGAATGAAAGATAGTACTTCACTGACCTTGCCTCTTTAATATCCTGGGACTGACACCGCCACACCACTGTATAGATCTGAATGACATTTCAACTGAATCAACTAGGAACACATCAAGAAATAACCAGGAAAAATCTATAATTGAAGGCATTTTGTCAGATGTATGCTTTAGATCTCCAGTAATGTGGTGTATCAAAAGAGCAGAACACATGATATTTTAGAAAATGAATTTGAGTGCATCAGAAAAACACAAACTAGATAGCAGAATAATTCAATGTAATGTTGACTGTTTTTCTTGTTGAAGTGGAAGCATGAGGATTTGGAGACAACAAGACAGTGTTCTTATTGCACTTAATCAAATAAAAAATTTTACATTGATCCATTCTTTCCTCCAACCCCAGAAGCAAACAAAAAAGTAATTGTTTTCTTTAACATTTAAGTTTAAAAAACTTCAAAATTAGGAAGGAGTACCAAAGGTAGGAGGGGAGTTCAGTATACTATAAAGCTTGACGGCCCTAATCTATTTTAAAATGCAAGCTGGATAGCTTTTTGTATTAGTCATGTATAGCGTGCTCCAGCAGAGAGACCAGTTGGGCTTCAGTGGCATGAAAAACTGGATAACTGTATAATTATCACAGTCTAATTCATTGAACCTAAGTAGGTAGCATATGCAAAGAGATATTAGAAGAACTGCAGGATTCAAGATGTAGTAGAATTAAGGTTGCAAAGCCAAGTACTCGATAATTAGGAAAATGCTGAAATTAAGGTTGCCCTCCATTCCTTGATGATATGCATTATTATAGTCTAATTACATAATCACATACTATTCACCCACCCCCACAGTATTCCTGCCTCATTCAGTGCACAAGATGGACTGTACTTGGGTTTGAGGCAGCTGTTCAATATATCTATTCTCATAATTTAATTAGTAGCCCTTGCCTTATTTACTGCACACCATTCAAAACCTGCAGTCAATACGGAGTTTTCATTTTTTTTTATGATCTTATTTACTACTTGTTCACCTATACTATTTTGATGGGGGGAGAGAAACCATGTACAAAACACATTAGTATAAAAAAATGGAAGGGCATACCTGCTGAGCAATTCCAATCCAGCAGAAAACTTTGGTAAACATTGAACAGCCCTGTGAACAGAATGATAAACCACAAAAGTTAAAAATGGAAGAGAACAATGTCATCCAATGCATTTTCTTGTCAGTGCAGGATTATTTACTACCATACACATTTGCTACCATTTTGTCAGTTTTAGTTCAAAATGTACCAAGCAATCTATTTTAGAAGAATATAAAACCACTAGATTTCACTGTTAGAGAAAATGTAGGTGGATATCAGGTTTTTTTTTTTTTTTTTTTTTTTGTTTTTTTTTGTTTTTTTTTAAACTTACTACTGCATAATACCCCTTAACATCACTCTATTCTTGATGTTCATTAGAAATAGATCATGTACAAGGCAATTTTTTGCTGGTGGACTGGCAAAACAGATATTACATCTAATAGTAACTTTAAGAGTGGATTATGAAATCATTATAATAATGTTTAACTACTTCTGAATTAATATGTTCGTAACTATCATTAAATCTCAAAGGTTTAACATTTAATGCACTCTACATTAAAACTGTGGTTGCTACAAAACTGAAAGAATCTTTGCCACCCTATAACCCAACATGTCCTATGTCAGCTGGATCATACAGTTTATATACATACAAGCCAATAGGTATTATAGGCACGGCATTAACTTTCATGTTTGGGGGAGGCGGGGAGGAAACATGCCGTACTATGCTTATTTTTGCTCACCTATTCTAAGACATATATCACACAGTGCCACGGAACAAATATAGCTCAGCACATGGCTCAAGCAAATACAAAAACAGTCAAACACTAGATGGATGAGTGTTATGAAACAAAGGTACAATGTACAAAGAAATAATGTAAGATGTATGAAAATACTCCTTAATGCAAAGCATTCATACCCTTTAAAGTTTGGAATTTAATATTCAAAACAAAAAATGGGAAAGTACAAGGATGCACCAGTGACAAATCTGGCACAAGCTGGTTAGTTAAACTTTAAGTGACATGAACAATGCTGTATAATTCATAAACAGCCATCCTATAAAAAGATGGCTAGCTTAAGGGGCCATTTGAGAAGCACATCAACTAAGTAAGGTGTACTGAACACACGGCAAGACTGCACTTCCTGGGCAAGATACTCTTTCTTTCCTGTACTGCACTGCTTTGTCTTTAGACAATAAATCTGGCTGAGCTTTGTTTTTTTGGATTCTTGAAGATTTTTAATATTGAAAAGTGTAGTCAATTAGTTGGCTATATCTTTTAGTCAATAACATAAGTATAATTTATCAGCAAGAATAAACTGAAATACAAAAACAAAGTTAATTACAATGCTTCTACAACATACTAAAAATTAGCAAGACCACACTTTATAATTGTATTGTACTACATCAAGACTTTCCTCACTTCAGTCTCCTGAAAGACCTTCAGAATGGATTGAAACTGCAGTTATAACTAACTGTTTGCACGTCAGTGTATGTGATGTAAATAATATGACTCAACAGTTGTTTATTAGTTAGACTCAAAGATCAAGCTAAGTTATGCTTGCTTCATTACCTAGTCAGTGGAGGGGAAGCAAATGTGGTTTAAAGACACCTTTGTGTTCACCAAGCCTGAAGCCAGTTTAGCCTTGAGGTTGCTTTAACCCAGTGCTTCCCAAAAAGTGGGTCCTGACCTCATGTCACGGGAAGGATTAGCAGTGAGCAGAACAATCTAGGCAGCAGTGCGGAGAAAGTGGCCAGAGCCAACAAATGGTCAGTCAGCAGCCTGGTAGCTATATGGGCTCAGCAACAGAAAGAGAGGGGCCTGCTGGCTCTGCAGGAGGGTCAGGTTAGGGATAGCCAGAATAATGGAGCACTAGGGCTAAAAAGAGGAAAGCTGGGGAGCAAAAGGGGAGCACAGGGCAATGAGAAGGTGAAGGGGCATGGTGGGTCCCCCAAAAAAAAGACAAAAAGCAGTTGGCGGGTCAGCTTCATAAAAAGTTTGGGAACCACTGCCCTACCCTATTGGTGGTCACAACAGCCCCCTATTGTATTCTGTCAGCCAAGAATCACCACAGCAAAAGGAGCTCTGGTCACATATCCTCAGTCCCAATAATTAGAGCTCTGTATTTTTCACAAAGGCAAAACAACATGAAATAAAACAAAAATCAAAGGAAAAAATGAAATAAAATGGAAAAAAGCACTGCTCAAATTTGGCCCGCCCACCCCATATCATGACAGGAGCTGCCACCTCTCCCTTCGACACCCTCCACTCAAGGGCCTGCCTCCTGCTACCCCATACCAAGGGCCACTTGGTTCCCACTCTCTGCCAAAGGCCTTCCGCTTCCTGCCACGACTCCAAGAGCCTCCCACCCACCCTCAGGGGGGACTATATAAGCAGAGGTAGGGGAAGGGTTCCTGGTACTAATGGGGAGGCTGGGGTTCAATGGGGGAGATGAGGTAGGAGAGGGGTTTCTGGGAGTAAAGAGGACTTGGGGGGTTGACATTCAATGAGAGAGGGAGAATATATAAGGGACAATGGGGCACCCAGGGAGGGGACTGGAGAAAGAAGCAGCAGGGGTTGGGAAAATCTGTAGCATCCCATGGGGTTTGTGACAATGAGTGGAGATGGAGAAGGCGAGGTTATCAGGGAGCTGCAGTAAAGGGTACATTTGGGTAAAATGATGTAGTATAGATAAACTGGGATTTATGTACACTGTTTTTATTTATACATAGTTTTTGGCGGTATATTATTAATGTAAATGCAGTAAAGAAAACATTTTAATGGATAAACAAAATAAGAAATTCCTGAAGAATAAAATGAAAAATTATTAAAAAGAAATTCACAGAGCTCTACCAATAATTCCATCTCAACCCAACATGTACTCAACAAAAGCAGGACTAGAAAGGGATAAGACAGAAGTGACCTATGCAATATAGCTATGCAAGGGGGCTTATCAGCTCCCCTTTGAAAGCAGCTCTCTGTCCCCATTGGCATACAGGAGCAGCACAAACAGGATGGAGGATTCAGCCCCTAGTCTTCTTGAACTTCCATTATACAGAGTTCATGTTAACACAATAATGACATCCTACAGAATCAATGTCACCTGCATTAAATATTATTTATTTGTATTACCATAGCACCTATGAGCGATACACATGCACAGCAGGCAGTTTCCTAAGACCATCTTCTCCCAACAAAATACTTTAGCCATGGCCTACATTATGGACAACTAAGTAGCAAGTTTTCAGTTATAAAAGACTAACTTTACAAAAGTTAACTTCTGAATTGCAAGAATGCAGTAATCAGTTTAACTTATTTTATGTTGCTTTGGTTTTTGTTTGGGGTGTGGTTTTTTAAAAAAGGAAATACATGTCAGGATGAAAGCATATATACGTTTCTCACCAAAGCACATTTCAGTATTGTTTATAACTATAGCAAAATTGAATTCTTTTGCAGTTGACTGTTGTCTGAATATGTCATTTATTCGTGTTGAAAACAGAATGCCATTTTAAAATGCTGACTTCAGAAACATTATAACTGATGCTATTTTCAACTGTGCTGTAGGATGATTTAAAATTTCTCTTCTCAAGTTACCTTCCCTTTGTTATCAATTTTTTCAAGCAATGAAAGGCTCTGATGTATATTCTTATGCTTAAAAAAAACACCTCATAATATAGGATGAATTATTGGAGTACTTAAGATTCACACAGAAAGATAACAATAAATTGCACATAAATGTTTACTGTGTAATTAAGTATATCGTCCTTTATAATATAGTAAAAATTACAGCGAACATCAATCTTTAAACTGACAGCGGAGCATCAAAAATGGTTAATTTTAAAAAGTGTGAACTACAGAGTTCTATTAAACCACGTGTGTCAGGTACTCATCCGTAGAACAGCATATTCTTCACTAAATTTCAGTGTTATGTAAAATATCATGTAAATAGTTTTGCCAGAGTATGTATTAACTATGTTTAAACAATGTTTTCATACATAGCCATAAAACAAAGCTGTAGATATAAGTATACAGAAATACCTCGGCTTGCTTATTTTTGCTTCTCTTGATTTGTCACCCAAAGTCTTCAACCTATAATTCAAAACAGAAGAATTAGGCCTTTGCTAACTACCACAACTTTATCAGAAAAATAGCTTGACAGTAGGTGCCTGTGGTACATCTTAAAGTGTATAAAGGTCAATTTTGCTTCTGTTTATTTTGGAAGCGAGAACTGTCTCCCCATTTATTGTATTTTTCAAGACGATTACATGAAATGATTTTTTCGTGAACTGTATTCCTATGTTCCTTCTCTCTCTCAGTACTGTAGAAACAGCTGCATGTAGGATTGTCAAATGCACCTAATATGATTTAGGAGTACAAGTCCCACTTTTGCATCTACATAGGGACTTACGCTCCTGAGTCACTTGTGTCTTGTCTACACAGGAAAGTTTTACCAGTTATACAGGTATAAAACCCAATGTGGAAACTCTTATATGGGAATAAGTGTGACTATTTTTTGGTTTAACTTAAACCCCTCCAAAGCAACATACATAAAACCATTCTGGTATAAAAAAAGTTTCCACAGGAGGTTTTATACCAGGATAAAAATTTCTGCACCAGGCAGGGAGTTTATACCTACTTAACTATATCAATTTAAATTCATACTTTAAGAGTTTTATCATAAAAACTTTCCTATGCTGCCTAGGCCTTAGGCACTTTTGAAAATTCCCCCTGCCAACTAAACGTCTTTGGGAAAACTCCCACCACTACATTATCACTAGTATACCTCCATCATTGTTTTTGGTAGTAATATACCTCAGAGGTTTCAACTGCATGTAAGGCAATACCCTTTATGAAAGGAGAAAGCATACAGACCAAAAAGACAGGAGGTTCTCACACTTAACCATACTTCCAACAACAGTGCAAATTTATAATCCTCTAAATTCAGGTGTCAGTATAAGAACAAAAGGATACGTTTTTCAAAAACAACTAAATCCATTTTTAAAAGAGACTGAGGGTCAGACTATATCCTGGTCTAGGTTACACAGTTAAATCAACCCAAGGCAGCTTATGTGGACCTAGCTGTAGAAGTCTCTTTGCTTAGATTTGGGTCTAGCCAACGTAAGTGCTTCTCTACGCTGATTTACTAACATCAGCTCCCCAAGCCGCATAGAGTCACAGTCAATGTAATTAGGTCAATGTAATGTAGACACAGTGTTGCTTATGTCAACTGTTATTGGCTTTCAAGAGCCATCCCACAACACCCCACACTGACAATACAATTGATACAAGTGCTCCTGATAAGGACGCACACTGCCAACACAAGCACCCATGTCGGTGCGCACACAAGCAATTTAATAACTGCTGTGGCTGTATGCCAACAAATTAGGTTGTCATAATTTTACAGCATAGACATGGCCTACACTATGAAGACTATACCAACATAGCCATGCCAACATGGCCCAATGGCAGAACGTTTTTTTTCTAGCAGTGTAGAAACACCACCTCAGCAAATGACACCAGCTACATTGACAGAAGCCCTCTTCTATTCACATAATACCCCATATAGATGCAGCTGTTGGCCTAGCTATACCAACAGGGGTATATTTTTTCAAGTGTGAACCAAACCTTAGGCTCCTACATCCCACCGACTTTCAATGAGATACACTTATCAAACCACTAGCTGGCAGGACAAGACCACAAGCAGCAGCCAAAAATCAAACATGAACCACTACAACACATAATAAAGTTCTGGGGGGAGGGGGTAACGTCATTATTTATTGGTAAGGCGGTTCTTTCTCCCTCTAAATGCAAGGTTGTGGGGCAGATTAAGCTCAAGATCAGATTTCTACTTTTGGCTTTCCTTTCCCATTCCCTCAGTATGGGTGGAGCCATTCCTGCCCCACCTCCCATGACAATCACCTCTTCTACATTTCCGCTAACAAGCAGCTTTTCTTTTAGCCACTCCAGCTGCGTGTAAGCTCCAGGACAGGAGTCCAGGGCCACCTACCAAGTCACCGCTTTGGTGCGGGAAGTTCCGCTGGTCAGTTGATTCTTTCCAAAGCCCATTTACCACCTGCCAGCACGGCTCCAGGCCCCTTTCCCGGACACACCCGCGGGTTACCCCCGGCCCGCTCCACGGCCGCGCCTCCCACCACTTCTCACCGCCGAGCGGGTCAGCGCATTGGCGGCGCTCAGGGAGAGCAGCGCTTCGCAGCTGAGCCCGGACCAGGTGTCAGAGGCTGCAGCCGGCACCGCCCCCGCCCAGCTCACGAGCCCCGGAGCCCGCAGGGGCGACTCGGCGACCGCCCTGAGCGGCGCGGTGTGTCACAGCCTGGGCGTGCGGCGCTTGTTCCCTCGAGGCCTGTGCGGGCCCCCTCGGAGCAGCGGGGCAGAGACCGGGACACGGGGGTGGGCGCTGAAACGCGTTTCTGAGGCACTGTCCGGATCTCAGCCGGTACCAGCCCGGGGAGAGCTGCGACCCTGCCGGGCTGGGTGTCGTGCCCCGACTCCCCCGCCCGAGCGCCGTCCTTGTCCCCTTGGCAGGGAGGGACTTGGAAGAACTTTCTCCCTCCTCCGCCAGGGGTAAGGGCGCGGAGGGGTGAGGAGAGGAGGTGTGGGGCCGGGCCGGCGGGCCGGGCCGGCGCTACCGTACCCACCCCGAGGTGAGGTCCTGCTGCACGCTCTGCAGCCGCTCGCGCAGGGTCTCAAACATCTTCCCCGCTGGGCGCTCTGCTCTCCCCGGCCGGCCGGCCGTTTAGTCGGCGCGCGCTCGCTCGCTCGCTCTCTCGCGCGCGCTACTAGTCCCAGCTGGCTAGCGGCCGCTCCCTGCGGGGCTGCACGAGCGCGGGGCGGGGCGGGGCGGGGCTGTCCCACCTCCACGAGCAGAAAAGGGGGGGTGGGCGAAGGCGCACGGCAGTTGGGGTGACGGTTGCGTCTACCTCCAGCTTTCACTCTTGTCAACGGAAACCCCGCCCCGCCCCGCCCCGAGGCCATTCCCTTCCGCCTCTGTCGCCGCCCGCTGTGATGTCATAACGTAGGTAAACGAGAGGGGCGGGCGAGGCTCCGCCTGCTGCTGCCGCCTAACCCGTCTGCTTTAGTTTTCTTTGCCGTGTGCAGTGCAGTGCAGTGCGCTGCTCGCTCGCCTTCTCGCGGGGGGCCACCAGCCTCCCGCTTCTGGAGGCGCTCGCGAGATGGAGGTTGGAGCCGTGGGGGCGCTGCGGGGTCACCGCCCCCATTGTCCCGCCCCCGCGACCGCCGCGCGTGAAGTGAGGGGAGCCCGTAGCTTGTAGGTTTGTGTCGCAGAGTCACGTTGCGTCCTTCAACTGCAGCAAGTCCTGATGGCCAGCCTTAATCAGGCCGTGCCCAGGCAGGGAGGCCGCTGTCCCTCCGTCTCTATGCTTTCCCCCCCCCCCGCCCATCCCCATTTTCTCCCGTCTTTTCTAGGTCTCTTCATTGCTGCAGGGTGCGATTCCTTGCACGGAAGGAATACAAACAGCCTGTCCCCTGAGGCCTGTATAACCTCATTTAAAAAAAATTCATTGTGAAGACACCACCTGGCCCCTGAACAGTGGCATTAACGTGGGGTGAGTCTCAATGACACAGAGAGGAGGAAGGGTACAGGGAGGAGAACAAAGTCTTCCTATGAACCCAGCTTTGGGGCAGTAAAATGCACGAATAAAAACTACTTTCTTACATACGCAGAAAAACAATGATGAACAAGAGGCAGAAGTGTCAAAATATGCTCCTTAAGTCCTTTCAACTACCAGGCTGAGGGGCCTGATGCCCAAGAACAGTGCCAGTGGCATGCATGGGGAGGTGACAGCACTCAACATGATCCAGCACTTGATATGATATCTTCCCAGAAAAAGATCTTTATTTTTGGAGGTGGAAGCTGCAAAGGTATGACCAGTGTGATGTAGTTTATCCCCATTTAAAGAGTGCCGCCTAGTTCTGGCATGTGGAGTTTTGGGGCAGAGGATGGATGGGGCGAAAAAAGGGATATTTCCTTATTGAGGAAGAGTGATAAAAGTGTGGACAGAGTGAGAGGTGCAGGAGACTGGCACTAAAAGGGAAGCTGCCTTAGGGACACTGGAGGGCAAGAAGAAGGAGAATACAAAGGAGAAGCAGATAGGGTCCACGACTGCCTCTTGTTTTTTCAATCTAACCAATTAGGTTTGTTGTTTTTTATATTAGCACATAAAGATCTCCCCCATACAGAACATGCAGTGAGAATCATTAAAGTGGGCATCTGGTACAGTAAGTATGTGTTTTTTATGGAGTATAATAGACTAGAACCTATAATTATGAAGCTCAGATAGAAAATTCCACCCTAAAATGCTCAATGATGGCACCAAAAATACAATAAAACAGTTACTAATTATTCATTGTTTTTTCAAGTTACCCATGCAATCTGCGTCAGCAACTCCCACTGAAAAGTTATAATTACAATATCTTTAAGTGCAGTTTTAATTTAAAAGTGTCTGTGTGAAAATGGGAACTTGTTACTCATAAGAACTTCTCCCTGTGTGTACTATCTTATTTTCTCACATTATTGTGTTGGCCTGTCTGCTTAGGATGCAGACAAATAGATTTTTGTCATTGTGCCATATTCAATTTAGTGGTCATGGATGATGACAGAACAATGTCTGAGCTTGATCGCAGCAATCATTAGCAACCCTGAGGCAAGCAAGGCGTTACCTTGCTCAGTTTTAAACACAAGCTCTAATTTTACAATAAAGGCTTAAGATTAAAACTAAGATCACAATGTTTTAATTTAGGGAAATAATGTTAGAAATCTAAATATATATTTGTTCACATAAATAAATGTGACTTCATTTTCAGCGATACAGAGCACCCACAATACCCACTGATTTCAGAAATTATTTGGGGAAAGCAGTCCGTGTGTGTTTACACTCAGCCTTGGTGAGATGCTCACTTCCCATATTACACTAACGAGTCTCCAGCAAGATTCTGACATCAATCTTTGAAGCTGTTATGAAATTTTTGGTATCTGGGTGACCCTGGGCAAGTCACTTCACCTCCATCTCAGTTTCCCCATCTATAAAACGGAGATGTTGATATTGACCTCCCTTGTAAAGTGTTTGAGATCTACAAAAGAAAAATGCTAGGGTTGTTAAGAGACTTCTGCTATATGTTTAATAAATATTGTATATGACTTCTGCATGAACTTTTCTTTATAAAATCTATGGCTCCATCAATGCTAGAGAATTATGGCTGGGATTTTGAAAAGAGCCTAAGGGATTTGGGTGTTTACCTTCCTTAGGCTTTTTTCAAAATTGTAGTCTAAATCATGGGTAATTGGACAGATAGAATAATAACGGTTTAAGGAGCAACAGTACATCTCCACACGACCTACGCTCATTCAATTTAAGATTAGCTTCTTGTTTTAGAAGGACTGATTCCATATAACATTGCGGCCTCACAGTCACACCAGTTCAAGGCTGGACTTCCAAAGTCAGTGCTGTTGTCATGATAATATATATTGTGCTGCAGGGGTTTGTGATCCGGACAGCCAGTGTGTCATAGATTGAGCGATCTGGGATTTCCATATTATGCAGGAGTGATTGATGGAACCCAGGACTCCTAACAAAGACTAGGTGTACATTGTGCCAAGTTCCTAGACATTTACATAGGCTGGCCAGGTAAAATGCATGATGCAGAAAGCGGATTAGATAGGTGACCTAAGCAGTGACTGGGACATTGTGGAAAGATAATGAAAGGATTATTTGCACTAGTAGGGCTATTATGCCAGCAGTCACCATTCACACCGGAATTGCACTGGTCAAAACTGACATGGTGAAGGATCTCACAGTGGTTAGCCTTTCTCAAAGCAAGCCTAATGCATATGGTGGTTGTAGCTGCTGTGCGCCATTGAGAGTACTTCTGTGTATGGATGCATTACAGGTATGCTGGAGGAACTGTATGGAGTTTAGCACCCCTAATTTCTTTAGTGTAGACAAGGCATGTGAGCCTGATTGTCCAATGCCTTGCACCTTGTGTAGTCACACACATTCTGACTTGGTAGCATTTCACCCCCACTTTGCAGAGGTGATGGTTGTTATAGGATACTGTATATGGAAGGAGACATTTTAACTCCGTTACCAGGTTATCTACTAAAGTAACAACTGTTTTAAATTATAAGTGATCTAGCTAATCTTTAGACAGTTTAAATTAAATAGATATAATCAGTCCTTTTCAGAACAGTAGACCACTCTCTCTGGATGACTATGATCAGGGAGGCAATTTTATAAAGTAAATGTTATCTTTTTACCCATGTGTTCTCAATTAATATTTAGCAGTATTATTTTGTGCTTGATTCTGCAACTGCTATGTGCATTCAACTTTCCTTGTATTCAGTTGGAGCTATCTACGAGCTGCTGTAGAATTTGGAACTTAGAGTTGTTAAATAACCTTTCTAATCCTATTCTAGCACAAGTATATTGTTTCTGTTCACATTTTGTAAATAGGTATGTCATTCCGGTATGATATGATCATAAGATTTTCTTTTGTGGAATTATTCTACTATAAGTAAAGCACCATAATCCAAATGCAATAAAATTGATTATTCAAGATATCTGGTGGCAAGGAGAAAGCAGAGGAATCACCATCTTACTGAACCAGTGTTTCTCAGCCTTTTGAGGTTCATCACCCTTTATTCAAAGTCAAACATTTTTGCAAACCCCTTATATTGACTTTAAAAGTAAATAATGTGTCAGCGATACAATGAAAATCCTAAATACTTTATTTATGTGTGTGTTTCAAGATGTTGACAGAGAATACTTGACCTTGAAAGGTAAGGGGAGTTGAGTGCAAGAGAGAGATTTCGTTTCAGTTTGTAGTAAAATTTCAACACCTTGCAAACCTATGTGGCAGTCCACCAGTTGAGAAATACTGCACTAAATTCAGAAATAAAGGTCTAGATTCTGGGTGCTGGTCTGTTGGTGTGAAAGCAGCTGTATTAAAGCCAATAAATCTAGCCCTTTAGGTTTGGTTGGCTGATATAGAGACATGTTCATGTGACTCCTGTGCCATCCTCATTCCAGGCCCTCAAGTGCAAGGGATGTGGCAAGAAGAAAGGCAGATTTCCAGCTGCTGAAGTATCCTGCTAGGGCATGAGCAGCCAGATGTAAATTAGAGCAGCCTGAAGAGGACTAGATAGATTCCTGCCCAGCTCTAGGATGGGGGTAGTGTAAAAGGTGGTTTAAAGATATCACTGCCCCCACCCTCCAAACAGTCTGGTGCCAAATGTGGTTTCCCAGATCAGATGATCTGGCCCAAGGTGTATCACCCCCTTTACATTCATATGATCTGAGTCCAGTTTGTACATTTTGTCTTCCCAAATAAGAGACCGTTTCTGTCCTATTTGGAAAAACAGTTTAAAAAAAAAAAATCAGAGGCAAGTTTAAAAAAAGCAAACTGAGTTTAAAAGGACACTATCAGGTTAAAAATAATTTTGAAAATGTAATTAATTGCATTATTTGTAACTATATAGATTATTAAAACTGAAAGAATAATTAATGTATATTTCACCTGTTATGTTGTTTACTTTTTTGTTTATTTTTGCTCTTCTCGCAAGGCAAAAATCTGCCCTGTGCTTCTGGAAGCAGAGGGGAACTGAAACAACTGGGCTCCAGTTGTGTGAACATACAAGAGTGGGGATTCATCTTCACAAACCCTCCCCCAGAAGCTCCTCCACTGGATTTCTGTGGATTTTCTTCTCTCTAGGGTTTGGGAGGAAGCAGAGCAGCCAGTCTGCATGGCTTGCTCCCTGTGGATTTCTGCTCAGAAATCCAGATGAGTGATAATGCTCCTTGGGGGCACATGATTGCTCCGACATCTGTCTATAGCTGCTGCTGTGGTATAACTGCAGGAGTGAGCCAATGACAGCACAGCTCGTGAACGAGTCCTGTGGCAAAGCCAGCTGGATGCCTGTTTGAAGGCACAAAGCCTCCATGGACCACCTTGAGATTTGCTATTTTAGGGGATTTATTTTGCTGTCTGTTCTGTTGCAGAAGTAATGGAAACTCTGCTTCCCAAATGGAATGGTGATCAGTGAATTCAGAATATCTTGTCCCCTACATGGGAAAAACCTTCAGTGTTGCAAATTTATTGTGAGTGATGCACTGTTGGCCCCTGCTGCAGACAGTCTTACAATATGTGAAAAATTCCAGCGTGCATATGATTTTGCGGATGCAAAATCAGAAAGCAGCCCATCCCATCCATGCACATGCCCCCACAGAGAGTCCTGCAGCATAAGAGAAGGTGTGCTAAACTGCAAGATGAGACCTTGTGTTTTACTCCCAGTTTTTCCATGATTGCTGTTAGTATTTTTTGTGCACTACATAATTCTTAGCATGGGATTAGCTTTATAGTGGGGAATGTAACTGTCATTCATCCATTTCACAAATAAGACAACTGAGAGTTCAGGAACAAAGAATGTAGGCCATACTTACAGGGTGGGGAACTCCATCCTGGGAACCAGTGACTCTGGGGAAAAAAACCTTGGGGGTAGTGGTGGATAATCAGCTTAACATGAGCTCCAAGTGCAATGCTATGGCCAAAAGGACTCATGTGATCCTTCCATGCTTAAGCAGGGGAATCTCGAGTTGGAGTAGAGAAGTTATTTTACTTCTGTATTTGGCACTTATGTGACTGCTGCTGGAATATTATGCCCAGTTCTTGTGTTCACAGTTCAAGAAGGATGTTAATAAATTGGAGAGGGTAAATAAATTCAGAAAAGAGCCTCAAGAATGATTAAAGGACTAGAAAACATGCCTTATAGCGATAAACTCGAGCTCAATCTATTTAGCTTAACAAAGAGAAGGGTAAAGGGTGACTTGATCACAGTCTGCAAGTACCTGAATGGGGAACAGACATTTGATAATGTGCCTTTTAATCTAGCAGACAGATATAAAATGATCTACTGACTAGAAATTGAAGCTAGACAAATTCAGATTAGAAATAAAGCATAGATTTTTAACAGTGAGTGAATTATGCATTTGAACAGTTTACTAAGAGTTGTGGCAGATTCTCCATCACTGGCAATTTTTAAATGAAGGCTGGATGTTTCTGTAAGAGACATGCTCTAGGAATTGTTTTGGGGAAGTTCTATGGTCTGTGTAATATAAGATGTCAGACTAGATGATCACAATGGTCCCTGCTTGCCTTGGAATCTATACACGATGTCAATTCAGATTCAGCTGGGAGTAGAACCCAGGCCTTTAACATAATAGCTAAGACTGATGCACTTCGTCACACTTGCTTTCAGAAGGAGCATGCCAAATTTAGGTGCTTTTGTGATGGACTCTAACATAATGTAACCTTGTCAACCCCCAGCAGTACACCACATATAGAGTTTTATGACTTTCCTAGTTCTCTGCTAGGAGGTTTGGTTCTTTATTTGATATGATAGAGGCTTTTGTGCCCAGAGACTGAACCAGGTTCAGTCCCCACAGGTTATCCGGACAGGGTTGGTGCTGTATTTAATTATATTACTGTAACTTCTAGACTGCAATTTGGTTTCAGAGCCAGCAGTAGAAACCAAAAATTGTAATGCCCAGCTTTCCACGACTCTCTCACAAAGGGCTGCATTTGGCAAAGTGCTCGTTGTATCTCCCTGTATGTGCTGATCAACATAGAGAATAATAGCATGCTTTCCCTCTCCACCCCAATAAATCTTCTTGTTCTAATGGAAGAGGTCTATGATATGGATCTGAAAGTTGTAGGTTCAAACCCTTCAGATGACCCAGTTAGCGGTGAAATAAATAAATAAATATCAGCATAAAGACAGTGGAGTAATTGTTAGAATGATGTTAATTACAAACATTGTATACAGAAATTATTTTGATTGTTGTGCTAATAATTGTTTTTTTGTTGCATTTTTAATGTTTATATTTTGTTTAATAGGAGCTGTCCCTTTAAAAACAAGGTGTGGAAGACGCAAGTTTATTTGAGACTGAGAGCTCGTCTACACAATAAATTAGTGGCAAGCTGGGGTATAACTCAACAACGCTCTAGCCTGCTGCACACTAAGAGGCTGCATGGACCCTGCTATGACACACTACAAGTTCTGTAGTGTACTGTGATATATTGCTGTTTCAAACGCTATGGAACGTTTATGGCATGTTACCTAGGTCCACACTGCAGCTTAGTATGTGGCAGGTTAGAGCACTGCAGATTTATATGCTGGCTTGCCTTGTGCTAGGTGTCCATGTGGACAAGCCCTGAGAACAATGTGGGAAATTTTGCCCATATGTCTGGAGTGGAAGACTCTGTTGATATAAATTCCAAAAAGGTCAGACCTTGATTTTAATAAATGTACCTTTCCAGACAGCAAGCCAAATTCTCAAAGGTATAACAATAGCACTTGTGAGGGACTGAGATGCCTCAGGGCATTTCCACTGATAAACAGAACCTTTCACTTCTAGGTCAAATTTGAATCTTGCCCTAGCTCAGCAGCAACTGAAAGCTGTTCCCAACTAATAGGCCCTATGGGCCATGAGTGTAGTGAGCTACAGATCCTCTTCACAAACTCATCAACAGACTTTGCACTAGGTTTTAAACTCTTCAGGGCAGGGACTGTATCTTACTATGTGTTTTTAGTGGTTAACACAATGGGTTTCTGGTATCAGTTGGATCCTCTAACAGCTCTTGCAGAGGGGGCCAAGATCACATTACTTGCTATGAATTTGTGGGAGTTGGCAATAGTGTAATTGGCACACACATTGGGGGTAAGCAGGTGAATATAACAAAAATCAGAAGATGGACAAAAAGCACAATTGAATTTTTTAAAATGCGTTTTTGGCCCAATCTCATGATTTTTTTATTTTTTTTTTTTAGGTTGACAACATTGAACCTGGGTGTGGGACAACATGGCTCTCAGTGCAGTCGATGAAAACTGACCAGTCAATTATGTTTTCTTCCTACTCTGTTTCACTAGCTAGTTCTCCTTCACAGCACAAAGCTGAAATTATGTGCAAACGGTGTGGGAAAATGTTTAAACCCATACAATGAAAATCTTCCTTTAAAAATACTAATTAAAAATAAATTTAGTATATAACATAAGCTATCATCTAGTGTCCCTTTAATAAGAAGGGGCTGCACATAGGGAAAGGAAACTTCTGTGCCTATCACAGAATGCCACATGTAAAACTCTCAAGTAGGATCATATGACTGGACAGTGAACCTGTGAAACACCAAATTAAAACATTACATCATCAGAGCAGTTTCTCATTGGTTGACTTACCCTACGGGAATGACACTATTTACAGAAGCTTATAAAAGATGCTTTTTTCCCACATTAACCCTTATACAACTTCCTATTAAAATTAGTTTTAAAATCTCTGCTTTTCTAATCGGTTCTGGTTCACTGGGCTTTAACATGGTAATATGAATATATCTCCAGGAGACATAGGATTTTTCTTATTTGAATATAGAAAATATATATATATTTTTTAGTACAAATAAAAGGTCAGTTTTTGGAACCTATGATGAGATATGGCCACAATCATTGTTAAAATAATGGGAGTTATGTATATAGTTCCCCATACATCAGTCTGAAAATATACCTCAAAATAAAGGATAGTCAGATTGTGATGCTTTTCTGTTAGCAGCTGTAGGTCATCATTTCTCAATCAAGTTCACCTCTCTCATTTTCAGAAAGGAGTGGGGAACTCCTAGTGTTCCTCCACTATATCTTCAATGTTTTGTTGCAGGGATGGTGTTGTGGGAAAATGAATTAAGCATCACACTCTATTTTTACCAAATGAGATATCAGTGACAGTTATATTTTTCCATACAGAAAGAGAAACTACATTCTTTCAGTCAGAACTATCACTATTAATTTGTGCTGCTTTCCCTTTATCTACCAGGGGCACACCCACATTCAAGGGAACCTCTGAAAGCACAGCTTGTGAGACTGAATAGCAAAATAGAAACAAGGGATACTGTACCTACATAGAGGACATTGATCTATGATTCCTGAGAGAGAAATGATGGTCCAGCGGTTAGGATGCTAGCTTCTGACTCGAGATTTGTCTTCAAGTCCTTGCTGTCCCAGACTTCTTGTGTGACCTTGGATAAGTCACTTAATTTATCTGTGCCTCAGTTCCCTGCCAACTCTGTAAAATGGGGATAATAGTACTTCCTATTTGTCAAGGGGATGTGAGGATAGTACTTCAAAAGCCTTTGAGTTGCTGTGAAATTTTGGGGATCACCCAGACCAGTAAGGGAGTCCGTCACTCTCTGCTTTGTAATCTTGGGTGTCTTAATGCTATGCTGCTAATGCTCAGAGCCATGACACCAGTAGCCAGCCCAAAAGCATAATGGTCTCACCCCAGCTGACAATAGCCTAGTTACTCCTTGCAGGTGACACTAACAGCCTTTCCAATCCTGAGTCTCTCCAAATCTTCCTATCCTGAGTTCTTAAATACTAGACACTCGGACTTTTCCTCCCTGGTTCATCATTCCCAAAGGAATGAAACCTGCTCCCCAACTTATTAGTTCATTGTGGGACACACACTACACAGCGACTTGCTTGGGATAAAGATAAAAAGTGTATTGAATTTTTAAAAATCATAGATTCAAAGAAAGTAGGGAAAAAGAAACACAAGTTACACAGAAAATAAAGATGCAACCTCATGCTCTATATTGCACTCTAAATTCCCTTTTCTGATGCAAGTTACTTATTGCCTATGAACACTTTCCCAGCATGCCCTCTCTTATAGAAGGGATCCACTGTTTCATGTATGGCACCCAACTTAGATGCTGGCCTTCTGTTTCTGGATAAAAAACCTGTTTTACTTCCTTGGTCTGTTTACAAACTCCAAAATATTATCAGAAAGTATAATTTCACATACAGCATCAGTACATGCATTTCATAGTGATTGACCAGCATGTTACTTTTCAAATGATATATTACAAGACACCTTTTAAATAAATATCACAGTGTGTGAGGAGTATTGAGCTGGTCAGACCAGCTGAGTTTTATTGTTACATACCAGGGAGCTAGTTCCTTGCCACCTGGCACTGGGGTACTCTTAGCGTCACAGCTGCTCAGATTACACTAATGGGGGCCATATAAGCACCTATGATAGACAAAGTTATACAGATGTTCAAGGTTCCCCAAGTTAAAGGAGATGCTTTTGCAATGGTAGGGCAAACATCTCACATGCTTCCAGTGAAAGGATGCAATTTGAAATTCATAGAACTTTCTCCGTTCTGATCAGGAGCTCTTGCAATAGTTTATAGTACTGTTAGGAACAGTATTTTGACAATATTTAATGGCTTTTTATTTTGTATTTCTGAGTTTTCAACTCCAAGGACTACATTCAGAGTTCAAAAACTCAAACTGTGGTAGCCTGATTACATTTTTAATAGCAAACCAAACCTCTCCTTGTGCTGACAACTCTTGCAATTTAATCACGTCACAATTTATTGGTGTTTTTCTTAAACCCTTAGCTCCTGGAGTCAAGAAATTGCATCAGCATCTTGGCTTTAATATTTTTAAAATGTAAATATCTAGCCTTCATTGTTACAGAGGAAAACTTGAAAGTTTAAACTCTAATTATCCCAAAACGAGAAAGCAAATGAAAATAACTCAACATTTTAAAATATCTCATTTGTCAGCCTCATGATTTTTTGGGGCCTCACTCTCTTTTCAATGTTTAGGGTTAACAATGGCACACTCCCCAAAGAGTTTTTACTTTTAGAGAGACGCATACTATACATTTTAACTTGTCTTCAGAATTACAATTTCTTCAGCATTTTTAAGTGGTATAATTTCCATGGACAATAGCTTTATAGGTGTGTAAGTAAATCTATTTGAAGTTTTATATTGCATCTGAGATTTCAGGCCATAGCACTGCTTTTGGAATAGAATAAATGTTATATATTAGCACAATTATCAGGTACTGTTATGATGTTGAGCACTTTCTCAAATCTGTCATTAAAACTAGTGTGTTTTTCTTAAACAATGCTTTTTTTGTAAATTGTTCCAATAATTCTTTTCTTTTATAGATTATAAAATAACATTAATTTTATTTCTATTTGGCTTTTTATTATCTCTAATATTTCCTCCCAGTTTCATTTTCTCTTCCCCTGGAAATAATTCTTCTGGTGAAAATATCTTAGACATAATGTAGATATGAGAAGTGAGCTTCGTCTATATGCTTATCTTTTTAATCCTATTCCACACTCCTAGGGTCAAATTTTCAGAGGTCTTGAGCATTTGCATGTCCCACTGATATTGCCTTATTGATTGAATTAATGATTTTTCTTTCAGCTAAACAGCCTAAATTAAATGTTTAATATGGTTAAGTGAGAAAGACAAAAAATAAAGTGTAATAGCTAAGGCCACTAGAGGGCACAGCAGTGTGTGGAAAAACAAAAGAAGTATACTTACCAGAAAAAAACAACACAGTACATCTGGAAGCAGCTAAAGGTTACTTGCAATAATATATCAAGTGCTACTCTTGCAGTATTGCACCACAAAACAACATTGAAAAACTCTCTTTGATTTCAGTCACAATGGCATTGAGTGCCCAGTATATAAAATAAAGCATGTAATAGACAACCATCCTTAAACTGAGTTGTGGGCCAGAGCAACCCCCATCTCTACATTCATGCAGTGTTCCCTCCATAAGCAGATCTCCGTTGCTTGTGTAAAATGAGGAAACTTCTGTTCAACCATTCCCCACCCCACTCCTGGGACACCAAGGATGGCTTTCCAGAGGTGCTGTAGAAAAAAGGCTCCATGAGTTTTGAGTGAGAGGGTGGAAAAGGGAGATGCTGAGCTTCATGTCACCATCTCCTGCTGAGCCCATATTTTAGCAGAAGAATGATAATTTATTGTTGCCTCAAGCACCAACTCCCTTTTTCTTCATGATTTCTAGCGAGCAGCCACAGGAGGACTCAGCCAGTGGCAGTGTGACTTTCAACTGGTGCCATGCTGCCACGAATACGGAGGACAAAAATCACAGTGCTGCAGGGAGCAGATGTCTATGCAGGACAGCTTCTGCCTCCGTTGCTCTCAAGGTGTCTTCAATTTGGATCCCCAGTGCACCTGTAGGTGATCTGTTCTCACCAGAGGCCTGCACAGATCCAAAAGAGGACAAAGGGGGTGGGGCAATGCAGTCACAGTGTGTATTCATAAGAAAAATCAGGGAGATTTATGAAATGAGTGGGTACTGAACAGTAATAACTAAATTGGTAGTAATTCATGAATTTGGGTCTGCATCTGCTAATTCTGTTGTTCATTTTATAAAGCATAATTACTTAAGTGAATGTTACATCATTTGGCTTTTTTGGCATATTAGACTACAAACTTCTTCCAAAAATGCCCTGTGAATGTTGCCAGAGTACGAGAGATGGCATGAAGTACAGTGTGTTCAATGTAGAGTAAAATACATTTTCACAAGCACTTCATGATTTATCTTAAACTGTTCTAATTTACTTTAATGCTCCCCCCCCTCAACTTTCCTTCCTCTTCCCCCCCTCCCCACTAATGGCCCCAGTCCTTCTCCCGTGGAAGGCAGAAACATGGTTCACTGGGAGCAGGAGCAGGCCCGAAGCTTTTGAAGGATAGGTGAAGTATGAGTCCATTTTACTGATCAGAGACAGTTATTGCAATTAGTTTTAGTTTTATGTATAGTGATACTCATTATTCATTATCCAAGTGAATTCTAAAGGGGATTATGACAGAAGAAAGTGACCTCCCGCTTCACTGTTAACGTAGCGTTTTTCTAGGTTTGTGTTTGGTATTAAGCTGCTAATTGGCTGACTTCATCTTACATTAGCCCAGGGTCTTGGTTTGAAAAACAAGATCTCAGTCATCTGTCACTGTCTTTTTTGTGACAAATGTACCCTCATGAGTAAATTTTAATTGCCTTTTTTGCCATGAAACAGTCCCCTTCGTTGCTATTTTCTTACATAAGGGAATTTCTCTTGAGCCATTGTGGCGGACTGGCTAGCATTTGGTTATTATCTTTGGTTGTGGAGTTGTCAGCTTCACACTGTATTGCTTTTTAAAATGGAATTCTGTGTCCTCACTTTGTACAGGTCTGCTGCTTACTAGTCCATTATGCAGAGAATCTAATCCACTTATGCTGTAAGAAGCTTTGAGACTTTATTTCATTTCATTTCAAATGAATTATGCTCAATAAATAAAACATAACATGGTGATAAAAAATAGTCAGCAACTCATACAGTAGCAGGACTTTCTTATCACAGTGTATTTGTCAGTTTAATTTATTTTATCTTTCTTGCAACAATTCAGAATTACATTACAATACTAGCTGTTATGAAAATAAACTTGTCCTCTTTAAAAGCACTCAGTATTTCAAGTTACGTTACAGAGTCAACTTCAAGAGGAACATGGGGAGTTACACATACAACTGCTTTAAAGGATCTCTGCTCAATTCTTTTAAAAGAAAATTTTATTTATATATCACCTCTCATAAGATAGGTAAGCATTGTACAGATGAAAAAAATGAGATACAAATAGGGTCAGGCTAAAATGTTCAAATTTGGGTGCCTATATTTAAGGCACCTAAATAAATGGCCTGATTTTAAGCTTATGGGAGCTCTGAGAGTCCAGCATCCTTGAAAATTGGGCCATTTTATTTATATGCCTAGCTTTGGATTTAAGTGCCTATCTTTAGGCACCCAAGTTTGAACATTTTGGCCTAAGTATCCAAAGTCACACATTGAAAATGTGAATTAGGAATGGACCAGTCCTTTGATGAAATACTGCAGTGAGCTATAGTATTATCAGTTCTGGTTGTGTACATTTCTCTTATGGTTTCCACTTTCCACATAGGAAGAACGGGTTAGTGGCGTTCAGACAAAAACTCCACCAAGAAATGCATGGCCTAAGGGTGGCTTCAACAAAAGATCTATAAATCTAAAAAAAGATGAGATTTCATCTTTAAAGAACAGTTTCAAATTCATTCCTGAACTCAGTAGCAGAGAAATAGCAGCTGATGGTACATTCATGGCAAGGGAGGGGAACAGATGGTAGCTTACTTTGAGAGCGAAAAAACAAACAAACAAAAAAATCACTTACAAATGTCCTCCAGATCTTACTCACAATTAATAGGTAGACTTTCCTAATACAGTCAACTGCCTTTAAACAGTTTCAGAGAGTGTCATACATCCTTTTTAATGGGAAAGTGATAAAAATAATCCAGGGTTGCCTATATTCCCAAAAAATGAGGAGCTTTTGATTCTTTAGAAAACATTGTCCAAGTTCCCCTGGTGTCACTCACTCACTGACAATAAGGTTCAGACAGTTACACAAATGCATTTATCTCCATCTTGTTTATTTTTCATCGTAACTTATTATATATATAGCAGTACTGTTATATCAGTAATATTTATGTGTGCTGGTCACTTAATCCATCTGTTCGTACTGCAGCCACTTGTAACCTTTCAAGCACTTTGTCAAGAATTGCACTGAATATTCTGTATATGCTTCACTTAAGAACTTATTCAGACAGAAAGCCAATAAACAGATATACAGCCGTTTATAATAGCACTGGCTGGTGACCTCAGTAATATTGAGCACATTACTTAATATCTGTCATTGATCATGCAAAAACTCAGTGTATTTAAAGAATTTGTTGAACCAGAAGGAAATACATTTTATGAATATCTTTCTAAATGGTTATATAATTTTTCCTAGTTGCTTGGAATACCATGTTACGTACTGAAGTATCCTTTTATGATCTCAGTCATGCAGTTTGGAGTGGCTCACAACCATGAGTGCCAACCTCAGGGCAGACTGTCATGAAGCAGGGCAGAGATCCCAAACTGGTTAAATGTTCTATAATTAGATTTCACTGACCCAGTAACAAATGTGAACTACTGAAGTACTATAATAGTCTTACACTGGAGTCACAGACAGTCCCCTTGGGCACTCCAATCTATCTTGCCACCCAGGTATCTATGGCTGCTATACACCAAAGATCACAAAATATTCAGGTTGCTTCCAGTTCCAAGAGACCAGCCACTCACCCTAAAGTCAATTTGTACCTTAGAACTTTCAGCAAAGACAACAATTATAGCCAATCCTGTAATTAACTAACGATTTATTAACTAGGAAAAAGAAGTGAATTAGTTATTACAAGATTAAAGCAGGCAAGCATATATACACAATGAGTTACAGTCTGATTTTAAAAGGTGACAGAGTTGTAGTAATCTGTAAACTCTGAATGTCTTTTTGGGTTAACTCAGGTTAATCTTGGGGATCTCGGCTTCTATTGCATAACTCTAGCCCAGTGAGAGTCCAAACAGCAAAAGAGATTAAAAGGTTTCTTGTCAGTTATTTTTATTTCCTTCTTCCACAATTCAAGTAATGGGACGAGCCCTTTTACTCCTAGCCTCTTCATGGGTGTGAAGGGGCAATTAAAGCCTTTGTTTTGTGATGTCCCACAATGGTCCATTAGTTTTGATAGGCCTTCTTGATTGTTAGAACACAATTCCTCCTGACTGGGTTCACAGTTTGAGCAATTTTTTAAATATATATATATATAGACAAAGTTAAAACTTAAGAATTACTTATAGTATGATAAAGATATTATAAATGAGATGAATACATGCAGAAACTTATAAGCATTTCATAAAGTCTAAATGCTAAACACATTATTATAAGTTCAATATCCATTTTAACCATACTAACACACAGGTTTAACAGACTGGTTTCCAGCAGTGAATTTGTCACTGCTCAGATGAGGCCTAAAGCCTTGGCAAGAGCTGGCACCTGGTCTGCCAGTGTCACAATCTCATTTCTGCTTAAGGCCAGGTTTTCAGAAGCTGACTTCCCTTATATTGCCCACAAATTGTAGGTATAAATAACTGAAGATGCTAAATTGCCTGTGTAATTCTTTATTTTTACTGTGGATGGCTAGGCTGAAAATTAGGTCCTTAGTTTTTTTAGACATACTTGTTATAGAATTGTTTGTATCAGGCTGTATGGTTCTCTTGCTTCCTAAAAACTTACAATCTCTGGTAGTAATTTAAATTGATCTTATTCAGTATCAGTCTTGAGATTCTGAAACATTTTCTAAATATTAGTGAATGAAGATTAAATACATATGAGCATGAAGAGTTTTAGTTAAACTTGAGTTGATCAACTTTTATTGCATAATCAGAGATCTTGACAAAGTCCCCAACCTTGAACATTCATATTGGTCCAAATGACTACCACCTATTCAGAGGTCAGTGCTTTATAAAAGATGTAAGCACTTTTTACATAAATATTTTTATCGGACAGACTGTGAAATCTAGCCCTATTTTTAAACAGTTTGACTTTTCATTTCTCTCTGGGAGATCCGCAGTTTAGTTTCTCTGACTAGCAACTGATATAATTACATTATTCTTTCTTTCTGATATTTTAACATCTATACTGAAGAGAAGGAAAAATTCTAGTTAGCTAATTTATACTGGAAACTCTAATTGAACTTATCACAAAATATACTTACTGTTGTTGCTTGATCTAGTGGTTGTATATTAATTATTTTGACTGCTTAAGAATTTCCAGTTAACACTCTGAGGTTTGGTAGGTTCTAGTCCAAAGATCAGGCCCAGTGTTAGAATTACTGTTGAGTGGAGAACCCTGATGGGCATGATTGCAATGCTCATGCTTCGGAAGAACCTTCTGAATTTGCACTAGTTTTATTAATACAGTTAGCAAAGTTACAAACACTTCAAGCACAGCAAGGAAGGTAGACATAATATAAAATGAGTATTTGAGCATCCATATACTCACATCATCCCTTGCAGAAAAACCTTAAGTGTTAGTCATCATCCTCATCACCAAGAGGCCATCATCTTGGCATCTTCCAAGGCATAGAGGCCAGGATACAGCTTTTATGTTGTGTTACACTGATGCAAGTATGCTTAATGCATATTCAGTAGGGGTTTCAGCCCCTTTTCCTTATTTGAACTTCCACAACCAACTAATGTTCTCCCACAGGTTACTAGGCCTTTTACCTCAAGCTAATTAGCATATACATCAATTTGTTACCATGGCATTCTTGTGGTTGGACATCTGTTGATATTCCTAACTTAATATCTTATACTGATATAAACTATCATCTTGTAGTTACCTGTCAGCAGTTTCATCATTACAGCATTCAGTCTTGTGCTATCTTATGATCTAGGGTTACACTTGGTGTGCTGAGTATACTACAGCTTTTTAGTCTTAATTAGTTTAGCTAAGCTATTGTCTGACAGGCCTTGAGGGTTGTAGGCTTTTTGCATCACTGCCTTTACTTATACCTAAGACTTATCTAGCAAATACTTATATCTGTAGGCTACACTTTTCAGCTATTGTAAGGCTGGTAGCTACATCTTTCTCTCTTCCAGCTAGTAAGTACCTTTTATGTTTTCCCTTTCTTTTTATGGCTATGATGACACATTCACCTTATATAGTATGACACTGAACCTGGAGTCCTTTCTCAGGCAAAACTCCCACTGCCACTGATCTCAATGGGAGCTGTGATAGTGTAAGGTCAGTAGGACAGGAACGTGTCTTTCTAGAATCTAGAAGTTTTCAGGAAAGCCAAAATTGGAACTGATAACAGAGCACAAACTATATGAAAACACTAACACAAACCAGTTTTGAGGTGTTCTCTGCTATAGTGGTTTGACTACCACAGCTGAAACGGAGATATGAAACATACCAGCTTTAACTTCATACATAAGTAGAAACAGATTAAAGTAGTGTGGTTGATGGAAAAGTAATGTTGAAAGTTGTGTCCTGCTGTCAGTTTCTATATTCAGAGGAAAGCATTTTGAAGACAAACTGTTTGAAGGAACAAAAATATCTAATGGGCTGACTCAAGACATTAGGCCAGATCCTGAGCAAGTGTTTACTTTCATAGCTCCATTGAAGTCAATGGAGTTACAGTAATGCACCCCAGCTGACAATCTGGCCTATTATTTCCATTTATCTGTAGTTAATACTACATTTTTCTCAGAAATGGTCTCTGCTGCTGACATATGATTAAATCATGCAATTTAATTATATTAAGAATAAGAGAGCTGCTAATGATTGGGTTAAATAAAGTCACATTCTCACTAGCATCCAAAACTAAGCACATCTTGTCTCCCAACCACGTAATTTGTAATGCTTATTTTATGTGGTTTTTAATCAAACTCATCTCCCTTAATAAGATCTATGATTATTAAGCAGGAAGGCATAACGAGATTGGCTGATTAGAACGCAAGGAGCATAGTCAAGTACTTTTAATTCCCCAAGGGGTGAAGCTCTCTGATGATGGCCAGAGTCTTCTTAGAGCTGCTATATTGCTATTTTTAAACATCTTTATTTTGAAAAAATTGTGTTTATGGAAGATTAAATTTTTAGTTTAGGATACTTAGCAGCTTTTTGTTGTCATAGCTTTTGCATTCTTTTGGCATTAATGTTAATGGCATTAATCTGCCTCCAGATTTAAAAGAATGAAAATCTTCTGGTAAATATCCCATGTTAAATGGATCAACTTCTCTGATGTTTCTATGACTGCAGTTTATGGGCCCAATCCTGCAAATTTTTACTGAAGTGATTATTCTCACTGGTTTCAGTGGGCTGTTTACATGAATAAGGGTTTGGAATATCAGACCCCCTAATTCCTTTCATCCCCTTCTCAATTTATGCATAAAAGTGTGCTTTTGATTTTGCAAACCTAGGTGGTATTGAGTGATCTTTATTACTACTGATTTCAGGAATGTAATGTGAAGTTTAGATCCCAGGATGAGTTTGCAGCAGTGTCCGTTAAAACTGCCATTTGTGTAAACTAATCAATTTGCCACAATAGGAATAGAACCTCACAACTGTGATTGTGACAGAGGGTCTGGTATCTGTCAATAATCGCTATTTAACACAGAATAAAATTAATGTGAAAATTACATTATGGATATCCATCATCTTCATTTCAAAATACAAAGAGATATTCAATGGACCTAAGCTAGCAAGCCAGGCAGGGTCTGTCTGCTCAGTCAAGAAATTAAACATTTGAAAGCATCCTCTCAATAGACAATTCCCTTGAGGATGAAGGATGTAAAATATTTAAAAGCATCTATTATGTTTATCAACGAAGGGTTAACAGACAACTAGGCATTGCATTCCACCTTGGATGGATTAGGAAATACCACTTTATGGGGAAAGGTAAGGCTGTCTGATAGAATAATGAACCAGAACAAGTGGATAAACATATTTAGGCCATGTCTACACTACAGAGTTGACTCAAGTTACATTGATGACCATAAACCACTTTAATTACATCTGTTGTGCACATCCACACAATGGATGTACATCCACAGTCATTGCTTTTGCATTGACAGTGACAGTGTTGCATCATGGGTTGCTATCCCATTGTGCAACTCAACACCTCTGCCACCTCCTGGTGCTGGGAGCTCTGGGAATGGATTGTGGTGCATCATGGGGTGTGCTCACTTTCCCATGATGCAGTTCTTTCCATTCTATCATTCCACAGGCTTCTGACTTAGTTTCATGCTGTTTTTCAACAGCCCTTGTAAACTGTGCTCCCACCATCTCTGCATGAAAATGTGCACCTGAACTGCTGACCCATCTGATGATGAGCATTATGAACACAACACAGCTGGTCCTGCATTATTTTATGAGCTATGAAACAGTGTGAATCAGTGGTGCCTGCCCTGCTGTGTGTCATAGAAAGAAATAATTCAAGATTGCTGCTGGCTTTCACAGAGCAGCTGCACATAGTGGACCATCGCTACCAGGCTCAGGAAACAAGCAATGAGTGATGGGATCACATCATGATGCATGTCTAGATGACAAGCGCTGGTTGCAGAACATTCGAATGCACAAATCCACCTTCCTGGAACTGTATGCAGAGCTTGCCCCAGCACTGCAGCGCCAGGACAGCAGAATGAGAGCTGCCCTGTGCTCTGTGTGCACTGTGGAAAAGCGAATGGCAATTGCTGTGTGGAAGCTGGCAACTCCAGACTGCCATTGTGAATCAATTGGAGTTGGAAAGTCCACCAGGGGGTTGCAGTGATGCAAGTGTACAGGATCTATAATTGCTTCCTGCTACAAAGGACTGTTACTCTCAGTAATGTGCAGAAAATAATTGATGGCTTTGAGGCACTGGAATTCCCTAACTGTGGTGGGGTGATAGAAGGAAAGCATATTCCCAATTTTGGCCCCAGACCATCTTCTGACAAAAAACCTCAACCGAAAGACCTACTGCTCCATGGTCTTGCAGGTGCTGGTGGATTACTGGGGCTGTTTCACTGAGATCAATGCAAGGTGATCAGGGCAGGTGTATGATGCACACATCTTTAGGAACACTGGAACGTATAGAAAGCTACACACTAGGACTTTCTTACCAGATCAGTGGGGGATGTGGAAATGCCCACAATAATCCTGGGAGACTCTTCTACACCTTACTCCAATGGCTCATGAAGCCTTACGTCAGGAAACTAGACAGCAAAAAGGAGAGCTTCATCAACAGGCTCAGCTGGTGCCGAATAATCATTGCATGTGCCTTTAGCAGATTAAAAGGTCACTTCTACTGCCTTTTTGGCAGGTTAGACCTTAATGAGGAAAATATTCTGATGGTCACTGCAGCCTGCTGTACTCTATAATATTTGCAAAGCAAAGGGGAAAAGTTTACCCAGCAGTGGAATGCTAAGGTTGATTGGCTGGCTGCTGATTTGGAGCAGCCAGATTCGAAGGGCCCTTACAGGGGCACAGTGGGTGGCTATTCAAATCAGGGAGGATTTGAGGAGCATTTTGACAATGATTCCCAGTAATGTGTCTTTATGTGATGCATTCAGCCACTCAGTGTTTACTTGTCGCCTTGAATGACCCTTGTAGTGCTTGCTGCCTGAGCATTAATTGTTCTGAGCAAACATTCCTGCCTCTAGCCATTGTGTTTGAATGTTAGTATTAAGTAACTTGTATATGACACAGATAAAGATGCATTTTATTGCAGAGACTGAAGTTTAATAATAGGACAAAACCACACATTTTTGGTCAAATAGGGGACATGGGAATGAGGAATAGTCTCTCAGTTACAGCTCTCACAGCTGTGTGAAACTCCAGCTTTCATTGTGAAACCAGTCCCTAGGCGTGGAGTGCACAGGGTACTGTGGGGGACCAGCAACACATGAGGAATGTGGTGGGGGAGTTTGGGGAGGGCATGGAACAGAGTTCTGTATTGGCTGCAGGGGGAGTCATGCACAGATGTTCTTAGAGTACAGTGCAATGAGGGACTTGAGCATCTTCATCTGGCCCTCCAGTAGCTTTATCAGCTGCTCCTGCCCCAGTCTCCCTTCCAAGCTGTCCATCCTGAGTTTTTCTTTAAATTGTCTCCCTCCATGCTCTTGTTTCACTGTCTGCTGTAGCTGTTGACTGCAGCACTTCACAAAATATTCTCCTTACTTCTGATTCGCCACCTTATCTGATGGCGATCCTCCGCTGGTGTGGAGGAATGGGTTCTCAAGGGCACCTCTGCAGAAACCAAAGGAACAATGCACAGAGACAGTATTGTGAGTGTGCTCACAGCCGTGAATCACAAAAGTTAGACACACCTCTTTCTCACTGTCCCTTGGTTAGCACACAGCTCGGTGCAAATCTCACATCTAGTGAGTTCACTGGGGTGGGGGTTGGAAGAGAGAATTGGCAAGAAGAGACAAAGTGTTTGGGTGGTTTGCGAAGGGGGTTACTACAAGCGCCTAGGTAGACTATTCTGAATATTGGTACTCTTTTCCACAGGCTAGAGTAATTGAACCCAATATCTCACTTCTAAGGGTAACCTAGGATGCAAGGATGCATTTCCTGCATGCGTATGGTTTCAGACCAGCTCTGTATGCTGCTTGCCTATGTGCCGCACTGGTCCTTGCAGAAATAATTGCCAGGTGGCACAGCAAAGTTTCCTACAGCAGGGGGATAAACAGTTCTGCCAAGGAACCTGTTCAAACTGCTGATCAGAGGGGTCAGGATGGGCATTATGGGACAATTCCTGGTGGCCAATTAGGGCGACATAACCAAGTGCAGCGTCTATACTGACACTGCATCGCTTTAACTATGTTGCAAAAAATCCTACGTCTCGCCTCAAGGTGGTTTTATTATGTCGGCATAGCAGGGGAGCTCCAGCAGCAGGAGGAATATTTCAGTGTACACCTCCACTGTTTCTTCGACAAAAGCAGACTTTTGTCGACAAAACTGTATAGTGTAGACCAGGCCTTAGTGAAAGATGCCAGGTACAATAAACTGCATGAACCTCCTTGGTCACCACTTCTCATTTACCACTGGTTTGAAAAACATGTCAAAGTACTGATGTGAGTGATATGGGACAGAGGATATGTCTACACTGCAATCAGAAGTGTGATTTGCAGCTTATGTAGGTGTACGTGCACTAACGTTAATCGAGCTAGCTCACTAAAATAACAGTAAAGATGCAGCATGTGGGCTTAGAAATGAGAGTATGTACCTAGAATTCCAGGCAGGCTTGTACAGCCTGTGCTGAAGCCATGCCACAACTTCTTCACTGCTACTTTTAGATTAGATTAAAGTTAGTGTGGGTATCCCTACCCATGCTGAAATCACATCTCCCCACTGCAGTATTGACATATCCTAGGACACGGGGAAGGGTGCATCTGAAACTGTCTATTCAAAAGAAAAAGTGAGGAACAATTGATTTCTGGGAATATAATGCAATTTCTCTTTTACTTTAACTGTAACTCAACCTATTTTAAGGAGACTGCTTGCTTAACTAACTTCTTGCATGTAGGTCAAAAAAGAGCAAAACCTCTCTAAGGAGAGCTAATGATGAGAACCTCACCCTACTCAGGCATTCAGACTGGAAGGCACAAACTAAAAGAGTTCTCTCCTTTCCCAGAAAATGTGTTGTGAGCAGAGATGTGGTTCTGCTGGGCACAGTGTGGAGATGCCAAAGGATGATACTGTAGTACCATTGTGCTGGGCACTGTACAAATGCAGAGTACTAGACAGTCCCTGCCCTGAAGAATTAATAGTCTAAAGACAAGATGGATACAGGTTAGCAGAATGATGGTTACAATGGGAATGTTAGTGCCATGATTTCTGTCTTCCCCTTCCCTCCGGAAATAGGGATTTGTTTGTTTATATAAATTCAGGTGGATTTATATTAGGAGGGGATTAGCTAAATGGAAAGACAAAGGAAGGGAGAGGAAAGATGGAGGCAGAGGGTTAAAGAAGAGGGAGGACGGGTAGAATAAAGCTGAAGTGAAGAGAGAGCAAGGGAGGGGGCAAGAAGGGGGTTGGAGTGAACAGTCAGTCAGCACAGGGGAGAGACTGTTGAGATTAAAAAAAAACTAGAAAGATGGCTGATGGAGGAGATCATCAAGCTGGCAGGAGCTAACTGAGCAGGAGCTAACTGAGTTTAAGCGGATGAAGGGGCAGTGTCTGGTAAGTCTATATTAAGAACTTAAACAAAAAAGTCATTAATTCCCCCGCCCCCACCCCTGAGGAAAACGAGAAAATTTGTTTATTTTTTTATTAGAAAAAGACTAAGGCTTTGTCTACACTACAGAGTTAGGTCAACGTAAGGCAGCTTACATCAACCTAACTATGGAGGTGTTACAAGAAAAAAATCACAGGGTGACACCAAACCCCTCTCTGTAATTAAATATTACTGGTGTGCTTAAATCAGTGGTCCCCTTCCGTATCTATTACCGGGTGATATTTATGAGCAAACACTCTGATTCAATCACATAATAAACTAAACTGACAATGTATTTAGTGATAACACAATAATAAGGATAACCCTTGGCCCAAGTCCAATGCTTTAATACTTTGCAGTTTTTCTTCTCTCTCCCTAGAGTGCTGATCTCAATTGCACCACCCTGGACTGGACCGGGATACTGGAACTCCAACAGAAACACAACAGGTAAGTACCAAATCTCTCTTTTGGGGCGGGGGGGCTGTCCCCTTCTCTCCCCATGAGGCGATGGTCTTCATTAATCTTCTCTGGAGCACTACGCTACTCAGCTGCCTCTGGGACGGACAACCTCGATCTGACTGGCATGCAGTCTTTTACACACTCCTGTTGCCAGACAGATTTCTCTAACTTCTTCCAGCCAAAAACCCAATAAGGCGGGAAAACTTCATGAGGACGGCCGTCCAATATGGAGTTTAAGTTGTTGTTTGCCCTCCAGTATGGCAACCTGCCCTCTCCTTATCCTAACCCAAATATATGTAAAACCATTCAATTTTACAACAAGGGAGGGAAATTCCATCTGGTTCCTATTATATCCCCTACTTGATACTCTGGAAGGCACAATGCACTCACCTTCCATATGTATCACAATATGAGCATAAACATAACATTCCTCCTTAGCCAACTGCTTAAACTTCCGTTTCAACCATACAAATGTAACTATCCATATGATTATCACACCTAATTGAGCAATCATAATTATGAAGAAAAAGCACCTATTGATACATCCTGTCAGGTGCAGAAAACAAGTTTTCCCATAAATGGGCGAATAGGGAGTGTTTCTTAACTCAGCCCATAATGGCACTGATTTCACGCAGAGCATGATGCACTGAAACCATTGTGCTTTTCCCAGTCTCCTTTAATTGTTCCAGGTGTTGACCGATATCTGGGTGCTCTATTAGTTGACTTAATGCAGACACGTCAGGTCCCAAGCAGACTGGCTCAATTTCTCAGTACATCTCAAAAGTGAGCTCTAGTTCTTTTACCTTAGACATGTCGGATACAAAATATATGTCACAACCGATAATGCTGTACACGTTACATATTCAGAGATTCACAGACCTTATAGAACTCATTCACCATGAACTTGGCACATTGGCTTCTAAGACATATCCGATTACGATTATTTGCTGCAAGAGTTGAGTGGTTATGGGCAACAGATTTTAGGTGATAATGACATTTGCCGGCATCAAGGTTTAGACAAATATGTCCTTGATATATATTATTATTGCAGACATACCCTTTGTTATATTTCCACTGGCATTCCCCCAAGTCTATTATTATTCCATCTGCTTGTACTGCCCTGGGAATATTTGAGGACACCAATATCACCTTTCCTACCTGCAGTCCTAATGGAATCAGTGGATATACCCACTCCACAGTAGCATTCTGATAGTCAAAATAAAAGCCACTACCATCTTAGTTTTCTCTATGTAGGTAAAATTTAGTAACTCCCACCAGAGCTCGTTCTGAACTTTGAAGGCTTCCAATTTCATTCTTAACATCCTTCTTAACTCCACCAGAATATTCCCTTCCCATCCTTACCTTAGGAAGGCACTATTGACAGACGATAACCACGCCTTTGCCTGCACATATACCAAAGCCCATGCAGTATCCTCTTGCAATTTCTGAAGCCTGTCTAACAGGATCCTATCATTGCCCTGCTGGGCTCTAAACCATTCAAGCATCATCTGGGTGATGTCATATTCTAAGGTAGCAATTTTTCCCAAAGAGGAGGATAGGGGCTGTTCTAAAGTGGTCACATCGTGGCCTACAATCCTAATCTTGGTGGCCGAGCTTTCTGCATCCATGACATTCCTGATGCCTAGGACCGTTCCTATGCCACCCAAGATTTTAGCTGCTAAATCCTGCTTTCTTTTTGCCTTGGCTTTTAATGCTGAATCACTTGTTCATGCATGCCATCCCCTCAGTGTGATAGACACAAACGATCTACATCTTTCTTGTACTGTGGTGATGGACACAAGGATTGGGATAAGAATCTTCCTTAAAATATATTCCGGGTTTACCATGGCCTGCCTTTTCCCACTTTCCTTAATAACCACTGCTTCCACCCAGTAGGTGTAAGGCTGAGGGGGCACTATTGCTTCTACTGCATGCTGTGTCCCATAGATCCCAGAGGCTCTCCAGGTTCTGGAGTCATTATACCACTCCTGTACTTCCATTTCACCCACACAATGCAGGGTGAAACCTCGAGCCATGGCATTCACACAAGATACCCCTGCACTCTTGGTATAGGAACAATACCCTGGAATGTTGGACACCTTGCATTTTGCCCTTATGGTCCAGTTTTGACTGAGAGAATGTATATTCACTCTTACTTCTGGAAGATACCCTTGTAAACTGGATAACACCCTAATCACATTCCACCCCTCCTTCATATGTTCATTGACTTGCAGATATACACATGAGCACCTTCCAGTGCCTTGGGCCTTCAAGGGGAGGTGGGAACACTCTCCTAATACCAAATCCTTCACCTACCAGGCACAATGAGGTTCATGGAGGGTCTCAAGGGAGGTTCTGGAATGATCCTCTATAGTCAGTATCCCCGCATTCTCCCCCTTTCCTTGTTTTCATAGCAGGTAAATTCTGCCACCTGGCAAGAACATGGATAGAGAAATGGGACCTAGACCTTGGGATGGTAGATTCATTAACACCTTAATCTTTCTCACTTCTATCCCCACCCAAGGTACCCTAGTCTCACACGTGTAATGCTCTCCTTCATATATCATTAAAGAAGTTACTATTGCCCAACCACACACACTACACACTATGAGCCAATTGAGGTCCATGGTGAGATATGTAGGGAAAACATAATAAGGATGGTAAGATTCAGGACTTTCCACTGCTTTAACTGGGAGCTATGGAACCACTTCCTATTCCATCTCCCCTTTGAATCTTCTCTTAATTCTTTTTCCAGCCCTCTTGCATGCCTTTCACAGACAGAGTGGTCTGTCCCACTCTTGCGGGACTCCTTCAATTCCCGCAATAGGCTCCTCACTGCTGCCCGACACTATTCCTGGCCCTCGGTGAGCTTATTGGCCTCCTTTTCTTTCTGTGCCAGTGCTTCAGATAGCCAAGCTGGAAAAACAGGTGCAGGAGCTATCTAATTAGGCTGGCTAAGGGTTTGGGCAGTGAGCCATTCCCTTTTCGCTTGTAGCTCAGTAATTTGAGTTCCTCTTAGAGTGACTTCACTCTTGAGCTGGGTCACTTGCCCTTCCAGCTCTCTCACAGATTCCTGCAGCTCCCTTGCTGCTCTGTCCAGTCCATACCATAAGGCCCGTTTGAGCTGCTTTTTGGATGTAGGTTTCCCAACCATGAATGCTTCCCATCTAGAGCACAGATCCTGATATGCCGATTTCCCTTTAAACAACCCCTCAACCTACCGATCTTTCCCTTGCCCCAGACCCATGAGACACGAGGCCAAACTATTTTTATTCATCAGCTGCTCCCAACTGGAGGATCCAAACTTTGGCTGGCACTCATCTTCTTTGGTAACCCTCACCGGTTTCTACTGAGCAGAAAACATCACACTCTTTTCCCCTACCCCTCCTGGCTTGCGAGCCTAGTGAGGGCACTGAGCGCAATGCTCTTTACCTTGACAGGACCTACTCCCTGTCACCCAGCTGAACTGCAGTGGCAGCTGAACACAGATGCACTTCAGGAACTGGATAGGCTGCTATACTATCCACACACTAGGTGGCCAGTGCCTATTCCCACTTAACACACAAGGCCTGCACTCTGACACTCTTAGATCAGAGACCCCTCCTGGATTCTGCAAGACAAATAGGCCTTCAGCACGCAAGGCTGACACATTTTCAGTCCCTCCTGGACTCAAGCCAGGCAATCTGGGGTTTCTCAGCAGACAGGTTGATCAGTAGGCATGCTAGGCCTCTCTGTTGCCAGAGCTGCTTCAGTACGCTTCCTCACAGCAATCCAGGCAGAATGATATCAGTTTTGGTTTAGCTTTGCGTGTGTCTGTCACTGTTATGTCAAGCCGCTGCCCGGCATCCCAGCTCACATTCCGTGGTCGCAATCCACATCTCGGCAGATGTACCACAGAATCACATAGAGGATCAGGAGGATGGCAAAGATGAACAAAACCGCCAGAATAGCCTTGGTCACAGGAGAAATGAGGGACTGCATGTCACCCAGGAACCGCAGCCAGAGGAGAGGAGAGTAGTTAGTATAATTGCGACGATCCCAACGGTCTCTGGCAGTAGCAGACGCACCCCCCCTTCCCGCCCCTGCTTCCAATCAGGTAAGCATACCCGATTTCACAACCCACATCCCTCCAGCTGCACACAAGACAGCTATGGCACCCGGTCTTTCTGGCTGGGAGCACACAAGGCTGCGCCATGTAACAGCAAAAAAGGCTACTCGGAGACAGCTTACCCGGAGCGATCTCTCCACTACCGATGGGTCATGTCAGCTCCAAAAGCGACAGGGGTCCCAGTCTCTCAGCCAGTGGGCTGAACTGAACCTACTGAGTGAAAGGAAACTTGCTCTTAAAATCACTAAGGGGTCCTGCTGCGGTCACCAATTGTTACAAGAGAAAATCACTGGGTGACACCAAACCCCTCTCTGTAATTAAATGTTACTGGTGTGCTTTAATCAGTGGTCCCCTTCCGTATCTATCACCAGGTGATATTTATGAGCAAACACTCTGATTCAATCATAAGATAAATAAATTGTGAATTTAGTTTAGGGATAACACAAGAACAAGGATCACTCGAGGATTAAGTAACAGTATAGTGGAGATTAACTCCAGGACCCCTTACCACAAACTAACCTTTGGCCCAAAGTCCAATACTTTAGGGGGAGAGAAGAAAAACTGTAGAGTGCTGATCTCGATTGCATCACCCTGGACTGGACTGGGATACTGGAACTCCAACAGGAACACAAGAGGTAAGTACCAAATCTCTTTTGATGTGGGGGGCTGCCCCCTTCTCTCCCTATGAGGCGATTAATGAAGACAATCTTCTCTGGAGCGCGATGCTACTCAGCTGCCTCTGGGACGGACAGCCCCGATCTGACTGGCATGCAGTCTTTTATACACTCCTGTTGCCAGGCAGATTTCTCCAACTTCTTCCTGCCAAAACCCCCAAAAGGCGGGAAAACTTCATGAGTAAGGCCCTCCAGTATGGCGACCTGCCCTCTCCTTATCCTAACCCAAATATGTGTTGTAAAATTGAATGGTTTTACAATGGGAGGGAAATTCCATCTGGTTCTGGTAAATCTGCATTAAGAACCTAAGCCAAAGAGCCATTAACGCCCCCAACTCCTCACCCCAGAGGAAAACCAAGAGAAAATTTGTTTATTTTCTGATTAGAAAAAAAGACTAAGGTTTTGTCTACACTACGGAGTTAGGTCAATGTAAGGCAGCTTACATCAACCTAACTATGGAGGTGTTTACACTACAATGTTCCTCCCACTGCTTTAACTCACTTGCTACACTTAATAAATCCCTCGATGACCTAAGTGGCCTCCAAAAGGTGTCCTACAGTGGTCACAGTTTTGAACTCTGCTGCCTGGTGGCCAGGTATGCACCACTCCCCTTTTAAAGTCCTCTTTGTGTTTGCTTGGTGTGGAGGGCTAACATAGCAATTGTCCAACTGACCATGCTGGCTCCATGCAGCAAATGCGCTCCTGTCTGGAGTACAGAGGTGGTGGATATCCTGAGGCTGGGGGGAGGAGGTGGCTGTACAGGTACAGTTCCAGTCCAGCCCTAGGAACTTCAACATCTAAGGCCAGATTGGTCAGGGCATGGCGGAGGTGGTGTATGACAGGGACATGCAGCAGTGCCATGGGAAAAATCAAAGAGCTCCAGTGGGCATACCAGAAGACAAGGGAGGCAAATAGTTGCACTGGTGTGGAGCTGTATACATGCTGCTTCTACAAGGCTCTGCATGCCATTCTTGGCGGTGACCCCTCTCCCACCCCAAGTGCCCTTTGGATATGTGGGGGAGTTGGAGTCACATGCCACCACAGTGAATTATGAGAATGAGGTATTGGATGAGAAGGAGGAGGAGTAGGTGGGATAGGTGACCAGGGGATCCAGTGGCATGGTGAGCTAGGACCTGTTTGACTCCTGAGCAGTCAAGCCACTCCCAGCAGTCCAGCACTGGTGAGCCTGCTGCAGGGGAAGGAACCTGTGGCAAGTACTCAGTTTGCTTCAGTATTGCAGGGACATCTGCATATTTTTTAAAATCAGGCTAGAAGAGGTAGTGAAACAACAACAAGACGTGCAGTTGCTATCTGCTTCTCATTTCCCTGTACAGCTAGGCAGAGGGGGCCCTGAAGAACAGTTTGTTTATGGAGAATTCTTGGGACGTCCTGATGCACATGCACACCTCTAGGAAACTTTCCTGGAGGTGGTCTGCAATCCTCTGCCAAAGGTTTCTTGGGAGGGCTCCCTTGTTTCTTCCCCTGTGGTAGGACACTTTCCCACACCACTCAGCAATTAATTCAGCAGGCACCATTGTAGCACACACGTTAGCAGCATATGGACCCAGTCTACAGCCAAATGCATGCAGGAGCTGCTCCCTTGCAGCCTCCGTTAGCCTCAGGAGTGATATATCAACTACAATCACCACTGCCTGTGGAAGACTGTGCCAGTATTCAGTGCAATAGCCCTAGCCGCTTCTATTGATGCCCCAGTGCTCTCACCCTTTCTCCCCGAGCCGTACCCACCATGGTTGGGGCTGCCGCTGTGCTCTAAGTGTCCCAAGGGGAAGTGAAATGTTGTGCTTGTAACGTGCGGGTCAACGGGAGTGAATGCACTGACAATAGTATCTCTATCCATTGTTTCTTTAGCAGCTGCAAATATGGCCTTGAGGGTCTCTTCATCCACACCAGTGAAGCAGCTCAGCTAGACAAGGAGGAAAAAGAAGAAGAGGAGAAGAGAAGACCTGTTCCAGGATGTCCCGCAAGCCTCTGGTGCTTCGGATTGCAAGCAGAGGACTTGGAGGGTGGCAGTCAATGACAATGCAGAGTGATAGTGAGGACAGGAGAAACAGGCAGCAAGAGATGGTAACGCTGCTCAGGGAGCAAACAGCCATGCTGCAGTCTGACTGAACTTCAGGCTCACCACATCCATGCTCACCTTCTCCTGCAGCCTATAGAGAACTACATTCCAGGACTTCTGTACACTCTCCTCTCGCCCATGTTCCATGTGTCTTTCGGGGCTGCAGCAGTACCCCAGGCCTTCCACCCCGCAGGAGATTACACACAATGACAGCCGCACATACACCCAACTATAAAAACCTCATTGGTGTATGTGCTTGTGAATTCCCTGTTCCTTCCTCTTTAAAGATAAACTTCATACCGGAGAAAAATACTTCACCATTACATAGGTATGTCTGAATAAGTGTGGAATAACAGTCTACTTGTGGAAACTGAATTTCTCTTTATTAGTCTCCAAAATATGGTGGCTGCTGCTAACATTCCCAGAGAACACCTGCACATTACTGTGGCTTATAGTTAAAATGCTCCTTCAAAGCCCCCCTGACCTGAATAGCTCCCTATTGAGCTGTTCTTGTAGTCCTGGTATCTGGCTGCTCAAAATAAACAGACAGCCAATTCACCTCCATGCTCCACCTGCAAAAACTTCTCCCCTTTTGCTTCACAGATGAAATGAAGTACACAGCAGGTAGCTATGACTATGGGGATATTGTCCTCCCTGTGGTCTAACTTCCTGAGTAGACAGGGCCAGCGGCCCTTCAAACAGCCAAAGACACATTCAACTGTCATTCTGCACCTGCTGAGTCTGTTGAAGTGCTTCTTGATGCTGTCAAGGTGGCTGGTGTACTGCTTCATGAGGCACAGGAGTAAGGGGGTAGGTTGGGTCTTCCAGGATCACTATTGGCATTTTCACATCCCCAATAGTAATCCTTTGGTCTGGAAAGAAAGACCCTGCTTGCAGCTTTCTGTACAGGCCTGTGTTCCTAAAGATGCATGTGTCATGCACCTTCCCTGACCAGCTTGCATCGATGTTGGTGAAATGACCCTGGTGATTCACCAGCTCTTGCAATAGCATAGAATCTTTCTGTTGCTGTACTCTCTCGCAAGGTTGTCTGGGGACAAAATAGGGATGTGTGTGCCACCTATCACCTCACCGCAGTTTGGGAACCCCATTGCTGTAAAACCATCCATTATTTCCCACGTATTGCCCAGAGTCACAGTCCATAGGAGGGTGTGATTAATGGTCCTGCACACTTGCCTCACAGCAACCCACATGCTGGATTTCCTGACTGATCAGTAGCAATCTGGTATTGGCAGCTTCCACACAACCATCACTACTCGTTTCTTCACAGTTCTCACTTTGGTGTCGCTGCTCTGGAGGGCTGGGGCTAGCACCTCACACTATTCCAGGAAGGCGGCCTTGCACATCCAAAAGTTCTGCAGCCACTGTTTGTCATCCCATGCCTGCATAACAATGCAATCCCAATACTCATTGCTTGTTTCTCATGCCCAGAACAGACGGTCCCACCATATGTAGCTGCTCTGTGAATGCCAATGCTCTGTGAATTGTTTCTTTCCATGACATACAGCAGGGTAGACATCCTGGCATTATCAGATTTGCAGCAAAGGAAATATTGCAGGACCAGGCACATTGTATTTGTAATGCTCAGCACAACACTGAAGAACAGTGCAGGATCCATGCTTTCTGACAGCGATGGTGGGCATACAGATTACTGGGGCTTTTGAAAAGCAGTGTGAAACGTACTAGTGTGCCCATGGAATGATGGAATGGAGAAAACTGCATCATGGGATGCTGAACTTGCCCCCATGAGACATTGCAAACCCTTCCCAAAATACCCTGTGCTAAATGGTGGCAAGTTGCAAAGAGGGATAGCTACCCACAGTGCACTGCTCTCTGTGTCGATGCAAGAGCTGCTACTGTGGACGTGCTTCGCTGACGGAGCATTGTGTGGACATGCAACAGCAGTTTAATTACAACTGCAGCTGTACATTGATGTGACTTAAGTTGACTTAATTTTGTCGTGTAGACAAGCCCTAAGAAAGAGACAAAATGAACTGAGATGTTATAGAAGCACCAGCTTATAGCGCTGTGCAGAAAGAGGAATCTCAACTCTAAATATCTTAATAAAGAACAGCTGAAGGAAATACTATATATATGGCACCAAAAGCAGAATGGACCCCCAGTAAAGACTCAGGATCAGTGGAGAATGAAGAAAACTCAGAAAAGCTTAACCAGGTACAGCAGGTGGATTAAAGGATTTACTAGAAGCTGGGCCCAGGAAGGTGTGCCAGATACCTAGGCAATCTGAGGAGGACAACAACATCCCAAAGGGGTGCGCACGGAAGTACAAGGGATGAGGATCAGAGCATTTACAACAGCTGGAGGAAGTGCAGACAGAGTGACCAAGGCAAACAGAATCTGGAGTGGAAGAAAGACCAGGCGGAGGGGAAAAAAACCAAAAAAAACCAAACACAGACACACACAAAAACCCACACTCACCAAGCATGACAAGGAACGCCAGCATGAGAAGAGCAGCATGCGAGACAGCACTAACGTGAGCAGATGGAGCACTAATGCGATCAAGCAATAGAACAATTGTATAGCCAACCACCAAATGGCTCAATAAGTGGAAATAGAAAACATTTCATAATGCATATGGTACACATAATTGGATGCATGATTTCTAAGTATCGAGATGGGGATAGTTTAGATGTTTTTCTAGAAGCTTTTGAAAGGCTGTGTGAACTTAACCAGACAGAAGTCACATTTTATCCACACCATCTATTTTCCTTATTGCAAAGCAAACCCCTGGATACATATGCACAAGTGTCAGATAAGGATTAAGGATGATGCTAAAGTTAAAGCTGCTTTGCCAAAGAAATATAAGCTGCTCCCTGTAGTTTACAGAAAGAAAATGTGTTGATGTAAGAAACAGAGCAATTTGCAGATCGGTTAGAAGAATATTTCAAGAAATGGATGTTTAGGAGTGGGGTTTTCACATTAGAGGAAGCTCTGGAAGTGATCATGATTGAACAGTTCTTTGAACAGTGTATTCCCAAATTGAAAGCTTGGCTAGTAGGTTGTAGCCCAAAAATGGTAATAGAGGCTGGTTAACTAGCTGATCAGTGCATGCGCATCTGGTCAGGGCAGATGAAAAGCCAAAACAGAATTGGCATGAAACAGGTTCAAGACCTAGGGGCCAGAGAGAATCTACTAACAATGCCATAGGAAATAATCTGCATGTCAAACCTTCAAAATGGGGGAGAGGAGAAGCGGTGTTACCAGTGCCAGAAACCAGGGCAGATCTCTTAAAAGTGCTCCTTTAGGTTCCAATATGTCTGCTGATGGAAGCCCATGAATTCAATCTACCTCCTGTAGTTTACAGCTATTTGCCAGCAGCCACATTATTTGCACCAGATCAACCTTTGTGAAAATGCATATGGTTAAGGATAAAATCCCATACTTAAAGGATGTAATAATTCACGGGCAACTGTGATTAATTATGATTGTTACTTCAGAAAATATCTGTTTCTTTTACAGTAAAAAAGTAAAAATCCTTCTATATTTTAAGTTATGTTTTGCAATATCATCCAGAAGATTTGCTTATAAGTTAACATACTGTGCATTTTCTCCTACATAACCCAATTCTATTTAGCAGTCTTTGACTCTGCTCAGGATTTTTGTAATATTGGCAGATTATTTTTTTATCAAAGAGCTTTAAAAAATTCAGAGGCTAGGATGCTTTGTAATCTCTTCATACACAGAAACTGTATTTGTTAAAAATCAAATGGAGCTACTTTCTTAAACAAAATCTTTTTAGCCCGGATAAACATTTGTACCATCTGTTACTTTAGGAGAATCGTATGAAAATGTATCAGTGATAACAAATGGTCTTATCTACAGAAGATACTTATGGTGCCCTTTCTGCATTTTTCTTTTTGCAGCAGATAAACTAATTTCTAGACCTATTGGGAGAAATATGACACTACAGTGAACATTCAAAATAACTTTTACAGTAGATTTTTTTATAGTTAGAACAGCTTTAGTCTTGAAAATAGAATGTAACTATTTAGCAATGGATGTTTTAAAATTATTTCCTCTGTGAAAGGCTTATTTACTAATTATATATTAACATTATCAGATGATCAAGTTTTATATAGACTTCCAGCTTCCTGTACATATATTTGATTGACATAATTGGTATGTCAATTATGCAGCGGAATGATAAATCAATGGGGGAACAGTGATTCCTAGCTACAAGCTATAGAGGAAGGTTAAGCTGCAGATGAATATCTAAGAATAGTTTATTATACACAAAGGAAACCCTAGATGCTACCCAAAGATCATTAAAGTGGAAATGACCACAGAAGTGATGATTGAAGAGTTAGGTTTGATCTCCTAAATGATGGTCCTCTAGCAGTAACATTGTTTTAAAACAAGAAGACTGTTGAACAACAGTCGACAAAAGGGTAACTACAAAAATCTAAACATCAGCATTAGAGTACCAGTTTCTGATCTCAGATACTTCAGCATAAATCCAGAGTAACTCCTTTTAAGGTATTTAAAGTTACTTCAGATTTACATAGATATATCTGGCGCTTAGTCTTCAGGCTAGTTAATGAACTGTGTTAGAGTTGTAGAAGGTTTGTGTTATTTTTAGCAAAAGCAAGCCAAAAAAGTAAGAGGAGATGAACATGCACTTTGCATAGGCTAAAATAACTACAGAAAGTGCTAGGTGATGAGAAGAAAAAACCAAAAAAATCCACAGACCTACAAAGTGCAAACATGGAATGTTGAAATGTGCACACTGTAGAAGTGTCTTTATGTAATTCATAGCCTATTCCCCTTTCCCACTGAAACTCTTTAAGGCCAGGTCTATACTAAAACTGTTGCCAGCAAAGGAAAATCATTTCTATACGAGCAAAAGCCCTACTGTAGATCAGTTATACCAGCACGCAAGTGCTTCTGCAAGTATAACTCGTTTTTTTCAGGAAACAGGAATAGGCTATACAAGAAACAGCACTCTTGCTGGGATAAGCTACACTAGGAGGGTTCACAGTACAGCTCTGTCAATATAGGTATACTGGCAAAGTTACTGCAAGTGCCCTATCTATGCTGAAGCAAGTTCTTTTAAGGGCCTCATTATATCTTTGTTGTCCATCCTTAAAACTGCCATATGGTGTCAATAAATAAAACTTCACAGAATGCCTACTCTCCCCTACAACATAAACAACCCAGCATTAACTAAGAATAACTAAGCCAATCACAAGCATATTGGAAACACATGTTTACCAATTAGAAAATGTGCTGCTAGCCAAGTCTCTGGCAGTTGCCTGATTGCTGACAAGACCTGGAATATTTCATACATGCATTTTGCTAATAATTCTAGCATCACAAAGCTGCATAGTCTTATTGTAAAAAATGCTTCGTGGGTGTATTTGCTTGAAACTGTATTTTGAGAAATGTTTATCCTTATAACTGAATATAGCAAGACAGTATCACTTTTCATTACAGGGAAGAGAATAGTATAACGTAAAGTGGCCTGTATTATTGAGCTGTTATAATGCAATATTGGTGGTAATATTTGTTTCTGTAAGGATTCCATAGAGGAGAAAAGGCAAGAGAAGAGGTAGTTACAGACTCTGTGTATAAAAAATCTACATCTCTCATTCTCTCAGACCTCATTTGTCCTATTAATTTGGTCTGTTACCTGTTTGTTCTCTGATGGTGGCAGTATAGGAATAATGATGCAAAAACACTTCCCGCTCAGCTAAGGAAATTATATTAAAATCCCTTCTTCACATTCTAGAAGAAATTTAGAGATGTTGATGAACGGTCATAAACTGGTCTCAGGTGGTATAAATTACACATTGAGGGACCAGAAGAATTAACTCATCTTAGACTCTCCTCTGAATTTGCCCTAACACTGGTATGTGGAGGCTTGGGAAGTTCTAGGACTGTCTAAAAGTACATAGCATATGGTATTCAAGAACTGCAAAAGGTGTCTGGGACCCCAATACTGGGCTCATCTCTATGAGAGCCTTTACTACCTACTGGAAAGTCTCCCTACCTATGAAAGGGGCATAGAAAGGGAAAAAATTGCTCTTGTCTAGAGAATACACCAGAGATCTACCATGGTTCTTCTTTCCAGATGGAAGTACTAGATATGTTATTTACCCCTCACCACGTTTATGCAATTAGCCCTTAACCTAGCACCCTATTGCACTTGCTTTATTGCTTTTGTCCATTAGTATGAAGTTAGTGGAATTTTAGAAAGTAGCAGCTAATATGGCACATTGAGCACCATAATGGATGTGTTCTGCTTGGGTGTATCTAGAACATTCACCAGAAGTCAGACAATTAAGATCATATGTTTACTTTATTTCTTCTCATCCTGAACACAAAATAATCTTGGGTACCAGAGCTGTGTGAAAAAAAACCATTACTGGCAAGACCAATGAAAGTTCATATTCATGCTTGCAACAGAACATTTGGCATTTCACATCAGCTATTCAGTATGGAGGAAGGGAGTTTGTTTTTCACTAGGGAATTGACCATTCCACCCAGCTAGAATGCTATCCAATGCCCCGAATTTGCAGCTCCCATAGTCAGAAGCTTGAAAGACTTCACTTGGGAGCCTCACACCTGGATCCTTTTGTACTTTTTAAATACTGTTAAAGCTGAATTCTTCAAAAATCTGACTACCAGGAACACCATCACTAGAAACCTGCCCAAAATAGATAGCCTGCTGTGCTAATGAACAGAGGATTTCTGCAACAGCATGGCAGCTTCCCTCCAGGCAACACCTGGAAGGGAAGACAAGAAAGGAATCCAAACAGAGCTGATCAAATAGGTAAGTGCACATGGGCAAAGGTGCATTCCTTCAGATGAGAACCTGGCTGGGGAGTGTAAGGAATTAAGAAAGGTTGTCTCTGAATAAAATGGACATAAAAATCTCTCCAGATCTAGACAGAAGAAAGCCTAGCAAGAGATAAAACATTCTTTTCCGCTCTCCAAAGAAATCAGAATAGCAGCAAAAATGAGATGACTTGGCAACCAAATCACACTAGCACATATGCATCTATGGAATTCTGGAAAACTACATGCCAGGCTCAGATATTATGCTAATGCAGGCATTATAAGAACCTGTATATAGACTAGACTACAACTGACTTCATAACATCCTGAATAAAAATCCTGGACACACAGGCAAACAGTCCACTAAACGTAGAAGGAGCACACAATGCACTCACACCAAAGTTCCTTAAACATTTGCAAACATTCTCAAAAAGGAATTGGGTGTAGACACTTACCCATCCACAAAATAACCTGCTTTATGTAGATCAGCACTTGAAGATTTTAGGTTTGAAACTCGTAAACAAAGCCAGCAATGACAACTCTTACAGAGCAAATTGTCTATAGTTGTCTCCCACTTTGACATTACCTTCACATCAGAACAGACTGAGGAGACACATAGCAACTCATGAAAACTGGGTAGATTTAAAGGATGAAACACACTTCTCTATGCAGCTGTTAATAGTGCCACAATAGGCAAGCCACAGCATTTTGGGGTGGCGGTGTGGGGAGGAAAATGTAAGAGTACCATAGAAGAGTACCACCACTTCCTTTCTATCAGAGCCAAATTCATGTCTAGTGTAGGCAGTTCTGCTTTCCTTCCCTCCTTGCTGCCCAACAGTTTTCCCATTACACCTGGGTTCACACAGGTTTTAACCGATGTCCGTGTGAGGAAGGGCCATGTTGACTCATTTTAAGACAGATTGTTTTAATAAAAACCATCTAGTGACTAGATGGTTTTTATTAAAACAATCTGTCTTAAAATCCTAGTCCCCCTGTCAGTCAGAGACCTTCTTTTTAGAAACTTTCCCTTACCTCATTAGTTATTCTTTGAGCCAGACATCCACCCTACTTCATTCCTTCTGGCCTTATAACTTATTTTCAAGGCCTTCCTTCCACTGGACTTGCTAGTCAGGCCCTTTCTTTACAACACATATTTTTGTTAACCAAACTTAAGATAACTCTTATTCTTTAATTTCATATGTATCCTGTAGCATACTTTTAAAATTAACCTCACATAACTTAAGTTTGATTGATTCTTTATATAACTTGTAACTCTTTGGTCCTGTAAAGGATCAGGGCCTATCTTATAGCACTCTTCTCCTACCAGACCAGATTTTGCTGTTGCTGAGCCAGCTCACTCCGTGGGGCAATTCTGTCTGAGCTCACTCAAGGAATCAAGTGCAGCAGCTTCCAGCAGGGCTAATTTTTTTATTTTAAGCCTTATAACAAATAAATAAATAAATAAATAAAAATTCAAAGCCTCACAGACTCTTCCTTCAAAAGTCTGTGCAGCCCAGTCCCTTACCCTGGTCTGTCCCTCACACCAGTAACTTCAGCAATGCTAAATTTCTTGGCTCATGCCTCAGCAAAAAAGGACTTCACACAGTCTCCCTTCTGTCCATTTGGTTTCTGGAGCAATTCCTTGCTACCATAGCAGCCATTAGACACACAGCCCCTGATTTCTCAGCTTGCTAGAGGTGTTGCAGCCTTCCTCCCTCTAGTTCCTGTTGCCTTCTTTTACAAGGGTTAGCTAACTAAGTTCTAGCTCTTTCTCAGGTACAGCAGGTAGGACTAACCAGCCAGCTAGCTAGCTAGATGCCTCTGACCCCAGAGGAATGGTGTCCTTCACAGGTCCCTTTCTGCTACTTCAGATCAATTTTTCCTCACTCTAAGACAGTGGTTTTCAATCTTTCCAGACTAATGTACCTCTTTCAGGAGTCTAATTTGTCTTGTGTGCTCCCAAGTTTCACCTCACTTAAAAACTATTTGCTTAGAAAATCAGACATAAAAATACAAATGTGTCACAGCCCACTGTTAGTGAAAAAATGCTTACTTTCTCATTTTTACCATATAATTATAATATAAATCAATTGGAATATAAATATTGCACTTACATTTCAGTGTATGGTATATAAAGCAGTATAAACAAGTCATTGTCTGTATGAAATTTTAGTTTGTACTGACTTCGCTAGTGCTTTTTATGTAGGCTGTTATAAAACTAGGCAAATATCTAGATGAGTTGACGTACCTTCTGGAAGACCTCTGCATACTCCCAGGGGTACACGTACTTCTGGTTGAGAACCATTGCTCTAAGACATGAACCTCTAGTGCTGATAAGAAAACACTGGAACTGCCTTAACCATTTCACAGCTAGAGATTATGAATCAATATAGAGATATCTGGCACCAATTGTAGTTATGAACTGGTACATTCAAAGGACTATTTACCATGAACTGCTTCATGGCGCTATTAAAATACAAATGTATTTCTTCCAAATCTACAGTCTCTGAATAATATGGGACAAACTTTCAGAATTGTGCACTTGCTAAACTGTGCAGGTACCAATTTGTATGTGCAGGGTTGCCAAGTATCACAAATATCCTATAACATGACATACATTTGGCAGCCCTGTTGCACCTCCTTCCAAATCTCCTGGGCTTCCAGTTCAGTCTCTTCCAGTGGCAATAAACAAACATAAAACAAAGTATTACTTTAGAATGGGCATATTGTTTCTGATCCCATGACTATAGACCTCATCATCTTTTGCTGCAAGTGGAAATAGAAAAGGAAGACAATAGTAGTACCAACCTCTTCTGGCAAGTAGTACAGAGAACCTTTCATTGCTGTGCGTGGACCTGGTTTGGTGGAGAAGCAGGCTTAGGGTGCAACTTTATTGCATGCAATTAACTTAAAAATAAATGACTGAACAGTACATATATAACCTTTGCTTAAGCTAGATGTTGTCGAGTCTTGAGTGGGAAAGTATCCAAAGAACTGGCTTGTGGTGCTATGATTGAAATAGGGTCACAGTTTCCTTATACAGGCCCTAAAGCTATATAGTCTGACATAGTTGCCAACTCTCATGATTTTACTGAAACCCTCATTACATTCGATGTTTTCCTTAAAGCTACAGCTCCTGGAGTAAAATCACTATGGGAGAATCTCAGCTTTCATTTAAAAAAAGACAATTTCTGGTCCTCATGGTTAGATAGAAACGTTTAAAAACATGACCCAACTGCACCCTAAAGGCTCAGAAGGCAAAGGAAAAGAGCCCAAATTTATTTAAAGAAACACATGATTTTTAAAAGACAATCTCATGATTTTTGAGCCTTTATTCATAACTTTTGAGAGCTTAGCTTAGCAATATGCCTCTGTATTCTACTAAACTCTTTATCATGCCTCATATTTGAGCCATCCTGCAGGAAAATCTAGATCTGTGCTTGGTCATATTTATCCTTTGCTCTTCAAGAGTTATTTGCTCTCACTGTCTCCCTATTGTCCTTTGTATCTTTGAAGGTTTAAATTTCCCACTCCCAGGAACCCTGTTGGACAATCCTGATAAAACCAGCAAGAGTTACCCAACAGTAAAGAACACATACAAACTCCAAAGTTACAATAGTTGCATAATTGAGGAATGTAGATAATTGTGTGATACAGGAAAGGAAAGGGATTTTTTTTAAATGCACAACACTAATCATAATCCACTGAACCAGCCTATAATTAGCAAAGTGGAAAAAATAATTTCTGGGCTATAGTTTAAGAGAGGAAAAAGATTCTTCCTATACTTTTGGGTCCTGTAAAACTTCCCACATCCCAGGCTAATTACAGGGAATTAACCCTATCTGTGAAACAAACCAACTGCAAATTCCTTTGATGAGCACTCTCTCCTGCTAGTCCATGGCCAATCCTATCTCCTAATGACTGCAGCAAATGCATTCCTGCCAGAGAGCTAGAAAATGTTCTCTCCTCTCCAGTGGCAGAACCAAATAACTTTTATTGATGTCTGTAACTGATCCACCAGCGCTGCTCTCACCAGCAATCCACAATTCACTTATGAGAGGAATCCTAGGTAACACCCATGACAGTGGATCAGATTGTGTTATTGGTGTCATTAGTTCAATAGGACTTGTGCTCCTAAGTCATGTAAGTGCTTTTGAAATCACCACCACGTATATGCAAATTCACTATTGGTTATACTACTTATAGCATTGTGTATAGTTGCCATTTTGGGATGTCATTGAGAGCAATGCTGGTTCTAGTGGGACATAGTGATTCATTGGAGATGTGTGTGTTGAATATGGACTATTTACAGTATCTAAATTAGGTATTTAAAAGGCACTTATCACCAAGGTATCTAATAAAGCTGGTATGTAAATGTCATCATAGCCAAGATGGATATTTGAGCATGCAGCATCGTGGTTGTTGGCTCTTTATGAGAAAGATGTTTAGAGGATGTGAAATCAACTTGTAGAAACAGTTGACTATAGACTGTAAGTTATTTGAGAGAATTGTAACATTAGCAATCTTCTTTACCACACTGCCCCTTTCTCTGGCTGCTCTGAGTGGGTGTTGGATGGGGTGAGGTTGGGACAGTTTTTTCCACCCTCACACCACAGCTCTCTAGACCCCATTGATCATTCTCAAATAGGTCTCTGCAGGTGGTTTTTTTTTTTTTAATGGTGATGGTCATGTAGTAGCTCTCAGCAGTGATGAGACAGAATATCAGACATACCTGTGTATATATGATTATTACCAGCTGGCTTTCTTATAGACTAATTCATACAAGTTTTATTTGTCTGTTTTTGTTTTTTCATTATGCTCTCAGCAGGCGATTTATATAAACCATGTGCATTTAATCTGTATAGTAGTTCTTCCTCCTGTCATTAGGATTGGGGTTAAAAGCGATTCAGCTTTTGCTGTCAGTTATTGTTTTCTTTGGTAACATCTGAACACTTCTTCAGATGTCCAGAGCAGACATGGAGTCTTTTCAAAAAAGTTCCAGCTTGTCTGTTTACAATGTAAATCCATCCTCTTGTCTCATTAAGAATAGTCCTTTCTGAATTTCATTTTTACTCTCTTTTAATTTATCTGCTCCTGAGAAGGGAGACCTGAAAGGCAAGGTAAGCAAACCATACCAAGGTCCCTATTCAGTCAATGTGTGACATGAAGGGCCACGGTTGCTGTGATGCTGGCAGACCAGGTGCCAGCTCATGCCAAGGCCCCTAGGTTTCACTGAATGCTGAAAAATGCAAAACTGGAAATGAATCTGGCTTACCTGTACATTAGCATTGTTAAAATAGATCTTAAGTTTATAAGAATGAGTTTACAGTTTAGACTTTATGAAATGCTTGTAAGATGCTACATGAGACACACTGTCTGGAGTGGCTCTCGACTGTGAGGGCCTACCTCAGGGCAGACACCCCAAACTGATGATGTGTTCTATAATTACATTTAACCAACCCAGTAACAAATGGGAATTCCTAGATCACGATCACAATCTTACCCTGGAATCACAAACAGTCCTCTTAGACTTTCCAGTCTATCTTGCCAGAGAAACTGGACTTAGTGATAAATGGTCACTTACATCAAAAATCACACCACGTTCACGTTGCTTCCAGTTCCAAGAGACCAGATCAACTGGCACCCTAAATCTTACACCAAAGACAACGCCTGTAGCCAATCCTGCAATAAAACTATATAAAGATTTATTAACTAGGAAAAGAAATAAAAGTTATTTACAGGTTAAAGCAAGCAAACATATAAACACAAATGAGTTACCATCTAAATCCTGAGTGTCAGTGTTGTCTATCAATTCAAAGTGTCTTTCAGGGCAGACTCAGGAGGCAGACCCTGGGGATCTCAAGCTTCAGTTTAAAGTCTCTGGCTCTTCAGAGTTCAAACAGCCAAAAAGATGGAAAATTTTCCTATGGCTTTGTTTTATTTCCTTCATTCAGCTTCCAAGCCTACAGGACAAACTTCCTTGCATGTAGCATTTCCCAGGTGGGATAGGACCTTTAACCAATCCTTTGCATTGTGATGTTCCTTGATAGCCCATCTGATTTTGATAGTCCATCCGGATGGGTGAGAGGGAGAAGGGGAGGATGATTCCTATGCCTGGGTTCACAAGTTCAGAGAAAACATTTTTAAAGTTTTATAAAGCAAAACTTACATATTTTCTCATAGCATGGAATACGAACATTACAAGTGGGATGAATCCATGCAGCAATTTATGAGCATTTCATACAGTCTAAATGCTAAATAAATATATTCTTATAAGACTAATACCTATTTTGAGCAAAACTAACATACAGATGATCTGGTCCAGTCTCCAGCTATGAGTTTATCAGTTCTTAGCAAATGCCTATAGTCTGGGTAAGAGGTGGCATCTGATCTGACACCTGTCACACTAGGTACCCGAACTGAGAGCAGAGAGCCTGTCTTTCTTGTGCTCTTAGTGACCCACCCCGCCATCTTGCTGGGCCTGGATGAAGAAATGCTTGATTTAAATGCAGAGAGTAGGGGGCAGAGGTGAGTAGATTGGGAGAAAGAGCCTAACAGTGGAAGCTGGCAGGAGGTGAAATAAACTGACATTTGGAGCTGAGGTGAGGGCGGAGACTGGGACTGGGTGGGCAAGGAGATTTACAATCAGAGAGGAGACTGGGACTGAACCAGCAGGATGGGTGGAAGGAGTGAGGGGGAATGGGAGATGGATCTGATGAAGAGCTGGGGTTCAGGAGGAGAACTGGGACTGGGTGGGGAAAGAGATTGAAAGAAGATTGGAGATGCAAGGGCATTGAGATTGGATGAGGAGCCTGGGGAGTTAGATTGGTACAGGAAGCCAGATGGGGAAAGAAACAGATCAGATGAGGAGATGGGAGGGGGACAACTGGGACTGGTAAGCAAGGAGACTGGCCTCAGAGCCAGTACATTTTACCAGATTCCCCCTTCACCTGTGCTTATTCCCCAATACAGTTTAGTCCCACAGGGACCACAGAGCAGTTAAAGCGAGGAACCACAGCCTTTGCAAAGGAACTTCTTAAACACACACACTTTACTCTTAGACAGCATGGGAGAGTCACAAATTTGTGTAAAATAATAAACACCTGACTTCAATCCCACTTCAGTCTCCAACACTCCTGAGAATGGTTGGATTTTGATCAGTGACCCAGTGTTCCTGGCATAGGACTGACTCTCTCATCTTAGAGAGCACATCACTGCAAAAAGCAGTTTGTGATACCTTTTCTTTGGGGCCTGGGATAGTTGGACTGTGAAGTCCCACATCTCCAGGAAGGAAGCCAGACAAAACATCTGCACCCCAGACAGGACCTTAGGAGACCCATAGCTTGAAGCAGTGACTGGACTCTGCCCAGATGCACATGGCTTTTATGCATGTTGGATCCAGAGTTTAGGTCCAATTAATGCAGTCTGGTGACTGTCCACCATGTGGACTCAGTCAGTGACAATATCCACGTGTATGCAGTGTAGGTGTAGCTGTGTCGGTCCCAGGATATTAGAAATACAAGGTGGAAGATTGTTTAGCATAAAGTTGTTAGCACATATATGCTAAGAAATCTGTTCCACCTTGCATTTTGCTGGGAGTATATTTCCTAGACCTGAAGAAAAGCATTGTGTAGCTTGAAAGCTTGTCTCTCTCACCAGCTGAAGTTGGTTCAATAAAAGATATTACCTCATCTACCATGTCTCTTTAATAAAGCCAACAAGGTAACAGAAAATCCTTCTTCTCTGGGGACATGGAGGCAGAGTTAAAAGAAATGGAGAAAAAGGAAAAGCTTCTAATTGGATTGTGCCTGAACTTAGAACAGAGAGGCAAGGATTACAAAGGACCAGGGCCAGGTCTGGCAATCAGAACACCTGCATTGTTCTATTCCTGGCTTTTCCATTGAATCATTGTGTGACCATGAACAAGTCACTTCACTTCTCTGTCCCTCAGTTTCCCCCCAACTACAAAATAGAGACCATCAAGATGAGGTTTCTTATACCAGTTTAGAAGGTGGGAAATTTAGACACAGAGAACTGGGGCCTGTTGATACTCTAGCTGTGAAGTAATTTTGTAAGCAGGTGACCCCCACATGAGGTTCATAATCCCATAGCTGATACTGCTGCTAAGCATGTTTTTTGACACCATATGAGAATTGGACTGGATGACCTTTTCCTGTTCTGCAGGGTGGAGCAGGTGTGCCATGCCTGCGGGCTGAACAAGCTCTCAGCCACTAACTGTTTTCAGTATTTTCACCAATGATTGGGAAGTAAATATCAAATCACAGCTGGTAAAATCTGCAGTTGGCACAAAGACTGATTTTGTGGTAAATAATGATGAGGACAGGGCAGCCCATTCAAACAAAACATATTTGAATAGAACAAATGCACAGTCCTAATTTAGACACAAAGAATGTAGGCAAGACCTACAGAATAGAGGATTCTATCCTGGAAAGCAGTGACTCTGAAAATGATCTGGAGTCATAGGGGACAAGGAACTCAACATGAGCTCCCAGTGTGATGCTGTGTCAGAAAGGGATAGTTCAATCCCTGGATGTATAAACGGATGTAGTGAGGAGGAAAAGGGACATAATATCAGAATATAGCACTGATGAGACTGATACTGGAATACTCTGTACAGTTCTGGTGTCCATAATTTAAAAAGGATGTTGAAAAATCGAAGGAGGTTCATAAAAAAGCCATAAGAATTATTTGTGAGCTGGAGAAAGTGGCTTACAGTGAGATATTTAAAGAACTCAATCATATTCAGCTATAGAAGAAGATTGAGAGGTGACTTGATTATGATATATAAGTACCTTCATGGAGAGAAAATAACGAGTACCAAAGTGCTCTTCAATCTAGCCAAGAAAGGCATAACAAGAACCAACGGCTGTCAGCGGAAGCCACAGAAATTAAAATTAGAAATAAGGCACAATTTTTTAACAGTGAGGGTGATTAACCACTGGAACAAATTACCAAGGGAAGTGGTGGTTTCTCCCTCTCCTGATGTCTTCACATCACGACTGGTTGTCTTTCTGGAAGGTGTGTTTTAGTGAAACACAAGCTATTGGGCTAAATATGGGGGTAAGTATGTGAAATTTCATGATCTGTGAAATACAGGTTGGATTAGCAGATCTAATGGTTTGTCCCTTCTGGGCTAAATATCTATCAATCTATGAAAAACTCAGTGTGGGATGAGGAACAGACTCTGCTGTTTTATTGGGTAGCCTGCTTGCTCTCCAGAATCAATAGTGAGCAAGTGGGGTGATTCAAGGGGAGCAGATCAAACATCCAAAGGGTCTGATCAGAGGCAGACATCAGCCTGGCAAGGGAGAGGTGGGTGTGGTAATGACTTCACAGGGATCTTTGGCAGGATTTCAGCCTATTGGGCAAAGGTGATAAGGAGGCTGTGATCTGATAGAGATCCCTTGACATCAACCATGCAGTATAGGGATGCAGGGCAGGGAGAACCTCGGAGACCCCTGTAGCCTTGCTGCAGCAAGCCTCCTTCTTGTGGCCTCTCCTTGAGGACTAAGAGAGGATTTGTGATCACGCACCTGAGTGCTTAGGAGGAGTTTCTTTGGGAAATTACTCTCTTGGAAAAAAAAATTATTTTTATTTTGGAGAAAGCAGACATCCCCTCTGTAGAAGGTAAGATTCTCAGTGAGGTTTGGAACCTGTTGAGTCTGATCTATATGTTGCTAGCTGAGCTCTAGGCTTGGAAAACATCAGGTAAATTGGCAGAAAAATGTCCCACATAGAGCTCTGGCCCATAGTAACTGGCTAAATAATAGGTCTCAAAATGTAATTGTAAATGAGGAATTATTATTGAGCGGGTGTCTTTCTAGTAGGGTACTGCAGGGATCAGTTGTTGGCCTTATGCTATTAAACATTTTGATCAATGACTTGGAAGCAAATATACAAACATAACTGATAAAATCTGCAGATGGCAGAAAGATTGAAGGAATGGTAAATAACAAAGAGGTCAGGTCACTGATACAGAGCCACCAGAATTGCTTGGTAAGCTGAACACAAAGCAAACAACATGCATTTTAATATGGCCAAATATAAATTATACCTCTAGGAAAAAATATAGGCTATACATACAAGGGGGACTCTATCCTGGGAAGCAGTGATTCTAAAAATGACTTGGGGGTCATGGTGGCAAATCAGTTGACCATGAGCTTCCAGTGTGACACTGTGGCCAAAGGGGCAAATGCGATCCTTAATGCATACATAGTGGAATCTCAGGTAGAAGTAGAGAGGTTATATTACCTCTGTATTTGGCACTAATATGACCATTACTGGAATACTGTGTCCAGTTCTGGTGTCCACGGTTTGAGACAGATGGTGATAAATTGGAGAGGGTTCAGAGAAGAGCCACAAGAATGATTAGAGGTTTAGAAAACATGCCTAATAGTGATAAATTCAAGGGGCTCAATATAATTTAGCTTAACTAAGAGAAGGTTAAGGAAAGAAATATTTGATAATGGGCTCTTCACTTTAGCAGACAAAAGTATAACAAGATCTAATTGCTGCAAATTGAAGTTAGACAAATTCAGGCTGGAAATAAGGCATACATTTTTAACAGTCAGAGTTGCAACAATTTACCAAGGGTTGTGATGGATCCTCCGTAACTGGCTTTTTTAAGATTGGCTGTTTTTCTAAAAGATCTGATCTAATTCAAACAGGAATTATGTTGAAAGAAATTCTATGGACCATGTTTTACAGAAAACCAGACTAGATGATCAGCATGGATCCCTCTGGTCTTGGAATCTATGACTCACTGGAGCATTTGGAATTTGTCCTTTTTTTACTTCCCTTTTCCTCCCTCCCTCTTAACTGTTTGTCTCTTTTTTCTTGTTTCTTTTCCCTCTGTGCTCTTCTTCATGAGCAGGGTGGGGCTGTTCTACAGCTGTCAGTGTAGGAGACCCTCACAAAGAGGGGGGAGAGGGGCTAGAATAGTGCACTGGTGATGATCTCTACCAGAGTGATCTCCTGTGGTGACTAGTGCTGTCTTTTGGCCATCTGTTGAGAATGCTCAGCTTCCAGTCCTTGAGAGTCTCCACACTGATTGGCTGATCTTGGTCTTATTACTGAGTTAACAGGGAGGAGACTCTCTGACAGCTGGCTGAGTGAAGTGAGACCTAATACTTAATTCAATGGTATTTCTTTGTCCATCTATAATGCGATAATTTTTGAAGACTTTGTCCAATTGATTCCAAAATTTCAGGGAACGTTCTTGGCATCAGTGGGAAGAAACTTGTTGATTTTGGTGACAATTGGAAAACACCACCACCAGAAAAGCCTGATTTCCACACTGTGTCCATTAAATTGGTGCTTCAGGCAGAAAGGCATTGTGATGTCAGCATTAACTCAGCCAGTTAACTCTCTCCAGGTGATTTGCATAATTCAGCCCCAATGTTAAAATGAGTCAGCAAACGAACCTGTAGGTTTTAATGGGAGAGATGAGCAAGGCAGGCAGCAGGTTTACTTTTAGGATTTAAGATTATGGTTATTGGAGTGAGTGATGGCTGGCTGAGTTAACTCTGATGTCACAATGCTACTGCTCAGGCTCCTCTGCCTACAGCACCACATGGGCACTGACTGTCAAGGGGAAGTTTTTGTTGATCTGAAACTTAAAAACCAAGAAGAGAGGATGAAGAATGACTTAGACAATTTGGCATTGAAATGTAGGTTTTGTGGCATTATCCTGTGCAATTGCTACTGGTTCAGGGATGGAAACTGCTTTCCAACCCCTCTCACTATCTGCTAGCTGGGCCTATGTAAACAAACAAGCATCCGACCCTCTAGTTAGTCTCTTTTAAGAATGAGTAAATAGTTCATAACAAATTATTGATATGATATATTTTGCAGTCTTCTCTCCTTTAATTGAATATGAGCAGTTTATGATTCTCTTGAATATAGTTAGTAGTAGTTCTAAAATCAGGGTGAATACAAATCAATGATTTTTTTCAAAACCAAAAGAGGATTTAAAAAAAAAAAGTATATTGGATTATTTTTATTTAAATTAAAAACAGGCTTATTTTTTAAAAAATAAATGTATTGAGGATTAAATTTGAAATGAAGATCACCTATGTTAATGCTGAAACTTGCTGTAGCTTATTAAAATAATTTAAATTAAATAAAAAATCTATTAAGAAGTCCATGTTTGCTGCCAAGTTTTAATGGAAGTCAGACCAGTGAACTCATGGAAGTCATTGGCTAAGCACCTGGGACCAGAGTTTGTAGAAAGACTAAACCAGCTTTTGACAGGAGTAGCCTCTTCTGTAGGTGCAGAAAGAATATTTTCTTCATTTCAGTTTATTCAGCTAGTTCAGTTCAATGACACGTTCATTCAGATTTCATAAACTGATTGGGAGTTGAAAAAGCAGGAAAGCTTGTATTATTTTTCTGATCTATGAATAAACACTAGACATGAGTGGATAAGATGTATTAGTTCTAAATTCTTAGAGACATGATGACCAGAAACAATCAGTTCATTTCACTAACTTAAATCTTACTTCCTTAAATCAGTTTTAAATGAAAAATGTGCCTTGGTAAACTTTTTTGTTCTTATGTATCTAGCATATTGTAGGTAGTTTTATTTCATTAATAAACAGATTGAAAATGCTGTTTTTGTGCATTTTAAGTGCATTTGAATTTCCATCCAAACAGAACTTGGACAAATCATAAGTAAAAAATTCATCATCTAGGAAATAAATGCATCATTTGCCATTTTCCAACATAATAAAAATGTAAAAGTTGGACTGACTAAATGTAAATAAAGCCATATAACTGCTTACATAAATGTACATAGATATAGTTTACCATCATGGTTAGCAAAAGAAAAAGCACAAATTTAGTGTAAAGACTATATTTAGTTGCAAATCTATATTTTTAATAGTTTGAGTCTCATTAGTTGGTAACTATCATTAGGAAAATAACTCAAACATACATATGGAAATCGGATTAAAATCAATGATTTAAATCACTGTGATTAAAATCAATCCACTCTGTTCTCTACTATCTGGAATTCTGGAGACTCTCATTGACTAGGAACAGCCAGGAACCCATTAACAACTTCCAGTCCTGTTAACATCCAAGCATCTACATCCAAGGAATAATTGAAGGCAGCAGGAGACTGGGTGGACCTTGAGAATTTCCAATCCTTGATTCCAAACCCAAAGATGTGATATTGACTTTGGATGGGGGAGAAGCAGGAAATCAAGAATGAAGGGATTCTTGCCCTAAACAACAATCACCTATTGTCCTTTTGAACTCAACACTCATGTCTAATTCTCATGCGCTACTCAAATCTCAGTACTGCTAGGAGTCAGAGAAGTATCTCTATCCAAAAATAGAGGTGGTGAAACTGATATCAAGAGAAGGGACATGACCTATCCATGGTTACACAGCGAGGCAGTGGCAGAGCCAGAAAGAGAAGCATAAGAAAAAAATGTTTTGCATTTAAAATCAAGTGATTTCTTAAACAAAGGAAATAGTATCTGTATTTAGTGAACTGAATTGATACATTCTGGTCACCATGTCCTTCAAGATTTATGAACTGGTAGATTTCATCCCCTAACACCTAGTGTTTATTCATCGATTGAAAGAGGAAAACAAACTTGTTTGATTTGTCAGCTCCCAATCGGTTTCTTAAATTTCAATGAACTAGTCATTGAACTGAACTAGCTGAATAAATTGAAAAGAAAATATTCTCTGCACCTTCAAAGGAAGCTACTGTTGTCCAAAACTGTTTTAGCATTTCAGCTAACTTGGTTCCAGATGCTTAGCCATCACTTCAGCTTTAAAATTTGGCAGTAAATATGTACTACTTAATAGTGGGATTTTCCCCCCATTCTTTTAAAATCATTTTAAGAGATTATAATAAATTTAGGCCTTAACATAGGTTGTCAATTTCAAATTTAATTTTAAGCAGGTTTATGTTAAACAAACAAACCTGTGGTTAATTGAATTAAAAAATCCAGTTCATATTTTAGAAATCATCTAATTTTATTCACTTGGCTAGGGTTAGAAAAGCCTTGTATCTCATCCCCCAAACCAGAAAAGCTGATGCTCTCAATCCAGACTCTAGGGCTGGGCTCTGTAATGATTTTGAGGGTTCATCAAAGAACAAACTATTGAAAGAGTAAGGACTAGAACTTTAATAACACAGATGGGAGTGACTCCAAGGAGTGCAACTGGGAGCATCCATGTTAGATCTGATGTAGGGCACAGGGTCCTCTCTCTGTACTAGGCTGAGCTGAAACCCCAGATTCAAACACTCCGCTTTCTCTAGGAATTGGGATCTGACTTTTAATGGTTCAGTGCTGCATAGCACTTCTAGAGCAGCTTGTTCTGGGTAAATCTCCCCATGTTTTACAGTAGTGGGTAAGTATTAGATCCCCATTTTACTTCTGGGGACTGAAACATAGAGTGGAGGGAATGACTTGTCCAAGGTCCCGTAAGTCAGTAAGAAAACCGCCAATGAAAGCCAAGAGTCCTGACTTCCAATCCCTGCCTCAGTCACTACTGCAGGTCACACTCCTTTTCAAAGCCAGGGAGACTGGGAATAAGGTCCTGCTTGCAACTGCCAGCTCTGAAAGGTAGTGTTCCTCTAGTGGTTAGTTTAGGGGCCTTGACTCCATCCCTGGCTCTGTCGCTGACTCCTAGTGCGACCCTGATGTAAGCGGGGGAATGGTCCCACTGTTGTGGGGAACTTTCCTGGCTCATACACTACCCCAGTGGAATTGGTTAGCAAAAGGATCTGAGTCCTTGCTCCCATTCCCTTTACCCAGAGGCCTGCCTGACCGCAAGGATCCCCCTTCCACTCTCCTGTGTTGCAGAGTCCCTGTAACTCCAAGAAGCTGGGCCCAGGACTCCTGGGGGCTCGACCACTCCGGGGTAATCTCTCTGCACTAGCTGCTTCAATGACCCACTAAGCGATGCATATAGTTCAAAGCAATTCAATTTATTAAACAGTAATCAATTTAAAAAAATAAAGAAAAGATGAGAAAGGTTAAAGAAAAACACCTAATGCCACTCCTTGAGCACGGAGATACCACACACAGCATCTCTGGGATGTAAGGGACATTCACAGTCTGTTTCTCATGTCGCAGGCTTCCTTCCCAGGCCCTGGTTGTGCTGCAGGGATGCAGAATCAGATACTTGCTCTGGTAGTGGCCACGCGCCCCCATGCTCTAGGTGGCAAGACCCTTCTCCCCAGCATTGGTCCTCATTGGGGTCACAATCCCCCCCGCAAGTCTGGCCTGCGAGGCCTCTTGGCTGGTGGCGTCTCCCTGCGCTGGGCCTCTGCCCAAGGTCCCCCTTGCTCTTCCCAGCTGCTCACCACACCCAGCTCCAGATGGCTCCAGCTCCACTGTGGCTCTGCTCAGCTCTGCTCTCTGGACTACTCCTCCTGTTCTTTCTCTGGCCCGGGAGGGAGTGACGCCTGCAGGGAAGGAGGGAGCTGCTCATCCAAACTACCTGAAAACCCCGCTGCTCTAAAAGGATGAGACTCCCCTGGTGTCACAGTGCTTCAGTGGCGAGGGGCAGCTTTGGGAGCAGCCTGTCCTCTGAGCTCTTGCCAGTGTGTGTAGATTGCAGTCCCTGCGCCGCTGGGTGGATGAGGGGAAGTTGCTCCAGTGGAGAGAAGGAGGGGGGAGCAGGCAGGCCCATTAGCGAGAGGCTGCCTTGAACCCAGGCTCATGACTGCAGGTGGCTCAAGAGCCAGGGGGAGCTTCCCCGAAAGCAGCCCCTGTCCTTGCTGGTGGGGAAGCAGCTTGTGGCCAGGCCAAGAGATGGAAGTGCCTGGCATTCTGGAGGAGGAAGACACCAGCTCCCAGGGCAGACTCTGAGGGAGCTTCTGAGCCAAAATGGAAGTGACCCAGAGTGCAGCTGTGCAAGAGGACCCAGCACAGGGTGGGAGCCAGACAAGGCAGCTCTGGGGCTTCCTCTCCAGGAAGCACAGGAGCCGGGAGCCCAGCCCCACGACCCAGCAGGAGCCATCATCCTGCCTGGCCACTGAAAAGCTCCCACTGAAAAGCCTGCCCTGGGCAGGAGATGGGCAACCCCTGATCTAGCACCAGCAGCTCTGCCTACTCCCCAGGGGTCAGCAGCACTTTGCTGGAGTGTGAGAGCACTGAGGCTGAAGGTTCCCCCATTGCAGGTGAGGGGAGACCTAAGGAAAAAGGAGGAGGACTGGGCAGGCCAGTAACACCCGGGGTCTGTTGGCTCTATAAATATTAGGGGGAGAAACCCAACCAAGGCGTCAGACCTGAGCCACAGGAGTCCTGTTGTTGTCAGTAGGTGTGGCACAGCCACACTCCATGGCAGAGCATTCTAGGCAGAGTTGGGGGAGCTTCAGCCTCCTGGGCTCCTGATGATGTTGGGGGGGGGGGGGGGGTGGCCTGTCTGCCACGGGTCCCTGAGGATGATGGGGCTGAGGGCATCTGTGCAAGGGGCATGGTGGGGCCCTCTCTTCCATGGGGTTCCTTACAGAGTAGGGGGCAACCTTAAGTCTTCCCTCTCCACTGCACCCCATCCTTCCCCTCAGCAGCAGGAGTCATTGTCTCTCCTCCTCTCCCTGGTGCAGGGACCCCCAGTGTCCAACTGCAGGAGGAAAAGGAAGGCATGCCCCCAAAGGAAGCTGCCATCAGGGTCATCCAGGAGCATCTCCAGGGTGGAGAAGAGGTACAAAAATTCCCCAGCTGAGTTGGTGCCAAGTCTGTCCTGCCTCTTGTGCCATCCCAATCCCTTGCAGGGGTGTCTTGTCCCAAAGAAGCCAAAACCTCTCCCATGTTATCTGGGACGTCCAAAAGGGGGTGTTTGTTCCACAGAGTCTGGGGTCTCCTCCCCCAACCCCCCCCCCCCCAGACACTGTCCCAGTTATAAACTCTGCCAGTGCAGGAGGACACTGTGGTTTCGGGAAGAGGGGGCTTTTCCTGTCATCCCCCATGGAGGGCCTGAGCCCTAGAACCAGTTTGGGTGGTGCGGGGAGACCCCTAGCTACCAGGCTCCCTCTCTTCTCCAACTCCACTCCTGGAGGGTGCAGGAGAGGGTGAAGCAGATTCACTTTTTGCATGCTATCCTTACTCTGTGCTTCTCCACACAAAAGCGGGATAGGACATCCTGGAAACACACTGCTCCAAAGCTGCCTTAATGGAGAGCATTGTGGTGAGGGAGTCCTGGTGCCTGGCCCCTGAGGGGAGAGAGCCAGATATGGGACAGAGAGGGGCCTCCCCTGGGCCAGTGGGGCCAGATAGTGGGGCTGGTGGGGGCAGCAGAAGACAGGGATTCCTGGGGCTGAGGTTTGGGAAGCAGGGAAGAGGAAATTCTGGCACTGACTGGGAGCTGTCAATGCCGGGTCACTGAGCTTCTTGGCACCTCAGTTTCCATTTTTGCTGGCCTGTGCCCATTTCCCGGAAGTTTCTTGTCCATGGTAGTACCAGCGCCACTTCTGCATTGTAAAGTCTAATACAGGCTCCTTTCAGCAAACTGAAGCTGCTGCTGGAGCTGGAATGACGCCTCCTGTGGACTGTCCTGAACAGCATTTTTACCATGGGCACAGCTAAGGACACCTCTCACGTCCAGTTGGATCATCATCCTACTTCTCTTTCCCAGGTCCCTGCTCCCTTGGTTTGCTGGAGCTGCTGAGAATAGGGGAGGGGTGAGCAGAGCTGGAAACTGGCCCAATGGGTAATAAAATGGCAGGGATGCCCCTTCCCTCCAGAGGTGATTGAGTTAGCCCTCTGCGGTAGATCCTTCCTGTAGCCAGGACATGTGGCTTCCCACGGAGAGCCAAACCCTCCCCACCCCCCTTGGAACCTGAGAGTACAGCACTTGACCGGAAGCAGGTTGGCAGGGCTAGGCCTATAAAAGCCAGGCCTGTCTGCTCAGTCAGACCACAGCAGCTAAGGGAGAAGAATGCCTCTCCCTTGGTGCCTGAGCCTATGGCTGCCCCTACCACCCGGAGGAGAGGCTGCTGGAGCTACCCACGTCATGGGGCTCTGAGGAGCTGCCTGAACTGGATGAGACCCCTGGATCCTATGACCCGGAGGAGAAGCTGACGGAGCTTCCTACTGCCTGGGGCCCTGAGGACCTGGAGGAGCTACCTGAGCTGCCAATCCCTGGTGAGCCAGAAGGGACACAGAAGGGTCCTCTGGGACCTAGAGGAACTGCCCTCCGCAGAGGACCCCGAATAGTTCCCAGACCTGCTGTCAAGTGAGGAGGAACCGGGGTATGGCTCAGGAAACCAGGTACTCTGGGGAGAGGGTGGGAGGAAGTAACCCCGGGAAGCTGACTACAGTCCGGCTAAGCTTGCTCTCTCACTGGGTCAGCGTGTTTCGGCCAGAGCCCCGCTGACAGGGCCCTGGGCTGGGACGCAGTGGAGATGAGTGGGCCTGCGTCCCCCTTTCTACCTCAACCTAGGGGTGAATGCCCATTGAGGGCCAGAGTCTGTCCCTTGCTGCCTGCCATGCCCTGCAGAAGGGCTGAGTGTGGTCTAGCTACTCACCCTGCTGAGGGCTAGAGACTGCTTCCCTTCTGTCTGCCCCGCCCTGCCTAAGGGCTGGGCTTGGGACCATTTCCTCGCTCTCTGGGGCTAGAGACTGCATTTCTGCCTTGCCAGCCTGCCCTGCTAGAGGGCTAGATCTCAGACTATTGCCTTGCCCTGCTGAGGGTTGAAGGCTGTTTCTCGCTGCCGGCCCGTCCCTGCTGAGGGCTGGGCCGTAGACTATTTGCTTGCCCTATTAAAGGGCTAGAGACTCTTACCCCTAAGGAGCAACCCAAACCCCAGGCTTGCCCTGCTAAGGGCTGGAGGCGGTCCATTTAATTTGGACTCCCCGAAGGGGGTAGGCACTGGGAGGGGTGGCCTCCCTCAGAGATTGACAACCAGGGAGAGGCACATCGGTGCCCACTACAGGGGGTCCTCTACACTTCCCTTCATCCCTCCTCATTCTGTGCTTTGCTTTCTGCACTCTACCTGGGAGCCTAGCTCCCATCCATAGCAGTTTGGCTATTCCGTGCGCTGCTGCGCACCAGGCCCACTTCAGAGAGCTGCTAAGGGCAAGGATTGAAGAGCCAGCTGTCATCCTGCCATGAACTCTTGCTAACTGTCCGTGGAATGATATGAACAGGCGAGGCCAAAATGTATCTTTGGGGTCTTGCCAGGGCTCCCCATAGAACTCTCCTAATCATCCCCTAACCGGTGCAGCCCCAGATCCCATGGCACTGACTGATGGCACTTCCTCCCCTTGCAGGCTCTGCACAAGGTCTATGCAGACGATCTGGACATTATGCTGAAGAGCCTGTTGACAGAAAACTCCACCATGGAGAAACTGCAGCACCTCTTGGAGGTGAGCAAAATGGGAGGGTCTGGGGGGGGGATTTTACCTTCACCCCATGGGAGGGCTGCACAGGAGAGACTGGAAGAGCCACTTTAGATAGGTTCTGGATTGTTCGCTGTGGCACAAGTACTAATAATAAACTGTTACTATCTGCTTTGTGTTCAGCTATACTATGTCTGGGAACTGGGTCTTCCCTTCCTCCTTCAAGCCCATAATAGTCCCTATCAGCACTGAAGATTCCAACCTTTTCTCACATAAACAGATAGCAACAAGTATATTTACTTTTAAAAATGACACTACCACAACACGTGACCAGATGTGTGGTCATGTTGCTTAATGCACTCTTGGAAGGCGCTCAGATACTGTGGTGAGATGTGCAGTATGAAAACCTACATAGAATAGAAGCTATCAAGGAAGAAAGCAGAAGTTTCTCCTGAGCCATACATGACCCTATATATGTTTATGCTCTGTTTAACAGAGTCAGCTACCTCCCTAGCATCCTTTTGTGGACTGAGGCCATTCTGCAGTCCTCCTGCCTCAGTTTCCCTTCTTCCTGGCCCCTTAGGATCTGGGTGTTGTTAAATAAAAGTTTAGAAAAAAACTGAGTCCCCAAAATAAACTCCATGACATCCAATTCAGTTTCTTGCTTATAGCAGGCCATTCCCAGCCCTACCTGGCTGGAGTCTTGTTCCTCTGGTGTATCGTACTGACTTAGGGGAGCCCTCTAACTCTACCACCACTTCCTCAAGTGCTGTCTCTTAAGCCCAATTGGGCAGTAAGTACAGTCACAAGTGCACTGGACCCTGCTTCCTTTTAAAGGGACCAATCACACTGTACTCGTAGCATATAGCTGAATATTGTGCAGTTGCCAGATATAGGGTATGTTAGTCCTTGTGCAGCCTTTTTAATACCAGTAATAGTTGCACATGATAAATAAGACCCCATCACCCCCATTAAAGAGTAATGTGTGATTTATTGATATAATGGAAGCTAGTCAAAAGATATTTCATCCAGATGCCTATTCCTGAGTTGATGTGCCTCTGACATGCACTCAGGAGCACCAAGAGAAAGAAAAGAAATATTTTTAAATGTTTAAGAACAGTTTCCAGGTGGGAGCATTACAGCAATAAGGAACTGAAAGTGCCATCTGGCCTTCAACCATCAATTTCCCTCCTCCCTTCTATATATAAACTCATATTTAGTTCCTTTTGAAGGGTGTTTCTAGCCTTTAGGTTGTAGTTCCTGTGCTTCTGTGTTCTTCCTCTTTTTTATTTTTTAATTTTTAGAGAAAAATTTCTCTCCTATTTTTGTTGGCTGTTTGGGCAGGTTGGTGAGAGAAGAAGCCCTCCCTGTCCTTCAAGACACAGGCTCCAGCCTCTAGTACCTCTGTTTTCTCTCCGCCTTTCCTTCAATGCCCCTCCTAGAGCTACATTACATTTGGCACTGTCCTGTCGAACGGATGGGTGGGAGAGAATGAGAAAATGTCTCCCATCAATTTTGGGATCTCCTTGGCCGTGGGTTTTGCAGGTCCTGAAAGCTGGCAGTATCAATAGGTCAGAGCTAGTTGTCTTCAGGAACATCAATAATTTTTTAAAAAAGACTCCAGAAACAAAGGCATAGAAAACAGGATCCTTCTTGAAATATTGCAGCAGTATCCATAAACATTAATTTAATCCTAATAAAGAAACTACCCTGAAATGCCTGCCAGCCTATATAACAGCCTATTCTGTAACACAGAACATTACAACATGATAAAGCTGCAATCAGAAGGAAAAAACACATGATGATGGTGGCATTTAAATAGTGAGGAGCAACTGAGGCACCTTCTTTTTCAACTTTAGTCTTTCATTGGCAGATAACCAGCAATCTGGTTCTCATCAGAATCATCGGGTTCTTCTTCCCTTAGCAGAGGAGAGAAGATTGTATTCATTGCAGAAAGGCCTACAAGGGGAGCTATAAGGGCTCTTTTGTATTCAAAGCACTTTGCAAGCAAATGGATTCAGTGGCTTGGCAGGATGGTTCTTTTCTCTGAAGGTACCCATCTTCTACTCCAGACTGTGCTTTCACTAACCTAGTCTCTAGTGCTTACAGGTCTGACAATCCTCTTCAAAATCTGAACCAAGTGTAACTGATACAGTGATGTTTGCCTCAATCTGCAGGGAGCCTGAAACAATAGCTCTATGAGGAATTGGATACTTTTACTCATCTCATTGGGGTGCTAATAACTGATAACATTTAAATGTTAACAAATGTGATGGTCGTATGAAGATCTGCACAATCTGCATTGAGTGGAATCTTGTTTTTTCATCTGTCTCTCAGTAACGAATAAACTTCATCTATCAACTCATTTCTCTAGACCTGGCAACTCTAGCTTCTCCGATGGGCTAAGCCAGTGCATTCAGGGATTTATGCCCTGTCTGGCTCAGTCAGGAATGGAGCACATATGCCCTCTCACACTTTCTTAGAGGAGAGAAACAGAGCTAAAATGATTATTGACTGAAAACCTGTAGCCCCTTCCCCTGCTTACTGTAGTTAGTGAAAATGAATTCACATGACTTTTAAAAAAACACAGATAAAACAAAACTAGAAACACCACGTAGGGTGATGCGCTTTGGGAGCATCAATAAAATGGCTTTATCTGGAAGGCTGTCATACTGAAACTCAGGAATGGGTCATTCTAATAGGTCTCATTAGCTGAGTATGCATTACTTGTTTTTTTGGTAAGAAAGTCAAAAATGAAAATGTCACAGTTATGAGATGAAGGTTTTGTGTGTTAAGTCACTGGACTGGGGGACTCAAGAGATCTGGGTTCAGTTGGCAGCTCTGCCAAAGATTTCCTGTGTGATCTTGGGCAAGTTACTTAATCTCTCTGTATGTCAGGTCCCATCTGCAGAATGGGGATAAGGGCACTTCCTCTTTATCGCCCTTTGCATACCTTGTCTATTTTAGTTGTAAATTCTTGAGGGAAGGGAGTGTCTTTTACGAGGTGTTTGTACAGTGCCTAGAACAACTGAGCCCTGTTGTTAACTGGCACTACCAGAATACAATTAATAAACAATTAAATAACTCTGAACATTGCAAGCATCATCTCATGGCCAAGTTGTTTTCCTCCACCACACGGGGGATGTCTAGTCTCTCTTCCAGCCATCTGAAGATATTTTGCATCTGACTTTGTACTTCTGTCACTTGCCTTACCATACAGTAGGACACCTAGCTGCTTCCAGCTGTACAGGAAATTGAACAAGATAGCCAAGTCCATCAGTTCAAGTAGATAGCTGCCTAGGGGTTCAAAAGTCAATGAAGCAGGAATTACTGACGTTGAGAAACAGTTGCTTAATCATTTCCTTATGTCTCTCAATCATTTGCTGAATTCTTCAACCTCAGTGTCCAAGATGACACTCACTCCACCTATGGTTACCATATTTCAAGTTCCCAAATAGAGGACACTGCCAGGGAGAAGGGGAGCACGCTGATACAATTTCTACTGTACAGTTTCTTTCCACTTTGAATATATAACACTTATAAACAAGTATAATGGCTTCAAATGTAAATCAAATTTAAATGGACCTTTTTATATGCAGTCAGTCCTTTCCTACTGTGCTTCTTGTTGTGCCCAGGCATGTTTCTCTGTAGAGCGTATCTTTCACACCAGTGGTTGTTTGCTCATCAAGTAGCCATATAAGCCTTTGCAAGATGTGTGCCTGGAGTTGTACTGCACAAGCAGGATCCTTCTCAGCAACTCAAAGTCAATACCATGTCACCCTTACTTCTGCACTGCTGTGGGTGGCAGCACTGCCTTCACAGCTGGGTGACTGGCTAGCAGCCGCCACGCTCTGGCCACCCAGCTCCGAAGGCAGCACCGCTGCGAGCAGAAGTAAGGGTGGCAAACCAGTACACACAGACCCTGCCATTAGGGCACATTGGGAATTGCAGTTCTACCAGAATTAATGTTGGGAAAAGGACAAGCAAGGAAAAATCCTGGACATTTGTTCATATTTCAAAAATCCACCCAGACTGAGATTGGAGAACCAAAAAAAAAAAGGGTTAGGTTTGGGAAAACCAGGACATACAGCAACCCTAACTCCACCACCACCAAAGATAGTAAGACTAACAACAGACTTATTGGTAGCCAAAGCTGCAATTTTATAGCATTCATAAACTCAAGGACACTTAATCTCTCTCTGTCCGCTCACAATATCAGGTTCAGGCAGTGACCCTCTTCGCTTAGTGAAATCGTTGGAACAAAGTCTGCTATCAGATTAATGTTCCCATCTAATGATCCTAGTAATGAACTGCTAGCATCTAAAATGCAATAGCCAAGTAAATCAGACATGTGGAAGCCATGCTGGGGCTAGTAACTTTTGAAAGAACTATGAGGAGGGTTCCATGTTTTGTTGCTTATATAGGCCAAGCTGTACACCCAGTCAGACAGAGAGGCATATTAAAATGCTGCTGGTGATATGTGAAGGCTTGCAACATTAAATGGACACTCTGGTTTTCCTCTCACTTACACCAGTGGAAATCAGACTTTGGCCTTTTTCCAGTTTTCACCAAAATCAATAGGGTTCTGTCCACTGATGCCTAGAATATTCCCAGAAATTTTGGAATTCTTTGGATGTGGTGTTGAAAAGTTATCACACTACAGACAGGCAATATTGATATATCTGTATGTCATGAGGTGCATCCCTCACCACCAGACTGGTGCCACCTCTTGGTTGCTCTGAGGATGAGGTTGAGGCCAACACCTCCGTCCATGATCTGCATACCATCACTCTGTCTCTGCTTCCACCTACAACCCCTCTCTCAACTTCCAGAACTGCAGCATCCCCCTCGACTCAGCCCTCTGGCCATGTCACCATCTGTATTTCCCCTTTCCAGGGGGTGGGAAGGGTGAATTACAGTCCTATTGTCCAGTCACTTCCTCAGTGGCAAGTATGGGGGGGACCCAGGCCCACCCACTATTCTGGGTCCAACCCAGGGATCCTGTAAATAGATGCTGTGTCTTTTTAACATCCATCTATGCTGCTATATTTCCCTGGGCCACTTCCCCACGGCCTCAGCTCCTTCTTTGCCCCACCTGCTCAGCCCCACAGCCAGCCAGGAGTTCTGTCTTGCTCTCTCAGTCCTTGCTAGCAGTTGCTCGCTCCAAGGTGCTAACAGTTCTCTCAGCCCCATTCCTTACTTCCTGAGCTCCTAGCAGCAACTGACTTACTCTGGCTCCACAGCTCCTTTTATGTAAACCCACTGGACTCTGATTGGCTGTTCCTTGTATCCTCTTCCTGATTGGTTGTGCCTTACACAGCCTCTTTGGGCCATTTGGAGGACTCACCTCCCCTGCTCCTTCTGGGACATGGCATGGTTAACCCTTTCTACGTCTGTATGGGGTAGGTACCCCATCATACTGAATTTAACATGGTTTGGTGGATGCCATATGGCCCTTCTCTGTAGCACATGCCCATTACTGATCGTAATTGAGGGGCAATCTGTATGAGAGTTGTTCGAACAGTGGCCGAAATTATGAGTCCTTGGTTCTATTCATGGTTCTTATACAGACTCCCTGGACAAGCCAATAAAGATTAATTAATTAAAAAAAGGGAGATAATATAATTTAGGCCAATCAACATGGGCTTATGGAAAATAGATCCTAATTTGATATCTTTTTTAGGTGAGATCATAATATCGATTAAATAAACTTCGGTAAGGTGTTTGACTTGGTGCTGCATGACATTTTGATTAAAAAACCAAGAACAATACAAAACTAACATGGCACATATGAAGTTGATTAAAAACTGGATAATTTCCAGGTCTCAAAATGTAATTATAAACAAGGAATCTTCATTGAGTGGATGTGTTTCCATTGGGGTCCCACAAAGATCAGTTCTTGGTCCTATTCTATTTAAGATGGGGAAAAAACATTAAAACATTACTGATAAAGTTTGCAGATGACACAAAGATTGGGGAGGTGGTAAATAAAGAAGAGGACAGATCACTGATACAGAGCAATCTGGATCACTTGGTAAGCTGGACATGAGCAAGCAAAACACATTTTAAGATGGCCACATGTACATATATACATCTAGGATCAAAAAATGCAGACCCTACTTACAGGATGGGAAACTATCCTAGGAAACAGTGACTCTGAAAAAAACTTTGGGGTCGTGTTGAGTAACCAGCTGAACATGAACTCCTAATGTGACACTGTGGCCAAAAGAGTTAATGCAATCCTTGGGTGCATAAGCAGGGGAATCTCGAGTAGGAGTAAGGTGACTATATTACCTCTGTATTTGGCATTAAGTATGACTGCTCTTGAGAATACTGTGTCCAGTTCTGGTGTCAGTAATTCAAGAAGGATGTTAATAAATTAGAGAGGGTTCAGGGAAGAGCCATGAGAATTATTAAAGGATTGGAAAACAAGCCTCCAGGGAGCTCAATGTATTTAGCTTAACAAAGAGCAGTTAAGGGATGACTTGATCACAGTCTATGAGGACCTATATGGGGAACAAATATTTGATAGTGGGCTCTTCAGTCTAGCAGACAAATGTTTAACATGATCCAATATCTGGAAGCTGAAGCTAGACAAATTCAGATTGAAAATAGGAGAAATTTTAAAGGAAGGGTAATTAGTCATTTGGTACAATTTGCAAAGGTTTGTGGTAGAATCTCCATCATTGGCAATTTTTAAATAAAAAATTCACTGTTTTTCTAAATGATTTGCTCTAGTTCAAACAGGAATTCAGGGAAGTTCTATGGCCCCTATTACACAGCATGTCAAACTAGATGATCACAGTGGTCCCTTCTGGCCTTTTAATCTATGCACTCATGGCACCAAAATGAACTGTCACTAAGAATCCATTGTATAGATCTTCACAATATGATCCTCTCCCTCCTTCCTCATGTGCTTTAGTGAGGAGGAAATAGTCAATAACATAGACAGGTTTAAATCATCATCACTGGGCATCAGCATTAAAACGCCATTGAGATTAATGGAACACTTCACCTTTCCAGAGCTATTGTTCCAGGCTCTCTGCCAAGTTAGGAGGATAGCAGTGCATCAGTTGCGCTCTGTTCACATTTTGAAGGTATGTTTTTTTGTTTGCTTGCTTATTTTTTTTTGTTCTGTTTATAACCATAAAGGCTAGAGACTTTTAAATGAAATCTGAGATTCTGGAGAATGAGATGACAGCTCAGAGAAGGTGAGAACATGTTGTAATCCTGCATTCTTTCTTCCCCGAGCTCAATCCCTGGTTTGTTCTGGAAAAGCTGGCCTTGAGAGTGGCTCATCCCAAATTCCTGACATGAATCTTCTTTCCATGACAAATAAATAAAACTCAGCTATCAAACAACAAGGCTAGTTGGGACAGGCCCCTCTCAGTTGCCAAATGGATTCTGCTTACACTCCAGGGCCTTTTTCTGTCAGCCCACATCTGTCAGTTGTACTGCTATGTACAGGGCTGTGTGTACTCTGACCTGTGCACTTTGCTGTATTTTATTAATGTGAAAAATTGCTGAGGGCACAGGATGTTGATGGACAATAACATATGTCAGAATGTTGGTCCAGTCGCATGGTATTTGTGTGACAGAAAATGTAACAATGTACATGATTCTTTGGCCTGCGAAAATTCTAAGCAAGATGTTTGATTTGTGTCACCCTGGTGACTCAGTGCAGAGGCAGCATAAAATGACCCGTGATCAAAAGACAAAATATTCTCCCAGAATGTTTAATGTCTCTATCTAATAGACCGCATCTAATTCAGCTCTAATTGATTTTATCTAATTGATATTACATAAGGTTATGTAATTACATAATTATGTAAATTAATTATATTTATATAATAATACAATCATTATAATGTGTATATAATTAGATAATTGTAATTATATGTATATAATTTATAATATATTAGAATATTAATTATATGTAATTAATTTATATTGACATATAAATCAATTATATGTAATTATATTACATAATGTTGTGTAATATTTGGCTCTGTTTCAATAGTACCTTTTGTTTCAATAGTTAATACACTATTATAAATGGTAGGGCACATGGTTTTAATGGTTGCACAAAACAGCTCAACTGGTCTGGGGACCAGATCTGCCTGTCTTGTTCAAGTGGTACAAAACTCTTTTTGTTTTACAGGCAAAGACAGCTTTTTTTCTGACAATGAGGAAGTAAACAAAACAAGATGGTATGCACTGGGCATGGAGTACTCTTACATTTTCAAGGTATGGGCCACATCTTACTATAGGGATTGCCTTCAGTTCATACTCATGCAACATCCATGTGACAACTACAGTAGCGGCTTATATGGAAAAGTAATATTATGATGGATGCATGCAGGTGTTTTTATCTGTTAACATGATATGGTTTTTTTCTTCTTTGAAAGGTACCAATCAGTGCTTCTTTTGATTTTCATTTAATCTCCTTCTCCCATCCATCCTTTCTCCTTTTCTCCTCTGCACATACTTCAATGTCCAGTCCTCCTCTCCCCCTGAGCATGTCCTTGGTCACAATGTCTGTTGCTACACTGATTCCAAAGATCATTTGAAACTTTCATTACACAAACTAATTCAATGTACCCGGAGGAAGTTAATTTATCAAGAGTTTACTCTAAGTCCATGAGATACAATCTTTATTTTCAAGCCATGTCTTTATTATAAATATGTTGTTATATGCTGATTTATAGGAAGACCAAAACAATAGAATTCAGCTATATTTTATACTGAATCTGTCATGCAGGATGATCCCAAAATGCCTCTTAAAGTTAAATAATGCAATATAGTATTGGATATACATTACAGAACGCAGTGATGTAAAGACATTCTGTGGTGAATGAATTAAAGTATTCAGGCATAAGACCAATAACAGATGGAAGATGGAAATTAAGAGTTATAGGCCGGGGAGAAAATATATATATATTTTCAACTGAGATTTGAAAAGATATGGAGAATTGATGAGGTGGAGAGACAGAGACAGTGTGTTCCACATGGCAGGAGCTTAAGATGAGAAGGTGTTTGCACTATTAGTGGCAAGACTGTGTTAAGAAATAACGAGGAGACTGTTGCTAGGCCAAGGAGGTAGCAGAAAGAGGAGGGGAGGGAAATAAGACCCATATGGTATGCTAGAGAAAGTCCATGGAGAATGGTTTGGAAAGCCAGGAGGACAAGACGACAACTCTGAGTTGGATCCTGAATTGCATGGCAAGCTAATGGAGCGTTCTGAAGATAGAAAGTCTGCAACACATTGCATGGAGTCTGAAGAGCTATAGCTTAGGGTTGAAGATATGGATGAAGATTTCAGCAGAGGTGGAGTCAAAGAAATGGCATGCACATGTGATGTTGCATATACAGAATTTTGAACTTGTGATTAGATTCTGTTCTCTGTTTTACTGCTGCACAGCAGGAGAAGAGGAGCATAGAGAGCCTTGTCCCCCACTCCCTTGCAAGCAGCAGGACAGGATCCCTCCATATTGCTAGGAGAACACTAGGTGGGGAAACTAGCTACCATACTGACCTGTTCAGTGTGGTCCTAGGGTGGAATCATCTGCTGGCTAGGGAACTATATCTAGGCCTCCAGCTACCTAGCACCTAGGTTGCAGACAGCAACATTTGCTTGACAATGGCATATAATCCTCCTTTTCAGATAGGAAAGTTCTCCCCACCATGTGTCCCTCTAGAGCCACACCCTGGAATCCTGTTCTGCTCAGTACAATTGTTTAGGAGGGGATGCAAGTGCCAGCATCTTTGCTACCCCTTGCAACACTAGCCGGAATAGGATTTGGTCTAAGAGAAGTGTCAGTTCAGGGTAAAGGATGATGCTAAGTTTCTAGACAATGAAGGCAAATGGGTGGGCTGAGTTTCACAGAGAGGTCGAGGATATAGTATAGCTTGAAGATGCTTCTCTTCAAATTATATATACTGATGTAGTCTGTAAGAAACTTCAGGGTAATGGACAAATATCTGGAGTGAGCTAAGCAGAGTAATTTCCCTTTTAAAACAATGCCAAAGGAAATACACACAATGGTTTTTTATATTTCTGATCAAGGTTAAAAAAATTGTTTTTATACAGTCACAAAAATTCACTAACAGAGCCATGTAGAATGCAGGCAACTTCAACAGGAGTACATTGTCTGTGAATGGAGGTACAGTATCTTTGAATAGGATATTGGAATATAATGTATAGGATTGTGATGGGGTGTCTGCGCCACACAGGTCTAGAAAGGGAGCTTGTAAACAACTCAAATTGTAGTTTGGTGGGGGCTTAGGGGTCTCCTGCCCCCACAACCATGTTGAAGCCAGTGGTGGTTTAATTGCTTCCAGAAAAAGATTAGGACAGTGAAAGCTTACAGCGCCTGTGTTGTTGGCCTGGCCTACACTTAAAACATGGGTCCACATAGCTACGGTGCTCAGAGGTGTGAAAAAGCGCAGCATAGATGCATCAAGGTCAATGGAACAATGCTTCCATCAATATAGCTACCATCACTCAGGGAGATGGAGTTCCTACAGTGATGGAAAAACTGCTTTCATGGCTGTAATGTATCTCTACACAATGAGGTTACAGCAGCATAGCTACGGGGCTGTAGAGCCCATAATGTAGACATGGTCAGTGACCTTTATACTAGGTATGAGCAGCCAAGAGGGAGTGAGATGGAGAAGTTACCATTTGCAGGATCTTGCTTGTAACTTCACAACTCCAAGCAGCAATCAGAAATGCAAATCAAATGTATTCCATAGATCCTTTCACACCCAGGTGCCTCTGTTTACCTTGAAAGAGCACCCAATTCACCCAACTGCAATCACTTTTCTGCAAGGCAGCAGCATTCTTTTGTCTAGGATTGAGTAGTAAATTTTAATGTATTCATGCTTTTAGTAGCTAGCTCTTGTATCTGCAGGCCATGGTTAGCTAGGCAATTAGCCTTTTTTCATTTGCTTCCTTTTTCTTAGAAGAAATGGCTTGCAAATTGGCAGGTGAGTAATTGTGGCCTCTATCAACCTGGCATATTGTTAAACTAGTGGCTAACAAATAGAACTGTAAAGCTATCATCCTGCCCATTGTGAACCTCTCAGTGAAAGTGGTTAGCATTACAGTTTATACTCCTCTGTGATTATCCTATTCATGGGAAGATATTCAGACAATATCTATCATCTTCAAAGGGAACAATTTGCTTTAAAAATGTGGCAGTGCCTTAGGGGAAAAAAAAAACTTTTCTCCATTTGATTTTAGCAAATGGCTTTGCTATGTTCTCAGAATGATTTTTTTGCCAAAAGGCAAATAGATTGAATAGTCTGTGTATGTAACTTTTTTAAATGGCTTTTAATTGTCACATCTTCCTTTTGTTGAACTTGGTGGTAATTACTTTTGGGTAAAAATGCTTGAACTTAAAAGAGAGAGGATTTCTCAAGTTAGTCTGCAATTTTCTGGGTCACACAGATGCTTTAAGTCCATAAACACAAGCATTATTTAGATCCAGTATTTCAACACAGAAGGATGTCTTGTAGTCTTTTTTTGTCTGGATTAATTGTATATTTTTTACTCAGAATATATTAATCCATGGAATGCTAGAAGACCCTATTCAATCCTAAAATCAATCCATCTGCTAGGGAAGGATTGTTCATTACAGTATGTTCTCATACTTCTTTATGTTCATAAAGTACGTACATACATACATACATACATACAACATACAATATGTTCTCATACCTTCTTTATCCAGTCGCTTTTAAAATGTCCCAAAATATTAGGTTTCCCCCACTATACCCTTCAGAGACCATTCCAAAACTGAAGCCTTGATCCTGAAAACACTTATCAGATGCTTAACCTTATACACACCTTATATACCCATTGAAATAACAGAACTTAACTAATCACATGCGTAAAGCTAAGTATGTGCATAACGGCTTGTAGGATTGTGGCCTAGCAGATCTCACTGCTAGGAAGTCTTCCTGATACTCAACCCATTAATCCTAAATTCCTTTCCCTTTTTGATGTTTTCACTCATCAACTTATGAGAGACACTTCAAAACAAATGACTCTTTTCCAGTACTGTTGTATAAATCTATTGGAAGACTATGGAATAAGTGTACTGAGGGGTTCAGTTTAGATTTAACCTTCGCTGTTTTTAGATTGTAAGTAACTGGATGCAGGACCCATATCTCCTCTACATTCTGTTGCTATACAAACACTAAATTATAACATCAACAGTGTGCCAGGCCCTTCAGAGACAAGAAAGAAGGCAATGAGCCAGATCCTGATTTCATTTATACCAATATAAATCTAGAGTAACTCCATAAAAGTCAGTGGAGCTCTTCTGGATTTACATCATTGTATCTGAGATCAGGCTCTGGCCCGGCATCTCCCTTACCTTAAAGAGCTTAGAGTCAAAAGGCCCAATTCTGCAAGATGTTGAGCATATCCTGAGAGGTACTCAGGACCCTCAGGAATTTGCTGGGAGCTGAGGATATGGACAGACAGAGTTTGGGAGATGGGATGCGACCAAAAGTAGTGTGAATAAACAGTGTAGGGTTAGGTACATCATAGTAGTTGCATGATCATCTTTTATTATGTTGGGGGGTGTTTTAGTCATTAAAGGTTTGATCAAACATTCACTGAAGTCCATGATTGTAGGATTGAATTCTAATGAATTAACACTCTTAAAGGAGGAAGATTGGTGTTTGTATACAATTTGGAAGATGTGTGCTTTTAGGGAAGGATTGAAATGGGAGAGGGCTGGAGACCAGTGCACTGGATCAGAGAGGAGGATCCAGGAATAGCATTTACATATAGGAAGACCCATAGGGCCTAGGGATTCATATGTGAAGAGTGAGAGAGACACACACAAAAAGGACTGCTAGTCATGTGATTTGAGCAGAGCCCAGGGGTGGAAGGTGGGAATGTTACACAGCAGTGAGCACTCTGTGGGTTCTCATCAAATAATAAGACATTGTTCGGATGAGATCTGCTGTATATATTTGAATATTTGTAACTGTTCACTAGTTTTATCCTGTGCTTAAAACTGTCATTAGAATGGGGGGGGGGGGAATCTGCTGTGTGAATAAGAAATGTGATTGTTGTTTCATATAGGCTGCCTCTCTGCAGCAGAAAAAAGAAAAAACAAACTTGAATTTTGATAACTATTTGAAGGTTTTCTTTAAATGGACAGAATCCCCTGCTAAGCAAATCACGTTGTGATTGCATTTCCAGAAACCTGAAATTATCGGAAATCTGCCATGATCAGTTAAGGAGACTTGCCTTGAGAAGCACAGAAAGTTGCAGGAGGGAAACATCAGAATTGTAAAATGTGCAGGTTTTGAGGAGCAAATACGAAGTATGCACGCTGTAGCATAGCTACTCGCCAATATAGGGCCAAGTTATGTTTGATTCTGAACAGATGCACAGGGGATCCCAAGAAACCTTCCCCCCATCTCATGCCCCTCTGCACGGTAGCCAAGCACAGTATGACTGCGGAATGCAGGTACCATGCTGTGTTAGTGCTGCCAGAGACATCTCCCTGCCTGAAGGAGGTGGAGAGAGCTGAGTTGTGGGGGTCGCTGGTCCCTGTTCCTGAATCTATCAGCTGGTTGGGGGCAAAGTGATGGTGGGGGGGGCTCATTTATTTAATGAGTATTTATTTAACGTAGTGTAGCTTGCGTATCTCCCGTCAACTTACTAACTTTGACTTACCACAGTGTCTCCACTGCGCTGCACTGGTGGGAGACGCTCTCTGGTTGACGCAGCCTTACGCTTTTCACGGGGGGCGGTTTTACGGCATGGACCAGAGAGCACTTCTGGGATCAATTGAGTGGGGCTCCACAGCCCACTCAGTTGATCCTGCGGCATCGATCCGACAGAGCCGCCTTCAGTCTAGACATACCCAAGGTGTCATTGAGAGACATCATTGAGAGTCACTGCCAGGAGAGTCCATGCAGTTTCTGCAGGGAAGAAGATGGGGGCGGAGATGGGCCTCTGCTACACTTACAAAGTCATAATGATGATAGAGATAGTAATGAAAACATTCTGGGTCAATGCTAAGTGTGCATATATGTTTCAGAGGCATGCTGGGGATCTTATTAGAGCTTTAAACCCTGTAAAAGACTACCTCAGCAAGTTCCATGCTCATTTAAATCCCTGGTCTGTCATTATAAAGTGTATTAATTTTCCCATGTTTAATGCTTATTTCTGTCCTGAGAGAGTGACAAATACATCACAAATGGGTTCCCTGGGAAATGAGAATAAGTGGCAGCAGGGCACAATATACATGTGCAGCTGATTGTTTTAAAAAAGCTGTTCTGAAATTCAAAAGGTTAAAGACCAGACTTGGTAATCTTCTGCCTTTTATCATAGGGTTTCTTTTTCTTTATTCTGAACAAAATGGATTTACTGATACCTTTAGACCATCATTAGGCTGTTTCACTCTCTAGAGTCAAACAGGAAAGTAAAGAGCAGCAATACTTACTCAGAGTCATATTTGTTTACTAACTCCTTGGAACAGCTTCAAGAATGCTAGCCCAGTACAGATATCCAATGAATGCCGCCTACTGTATAGGTGATGCACTCATCTGTGAGACTGAATCACATTGCTGTAACAAAACGCTTCTTCCTCCTTTTTTAAAGAAATGGGTTAGTGGCAGTAGTTAGTGTCATGCAAGAGACCAGCAGATGCTGTGCACTGTTCTTTCCCCACAGATACTTTTTCCATAAAACACATGGTATTCCAGATTTGGGAATCTCCTGATTATATGCTGCTAACCACATTCTATTTTGGAATAATAAATATTGATTTTTTTTCTGATGTGGACAAATGCCTGAGGACTGGAATGAATGTTAATTTCTGTGATCAAATCCAGATTTGAATCCAAGGGAAAGGCAGTGTATTAATTTACAGTGTTACAGTACCTAGCCTTTTTCACTAAATTATTCTCAGATAAACTCTTTCAATTAACTTTGGCCTTATTCAATTTTTAACTATTTATATTTGGGTGCCTAGAGTACAGGACCCCTATAACAGTGGTTTGGTTTTGCAGAAATGTTGAGCAGTTCATCTCCCTTTGGCCTAATGAGCCCATCTTCTATGACAATAACACAGCACAACTTCTCTATAAATCTATCCTTAGCATCTATGGAATTTTCTTGTTATAGAAATGTGTTGTGGTAGGGGGTAGCGGAAAGGCTTTAATGAAATTTAGTATATCTAGGATTCTGAACCAGGGTGGTGTGTATTGTACTAAAATTGCCTTGCAGGAGGTACAGCATTTCTGCATAGAGAAATGGAGTAATTTCTGAGTTAAAAATTTTATTTTGCAGCACTTTCTCCATTTGAAATTAGATCTCTCTCTCAAAAAAAGCAGCCATGCTGTAAAGTTAACACTTATGACTGATGCATGATTGATGAACCCCTGAAGGCACTGAGAGAAAATTACATCCTTCCCTCATTTAAAGACATTATTAGTAGACTCAGTGAGTTCAAAGCTCATGAAAGAATGTTAAGAGACTGAATCATGCTTTAAAAATATCAAGATAAATTATTTGCTCAGCATTTCAAGGGCAAGATTCCTTTAATGCACTGGCAGAAGAAAACTTTTCAACACACTGTTACACACTATTCATTTACTCTGTCTTATCAATTATGATTTACTTGCCTGTGTGACATTCTCACTGTGTATCAAATGGACTGTAATTTTGAATCGATAGCAACTAAATCTTTGGATTTTTAGTGTTATCTTGGGACCTTAAATGTGCAAAAAAAAACCCATGTCCTGCTGAGATTTGCAAAGATAACAAGACATGCTGGAAAAGAATTGTGTTAGGTAAGCATTATTTACAATATCAACATCTTCCCTCTCCCCAGCATTTCACAGAATAATAGAATCCATATCAGATAGTGACTTAAATGTTTACAGCAGGAGGGAGAAAAGGAAAGTAACTTTAAATGGGGCTAATTATACATCCTTTCTCCCACCCTTTGTCCTACCTTTGTAGCACTTCACAGTGGCATTGCCACAAGCCCCCTATATGGCACAAGGTGGTGCTTCATTGCTTCAGAACAGTGGTTCTCAACCTATTTACCATTGGTGGCCACATATGCAGCTCTCTGTGTTATGTGGGCCACATCCACAAAATATATATACTACGTGTATGGCCCTGAGGATGTCACATGGGCCGCAGCTGCATGCTGATTGGGCTGCAAGCAGGCTGCGGGTTGAGAACCACTGCTCCAGAAGCAGATCAGGAAACCAGGGAGTCATAATCTGCCTCTGCATTCCTCCGCTCTGTGGGGTACGTTACCTATGCCAACGCTATCCCTAGCACAGCATACATCTCCTGATGAGTTGGAAAGAGTGGGTTCAAAGGTCAGTTCAGTCCCCTTCCTGCCCACACATGTGCAGTAGATGTAGCAGCCCCATCTCCCTGTCCACAAAACTATCCACGGTATGGGGGTAGCTGGTTTTGTTTTTCATTTTCAGTGTGTTGTCAGCCTGGCTTGAATTTTGCAAAACCAACTGGTTCAGAACAGTGTCATGTTTTATCAGAACCTTTAAAGTTTGGGGCATTAAAATAAATGGTCCCATCTATACTCCATCTCTGCCTCCGACCAAAAGCTCAGCACCTTTAGAATTAAATAGTGTAAAGATCCAGGAGATCTATTCTCATCTCAGTGTGCAGTAATTTACATCTTTAACTTCCCTCAGCAATAACAGGAGCTGTGCACATGAAATTCCACCTGCTGAGATGACAAACAATATAACTTTTATCTGCAGTGGACCACAATGAGTTTCCAGCATGGTTTTGCCACACCATAGTGACTTGACTTTTGTAAAGATAAATCTGTGAGATACTTTGAAGAGATAGAATAACACATTTGCACTCACTGCTGAGATTTTTCCATTTAATTATGGTTTTTTAAAAAAAATTCCTACCAGCAAAATAGCATTAGTAATTTATGTTCCATTAAATCCCTTCAAAACAACTCTTAGGCTCTGTCTTCACTGCTAACAAAAAAGTGTTTTTACCATGCAATAACTAACAAACATTAGCTATTCTGTTGTTAAACCTCAAAGTAAATTAGGTGAGGTCAACCATGGGCAGGAGGTATAGTGCTAACCTTGCCCAGCTACCACATGGTAAAAACTGCTAGCGTTATTTAAAATTGTACAGCAAGGTAACTAACATGTGAAGGTTCTCGCTGTAAAAATACATCCCCGCTTTTGTAACAGTGAAGACAAAGTCTTAATGATTCATTAACGCTCTCAGGTTACATTTAATGCCATTAGAAGAAAGCGGTTTCATACTTCACAAGAAACACTGTCACATGATAACTTGTGATCCACCTCACAAGGTACAGTGTAAAGTATGATGGTATGAATCAGGCATCTGAGGCTGACACTGAACTAAGATCAGAAAAACTGATTAGAAATTAACTGGCAGGGAGGGGGGGAAATGTATGGTTCAGGGGATTGACGATGCAGTAGTCAGATAGAGAACCATACACCTTTCACTTTTCAGTCTCTGGCTAAAACAGCTCCATAGCTGCTGCAGAGAGATGCGTTCCATTTGAGGACTTGTCTACACTAAAGGTTTATCTACATTTACAAATTTACCAAAATAGCTATTCTGGAATAATTATTCAGTTTACTCCACTTTGGAGTCACACAAATATTTATTTGTGGCTGTGTGTTTTGAGAAGCTGACCGAGAATACTTGACCTTGAAGGAAAAGGGCGAGTGGAGGACCGAGACTTTCTTTGCTTCAGATTGTAATAATATTTCAGCACCTCGCAACCCCCTGATTACCTTTTGTGAGTCCTCTGGAAGTCGCCACCCATCAGTCAAACACTGAGATAAATTGCCCCTATTTTAAAAATAACTGGGGCTTTCAGAAATGGCTTTTAACTGGGATTTTGAGCCCTAATGCACACTGATAGTTCCCTCTACAAATGTCCATAAGATGTCATATAAGGATACCTTTTCCAATGAGTTTTTGAAATGTGCGACACAGTTTGTGAGGACCTCCGTTTTGTGTATGGAATCGTAGGTTTTGGTACCTTGGAACTATTCATGTTTTCCATACACCATCAGTCTGATTTATTTTAGATTTAGGGAAACAGCAAATCAAGAGAGAATAAAAATAAAGTGCATGAGAGAGCATGGTAGATGTCTCCTATGTAACCATGCTGCAACAACTCTCCTTCACAAAATAGTAGCTATCTTAATGCTACCTCTGCAGTAGGCAGGAAGACTTCGCTCCATTTAAAAATGTAGCACAAAGCAGAATGACCGTTTCTACATTCAGTCACATAGCTGCATGCATCATGCAGAAAGGATGCACTTTTATATGGAGAGGCCCACTGATAACTTAGCTCAAAGTGTTTAATGTTTATCACTAGAGTGATTGCCTCCTCATCATCACTAAAAACTAATCAGATCCCACCTTTGCTTCATTACAAATAGGACCTCTTGTTTGTATAAAAAGTAATAATTAGTTTATTTAAATGTTGTCAATGATGGACTTCATGAGGCTTATTTTTTTAGTGTTGTGCACATACTCCATGCAGTGTCTGTGAAAGGGCAAATATCTCCCTCTCCTCTGCGGGTATTAAGGCTCTCCAAGCTGAGAATAGCTATAACTTTGGCCATGACCCTGGATGCATTCCCTAAAGTGAAAAGTGTGAGGGTAGGCTGGCATAGGGCCATTCTATGCCACCTGTTTAGCCCCCTTATGGCAGGAGTATTCACTGGAGGCCATTACCACTCCCTTTGTGCTACAATGGTGTAAAAAGGCTGGGGCAGAATGGAGAATCAGTACCAGAGATTGTGTTTGTGGCGGGAGGGAGTCAGGTGCACATCAAAGATGAGATTGTGCTCTTTTTCCAAAAGGAGACAATATGAATAATACATTTAGTTCAGCATTACCCACCTTCTTCCCTAGTATATCTGTGGTCTGATGTCAACACAATTCTCTGGGTTAAATTATAGGAAAGATGCAGGGTGTATGACTGGCATGAGAAAAAGGCCCTGACAGCATCAAACTCCCAACACCCAATGTTATCAGGGTATCAGCATTAGCTGTGTGTAATGGGGAATGCTTGTCACAAAAACTTAGTTAATTAGCCTTTTACCCCAGAGACCTATACTCAAGACCCGAGTTGCTCATAAGTGGGAAGAGTGTGATGGCTTCATCCTATTTGCCTCTTGACATTTGTCCACCTTACAAAATTGCTACACAATGTGACCTGCCTGACTGGTAAAGAGGGACAGAGGACTCAAATAGTAGGGGCCATTGCAGATCCTGATTCAGGGACATTGGCAAGGCAGCATGGATGGCACCTATGCATGGTATGCCTGGCTCTAGTTAGTACTCTTATTCCCTCAATTTCTTGAGTGCTAAATTTAGATCCTTAGCTGGCATGCATCAGTGCAGCTCTGTTGAAGTTAATGGTGCCAGTTTGCACCAGCTGAGGATTTGGCCCTACAATTTTAAGATATAATAGCATGAATACCATAAACACCATAATCTATTAACTAGGTGTTTAATTGTGCAGTGAAGTACAATATTCCTCCAAGGACTAACCAGTTCAAAAGCCTGTGCTCAGAGACAGAAAGGCGCCTGTTTGCTTGGCTCTTCCTATCTGCTAGGAAGAAAGTAAGTTAGTGTGTAAATTTGCATTCCTTATTAGAGCTGCTATTTTTCATAATTATGCTCTAGATATTCTGTTATATAAAGAACAAATTACATTAGGCTGGCAGAGCACTATATTGCATTGACTCATTCAGGGCTTTACAAAGCCTGCACACACTTAATTATGTGTGTTGTAGATGGTACTTAAATATTAACAGTCTACAAAATCCATCTGGAAGAATTCTAAAGATGAGGCTTTGATTTGTTCTTTTTCAAGCTTTTGGGAGCAGAAGTAAGCCAAAATGTGGAGGCGTGCAGGAGGGACTATAGACACAAATAGGGCCCAATTCCTCCAAGCACTGAGTATAGGAAAGTCTATCGACATTCAATTCAAGGAGCTCCTGCAGGAGCAGGCCTTCAGAGCTAGATTTACATTTTTAAAATCACAAACATGAGCATTTTAATTTGTAGGATAGCAGTGAGTATTCAGACATTCCTGAGCCAGGGATGTGCAGTATCTCTGCTTTCTGTTTATAACCTGATTGTCAATGATGTTTATGCATATGTAGGATTGTTACAGGGGAAAGGAAGGTTGTGGGCTGATTTTTCTGCTAATTTTAATATTTGCATGATTGTCAGAGCTGCATGGATCCTAGATCTCCTCTAAAGCAGAACTAGAAGCATGATTTTCTTACAATAATAACTCCCTTGTTTTTTTTGTTTTGCTTTGCGTTAGCTTCTGGGGTTCTGATTCACTGACTCCACACAGAAAATATTATTTGAATAACTCTGCTGTTTTCCTAGCCCTAGCCATAGATATTCATTATACACCCGCATGCCTATAGATTTGTGTTGGAAGGAAAGAGGGAGAAGCACATACTATCTCTTGCGTGTAGTGCATAATCATAAACTAACTGAGGGAAAATACTTCCAAGGTCTAAAATTAACATACTTCAGTGTCTAGGATTAAGACAACTAGCCTGAGAAGAAATTAAAATGATTAACTTGAAATGAGAAATACCACTACCTAAAGCTAAAAGAGATGGTGTCTCGTTTGCCTCTCGTGTACCAGTGTAAATCATGAATAACTTTTTTGGGAATTACAGGTATAAATTGTAATGGAGTGGAGGATCCGGCCCATAGTATTCAATACTGGCTTGATTCAAGTCAATGGGAATTTTATCAAACACATCTATGGGAGCTGGATTGGGCCCACACTCTGGGTTAAATTTTCAAAGGTTGTGTGCCATTACATTGGGGTCCTACACCCCAGACCATGGAGGAGCTGCAAAGCTTCTCTATGTAGCCTACACCAGAGCCCAGTGGCTGAAGTTACCTCTGCAGGCTATTACTCACCTCCTGCACCATGAGGGAGAATATGTATAACTGTGGATCCTCCAGCTCACCCCAGTATCCTTTTCAGCCTGTCTTTGCCAGGCATCCCTTCCATCCTCTCCCATTGCTGTGCAGGGAGCTTGTCTGCAGCAGGGCTCTGTGCCATACAGATAGTATGTGTTCCCTATGTGCGCCTCCCCACTCATCGTCCCTCCTTTGCACGGTCCTGTTACCCCTCTAGACCTGCTGAGAGGAAGGAGGTGAATTTGTCCCTTTAGAATTAGACCAAAGCTTTGGTCTGCACAGTGATGTACCAAGCATGCCAGTCTAGTTTGGGACACACTTCATCTGTGAGGAAGTCAGTCTTTTTCAGTATCCTCTGTTCATTCTAAAATGCCCAAACATCTGTGATAGATGAAACAACCTCCCTTGAAACATCTTCCTCTGAATCATGGCATTTGGCTACTTCACACTTTAATTATTCTAGACTGACAAACACAACAGGAGGATCCCGGAGGCTACTCAGTGGGATAAACAATGAGCTCTATGAATTCATAAAAGAAACCAACCAGGCTGATAAGAGCTGGGGTATTAGTCAGTTTAAATGGCATTCAGCACATGATCCTTTAACTGAGATGATGCATTGTGGCACAACGTATTCCATTCCTGGCTTTTCATTAACTTTCATATGACCTATTTTTGTGTCTCCTGACAGGTTCATCTTTTGAGAACCTCACAGGATAAAATAATATTTTCTTTCTCTCTGCAAAACTGAGATTTGAATCAGATGACTCACATTCAATGTTAAAAGCAATATGCTAAAGGTGTTAATACTGCTTCATTTCCCCTCCCCCCCCTTCTCTTAAATTTTCTTCTATTTTTCTGTCTTCCTTTCTTAACCCTTCTTCTTTTGAAGCCTTGTCTCTCTCACAAGGAAGGAAAGTTTTTCAGTTGTCATTCTTCAGTGCTTCCCTTTTTGGCTGATTAGAATAGGAGAGTTAACTTGCACTTGCTTGCATTTGGAGAAACAATAGAAAGCAAGCAACACAGAATACAATAGGTCTTAAAGGATATAGTAAATTTAAAAAAATGGTTAGTACACTCCAGTCATTATAACCACTAGCTTCCAGGACCATGAAAATAAAAATATCTTTCCCTACAAAGTTTGGCCTTGTCCACTTGATTGCTATTTTAAATCCAGTGGGATTTAAATTGGTAAGTAAATATTATTAAATCTTTTATTTCTATATTTAATAAATCTATTAAATCAAAGTACATCTTTGGTAAGTAAATATTATTTTTAGATGAATTTCACAATGCTCTTGCTGGTCTTGTCATCCTTAAGTGAATAGGAATTCTGCCTTAGAAACCCTACTGGAAGCTCCTATTAAAAATCTCACCTGGTCTTTTATAGTTTCCAATTGATGAGTGACCACCATGTGCCTTCAGTTTTAAAGCAGAACTCCCAGAGTGCTGCTTAAAAACTAATGTAATATAGCCATAGGATTTCGAGCAGAGTAATAGATTTGTCTGCTGTTCCTGAGGCTGTTGGTATCGATCTGAAATCGGCAGGAACCAATAGAAACCAATATAGACAAGCTTGAATGAACCTAGTGGAGGATGTATATTTCCACCAGGAAAGGCCTGAACAACTTTACCTAGCCTCTTAATTTATATACAGAGTTGATAGATATCAGCTCTTCAAGGAAAGGAGCTGGCTGTTTTATTTGTTTAACACAACATATACATCTATGGCATTATTAAGCTAACAATAATTTAGTAAATTGGTATATTCTTTGGTATTTCTTAAAGAAAAGAAGCCAATATGGCTCTTTTATTTGTCACATGGATTATACATTGTTGCCATCGGTGATGGCAATGACTCTGAGATTAGAGTTTGTAGCTGTCTTTTTGATTCATTTATTGACTCTGCAGTAGAATCCCAAAGCTAACATTATAGTTCCTACATAAAAACTGTCTTTTTAAAAAAAGATATTGAAAAAGTGAGGGGTTAGTTTTTTTTCCTTCAGAATAATATTTAAAGTGACAGGACATTCCAAACAGTTTATATCAGTTTTAAGGTAGGCCATGTTCAAATGTGAAAGCGTCTCTATGAAATGAAGCAAACATTGGTTTAGTCAGGTTGACTTTTAGATTTTATTATTTTTTTAGATTTTTAGTTTAAGGTTACAGAAAAAAATCATGTTATACTTCCAAAATGAAAATCAAGATGTACACAGTAGTGGTATAGTATCTGTTATACTATTGAGATCTGTGCTTGAGCAGATAAATGTAGAGGAGGTGCCATAGAAAATCATGTATAAGTGACAGGAACAAGGAAAGGTTATTTGATTGGGCAGAACTCATTTTATTTATTTCATAACTCACAGGGTTTTCTTTCCTTTCACTAAATTATACTTAAATCCTCTGTATTGCCTCCATCCTGGGAATACAACTTATTATACCTTAAACGGCACACCTTTCGTACAAACTTAGTCATTGTAAATTGTTATCTAATGTCTGTTTATCCTTGGTTGTGATGGTTTCCACACAAGCTAATGAGCTAATGGAAAGATTAAATTGCTGTGTCAAATATTGTACTGTGTATTCCAACTCTCTCATTGTCTTCCAGAAGAAGGATTAATTGTATCCACTGTAACCTTTTCATTTGCTGCACAGGAAGCAATCAATTTAAATTTCCAAATTTAAGTAAAACAAAGAATAGTGGTGTGTGGTTGTTAGCAGATTTTCTTTATCTTAGTCTTCATTTTCTAGTGTCCCCCCCAACTCCCAATAATCTCACCACACTAAAATTGAAAGCACATCCTTCATTTCTTCCCTCCATCATCTTTGCTTTATTTTACTGTAGCCCAGACTCCAACATAGCTATATTCCAGTCTTGTGAGATACTAAGTGTTGCCATTTTAATTTAAGTACACCCAAGCTGAGGAGGCTGTATGGGTTAATTTCTGCCCTCTTCTATATTGATGCACAAGGTGTAGGGAAGCTCTTCGCCCATGTACAAACAGCAGAGCAGCATCTCTCCTTCGTGGTTAAAAGTGCTAGGAGAGCAATCCAGCTGCTGCACTCTCAAAGGGAGATGGTTTGTCCATAAAGGGTGTGCCACACCAATATGAATTTGGGTGTCAGGGCACTAGCTGGGGGTGGATGGCTGGTGAGACAGGTATGGTAATTTCCTGCAATATCCTTGATCTTATTGAATTAAGTGTAAGTATCTTGGGAGTTCATTGCATAAAAAATGCAAATGTATCTTATGGGATTTAATGTAAGGTTTCTAGGGAGGAGACCTGACTAATGTAAACCCTCAGAAATTTTATGAACTTCAAAGGACTATTTGAAACAATGTGAAACTTTTAAAATTAATTGGGTTTCCCAGGAATTCCCAGGAGCAATATGCAAATGTGACTCTCCGGTTATGCAAGAACTCAGCCTTTTGAAGCTCTTCCCTGGGGAGGGGAAATTTTGTCTGGCTGTATTCCTATTCAGGGTCACTTGAAAGTCCCAAACTGGATAAAGGAGTGACTCCCTGTGTCATGAGTGTGTGTGTGTGTGTGTTCTGAGTGAAAGCTGTTATGAACTTGTGATGACAGAAAGACTTCTGGCTGGGATTTGAGGGACCGTTTATTGGCCAGAGCCCATGGTGAAGAGAGGATGATCTCTGCTAAACTGATTAGCATGCATGGAGGTTCGTTATTGTTTTAGTATGTTTTCTCTGTAACGTTTTTTTCCTTAAAAATTAAATGCGCTCATTTGGAAAGAGCTGTGCAGTAACTTAACTGTGGGAATTACACCATTTACTGTGTCAGAAGAGAAAAGCAAAGCAGCAGGCCTGCTTAGGCAGTCTGACTTTGCTGGTGGAGTCACAGTGCAGATAGGGAGCTGTGCAGCCTGGAAATACTCTGGTCAGCAGGAAGAGAGAAACGGGTTTCTACCCAAGAGAGGTGACTATTTGACCTGGAGTGGGTGGCCTGGCTGGACCCTAGAGGGTGATTATCAGTGCAGTTGTCCTGAACTGTGACAGGTGGGATTAAGGACATATGTGAAGAAACAAGCACTCTGTGGAGATGCTATAGGCTTCATATCTTTTTGGCCAAAACTCCCTGTGGATCCTCAAGCTTGGGAGATTCCTGTGGATCTTCTTGCTCCCCACAAGGGAACAAAATCCTTCCTTCTGGGAGAAATGTCAGAACTCTGAGATGAAACTGAACAAGTATTTCTACTCTCCACCCCCTTCCAGATATTTGGTTTGAAAGGGGATAGTTTAGGTAAGGTAATGCTATCCATATTATTCCATAATAATATGGATATTGTTCCATAATAATATGATTGTTCCATAATAATATGGATACATTGACACATCCAGAACATGTGTATCATTTTACTGCTTTAGGCCTCACATATCCCATTAACTAATCATTCTTACCATTCTTCCATGAGTCCAATAGAATTAAACAATTTTGATAGATTATTCTCAAAATCCAAGGTGTGAGATGAACTATGAGCACATACAGCATCTGATTTCCCATTGTGATATTCATTTTAATTTCAGTTCTCCATTTTCTCAGTCCCCCATGGATCCTGAACGAAGGAAATTATATATTAAAGCCACAGTACATTTCACAAGACCCAGGATCACTATATATTTCAAAATTAGTGGCTCTTCTGGTATTATCTGCTGATTTAGACCCATTAGTTAAAAAAATGCAATCCTTACGCCACTGTGAATAGCTCAACGTGTATTTCTACTGAAGCACAGCAACAGTGACAAGTATTCTGCTAGGACTCCACAATTGCTTATGTTCCACAGAGCTCCTTCATATCCAGTCCTTCCAGCAAATGACTATCATCTATTTTTAGAACAGGATCGTTCCCTCTGGAAATCAGGGAATTGGTAAACACTCCATTTTCAATGCTTTGCTTAACAGACCTCAATCTCTCTTGCAAGTTTAAATGTACTTAATTGAGGTTAAGTGAAAAAGATATTTCTTTTCAAGTGTGCCAGAAAGAGGGGAGATACAAAGTGGCAGGTGAATAAAGGGGCAGATCACAAGAGCAAATTTTGCTTGTTAGTAATTTGCACACTTTTTTAAAGTGTAGCTGTATATTTGATATATCATATTTACATAGGAAGGTACAGGGTGAGTATTTGGTACAGCAGAAGTATAGTATATAACTGCCTATTGCACATTCCTGCACCTCAATCTGTAATTTTGGAGAATAAATTATACATTTAAGGGAAAGAAGGAAATGTTTTTGCAGCAGGATTGATTAAAAAAGTTATAGAAGCTGTTTAGAAGTTTGGAACATTAGACACAGAGAGAAAGGGCAGGAGGGTGCTTTGCAGTTGTGGAACTTTGAGGAGGCAATTTCCTTTGTGTGATACAATCTACTTTCATTTCTTTTACTTGTGGTTTAACAAATTGACAGTGTCCCATTTAAGGTGTGAATTTCCATTATATACAATACATATAAACTCAGCTAAATCATTTAGTCTACCATGAAAAATATAAATAGGTACTTTAAAAATTAAGTCTCACTCTTCTCACTGAGAGCTCTCTGGTTAGTATGGAGAAATTGCTTGCCTGCCCCAGAGGTTCTCTTATATGGGTTTCTATAGGGTCCTGTTCTTTCACATCTCTTGTTAATATGTATATGGGGGGCCATTGTTCTCATTAACCTCTGAGGATAGGACAAGAAGCAATGGGCTTAAATTGCAGCAAGGCTGGTTTAGGTTGGACATTAGGAAAAATGTCCTAACTGTCAGGGTAGTTAAGCACTGGAACAAATTGCCTAGGAGTGTTGTGGAATCTCCATCATTGGAAATCTTTAAAAACCAGTTAGACAAACACCTGTCAGGAATGATCTAGTTATTATCTAGTCCTGCTTTGTATGCAGGGGAGTGGACTAGATGACTTTTCGAGTTTCCTTCTGGTCCTACACTTCCATGATTCTATGATTAAGAAGGGGAGTAAGGAAATATAGGCTGTGATATGTACAGTATGTAGATGACACCCATCTCTTCTGCCCCAATGCAGTTGAATGACTTGTCCAGTGTAGCAGGGTGCAACTCCCCGCCTTGGCACCTCCTGCTAGTTATCTGGGGAATCAGCCCTCAGCCAGGCAGACAACTCTTTCTGTGGTGTCTTGTGCCTGTCTCTGCTCGACCCTCACTCTCGTGACTCGGCCCTCCGCTCAAGTCACAATCTACGCTCCCCTTTTCAGGGAGATTCTGCCATCCGTTCTAGGCCCCTTCCCACAGTGGCCACTGCAGTCCTGCCATCAATGCTATGGCAATCAGGGACTGGGGGAGGGATCCGAGCCCACCCACTACTCCAGGTCCTGGCCCAGGGACCCTCGGTGCGACAGCCTTTCACTGCCTCTCCCCCAGCTCCTCTGTAGCTTTCCCTGGGCCGGTTCTTCGCAGCCCCAGTACCTTCTCCATCCTTGCTTCATGGCCTTTGGCTCTGCTGATTCTCAGCAGCCAGCTACTGCTCTGTTCAGGGTACTGCCAGTCCTTCCCCTTCAAGCTCCTGGGAGGCAGGCACTGTCTTTGCTCTGCCTCTGTCGCTCCTTATATATTGGCCTCCAGGGTCCTGATTGGCTGCCATGCAGTTCCTTCCTATTCGCTGCCTTTCCAAGGGCCCTCTTAACCCTTTCCCTGCAGTGAGAGGCAGGCACCCCATCACACCTAGTTTCTGACAGAGATTGGGATGTGGATGAGAGCTAGTGGGCTGAGACCCATGCCAAACAAAGGTGAGATGATCCTGCCACATTGGAGATAGCAGTGCCCTGAATGCAGGATTATACCCACTCTTCTTTACTTAGGTTTGCCACCCTTGAGGTCTTGTTTGATCCCCAGCTCCTGCTGGATGTACAGGCAACAATGGCTGTCAAGAGGGCTTTTCATCCATTGTAGCTAGAAAGAAGATGGCAGCCTTTCCTTTCAGATTCAGAGCTGGTAACAGCCATTCATGTCTTTGGTATCATAAAGCTAATTTATTGAGTGTGCTCTTCAGTTTGAAAACACCTTATTAATTGCAATCACAGAAAAACTGATCAAGTCATTGAGACAAGCAAGGAACCCAGAATGCTATTTTTACAGTCACTTTTGAGAATAGTCTATTCAGTGTTGTACTAATAACAGACCTTTAATATGACTTGTTTCCTTGTTGGCTGATACGTTATGTTGTTTAGAATGTAATGTCTCAGCTGGTGTGAACTCACCTTATTAAGGATGCTTGCTCTTTTAAGCTTTACTTATACTGGTATTAACATCTGTTTAAATTGTGACATAAAATGGAAGAAGTGAAAAGGACTACTGAGCTCTGCATCTGAAGACAGGAGAACTACTGCAGATGTAGGACTGGTCTGCACTTAAAATTCAGGTTAACTCCCAGTGTAGATGCATCCAGGTTTATGGAAGAATGCTTCTACGGACCTACGTTTGGGGAAGTGGTGTTCCTACAGTGATGGGAAAAACCTCTTCCATTGGGTAGGCTGAGTTTATGCTCCCAGTTTATGTAAGCACAGCTACGGCGCATTAGCTAAGCCTGCATAGTTCCTATAGTATAGACAAAATCATAATCTCACCATAAACCTACTATACACTTTCAGAACAGTGCAATAAAGTTCTAGACCAATGGCTAGATAACTACAAAATCACCACCCTCTACCATCTGCCTCCCCATATATTATCAACAGAAGCTGGAGCTACCACCATCTTTGATAGACTGTCTTTAAACCTGTCTTTAAACCACCTTTGGAAAATCAGTTTTTCATCTTCAGAGCAGTCCTGCAAATTCCTGTACTTCGTTACTATATCTTATGCATTTCCTGCCTCTCTAGCCATTCACCGATATCTCTCCTCCTCATCAGCTTGCTCATTTTGCCAGGTGCAAAGAGCATTGCTATTCATGTTCTTTATCTTCTTAATTGCATCTTGTACTTTCAGCTTTTCTGCCTCATACCTTAAGTATTAATCACTTCATAGTCACTTGTGCTAATCTGAACTTCTCTATCTTCTTGTCTCTCTGTCATCAACACAGCAACATGCAATGATTAAATATCTGAATGCAGGCAGGTATGCTCCTTTTTTTACTTTGTCCGAATTTTTCTCCTAAGTGCACTACCCCAGTCACAATCTTCTGTTCATTTGTACTATACAGCTGACCTTCATTGTACTAAGTTGCCCCAAATTGACATATTCATCAACATTTTTCAAGGAATTACAAATTACTTTAGAGGTTGTTGGTATCAACCCTTTCTAAGTTCTTCTCATATTTGTTAATCTTATTTTCATGTTCCTGTCTCTTCTGAAACAGCTAGCATTCCCTGCCCTATTCACTTAAATATTGTTAGCAAAAAATTCAGTTTGTGGTTTTTCTTTCTGATACATGGTTTCTAAGCGAATCTTATGCCAAAAAGTGCAACTTGAGCTATTACCAGCAGCAACGGGTGGAGTAGCAGCTTGCTGGATGTATCTGCTCTAACTTTTACTTAGTTATTCAAGAGGTTAGAATTGTCAGATCAGAAGTGTGACTGAGACTGGAATGAGCATAGCATAGTGCTGTAGTAGTCTTTGGAGAAACAGACTTGCAAACAGCATTAAAAAGATCAGAAAGACCCCTGGAGGATAGCAAGATCTTGACTGTACAGACTAATAAACTGGCTGGTCTGCATGTATACCATTGCCATATATATACTGGATAGAATGAAAACTGTTTAACTGTGTCTTAGACCCTTTGCTCCCAGCAGATACTAGATTCTCTTTTAGCTCAAGAGGCAGGAGGCTGTGTTTTTTGGAGCAGGAAGATCTGAGCTGTATCTCCACTGTCACCATGAAGTTCTAAATGCTCATGGTGTGCAGACCATTAATAACTGTGAACTCTTAGGTAACCACGGTCTTGTTATAATATTAACATTAATACATGCAGGCATAGATTTACATGCCTTCAGATGATTGGCTACAGGTCTTCACATTGTAAAGGAATTTTGCCCTTCTGCCAACTTTTACTAAGCTACTCTGTTCTTTTTAACACAATTCATGTGGAATCAACTTCACAGATGTCTTCTACCCGACACCTTATGTGCTCTGAGTTCCTATTGGTATGTTCCAGGTCAACTGCAGCATTGTTTTGACAGAGCCTATTTTATGGAATTTAGGCTGAAACATCAAAAAATGTTCTTGAAATTTATGACAAAGCTAATTCCTGCAGCTGATATAAGGGTGTGTATCTCCATTGTGCACTTTTTTTTATGAAATGCTAGTGGTCAACCAGTTATAAAAAGTCTAAATGTCATGTCTAAATACTGGGTGACCAAACAGGTTAAGGTTAGAGATGGAATCTGGAGCTTTTCCTCTCTCAGTCAAACAGACTCAATGACAGTAGGTCAGCAGTGACTGAAAGCAATCTCCTAACTGTTCAGTCACTTCTGTCTGACATTAGTTGGTGATTTCAGTTCCTTTCCTAATTAACAGGAACTTCACAACAACACCAAACAACTTCACAAACAACACCATCACAGCTGGCATTAACTGAGGTTCTTGTAGAGAGTCTTACCGGAGAGATTAAGGATTGAATGAGCTTCAAGACTGGAAAGCGCTCTCACATCTACAAACATCAGTACAGGGCTGAAGCATATTGGTTGGGCAGTGTGAGGAAGCTTACACTACCCATGCTGTAGCTAATTTGTGGATAAATAAGGGCTTCATTGTCAATGACTCTCATGCTAGTACCTTTCAAGAGCCCTATAATATATGAAAAAACCTCACTTGGAAATGTAATAGTGCAGTATAATGCAAAAGTCACTCTTGTAAACACACACAAATTATTATGCATCCTGCTCTTAAAAGATCAGAGAACCCTGCCTTATGACTTTCATACTCCGCTCCTACATTAATAGAGTGGCTTGCTACACTGCACAGCGTGTAATAAATGACATTGTCTGGCTACACTTGAAAAGCAAAATATGATGTGCATGTTAATATGCCACACGCACCATATGTTCATATGCATATATAAACATACACATAAAAAGAGACATTCCTAAATACATAGGCCCAGATTTTTATAATCATTCTAGGTTAGATTATGACTTGAGTGTAAACTGCTCTGCTGCAGCAGTAACCTTGGGGAAGGCGCTGTGTCTCAAAGATACACCTCTGAATCACATTGCCTCTCTTGTTTCTTCCTTGTTCCTGAGGAGTAGAGATTTACTGCTTGCCTATACCTAACATTAGTGTAGGCCAGTAGTAAATTAGGCCAGATCTGCACTATAAACTTATATCTGTATAACTACATTGCTCAGGGGTGTGAAAAATCCACACCCCCAAACGATGCAGTTGTACGAGTCTCATCCCCAGTGTAGACAGTGCTATATCGACGGGAGAAGTGCTCCCATGGACGTAGCTACCGCCTCTTGCAGAGGTGGATTAACTATGCTGGTGGGAGAGGCTTTCCTTCCTGTCGCATAGTGTAGACAAGGCCTTAGTGAAGGTGCTGCTAACACTTATGCCAACAAAACTCGTCACTCAGAGGTGTGAAAAAACACCCCCCGAGCGACATAAGCTTTGCCAGCATAAGCGCTTGTGTGGACAGTGCTATGTCGGTGGGAGATGCTCTCCCGCCGACATAGCTACTGCCGTTCATTTAGATGGTTTTATTGTCGCCAGGAGAGCTCTCTCCCATCAACATAACGTGGCTCTTACAGCTATACTGATACAGCTGTGCCACTGTACGTTTTAAGTGTAGACTAGCCCTAAATCATGACAGCGGCACAGCTGCAGCGCTGAATGTGTAGCCAAGCCCTCATTACCCACTCCATGCTGGCTCAGCCACTCTAGCTGGTAAGAGGTTTGGAGCCAAGGCTCACTCAGCTATCCATGTAGTATATTATTATTGTTTGGTGTTTTATATTACAATAGCATCTTGAGATCTCATTCAGAATTGTGGCCCTATTGTGAAAGCTGCTGTACAAATGTAAAAACAGCCCCTGTCCTGAAGAGCTGGCCAAGAGACCATTCAAACCACTATCATGAATTATTTGTAGTGCAGTAGCACTCAGAAGTCCCACTTAGGGATTTGGCCTCATTGTGCTAGGTGCTGTACACACAAAAAATTCAGTCAAACTCACTTGTTACATAGGAAAAGAGACCCTGCCTTTGTGACAGCAGATGACAAAGTTGTTCAAGACTCAACCCAGGCAGACTTTGCTAATGATATGGTGTTGTGGTGTTGAAAACTGCTGATCCTATTTCAGTTATTTTCTTCCAATAAGATTATTAATGTTATGTTGCTGCAATAACATATTGTACCTCTGGCCAGCCCTATTCAAAGGATAGATCTAATTGCATTACTAATGTTGTGCGAGTATGCATCTTCAGTCTGTTCTGGCTCAAAGTGGAAAGATGCAAAACTTTAAACTGTGGTGAACCACACATTAGTTCATTAACAATAGCACTGATCCTGATCTGGTGGTGTTGATGTTTATTTTCATACTGAGTTTTCGGTATTCATCCAAAGTATGACTCTCATTTAGATTTCCTAAATAGCAGAAGGACTAAAGGGAGTTAATGGTATCGACTTAATATCCAAGTATAATGCTTCTGTTTTTCTTAATTAAGGAGATAATGTTACTAAACTGATGAGTGGATGAGGCTATTAAGTGTATTTGCTAAATTACTGAGCAAAGAAAATTCCAGGTTAGTAGTAACCCATTGTTCAAAGGTGGGTTTTTAATGAATTAATTAAATAAATAAATTGTACTTTCAGTTTACATAGAGCCTCTGATCTGAGGATCTCAAACTGCTGAACAAAAATAAACTACAGTAGCCCTGTGAGGTAGGTAAGTATTACAGAATGCCACATATCACAAATGTGTGAACAAAGTCACAGAGAGGTTAAGGACAATTTATTTCAGCAGTTATATTTCTGTATAAGTCAATATACATCTATATTTAGGCATCTAAATAAAAGAAGTGGCCTGCTTATTAGAAGCTTGCAGTGATGTCAGTTGGGAGCTGCGAGTATTGGCACCTCACCAGGCCATTTTCATTTAGGGACCTAACTGAAAACTGAAGTACATAATTTTAGGCACCCATGTATGGAGATTTTGGCCTCGGTGTCCTGCACAGAGTGAACCAGAAGCTGATGATAGAATTTGAATCAAACTCAGTAGTCATCACACTTGTTCTAACAAGTAGGCAACAGAGCCACTCTTGAGCAAAATTTTCACACTATCTCTACTCCTTTTGCATGCTGGAGTCCTTATGGTCCCAAATTAGCTCTCATGTATATGGCTGCCACTCCTACTGAAGTCTGAGAATAGACTTGATCCATGTTTATGAAGTAGAGCAGTTCTTATCAAAGAGGATTTATGAATAACCCTGAGTCAGTAAATATGTGCAAGAAGAACTACGTACGCTAACACCATAATAATTCAACAGTTTTTACTGGTTTGAGAGAGATTATCAGTCCTACTAGCTCTCCCCATTGTATGTATAAGGAACATCTCTTAAACAAGTATAATCTTCCAAAATGGAGGGAACTTGGTAAATGTGAGTACTGTACAGTGTGTGTTCTATTAACAGAAGAGCAATAATAAAAGTAGCTGGTTCCGTAAAGTTCTGTATTAGAAAAGAGAATAAAATTCCTCTCACAAATTATTTCTACTGCAAATTATGTTATCTCAAGAAATACTCCTGCTTAACCAATATATACGCCTGGAAGAGACAAAATGCCTCATACTCCCCTGTGATGAATGTTTTAGACTATGCATGTGAGATGTGAATATATTTAAATTTTTGCAAATCCTGAAATATATGGGTCATATTTACAGAACATATGCACCATCCAAAAAGTTGTGTGAAAAAATAGCAGGGTGTCTTCCTCATTTATTTCTAAAAGGAAACACATTGCAATTATAAATCTCTCCTTGTATAACCGATGTTCAAACTCTCATGTCACAGCCAGTGCTGAAACAGAGGTACACATCATCTGCTTCCTAATATCAACTTCTTTCTGTTTATCGGGAGTCAGAGGTTTTGCTCTTAGTAGAAATCTACAGATGTACATAGTGGGTCTGATCTGCAGTTTTTGGATAGACAAAACACCCTATTGAAATGAGTGGTGTTGTACCTGAGTGGGGTTATTAGCACCTGGTCCCATATTTCAAGATAAGATGGCCAAAATTTTCAAACTTGAATTTCTAAATTTAGGTATATTTAACCACCAGTATAAATGGCTTGATTTTTTTTTCAAAAGAACTGAGCACCTACAGCTCCCATTGTTGTTAATGGGATATGTAGAGGCTTTAGATAAAGAGGAAGACAGGAATTGTCATGCTGGATCAGACCTCTGGTCCATCTAATCCAGAATCCTGTCTTTACTAGTTGTCAGTGTCAGATGCTTCAGAGGAAGATACACGAACCTTGCATTAGGCAAATATGCCTCCCTATGTGCTAGGTCTTCTCCTAATCTCTGTTAGTTAGACATTGTCTTAAACCCTGGAGCATGAGGTTTAATCTCTCTCTAGAATGACTGCTACAACTCTGGATATTCTTGTTATCCATATACATGTTCAATCACATTTTGACTCTCACTGTGAATTTTTGGCCTCACTAGTATCCTGTGGCCAGGAGTTCCACAGTTTAATTACCTTGTTGCATGAAAAAGCGAATCCCTCTAAATTTGCAATATCCTTTTTTGAGTTGGGGTGAGCAATAGAGCTGCTTGGATTTTCTTTTTTTTTTTTTTTTTGACAAAACTTCTTTTTTGTCAAAAAATAAAATTTTGTCAAAACCTAAATGATTTGTGGAAACATTTGTTTAAGTAAAAATTTTTCTAAGATACATGGTGTGAGAGTGAGAGATCCCAGATACCCAATAGAAACAGAACTCCCAGAATAGCCAATGGGCCGATGGCTAGGGTATTCTTACGGGATATGGGAGACCCAGGATCTAATTTCTGCTCTGAATCTCCCACATCCCAGGTGAATGCCCTAATCACCAGACTATTGGTTATTTTGGGGTCTCTCTCGTTCTCAAATTTCAAAAGGTCTGATTTTCATTCCACATTGGAACAAAAACAAATTTCAAAACCTCAAGGTTTCAACAAATGTAATACTTGTTTTCTGGCCACTTCTAGTCAGGAGTACTGTACACATCATTCCAGATGATGCCACCCCATTGAGTAATATGATGGTATTATAATAAGGTAATTAATCTCCATCCCTTTCCTTATGCATCCTGACATTTTGTTTTTTTGATCACAGCTGTACATTGAGCCACACTCCTCCTTGAACTGTCTGCAGTGACACCCATGTCCCTTCCCTGAGTTGACACAGTTAATTTAGAACCTTGTAAAGTTTATCTTTTTCACTCCAATGCACATTACTTTGCCATTTTGTTGCCCATCATGATGCCTAGGCTTGAAGAATTTGAGCTTAGTTTTCCTCATACATGGATACAAGAACACAGGGCTCCAGTCACCAATGAAGAATAGTACAGAAACCAGATATTGCATAGAGATTGCAGCTCTCCATCCCTCTTCTCAGAACATGTGCATAAACAGATTTTAACATACACTGTTACATACCACTAGTTTGCTCTTTTGAAATACTAGAAGGGGCAGAATTCTGTGATATTGGATAATATTTGATGTGTATATCTGGAAAATATAAGGCTAGATTTTTCAAGTGCTCATCATCCACCACCAGGGCTAGCACCCAACATGTGCCCAATGTGGTAGAGCCCTTCAGATAGTCTGGCCACTTATAAATGCGTTTGTTTGAAAATCTGACCTCAGTTGTGGGGGCTGAGTCCTTCTGAAAATTCCAGCCATGCATCTGTGAAAACAATCTTGTTCTCTTACATTCCACATCTTTAGGTAAAGACATTATGGGATACCACACCCAGTAAACCAATTTATAGAAGCTTAGTTCTGCTTTCAAAAAACACTAGTTTCAACCTCAAAACTCTCTTGTGCCTGCCTACATTCATACACTAGTATCAGATACCATGGGAAAATCAATTTGCACAACAAAAATATTTCTCCACAGCAGAACAAATTGGGCTGGTCCAAACATATGACAGATGCTACAGCAACCCTCCTAAATCCCATATTATTGGCTCTCCTTTGCAGGAATTATGTGGTTCAGGCCACCATCCCCTCTAACCCAAGAGTTCAAAAGCATCCTTTATCGTTTTGTAAAACATTAACATAAGCTTATTAAAATGCGAAAACGTTATATTAACACAGGGTAAATCACTTTGTGTAGTGCCTTTAAGGCCAGTGGTGAACTATTAAAGACTATGGCTGCAGTGGTGGTGTAGCTGTGTTGGTCCCAGAATATTAGACAAAGTGGAAGTAATATCTTTTATTGGACCAACTTCTATTTGTGAAAGAGATGTTTTTGATCTACACAGAGCTCTTCTTCAGAACAGAAGTTGGTTCAGTAAAAGATGTTACCTCACCCACACTGTGTAATCAATGCTATGATATAGCCAATACAGCAAAAGAAGCCTCGGATTAGCACCTGGATATATTTTGGGAGGGCATCAAGTGAACACATGGCTTTAAATGCACCTTTTCTACCTTTTAAAGGTAGAAAAATCAGAGATCACAATCCTAGAACTCATAATAGAGCATAGTCAATACCAGGTCCGGATGGCATGGCCTAGAGGCAAAAGCATGTGCCATGCAGTCCTGCTTACAGCAAAAATTAGCAGAACAGAATTTCTAGTAAGAGATTCCAGCACAAGGCTTTATACCTGAGTGTCAGACATTATTTGTCAGTGACTGGATTAATAAACAAACATGTCTTCAGAGGAGCTCCTAGAAATGAAGTGACAAACACCATCTCAGCAATATCTAGTAATCATTAACACATACCCAGAAGCCTCTGAGTGACTTCATAAAAACCATCTTGGGAGTTTGTGCATAAACTGCCATCAGGTAACACTGCTCCATCTGGCAATTAGAAATGACACCTCCTGGGCCTGCTGTGCAGATCAGCTCATTTGGAAAGGAGGCACATTAGTATTAATTTTGCTTACATACCAACTAGATTGATTGTCCTAGCATGGAAACCAATGTTGCACACTCAACAGTGCTGAATGAGTGATTTCCCAGTACAAATCAGGTCTAGACACTTGTTGCAGTGGACACAGAAATTATAATCCTTTCCTGCTGTTGGAGATTCTGTGGGAGCAGACAAATGAGCATCATGTCTAAAGTGCTCCTTAGCATACCTATCTATGCCCATCTGCACCATAAACAGAGACAAAGGGAGGGCCTTCTGCCCATCAAATGCTTCTGTAATGTGTTCATCACCATGGTGTCTGAATACCTTACAAAATGTAAATACACTATGTGAATAGTCTACACAAAGAACTGATTTTTCCCCTTTCCAGGCCCCTGTCCAGAAGCAGATAGGATTTTTTAGAGCTTCTTTCTTCCTTGCTCTTCTTTACTCTGTTCTGGTAGAAATTGTGCCATTTGAGTTTAGCCCACACTGGGAAAAGTTCAGTCGCACCATCCCAGGGTGCCTTGAGGAGGGATTGTGCTTTAAGGATAATCTCAGCCTGTTTATAGATTCCAAGTCCAAAAGGGACCACTGTGATCTAGTCTGATTTCCCATATAACACAGGCCACAGAATTTCCCCGAAATAATTCCTAGAGAATATATTTTAGAAAAAACATCCACTCTTCATTTCAAAATTGCCAGTGATGCAGAATCCACCACAACTCTTGGTAAATTGTTCCAATGGTTAATTACCCTCACTGTTAAAAATTGTACACCTTATTTCCAGTCTTAATTTGTCTAGTTTCAACTTTCAGTCTTGGATCACGTTATTCCTTTCTTTGCTAGACTGAAGAGCCCATAATTAAATATTTGTTCCCCGTGTAGGTACTTATAGACTGTAATCAATCACACTTTCCCTTCTCTTTGTGAAACAGATTGATCTCCCTGGAGTATATTGCTATAAGGCATGTCTTCCAATCTTTTAATCATTCTCGTGGCTCTTTTCTGAATCCTCTCCAATTTATCAACATACTTCTTGAAATGTGGATACCAGAACTGGACACAGTATTCCAGCAGTGGTTACACCAGAGCCATATAAAGAAGTAAAATAATATCTCTACTTCTACTCAAGATTCCCTTTCCTATATATCCAAGGATTGTATTAGCCCCTTTGGACCCACTGTTGCACTAGGAGCTCATGTTCAGCTGATTACCCACTACGATCCCTAAATCTTTTTTGGAGTTATTGTTTTCTAAGATAGAGTCCACCGTCCTGTAAATATGGCCTACATTTTTTGTTCCTAGACATATATGTTTACATTTAGAGGTATTAAAACACATAGTTTGCTTGTGCCAGCTTACCAAAAGATTGTTCTGTATTAGCTACATGCCCTTTTCATTATTTACCACTCCAATTTTTGCATCAACTGTAAACTTTATCAATGATGATTTTTTTTCTTCTGGGTCACTGATAAAAATGTTAAATAGCTTAAGGTCAGAACAGATACCTGCTGGACCCCACTAGAAACATACCCATTTGGTGCTGGATCCCCGTTTACAATTACATTTTGAGACCTGTCAGTTAGCCAGTTTTTAATCCATTTAATGTGTGCCATGTTAATTTTATATCATTCTAGTTTTTTAATCAAAATGTCATGAGGTACCAAATTAAACACCTTACAGATGTCTAAGTACATTACATCAACACTGTTACCTTTATCAACCAATCATAAAAAGATCAAGTTAGTTTGACAAGATCTATTTGCCACAAACCCATGTTTATTTATTAACATCCTTTAATTCTTTATTAATCGAGTCCCATATCAGCTCAGCTGCTCCAGTATCTTGCCTGGAATCAATGGAATCACTGACAAGACAATAATTACCTACGTCATCCCATTTACCATTTTTAAACAAAAACTCTTTAATGAAAGTTAGCTGGACCAGCTGATTTAAAAATGTCTAGCTTTAGCAGCTGCTATTTAGCATCCTCCTGAGATACTAGTGAAATGGAAATAGTGTTATCATATGATACGGCTACATCACCTTTTTCTCCCCAAATACAGAACAAAAATATTTATTGAACACTTCTGCCTTTTCTGCATTATTTTTGATAATTTTGCTATTTCCACCTAATAATGGGGCTATATCATTAGGATTCTTTTTGTTCCTAATACACTTTTAAGGACAATAAGGCATTTTTACTCTGCTGGCCATAGATTTCTCGTTGTGTCCCTTTGCTTCTGTTATAAATTTTCTAAAATTCTAACTTCTGATTTATATTCATTACTATCAATGTCCCCTTTCTTCTATTTTTTATATATTTATTGTTTATAGCTGCCTTCACTTTCCTTCTAAACCAGGTCAGTTTTTAACCAATATGGTCTCCTGCCATGATTGTGGTTTTTGAGTGTCTAGCAAAGTGTTCTTAAACAATTCCCAATTATCATTCACATTTTTCTGAATAAATTCTTCTTCCCAGCTGATTTGGCTCATCATTGTTTTCAGCATTTTGAAATAAGCCCTTTTTAGCCCTGGTGAAATTTAAAGCATTAAGTATATATATTTATTACTGGTCTGGACTTTATTCTGTTTGCATATTATAAATGGGATCAACTTATGATCACCTGTACTTAAGTTATCGTTAATTTTTAGTTCTGTGATCAGTTCCTGTTTATCTGTCAAGACGTGGTATAGTCTAGAGTTCCTCTGTGTTAGCCGCAACACTTTTTGACTTAGGAAATTGTTCTCTGTAATACTTAGAAATTCCAAGAATGTTTTAGTACTTGCAACATGAGACCTTCAACATATGTCACTGAGATTGAAGCCCCCATGATCACACAGCTTGTTGTCCTGCACATTATAGACAGGTGCATAAGCAGCCAGTCATCCTGTTCCCTAGTGGGATTGGGTGGTCTGTAGCCCAGCAAATACCCCATCTTGTGCTTTATCTGTTAACACATTGATCCATAAGCATTCAAGATCGTTTTCTTCCCAGTTATCAGTGATTTCGAAATGTGTAATATTTTTGACAGAGTGCCACTTCTTGTCCCCTTTTGCCCACTTGATACTTCTTAAATAGTTCATAATCATTGATTTTTCCCATTCCAGTCATGAAAATCATCCCACCAGGTTTCAGTAATACCAACTAGATCAAATTTATGCTAACAAATGAGCAATCCCAGTTCCTCTGTTTTTTGTTACCCAGGCTCCTAGCATTAGTATACAGGCAATTAAAGAATTTCTTCTCTTCATGTCCTTTGCTTCCATGATTAATTCTGTTCTCAACTTCCCCACTTTGTGCTAAATTAGTGTTCATTTGTTCCCTCTTTTCAGCCTCTTTCTTTGCTGTTATTTTAATGTCCTCCTGGCTACTCTAGCCAGCCTGTCCCCAAGAAGACTGGCTCCACTTCTACTGAGTTGGAAGCCATCCAAACTATATAGCCCCCTCTCCCTATGGAAGGTGGACCAACGTTCCACAAAATCGAAACCCTCCATCCTACACCACTAACCTAGCCAGAGGTTCATTTGCAGAATCTTCTGCCGTTTGTCTTCCTTCGAATATGGGACAGGAAGTATCTCCAAGAAGGTTGCTTGGACAGTCTTCTTCATCAAGCGTCTGAATTCCCTGAAATATCTATTATGCATGAGAAATCCTGCAATGCAGTGTCATTAGTGAGAATATGAACCATCACCAGTGGATCCTTGCCTGTCACCTTCAGAAGCCTATCCAATTTTAGAGTAATGTCTCGTGTCTTGGCTCTGGGAAGATAACACACCATCCTGTTGTCTACTTGTCCCTTGCAGAAAATTCTTTCAATTCTTCTGTGTATTAAAACTCCAGCAAGGTCTTCCTTAGATGATTGCAGAACATTTTGTGGGCAAAATTGATTTTCACATAGTTTGGGCTGAGCTGCCATCCACAGCTGTGTCTCATACATCTCTCCATTTCTTTGGACCAGCTGGATCTTGAGAGATATCTTACACAGTTTCCATGTTGAGGACCTAATGGGAATTAGAAACTTCTAGCTGAGTGGAATTCCTCCTGGACATTTTCTCTCTGGTGGCCACAGGCTGCCCTTCCTTGTCCATCTCCAGCTGTGAAACATGCTGCTATGATCTCTTGCCTGTGGTGGTTATCAACTTCCTGGCCACTTCAGTGACTTCCCTCTCTCCTACTCCTTTGTTGCCATCTCCTTTCTTCCTTGAACCTCTGGTACTGATGTTTCCCAAACCTGGTTGTCTAGGAACTCCTCAGCTTCCTGATTCTCAGTAACATCTCTACTTGCCCTTCCAATCCAAAAATCTTTTCCTTCAACACAGCCACCAACTTGCATTTCATGCACAGGAAGTCCCTTCTTGCACAGGGGAATATTTCTTGCTTTAGAATGTCATCCACCCTTCTTGTGGCATCTTGCTTGCTCTGCATGTCAGTGTATGTAGAGGAGGCCATGCTACTACTTCCTTCCTGTCTCCTCCTCTCCCACCTCAATCACCTTGCAGGTGAAGAGAAGGAATAAATTCTAGTTTCAATCATTAAATTCTCAATGGGCCATGGGCGACATGTATAAGAGGCTTGGGGAGGCTAAGCCTCCCCAAAATAAAAAAGGCTGACTATGCAGGGGGCAAATGCCGGATATGGCACAGATCATCTCCCTTTGGTGCTTCCCTGGCTTTGTTGGAACCCAGCACCACTCATCAGTGGGAACTAGATGAGTTGCATTGTCCTCCCAACTGCAAGGGGAAGCGGCAGCAGCCATGGATCTCCTGCCTCCCAAGGGCCAGCTCTGACTTAAGCTCAGCTCCCCAGGCAACTGCACCTCCGAGCCGTCCTGTCTCCCCCAGCTGCAGAATGGGCCTCTCCCCTTTCCCTCCCAGGACCTCATGGGGTGTGAGTGGGAGGGAAAGAATGGGACTGAGGCCTGGGGGATGTGCTGGGGCAGTAATGAGCCGGGGGAAGAGGGCTGGGGCTGTAAGGAGACCCTCAGGAGGCGGAACGGGACAGAAAGGATCCCCACGGGGCAGTGAGGAGCCCTTCGGCAGAGCGTAAGGCTGGACTGCAGTGTGAGGGCGCGGCCTTGGGGGAAGAAGTGAAGTAGAGGCGAGAGAAGAAGCCTAGTGGGTCCTTGCAAGGGGCAGGCCAAGGTTCAGGTGCTGGTAGAGCCCCCTCTCACACACACACTTCTAGGGAGCTTCCGGTGCTCTGTAGCTTCCCCAAAGGAAAGACTCTCACTCTGCCTATGCAAAGAGCAGTATAGTGTATAGGAAATGGCTAATATCCCTTTAAATAGTTTAGGAGCCATCTACTAGGCCTCCCTGTCCTCTATTACAGAAGCCACCAGAACCTGTTAAAAACATAGTTATTTGCTAATGTGGTTTCTCCGTATTCTTAATGTTGTGTAAAGAGCTAGATCACAACAGGCTGGGCCTGAGCTATATGTTGAAGGCCACTGTTTACTCTGTGACCCAAACTTCCTGAGAAAGCTTCAATACTGAGGGACAATGAAATGTGCAGTGAACAGGGGAAGCCTAATGCAAGCAGGAGACAGAGCCTTCTCACTGGCTGGCCCCCAGCTGTGGAACTTCTAGCCAGAAGAGCTGAGAAATGACAGTGAACCTGTTTATCGATAGAACAAATTCCAAAACTTACCATTTTGATATAACCTTCCCATAAGGGGCTAATTCACCTACTTGATCACAATGTTTTTCATGCCCCCATTCCACCTGCTCTCAGGGGGCTACATTGAGATAGATGTTTTTCAAAAAAGTTCAGCACCCAATGTGCCGTGCTCCTTTGACACACATGCCATAAGTGTCACCATGGGAACTGAGCACTTTGTTGCTCAAGTTGTGCCTTCCTCTGAAAATGCGTAGCTGGCACAAAGACCACTTGCACCTGTTATTGCAGTGAGAAGTGCCTGATATTGTGGACACAAAACCTTTGAAAATGTGATCCTCTGAAGGCCAGACCATAAAGTACACAGATAGTTTCTAATTGTGCTCCTGAGGCAATGGGACAACACCATGGGCTTTTTATGGAATACATTACGGAAGCGATAAAAAAAAAAAAGGTGAGTTTTTTAAAACACAGTGAATCACTGATGACATCTAAGTCTAATTAAACCAGGCTATTCAGCTTAAGGATTTTTTTGTATAAGATCTAGCTGTTTTGGAATTGAAAACTGTAGCGGTTTGCGCCTGGCCCCCTTGCTGTTCAGGCCCTCGGTCCCCACAAACTATGTCCAGACGACTACTTCGTGCTCCACCAGTGCGCTTTATTTACAACGGGTTGCCCACCACCTTCTATATACACAGTTCTACCAGTCACAGTGGTCTTACAGCCTCTACTTTTAGTCAGCAGGGTGCTCAGCCTTCCCTTGCTGCAGCTTCTCCTGTTCTGGCTACTTGCCCCTCCCTTCCTACTAGCATCCTCTTCCTGGGAGCTTTTATAGGCCTCCCAAGTTCTACAGCTATTCCTCATTCCTTCCTTCTTGGCCAGCTTGCTCAGCTGGCTCCCATTTACCCTTAATTAGGGCTCAGTAGCAGGGGGGCTAGCCCAGCCTGGCCAGTAGCACCCTGCTACAAAAATGTGTGACACAGATCTTTTGGAAGAGGATATTGTATTTAGGGGTGCTGTTTCCAGGGCCGACAATAGCAAACACTTTTTCATTTAAAAGACTATGCTATCATAAATCATTCTGAAATCCATCCAGCTGTTTAATATTGCTATCCTGAAAGATTCTGATGGAGTAATGATAAACGGGTCTTTGTAATGGCAAGGAGAGTCTGTTCCTAGTTTGGAATAAATATGCAATTCAGATAGCAATCATCCTGACCAATGAGAATATGCAACACTCATAAGAGTTCCATGCTTAAAAATAAATAAATAAATAAATAATCAGAAACCTCTCTTTTAGCCATTCTGAGAATGCTTGAAGCTCAGGATGACGGAAGTGCCCTAAGGTTACTGCATTAGGATGACAACTTTTACATACTATTTTTATTGATGTAGTCCATGCATTTTTAAATATAAAATATAGCAGCTGGTACCTTCCACTGAAGTCTGGCTCTTTGCTTTTGGATTTAGAGCTGATTTTTCTCACCTTTCTCATGGGTGTAGTGTTCCTCTTTGCATGCAGCTGCAAGATGATTGTGGAAATGGAGAGAAAAACTCTCAGATAGGTTCGGTTTGGGATATGGGGGGTCGGCGAGACAGTGATGATTCTCGAGTTTCACTTAAACAATAAACTTTTTATTCTATAATAAGCAATTCTACTCCTATAGCAAACAGTTCTACTTCTATAATAAACAGTTCCACAGCAAGCAATTGCACAGCAAACAGTGATAGCAAAGGGCAGGGGAACTCCGTGCACGAAAGGACAAAGTACGCCACCCAAGACTTCTGCGTTCGTGATCTCTCCGGATCAACGCATGGCTGCCAGCGTGTGACACTAGGGTGCCTGGTTTTGGAGTTCCCCGAAGGAGTTACAAGACAAACACAACAAAGAATAGTTAATCCATACTGACAAACACCATGTACAAATATATCATGTTGGCCAAATTCAGTTGCCGTTTGCTTTAAATCCTGCAGACGGGAAAGAGCCGCTCCGAGTGATCAGTTCGCAGCGAAGCGGGCCGGGGAAGATGCGTCAGCCCGCTGAACCGACACGACCAGGAGATACGCGGGGTGCCGGGTAGATCCAATTCCTCTCTGCTCTTTGCTACCTGAGTTTGAACTTTTATAGTTTCCCGTGGTTAGCAGAGGCTAAGCCCCATTGGTTGCTATTTGCTGCATGACCTTTTAAGGTCATGGCTTGGATTTTAGCCAACCAGGTGCTCATGCTTTTCCCGGGCAGGTACTGACCAGCCAACCAGGTGCTTACAATTTTCCCAGGCAGTTGCTGACCACGCACCAACAGGTGAGGTCGCTTCATCCCCTTATAAGGTGACAGGTACATGTGGGTCGTGCAGTTCGTGCCGCTGAGTCAACCCTCCCTAGGCTGCTTCTTTATCCGCATATGGAGGGGTGCGGTGCATATGGCGCTGCGGACGCCACTATGCAATTTTGTCTCCACAATGATGAGCCATATCTGAGGTTTATTTGATTTACTTTCTCTGACCAGAGCCTAGTAGTCCAAGGGATATTTTGTTTTGTCAGTTAAACATGGCTCCTCTGACTTAACTTACACCACACAAACAACCTCCCCTCAGCACTGCAGTGATTGGTTGCTTGCTACTCAGACACTTATGTGTAGATAATATCTTACTACCCAAATTTTCATCAGAATCTACTCCAAGTCTGTAGTCAGTGGTGGCAAGAGAAAAACCTTGACATTCACAATGGGTCAAATTCAATATTAGCATAAAAGGGTGCAGCTTCATTGACTGAATTTAATTCAGTATCATTTCAATCAGCCAAAACCATTTAGGATGGGCACACATGAATATGTTTAATAGAAACTTGGGGTGGGAAATGATAGAAACCATATTAGAAATGTTTACTTTCATTAACTGGATATACATGGTGCTGGGTGTCAGCACTTGAAAGTAGCCTGGGGAAAGGGAGAGTTCTGGAGCCCCTTCCACTAATTCTGACTGATAGGACAAAGTAAGAGGAGCCACAGATCTCCTTGATTGGAATGTCTCACATGCAACAGCGATTTATTTGTGCATGGTGCCTGCCAACAGGGGGCACAACTTTGCATCTGCAAGGCTCATGGAGGATTCTTTGTGGAGTCCCTTCCCAGAAAGGTGTTGGCAGAAGGAGCCCAGTGAATTTTAAAAGTCAGATTTTCAGAATTGCAGATGTACAACTACATGGACAAATGCATTCATATTTGTGCTCTTAACTGGCATTTTCAGTTTTGTTGTTTTTATTTTGGTTTCATAGTATATATTTTCAGATTAAACTACAAACGTGCATGCATTTTTACATACATAAATGTCTGAGCACAGTTCTGGAAATCTGACCCTTAAAGGTGAAAGATTTAAATATGTGAAGCAGACATATGAATGCAACATACTGGACCCTGCTTAGACATTAAAACCACCTTTTAAAAAATAAATACACTAAATTAATAACTGCCTTTGCTTTGTCCAAGTACTGTTTACTACATTTGCCATATATCTGTATATCCATCACTTAATTAGTTTCCAGTGCATCAGCAGAAAGATGGCATCTATCATATTCTTTGCTTCATTATAAGATTGTACTGGATGTGCCAGACCGCAGACAGAATCTTAAAAAACACAAGTAGACTTTGTGGAATCCTATATACAACAATAACATAATCAAGATTCCATGAACAGCAAGCAAGTACCTTATCTGGCAAAACCCTTTCCTAAACCAGCAGGGCATCGCTAAGTGGACCATGCACAAGGGAACAAATATTTAATTGCAGTGCATGATATTTACATGTTCTATTACCTATAAATATCACACACAGAGAGACACTCATAGGAAAAGGGCATAATCATATTTCAAAAGTTTGGCCAGTCTTCAGAGAGAGATGTAACCCTAAGCACAGCATAAAGAAATAGTCAAATTTGTTAACAGAGAGGGTCACACTGGCGGCTTGCCACGAGTGCAATGACTGCACCTGCTTTGCATATATATTTGTATAATTTTTAAAATCTAAAAATGTTCTTGTATTAGTGTCTTGTTTGCTAGATGAATAGAAATTGCATGTTCAACAGTATCAGAAAGCTGCAGTTGGTCAGTTTTGCCCTCATCCTGCAGCTACCATGCAAGGGTAGCCCTGGGCTGTATTTTGGGAAGTTTATATTTCCTCTGCCCCCTGAAGCATAATGGTCACAGTATTAACTGGCTCCATTGCGATCAATCATAACTGAAACATTTTTCCAGGTCAGGATAGAGCATGTGGCAAAGATTTTTCAGACACACAGTAAGTGTGTGCAGGGTTCTTTTAGTCATTTTGATGCCCGTTGTACTCCAGTGTTCTCATTGCTTGAAAACACAATGAAAACAAGAAAGTCTTGTCAAATCTTTGAGATATTCAGTGACACAGAGGATGGAATGGCTCTGTTATTTGTTTTCACAGACCGCATGCACTGGAAACCTGTACACACTCATTGTACTTATGAGTGACACCTTAGGGATAAGTCTTATGGAGTTTGAAGTGCTTAAGTCAGAGGTTCTATTCCCCCCTCTCAAATGATTTTTCTGTATTATAGACTACTGAGGCTTGTATCCAGGGACACAACTTTAATTAATAATGGGCACAGCCCTTCTAACTTTGAATTTGTTGCAGGACCGGTGCAAGAATATTTTTGTCTGGATGCCAGACCTAGAGCAGCACCATCTCCCATGAACGTTACAACTTTTGCTACTGCTTACAATCTGCATTGTGAAGAGAATGAAGCTAATCAAACTTAGAAATGGTGCAATCCATTTCCTCTTTGAGACACAATCTTTGCGCAAAGAGGGCAGTAGAGAGTCCTCCTTTAAGGCCTGAGGAAATATCTTTTTCGAAAATGCTGACAGAATCTCTTAAAAACAAATAACCCCTTTTTGGAAACCTATTGGTCCAGCTATCTCCGAAGTATTTTCTATGTGGTTGCACCATTGCCTACAGATTGTGACATCCCCCCATTCCCTCTGTAAATACAGAAAAGAGAGAAGTTATTGTAGAGATGTTTCTTTCTGCCCTGGGAAACTGGTATGATAGACTCCATTGTCTTACATACCAAATCTTGAGGAGTATGTTAAGGTCCATATCCTTAAAGGTATTTAGGTAATTAACTTCCACTGATTTCAATGAGAGTTAGTCCTCGAAATACCTCTGAAGATCTGGGCCGATATGATTTTTTTATTCAGTATGCTGAGGAAATTTCAAAACTCATCTATCATCTTCTTTTCATCTACATATTTATATCATTTTGGGCTCACACTTCTAGCAATTGCTTTGAACCACACTGAATATGACTTTTTATCTTTCTCTGATGTCATCCCTATGTGCTTGACTTCAGCTCATACATATTCATGTTGCCTTTAAATGCTTCTCAATAGCCGTTAGGTAGAAGGTACAGAGAGAAAAGAATCTTCCATGATCATGGAATGCGTGATCAGGTATTGCATAGTTAATTGTAGTTTGTTAAGGTCTCTCCAGTAAGGAAAAGCAGTGAATTGTACATTCCTGAGTAGAGAAAGAACAGCTGCAAAAGCTTGAAGAGAGGCTGGTTCCCTTGCTGTCTGTCTGCTTTTACTACTGCATTTTTTAAGTAGCATTAATTTCGTGTTCAAGAACTGATGTCTTTTTTGAGTATAAAGTAGGTACAAACTCAGGAGGTGTGAAGTGTGCTTTACCTCCGGAGGTCCCAGATCATTCTTGCTAGTATGGGTCTGCCTGCTGAAGAAAAGGGTGAAATGAGGGAGCATAGATGCAGACTTCCATATTTTAGATAAGAAGGGATTGCTATTTACCCAGATCAAGCAAAGCATTTTAAGTACACGTTTAACTTTAAGCTTGTGAGTAGTCCTATTGACATGGTTCTTGTAAGTCCTTGAATTAAGTTTAAACTAAATTCTATCATAGCACTGCAGCTTATATTTTAAAATATGTATGTTTCTTTTGTGAAAAGTGAACTGGTCAAGTGACAGTGGGGTCTTTCCATTAATGTTTACTAGTTATTGAATATGCTGCACATGCTGCTCTGGAACATCAGTTTAAACTTATAATCAGATCTCACCATACTACACAAACATATCATTGCATTCTAGTATGGTATAGCAGCTCTCTGACAGAAGTTGTGGGTCGAGTCCCACATCTGCATTTAGGCTCATAACAATGCTGACAAGAAACCTCAGCACTTGAAGTGCTATACTTTGGGAGATGATAAACCAATCTCTCTGGAAGTTGCAGATACAATTCAAGGACCAAATTCTGCTCTGACTTGTCCTGGGCTTGTGCAACACCATTGAAATCATACTCGGACCCTCATGCTCTCCTGCCATTCTTGTGATGTCCACCGTCTTGAACCCAGGCCTGGGAGTCCCCAGCCAGCTGCCACATCCTGATTTCCAGCCAATAGCTACTGAACTCAGGTGGGCTAAGAAGCTACTAGGGCTACAGTCCCAGTCAAGGCACCACCCACGGCGGCTTTGATTGGATGATTGCCCAGCTCCACTGATTGGTCCAGCTACCCTATTTAAGCCAGGAGGCAGAACAGGAAGTTTGTCTGAGCAACAAGGTGGTTTCATGTTGTGGCTGTGTTGGATCCTGCTTGTACCTGCATCCAACCCTGTTCCTGCTCTGCTCTGACCTTACCCCTGCCTTTGCTCCTGTTCCCCTTGTGCTCTTGCTCCATGCTTGATCCTTGCCTCTCCTCCAGCCCATATGCCTTGCCGCCAATCCTCAGTGATCAGTCCTGGCTCTGACTTCAGTCTCTCACGTCTGACCCTGACTCTTGCTTGACCCCTTGCTCTAGTAACTGGCAGTTGACTCTGGTGCTGACCCTGGACTTGGTCCTCAGCATATATGCCTTCTCTGTCCACTTGACCAGAGTGCCTGCAGTCCAGTCCACAACAATTCCCTTGCTTATGCTATCATCCTGTATGATGTCTTTGACGTTGTTTACCTTTTCAGGACGTGGAACACATTTCACTCTGAGTCTGATCTTGCTGCAGATGAAGTCAATGAAACAACTCCTGGTGACTACAGTGGGAGCAAGATTGGGCCCTGTATTTGTAAACAGACCAATATAGATGACTAGTAATAAACAACAATATAACTTACAATAGTGGTACTTTTCAAAATGAAAAGGAAATCATTTGGGTGCTTTAGCTAGGATAACTGTGCTCCATAAAAACAATTCTAATATCTTGGGCAGTATGTGAGAGAGCTACTGCGAATATATAATGGTAGCTGAGTTTTCCTATGCAGTCATTGCATTACTGTGACCAGATTCTGGAACTAGAACTCAAGAATTCCTTGCCGCTAGTCTGTTACACTGCAGTAAATGCAGAGTAACCCAGCTACCAAAAGTGGAGTTACTCTGGATTTGCACGGCTGTATATATGGTCAGAATGTGGCCTCCAGTATTTATCCCTTGGAGATCTCTCCATTTATCATGGGGTTTCTATGGAACCCATGACCTTAGTAACCAAGTGTACAGGTGAATCTGGCCCTGAGTGTGCTACAACTGAGAGCTTTATAATGAGCATCGCATTTATTTAATTATGGTTGATTAAAAAAAAATACAGCCTGCATAAAAGTTGAGGGCACTGGCAGGGCCCATCTACTGGCTTTACAAAATTGTTCATTGTAGGCTATACATAAATTAGCATATAAACTGGAGACAAGAAAAAAATGTGATTTTTTTTTCCCTTTGAGCTACCATAATTGCTGGATCTCACATTAATAGTCTCCAGCCAAAGCGGCTTCAGTTATGTGCTGTACCTCTAGGAGGCATTTTACATTGTAAAACAATGCATGAACTTGTCTCTTGATTGTGCCTAATGCTGTGCTTAGCCATTCAAAGTAAGTGCTGCCTCTTGTCACAAGCTGCAAAGTGGAAAGGAATGGTCTAATCACACTGCCATGCCTCTCAGCAAGGATGCCATAATGAAACAATGTTTTTTATCCCTCTGTAGCAGGGCGTCCCCTTGCTAACCCTCTCTTCGGTGTCCCTCTGGACCACAAAGGACTTGGAGACCCTCAAGCTCGCAGTCCCCAGTGGTTTATTTACAACACGCACAAGAATCTTCCACCACCACACTGGGCCTTGCCTGGGCCAGCCGTCGCTGAGGCCGCTCAGGAGACAGGCAGCACCTCTACACTTCCCTCCCCCCCAACTTCTTTCCCATCTGGTCTCTCAAACCCACTGAGGCCTGTCTTATAAACCCTGTTGGGCCAGCAGGGCAGCTGCGGCTTATGACCTAATCAAACACACACCCACACACTCCCCCCTGCTCAGCCTGTGTCTACGCACAGCTGCCTCCCCTCAGACAATCAAGCTCCAGCCCAGCTACTGGCTCTGCTGCCCCTGAGCTATCTAAGCTAACCTGGCAGGCACTGGCTAGGGGTTCATCCCCCAGCATCCTGTTGTATACCTCCCCCACCCTCATAAAACCATTAGGTTTCTTCTTCCCTTTCCCTCCCCCTCCTTCCTCTATGGGGGAGGGGGTCCTGATAGGGGGATTCTTCCCCTTCCTTTGGGTGGCCCTCAGGCTCCAGCATTTTGAGGTTCACTCCCCCCACCACAAAATCCACAGTGGGTCAGGGGCGGTGCCCCCATAGGTCTGCCGCCATCCACAAATCCCTGTATCACTCACAGCCCTGTGGCTGCCCCTTGTCCTGGCCGAGCAAACTCTCTAGCTGGGGCCCCTGGGCCACCCTCTCCTTTTGGAAGTTGCCCGAGACTCGGGGGGTGTCCAGCCCAACAGGCGGGGCGGGGGGACTCCCGCCTGGTGTTGTGTCGGGAAGGATTCTATCGCTTGCCCCTCCTTGCCTTGGCGGCATGCCTTACACTGCCCCCATATCCTTCTCTATACTTTCCCTCCCCCTGGCCTCTGGCTGTCGGGCTTGCCTTACTCCTTCCTCACTCTGTTCTTGTTGTCTGGGGGTTTCTTTTGTGTTTGGGCCTCCTGCCCCAGGGGTTCCTGACCCCTCCCTAGGGAAACATTTCCCCCAGTGGGGGCTCTACTCCCACCCCTCTTTCTTGTTTTGAGGGCTCCCAGTCCATGCCCACCACCACTGGGTAGGGCACTCCCTCCACTACCACTACTCGTTTCCATTGAAAACGGCTCTGGATTGCCAGGGGCACCTGGGCTAATATGTACCATCTTGTGTCCCTGTGGAAGCATTCCACATTCAACCCCACCCCAGGGATCCTCCATTGCAGCTTCACCAGCCCCTCTCCAGACAATGTGCAGGTGGAAGCCGTGTCCACTAAGCCCCTCCGGGACTGTCTCCCCACCCTCACATGTATGGTGGACACATTTCTTGCCACCCTCCTCCTAATCACCTGAGTCCAACCACAAAACTCGCCCATCCCACAATCCATCTGTGGGCATTCCTACCGCTTATGTCCGGATTGGCCGCACTACCAGCAGACAGCTGCCCAGGCCCCTGCAGGGGCTCCCCCACTGTTCCCCCCTCTCTTCTCCAGAACCCTTCTGGGTAGGGGTTCTCTGGGTCTGGTCCCAGCCTCAGGACCCCTATCAGGCTTGCCTACCCTTCTGGGGGTATCTGTCTCCGTATATTCCTCCATCAGCCATACGGCCATCTCTACCGTGTCAGGCTAATGTCGCCTTACCCAGACCCGTACGTTGTCCGGCCAGGAGTCCCTGTAAAAACTGCTCCAAAACCACCGTGTCCATAATCTCATCCACTCTCCGGGTGGAGGACCACAGGCACCAGATGGCCCAATCTCCCAGTCTTTGGGAAAACGCCAGGGGCCTCTGATTCCCCGTCCACCTCGCTGCCCAAAGTTTCTGGCAGTACCGCTCTGTGGACAACCCAACCTGGTCCAGGATGGACGCCTTCACTGCCTCATAGTTGTAGACCTGACCCTTGCTCAGGGCCATGTAGACTGTCTGAATCCTGCCAAATAGGGCACCAGTCGCAGGGTCCAAGTCACCTTGTCCCATCTGGCCTTCATGGCTACCCATTCAAAGGTGCCAAGGAATGTGTCTGGATCGTCCCCTGGGCCCATTTTACAAAGTCCTAGTCCTGGCACTCAGGCACCATCCACCACCACAGGACTCACTGGTCTCTGTAGGAGCTTTTGCTGGAGCCCGGCTTGTTCCTTTATAAAGTCTTGCAGGGCTTTTTGCTGGTCCGCCTGACAGGTTAGCAAGGTCTGTCTTTCTACCTGGTGCAATTCCTGGAGACTTTGGGAGACTTTCCCATCGCCTCCTGCTGCTTCACCACCCACTGCAAGATCTCCTCCATCTCTGGACTCTCACCTCTCAATCAGGCTGGAACTAAGATCCCAGACAAGCACCCACATGTAACATGGCATCCCCTCGCCATCCCTCTCTTCAGTGTCCCTCTGGACCACAAAGGACTCAGAGACCCTCAAGCTTGCAGTCACCAGTTGTTTATTTACAACATGCATAAGAATCTCCCACCATACAGGGACTTGCCTGAGCCAGCCATCGCTGGAGCTGCTCAGGGTTCAGGGAGACAGGTAATACCGCTGCACTTCCCCGTCCCTCCCATGACCCCTTTCCCCTCTATCCTCTCAAGCCCTGTGAGGCCTGGTTTAGAAACCCTGCTGGGGCAGCTACAGCTCATGGCTTAATCAAAAACCCTGGGAGCCTGCTCAGCCTGTGCCTATGCACAGCTGCCTCCCCTCGGGCTGGGGCTTGGTTGCCTAGCTACCCGCTCTGCTGCCCCTGAGCTAGCTAAGATAGCGTGGCAGGGGGTTGGCTAGGGGTTCATCCCCCAGCATCCTGTCAGATCCTCTTTCGGTTTCAATAAAATTCATCAGACTGCAGTGCTTAATTTTTTTCTGAATCGCTTCCAAATAACATTCTCCTTCTCCTCTTCACCCAAAAGCATGAGATTCCTTGTGACTGGGCAGCCCCTCTACTTCACACAGGAACTGACAGAAAAGCAACTGCTCCCTCTCTGGTCTCTCACTGACAAGATTCCCTTTTTATGATCACTTTTTCTTCTGTCTTTCTGCAAAGCGTGCTGTCCCTTGCTTCTGACCCCATCCATCCACTCACACCTTCCATGGCCTTCGAACTATCAACATCTCTTGCTTTTCTGCAGATCTGAGCTCCCTCATTCCCACTTGTTCCTCGTTGGCTGCCATAGATTGCAGGGTTGATTCTCTCAGCCCCACTTTCTCCTCCACCCTTATTCACCACACTGTCCATCTCACTAACCTCCAGCCTTATCTCACTCCTTGCTCCTGCTTCCTCTACTCTTGCTTCCATGCCCCTGAATGCTTGCAGAAAAGGGAACTGGGGGACCAGGCAGACTTTCTACATTACATAGTCATCTTGTCTTCTCAAATCTTCCTCATGCAACAGTTCTACTGTTCCCACCAGGCCAACTACCCACAGTGACTGTTTGTGACATTCAGTTCCCTCCTCAAACTTTTCCACTCTCTTTCCTAATCTGTCATGGGGTTTTCTGACTTCAAGTGGAAGATTGAAATGAACTAGTTTCTTCTGACAATTTACCTTCTCCCTTCCATGGCTTTTTCCCTTCCCCTTCCCAATAGCCTTTGCTCCCAGCCTCTGATTCCACTTGGCCCTCAACCACCATCTCCTCTCTGCTACTAAGTGACCGTGCAGTTACCCTCCCCAGAGAGGCCAGCATGATTAAACCATTCTCTTCCGCTCCCTCTTCTCTCTCTCCTGCCTCCTTCCATTCAGCTCACCAGCATGCTCTGGCGATCCCCATCCTTAAATAAATAAAATAACAACAACCAAAAAACCTCAAGCCCAATGACTCCCCTGCTACTGTCCTATCTTCCTTTCATCGCTCAGTTCCTTTAATAGGCCACAGCTGCTGTATCCTCCTCTCCTCTGGCCTCCTAGATGCCCACTTTATTCCCCACAAGTCCATCAAAAAAGCTGCTGCCAAAATTTTCTTTCTTGCCTGCCAATGAGATCATGTCACTCCTCTCATTAAATCCACACTGTATGAAGATTAAACGTCTCAGCCTAACATCTCATTCAGCCTATGTCACTGATTTTGTTTCCTCTTGTGTCCTGGTGGCAATGGCACACACACACTGTATTCACTTCCTTCTCCCACTCCCATTGCTGGACCTTCTTACATGCTACCTCATGACTTCCCAACCCCAGGGCACCTCCCTCTCCTAATGCTAATTCCTTTTCAGCACTCACTACCTCAAGCACTAGACCATATCAGTCCTCTGCTCTCCCGACCCCATTATTATCTACAGAGAATTGAAAGATGGGAGAGTAAATGGATGTTTAAAGGAAAATGGATAATACATTTTAACTTGCCACCAGTCTTTCGGTTTGTATGCTCTTTAGAGTAGGGTGTGTGTTTACATATCTTGTGCAACACCAAATACATTGTTAGTGGTAATAAAAATAAAAGGCTCTGTTCCCTCCACTCGGTCAATGGGAATTGTTCATATACAGCGTCTGTATAATCAGTTTCCCATCTCAGTGATCTGTTGTCAGATCATCTCTCCCTTGTGAGCAGTAGTGAATGGCTATGCATTAACAATGAGCTACGAGTTGCTTGAGATTTTCATCTCCTAATTAATTAGAAAAAGCCAAAGGAAATGAATGTAAGTGGTTTTTGTCTGAAGTGTGGATAAGATGGCAGTGTGGCACAATTTTAATTTTAATGTACTCTCCATTCTTTTTGCTTAACCTTGTGCTGTATAGGATGCTGTCCTGGCATACATGATTATTGGGGTGGGAAGGAAATGAAGGGGCAGGTGATATGGCAGACTTAGGCCATGTCTGTATTTACAATCTTATAGCAGCACAGGTGTACCGATACAGCTCATGTAATAGTGCTCATGTAACCACATTATGCCTCTCCCATCAACATAATAAAGCCAGCTCAGCAAGTGGCGGTAGCTATGTTGGTGGGAGAGCGTTTCCTGCCAACATAGTGCTGTTCACACAATCGCTTATGCTGGCAAAACATACCTTGCTCAGGGAGATGTGTTTTTCACACCCGAGTGACAAAATTTTGCCAACATAAGTGGAAGTGTAGACATGGCCTTAGTGCCAATTCCTAGGAGCTGCTGGTAATGTCAGTGAGAGCTTGGTGCTCAGTAGGTGCCTGAATCTGCACCTTTGAAGTTTAGTGGGAGTTTTGCCATTGGCTTCAAGGGAAGCAAGTTCTGTGCTCTGCACAACTCAGGATTTAGCCCTGAGATCCTAAGCCTGTGAGGCACTTGGCTCCCTCAGCAATCATTGAAGTTCATGGGAATGGGGAAGTACCTTGCAGGACTGAGCCTCCAATTCTGAACAATTCTGTTTTAAATAGTTTTGGTAAGATGGTTTGCAAAAGGCTCTGTCCAAGTGAAATGAGCATATTGCTTCTCAGAAACAAATAATTCCAATTAGAGGTAGACCAGAACTTTAAATCCTTATCCCTTTAGATTTCATGGCAAATTGGGGGGGGGAAGGAGGAGTGAGGTTTGGCTCAAAGTCAGATCCAAAGGCAGAAGGTGCTTATTTTCCTCCACTTTTGGATTTTAATACAAGATTACAAGGCAAGGTAGCAGAAGTATGTTATTATATATAATAGCTGATCACATGAGATTTCCATCATTCTTCCTCATGAGATCACCCTGCAAAATTAAGACACTATCAAACCCAAACCTTAATGTGAACATCTCCAGTATAATGATCTCTAGCGGGCTTTCATAAATCACAGCTCACCTCACCCTGTCATCCCTTTGGGCAATAGCTAATTTTCCCTGAATTTTTAAAGGACACTGGGAGATATTCATAATACAGGAAGGGAGAACAACCAGTCTGAAATGGCCTACAGAGATTGGCCTGATTCTTCCTGTCCTGCACCTTGTATAGGCATTTACACCAGTTTAAAGTGAGTGCAAAGCACTGACATTCTGTTCTTCTAGCTCTTAAGATTCAGTTTAATGCCATCTGCAGTGCTCACCATGTTGCCTGAGCTCACAACACCAGAGAGGGTTTGATACCTGAAGGTGATTTCCATTAGCTTTGATCATATACCATGGTATCTCATCCTAATGAGAGGGGCAATAACAAATTAGGAAATAATGTCTAATGGTAAAACCTATTACACTATCAAAGGGAGAGCATGAGCCTTTTTCTGCTGTGGCTTTTTTCAGAAATCAAAAGATGATATGTTATTTCTTAGGCTGGTGAGTGAGTTTTCTACAGTCTTTCACTTATGAACCCTCTGAGATGCTGAACATGTGCTTTTGCTGATAGATATTAGCATGCTTTGCTTCCCACTCTCAGGGCCTAATGGGGATAGTTGCATAACACTGCAGGCAAGCTAGAGAGAGTGAGAGAGAGCATTGCTTGGGTAGCTCAGTTTATTTACAACCCTACAACAGGCAGAACTAAACCAAATTAAATTAGTTATTGGAAAAGAGTTTCAAGCTGGTGAGGGTGCTGGAATGGAAGGGATAATAAAAGTTGTCTGTCTGTACCCTGTGAGCTGATTAGCTCAGCCAGAGTATACTGTGTTACAATTAGCATCTGAAGCTTATTCATCTGTAAACTGGCAATGACAATGGTCTCTGTGTGAGGCTTAACTGGAAGAATTATTCCTTCTTCTGTCCTTCTTATAGCTTAGTTGATATTAAAGGGTCCAGTGCTGTGAGAGAGCTGAGCCTTTCCTGCAAAGTGCTGAAGCCACTGAAAGTTGAGGGTACTCAGCACCTGACTGGACTGTGAGCTACTGTTATATTGTTCTCTACTGAGTATGGCATTCTGTGTTGCTGGGAAATCATTTACTAATAACTAGGGTTGGTCAGGAATTTTTTGTCAAAATGTTTTTTTGGGTTTTTTTTAAACAGAAGGGGCCAGTTCACTGAAACTTTTCACAGAAATGTATCTGTTTTGATGAGAAGGTTTCTTTCTCAGGTCCAGGATGGAATTGGGGGTGGAAGGGTCTACCCATTCCAGCATATCCATTAGCCTGGAGGTTAGTGTACTCACCTGGTATGTGGACGTTCCAAGTTCAAGTGCTAGTTCTGCCTGATGAAAACCAGGGACTTGAACCTGGATCTCCCATATCCAAGTGAGTTCCCAAACCCCCATTGTAAAGAGTCATTCTCATTTGCTCTCTCACTGGCCTAGTAAATGGGATGTGGGTGACACTGATTAAAGTCCCTGTTCTAAATCAGGCAGAGCAATGACTTGAACCTTTGTCCTTGGGTCACCCATATCTCAGGTGAATGGTCTAACTACCAGGCTATTGGCATGGGAGGAACACCTTTCTCTAGCTATTATGGAAAATGTGTGTTGCTTTTTCATGAAAAATTTCAAAATGTTGCTGTTTTGTTCCAATGGAGAGCAAAAACAAATTTCCAAGCCTTTCCATTTTTTGTAAAATAGAATTCTTGCTTCCTGGCCAGCGCTATTGATAACTAACTAAAATCATGTTATTGGGCAGGAATCAATAACTGAAGCAATAAGATGTGTATTTAAATGCAGACTGTTAATGCAATGCTAAGATTATCAGTTTAAACACATACAAGTCAGGAAATGAAAATATTACAGTGTCTACAGTAATAGTAATGCGCCATATAGCATATATAGTGTTGACCACATTTAGATGTATGTCTAACTAGTAAACTAAAATAGAATGCATGATTGTGAATTACTCAAACCTTAACTATTTAATTTCCTCACATGTATGCATTTAGATTTATAACCTGAATATTGCTCTGACATAATGTTTTTGCATTTGATTTCCTTTTCTAGAAAATGAAAGTCTGAATGTAACTCTGGCTCTACTGTAGCTCTTACTTCCAGGGAATGCATTCATAAATCTAAGGGATACCCAAATTTTCCCCAATTGAAGACTTCACTAACAACTTGCCAGGAGAAAAAACAAAAACCAACCCCTCCCCCCACAACTAGTATGCAGAAAAATGAGCAGGTGCAACCACCTTCAGTTATCAGTCTATGGGATGGCTTAGGGGACTGCAAGTCCCAACAAGCAGTGTTCCATTTTGAATGTTTAGTGTGGGCATTCTAGGATCTGTAGAATTCAAGGATAGCATCTCCTTATTAGAGCTGAGGATAGCCATAGGCAACATTGTAGAACTCAGTGAGCTTTTCCTCAACAAAGTGAACAAGTAAGGGCTAGATGCTTTCATGTCAAAGGGGATGACTGAGGACAAGATTCTGTACTGACTTCTTACTCTTCAGATATATACCCTGAAGTTTAACCTATTTTTTTCTTCCTTAGTTTGCTTCCTTGTTCCAGCATTTACTGAGACTAACTAATTTCCTTCATGCATTTATATGTATACCCTTAAGGTATTTATATACAGCTGTTATGGCCCCATGAGTTTTCTCTTCTCTAGACTATATAAATACAGTTCGCATAGTCATCTCTCATATTGTATAGCTTATTCTCCAGTATGTGAATGCTCTTTGTTAGCCATTATTTTGTCTCAGATTTTTCTGTAACCTTCCTACTTACTATCCCATGGGCAATGGTGTCAGGGCTTATGTCATAGTTACTTCCTTTAATTGTATATGCAACCATCCCAATATATATGATACACTGGATAATAGCACTTTTGAAAACATGTTTTGGCAATGGCATCGCACTGAATGCTTGCATTAAGTTATCTAGCTTTAGCCCTGAATAAGATACATTAAAAAATAAATAGACAGCCACTTTCTAATCTTTTGGAAGCTCTCTGGTGAATTTGTTAAAAAATCTTCAGTTTCCCATCTATAAGGTGGGGGAAATAATACTTCACTTCTTCCTCCGTATCTGTTTTGTTATTTAGAGTAGACAGTAAGCCCTGTCGCTTACTATGTGTTTATACAGCAACTAACACAATGGGATCCTAGTCATTGTTGGGGTCTGTCAGAGGGTGTACAGACCCCACAGTATCCCGGTCACTAAAGGGTTAACAGAGAGACGACCCAGCACCTCACTGCAACAGCTGAGGAGGAGATAAAAAGGCTGCCAAGAAGACTGAGGAACACCTGAGAGCAGTGACCTTCAGCCATGTGCTGGCAGGAAGCCCCTTTAGAACAAAGGGTCTGAGTCCCGAGAGACTGTTGACTTTTCACTAAGGTTACTGGCCTCGGGGCTCATCCCCACCCCCAGCGGGGAGAGGCTATCGATGATCCCGCTAAGGGCTGGAGTCTTAGTAGGGAACTATTGGACACAGGGCTAAAATATGGTGATTTGCTGAACAAAGGGGAAACTGAAGCAGACTCTCCCTGATACCCCATGAAACTGTGAGGTGGCATCAGAGACTGAACGCAGCCCTAGACAGGGGCTATAGGTGCTTCTTTCATACAAATAAATAATAATAAGTGAAGATAGTGATGGCTGAAAATCGAGGCTCTGTGAAAAACATCAGAATGCTAGAGAGATAGTTGAAAAGCCAAAATCTCATCCATTTTGATTTGTGGGTAACTCATTTTTCACAGCTTTATATTCCTAACCTGCTGTTGCTATAACAGAGTGAGAACTGAAGGTGCTAATGATCTGAACTGGTGCAAATTTCCCTGAACCATATGTGAGAGCAGCAATGCAGGTTCATAAATCAGCTGCAGTTGCTGTGAAAGCTCCTTTTAATTATTTAATCCACTCACCCAATGAGATCTCAAAATTATTCAGCTTTTGCCCAGATATCATCTTAGAATATTTTTTCCAGACCAAGTTTTCCCTTGTTTGCAATTGGCATATTCTCTCTCACACACGCGTTCCCTAATCACTCCATCCACTAGTACATTTCCCTTTCTTCCTCTTTCTTCTAGAACCTCTTGCAAATCACAAGTCCCCCACAAATATCAAGTGTGCATTAATCTCATCTTTAAGGCTACACACAGATGCCTCTCAATACCTTAACTGATATCTACCCTGGCCTTCAATGCTCCTGGATTTGTAGGGATGTCTCTGAATTTTCCAAAGTTATCCATGTTGTGATACAAAGTAAGTTTAAGGAACAGAATGTGATGACACATTTGAGCTATCTGTTCATTTTTTATTTTATCTTATTTTCATACTTTTAGAGAAAGCTGAGAGATGGAGAAATCCTTCAGTGGTGGAAGTGCATATATACTTCCAGAGTAAATTTTTCAAAAGAAAATTTAGACACGTACTATGTTTATTCAACTCTAAATTGTTCAATAAAGACTGAAGGAGGTGCATGCTAATTAAGGTTTAACCCTTAGCTATTGAAGTCCTTTGTACCAAACGCCAAAATATACTCACAGATACATGTTTGTCACACATGAACAGGACAAAGTGAAAAGACATACACTGACATATAAAGAGGCTGTTATTTCTTTAAGGGGCACAATAAAATAATTGGCGCACTCCAAGGCACATGAGCTCTGTGACTTCCATGTGGCACAAGGGAACATATGGCACTGGTTACTACCTACAGTGTCGGGTCTGTGTCAGATAAAGTGGGAAAGTAACTGGACCTCTCTCTGTGATCTCCTCCTCCTGGACATGGGGTTGGCACAGGGGCAGCTGCATGCCCTGCTCCTGCCAGCTGCCACTACCTTGAGACACTACATGTGCTGAGGTCTGCAGTGAGTGTGCCAAGGCGTCGCAGCACCTCTCACTCTACAGTGCACATGCAGCACAGCAGGGGACGGCAGTCAGCAGGAGTGGGGCACACACCCACCAGCACCTCAACCCCATGCAGCAGGAGGAGAGCCGACCCCTGGGACGAGAGGTGGAGGTGACGGCTCAGTTTTGGGAGGAAGGCTCAGGGTCGGGTTAGAAAACAACTTGAACTGCTCAGGCTAAGGTAGGGTAGGCTTGGGTCTGGATTAGGCCTAAAAATTAGGCCCGAGCAGACCTCTTGGGGGGAGGGGAGTAGGGCTTGCTGCAGCAGGGGCCCCACTGCTCCTTCCCAGAGTGAGTGTTGCATAGAGGGAGGGGAGGAGCAGAGGAGCTGTCCTGTTGCTCACTTAGAGGAGAGGGAGCAGAGCTGCCATGAGTTTCTGGACTCTTCCTGTTACCCTTCCCCTCCTGTGAGAATGGTGCCTGCACCTAAAGAGAGAGTGGGGACCTCTGCCTGCCTTGTGCAGCAGACCTGATAGTCTGCTGTTCCCCAGGAAGAAGGGCAAGTGGGGGAAGCACCCAAGCAGAAGGGCTTTCCTCAGGTGGTATTAAAAATACGCACCCCTCAGTGACCTGACTCACTGCTTAGATATGTTATTTTCCAGGTCTGCATCCACTTGCGATCTGGTGCACTTCAAGCACTGGGTTAGTTGCACTTGAAATACCATATGGCCACCATTACTTTCTTCAGACAAAGAGGCAAACCTCCTGTGTATTTGTTGCTGAGGAGAAAGTGAAGTCTCAAATGTGAAATAAAGTGTGCCACTGCTCAGGACTTCTCAGAACTAGTGACTGCAAAAGCTGCATGTTGCAGAGATTGGAAAACTATTCTGAAGAGAGAGCCAAATTCCCCTTGCTTGTGCGGTGACAACCTTCTTCAGGTTCTCTCTAGGGAAGGTTGCTTCTCAGGTGCTTTACTTCTGGCACCTAAACTCCTTCTGGGTTCAGTGAAATAGAGGCATGGACTCCCATTTCTGGAAAGTGTGTTAAAACACACAATTCAGCTATCCATATGCTCAAGGTAACTCTAGGATTTTACGGTTTACTTAGCATTACAGTGATGCTGTGGCTACTTTCTTGAAAACAGTCCTCACTAAAGCCATCTATATAGCTGAACCAGTGCTCCCACTAATAAACTGTTTCATTTTTAGTTGTCTATTCTATATCCCATGTACAGAGGCTGTGTCATATTATTGAGCAGTTGGAGGCAACAGAAGATGACAGTTTGGGATTTTTCTGCTGAAATCTGGTAGGTTTGTTTTGCTTGTTTACAAACAAAGGGACTTGGCAAGACTGATTGACATATCAAAAAATAAATATCACAACTTGGATAATATTTAAGTCCTTATCCACTTCCCATCCATTGTTCCAGTTACTGTGAATACATTACTGTAATGATCATGAAACAAATCTGTCACATAGAGCTATCATTAGAAATTATGGGGTGAAATTGAGTAAAAGAAAACCTAGGGTCAATATTGAGGTAACACAATAAGGTATTCACCCCGACCAGTGGTGTGAGCACGTAAGGTTACTTAAAGTTCTTTTGACTGGAGTGTGATGGAGCAGAAATAAACTTGGTAAACTACTTAGATTCTTAACCACTTAATAGTTTTTATTTATCAACTCACTAATACAACTATTTGAATTAAATTTTTCTTTCACTGATTCACTTTTATATAATTACAGACAACAACAATTGATTACAATTATTGCAATTTAAGGCACAAAACTTACGCCCAAGTCTTTCGAGAGTTACAAGAACTCCCGCGGCAATTTGCCCTTTTGGGACAAATCGAAGGGTGCCCGCAATTGAGACTAACACCCGAGTCTTTTGAAGGTTTTAGCCTTCGCGGCGAGTCTTCAGACTCGGGGGGTGCCCGCTAGATGTTACCGCAAATTGTCTTCTCTAATTCGTTTACAAATTCTCAACACACAAATAAACTTGAGATAACTAATAATTACGAAGCAAGTGAAAAGAGTAGTTATTCCAACAGTTACAGCCACAATCACTCCTGGAATACAAGTACAATTATTACTAGTTTCATGACCTGGTCTTTCTTATTTAGTGCTGATTTTCGTCCAGGTGGAATCTCTATCGTATTCACATCCAGGTTATCATCTGTGGGACGAGTCCCAACGGGTTATCAGCTCAGTTACCTGACTATTCTAATGCAATGTTGAGGTGATGAGCTGGAGAGAGGCGCGATGGCTGATCAGACCCTCTTGCAAGCACAACTGTGGTGTACCCCTTGGGAGGCTCGGTGGTCCTCATGACAAGGTTCTCTGACTTCTGCTTTGTCTGACAACTCTTTTATCTCCACTCCAGCCTGTACGTCCGCCAAATCAATTATGGGCATTTTCTACGTCACTTTGTCAGTCCCCCCTTGGGGAGTCTCCAGACCAGAAGTTTATCATTGACCGGGTGTAACTTGCCAAGTAAAAGTTGCAGCGACTGCAAACTTCCAAATTTGGGCCAGGAACTGCTGTGCTTGCAAGCTCCCCTTATTCCAAGTTTAACCGGTCACTTTTCGGTCAGGGTCTTTCGCTGCCTCTGAGTTTCTCCCCCCATGTGGCTTACAACTTCTACCTCCTTATCTATTACACAAGATTAACAACTTCCCCTTATCTATTACAAAAATAACTAGGAACAATTACAAGGACGGATAACTACAAAACAACTTGACGCACAATTAACAATCTTCAATGGATTTTTTCCATTCATCACATAACAAAATTTTCCATTGCTAAACAAGTCTAACAGATACTTCTTTGCCTATAAATCAATTACTTGTCTCTTTCTCAACATGGACTCTGGGCACACACACAATACAATGGTTTATCCCGTTACAACAAATATCAGGACAAATTCCGTGCAGTGAGACCTATTAAACTGTGTAGAATAGTAGTGGCGGCCTAATTACCTGTATTATTTGTAATTACTGGAGAACGCACATGAGACCTGTTGTAGGGAGTACTCTTTCGCTGACAGCTGGGAAAGTCTATATAGTCTAACTTCTATGTCCTAAATCCTCCAACTCTTCCTCCTTCAGCAAGCTTGGGTAGTCAGGCTTGAGGCAAGTGGGCTTTGTGAGAAATGGAAGAGGACCCAAGTCACTGAATGGCAGTGGAAATGCTTCATGGCTGCTAGAAGCTACAGAAGCTCCCACCATTTGTCCTGTGCAAGGGACAAGCCCCGTGAATCCATTGGCTGCATTTCTGCTCTACCCCCATCAACTTATGCCCTCCTTTTCCCCAAACCATACTGCACAGAGACAAAGGGGCTATGCGGGCCCCAGAAATCCTGTCCTGGTACTTGCAGTGGTGTTTCATCAGTTGTGTGGTTCTGCTGAGTGTGAATTGTCCACAGCTGCAGAAGAAAGGGCAGGATTTGTTCCCGTGATTCTGTAATTCATTGTTTTGCCCAGTTTCATTTTAAATGACTAGAGCAATGAGGCTTCCACTGCTTCCCTTAGGAGATTATTTTGTAGTATAACAGACAGCTAGGACATTTTGCCTGATATTATCTGGCTTAAATTTTCTTTTGCTCAATTTCATCCCATTAATCCTAGTTATAACAATTCCTCTGTCTCTTTGGATTTTACATTCTCTAAATACTTTTAGATGGTTCTTGTATTCTCCACTTAGTTGTAATGTGGCAATATTTAGTTTTTTCTTCTTACAAACTGTATGTTAGTATTATGGTGGTAGTAATTGTACGTTTGCACTTTGTTTGAAAATAAAATCATATTTAATTGAGAATTGATTGAAAAATATAATAACACTCCTAAAGATTGAACAAGAACCCCATGCTTGCCATAAACTACAGGCTTAGTTCTCCTTACATTTATCCTACTGTAACTTCAGTGACTGTGGGGTTAATTCAGATTTACAATGGTGTAAGCGAAAGGAGTGTAAAGCCCTGATCCTTCAAATGTTGAGTGGTTCCACTGCATTTTCTTTGGGTGCATGTTCTTTCAAATGTGAATGTATGGCATGGTACTTCACATTGATGAGCTTGACTACTTCATGGCTCCTACGCAGATTGTAAATTATAACTGTTATTAGACAGTAGTGGTAACTGTGTTGATTGATTGATTTTTTTTTTCTGTGTCAGGGCTACCCCCAGAATTTTCCCAACCAAGGACCTCCAGTGGTGTCCTGTCTGTAACACTAGGCTTCTGAGTTCAAAAGAGGGTGTTGATATTTGGGATTTGTAGTCTACAGAGGAGGCAATTCTGATTTAAAACTGAAAGAGGCTGCAGGCTGCACTGTAGAACTCAGTGAGTTGCCTTTGGCCATGACCACCCTGACCAATCCTGCTATGTGCCATGGATTTAAGGCCATACTGTGGACACTTGCGATAAATAGTATACTATCTCTTTGTAGCACATATATTGAAAGGTCTTTGGCTCTTATTCATGTTGACTGTCTTAGATGTTTTTGCAGTGACATTTTATTATGATTATTATTTAATACTAATATTGCAGTAGCTTCTAGAGGCCAACACTAGAAGGATTGCTTATATTCTTCCATTTAGTCCTTTGCAAATAGCGTTGGTCAACATTTATTTATTTATTCATTTCAAAGATGATTTTGTTCGATTGCTTTTCAAACTAAATTTATTTTTTCAAAATTTTTTGTGATTTTTTTTTCATTTCTGAAACATGAATTTTTTACATTTTGAAATATTCTTAAAAAATGAAAAATTAAATTTTGAAAATTCCCACCTTGTGTCTAGGCTTCCAAATCAAAATGGGCAGTGGGGGGTCAGTGAGGGAGGTGAAATACCCAAAGCAAAAACAATACATGAAAACCAAAAACAATAATAAAAAAATGTGTCAAAAAATGTTTAGAAAACTGATTTTTTAATTTTGTTTTTTTGAAAAGCATCTACATTTCATTTTCCCCCCACAAATGAACAATTGAAATTAATGGGCTTTAAACATATACATAAAGTTAAACATGTGGAAGTGCTGACCTGAGTCAGGGCCTCTATTTGCAATGAATGACTCTGAAACTGTCCAGCTCTGTACCAGTACACAAATTAATCTTGTCTCTGTGCTTTTAGTTTGCCAGAGGCATATAATAAGAACAATGAACAAGAACTGGCAAGAGCCAGCAGTATCTGTGGTCAGGGCTACACATCAACCAAAGATTAGGGGATTCCCAAACTCCTCTTATGAAGATTTCTTTCCACCCCAATGGTTGGATGTCTTCCTCCTTGTTCTCATCTTGCTTCCTCTCCTGAAGCCTTGTATTATCTGCAAGTTGAAGGTATGAATGGTATCACTGTATCCTGTGTGTCATTGCTGCTCTCAGGCCCTCTCAAGCCATTGAGCATGGATCCCAAAAATCCTACCTTCAGCCACCTGTGGCTACATATATCCTTTTTGTTACATTTTATTTACTCAAATGTTTTGGACAAAGAATGATTTTCTTTGCTCACTATTTATTACTATTTCACTATCCTTGAAATGGGAACTTACTAGAAGCACTTAGATCAGAGAAATTTTACTGGAGTTGGCCCGGCAAGACTGTGCAGTGAACCTGAGAGCAGAATTTGGCCCAGGGTCTGTAAATAGCTCTGTATTATTGATTGAAATGCTAGTTTGTAACATGGCACAACAAATACTCCGCAGTGAACCATGGCTGAGAGTCTATTCCCTACAACACGAGCAGTATACTGCAAGGACTACTGTTCCTTCTGTGCTTTGTGCTGGAAGCATGGGAGTGTCACAAGATTTTGCTGTGTCGGGGCATCAGCCCTCTCTGCTCTGAAAGGATCTAAAAATAGGTGCATTTCAAGAGCACCAGCTCTTCCGATCAAAATAGGCAGAAATTAATTTGATATTTTTTCTATTCTGCTGAGACTTTCCAAAGCCATTAACCTTCTTGGTTTTTTATGTAATTGTTGCTTGGTTCTATATTTACAGCATTGCTTCTGGTATTATATTACAATTTCTTAGTTTCTGTATCCTGTGTCTGAATTTATATGAAATGTCTCTCTTTCCTTCCCAGTTTCCTGGTTGAGGGTCTAATCTTGCCCTCCTTGAAGTCAAAGGAAATATTCCCATTTATTTCAATGGGGCATGAATAAGCCTTTACTTTGGATGATGCTACAAACACCCTTTCATCCATTCTTGAGGCTTGAAATATGAAATATCACTTTAATCTCAGAAGAGCTTTGACAGCACTAATACTAATAACATTTGCCACCTTTTAACATAGGGCATGTGTGTTTATAAACACTGTCATTCTGAGATGCTAACACACACAAACTGTAGGACTGGGCATAATAGGTATCCACCTGCATGACTGTCAGACTGTTCCTAAGAAAGCATACAGATACTGACTTTCTTCATATGTGTCCTCCAAAACATAGGGTTAATGTGTTCCAGGTTCCTGGGTCAATGTTGATGACGCTACAGGAGCCATTCGATTGACTCCTGTCCTTTGAAATGTTGAATCTGGGAACCTTTCAATCTCAGTCAAAGGTTTGCTAATATTTGCAATACATGCTCATGCACATGCACACACATGTAACTCTTAACTTCAGTTCATTTTAATAATACTTTATTGGCAAAAGTGGCCAAAGTGTAAACAGAAACACAACATTTGGGTCTTTGGCAGAGGTAGATATAATATATGAAGCATCTACCCAGGACAGAGCTTCTGAATTTGGGGGATATAACACGCACACATGACTTTTTTACAATGATCAAGCTATGAAGTAAATATTAACACAAAAGGCACAAATCCCTGGTAATTGCATGAGATGCTCTCAGTTCACCCTTATTCATTCTCTCTGTCCTTAGATATAATTTTAAGAAAGGTCCTTATCGGAGATGTGCACGAGGCAACTTTCCCCAGGATCTCCTTAGCAAACCTCAAAGAACACTTCCCCCAGATTTCACTGCAATGGGGCCTCTCTCCTTTCCTGTTTCCCAAAAAGGGCTTTAAGAGTGGCTAGTGATTTTGGGTGCCCAACTTAAGACACATTAAAAGGGTTAGGGTGGCTGCTCAGCTCTTTCTGAAAATCAGACTTCTTCAAGGAATCTCAAGTTGGGCATCCTGAATTGCCAGTCACTTTTGGAAGTCTTGACCGAAAATCTGTTGATTATTAAATATTATAAGATTATATCTGATGTACCCTGTTCTTTCATGCCTGCATCATTAGACACACCTGTGGAATTCCTCCAAGACTGAGCAGTGCGTACTGGTGGAATACATTATGATTGGCCTCCATATTCAAAGACAAAATTAAGCAGCAGAACTGAGAAGTGCACTTCTTGCAGCTGTTCTAACTCAAAATGTAAAAGGAAAGACTCCAACGGTAGCAGTCTGAGATGACTGTAGTTCATTTCTCTGAGGCTTTTCTCTGACTTCAGATGAAAAGGTCATATGTAATTACAGTATGAACACATGGGAAAGCCACTTGATTGGAGCATTACAAGGCTGGTTTATAAACTATTCCACAAGCAGCAAAAGTGACTCATAGCTTTTTGTTACAGCGACAAAGCTGAGGTGGTTTGGCTCAGTCACTATTCTTCCTGGAGAGTGAAGTCCAAAAGTCATTTCACAGAGAAAGGCAACTAGAGCATTAAAGCTCAAGAGGACAGTTTTACAGACATTTGGCTTCTGATCTCAGATAACAGCCAGCTGGCTTTCTGCAACAACCTTGGTACCATAAGCACGGACAGTATGGGGAGCTAAAAGAGTAGGTCAACATATCATGTACATGAATGTAATTTCTCCCACAAACCTCTCCATTTCATCATAAAAAATGCCCTTAGGCCTGGAACACACTTCCTGAACTTCTTGAGGCTACTGTCTTTTTCATATCTCACCTCAAGACAAATGGACAGAAATTGAATGAAATTCAGTAGTACAAAGTGCAAGCTCATGCACTTAGGTAACAATAAGAAGCTGCTACAAGTTGTGGGGGAGGGGTCATCAGTTGGAAGAAACAGAGCAGGAGAGAGACCTGGGTATGTGGGTTGATCACAGGATGACTACAAGCCACCGATGTGATACGGCTGTAAAAAAGGCAAATGCAATTCTAGGATGTAGTAGGAGATGTATTTCCCATAGAGATAAAGAAGTACTAATGACATTGTACAAGGCACTGGTGAGACCTCATGTGGAATATTGTGTGCGGTTCTGGTCACCCATGTTCAAGTAAGATGAATTTAAATTGGAACAGGTGCAGAGAAGAGCAATTAGGATGATCAGAGGAATGGTGGTCCTATCTTATGAGAAGAGACTGGAAGAATTTGTCTTGTTTAGTCTTGCAAAAGAGAAGTCTGAGAGAGGATATGATTGTTCTCAAAAATGCATTAGGAGGGTAACTACCAGGAAGGGTGAGGAGCTCTTTAAGATAAAGGACAATGTTAGCACAAGAATAAATGGATATAAACAGTCCATGAACAAATTCAAGCTGGAAATTAGAAAAAGATTTCTAACCATGGAAGGGGTGAGGTTCTGGGACACCCTCCCAACAGAAGTTGTGGGGACAAACAACTTAATTAGTTTTAAAAGCAAGCTGAACAAATGTATGAACGCAATTGCATGATGCAGTGTGCTGGCGGGGGCAGGACTCAAAAGCACTGGTTTATAGCTTATGTTCTAGTTTATAGCTTACGTTCCTAAAGTTCATATTTCAGAGTTTCAGCTAGCCACTGTCAGGGGTCAGGAAGGGATTTTTTCCTGCCAGTGTATGCTGGGAGGTTTTTTTTAATCTCCTTCCTCTGAAGCATCAGGGATGACCACAAGTTCAGATGGGATACAAGGTAGGGTGGGCCAGGGTTCTAAGGTGGCACTGAGCATTCTCTCTCTCAGGTGCTTGGCTGGCTGTTCTTGCTCACGTGCTCAGAGTCTAACTGATCACCACCCCTGGGGTTGGGAAAGAATTTCCCCCCAAGTCAAGTTGGCAGTGACCTTGCGGGCTTTTCATCTTCCTCTGCAGCATGTGGATGCAGGTCATTTGCTAAGATTATCTTGGTAGATCTCATTTAATCATTTCTCCTGCCATTGCTGGGGCTTTAAGCACCAGTGCACCTTGGTTTCTCCCATTCGCTGCCCGTGGCACATAATATTCTAGTCTTCTGTGGGTCTCATTTCAGTTGTTAGGTTTAGTGTGAGGGTACTGGGTGGTGTTGATGGCCTGTGATATATAGAAGGTCAGACTAGATAATCTAGTGGTCTCTTCTGGCCTTAAACTTTAGGACCCTGTAACACCTATAAGAAATTAACCAATTAATCATGGTGAGGTTCATAGGCTGGTTGTTAATAACCACTTGTCTTCTTAGGTTCCAGTCCTGCCAAGACTTTATACATATGTTTAACTTTACACACTGTGGGTAGACCCATTGGCTTCAATGAGAAATAACAATTAAAACTATAAAATTCCAGGTTGGGAGAAGGCTGCAAGTTCAACCCAGCTTCTCCTCTTTAGGGAAATGGTCCAGTCTCAACTGATTGAGAATCTGCTTGCCTAGGTAATGGATGGGACTTTCGTAACCCTTTTCCTCATATGAACATCTTATGCTCCCAGTCGCTGGGACTAGTGGCTACAGTGCTGGGCATGTGAACAGCACGTTCTAAGGATACTTTTCCTCCCATGTAAGACATCATTCTCACTGTAGAGCAGCAAAGGTGGACAAAGGAGAAATGCCTGCCCCTTCGAGTGAAGTCCTGACTTTTGAAAGAGGAGTCTGATAAATCAAAACACCATCCTGTGTAAATGCACTGATGAGTGTGCATTACAAGTTCCCCTCTGTGTCCGATCTGCAGAGGATGTGAGGCCTAGATCCTCAGAGGTACTTAGGCGCCTAACTTCCAATGATTTCAATGGGAGTTAGTTACCTAAATACCTTTGAGGATCTGAGCTTCAGTTTATTGCAGCCCCAGCATGACAGCTTTGGCTCTTCAACTCTAGCTGGAGGAAATAATATTTTTAGCTCTGAAGGTCCATGATTCAATCTCCAATGTGTTGGCCAAGATGGCAGCCATCACACCTGCACCATCCGTCATTTTCAATATTTGTAAATCATGAAGAAAGCATAGGATGATGGAACTCCTTACTCTCAGAAATTGAGAGAAAACTGAGAGAAATATAAAGTGTAAGATGAGCCCATTAGTCTTTTCTCCTACAGAAAGCAGGCTTCGTTCTGAAACATTCTTAGCAGAATAATGCATCTGATCAGCTGCTTATTGCAAGGTATTCCTTAAAACATCTTTTGCTGATACACAGAATGTTAAGAAAGTGTCTATAAGGGACAAAGAGAAAACCATCTGTCTTTATTGGGGGTGGGGCACAGTTAGAGAAGCCCTGCTTCATCTACTCCCTACACTGTATTGTACTTTGATCTTTGGTTACAAGCACCTTAGGTGATTTCTTTTGTTGTTAGATACAAGCTCATAAAAACACTTTGAACAAGTCCTGAAGATTGTGCACAGGAGATCATTCTGAAATTTAGTTTCCTTTGAAGATGAACAGAAGAGGTAAGGGCCAGGTTTGTATGTGGCAACAGGGAAACCTTTTGGCGTACACTTCATGGATGGACAGTACAAACTTGCAGAACAAAATGCATACAGCTTGGGCAGAAGTGTTGAGATTGCAACACTGAATCCACTCCATCTAGACTGAGTTTACTGATTAATTAAACAAGCTTTACTCTAAATTGGCTGCAGCTGGAGGACATAAGGTGCTCTGAGAAAAGCAAAGCATTAAGCACAGAAGCAGGGCTTGAAATAAACCAGGTTGGAAAGGTAGGCTGACTTGCTCTCTGCTGTATGGTTTGCAGGGCACATAGAAAATTTTTGGTATGCTATTTTGGAAGTTCATCAGCAGGACACAGTGTGACAATCTGCTAGGATTCCCAAAATTTTGAGTTACTGTATTACCCCTCTCAGCCTCAGCAAGTGAGTTTTTCTATTGCTAAGCTGTGTGACAACTCCCTGACACACCAGCTTGTCTGCCTTCCCAGGAACTCTTTGGGATGTTGCCAGTCCACACCTTGTCTTGCAGGTAACAAACAGTGAACTCCAATTCCCCTAGAGATATCTCCCTGCAGTGTCCAGCCCCCTTGCAAGACATTCAGAGAGGTTAAGTTTGTTGCTCCTTTAAAGAGACAATATACTGCAGCCTGTTTGCTTAACTGGGGTTAATACACCCTTCCCCTCAATTATTGCACTGAATTGGTTTATAATAAAATCAGTTTATTTAACAAAAGGACATAAGATTAAGCAATACCAAGTATAAGGAATAAAGATAGAAAGGGTTGCAAGCAAACAAAAGTAAAAATACCCTTCTAAGGCTAAAATCTGATTTAACAAATTAGACTTTCTTGTTCAAGGAAACATTTCTCACCAATTGTCTATTCCACCATGGCTGACCAGACTTTCTGGCCAGGCTACTTCACAGATCTTAAAGTGCTCAGTTCCTTTGTCTCTTTAGGTCAAAGATAACTTATGAGTTCACATTCCTTCTCTTTATAGAACAGTGAACCTTTGACATGTATGCTCAGATAAATTTCCTTTTCTTCTGCTGGGAAAAGACACCACATAAGACTTTATGCTGGTTTCTCTGCTGCTGGTGATAGCTGAGTGGTTACTTCTTCTCCTTGAGGGCTTTGTCTTTATGAAAATCCATTTTGAATATCTCTTGGTTTATCATGGAGACAGTCAAGCAGGCGGAACCGCATTCCTTTGTGTAGGGTGGGGTACTTTATGTCTGGCACACATTTTAAGAACATAATTTCAGCACATATTGATAAAGTCCTTTGTGAGTCTACTGTATATACATCATGCAACAATATTAATGATCAGTGAGTTGTTTCTTTTTCCAGTGATAGATTACATGCCACCTTTTGAGGACAGATCATGATAATAGTATGCCAGCTGGCACTGGGGTGCTGTTAGGGTCACAAGCAGTATATTTATTTCACAATTCGAGTTAGTTAGCTGGAATGCTGTCTTGCATACACGAGACAAAAGTAAACATCAGCACTGACAATCACACATGGTAAAACTTCACTGAAGTTCACCTCAGGCTATATGGCTGCCACTTGGAAATTTTGGCAGTGTCCCACAAAGAATACTTTAAACAAAGAGGGGGGGGGGGGGAAACCCTGTAACTTAGCAACCTTAAAAACTTAGCAGGATGTGAGAGGCTCACTTAGAAGAGTTTCTTTGGGAGTTCCTCACCTTTCCTTTATCTCAGCCATATTTTTTTGTTTGTTCATTTCAAACTTGGAAAACATTTCTGGTTTCCTTGCTCTCCTAACACCCATTATATAACCTATAGAAAAAACACACCACCACTTCACTCAAATGAACTGAGCAAAAACCTAGAGGAAACCAAAGTAACACTATTCTGCTGGAATTATCTTTTCTGTACATTCATAACCACAGCCACACTCTTCTGAGCAGGATTAATCTGGATGGAGTGAATCTTACCCTGTTCAATTAACTTGTCCTGTTTCCCTCCTCCCCTCCCCTCCCCATGCTATTTGCTTTACAAGCCTTTTACTTAAGACCCCCCAGGTCCTAAGAGACAGGAGTTAGGTAGCAAGCCATTGCTGGAGACTTGGGGTTTATCCCAGGGAGTGCAAATCAGAGAGTCTATAGAGGGCCTGGACTTGTGTGGAATCAAAAGGCCAAACTCCAAGCCTTGGTCTGGGGAGATGTGTTGGTAAGATAGTTCATCTCATAACGGCTAGGAAGAGCGCTAGGGAGAGAGAGAGATGTATTTGACTGACAACTATATCAGCTAGGATTAGGAGAAAGGAGTCAGTAGGAGCAGCTAGTGACACAATATATTTCCCTTCCTTCTGCCCCTTTCACTGAGAACAATGTCTTCTAAAGCCCAGATTCTTTTTTTCATCATTTCCTTTTCTGATCTTCTTCTCTTTCCTCTCTCTTAACCTGGAGAACCAGCTATGGATACTTCATATGGGAAACTAACATCTAAAACCTTCCTCTTCACAAGAGAATCCAATTCCACCTGAATAATTTTGAATTGGCAGTAGCAATTTGTAAAATCTCATCCCACTAGTGAATCATAAGTCATTTGGGGGATCTATTGTATGGTCTACAAATCTTATCTTGCTGGGAACAGACAAGAACTCTGGGACACAGGGATAGGTAATGTATACCCTTTTCCTCAGCATTCTCATTTGTCAAAGAAAATATTGCTGTTTCTGAAAAGGAAGTATGGACATACTCAAATATACACATACATTCTCACTGCAACCTATGCTTATGATGAAAGCCCTTCCAATCTGGGTTGATCAGAGGCTTGGTGAGTGGAAGGCCTTTAGAGGGAATCTCTTCCTTCCAGGGCCTTTAGAGCTCACCACTTACAAGTTCAACTCCAACCTGGTTGACAATCACCATCTGAAGTTTATTTGGTGGTTTATATAAAATTAATTTGGAGGTCCAATCCATTTCTCAATGGACAGCTGTTCACAAAATCACAATCGCTATTGGCACTATCTGGCACAGAAGAGTCTCAACAGAGATTCTAAGGACTGGATAAGCATAGAAGATCACCCCCTTCATGTAGCCCCTCCAGGTCTCTTTGAAGTATATTGACTGTTGCCTGTATGGTACCTATTCTATGGATAAATGTAAGGCTTTTGTTTCCAGTGTTATCATTCCTAGTACCTGTCATCAAGACTAAATTCACTTATGTTTTCAGTTATGTTTTGAAACGGTATACATCTTTCACTGCACTTGTGATCATATTAGAAGAGGTATTAATTCTTTGGGTAGAATGTTTGAATCTTTCATTCATTCATTTGTATGTTTTCCATTTGATCTGGCATGGTGATATAGCATCCTTCTAATGTAGTAACGAGCAGGTGAAATAAGTTTCTCCCTTTGGAGACTACTGTTATATACATGGTTCATCCTAAGCATTTATTTGTCTGGCTCTGAATAAAGACTGGAGAAAATCTGGCATTGTACATTGTAAGGAATTAAGAATATTTAAATCAAGCAGGTGGCTGTACTGTTGTTTTACAATGTACTTTCACAAAAAGTTCAGAATGTCTTTTAGTCTCGGATTACTGCATGAATGACCAGCATTATTTGAACAGTTTTGGATTCTAAAAATCAGGATAAAACCATCCTTCCACCAACATAATCCTATTTACAGCATTAAGAACCAACTGCATTGCAGGAGAACAAATTTCAGCTGACAAAATCTTCAAACATAAGGAAGTGGCTTTAATCTTTTGTGCATTAGGAAAGAAAGAAAAAAGATTATGGCAGCCAGATTATGACACGTGCATTCTGAATCATTTAAACAGTTTTAGACATGTGGCTGTATTTTTCAGGATTTTATTTGTTGGGGTTTTTTTGTACACACTGGACTAAAACTTTAAAGCAGTTACTGTAATTGGAACTATTTTATTTTATCAGGATGGTTCTGTTAAAGAAGGTTGGTTAACAGCTCATGTTAAAGGCCTAAATTGCCATATAGTGACCAGTGATTCTGGGACACCCAACTTGAGACACCTCAATGGGGTATGATTTTTAGAGTTGATCAGCTCAAGTTGCACACCAAAATAACTAATTACATTCAATAATGTAGGTCATCATGAATAATAACCAAGAACATGCAGTGCATCAATTGTATGCTTCATTCTCTTATTGGTAAATTAAACAACAACAACAAAATCAGAAGATTTAGAAATGTTTTTAAAATTAATGACTAAGTCTAGGATAATTTCACTATTTTTGAATTTGCAGTTACTATTAGAGTACTAAACATGAGCTTGAAAATGTTACTGAATATTGAATATTGTTTACCAGAACTTTTGTGTAACTAAAGAGTTCAGCAGCTAAAAACTTGCCTCTTCCTTACTATCCATTTCCCTCTTCAACTCTCTGTGATACTAATATGCCTCCAGCACCATAGCATCCACATGACTCACAATATTTATCCTTGCAGCACCCTGTGAGGTAAAATGACAGGTTAAGGTACAGCTAAGCAGGACCCAAGTTTTAACTATATAAACTGAGGCCCAAACGAAGTTATTTGGAACCTAACTCCAGGACACAGCCCAGGATCAGTCCTCAACACCCTGCCAACTGTATTTACAGAAGCTGGAGTCCCCAGATGATCTAATCCTGATTGGTCACCAGGAGACGTTTGTCTGGCTTATTGGGAATGGTGAGCATTGTATGCTTAGCATGTGTATTCTGCTTTGGTAATTGTTAATAAATAGAAAATAAGGATATTGCTGTGTAGGGTTCCTTCACTGGTAAAAGATCCTTCAAACCCACATAGAATTACTCCCGGAGCCTTACAAATTGGGAAGGGGAGGGGACTTCAGTTAACCACGTTACGCCTGGAGCCCTATGGCCTGGGAATGGTGACCCTGAGCCCAAGAGTATGAATTGGGTAAGGGTGGTAGGTGCCTTTTCCCCGGAGCCCTAAGGATTTGGAAAGAGTGGGGGGCCTTAACCAGATTATACCTTGAGCCCTATGGGTTGGGGTAAAGGTGGGGTGCCCTAGTTGCAGGTAACAAATGGGTAAAAGAGTCTGAATAGAATGGAAAAATACGGGGTGAGGAAAAAGTGTTCTTTAAGTTTCTCATATGCTAGTGTTAAAAGTGAAATCATTTAAGCATGAGAAATACTCTCACGTCCCTTTCTCTAGCCTTTTCCTTTCCTCTGAGATTAATAAATAAAACAAAGGCTACAGAGGAACATTTGTATTTTCCAGGTTGATTATTATTTTGTTTTATCCAGGGAGGCAGATGCACATAGTCTGACAGGAGGCATTAAGCTCAATGAACGTTTTTCACTTCACAGACTTTTCCTCCTTGAAGTAAAAGACTTTAAAAGGGGGAAGGGGCGAGGGAGTGAGTCTTTTATGGCAATTCTAGTAAACAATTGTGGTGCTCATGGCACTTCCCAGTCTTCACATCAAAGGAAAGAGTCACTCTTCATTAAAGGTAAGAGAGAGATTATTACAGGATCTAATTTATCTTTTGATTTCGGCAGATAACATATTTATATTACAGCTGCTGTGCAGCTCCAGGGAAAGAAAGAGCGACCACAGGATGGTTAATAGAAATGCAGTAATCCCAGTCAGCTGGAAAATCTGCCAAGCAAGCACCCAAAAATTCAGAAGTTCTTCGGACTGCAAGTTTCACAAGAACAGGCTCCCTTGGGGGAGATATTTGGAACTTCCCAGTTTCCATCTGAGGCAAAAGCAGGAAGCTCAGGAAAAACATAAACTAGAAAGAAGGTCCAGGCTCAGCCATTTGGTTTGAGATGAATGTTAATTATTCCAAATCAGTTCTCTCATTTGTAATGATAACGCAAGAGTTTTGATGGGAGCAGAAAGGGAGCATTTACTCCTGTGAAAGAACTCACATTTAGGTCCTAATCCTGCCCATTGAAGTCAATTAGGAAGATTGGGTCTGTAACAGGTATCCAGGGAATACAATGGACTGTTTCCAAGCTTCAAGCACCTTCTTGAAGAGGTATCTCCTGATTAAAAAGGAAGATTACCTCTGGGGAAGTTGATCTGTTACTTACTCCAGATTCAGATGGTAATATTCTGTCCTGTCAGATGTATTGAACCCCAGGGCCTTCACTGATGAGGCGTATGGTGTGTAACTATGTGTAGCATGGAAGGTAGGATTGTCTTATACTTGAGACATTGGATTGGGACTCAGGAGATCTGGGTTCATTTCCCAGGTTTGACACAGTCTTCCCGTGTGACCTTGGGCAAGTAACCTAATTCCTCTGTGTCTCAGTTCCCTGTCTTTAAAATGGGGATAATGCTACTTCCTTATCTTACAGGGGTGATGTAGGATAAGTTCAGTGTTTGTGTAATGCTCAGATATTGTGGAGATGGATCTGTAGAAAAGCCTATAAAATGAATATCACAACCAAGTCACAGTAAGGCTAGATAAATGGCAGAGTTCCTTCAAGTCTTGCATGTCTTATATACAGAATGGAAGGCTGAGGAGTATATTGTTCATTTAAATTTGAATTATCTCAACCAAAATTGCATTGGAGAGTGTCTTTGTCACAGATCGAATTAAAGTTCCTATGGGAACCAAGCTTTAATTTCTGTTACAGGGCATAGTGCTGATTCTAGAGTGAAAATGTTTGCTTTTGAAGTCTGCTTGAAAATGAGGCAAGAAAACACATTTAATTTATGACCGGGGAGGGGCACTCAAAATTCTGCAAAAGTGTGGGGCCTGCAAAAATATTTTGTGTACAGTTTGCATTTTTGCAGCGGAAAAACCTAGGGTCTCTCTCCAAATAAGTCCACATACCTTGTCCTGACTTTTTATTCTGGTTTCAGAACAGGCGGAGTTACATTTAGAGATTTATTTGGAAACTAAAGCCTTTTAAAAAAATCATCTCAAGTCTAGTGAATTGACCTTACTGCTCTACTGAGGTATTTTTCCCCCCACTTTAATGTTTTTTTTTTTCATGTTTAACAGGCTCTCCACATTTTAGTTCATGCACCATTAATGTAATCAAATCATTACACTGATTATAAAAATCCATTCCAAGGCACCAATAAGCTGCAACAACTACTAACTGAAGTTTCAAGGTGGTTGTAAATTTATAGAATCATAGACATGTAGGTCTAGAAGGGACCTCAAGAGGTCATCAAATCCAGCTGCCTGGACTGAGGCAGAACCAAGTATACTTAGACCATCCCTGACAGGTGTTTGAAGGTTTTTAAGAACAGGTTAGACAATGACAGGGATTCCCAACCTTCCTTGGAAGCTTATTCTAGTGCTTAACTATCCTTATATTTAGAAAGTTGTTCCTAATATCTAACCTAAATCTCCCTTGCTGCAAATTAAGCCCATTATTTCTCCCTGTCTACTGAAGGTAGGACAAGAACAACGGATCATTGATCATCTTTTCCCCTTGATCATCTTTTCTCAAGTCTAAACACGCCCAGTTTTTTTTAACCTTTCCTTATAAGCTCAGATTTTCCTAACCCTTTTTGTCATTTTTGTTGCTCTCCTCTAGACTCTTCAATTTGTCCACATATTTTTTTAAGTGTGGTGCCTAGAACTGGACACAGTACTCCAGCTGAGGCCTCACCAGTGCCAGTAGAGTGGGACAATTACCTCCTGTGTCCTACATATGACACTCCTGTTAGTACATCCCAGAATGACATTAGCTTTTTTTCACAACTGTATCACATTTTTGACTAATTCAGTTTGTGATCCACTATAACCCACAGACCCTTTTCAGCAATACTACTCCCTAGCCAGTTATTCCCCATTTTGTAGTTGTGCATTTGATTCCCCCTCCCCCCCATTTAAGAACTTTGTAATTGTTTTTATTGAATTTCATATTGTTGATTTCAGATCATTTCTCCAATTTTTCTAGGTTATTTTGAATTCTAATTCTGTCCTCCAGAGTGCTTACAACCCCTTGGAGCTTGATGTCATCTCCAAATTTAGTAAGCATATTCTCCATTCTGTTATCCAAGTCATTTATGAAAATATTGAATAGTACTGGACCCAGGACTGACCCTCGTGGGGCCCCACTAGATATTTCCTCCCAGTTTGAAAGCAAACTGTTGATAACTATTCTTGGAGTACAGTCTTTCAACCAGTTTCACACCCACCGTATAGTAAATTCATCTAGATCACATTTCACTTGTTTGCTTATGAAAATGTCATGTTAGACTGTGTCAAAAGCTTGCTAAAATCAAGATACATCACCTCTATAGCTTCTCCCCATCCATTAGGCCAGTAATCCTATCAAAGAAGGAAATTAGGTTGGTTTGACATGATTTGTTCTTGACAAATCCATATTGGCTATTCCTTATACCCTATCATCCTGTAGATGCTTACAAATTGGTTGTTTAATAATTTGTTCCAGTATCTTTTCAGGTATCGAAGCTAGGCTGACTGGTCTATAATTCCCTGGGTTGTCTTTGTTTCCCTTTTTAAAGATAAATACTATGTTTGTTCTTCTGCAGTCCGCTAGGACCTCATCTATCCTCCATGAGTTCTCAAAGATAATCGCTAATGGTTCCAACATCGCTCCAGCTTGTTCCTTAAGTACGCTAGGGAATTTGATCAGGCCCTTCCAACTGGAATATATCTAACTTTTATCTAAATATTCTTTAACCTCTTCTTTTCCTAGTTTGGCTTATGTTCCTTCCCTTTTGTTAATATTAATTGTGTACCTTCGAAGGGAGAGTATCTGGTCACGATTTACCTCTTTAGTGAAGACTGAAGCAAAATAGGCGTTAAACATCTCAGCCTTCTTGATGTAGTCTTTTATTAGCTCTCCTTCCTTGCCAAGTAAAGGATCTACACTTCCTTCATTTTTTCTGTTGCTCCTAATGTATTTAAAGAACCTCTTCTTATTGCCTTTTATGTCCCTTGCTAGGTGTAACTCATTTTGTGCCTTAGCCTTCCTGATTTTGTTCCTAGATGCTTGTGGTATTCTTTTGTGCTCATCCTTAGCAATTTGTCCATGTTTCCAATTTTTGTCTTTCTTTTTGATTTTCAAAAAGTGATTTGTGATTTCTTTTTGATTTTCAGGTCATTAAAGACCTCCTGATGGAGTCCTATTGGTCTCTTACTCTTCTTCCTATCTTTCCTTCACATTGGGATAGTTTCCTGTTTGGTGTATACTGTGAGAAACTGCCAGCTCTTCTGTTTCCTTTTCCCCTTTGATTTTCTTCCCATGGGACCTTACCTACCAGTTTTCACAGTCTGCTAAAGTCTGCTTTTTTGAAGCCCATTGTCCTAATTCTGCTGCTCTCACTTTTCCTTTCTTTAGAATCATGAAATCATCATTTCATGATCACTTTCACCAAAATTGCCTTCCACTTTCCTATTTGCAACCAATTGCTGCCTGTTAGTCAGAATTAAGTCTAAAAGTACCTCTGATTACTTCCTCTATCTTCTGATACAAAACATTGTTTTCAGTATGTTCTAAGAATTGATTGGATGTTTTGTGTTTTGCCATATTACTTTACCAACAGATGTCTTGGTACTTAAAGTCCCCTGTTGCTACCAGGTCTTGTGTTTTGGATATTTCATTATATTGCCAGGGTTCAATGGGTCCTGCTGTTCATCCTGTGACCTTGCCTTCATTGAAGAACCTTCAGATGCCAGACATCTCTGCTATCCAGTTGGAATTCTCTTCTTTCTCCTATTGTTGCCCCTATTTTGACCTGATTCTGTGTCCCTGTTCATCTTCCCATCCCAGAGGACCTCTGGCACCTCTGTCCTCCAGGTTGAAGAGTGATGTTCCACAAATTCCCTTGTGCCAAAGCCACTGCTGCCATAGCATGTTTGAAGTACTGTGTCAATAATTGTTTCATTGCCAGAGGTTCTGGAAGTATGACAGTTTTTGGATTGGAAGGTAGTCTAAACCTAAGACAAGAATACCAACTATAGCTAGGATTCAGGATAGGTACAGGAGCTGAACTGGCAGGATGAAATATACTTCACCTGTGGTGGAACAGATGAAAGATATCAGCTCAGCAAAGAGGGAAGGATTACTGATTTAAATGAAGTCTGGGACACCAGGAAATCCCAATAAACTTGGCAGTCTGGTCTCCAGAAGTGGCTAAAATATCTTCTGTAAAGGAGTTGGTGTTAAGTAATCTAATAAAGGCAATTCAAGGTGGAAAAAAATTCCATAAATAGCCCTTCAAATACCGTTTTGTGATCTTGACATTCCATCTGAGCCTTCTTTAATGAGGCCAAGTTAGGAACTGTTTTGATTCAATGTCTGAGCTGGAATGCCTTGAATAAAATTGTTTCTTTCTCTCTGCAACCTCATACAAGCCTGATTATTCCACTAGAGATGTTGTGAGACCAGTCCCGGAAACATCTTTTGAGCTTATTAAAAGGCTTTCTTAAAACTGGCACATACAAGCAATGATCAAGGAGCACCGGGCATCAGTACACTGAACCACATTGTGCCGGGCATAATATTGATGTTCACAGAATACTTACAGCATTAAGCAATGGTTCATTTAATTTAAAAAAAAAGGTGCCTTGGAAAGTACTTCAAAGTGGAGGTGACAAGTAAAATATTGTACAACAAATGCCATCTAAGCTTTGATGTAACATAAATGTGTCATTTCAAAAGGACTAGAGCCAGTGATGAAAAATGGTTAGTTAGGTACAGGACTTGCGTGAAAAGTTCTGCACAGAATTGGCAAAAAAACCCTAAAAAACAATGGATTTTGCTGATGTAATCGTGTATTTTTCCTCCTTAAGAAAGGAAATTTTCAGTAGACCATGTCATTCAGAATTATATCAAATAGCTGCATGAAAAGCTGACCTCTGTGGCCCTACTGTGCTTCATGAAGGATCAAGTTTGGAGTCTTGAGGGCAGCTCAATGTGTCATAAAGAAGTGCTCCCCATTTCAGCATGAAGAGGGTGGCAGGACAGATATAAGCTACCGAACTAGCAACTCCTGATATTTGGATGTGGGTTGGTGTGCTGCCTGCAGGGAGCCTGTCTGCCAACAATAACAGCAACAGTCAGTTGTAGATTGAGTTGAAAAAAGTTGTGAATATTTTTAATAAAAATTTTGATTTTCCTTTTTTTCTAAAATTGCCCACTCTATAAGTTGATAATAAAACACCAAAGCAATGTTTGTAAGGTTTTTTGTTTTGTTTTGTTTTTTAATTTTGGGGGAAAGAAATCATTTGAAGTTCAAACACTTCAAAGTTCTTTGACCAGCTCTCATAATTTGTTTTTTTTTATAATGCCTTTCATGTAAAGCATATAAAAGCACTGTACAAATATGAAATAACTAACCCTGCGGTAGGTTCCCATTTTATTGATGGAGAAACTGAGGCACAGATAAAGTGGCTGGATGGCCTTGGGCAAGTCACTTAATCACAGGCAGTCAGCAATGGAACCCAGGACTCATGACTTTTAGTACCTTTCTATAAACACTAGACCACATGCACGTTCTGTTAAAGAGCAGACACCCCTTTTCAACAATTGGTGTTGGGGAAGACTATGCGTGCTTGTTTCTTTTAAAATTGTGTAAAATTAAAAGTGGTGACCACAGTTTAAAAACAAATAAACAAAGGACAATGTTGACCAAAATCACAGGACTAGGAATCCGGACAGGAGAGTACAGTTCCTGAGTATGCCTCAGACTTCGTGTGTAACTTGGGAAAGCCATTCATTGTAACTTTCCTGTGCTTCACTTTCCCCAAATACCAATTTGGATTAGTAATACTTCACTATCTCCCAGGATGTTATGAGGTTTACTTCATTATGTTTATAAAGTGCTTTTGGAATATTCAATTGGAAGTTGCTACAGTGCATGATATCTTAATATTGCTAATGCTGTGCTCAGTTTTTAGTGGGTTAGGGCAGATAGAACGGAAAACAGTGCTCACAAAGCAGCTAGGTCCACACCTTTTGGAACCTGGATCAAATGCACTCTGATCTGGCCTTGACAGACAGGAAGGATCTGTGAGTACGGTATAATGTCTTCAGACAGTGCTGGGTGGGATGAAGATGGGTTAAACATCTACAATTTAAAATAAGCCTGAAAAGTACAAATGTATTGCACCTTTCATCATCATTAAAATTTAGTTTTTTGATCATAACTGCACTTACCACTGGTATTGTAAAGGAATACTTCTAATTGAAGGTATCTGACATTGGCCCTGGCATACTAAAGTGGTGGGTGTATTAGGAACATGTAGATAAACAGATACTTTTTGCATTTTTTCCATGAATTTAGATAAATAGTAGCAATAGTACAATATTCTTTCACTGCAGGAGGTGTCCATTTTACTAACATTTCTGCTAACAATTCTTAGCTTTTGCTATATGTTTTCTGATGTGTTCTTTTCTAATCCTATTTAAATACCTGTTGATGAAATCAGTGATTCAGCATCTGAGACACTTGTTTAAGATGTGGAAAGGTTATATATCAGCCATACACATCTGTGCTCTGCAGTTTAAAATCACCCTTTGTTGTGAGATACAGACAGAGAAAGAACTGGCTGGAGTACACTTTCAGATGCTAGTGAGCTGCTTTGTAACCTTCCTATGGCATTTAGTTGCAGCCATTTAAAAAGCTGCGTTTACTGATTTGCACTATTTGGCTGTATTGTGGTATTGTCTTTTCTAAGTGTAGTTGTCAAACTCTGTATGGTGGTAAGACATACATTTTAAAATGACCACTATATACAATGACACAATTTTGCCATCCATTTGTATCTCCTATGATAGCATTGGCAAAATGTGTGATGGCAAAGTTTCTGACAGCAAACAATTCCCCATGGTTTTTTTTTTTTGAGGGGTGGGGGGTCTTATCTATTTTAGGAGCAAACAGTTTGATTTTTTTTTCATCTTCTGTTATGTGTTGTTTGAGTTTGGTTCTCGTGAAAGTGAAATATTGATGGTGCTGATCAAAGTCAAGCACAAGATAGGCAGCCATTGTGGTGGTGACAAATCACATAGTAGACGACCTCTACAACAGACAAGTTGTAAATCCGTATTGCACAACTGGTGCAGCATGACTTGGAAGTGGATTGTTAAGGGGCACATCCCAGCAGCCCTGGGACCGCCACAAGAGTGCAAACCCCCTCAGCCTATCAGCTCCCCAGCCCTCCTCTTTTTTTATCTGCAACCCACAAAATGGCCCGAAACTTATCCTGTAATCCAAATTTTGCAATACGTTACACCTGCAAAGGATTATGGGACATGAGTGCCACAAGATAATTTTTCAGCCATTCTGAGAGTTGCAGACCAAATAGAGTTGAGAATCACTGTAGAAAGCTAAACAAAGAATTGAAACAACCTTAGCCCAGTCCCTGTTGACTAGTCAGGAGGAAGATTTCTTTTTTGCTCAACAAACAGAGCTGACTATAGATAATAAGGGTTCCATCCAGTTTGATTCCTATTTGTGATGATGTGTAGGACTCGCCTATAGTTTGTCCAGTTACCAGATTGAAATGAGTCTGCTGAATGGGTAGATTTGGCTACTATCTGTCCATAAGTTAGCGAGTACAATTTATTATATTTGACCATAAGCAGTACTGGCACCAAGCTTTCAAAGGAAAAAGGCTAGAACAATAAACTCGTGCTACCCAGCCACTACTCAGTTACATATTACTGACTGTCTTTAATTAACACATTAAATAGGCTAACATTTTTATTTTATTAACGAGGTCATAATACCTGTTTTGCTGTGGAGAAAGGAGTCATCTCCTTAGCTAGATTGTGTAACTGAGTTGGCTGGTCTTCCTTTCTCTTTGTTCTGTGTATGGTAGGACATCCCAAAGCATGCTGGCACATGTGTTACTCGTGCTGCTGGGTGTGCATGTCTTCCAGGTACTCTGCTCTGTGATTAGACAATGGCTGCCAAGATTTTCCCAGAATTCACTGATTAAAAACATGATTAGACAGCATGATAGGTGTGGGTACACATCCATGTTTGTCACATGGTTGTGTTATGAAATAAGCTCCATCACATTTGTTTTAATTGAATCAGATGATATCACAGCCTGTTTATTAATACGGTTATGACTTGGGTGCAAAATTACAGCTACACTTATAGTTCCTAATTCATCACTCTCACATGCGTACACCAGCTTTATACCAATCCCTAATGACTTCAACAGAATTACTTCTGAATTAAATCAGCATAGGGCCATAAAAATTGCACGTTTAACTAAATAATTTTCTAAATCAATTCCAGTTAAATTAGTGCAACTCCTCCCTTTTGTTAAATTGGTTTAAGAGTGTCCAATATTGATGTAGCTTGATTCAGTAAAACAATTTAACAGTGTACACAGTGAAGGAGTTGCATCAATTTAACTAAATCAATTTAGAAAATGATTTCGTTAAAATGGTGTAATTCCCAATCGTAGACCAGCCTTCAGTGAGTGGCGAATTGGGCCCATGTTGTTAATGAGGCCTAAATCAATGACCATGTAGCCTGAGTAAGGACTGTGGTATCCAAACCTAGGAGATTTTTTGGTATATCCTTTTTTTATTGTAATGCATATCAAAGATACGAGTAGGAGGAATGAAATAACAGTAGTAATAGTAATTTTAATTGATTAAAATAAATATTGGGCAGAGCTGAGTGAAAATTGGCATTTCCATCCTAGGGGAAATTCTGATATTTTTTTCCCCAACATTTGTTTTCATCCCAAATTGGGACAAAAAATCAAAATATAAAGTTTTTTTAACAAACTAAAATTTTGATTTGAAAACCTTGAAGTGAAACATTTCATTCTGCTTTGTTGAACTGAGTTGAAACATTTAGTTTTGAGTTAGTTTGATATTAAATGCCATCTGCCTCTGGTGCTTCATGGGAATTGTAGTTTGGGTGCTTCCTGCTCCTTCTCCCTTATGGACCAAGCTCCATGATGTACCATGCAACGTGGTCAGTGGTGTGACCACAGTATATCACTGGAGATGGTGGTCTCATGAAGAAGCCCAAATCCGGAGGAAAGTGAGGATGAAGTTATGGAGGAGAGAAAGAGCACAGCTTGATAACCTTACACTGAGCCCTACTTGCAGATGATCAGATCCGTAACATTTAAAACCTGTCCAGAACCCATTGCTCACAAGAAGCCCAGCCAAGGAGCTGCAAAATGCAAGTCAGTCAATGACACAAACAGCAGCCCAATATCTGTTCCCACTCCCCGAAAACTGAAGTGGAAGCAAAGTGGCTCAACAGCCCTATAGGAAACCTCAGAGGTAAACAGTCAAACAGCCAACATATCCCAGCCCAGCCCCAGCCCCACCAAAACATAGCTGCAGTTCACCCTCTGTGACATAATCATAGTTAATTAGCATTATTTGTATGTGTTTAGTGGAACAAATCACACAGTCTTCCAGTATTTCTGGTTACATTCATCCAGCTATGGAACACCACGTGGCAGCATGTGACCTTGCTCAGTCCCCACTCACAAAGTACAGAGTGACAAGTGGGGAAGAAGTGGAAGAGAGAGAGGCTTTTTTTGATGAATACAATTCATGCATTTACATTTGTAATACAATGATGGTAACAGGATGGCTGCTCTATTTTTCTCAGTAATGATCCAATCCCTGCACTGAGATAAACTAGAGGCTTTGGGCCTCATAGTTAGTCCCCTTGGAAACCAGATTATTGCCTTGAAAAATAGAGAACTCCAATTATCCGCTAAATAGTTTCAATTATTGTGCTTAACCACTTAGCAACAAAGGATGTATTATCCACTATGTCATATATGATTTAGCTTGATCATTTAAAGGGGACCTGCAATTTTTTTTTAAATTCAGTCAATAGCCTACACTCCAGAAATACATTTGGCCTTGCTTACTCTACAGCATAACCTGCATTTCAGAACATTTTTTAAAGTACTCGCTGTCCTAAGTGATCACCCCATAGTATCCACAAGCAGTATCAAATTTCCTGTATTAAAGACCTGATTCAAAGCTCACTGAAGTCAATGAAATGGCACATTGATTTCAGTGGGCTTTAGATCAGGCCATCTCTCCACCATGGTCAGAGACCACTGAGAATTGACCAGATACAGCATCGCTCTATACCAGAAGACCAGTTTGGATTTCAATGCCCATAAAGTGCACACATTGTATACACACAGCTAGTGTACAGGTAACTTTGTGCTCTACCTCTGTCTGGGAATTTATTTTCAGGTTTTATAGTAAAACACCAGACAGCAGTTAATAAAATAAACTTCCTATTTTTGTCTCACCTCCCTCCAGGGTAACTGATGGGGACAGCAATTCTTTCCAGCACAATTGACCTTTTATTTATTTAGAAAAAAGTAAGTATGTGTATTTCAAGCATTTTATAAAATTAAAAGCATTTTGGCTATTATTACTAGTGTTATTTATCATTTGTATCGCTGTGGCCACCATGATTGGGGGCCTCTTGTTTTAGGCATTGTACAAACACAGAGGCAAACATAATCCTTGTCCCCAAAGAGTTTCCAGTCTATTTTTAAGTGTTTTTAAAACCATAGCATAAATTTTATCACATAAGTACAATTCAGTCTTTTGTGGAAGATCCTTCAGACTTACAAGTAAAATTCAGCTTTGTTATGGCTGTCTCCCTTAAGAGCTGTTAGTCTGCCGAGTTTCACTTTAGTTAAAAACCAAAGAAGAAAAGCCAAGCATGTTTAAAAGCTTATAATACACTGCATTCACTTCTTAGTCTGCCTTTTAAAGGGATTGAATTCACATTGCTACAGATGAGGGAATACTGTATAAAAAGCCATCGTTTCTGTGTTAAATGGTAGCAGTACATTATATCTGTGCCAACTTGCAAAATCTACAGTGTGATTCAGCATTTCTGTTACTTCCCTTTCCATTTCCAGCTGCACTTGTAAAATGCTGACAATTACTTCATGTGAGGTGTGGCTGGTCTCCCCTCACTGTCCTATCTCACCTTCATCTTTGGAGTTGTGGTGTGAATGAGCTAGGTTTGGGATGGGGAAGAGGAAGGTTGATGTATGCTTTGGTTACCAGCATCTGTCTTCAGAGCAACTTTCACCCAGAACTGATAGACCTACAGATGGAAAGAAGACATTATGGCTGTAGCTTTCAACATACTATCTCCAGGGTGATAAGAGTCCTCTTCAATTTACTCATCTCTCATAAGATCTAATTACACAGAACTGACTACTGTCAACAATAAATCACCCAATGCCAACCCAGAAAAGCTTTGAACTGTTGGCCTTCCATGATTAATGTAGTTCACTTGGATGCTCTGAGAAGCTTGGGTTTGGTTTGTACAGGATACGTTAACTCCCCCATTAAATCATCTTCTCTTTAATGGATAGACTAATAATCCTACCCTTCCCTACCCATCCAGATGGGATGCTAGATTATGACAGCTAAACTGGGCCAAAAGAGCTCAGTTGGAGAAATGCTGACCTGAATGGCTTAGATGGTTCATTCTAGTGCAAGAATCAGTGTGTGTATATAAAATATTATAATATCTGGGGTATCCAAAGGCCTGATACTAAACCAGATTGTTTAAAACACTAACACACTTTTTAGTGTATCCAGGGCCTTGACAGCACAGTGCCTGTCTCCCAGAACTGGTAACAGGCAGCACCACCCATACATTCATTTTAATTCAATTCCCCCAGCCTCTCTCTAATTTTACAGCTACCAGTAACCCAGCTAATGTGAGAAGGGGTAGCTCATTGCAATATGATGGAGTATCTCAGACAGACACCTGGGTTCACTTTAACTGAATAATGGCACCCCTCTTTGTCTTTCTCCTAGCACAACTATTGCTGAAAGAGCAATTGTATTGTCTTTGAAACATTAAGCAATTACATTCTCCTTTGGCTTTATTATTTTACCACTGTTTTGCTATATTGTTCCGATAGTAACTAAAGATGCTAAAGGCATTCCCCAAGATAATCCTGACATGCCGAGGAGTAAAGACTATTGGGTTACTTCCCTGTTTATTATCCCTGAAAATCCTTGGCTATGTTTCTGAAATGGATGTTCTCAACACATGTGGTGACATAAATTTTTGCCATTAAGATGCAGATAGTGCATGTAGCCTTCCACAGCTGAGTTCTTTGGAGCAAGTATAGGTTTTGGTGAATAAAAAAATGATTTAATCCGTAAAGGTATCTTTTTAATGATGGGGAGGACAGAATAATATTACTAAGTAGAATGTTATATGGAGAAGAATTAATCTGGTATAATATGCACCTAACAATCCTGATCTTAAATTATTCTGGTTTTGTGGTAAAAAATTTAACCAGAATACTTTCCCTTCTAAGCCCTCACATTGGGAAACACCGTTTTAAGTGAGAATTTTAATTGTATCTTAGATGCTCATTAGGATCAATTTGCCCATCTTTGCACCAAAGAAGGATATTTGAGAAGTTTGGTAATAGCCCTTTCTCTGGTTGATGGCTGGGATATTATTAGAACCTAAGAAACCAAATTTAGCTTACTTTTCCATATCATAATTCATATTCCACAGCAGGTTTTTTCTCTTATCTATATCATTAGTAGAACATGTGCTATCCACTCATATCATTTGGGCCCCATTAATCCATTTCCATCCTTAATCATGGTTCTAGCTACACATTTGAATCCTCTTTGCCCACTTAGAGAAAACTGATAAATTGGATTTGTCTTGGGTAGTTTTGGACACAGGGAAGGTCTTTCATAGTGTGGAGTGGAGCTATCCTTTTTTTAAACTAGTCTGTCACCTTAGGGCACAAATGTCTAAATGACTCTACATCTTGTATGTATCCCCAAAGTTGCAGCACAAACTAATGTCATGCATTGAATTTTTACACTGGGAAGAGGAGCAAGGTGGGGGATACTCTTTTTCCTCCCTCCTATTTGCCTTGATTGTAAATTCCATTGTTGAAGTCATAAAAAGGTCAAATTCTATCTTCAGCTCTGAAGTGGTAGGATGTGTGCATTGTAGGTGGATGATAAGTTAGTTTAGTTTTGTCAGACCCAAAGAGACTACTGACTCTAGTCTGATTGATCTTATTGAATGTTTTGGTTCTCTCTCTTGGCTCAGGATTAATTTTGAGAAGTCTGCAGTTCTTCCTCTGGGGCTGTTTAAATTCACCCAGTGGGAATAAGGGAGACAGCAGAGTTCAGTGAATAGGACATTATGAGCAGCTGGTCTGTATTCCTGGTTTTGACACTGAAATGCTTTGTGCATTTGGGTAAGTGACTTTGACCCACATCCATACTTAAGGCACCTAAACCTTAGGCTGTGGCTGCACTAGAGAGTTTACTGTCAGCCTTCTATTGTAGCTGCTCTAAGCCTATAGAGGAGAGCTCTCCCATCAGTTGTAGGCTAAACTGTGATCCACAATCATTCCCCCTGCCCCCCTTTGGCTGCTGCCCAACCCTGTTACCTAAACTCTCTTGGCACTTAAGTTTTCAGGGTAAAAGTTCCCTGGATGCCTATGTTTCTGCCTCTGGGCATGCATACTGCTGACTCTCGTTCTGCGTCTGGCCACCTATCTCCCAGCCAAGCTCCGGAGTGATTCATAAACCATGGAAGGATAGATGTTCGACCACCTTAAAGAGTCATTGGGCCAGAGAGACAATGATTCTGTAGCCTGCTGATTAGGGCACCCGCATGGGAAGTGGAATACCCAGGGTCCAGTGATACTTTTTAATTATTTATACACAGCAGAACAGCTTCAAAAGGAGAGACCAAGGAAGAGGAGCACGAGGAGACTCAAAGAGCTTGGCTTGTTTAGCCTAACCAAAAGAAGACTGAAGGGAGATATGATTGCTCTCTATAAATTCATCAGATGGATAAATACCAGGGAGGGAGAGGAATTATTTAAGTTCAGTGCCAATGTGGACACAAGAACTAATGGATATAAACTGGCCATCAGGAAGTTTAAACGTGAAATTAGACAACGGTTTCTAACCATCAGGGGAGTAAAGTTCTGGAACAGCCTTCCAAGGAGAGCAGTGGGGGCAAGAAACCTAGCTGGCTTCAAGACTGAGCTTGATAAGTTTATGGAAGGGATGGTATGATGGAACAGCCTAATTTGACAATTGACTGATCTTTGACTACTAGCAGTAAATACACCCAATGGCCTGTGAAGTGAAGTTAGGTGGGTTCTGAGTTACTACAGAGAATTCTTTCTGGGTGTCTGGCTGGTGAGTCTCGCCCACATGCTCAGGGTTTAAGTGATCACAATATTTGGGGTCGGGAGGGAATTTTCCCCCAGGCAGATTGTCAGAGGTCCTGGGGGTTTTTTTGCCTTCCTCTGTAGAATGGAGCATGGGTCACTTGCTGGTGGATTCTTTGTACCTTGAAGTCTTTAAATCATTATTTGAGGACTTCAGTAACTCAGTCATAGATTAGGGCTCTATTACAGGAGTGGGTGGGTGAAGTTCTGTGGCCTGTGTTGTGCAGGAGGTCAGACTAGCTGGTCATAATGGTCCCTTCTGACCTTGTAGTCTATGAGTCTAAGCCCCACCTCATAATATCCCATAGTCAGTGGTTACACCGCTCTTCTGAGAGCTGAGACCCCCCTGTTCAAATCCTTTCAAATTCCCCGCTTAGGCAGAAGAGGGAAGTGAACCTGGATCTCACACATGACAGGTGAGTGCTGTAACCCCTGGGCTAACACTTATAAGAGTGGTGGTAGTAGCACCACCACTTCCTCCTGTTCTAGCTGTATTATGTGGAGTGAGGCAGGTGCCTTGCTCATTCTCACAAGAAATTACTTAGAAACTTAAGCTGCCTGACTCCAGCAGAGGAGTTCCCAGTTGTGGATCACTAAGCAGAGATAAGCACCTAAATCTAGGCTGCAGAGAAGCACCTAACTCCCTGAGAGGGTTGGGGCTTAGGATATTCTCCGGTTGGCATTTCCCATTCAATAGGTTAGGCAGCTCGTTTGCCTAGCATGTTAACTTTTGTGGATCACATTCTAAGTTGCCTCTCTTTCCCCACTCATTGTATAGGGAGCCTAGGTGCCTAACTCAGGCTGTGAGGGTTGCAGTGTTGTTTCAGTGACTTTTGCAGCATCTAAAAGTTAGGTGTTTCTACGCCTAAGTCCCTTTATGTATCTGGGCCTTCACCTCTATGTGCCTCCATTTTCCCATCTATAAAATGGGGATAATGATACAAATTCTTCTGTGAGGTGCTTTGACATTTATGGATAGAAAGTGCTATAACTTATAAGCTAATGTATAAGAATATTAGGTACCTTGGTGTCTGGACACCTAACAGAATCTCTGGTCTGTATTAGAGGAATATTCTTTATTCACTTAAAAAAGTTGGGGATCACTGGTCAAGATAGTTGCAGCTCTCTTAAACTGATGTCTCACTAACAGTTGTATCCCATGTACTATATATTTTGTAAATGTTTCCAATCATGCTGTTCAAAAGAAATTAAACATGATATTCAGATTTCATTTAGAAGGCCAAAACATCAAGGTTGTCCACCCAATGCAACAGGGATCTGGGAATCCCTACTCTGATACAGCATAATTTAGCCCTGGTCTACACTTACCTGGAAATTTGGCAGCAGTCGACAGGAGCTACGCAAACTACGCAGAGTAGCTTGCGTAACTCCCATCGACTGTTGTGCTTTCCTTCTGAGCACCATCTTCACTGCACTGTGCCGACGGGAACTGTGTTCCCATCGATGCAGCGCTACGCTACTTGAGGGGGTGGTTTTACTCATTTGACTTCCTGATCAATTGAACAGGTCTACACTGACCACTCAGTCGATCCAGAAAGAGCGATCAGGCGACGGCGACTTTGCCACCATCTGTATAGACATACCCTTAGTTTGTCAGGTGCAAATCATTTGGGATTATCTGATTTAGAAGAGAATTATACTCCTGGCAAGATCAAATAGTGTTTGTTTTTCTATTTTAATATGACAGCTACTCTTCTTGGACTCTTGTATCCTTAAAATCAAACAAACATAATGTCTTATTCTGTTCCCCAATAGTTACTTTGAAGGCAGCATGCAAAGAATCAAGTCAGCTTCCAACAGTATCCCTATTCCCAGTACAACCAATCCTAATTAATTATATTTTCCATCCTAGCCTGGCTAATTCAATATTCAAGGCACAGAAGGCTATTAAATGTCTGGCTGATATGCTTGGTTCCATAGGTGTGAACTCCTTTTGCAGAACTAAAAAAATAAAACAAAAAATCACCGGTCCAGATCCAATATTTTGGTCTACCTTCATCTGAGACACTTCGAATTATCACATATGTGAGATTTGTCTCTCTCAGCCCTGAACACCCTATGCTCTCTTTACAAACTGATGTCTGCCATATAGAAATTAAATTAAACAGAAATATTTGTTTATAACTAAGGTTAGAGTAACGTGGGAACACATCACAGGACAAGAGAATGATGAATGAGGTAATACAGGCTAGTCCCAAAATCTCTACTGCATTTGATGCAAGGAAAAAACAGTACAACTGTGTACATTAAGTGTAGATTACTCCACTGCTCAGAAGCAAACTTAGTTCCAAGGGTTTACCCAAGCATCTGATATATGAGACACAAGAACAGTTGCTGGCGGTTGTCCTCAAAGATGGTTTCATATTGGGAGGCTTTTTGTGCAGTTGTTTTAGTGTATAAATCCCCTTTGGAGCTTCTGAGTTCAACTTTATAATTTACAAAGTTTTTCCCTGAGATTGTCATTTTCTGCAACACAGAAAACAACCCTGACAAAGATTTCTCCAAACATTGTTCTGAAAATCAATGTTTTGGACATCCTCTTCATGGAGATGTAATTTTTCATTCTTGCTTGTTTTTCATCAACTCTTTCCGAGCTCTGAAGACCATTTCTGAACTTACTGCCTGGAAGAACTCAAAAGATGGTGGATTCAGGCATGAATGAATTAACTTTGGAATTATCCCACAGCACATAATCCATAGCAAGTTTCCAGGAGCATAGAGAGAGGTTTTTTTACTCCTTAAAGAGACAGGATGGAAATGAAATCTTTTAAAAATTGCTTTTGGGTGATAGGAATTAGAAACACTGAAACTGTATTGCATGAGTTATGTTTACAGTGATAGAAAAAAAGTGCTTTGTTTGACAGATTGCTGTGCTGTTGTACACATATGTCCTTGATCCTTTTGTTACTCAAGGTGCATCTTTAATATATATGTTACATGTACTAATTTATATTAATGAAATAGTATTTCAGAAATCCCCATCTGTGGATGCAAATCAGCATGGGCAAACGTAGTCTTTAACTGGAAATAGACTTTAGCTGGAAATAGACCTGATCAACGTTTGAATCCAAAGTTCTTCAGCATTTGGGAATCTTGAATCTGAAGTAATGGTTCAGATCCATCTCTCTCTCCTTTTATTATTTTTTTTTTTAAACACACACCGACTGATGTACTTACATCATTTGCTGGGACAATTAGAGAGGCTTGCGGAGAATTTGGTCTGGTATGTTCCCCACCCTTTACTGAACTATGAAATGAAATAAAGAGTTCTTGCAATTAAACACCTCCTGAAGCCAATTTGGATTCCACTCATAGAAAAGCATGACCGAACATTTCTAGTGATCAGTCAGGATTCTGAATACTAATAACGCAGAGGATATGCCCTCTTACATTTTTCACAAATTAGCAGAAAACTGGCAGAGACTTTGGTCTCATAATTCCAGAAGGGCACACACACAGAGAATGTCTCTTGGAGTGAGCAGAATAAATTAACTCTATGGAAGTTCAAGGTCTAACTGGTTCACCTCTAGACTTTTAACATTTTGCAGGAAATAAGTGTATTGCTTCACTTCCTGATTTTAAGAGGGTGCTTTCTCCTAATGCCTGAGATTCTTTGTTTGGTCTATGTTTCTATATTGGCTTCTTTCCATAGACTTGCAGTTGTAAGTAGCTCTCAGAGTTGAAGGAAATCAGGATTAACTACTTCACTGCTGCCCAGAATGCCAGGTAGTGCTTCCTAACAGATGGAATAGCTGTAGAAAATAGCTGCACCCAATATGTTGTGGAATACCAGATATCAGTAGCTAAAAGTCATGGAAACCAGACACCAGTTTCACATGGCTGACAGAGTTCTTCTGATTCTGTGTAAGATCCTACTGTGCTCTCTTGTATCCTTCCAAAGCAAATAACCTGTGACTTATTATATACCAGCTCAATTCCTGGGGTACAGCATGGTTGCCTTTCATCAAATTGCTAATGAATACTGCCCTTAAAGTTATTGGAGATCATTCTAGTGTAGGAGGATTCTCTGCTGTTATAAATCGGGCATAATGCCTCTATATCACTACCACTCTGTTTCTTCTGCAGGGAGCCTGGTCAGAACTTCCCTAGGCCGTGCAGATATTAGATATTATATCAGTCCCTAGAGGTGTTGGCAGATTGTGTAACCCACAGCAGCCTTCAGACTGCTCTATATTTGGCTGTGGAACTAGCCCTGCAGGCAACTCAACCAGGGTTGGGAGAGCTCAAAAGCAACCAATGTGCCTGCCCTCCTAAACTGTGCTGTTTGACCCTTGTCCATAGTCCACAGCCAAGAATCCAGGCTACTAGGTCAATTCACATTGAAGAACATTTTCCAGTGACTCATTGCCACTGCAAATGAAAAATGGACAGGTTAGACAGACTGAACATTTATTATAAAATATATTGCTTTTAGTTTGTTTATATAGATTCAACAGGTCAATACTCCTCTATGACAACCCTGATGTATCACTCAGCTCCTAGTCTGACACCTACAGAAGTTGATACTTGCATTGATGTCAACTTTACTAAGCACAATAAATTCATGGGAGACGTCTATTTCTGCCCTCCTGTTCAGGTGCTCAATTCTTGCTGATTTCAGAGGCTGTTGAATGCCTGAGTCTGAGGGCATAATTTTGCCCTAAAATGTGGTGAAACCTTACAAGATTCTGGCTTGCAAAGCCCAGGACAACAAGAGGAAGCCAGTGTGTTCATGCAATCACCCACACTGGAGCAACTGCACTGCTGTGAGCCTGCTTGTGGATGCATTGAGCACTTCTTGCTTATCTGTTAATTGCTTTGACCTTTTTGTTTACTTTATACTCAGGAATTTCTGAATTTGCTACACTAAATTGACTTTAGGATTGAAGCATTGAACAAACATTGACTTAACCTTTTCTGCTACTCTGTCAATATTTCCAATCTATACATATGCATGGCCTATTACACTGGCTAAACCTGGACTGTGCTTGAAACTGATGCCCTTTATTTAGTTCGATGGTTGTGTAGTGCAGATTCAGAAAGCAGCCACTTGAATGTCTTTATAAAATGCCCAACTCCTATTTAAAAAGGAGTGTTTCCAAAGGATGGCAGACCAAAAGTCTGTCCAATTTTAGAAGGACCTTGCCTTCTCTGTCAACAATCTCCTCACTTCAGCTTTCTCTCTCATTCTTAAAAATCTATTAGTATGCAGGTACAAACTGTAACAGCAGTTGCAACAATGGACACCACCGTTTGATCCCAGCTACTGGTAGGCACAAAAGAAGAGTCACTAGGTGTTCTATTTAACCCATGGTTAACCTTCTAGTTGCAGAATTAAAATAGTGCTTGAAGTACATATCTAAAAGGTATAGTTGGACATCATGAAGACAGTTAGATGATAGAATGGGGCATGCTGTAGAAATCCCATAAGATTCCTAGATTGTTACAGAATGCAACTATATGAGACATGAACAATTAGGTGATCAATGGGTACAAGGAAGGAAGAAAATAATTTAGAAACCCTAGAATAAATATCTTTGGAAGACCTCATTTTAAAATTGAAATGACAGAACAATTATTTTATAGCTGGTGTTCAGGGTTTCTATTTATCCTGCCATGGTCTGCATTTCTACCTTATTCCCTGTGGATACTGTTATACCAATTACTACTTATAAGGGTTATTTGTAAAATGTTGTGGAGTCCCTTGAGTGTGAGAAGTGCCCTGTGTAAAACAAAAATGTGATTCTATTTGTTTGATCTGGAAATCAATCAAGCAAGATAACAGATGAAGAGCTGTTAACATACCGACTCCACTTACTGTCATTTTTTAATATGCTTCAGGTTCAGCATACTTCCAGATTACTCTGTGTCTAATTTTTCCCTGGGAAACAATTGAAAAACTTTCCCATTTATAATTTACATAATTACCCCCTGGAGTAAAGAGAACATTTTCAAAGGTATTTGGATCAAAATTTGACTTACTACTCCCATCTTGTAAACTCAATGCAATTCTTAAAATGTTTTGTTTTTCCCCAAAAAATAAATGTTTCTTTTTTTTTTAAATGTTTGCAGCCTGGCATTTGAACATCCCTGCAATAACAAACGTGTGTGTCTACGTGTGTAAACACTTATGCATGTGTGATGGAAGGGGAAAAAGATCACCAAAGAAAAATATTTCAATTTCAGATTTCCAAGTTTATAAGGAATGAATGGGGGGAAACAAAGGCTAGATGGAGATGAGAAGAGAACAATTTTAATTTCACAATGTTATTATGATCCTCTTTTCCCCACCCCTCCTTTCAAGAGCCGTGCGGGAGGCGGCATGGAGTTTCTGGGCTTAAAATAGTTTGGCTAGAAAGTTTGCTTCCCTTCCTATTTCTCTAATTGAAACACCATGCTCATCTGGGCAGAGGCTGTATCTTCTTTTGTGACTGGAGCTCGTTGTAAGTGCTACTGCAATACAGATAATATCCAAACATTGTGACATGGTCCATGCCTTTCTGTGGGAGTTTAAATGAAATAGGACACAATGATTTAGATTAGTAGTTGTTAACTAACCTGACTTGTTAACATTGGAATTTTTCTAACTTCACTTGCCAGCAAATATTCTTTTCTTTTTTTATTTTCTCCCAGGCTCCCAGGGAGAAGGACTGTTGTCTCCTGTAAATTCCTGTTATGGTATGTACTAAAAATGTTTAATTCTGTACACCAGTTCTGTAAGTTGAAACAAAATGGGGGAATTTGGGCTGAAAGTGAAACTCTGTGGGCTGGTTACAACAGGGTATCTATGCACATGAGCTGTCTTGATGTGAAGACCTGGCACATTAGTTTTACCATGAGGTAAACTTGCCAAGGTCAACTGTTGGAAGACATATAGGGCTTATGGTAAAATTAAAATGCCTCATCTTCACTGTGTTTTCACCTCAGGATAGTTCATGCATGTTAGTTTCCATTAGGTAAAAAACACAGCTCTTTTAGCAGTGAAGACAAGTCCCAAGCTCAGTTTGTTAGGTAATGGGGGTGGGGAACACTGTCGAGAGAACAAGTCCCTCATATCATTCTGCAGCCTCATAGCTGAGGAGGAAGCAGCTTTCATGGGCTCTAAACAAATCCCCATCCAGCTGTCTTCAGCCAAGAAAGAGCTTGGGCCCTTGAGAGAGGAAAACTCCTCTAATGAGGATGTGGGACTGGGGAAGGGAACTCTCAATAAGGAGAAATGTGCACAAAAATGATGTCCATGCTAAGCTGTGTAGTAGAGAAAGTTTAAGTGCTGCCACTTTGTTTGGAAAAAAAAGCAGCCATGAATCAACCCTTTTAACTTAAATCTTCTAGCTTTCTCTCAAAAAAAATTATGTCCCGTTCACTGAAGCTCAAAACATTCCCATCTGACTCAGTTTGATGCATTTGATCTCTATAGAAACAGCAGCAGATCCCACAGGTAACTGGAAAAGGTCACTTCACTTTCATACAAAAGCTAACATCTTCTCTTCCTTCTGTTCCTAAAAAATAGTAAGAGGAAACAAATGGCAACATGATGCACTCACTCAATGATCAAAAATTCTTTTCCAGCTGTGAACATTAGTGAACAACCAAGCCATTCAGCACTCAAGCTTGTTGACCACCCTGGGTTAGAAGGAATCATAAGCTTTGAAATGCAAACCAAATTCCACCATTGAACTAGCAGGAAATTCAAATTGCTCTGAACTGTCTGGGGGCCAATAAGGCTAATGAATGGCATCATTTCTAAATGGGACCTCAGGATCATCATCTGAGGCTTGTTTACATGCAATATTACACCAGTTTAACTAAAAGTGAGATTTTAAAATAGATTTAGGTAAAGAAGAGCAAAAAGCTGTGTGGAAACTCTTCAATAGATATCAACAAGTCTTATATCAATTTAATATAGGAACAGGTTTAAGTTAAGCCAAAATAAGTCACTGCTGTCTACTTCCCAGAGTTGTGGACTGCTTTAACTAAAATGGTTTTAAAAAAGAAGTTTAAAAAACAATTTAAGTTTAAACCAGTGCCATTGCTGTGCTTTAAATGAGGCCTCAGACATAATAGCATGTGTATTAATGTGAATGAGGCAAGTCCAGGGCCAAGCTGATGAGCGTGGGAGAGAGAGAGGAAGAGAGTGTGGATTGATGCAGTATTTAATGTAGCAACAAATTTCGCACCTGTAAATAAATGAAGCTCACTGACAAGGAACTGGGATATAGTGAAGTTGAGTGAGTGTCCTGGATTATTTCACTGCATTTTTCCAATATGCAAATTGCATTTCCAATTCATCAGTCTCTATATCTAGTAAAGTTATTCTTTGAGGAAAAAATGACTGTGTAGGTGAGATTTACTTCACCCACACAAAGCCTGAGTAAGTGGGTCTTATAGGTAAAGGGCTACTGGGTTGGGGAAGTGAATCCAAACTCCTCCACCCATGGTCAGACAATGGGGGGTAGTTTAACCAGCTTGCAGCTGCTACTTCAACCTTTTGTGGTGCGTGGATCACAGGCTTCATGTAAATACAGATCCTGTGGCTTTTCCCTCACATCTACTTTCCTCCCCTATCCCCTCTTTCCACACTGCTCTCTGAATTGTCGTATGCAGGGCAAGAGCAGAGGTTTCCCCCTAGTACATGGTGTGCAGCTTCCCTCTAGCCCCAAATCTGACCTGAAACAGTACCAAGGACCTGGCACTAGCTTTCTGCACTGGGGCGATTTCACCTATAAGATTTTACCTCTTTATATTTTGAATTTTCACCTGAGTAATTTTAACCCCTTAGATTGTTTTTAATTGACTTTCAATGAGCTTTGAAACCAAGCTGAGCTTGAAGAGCCACTTTAAAAAGCAATAAAAATCCAGACCAAATCAAAATGCAATCAGGCATCCCCAGAAAGTATGGTTTTCCTTCCAGCCCTTCGTTAAATTTGTCTTGTAATGTAATGGTGCCCTTGTCTGATGCAACTCCAACCCCCTGGGCATCCCTCCCCCCGGATAAGCCATTCTCTCCTTTCTATGGGTCGTGTGTATCGTATGCATTCAGACTCAAGTATAAAAGATTAATGACAAAATTAGTTCTGACTGTATGAGGGTTTTATAATGAATCAGGCCTTTCATGTATAAACTGTGCAAATTGTATACCAACGGTGAGCCACCGAGCTCCGTTAGATGCCAAGATGAATGAACAGTAGTAAGAAGACAGCCCCACACTGGGGGCCAGGTCTCACGGCAGGTGGTTCTAACTGATGCAGTTCTTCAGCTTCCATTAAATTACCTGCCATCTATATAGATGGTGTCATGCTAAGCCTGGCTCATGGTTTTCTACCCAATCTATTTGCAGAGGGATGACAACAGTTGCGGAAGTCTGTTTGCAATTTACCTCTTTTTACAAGCTGTTTCCTAAACAAGCCTGTGGCAGCTGTGTGCATTCATATAAAACTTTGCTAAACTCTGTGTTTGCTAAATGTTTAAAAATATTTATACTAGTGCGGAGACCATCATGGTCCTGCCAAACTTCTAACAGGAGAGATCATGTTTTTTCACAGCAAAGGCAAACCTGAGAGGGCAGTAGGGACCAGTGGCTAGCGCACTGCCCTAGGCCTTAGAAGACCTAGGTTCTATTCCTAGTTCTGTCACTGATTTGCTGTCTGACCTTGGACAAGTCATTTCACCTTTCTGTGCCTTTATTTCCCTTTCCATCCTTTGTACCCGTAGATAGTCTATTTAAATTGCAAAGTCTTCAGGATAGAAACACACTCTTACTACGTGTTTGTACCACACCTAGCACAGTGGGGCCCAATCTCAGTTGAGACCTATAGGCACTAATACAATACACATAATAACAGCAACCTGTTTCTCAAAGCAATGCAGAACAACTTCAAACAAGACTTGACAACTAGACTTGACAAAGCACTAGAAAGCATACTGGGCCCAATTGTATGTTTGCTGTTCCTAATTACTTTACTGGGAGCTGAGTGTGCCCCTCCAGTGGCAGAATTTGGCTCACTGTATGGAACAAGTCTTCATTCTGCAGTCATAGTTAATCCTCTGCAAGTGACTCATAGTGTAAAATAGCATCTCTTGAAAAGCCCTTATTGTATCCATTTGAATCTAGTATTTCCCAGTAGTGTCTAGGGGTATGCCATACATTTTGAGGAAGCATCAGGCTAATCCGAAGCTGTGCCAATCCCCCTTTCTCATTCAGTACTATTCTTGCATTTTTAGAGGAACCACAAGAATTGCCCTGGAAGGCAGAGTGCCGTGCCCTATTCAGTCCTCACCATTCCAATATAGTCCCATTGTTCCTAGGCCCACCAATTGGTTCCCAGTACTCATTTCCTCGTCATGAGACTACAACCGCTTTAACCCTTTCCATCTTTTTCCTATTTAAAAAAGAAAAACATACTTTATTGCTATTGCTCCTGCTCCCAGGTCTACAGCCATTGAATAGATGCACAGGCAAAGGGATGTGATGTACAACCCCACAATCTACAGCTCCATATCACCAGCTCTGTTCTCGCTTGTCTCCAGAGGACATCATTTCCTTCTAGAGGTGCGTGTTTCGAAAAATAACTTATTATTAAATGGAATAGAGTTTCAATCTTTGATTGGACAACGATTCTTCTAGCACTAAAACGTGCTGAGCAGCAGTCCCAAATTGATCCTAGAAAGGGTTGTACATTAAACCTGCCACTGAAAATCTGTTCCAGTTTAGTAACATTTTATGTCTTTCCATCTGAGGAGATCTCTGCTTTCCAAGTTGGGAAATAAATAATGTTTTCCTCTGCTGAAGGATTCAGCAGCAAAATCAGGTCAATGAAAGTTCATTAATACCCAGTTCTGCTCACCATGCCCACAAGATATTGACCAAAGTGTTCAGAGCCTGTAATAAGTTTTTAACCTTTTCAAAAATTCTATTGGGATAATTGAGCCCTCAAATATGTCAACACCTGTCATACCAACACTCCAATAGATGAACCCAAGTAAGTGAGGAATTTATAGCAAACCATCCATATAGAAATCTCAGTTAGGATGCCCTTTTATTAGATTATGAAGCAGGGGACATGACTACCTTTTAATGCAGTGCAGAATTTAATGCTGGGGGAATTCATGATCTAAACTAGAGACAAAATTGCTAATTAATTCTATTTTTAACTGGGATTAGTTCTGGTGGGAGGTAGTATTTTAGTGATGACTGAAGCAGACTTTAGCAAAACATGTTGAACTAACAACAAGAAATAACTTCTAAACATGGCACAGATACTGCTATAATATAGCCTGGTTGTATATTCAGTCTTGGTCTTTGCAACTGGTTCTTGTCTCTGTGTGGCAGAGAATCTGTGGGAATAAACAGGAAGTGTGGCATAGTGACCTTCAGGATATTGAGGTGACTTTTAAACAGCCTAAGAAAACTTATGCTTTTATAGCACAATAGGAAGGATCCTATTTGGCTCTAGTGGAGAGAGGTGTCACAGAAGGAGCTGGCTTGACAGCCCTGGAGACTGAAATGCTCTGTAGTGACTGAAGAGCTATGGCACATTTAATACCAGTGCAAGCCTCCTCACATTGTACCATGCCAGCGTGTCTTTGTTCAGAGAATGCCTCCAGAGATGAGGATAATTCCAACCCTATTGAGCCATTCACCTCTGTGCTGATGCTACTAACAATGATGTCAATTAGTGCCACACATGACGGTGGCTTGGTGATGTAGACAGCTGTTCATTAACAACTGGACTGGGGGTCATCAACTCATTTTATATGGGACATCAGAAATAAAGGCCTACAGGAAACCCCTTTCCTATAAATGATGCTATCAGGAAAAATTTAGGAAGAAGCTTGGCTAAAAACAAAGCCTAGGAAATATAGTGCCAAACAGGAAATATAGCTAAGACTAAACCCAAATCTAGAATGGTTTGAGAAATCTGTGTAATAATTATAATCTGAACACAGAGCATTTTGGTGGATGTTTGATATCCAAACCCAGAGCAGGATCTGAATTTTGCAAAAGGCCTCAAAGGCCTAGACTCAGCACATTTTGGCAAGTGGTAAAGCTTCCTCTGAGTCATAACTTTACAACTCAAGCTCAGCAAGACACCAGTATGTTTTCCTTGTGTTTTTAAACAGTTTTGAAGGAATACGCACTTTTAAACTCTTCAAGATGATCAGTTACTTTTGACTTTCAGTAGAAATATTACAGCAGCTTTACAAATGCAGAATTCTTTTGGTTGGCTTATTTCTTACTAGTGCATATAGTGGATATTTTATCATTCTCTTAACATGCACAAAGCAATGTCTGTATTGATATCATTCTTGTGACCTAAGTATACCCATAAAACCAAGAAATTAAGGCTCAAACTCCCTGTTTAAGGTCCTGATCCAACAAAGAATGTAAGCAGATGTTTAACTTTAAGCACATAAATAATCCTGTCTTATTCAATTGAACTGATCTTCTGCTTAAAAATAAGCACATGCTTAAGTGTTTTTTCTGAGTCTGGGTCTAACTCACTCCACTGTGCATAGTTATTATAAAACACATAGGGAATGATTGTGTTTGGCCCTGTATGAGTGTGCAAGAGAAGGAGAGGAACCTTCCCCCCAAATCCATTTCACCTCTGCACAAGGACCAGGAACTATCAGTCTTTGCACTTTCCTAAGTGCAAAGACTGTTCCACACCAGCGCTGCCAGGGTCTGTAACCAAAAGGCGTGAAAGGGGAACAGCATCCCAATGCAAGAGAGCAAGGGGCTCACTTGGTATCTGGTAGTGAGTTTCAACTGACCTGATCAATTCAGCATACCCCAACTCACTAATGTCATAACCTGTCTCTAAAAGGTGTCATGTAAGTTGTCAATAGAAAGCTAATAACATACTGATAATTAATATTCTTGTTTGGATTACATATGTAGGACAAATTCAGAATTAAAAACCTACTGGGAATTATGTCCTTAAAGTGTTTCTGGCAGGCAGGGCTGAAGTTACACCGCCCTAGACAAAGGAATGTGGTCCTGCTACCTTAAAAGAACTTCCAATGTATATTAAGAGACAATTGGTATGTATTTACAGAAGAGGTAAACAAAACCATCAAGCTAACAGAGGGGGGAGGCGATAATCCACTGAGCACCACAGCAGGTTGGAGGAAATTGCAGTAACAGAACAATTGGCATTTTAGCAAACACCAGCATGGAACTTCCTTTACCATGAGAGATGCTCTATCTCCTTCCTCACAGTTGGAATGTGCTTTACTTTGGGGGGTAGCCTTCAGAAGAATCCATTTCAAAAGTTCACTGGACTATAAAAGAGAGGGGCAAAGAATCAGGAGAGATCTTTCACCTAAGAAGACAAAGGAACTAAGCGTGCCGGACTTTGTGAGATCCTGACTAGAGGGGTGGTCAGCCATCTTGCTGGAAGGTACTATGGTAAAAATCTTACCTTGAAAACCTTACTGGTTTTGTTAAGTCTTAGCCTCTAGAAAGCATTTATTTGCCTGTAACCATTTCTAACTCTAGCCTTCATACCTGAACTCATTTCAAATACTATCTCCTTGTGTTAATAAACTTGCTTTGCTTCTAATCTAAGCCCTCTCAGGCTGTGTTTGAATTAAAGTGTTAGTTAAGTCCAGTTAAAGTGATTAAATTGTGCAGTTTGTCTCTTTAAAGGAGCAAATTAAACTTATTAGCCCTCTGAATGGACCAGGAGAGGGCAGAGCACAGAGTTTTGGGAAAATTCAGACTGGGGGGCATTGGGGTCATCTTGCCAGGTAACCAAGGCTGTTGGAGGCCAATGTATGGCTGTGGTGTAGCAAGCAGGCTGCTGGAATCAAAGATGCTGATCCAGGCATCTTGTCACACAGACACTCAGTGCAAGCATGTATGCTGGCTGGGAGCATCCAGACAAGGAAGCTACAGCAGCAGAGTATCTTAAGGCACTCAGGATTACAGGACAAGAGATGACATCACCCCTCACTGGTCTAGATTGCACCCCAGAACTTGACGCTTGGGGTCTGTTGCACTGTCAAATAGTGATGTAGCAGGCTCCCATCATGCGCCATAAAGAATTGTGCCTATGTATTTGTTTCTCTGGAAGCTTTCATTAGGGTAGTGTACCTATGCAATTGAGGTATACGTGTTACAGGCATAACTGAGCCTGAAATAGGTGACGTCCTGCAGTCCTTCTGAGTGTGTAATTTCCCTTGGAGTTGCTGGTGGAATTCTGTGTGCACATTCGCAAAAGAAGACGCAAGGTATATAATGTACAGATAAGCAACATTCTTTCCTTAATTTGACCCACTGTATTACATTGCAGGAGAGTTGTACAATTAGTTTTACTGCCTAGAGACCCCGCTATACCTACAATAGGGCTAATGGTCCAATACAGCTGTAATAGACTACAGTGGGTCAAATTAATTTCAGAACATAATTTCAGACAAAAGTTTGAATTTAATATACCCGGACTCTGATGTTTAAAATTTTTTCCACAAGTACATCAAAATACAAATACTCCATTGATATTCCCTAAGGAACCTACGATTCTGATATCATGTCAACCACCTCATTTGCATTTTGTTGAATCCTGTGAATTAGTTTTATTAAGCATTCATTTCTGGTTCCTATGGAGTCAATGTTTACTATGAATGCTTATTACTAATAGCATTGCAATAAGTATTCTGGATTTATAATACGGAAAGAATTAACTGGGTTTGTGTGCTTATATCTTTCAGTATAAAATTGCTGAAGGAGATGTTAGAATGAATTATGTCAATATGCATACACAATAGCTTGCAGTTAGCAAAATGATTAGTAAAATTCTTTGTGGAAAATACACACTGCAAATATTTTGTTAAAACTTTTTGAGCTCTAATAAACTAGCCACAGTCTAGAGATCTTTGGAGTCTTTCTAGTAAAGTCCTTTTAAGTAATACACTTTCTCCAGCCTCTTGTTTGTCATGTGTTAGACCCTAATCTTGCAAAAGCTTAAGCACGTGCTTAGCTTTAAACATCTGACTAGTCCCAGAAAGGTCAATGGGACTGCTCACATGCTTAGAGATAAGTACATGCCTACGCATCTGCACAATCGAGGCTTGGCCCCTGATCCTGCAAAAATTAAATCATAAACACCTAAAATAAGAAAGAAGAAAGGATTATAATAGAAATATTGAGTCTTTATTCTGGCAATGCTATAATAAAACCTTCTGTGCCAGATTTGGTCTTCAGATAATTGTTGCAGGTCCTTCAGAAAGGAATGGCAACAATACCTGTGCATCAGAGGGTCGAGTCTTTCTGTTGTTCATTCCTATTGTACTACTTGGAGTCTGATATATTTTGGTCAATAAATCTTGTGAACATGAGTCCTGGATGCAGAAATAATTATCTAGTTAAGATTAAATTTAAATCTGATCTTTCTGCTTTCCACATTGTAAAATTATCTGGATGTTTCTTGTTTTTGTCCTTGTGTAATCGGATTATTATTTGAAGTTCATTCCGTCACAATTGATTTGCCCTATAATGTATTAAATTAGTGTGATTTACAATCTTCTAATGTCTTATGATGCTTTTTCCCCAGTGCTACCCTCGATCATTAAGTTGGTGTCTTGATGTGAAAATGTTATACAAAGTCATACTTGGATTTGTTGCTAGTTGTATGCAAATAAAAAGAGTGTCCTATGGTATAAATGGATAAATCAGACACAGTTTTAGTCAGTGTTAGAAATGATGCTATAGCATATTTAATTTCTCATTGTATCTGCAGTTTTGAATTACTCTTTTTAAAAAAAAACCTTGTCCAACACTTGATCTTTCAGCAACACTAGCAGATGTTGTCAACCCAGGAATGATTTCAATAATATTCCAAAGCAAAATAAAAATCAATGCTTAAAATAAATCCTGGATTGATAGCGTCACGTGGGGAATCTCATTCTAATGATGCTAACGGGAGATCAGGTGCTGGACCTGAAATTTTCTATTTAAATAGTAATTCAGTATCAAGCCCTGATGATGGTTGCATTGGCCAAAACATCAGCTACAACGATTAATGAAACAGTGTGAAGCAGTAAATGTATGAAAATCTTCTTCTAACTATGCTTTGAATTTGCAAGGTTTGTTCTAGTTATATTGGGACGGAGTGCTGGCGTTGCAGACTGCAGAACAGTTTATGATTTGTATAACTGGTTTGTCTATAGAGCCACAGGCCATCTTTCATTGCACCCTATTATAGATTTTTAAATGGCTATATTCAAAATGTTTGGAACGGGATGACTCGGGGAACTGATAATGACATAATGCTTTTTATCTCTAGGTCAATGATTGCAAGCCATTTAAGGGCATGCTCTTGCTTCTCATGGGAATCTTGTCATTGATTCCAGTGGGAGCAGGATTGGGTTCTAGGTCTGTAATGGCCAAATGTCATTTTCATTTATGGCCTATGTGAAATGAGCTAAAGGAGTCAGTTTAATTCCCAGGTTTAGCTTTGCTGGCATCACACAGGAGGGGCAGGGCACTGGCACTCCTCTCATCCAACCGTTTGGGTTGGCTGGTGCAGCCGATGCTAGCTGGAGCTGTTCTTGTTCCCAAAGGATTGTGTGAGTGGCACAAGTTGGGGAAGGCTCCTTGCGTACTTAGACTGGAATGGTGTAGTTGATAACAGGGCAGCAAAGGTGGGAAATGCAAACTGATGATAGAAAATACAATTGGTAATTGGACTGTGGAGCTCATTGCCACAGGATGTTGTTGAGGCCAAGGATTTAGCAAGATTAAAAATGGGATTGGACATGGATAATGAGAATATCCAGAGTTGTTATAATTAATGAACAAAAAAGTAGTTTGGGAAGGATTTATACCTTGGGCTTCTGAGCTTGAATCAATCTCCGGTTATTAGATCAAGATAAGACCTAATGTGGGGAGTAGATTACCACATCACTGCCTATTGCAGAGTTTTTACACTTTCCTTGAAGCATCTGGTCGTGGCCACTGTCAGAGACAGGATATTGGACTGCATGGACCTTGGGTCTGATCCAATATGGCAATTCCTATGTTTCCATGTAACATGGATTTCCCAGTCACTTTTTGATATTCATACTCTTTTTTGCACCCATTTCACAATGTATTATTTTCAGAAGAGACTCTACATACACTTTGGTGTATTATTAACTGTAATCGTTTTTTTATGCCTAGAGCACACAAAAAGTGTAGTAAACTCCAGTGGCATGCTCTGAAATGAGGCTAATGGTTTAGCTTAGGATCTCCTTGGACTCTGTGCTGACGCTTAAAAAACTGCTACAACATATTACAATAATGGTGCAAAAACCTGGAGTAAAACTAGTCTAAGGAGTATTGTTTTCCCCATTATTGAAGATTTCAGTATATATTTTTATTATTATTGGGAAACGGCATTTTTTGTGAGAAATTTAGAAAGGAACAAGTGAAAAAAAAAATGCTGAAGTTTTCCAATGAAAAAAGAATGGTTACTTACCTTACAGTAACTGAGATGTGTTGTCCACCTGGATTCCACACTTGGTGTGTATGCACTCTATGAGCACAAGATTGAAATCTTTTGTCCAGCAGTGACAACTGGGGCCACATCTGCACTCTGGATACCTTGCGCCTCCCACAATGGGCATAGAGGACAAAGCAGGTCCAGCCTTCCCTCATTTCGTTCACCAATACAGAATCCAGGTGGTATAGGACTCCATAGTAGTTGGGAACCTTGGAATACAGTTTGTGGGTTATAATCATATGTAGAGGGCTTTTGTCTAGAGTGGCTTTGTGATTAGCCTAATTTCTCTTAAGGGCTGGCCTGCAGATTCCTAAAGAACAGTGTCTCCTGAACCTTTCAGAGAATTCAGGACTTTATTGGTTCTTACATTAAATAGGTCACAGTCTTAGAATGGGAGATCCTCACTTGTTGTCTGGACCTCCTCCTATATTCCTTATGACTGTAGCCATGGAGCCCTGTGCATAGTGAATGAGGTGACCACTAGGCATGCAGCAGTATCTGACACATCAAACGCAGCCTCCAGAGCAAAGAAGGTGCAAGGAGCCTTCTTTCATTGGCCCATGTGCAGGAACCTGCCATAGAGTAACTGGAGTGCACAGGAAGGGTGCATGACAATGGCCTCCAGCATTGTTAGCCTCTCCAGAAGAGAGAGAGCTACTTGGGGTGTGACCATGGCTCTGCCCCATCTGAACCTGGCCAACCACAGAGGAGAGCACTTGGTACTCCCCAGGAATCCTCAGAAGGAATTCTGTCTGAGATCGCCAGAATTCTTCCACAAAGCTCCCTCAGCACTAGGGTAGCCTTCTGCACCTGCCTCCAGGGCAGCCTGTGGAAACTTTGGACTTTGGCAAAATTTCAGTTAGAGTCCAGCTCCATACTATTAAATTAGTTGAAGCAGCTTGAAAGTATGAGGCCAAGATAGCTGAACTTATCTCTGTATTCATTTTGTGATTTTCTCCAGCTTCCTTATATCACAAGCTGAGACAGAAGAAAAAAAAAATACAAATCACTACTATCCTTTATTTCACTCCACTGCTCTTTGTGGATTTCTTCAAATCTCTCTTGCAAATGGTCTTTGAAAGAGTTTATTATATCTCTTATAATCAGCAATGTACTGAAGTCTTCCTGGAACTAAAAAGTAGAGGTGCTTGAATTGAAAAATATTCAGGCAGTGTAATAATGGTTTTCCTTGCTTTGTGTAGTGGAGGACGTGAGCTCCCTGTTATTTACCCCGGGCTGAAGTTTCCCCTATTGATTTGCTTTCCAAGTGGCAAGGATGCATGCACTAAATCAGCAAAATCTTATGCCTGCTAAATATGAATTATTTTTGTTTTCAAATGCCTCCAGTTTTCTTTGTGTTCAAAGCAGCAGACAGTTCAAATTAATGTATTTCTTGCTGAATAGAAAAATGAACTTTATTCTACAAAAAGTATGTATTTACATGACTGGTTTGAAGATTTTATTTGTAATTGGGAGTTTATTTCTATGGATAAACCAATTTCTTCCCTAAAGGATAAATAGTGGGATTATTGGCTATTCTTCCAATACACTGAGAAGTGTCAATCATTAGTAAGAAAATTCAAATGTCACTGTCTCTCTCACACACATCTTCAGTAGATGCTTTGATATTTTTAAACAGTCTATATGAATTGCACAGCCTCATCCATAGGCACTTAGATCATTCTCCTCTGTCTGGTCTCCCCAGTAAGTTTTGAAATACAATGAGCTTCACCATGCCCTGAGACCATATTTCAAACACTCTACTCTGTACTCAACTAACTGGGTTAGACATATCTGTCTGTAAGGTATGGATTCTTTAAAGGGTATAGTGTCTCCACGAGACACCCTTCAAGGGCGCCCCTTAAATATGATACAGACCAAAGGTTCTTTATTGATAACTTTTATTATACAGCTAGTTTGTATAAGGCAAGATCAGGCAACAGAGAACATTAAAAGAAAACCAAAATATATAGAGTAGGCAATCTCCTTGGTTCATTTGATGAATAGCGTGGATGGAATTACAAGCAGCAAATAACTCTTAAAAGAATCCTGTTACCATCACGGTCTCTCTGAGTATCATCTTTGCTAGGAACTGCTGTGACCATATTTCCCTTTGTTTTCTCTGATCAGTTGGGGCCCTTTCTATTGTTGTCTATGAGGACTTAGATGAAAGGAAGAGGGACTATGGCCTAATAGTGAAAGATATCAGGGTTCAATTAGTCAAGCACTTGAAAAGGTTACCTCAGGAGATCATGGAATCCCCATCACTGGAAATTTTAAGAACAGGTTAGACAAACACCTGTCAGGGATGGTCTAGGTATACTTAAACCTGTCTCAGTGGTGATGATGATCTAGATGACCTCTTGAGGTTCCTCCCAGCCCTACATTGCTATGATTCAGTTATTCCTATCTCTGACCCTGACTTGCATGTCGCCATGAGCAAAGTCATTGAAGGCTTAAGGCTGCAAAGGTATTTTTGCCCTGATCCAGCAAAGCATTAAACTATATGCTTAACTTTGAGCACACGAGTAGGCCTTTAGAAGTCACAATGAGACTAATCATGTGCTAAAGTATTTTTCTGGACTGGGGCCTGAGTGGTCAATTCCTTGCAGGGCCAAGCACTTAACCTCTCTCTGCCTCAGTTTCTCCATCTGCAAAATATTTCACAGGGGTGTTGTGATGCTAAAGCCATGGACATGTGTGAAGTGCTTTGAGATGGTAGCATTTTAGATCTGCAGTGTATGCTTATTATTTATTATTAAGGATCAAATTCCTGCCTGCAGCCGCTGCATTGGCTCACTTCAAGATCAGGTGAGAAGGCCCAACTAACAAGGTTGTGTCCATAGTAGTGGTCCCATCAAGAGCACACTTTCTTCACCCTTCTCAGCTACTTGGGTACTGTTAAAGGTTCTCTTAGTCAATTTTCAGTAGAGATTCTGAGCAATTATAACCCGGCTACAGGCTTTCCTCGCTGTTCAGTTTGTTGTAAAATGCTATTAAAATGAAAACCCTTTGAACCAGCAATTCAAGTAAGTCATGCAGAAACCTCCATGCAACTAAATTTCCCCTAGTTTACAGAAGCAAATAGGTTTAAAATTTAGTTTCTCATCTCCAAATCTTTATTCTAAAGTATCATCTGAAGAAGAGGAAACCCAATAATAATATTGTCTGAATCTGATTCTCAGCCTATTGCCCATTTCTAATGTAGTTATCCAAAATAGTTTTCAGTCAGTGTGGAAGTGCATTGAATGTCGGGTCTTACAGGCATTAATGCAATAAAATGTTAATGTTTTTATCTTTATTTTTGATTGTTTTATGTAATCCAGAAGTTCAGAAAGGGGTGACAAACATATGTGATTATGGGAATTTATTATAATTTCTGCTTTTGTTATATGGTTCTGAATCAGCAGTCATTTATATGTCTGATCTATGCAATAGAAATACAGGGCCTAATCCTGCATGCATTGAAGTCCATGGGTGTTTTTTGCCATTGACTTTGGGAGCAGCAAAATTGGACCCCAAATCATTTGGGTTTTTTTTAAAAGAAGTTGCTAACCTATATTTAAAAACCTGATCTTTATTCAAACTTGTAAATCACTTTGCTTTAACTTCTGCATAAAATAGATTAGAGTTAATGAAGTCTGATCCCCTTATGGATTAGCATGAGTGACATAATTACACATTTACAGAACAGTATGCATTGTACTGATGTTGCTGACTATCATTAAGGACAAGTAGTACAGGAAGGTTCAGGAAATAGAAGCAGTTTTTATAAATGCATTAAAAAACTTACACTTTTGAGCTTCATTTTCACAAGATTTTTTTGGAAAGGCCTCTAAATGCAAATAGCCAATACTGTATTAAAATGAGTGTGCCAGGCTTAGCTTGTACAGTTATAAATATTCAGAAAAAAAGAAGCTTAAGTAAAATGACCTGACTAAAGTGAATGTAGATCTAGTCTAAGACCATGTCTACTCTACAGAGTTAAGTCAATTTAAGTTATGTTGACAATAATAAATGGCTGTAATTACATCACTTGTGCACGTTCACACAACACTCCTTGTATTGGCAGAGCATGTCCACAGTTGGTGCTCTAGCACTGACAGAGAGAGCAGTGCATCACTGCTATCCCACTGTGCAACACGCCACCTTCTGCCGCTAGTTGTGGGAATGGGGAATGGATCTCAGTGCATCATGGGGGCAGGTTCATAGTCCCATGATGCATTTTTCTCTGTCCCCTCATTCTACAGGCTTCCGATTATGTTTTGTGCCATTTTTCAACAGCTGCTGTAAACTGTGCACCTGCCATCTCTGTCCGGAAGCATGGATCTGCACTGCTCTGCAGTCTTGTCATGAGCATTAAGAACACAACGTGGCTGATCCTGCAATATTTCATGAGCTGCGAATCTGAAAATATATCCATGATGCCTGCCCTGCTGTGTGCCATTGGAAAAAATAATTCAAGATCGCTTTTGGCATTCACGGACCAGCTGCACACAGTGGACTGTCACTTTTGGGTTCAGAAAACAAGCATTGAGTGGTGGGATTGCATCGTTATGCAGGTCTGGGATGACAAACAGTGGCTGCAGAACTTTCAGTTGCGCAAAGCCACCTTCTGGGAACCGTGTGTGGAGGTCGCCTCTGCCTTGCAGCACATGGCCACCAGAATGAGATCTGCCTTCACAGTGGAAAAGCGAGTTGCAATCACTTTGCGGAAGCTGGCAATTCAGATTGGTACTGGTCAGTTGCGAATCAGTTTGGAGTTGGGAAGTCCACCGGGGGTGTTGTGGTGATATAAGTATGCAGGGCCATAAATTGCCTTCTGCTATGAAGGACTGTGATTCTGGGCAATGTGTGGGAAATAGTGGATGGCTTTGTGGCCATGGGATTCCCCAACTGATAGATGGCACGCATATCCCAATTTTGGCCCCGGACCATCTTGCAACAGAGTACATCAAAAGAAAGGGCTACTTCTCTATGGTACTGCAGGTGGCGGTGGATCACCAGGATCGTTTCACTGACATAAATGTGGTTTGGTCAGGGAAGATGCATGACACGCTCATCTTCAGGAATACTGGCCTGTATAGAAAGCTGCAAGCAGGGACTTTCTTTCCAGACCAGAAGATTCCAATAGGGGATGTGAAAGTGCCCATAGTGATTCTTAGAGACCCAGCCTACTCCTTACTCCCTTGGCTCATGAAGTCTTACACCGGAAACCTTGACAGCACCAAGGAGCACTTCAACAACAGGCTCAGCAAATGTAGAATGACTGTGGAATGTGTGTTTAGGTCACTGGTGCTGCATTTTGGCAGGTTAGACCTCAATGAGGAAAATATTTCCATGGTCAAAGCAGCCTGCTGTGCTCTGCATAACATTTGTGAAGCTAAGTGGTAAAAGTTTCCCCAGGGTGGAGCATTGAGGTGGATCGGCTGTCCACTGATTTTGGGCAGCCGGATATCAGGATTATTAGAGGGGCTCCACAGGGGGCTATTCAAATCAGGAAGGCTTTGAAGCAGCATTTTGACAATGAGCCCCAGTAATGTGTATTTCTGTAATGCATTCAGCCAGGCTTTGTTTGCTTGCCACTTTGAATGACCCTTGTAATGACTGCTGCCTGAGCATTAATTGTTATCTTCAAATGTGCCGATTTTGCCACTGTGTATGAATTTCAACAGCAGCCATTGTGTGTAGGATGCAGATAAAGATTAATTTCATTTCAAAGACTACATTTTTATTAAACAGCGATGTGTGGAAGAACCCAGACTCGGGGGTCCTTACTGATATGTCCGTTGCCTTGGTGGGGGTTCAGAATTAGCCAACAACAGATTAGCAAAATCAAAGTTTATTCTTTACGTAAAGAAGGTGATCCCTTCAAATATAAGGAATGACCTCTGCTTCCAAAAAACAGACCGTATTTATAGAATGGTATAAACAAGTTTTAACATGTCACAGTTTCCATGGTCATACATACTAAAAAGTATTAACTAGGAATTTTCTAACTGAATACTAGCAACTTTCCTTATCTAAGTTACAAGGTCTTTCTCTGCATTCCTTCTCTACTAATGTCTAGACCTCTTAACTATATTATTACAACAAAACATTCTAAAATTAAACAACTGCTAACAAAACATTTTCTATCTCAGACTTTTTACAGTGAATTCTAAAATCAGTTCTCAGCAAAAACAAAGACCCCATCTTGTTTTCCCTTCACGGTTCCCCCCTTTGATTCTAATAGATCAACTACTAGAATCACAATTATAATATATTCATTCATTTTCGTTGCCAATATACCAATACCGTATTGACCTTTGCACCATCTGTTTCTTAGGGGGCTTAAACCTTTTGTGCTGAAAAAATGAACAACAACACTGTTTACAACAAAACATTAACAATAATATTATCATAAATACTATTATAGTTACCACAATAAGTCTGGTAACCAAAAAGTCAAAGCATTCCAGATGGATGACCATGAAATATCAATGCCAGACGGTGGCATTGGAGGATTAGCAAATTCATGGAAAAATCTACTGACATTCCAAATTTTGTGTACATCCATCTCAATTTGACCTGATTCATTTTTATAAAAACAACAGGTTTGATTCAACATTACACAAACTCCTCCTTGCTGAGCTAACAATTGGTCTAGAGCTAATCTATTTTGAATACTCATTTGTGCCAACGATTCAATTTCAGCCTGTAATTTTAAAATAGCATCTCCAGTGACATTGGCAAATATCTCAAATTCTGCTGAAAAATTTCTTAGTGCATACTCCAAATCACCCACTCCTTGCCAGGGCAAAAACATTCTCCATCCTCTCCAGAATGCTGAAGAGTGTTCAGTTAATGGGTTATAATGGTGAGCATCCAGGGTGGGCCTAAAACTTCTTTTTGGTCAGTGATTATACACAACGTCATGTAAAGGAACTGGATGCACACCTCCAGGCCAGAGATATACTAAGGTACATCTTCCTTTCCACCTTGGTGGTAAAGTTTTTCCTGCCCAATTTCCACATGCCCACCATACACCTTCTTCGATTGGAGTAACTCCTCTGCAACTATTGGAATGGGCTTGGTATAGCACATGTAACATGATGTTAGCCCATTCAAACCAGGTATCATTTACATATTGATTAATGGTAGTAGCCTTGTGAATCTTCCAAACCTCTTCTCTACACTGGTTATTTTTATATAAATTCATATTCTCTAACTTCTTCCACCATTTGTGGGTATTGTTACACTTAATTCCTCGGATAGCATCTAACGTACAATTATAAACTCTCTTCTGGTTCAAATTAGTGGCATTGGATCCTCGTTTCTGTATCAAAGTTTTACTGATTTTTTTTCCTTCCTTTGTAGGTAGATAGACAATGTATTTGCATTTTGAATATTTCCCTACATTCTTTACCTCACAAGTAACATTTAACCAGGGTTTATCTGAATCTGTTACCGGTACAGATTGTGTCCGTTGCACACATAGTGGTGCAGCTGGCTTCCTTCCAGAGAGAATTAAGTCTCTAGGATCAACTCTCATTCCCAACCGATGTTCTTTCCCTATTACTTTTCCCTTCACAGATGCACAGATTTCTGTTTCTGACAAGGGCCACAACACTGTGAAGCACTCCCTCAAATGAGGCTCTCACAGCTGTGTATAAGTCCAGCTGTCATTATGAAACATGTCTGCATGGGTGGAGTGCAAGGGATGCTGCAATGGGCTGCAAACATGCGAGGAATGTGTGTGAGGCGTATGGGGAGGGCATGGAATGCAGTTCTGTATGGGCTGCAGGGGGAGTTGAGCATGGGTGTGTTATGCCTGCAGCACAATCAGGGACCTCAGCATCTCTATTCGGTCCTCCCTCAGCTTTGTCATCCACGCCTGCCCCTGTCTTCTCTCCTGGCTATCCATTCTGAGTTTTTTGTCTGTTGTCTCCTTCCACGCTCTGTGATCACTATCTGCAGCATCAGATGATCGCAGCATTTCTCTAAACATGTCCTCCTTACACCTCCTAGTTCACCTCCTTATCTGACAGAGGCACTCTGCCGGTGTGTGGGAGATAGCCCTCAAGGGCACATCTGCAGAAGCAAAAGAAACAATAAACAGAGGAAGTATTGTGAGTGCACTCAGCCTTGAATCATAAAAGTCACATACACCTCTTTCTCACTTTCCTGAGGCAAGCACACAGCATGATGAGAGCCCTAAATATGGTGAGTTTGGCCCGGGAGTGGGGAAGAAGAGGATGGGACAAAGGGTTTGGGTGGTTTCCGACGGACACCATTCTGAATACTGGCACCATTTTCCACAGGTGTGGGTGATTGAAGCTGATATCTCACTCTTGAGAGTAATCAAGGATGCCAGGGCGTATCTCCTGCATGCATGTGACTTCAGACCAGCTCTGTATGCTGCTCGCCTGTGTGCTGCTTTGGTTCCTGCAGAAGTAATTGCCAATTGGCAGGGCAAAGTTTCCTACAGCCACTGCAAAGCAGCTCTGAAAAGGAACCTTCGGCAGAGGATTGCAGAGTATCTCCAGGAAAGTTTCCTAGAGATCTCTATGGAGGATTCCTAGGACTTCCCGGTGTGCATTAACAAACTTTTCCACAGGGTCCCCACTGTGTAGCTGCACAGGGGAACGAGAGGCAGATGCTAACAGTGCTAGTGTTTTTCATTTCTAGCCTTATCCCACTATTACCATGTTTAAAAAAAAAAAAAAAAAGCAGAGCTCTACCTCATGGCACCGTGCAGTATTAAAGAAAAATAAGTACTTACCAAAGCTCATGCCTGATGCAGAGGGCTGGGACTGGCTAGACTCCTTCGGAGTCAAAAATTGGTCCTGACTCACCATGCTACTGGACAACCCTGTCGCCTGTCCCACATCCTCCTCCAACTCCACTTCCTTGTCCACCATATCGTCATAGGGGTTGACTCAGCTGGCCACTGACTCTAGTCCCCCCAAAGTATCCATGGGGCTCTTGGTGGTGGTGGTGGTGTCACCGCCAAGGCTGGTGTGCAGCTCCTTGTAGAATCGGCATGTCATTGACACTGCATTGACACTGATGATTGGCCTCCCTTGCCTTCTAGTACGTTTGCTTCTGCTCTTTGATCTTTGCATGGCACTGCTGGGTGTCTCTTTCATGCCCCTTCTCCTCCACGCCACAAGCAATCTGCTCGTAGGTATCAAAGTTCCTATGGTTGGAGCGTAGCTGCGACTGCACAGCCTCCTCTCCCCACTGACCCAGCAGATCCAACAACTCTAGTGTACTCCATGTGGGAGTGCATGTGCTGCGGAAAGCCAGCATGGTCAGCTGGGAAGATGCTCTGTGAGCTCTTCACACCAAGCAAAACAGGAAGAGGAATTTTAAAAATTCCTAGGCTTTTAAAGGGGGAGGGGCACATGCCCCTGTATCTGAGTGCAGAGCAGTGGCGTTCAAACTGCTGAGCAGAGCAGTCATGATGGGCATTGTGGGACACCTCGTGGAGACCAGCTAGGGTGACATAAGCAAGTGCAGTGTTGGCACTGGCGCTGCATTGCTCTAACTTTGTCACAAAAAGCACTGTGTTGCTCATTGAGATGGTTTTATTATGTCAGTATAGCAGAAGAGTTAAATCTGTAGGAGGAGCATTGCAGTGTGTACACCCCCACTATTTTGTTGATGAAACTGTGTAGTATAGACAAGGCCTAAATGATGAGTTGTTATAGAAAAACAGCAGACACAGCTGTGATCTGAATAGTACTGTCTAGAAATGCTCTTTAACTGTGTTGGGTCTCTGACCTGGTTCAAAAGGGGAATAGAAGAACCTCTTGCTTACATCTTCCCAAATATTTTCATAATTTTTCAGAAGCTTATGCTATCTACCAGACCGTCCAGCTGTTCCAATTGCAGTCCATAACAAAAATCCTATTGCCTTCAACTGAAGAAGGATCAGATACTAAAAAGGGATGATGTATTATAATGTAAACTGCAAATACCACTGGACAAAATTAACTGAGCTGAAAGTATATAAAAGAAAATCCAGTAGCAAAATTCAAGCGTCACAGATCTGATGATTTTGGCTAACCGTCCTTTTTTAGCTGCTAGGATAAAACCCAAATACACTGAGGTTTACATGAACCATTCACTCATCGAAGAACAGAATTCACACCAACTTCTAATGCTAATGGATTTTTCTCTGCAGCTATTTCCCACAGCTGCAACTAGTTCTGGCTCCTACCAACTCGTATTTGAACTGGCTGGCCTTCACGTAAGATAGAAATCCCTTGAAATTTCACATGCTTTTCACAGTTCCATTCTGCTTGACTCCTCAGGCTTTAATTAGAAAGATTCCCTACTGTTGTAGTGCTCTGTTTTTCTTTTCAAAATGATTAGCAGCAAGAAAAGTGGCTGGCTTACACAAGGCATTTGATGGCCTACGCCTCGCTCACCTCGGAACCATCCATGGAAGGATCACATTCCAAACAGAAACTTGGGAACCTGGGGAAAGAGACAGAGACTCATATTATTTTATGGTGTAAAACAATGTATGTATAGCTCAATATTTACACAGTTTCTCTGTTCTGCAACATTCCATGCCTCCTCCTAAATATTCTGGTCCAAATTCTGATCTCATTTACAAAGTGTAGATTTACACTATCTTCATAATCTTCAGTGAAATTTACTCCAGATTTATATTGGTGCAACTGATATCAGAATCTGGCCAATCGGTTTGTCCATCAAATATGCTCAGTCTACAGATGAAATTGGGTTTTTTTTCTAGTTGCCAGCTCTGCAAATTCAAACTGGATTGTGAGGGCAAAGCTGGGTCCTTTACTTCCCAGGCAGTATCAGTTGCAGTAAAGATTTGGCAGGCTAGTATTTTACATCAATGACACCTGTGCAACTCCAGTAGGTTGGAACAAAACGTACTATAATAACCAGTTCTTATTAAGGGACCTGGGCATCACTCAATGAGAAGCTCAGTGAAAGACTACTGCTCAATGTGCAGCTATGGTCACAAAGGAAACAAGATATTAGGCTCCATAAGGAATAGGATGGAAAATAATATGAAAAAAAGCACTTTACAATCATTAGAGAGAGATATTCATGTGATACCCAGGGATCTTCCAGCACTGAAGTGCAGATACTTCTCAGGTGAAGCTCAGTCACTATATAACAGAGCTCAGCAATACTGGATAGCCATTTAGGTTAAAGATCCATGTGAAACTTGAGGATGAATATAGCAAAATGTAATTATCCAAGCTGGAATTTGACCAGAACGCTGAATTTAACCGACTTATCCTTGCAAAAAGTGCAGTGGGATCTTAAATGACCACAAGTGGTCAGGCTCTCGAATTTACAACTCATTCAAAATGTGGTGCTTACCATGGCCCCCTAACACCATGCTGTGGCATTGGGTCAATACCTATTCAGACGGAAGAGTACTTACCTGTGGAATTACTAACACCATATTCAGCAGCAACTACTGTATGTTCGGAATTTGTTGGCGGTCTCCCATGTAAGTATTGAACCTGGCCAAACTGTGCTCAGGTTGTGAGAGTAGACAGAATGCCAACCAAAGGTAGCATTGTTGTAGGCGGGCCATTTCCGATTTGAAAAGATCTTCTTCCAACAGGCCCTGATTTATTCCCCAGACTGTTGGCTCACCCTAGAAATTCCACTAAACAACGTGCCTTGGGCAGAGATAACAGTGAGGAGCTAGTTGTTTCTTTGTGATCCTCACTTTGCCTAGCAGTGACTTCTTGCACTTTCAGTCCCTGCAAACAGCCTCTCATTGCCTGTTTGGGAGTGTGATTTAAAGAAAGTCTCTTTTTAGGAAAGTGTCATATAATTTTACCACTTGACTGCTGATAGATGAATGCCCTGGGTATACATGGCAGCACATCATTTGTGCTGTTGAACTTAGCAAGTATGGCCATGAATGTCATTGATTTTGTATCAATAATACAGTCTAGAAGTTACAAGATAGGACCTGCTGTGAAGGGCCTAACGATATGAGATGATGTTTTATACATGCATCCATTGCTTCAGAGAACTTGGATAACTTAGGTTAGGAATTCCTGCTTTCTCTCTCTCTCTCTCTCTGTCCCATACTCAGATGTGCAGTGATCTTATTGATCAGCATTAATTCAGACAGTCCGCATAATGGAGTTGTTTTCCACATCCAGGATTGGTCATGTGAGGATGTGAGTTAGGGGCAAAAATGGCATCAATTCCCTTCTCTCAACAGCCATAATTAACAAGGGGAATTAAAGAAACAGGGACCAGCAATTAATCAATCATGTCTCTAAACTGAAAGGTAATCAATCATCTAAAAGCCTTTGAAAAATGAAACACCTACCACGTCACTTGGTTGACAGCTGAAAGTCCCTCTCCATCTAATTTGTGTCTAGCCAAAGGTATAGGACTTGCAGCCTGGTTCTCCCCTGGAAAATTGTCTCTTACCCCCAGTTAAGCACTCTTGGGCATTCAGGCCCTGTGGCATGCAGTCAATAGAAGTCTGAAAAAATGCCAGAAGTGACTGTTTTATATCTTTCAGCTCTAACCAGAGATAATTGTGACATCTCGTGTGCTGTATCTTTTAAAGTTCCTTCTCAGTGGTACAAGAAGCTGCCTTATCATTTTGATAATCGGAGCATTGTGGTGTATTGAGGACGATGTTGGAATGGCAAGCTATCACTTTAGGAGCCGAGGGGGTGCTGTCCCCAGCTCCTGCTCCTAGGCTATAGGGCTCTAGTAGCAAAGCACCAGAGCAGAGGCAGTTCGAAAAAAGCCACCTAAAAGCAAGGTGGGGGGTGGATTGTGCCTCTCCGTTTTAGGGAGCAGCCTGTCTTGGGGTTCTGCTGTGTTTCTGAATGGTCAGAAATAAAGCAGTGGTACACTGCAACATTCTAGCAGGAGTATTTTATGTTTTTATCTCATTTCTCTGTTTGCATCCTGGGAAACATATCAAGCATTAATGGACATTGTTTCAGGGCAGAGCATAAAGCTTGTGTGATGCCTGCTACCTTGGCTTACACACCAAAGATTGAACCGTGGATCTCATAGTGTAAGCATCTCCAATTGAAGCTAAAGAGGTGGGCTCTACAACAGCCTCCCGTCCTCTGTCAGTTGGGCACAGAGTGGCACATGTAACACAGCGTCCAGTACCTTACACCTTCAAGTCCCCTATTCCCGTTTGGAGAGCATTACATCTATCTCTTGTCTTCCTGCGCCATGTTGAAAATTTCCCTATTTCTATTTTCTCCTGTTCTGAAATGATTCAAAATACTAACCAATTACAAAGAGTCTGCTTGGGCAAAGCAGAAATGGTCTAACATGTGAAACACGTTGAAAGCATTTTATTTTAATTTTCCTGCAGCAGACTAATGTCAAAACATGACCTGCTTAATAATGAGCGGGGAAATTGGGTGACTGATGTTCTGCGTGGTTTGCATGTTACATTTGTTTATGTGATGAAAGCAAGAGCTGATTTACATCGTCAGGGTCAGCGGTGTAAATATAAGAGTTCAGTGTTTGAGGAAGCCAAGATACAAGCTGTGGAAAAGCAAGAGCTAGAATCAGATGTGTTCTGTGTGCTACAGGGTGAGTGAGAGCAGGGCAATGAAACAGAAAACATTGTGCTGCTAAAATACCCTAATCATACTTTTGTGGAATATCTCTTTTTTACATGAGACTGAAATTGAATCTTTTTTATTAAAGATGGTCATATTGTTCCTGGAAAAAAACAGCTGGAACTGGCAGCCCAATTCTGTCCTTATTTACCCTCTGTGCAAACCTAGCCAATCACATCTTCTGTGGGGAATATTTACAGGAGGGCCAGGAAACTGTAAGTGTTGGCTCATGGCATTTGTCCATCTGACAGATGGGGTTTGCTCCCTCCACCGATGGAGTGGGAATAGAATATGAATGATCTAGGCATGCTATAGCTGAGATAGTAGAAGCCTGAACCAGCAGTTCCAGGCACTCTACTGAGGTAGGGAAGCTAACCTATCTGCTGGGCTCAGCAAGGTCAGGACAGGACAGCACTGCTCAAACCTCTGAAATGAGGCTGGTGCCAGTCTTTCTCCAAAAGATTAATGATGGCATTGGCACAAACCCTTGCATTTATAAGTAAGTTTGAGATTTTCTTCAGCAGCCAGCTCTTGAGTGCAATGTGGTGCCTCCAAACATTTTAGAGAGAGCTTAGGGGTGCTAGAGAGAGCCTAGTTGTGCTGAGACCAGACTCAGGCAATAGGTGTGTCACAGGTAGTGGGCCAACTGCACTTCTCCTGGTCTCAGTGAGTGCACCCCCTCCCAGGTCTCAGGCCTTGAGCTGTTATCTGAATCAGTGTAGAATCATGCAATTTCCCTGTCTGGTGGCAATCTCCTCCTTCCAGCCAAGTACTATTTATTGGAACAAGAGCATTTCAAAGAAACATATCTTAAAAACAAAGAAACTGCCTGTATGTAATGCCTGCTTTTCCCAAAGGCTTACCATTCGCTGGATCTGGGGAGGCAGAACTCCTTCAGACTCCTCCACGGAGCATGTCTGTCAGCTTGTCCGGCCAAAACTCATTGCCAATTGACCCCCTCCCCCATCTTCTCTTGAGAAGCTCTTTTTAACTATTTACTGTCCTTTTGCTTTCTAGCTCCCAGCCTGGCAAAACTGCTAGGTCACTTCAGCCTGAAGCCTAGCAGTGTATCATTGTCTTGTAATTACCTGAGTGTTTTATTGGAGGTTGCTTATCTGGGAAGCAATTGTATTGCCTTCCTGTTTGTTCTTCCCACAGACCCCCTATTATAGACTCAAAGACTTTAAGGCCAGAAGTGACCATGATCACATCTGACCTTCTGCACAAGCAGGCCACAGACCCTCACCCATCCATTCTTGTAATAGACTACTAACCTCTGGCTGCGTTACTGAAGTTCTCAATTTATGATTTAAAGACTTCAGGTTACAGAGACTCCACCATTAAGGCAGACCAATACACTCATACAGGAAAGTTTTATAAACCAATATATAATAACTTCCCCTCACTGACTGGATCATGTACCGGGTTCATAAAATGGTTACATCTCAGTATTCTTAGATTGTCGCATAGTATCTCTTACAGTATTCATAGCATTATTACATATCATCTCTACCTATGACACAAGGTTACTGTCACCTCATTACTTAAACTACAGACTAGCTTGACATCGAGTGTCATGTAACCCATTCACAATGTTCAGTTACGGATCATGAACCCATTTCTCCCTCTTTTTCACTTTCTATTATTGAAGCTAGAATTTTTCACTGATGTGGTTCTGGAGCAAAATTTGACGAGGTACTTGCAGAAGTTGGGTAAAAAGAAGTCTGGGTAAAAAAGTTTTTTGCTCATCATCAGTAGCATGTGTACAATCTGTTTTTCCTGGTATGACATTTGTGTCTATAAAAGTATGACTGGGGAGTTTCACTGCTCATTCAAATGACCCATAGGGACCTGCCATATCTGCCATTCTGGTGTTTCTTATTTAAGTATCTGTTGCCAGTGGGGCACTCATCTGTAACCAGTGTAAAGAGTATAGGATCCTTTACTGAAAGATTCAATTTCCCTTCCAAGAGTTGGAGTTAGAAGCGGGTCTTTTGTGGTGCTAAATCTCTTTGCATCCCTTTCCAGCAAAAAAGGCTCCTCGGAAGAAATTCTTGGTGCCAAAGGAGAAAGGAAGGTTTGCATGGAATGTTTGTTAGTTTGCGTATACAATGCATTAAAGTGGTTGCTATTTCATTTGTTGTTTCTAAATGAAATGTATGTAAACAGTTTCTCTTTGTTTAATCTATCCTGTGCTTAGGGAGAATTTGTTATTACTTAAACTAGTCATAGCTTATAAAGTGCAGCAAGAAGAGTGAAACTTTCAAACGTTAATCAGCTGGCAGGACTGAGCAGATCTCTGATCTCCTCTCACTACCTCCTTCAAAGTAAGGTTGCACTGGAGTCATAGAGAGCTACATCAGCTACTGTGCACCCTTCTTCTCCTCTCCCAGAGATATCTAGCAATCAGCCCCTATCCATTACCTTGTACTTAATATCATGACCCAAATAAACAGAGTTATTCTAGACTCTCTCCATTCAAACTCTCTCCTTGTCTACGAATCAGAACCAGACAATAGTTACTAGCCAGAAAATTAACAAAGTGAACTATCTTACTATGTTTCTTCATTAGTTAGGACAGTATTTACCTGTGACACCCCTCACTAGCTGTCTGAACAGAAATGGGACAGGACATTTCCATGTTTACTTTAGAAAAAATGTATCTGTGATGCAATCCATAGTATGCCTTTAAACTCAGCTCTTAGGGCCTGATCCTGATCCCAGTTTCTTGAGATTGGCTTCAATAGGAGAAGAAACAGGAGGAGGAGTGGGCCCTTAGGCCAAGATTTTCAAAAATAGCTTAATAATTTGAGGTGCCTCAGTTTTTGGGTGCCTGAGCTGAGACATCTTAAAAGTTGAGGCATCTTTTCAGAGGTTGGGTGCTCAGCACTTTCTGCAAATAAGGTGTCTCAAGTGAGGCACACACATAGCAAGAGCATCCAAAATCATGAGTCACTTTTCAAAATCTTAGCCACACTCTTTGTTTCGGACCATATTTACTTGCAGTTGCTGATTATGCTTTACGTTTCACATCAGATTATGCAAAGACTCTTTATATGGCAACTGTACCTACATGGGATGGAAACTAATATACATGACAAGTGTAGCTTCACAGAGATTTGATTTAATAAATACCATATAGATAAAAAATGACACATACAATGTTTGTGCAGTGTTCCCTTTGCTAGTTGAAGTTCCATACTAATCAGCTGCTCTTTCAGGTAGTTCTAAACCAGGGGTACACGTAGCTCTGGGGATACACAGAGGTCTTCCAGGGAGTACATCAACTCATCTAAATATTTGCCTAGTTTTACAACAGGCTACATAAAAAGCACTAGTGAAGTCAGTACAAATTAAATTTAATCAGACAAGGACTTGTTTATACTGCTTTATATACTATACACTGAAATGTAAGTACAATATTTATATTCCAATTGATTTATTGTATAATTATATGGTTAAAAATGGGAAAGTAAGCAATTTTTCAGTAATAATGTGCTGTGACACTTTTTTTTTGTATTTTTATGTCTGATTTTTGTAAGCAAGTAGTTTTTAAGTGAGGTGAAACTTGGGGGCATGCAAGACAAATCATACTCGTGAAAGGGGTACAGTAGTTTGGAAAGATTGATAGCAATTACTGGGAAGCCCAGCGTAAGTTCTACTGTAGAAAACATACAAAATAAAACTTTTAGAAATGTTTTGCTTAGTGTACAGCATAAAACGTATGTGCCCTGCCACAGCAGAGGTCTATCATGTACTTAAATAGACAACAATTACCAGGTCAGTTAGGAGTTCTTACAATATTTGTGACCTGTAGAATGATAATACTTTGAACTTCTACAAAGCTTTTTATCTAAGGAGCTCAATGCAGGAGTTTTATATACATGAATTAAGTTATCCTTACAACACCCCAGAGTAAAGTATTATTTCCTCCATTTTATAGATGCAGAAACTGAGGTGCAGAGAGAATAAGTATCTTACTAACCTCAGGCAGCTAGTAAATGGCAGATCCAAAAATACAACCTAGAATTCCTCACTTCTTGCCCCTTCTGTAATAACTGGACACATTATCTTATTGTTAGTCTCCAAGAAAAGGTTGAAATGTTTTTCTTTGTCTCCTGTGTCTTTTACCTGTTTGCTGATCAGTATCACTGAGCTGGAAAAAACGTGAATGTGACTGGACAGCATGAATGAACTAACTTGTCCCTGGTGTCATGAGCACATTTCCTAGTTGGATAGGATTTTGCAAAGTTTTCATGAGCTTCCAGTGCCATTTCTCTCAACTGCAACCTGCTTGAACACTTGATTGAATGCAGCTTTTATTTCAACCATTTCTGTTTGGAGGGGTACAAAAATTCTTGCTGTTTTCAGCACAATCTCTGCCAGAGACTACAGGGGATTTGCAAATACATGCCTCTAGAGTCTAAATAACAATGCATCAAAATAATAGGGATGGTATTAGAGTTTCAAGAGTGCTGTCCACAAGCAGAGTCTTTGACAGTATACACTGTTAATGTGTCTTGATTTGCTGGGAAGAAACCAGTGTTGAAACTGTTAGTATAAACTGCAAAGAAAATACTCAAAGGAAAGCGAAGACGCAATCAAAGTTGGCATGATGGGACTTCCACTTCTTCATCTGACCACCTTTTACTTAGCTCCTTTTTTTGACAAAAAAACTGAGTCCTTTTCAGCCCTAGCATTTCAAAATAACTCAGCTTTGTGCAAAGTAATCAACACCAGAAAAAGATAATGTGAATTTTGCTCTGTTTTCAGACAGAACCAGAAGTACAAATACACTCCTCACTCTCTAGCTACATTTTGTGTGGACATGAAACAGAGATGGCCAGATTCCCTTCAGGTGCCTGTCTGGATCGATAACCATTATTGGTGCAGAAAGCTCTTCTTTCACTTCTCAGGCCATACTCTGAGATGATGTGCTGAAGAAGAGAAGCTAACAGTTTGACGGGGACAGCTTTATTTATAGAATGCTGCCAGGCTAAAATCAGTTGAACTACTAAATGATGTGCACTTTGTTCAGACAAAGAGATGAAAAGTTATAACAGGCTGTGCTGATTGTTATTTTATGGACTTTTCTATGCTACTCAACATCATAATAACTGGCCGCCTTCTATATATTAATGAATTTCTCCTTGCTACACTTCTGTGCAGTAGGGAAATATAATTAATCCCTACTTTACAAATGGAAAGCTAGGCACAGAGCAAGTATATGACTTTTGTGAGGCCACACAGGACATTTGGGGCAGAACCAGATTTTATAAATCCAATCATTAACCACAAGACCATCCCTGCCTTCTAAATTGATTATTAGAACATATGTTCTCTGCATACTGACTTCAGTGAGAACAAGATCTGATCCTAAATAGGCTTTTATTTTGCCCCACCTACTCCAGCTACTCAGGGCTCAGTTCGCTTTGCTGTCCTGATTGTTATTTTCTTGTTGTTCCGAAGTACAGAGCACCAGTCATTTGGATATTGTGAAAGCCATTTGTCCTGACTTTTTTGCAGTGTGTTTTGTTGTTGTTAATGAATTTTCCAGAATGTGGATCTGGATCCGAACTTTCCCAAAGTTAAGGCTATTCAGAGCCAGAGTTTTGGCATAGGTTTTTATAGGAAGAGCATTCAATGATGTTATTTTGATTAATCTGAGATATGGATTCAAATTTCCTCATAGTTTAGGAGTGTTCTCATCTGGGCTCTTGGTTTAGTCTTATGTCTACCCACAATTTACCATATTGTCATTATGCTCACACTGCATTGAGATTTTCCCTTACCGCATCCAGCTTTTCCTTCTGCCTTTTCCTGCAATAAAATTGCAGCCCTCTATCATTTCACACTTTAATTTAATGGAAATTAGTGGGGTGTTTTAAAACCACCAGTATGAGTTCTCTGTATGGAGGAGGCTGAGATCTGCGTAAAAGGTGGGGGAATGAAGTCTTGTTTAAACAAAAATATTTTTGATCATTTTTCTAACTACTTTTGGTAATTAATACAATTATGCAAAAGTAAACAGATGGAACTTTTATCCCTTTTGAAAATAATTCCCTGGAGGGACACTCTGGGGCACTGCGGGAGTGAAGAAGAGAGGTCTGTGGATATTGGCCAATGGGTCTAAGGAAGGAATGCCCTGCTGAGAACCCTTTTTCCTCTCTTGATGTGCATGCTAATGTTCACAACTTTGTTGTTGGTATCTGCTGTTTCCAGGGGCAGGTGGTTAACAGTGGCAGCAGAGACCAGGAGTGAGAAGTTTGTGGCACAAAACCCAGAGCAGCCCTATGCATGCCAGCTCTGGGTAGGTAAAGGTGGGCAGATGAGGAAGGTAAGGTTGTCTGATTGCCCAACGAGAGAGCTAGGGACAGTAGTTCCTTTGGAGGACAGAGAGGGAACATGGAGGTACTGAAGATGAGCATACTTGTATCTGCTATCTTGATACAGCATGCAGAGGAGTGAGATAATTGAACCATTTGCTCAGTATGGAAACAAGTTCAGTGGCATGTTTCCAGGGGTTCAAGTAAACTGATGTGGTAAAAGATTATTAAATAATGTGGCAGCTCATCATCGCAGGAACTCCAATAAACAGTATTTTTAAAGTGCTTTAAATCATATTGTTGTGGCCTGGTCATATGTATGAACCAGAAGAGACTCCTGCTAGTACTGCGTGGCTGTTAAATGCGTGAAAGAATGGCCTGTTTCTGTCCAGTTGAGAAATGTTGCTGCACTGGAAACGATAAAGCACTAACTGGAACACAAATGGCAGATTCTCTTGCTTTCTAATTCCCATCTGAAATTTTACAGAGAAGCAGCAATAAAATATTTAAGGGAATATCTTGACAACTTGCTTTCATTCACAAGTTTGCCCTTTCCTTAGCCATATATCTCCAGTGTATCTTTCCCCACCCCTTCAGGCAAAGTATCAAACACTTTCTTATGCTTTTGATTCACTCCCATGTTCCATCAGCCTCTGGCAACAGAAATCCAAAGCTGCTGGCCCCTGGTGGCTTGCATTACACACATACCCCAGTGGAAGTCCACAGTGGAACAACCCTGCTTCATTAAGGGGTCCAGAGAAGGAGAGCACTGCTCCATAACTGGATGGTACTCACTGGGGAGGGGCATGGCCAGGGCAACCAAGGAAGATTCTCATTCAGGGCATCTGCCAGGCTGTGCTCCTAGGAATCCCAAACCACTTTCACACTGCCCTTCCTTGGCAGAAGCCCAGAATGTATGTATCACCTCCCTCTTTTGGACACAGCTGAGTCTTCTGGCACTTGGATGCAGTTTGTTTTTCCTTCGTCATCAGGCTTGACTCAGCCCCAGCATCCTATTCAATAAATTATCTTCAGCATGTTCTGGAAGTGTTACCATCAATTTTAGCTTAAAAGACTAACATTGAGCTTCTCCCAAATTCTCGTTACTTCCAGATTTTCTCCATTACTGGCTCCAAGGCTTACAACCGCAGTATCATTTTTAATTTCTCCCTGCATACACACAAGCTTCCAAAATATGCATGAGCATGCACAAAACTGGAACTGTGTGTGCATGCAGCTGTCTGTGCTTGCAGTACCTTTGTGCCCACGTTTGTGCATATTTTGTAGGTGCAACTAGGGTGCTTATGTAAGAGAATTTGGCCCACCGTGGTCTGCCCATTGGACTCACTGATGGTACCAATGAAATAATAACAGAAACCTTGCTTTTTCTCAAGTCAATTTTCATCTAGTTCATGAGCGAAGAAACAAAAACTCTGAAGGTCCACTCTTTCTCCCAATGAGGAAAAAAGATTATTGCCAAGAAAAACACATGTACAAATCAGACTATATGTTATTATTATGTTACAAGCAACATAGAGTTGAATCTCTTGAAATCAATGGAAGTTGCAGGTGTTCAGTTCATTCAAGATCGGCCATTGAATGAAAATTTAGGAGCTATACTAATTTAACATTTGAAGTCATGGCCCAACCACATCAATGTAAAAAAAGTTGACACATTTTCTGTCCACCGTCCTTACAGCTCTGTCTTTCTGAAGCCAAATAGAAGTAATTGTTTCCCTCTTTGAGATGGCATATCAATTTAAAATAAATACCAAAGTGCAAATTTTAAATTTCTCTGTTTTAGTTATTTATTAAGAATATGGTGTCAAGACAGCGAGACCTTATTAAAGCTAGAAATGTGTTTCTTATTATAGATTTGTAAACATAGATCGATATACACACACACAAATGAATTTGTTCATGTGGCCTCTGAGTGCATGTGTATGTATATAGATACATACACAAATATATACATAGCTGTAGCTCTAGATAGATGTAGAAAAGCACTACATTAAAAGAACATGAAAGTTGCAAAGTCAAGCACTCACAAGTCAGAAAACGATAGCACTACAGTTGCTTGTGCAATCTTAATTCGGCTCCCTTGTGTATATGCATTATGCTATAGACTTTAAATACATGATCACAATCATTTTTTCCACAGGACCTCTGCCTCATTCGGTGTACAGGGTAAACCTAGACTGGAGATGAATCAGTCTTGTGTACTGAAGCTGGCTGTTGTCTGTAGGACCCTTGCCTCATTTGTTGCAGAAGTTGGAAGGTGTATAGCAAATGAGTCAGAGGACCGCAGGAAGAGAAAAGACAGTCTCAGAATTAAGGCAGTTGAAGAACTGGATTCTATCCCTGCCTCTGCCACCGAGTTCCTATGTGATGCTGGGCCAGTCACTTAAAACAAACTTTTCACAAGGGGTCATTAATCGTGTTCCTCATTTTCTGGGTTCCTGATGGAGGCCCTCGGGTCTGATTTACTGAAATTGTGAGCACTCGCAGAGGTAGCTGAAATCAATGGGAGCTGTGCTTTGATCATATAAAGTGCTATCTAATGCAACGTATGCTAAAAAAATTAGGCCTTGGGCAACTCAAATTGGACACCCAAAATTAGTAGATGCTTTCGGTCTTTGATTTATAAAATAGGGATACTAGTAGTCCTTACCTTTCTTGCTCCGTAGCCTGATTTTCAAGTGGGCCATTTTAGGGTACTTGTTGAAAGTCAGTGGGCCCACTTTTGAAAATCCTACCCGAGGTGCCTACATATGGAGCTAGCTGCTTAACTTTAGGTGCCACATCTGAAAATATTGGCTTTTGGCTTTATCCTCTCTTTGTGTCTGCTTTCCTAGCTATACAATGGAGATAATACTTAATGACTTCACAGGTTATTCTGTGATGTAATTGTTCGTTATGTATTTTGACATCCTTGTGGTGTTTTGAACTTTATGCTACTAATATTAGTAAGCTAGACTCCCAAAAAAGGGATAACTATTGAGAACACTCCCAGACTGTGAAGCTTTTTTTAACTGGGGAAGAAGTGGAAAACCTGAGGCAGCAGCAGGGCCCGGGGCCAGATAGGGTAAACCCAGCTTTAAGCCACTCATAGAATGCAGATATCCTGAATGCCAGCCCTTTGCTTTAACCACTAGCCCTTGCATCCTCCATGTCCAGATTTATTTATGTCTATTGCACACCAACAGTTCAGAATTTTACTTTTCCCTTAACAATTGCACTTAGCAATGTCCGATTTCTCCAAGAATTCGGAAAGAACTGAAAAATGAGCCGCCAACAAAATGAGGACAAAAGTAGTTCTGAGCAATACAATCCTATAAGATTTTCATAGTAGTTCAGATTTTTTTAAACTTAGCTTCTCTTTTTGCACCCCCACTTTATGAGTGCAAATAATTGGAGGTGCAATGATGTGCCTGGTGTGCTTGATGTATCTGTAGATGTAATTGGTATCATTGGGATATATAAAACCGTGGTTTGTGTCTAACTACGATCTTGTAGTTAGAAGTAACCAGGCCAAATTCTACTTGCTTACTCATGATCTGGGGTAATTTTTTTAATGGATGAGTCATTATATTTTTAGATCATCATCATACTAAAGGGAAGGCAAATAGACTTTGTAGGTGGTCTGGTACATTTTCATGACAATTTCGAGGACATAACCAGGGATAACTGCAGTGGTTACTCTACTAAGTAACAAATCCTTCACCCATTACTTTCCAAACCAGTCCATAATCATTGATAGCCCACTCACTTATTGCTTTAGTATTCTTTGTTTTAGCCAATACTAGTTTGCTGTCATAATTATGTCTGATCATTCCAAACCAAATTTTCAATGCATAGCATCCATTGGTATGTGAGCAGCTTTTGTGTAGTCTCCCTTCTGTGCACAAAAGATGGAACTGACACATGCAAGCCCCAGTTGTGCCCACAAACAAAGCACAACTCAAGCGCTTTTGTGCAGACACAAATAATAGGGGCCAAAACAGCATATTCAAATGATTGTGTGCACCTACCTGCGCATGTCTGAAAAGATTGTGTTGGTCCTAAATCGGATGGTCAAGACCCCTTTGAAAATATGTGTCTCCATACTGCTGCCGCCACAAAGTTTATTGACACAAAGGGCTGGATTGTGGCATTAATGCCACAAACCTGTATCAAGACCAATGCAGAGCTATGCTACCCCAGAACAAGTACAAGGGAGATCATGCCACAGGCATGACATGGTCTCTCCAAAGACTTCTTAGTGTGCACAGGGAGATCTGTTCCATCCATAGACTGTTTCCCTTCTGCACCAGTCCCGCTCTGTTGCCTGGTGCAGTGGGGAGCGGGGCCATGATCCTCTCCTTTCCATCCTATTTTCAGCTTCTTGCCCCCTAGTGTGATCGTAGGAGGGAGCCATCCTTGTGCAGTCTGGAGTGCGGGGACTGCTATTGTGGGTGGTTCTTGCACAGTTGTGCAAAGGACGGGGAGAGGCTCCTTGCTTGCTCTTGTGCACCCACAGAAGGGTAGCTGGCAGCTGGGGCCCTATTAAAGATGCCTCTCTTCTCCTGCATTTCTGTGAAAAAGAGACGTAAAAGATGAACAGAGGTAACTGTGAAACCTGAGCTTGAATTCTTGTTCCCTTTTGCATTTCGAAGGGTTTCAACCAGCTCTGTGCATTCTTTCTTTGCTAATAAATGACTCCTACAGCCCTGCTGTTCTGCTGCAATCCATCACTCCATGGAGTGTAGTTCAAAAGCATCCATTTGTTCTTGTCATAAATCTGCTGTGCCGTTTGGCCTTCTTTGTGTGATGCTTTCTGGGATACCTGCAAGTTCATTACTAAATCACAATCTACAAGCATAAAATAGCTTCGAGGGCTTGCTCGAACCATACTGCCCTTTAATTGCATGATTGTGGATCAGTGGTTTTCCAGCATATGCAACTCTACCTGAGCTCCTTTCCCACTAGCAGCTGTAATTAATGATCAGTGCACCTGTAAGGTAATGAATGTTTGCTAGAAGAGATGCCAAATACGTTTTATAACGTGAGATTCAGGTTGGTTAGTGCTGTTTAAATCGCTACTGTCTACAATATATACACACTTTAAAGCAGGACTGTGTTTGGCATTTATCACTTCTTCTCAGTGGATCATCTCTTGGAGTCAGGTTAGAACAGGGTATCAGGACAGTATTTTGGGCTCTGCTACGGACTTGCTGTTTGAGCTTGTATATGTCTTGGGTTTGCCATCCTTAAAATGGGTATAATAACTAAGTGCAAAGATAGAAGTTTAGATCTGGTTTATTGGCACTTTTGCTTGGTATTCTATACTCTAGTGGAGTAGCAGCTTCCCCACTTGGACCAAGAAAGAAAAGCAAGATGAATCTTTGCTTTTGGCAAAACATGCTAATCTTTTCCTTTTGTGTCCTTGAGTTTTCTGTGGAAGACAAGCATGGTGCTTTCTAATGAGCTGACCATTTTGCATTGCATGAGCATTTTGCAGTAAAGTTGCCTCCAGAGGAATCAAAAATCGACTCATGAACAAGCCTTGTCTGACAGAGAAACTTTAAACCTCAGAATCTCCAGCAAATATTGTGGGAAAGCTGCCCAGGAATTCAGCATTTGTTCCCTCTTCTCATGGGAACTGATGGTGAATGACACAACTACAGCACGTGGTCTCAGTAAAGTTCAGTTATAAAAGGGAAAATTACTTACCTTGTGCCTCTGCTTGTATGAAGCTATCATTTTGTGGGATACTCACTCCAGGTATACAAAAGTACAAAATCCTTAGTACAAAAGTGGCAGAAGTCCCTAGTTCTTAAGGGTTGTTTTTTTTTTTAAACCATGAGGCCAGTGGTATTAGGGTGAAATGCAAACAGACATTTAGCTACGTTCTTCTTAATAACAGTATTGCCCTGAGAACTGGTGTGAAAAGAAAAAAATCTCTGGTGGGATTTTCTAAGGGCCCCAGTCTGCTGTAGTATCCTAAAGTCTCTTTGACATTGAGTATATGGAGAAGGGTCTCATAGGAAGGACAAGTGGGCCTGAGAAGAATTTTGGCAGGACAGTAAGTTTATTAAAGTAGAACGCTGATATTGTCATCTCAAGTGTGCATGAGGGCAGTATGACTGATGGAAATGAGTGTCTAGAAATGGAAATTACCATATCTGAGATGGAAGAAAAATGTAAAGAGCTTAATGTTATCAAATCAGTGGGACTGGCTAATTTCCATCCCAGAGTACTGAAAGAACTGGCATATGAGATTGCTAATCCGATAGCAAGGATTTTTAATGCATCTATCTATTTGTGGATAATACCATATCACTGAAGCATAACTAACATTGTACCTACATTTAAGAAAGGGAAAAAAAAGTAATCCAGGCAATTACAGACCTGTTAGCCTCGGTAGTGTGGAAGGCTTTAGAACAAATTGTGAAGGAAAGAATAATTAAATTTATGAAGGTAAGTAGTAAAAGGAATGAAATACAATATGGATTTACCAAAGGTAGATCACGCCAAACTAACTTGATTTCCTTCTTTGTGAAAATAACTGATTTTTTAGATAAGGGAAGTACAGTAGATCTACCATACTTGAAATTCAGTAAAGCATTTGACACGGTAGCACATGTGAATTTATTAGTTAAATTAGGGAAGATGGGGATCAGTACAAGAATTGTAAGGTGGATAAGTAACTGGCTGAAAGGCAGAAGGTAACAAGTTTGCTGAAAGGTGAATAATTGGACTGGAGGGAGGTTACTAGTGGAATTCCTCTAGGATCGGTCTTCAGATTCTTATTGACGATGTTGGCCCAAAAAGTAGGAGTGTGCCAATAAAATGTGTTGATGGTACGAAGTTGGGAGGTATCCTCTCTACAGAGGAGGATCAAAATATTATACAGGAAGATCTGGATGACCTTGAAGCCTGGAGTGACAGAAATGGGATAAAATTCAATACGTCAAAGTGCAAAGTCATGCATTTAGGGTCTAATAATAAGAATTTCTGCTGAGGTTTCAGCAGTTGGAAATGACAGAAGAGGAGAGAGACTTTGGTGTGTGGATCAATCACAGGATGACTATGAACCACCAATGTGATGTGGCTGTGAAAAAGGCAAATATGATCTTCAAAGGACTAAAATGAATGACATCCCTACAAATAAAGTACTTCTGAGACGTATGCCGTGAAGTGAAGATGCTATCACCAGAAAAATCCAGAAAAATCCATTTCTCTGTCAGAAACCTAATCTTATAGGGATTGAGTGGTTCAGATGGAGCTTTTGTTAGCTTTATTAAGACCTCCATTCATAGGTTTCTTAGCTGTGCATGAACCTGACAACAATAGGCTGCAGAATTTACTGGTCTACTTTCAACTAATTCATGCTAGATTGAGAGAGCTGTTAAATATACCTGGATAGCATTAATCTTTACATTTTACTCATATGAAAAAGAATAGTCATTGTGGACCCCTTTGGTACGGACAATGCTTTTCAGTGCCAAGAGAGGCCTATCTGTAGTCATTCCATTTTTCTAATCCGGTGACATCCTAGCTAGTCCTTTGGTTGGAATAGAGTTTCACTCCAAAGAGCCCTCATCTGGGAGCGTAGCCCATAAGGCAGCCTTCAATGAGGCAGAAGTTTTTAACAGTGAGGGTAATTAACGTTTGGAACAATTTACCATGGGTTGTGGTGGATTCTTCATCATCAGCAATCTTTAAAGTCCAGATTGGATGTTATTTATAAAAGAGATGCTCTAGTTCAACCACAACTAATGGACTTGAAAGCAGGAATTAATTCAGGGAAGTCCTACAGTGTGTGTTATACAGCAAGTCAGACTAGATGATCACAGTGCTGCCTTCTGGCCTTGGAATCTACATCTATGACATTTACAAAGGGAAGCTTGAAGTAAGCCTGTGCTTTCCTTTGGGCCCAAGACATGAAGCACATGTGAATGGAGCACTGAGCCAGGGAATGGCCATTTCCTAGACAGATGAAGCAGCAAGTATAGTCATCTGACTTCAGCCTCTAGGGAAGCAGGATGTGCACTGATTAAAGGTGGATTTCTTATTTGGATCAACCATTATGCTTTCACTGTCATGGTCCAACACCCAACTTTGGACAAAGAATCCTCCTTGCAAATTACTAAGGCATACTACATTCTATTAAAATTTGTTGGCACTCAAAGTTTGTCCAAATTTATGAACTTCAAATCAACAATATATTTTTCTTAACTAGGTTACAATAATCTGCAGAGACAGTTGCAAAGAGTGAAAAAGAAAATACATCCCTTCTGTGTTTTTTTCAAAAAGTGTACATCAGAACAGGAATCTCACATTCTTTCAGTACCCTTCAGTCTTTTATTGTTTGCTTTTTCAGTACAAACAAAAGAGTTTGTTTTATGGTGAAGCAAGGAATTGAACCTGCTTCTACAGAGTCACAGGCTAGTGGCCTAACCAATGAAAGTCATTTAATCTTTCTGTGTCTCAGTTCTCCATTTATACAATGGGGATCATAGTGTCACATAGTCTGGAGTGGTTCATGACTGTAAGTGCCAGTGCAGACTGTCAAAAAGCAGGTCAGACACCCCAAAACTGGTGGATGGTCTATAATTAGATTGCACCAAACCAGAAACAAAAGTGAACTCCTGAAGCACTATACCAGTCTTACCATGGAGTCACAGACAGTCACCTTGGTCACTCTAATCTGTCTTGCCACCCAGGCAAGCTGGACTTAGTGATGAATGGCCACTTACACCAAAAATCACAAAATATTCAGGTTGCTCCCAGTTCCAAGAGACCAGTCACTTACACCAGATCAATTTGTACCTTCAATCTCATACCAAAAACAATGCTGGTAGCCAATCCTCTAGTAAACTAACTGAAGATTTATTAACTAGGACAAAAAAATGAAAGAGTTACTTTCAGGTGAAAGCAACATATAAGCACAAATGAGTTACAGTCAATGGTTCCAAAAGGTGACAGAGATGTAGTAATCTCTCCACTGACTGTCTTTTAGGGCTAACCTAGGTTGACCCTGGGGCTCTCTGCTTTAGTTTCTTAGCTCTAACCCTTGTGAGAGTCCAAACAGCAAAGATATAACTATTTCTTCTTGTGAGCATCTTTATATGCCCTTCCCCCAGAATTCAAACCGATGGGACAAGCCTATCTCAAACAATACTAACATATAGACTTGGCAACAGCTGGCACCTTGTCTGCCAGCATCACACATAGTATTTCTTTCCTCACAGGAATGTTTTGAGGAGAAATACATTACAGACTGTAAGACATTCAGATACTATGGTAATAGGGACCATATAAGAATGTTAGATAGACAGATGGTTGTTATATATGAGAACTGAAGATATAAAAGGTTTTCATGCATTGTTTTGAGTTCACACACACCCTTTTTATACATATATATAAAGGGTGTGTATGAACTCCAAAGCAATGCATGAAAACCTTTTGTATCTTCAGTTTCCATATATAACAATCATCTGTCTATCTAAAGTTCTTATATATATATATATATATATGTATATATATACACATATATATATATTCACATATAAATGCCCAACAGTACTTCTAGTTCTGTTTACCAGTGATCTTACATCAATTGTGAATTACAAAGGTACTTCCATAAAGATTTAAAGAAAGAAATCTAAGAGCTAATATGGACCCCATCTTATAATTAGTTTACAGTATATGTAAACCCGGCCTCTGATGCTAACCAGAGTGTTAGGATCCCACAGATTCAAAAATAAACACATGTAAAAAAACAAATCTTGACAGGCTGTCCAAAGTCTGTGTGCCACAGGAATACTTTATGGTACAGTAGGCGGGAGAAAGGGTGTTGTGGTTTGTCTTTCATTTTGATGGACTGCCTGGCAACGCAGCAGTCAACAATCCAGTGCTCAAAGTTTCAAAAAGTTCTTTGTGAGCCAACTGCTTCCATTGTGATTCTCATCCTTTGGTGACTCTAAGGAAGAGGGGTGAGGGGAAAGGAAATCAAGAACTGAATAGCACTCTCTGACTATTCATTATTTTCAATCCCACATATGGCCTGGAGTGTGGGGGATGGGATTGGTCTTGCTAGATTCCTTTCTCATCTCTAATATCTTCTTTGATAGGCGAGACAATGCAAGCAACATTATGTGAGGCACAATTTTGGAAAAGGGCTTGATGAATTTTTAGTTACAATAATCTTTAAGCAAAGTGCCAATTCTAACTGAATTTCTAACTGCTTCATGGTGTGTTCTCTCTCTTTCTGTCTCTGTAGTTACATTGTACGGGAAACCTTTAAACTGATAGGCTTAGTAAAACATGTTCTAAAGCTAAGACTTCTTGACGTGTTATTCTTTTGTAGCTAGGTGCAGTTTTCTGTCTATTCCTCTATGACCTCTTGTTTGTGGGCATTGGTGCAAAGTTTGTTGTCATGATCAGGGTGGGCAACCTGTTGTAAGCTCACACCTGGCCTTTGGGCAACTGCTTAACAGATTTTTATATTGCTCTTTCCTCCCCTGCATGACAATTACAGCAGCCCTTGAAGTGATTTCTTTCACATGACTGCTAGCAAACCAAGTCAATTACAAGTTTTCCTCCTTTCCAGAAACATTCAAAAATACATGAATTGTAATGCCAAGTGGTCCATGCTGAACAAAGAAACAGATTTCCCAATAGAGCTGGGTGAATAATGGAACTTTTTTGGTTCATTGGCAATTGAAAAAGTTTTTTAAAAAATTGTTTTGGACTGAAAACAAAAATTTTCCACACATTGAAAACTAAAACAAAAATTGGTTTGGGTCATACTAAAGATTTTGTTTTGACAAAATTGAAACCTTTTATTTCAATTTTGACAATTCTTACACTTTTTTAAAAAATGAATGAGTGAATTGAATTGAATGAAATGAATTCACTTTCATACAGTATATGAACTATCCTTTCTATCCCTATCTCTCAGCAGGATGTTTATATGGTTATATCTCTTTCCATGTCATACTGTGCTGTCTTTTTCCCCCCATCATAATCCATAACTATTTTTCTCTCTTGGGTATTTCCCTTCTTTCTTTTCCCCCATACTGTTTGATTATAGCTATGTCCCACTGTAGCACCCAAATTATTTTTCTTCTGAATATTACATTCCTTCCAGTTTGCTGCATAGTCTGAAGACTGGATTTGATCCCAAACCTTACTTTTATCAAGTAGCATTTTACTTGTCCCAACACAGTTGTTATCATTCAGCTCTTTGGCCTTCATAACCGTGTAACTAACTCCCCTGTCTCCATATACATGACTTGCACTGTATTATGGACTCAAGTTCAAGCCAGCACTAATGACTCATCTTTTAATTTGATTTAAATGGATATTTTGAGAGGAGAGTTTAAGGAGTTTTCTTCACCAATAAACCCCAGTGCCAGGATTAAATATAATCACAGTCCTGATGACTGCATGCAAAGACTTAGTGCTAGATTCACAAAGGTGACCCTCCCCAACCTATCATAGCTAATAGCCCAGTGGTTAGTGTATTCTACTGAGATGTGGAAACCTGCTTTCAAATCCCTGATTATGAGCAAAGACTTGAGCCTAAGTGCCTCACATTCCAGGTTAGTGAACTACTAGGCTATTGGGTATTCTAGGGCTTTCTCCATCTCTCCTGTTTAATCTGCTCATCTTGTACATTTACCTATTAATTGGGCCAGAGAAAAAGCATGAGTGAGAATGAGTCTTTAACCTGGTGTTTAGAGCACTCACACATAGAGTGACTTTATGTCCCATTTTTAACGATACAGTCCCGTATTTAAGCCCTCTCACAGGGGTCCTGACTTCTTCTTTAAAATTGGCAAATTGTCCCATATTTTCTGCCTCCTGATCAGTACAAGGTGAACAATGGTGTCAAAGCACAGGGCCCACACTCAGAAGGGACCCATAAGGGGATGGCAGCGGCACTGTGGTGGGTCCTGCTGGTCGGATCCCTGCTCACCAGCCGCCCACCCACCAGTGATGAGTGGGGGGGTGGATCCAGTGACCAATGGGAGCTGGCATGCAAAGCTGGTGGCAAGGGGAGGCCACAGTGCGCGAGGCCAGTCTGCATCCACTGCCGGTCTGTCAGCACAGCTCCCACCCACCCGCCACGTGGGGCCAATCCCGACTCGGCCAGCAGGGTCCCACCCACAGGCCTGTGAATGAGGGCAGGTGGCTGCCTCAGGCCAGGTGGGGAGACCAGGAAGATGTGGTACCAGGAGAGGCAGCCCCCATCCCCAGGGCCAGCCAGGCATGGAGGGTGGAGCGCTCCAGATAGGGAGGGTTGGTTGGTTGATCACACCTCCCGTGTGGGGCAGTAGGGGTGTGTGTCACCCCCCCCCCATGTGTGGCAGGGTGGGGGGGCATGTCACCCTCGTGTGTGTATCCCCCAGCCAGCTCTGTATGCCCCTGCACACACACAGCCCCTGGCCAGCTCTGCATGCACCCCCACCTCCCCACACACATACAAGTAATTTTACCAGGTGTCCCATATTCAGCATAGGGAAATATGGTCACCCTACTCACACAGAATGGGAGACCATCAGGTTCAAGTCCCTGCTCCAACTGAGATTGTTGCCCTTTTTTTGACCTGAGCAACTGGTCAAAGTTTGGGGCCCTGGGGATGTTCCAGCTGGAAGTAGAAGTTGATGGAATCTGGTGTTTTCTGTGATGCCAGCTTGTTTATTTACAAGTAATGTACAAAGTCCTGCTTCTCCAAACTCAGGAAGAACCAAGAACAAAAGACGCAGTTTCTTATCTTATGCCCCAAGCTTCTTTAGCCAACAGTCCTCAAAGCTACTACTTGGCTTTCTTGCTTTTTTTTTGCCTCTGCTTTTCTCTGTCCTTGGGTTCTGGGTGCTCTTTTACACATGCACAGACAGACACACTACTCAGCAAAAGTCCTCCATCCACACAGTCCAGACTCCTGGTTGGGTTCTCAAACCCCTTTCATTTTAGGTGGGGGGCATGTGGTGGGGGGCTTAGGCGGGGGATTAACTCATCCTGAAAATTATGTCAGGTGAGGGTGTGTCACACCCAATATCAAAGAGGTTTGTGATTCATGCACTCACCAGTATCTCTCAGCATAACAATATGTAATTATTTATACAAAATGGAATAGCTCCAATGTAGAGAGTGAGAGCAATAGCCCAGAATGCTCAATAGCCTGCTGGTTAGAGAATTAACCTAGAATGTAGAGAACCTGGCTTCAAGTTCCTGCTTCAAATCAGGCAGAGTGGGGATTCGAACATGCCAGGAGAGCAGAGGACCCAGCAGCCTTTCACACCATGCATACCATGGGCAGGGGTCTGAAGTTATCAGTATTGGGCCCTCCCACTGGCAGTGGCAAGGAGCATCACTAGCCACCCCACTGCCCATTGGTTTGCCCCTCACCCCCAGCTCACCCATAGTGACAGGGGAGAGTGTGGGACTGAAATTGAAGGAATGTTGTTATGACCTGCTGGTTATAAGGAGTCATAAGGAGCCCTGGGTGTACCATGGGAAAATTGCTGGGGGGGGGGGCACCTGCAGGAGAATGCCCTAACCACTGGGCTATTAGATGTTCTGGGGCATGCACACCAGCCAGATTCTGGGTGCAGAGTAGGTATGCTCAGAGCCCACTACCAGGGGAACACCTACTCTGAGAATCCCAGAGGAGCATAAGTGTGAGTGAGGGCTCCAAGCAACTCGTTAGCTGTAGGGGCGGCATCGGGACTTAGGTGGTTTTTGCAGGCCTACTTGCAGAAACTTAGGTGCATATGGAGATTTAGGCACCTACTTGGTTAGGTGGCAGCTGAGTGGTGGTTTTGTGAATGTCAGTGGCACCTAAATGTTGGACGTAGGCACCTAATGAAGCAGTTAGGTGCCTAACTCCCTTTGTTAATCTAGCCCTTACTGCTAACAGCCCCTAGGTATCCCAAAGCAACTGGGCATAAGGTGATGCCATAGTGCCACCCTCCTCACTACATTGGCAGGCAGAGTATTCCATATATTGCATCCTCTTTCGGGGCAACTAGTCTTCCTGCATGCTGAGGCCTCCAGGGGCTCAAGGGTGGGGGTGATTTCATTCTGTCTCCAACATAGCACAGTGCCTATAAAGCACAATCTTGCTGATTATTTTAATTTAAAACTGACTGCATAGTTTTACTTCTTGAAGTCTAGAATCATTTTGGCCTATGGATAGCATTATACACATGACATAGAAAGTGCTTATTTATCATCCATGTGTTCTGCTCTTTAGTTATGAACACCGTATCCCTCCATGCTCAGATCTATCACCCTCTGCCTTTTCCAGTACAGACATCGTTAGGGCCATGATAGCATGAGATGTTGCTGAATCCAGTATCTAACCAAATTTGATAGGCTATATCTTCCAGCATTATACCAGCGACAGAAATATCTGCACTATCTAGGGACAGAAATGGGTAGCAATGACATCTCTTTCCAGAATGTTAAACAAAAGATTCTGAAGTTGGTTAAGCCCCATATTCTGGTATATGGATTTTGTATATTTTAGTAGGAAATCTGTATGACTCCTTCTAAGAGTTTTTATTTTAAATCGATTGGTGTGACAGCTTAACAATATACATTTCAAATACTTTGTGCTCTGAGCCTGAAATATATCCATTTTGATGTGGCATAAAAACTGCCTTTTTTACAAGCAAGGTGAGAAAAATCAACTTTACCACCAGTAAAAAATTTAATATAAAAAAAAATAGTGGCAACATCTGTATTTGTTGAATGTTGGGAGGCCCGGTCCATGACTAGAGTTCCTAGATGTTATGTTAAAATAAATAATAAATATTTTTAAAAGGCTGGAAGTTTAGTATCAAGCATTTTATAATTTGTAGATTGCTCTGCTTGGCAGATTCCTAACAAATGCTCCAAATCTGAAAACATCATAAAATATTTATTAAAAAGGCCATTTAAGCTAGTTTTTTCAAACAAAAATCTTTATTTGTCTGATAAAGTCTGATATCTGCAGTAAGTAAATTCAAAGTCCCACAGCAATCTTGCTATCATTAAAGTGGTAAGTTCATACCACGATTATGAATGATGAATGGTCCAAATCTTTGAAAGTTTAATTGCACATGCCATGCTGCAGTAAGTAACTAGTATTTCACACATTTTATCATATTTTGTACGGCACAAAGAGTGTTCCTGTGGAACTGGACAAATTCTGCATAATTTTCAAAGAGAAATAACATCCATTCCAGAGTCACTACTTCTATTTTGTCTTTTGACATTGGAGCACTTTTGTCCTAGTCTGTAAACTGATCTTCAGTGAGGATTGTATCCAGCAGTCTAGAGTGCCCAAGGTATCAGCCTTGCAGATCATATTGTCTAATGCTCTGTTTCTATTTGTCCAGGAAGTACATAATGTTCTGGTTGAATGTGTAGTAATTCCATGAGGGACTGGCATATTTTATTTGAAAATGCTACTTCAATTGCCATTTTGATCCAAGAAGAAAGGCAACCCTTGATGTTTTAGATTATTTTAAATTTGCTACAGGGAATGAAGAGAGAGTGAGATTAATAAAATGACTGTTTTGAAGGGGGAGTTCTTAATGGCCTTTGTTAGGTCCAGGGATCTTAGCTGAACTCTCTTGATATTCTTTGGTTTATGTAGCAGGGCACAGGTCTTGGAGCACTTGTGCATAAATCAGCATTCTGTTTCAAGGGTCTGGCTGACCAGTTGAGTCAGTTGATCAAGGGTCATATGACAGTTCAAAGGTAGTGCTTTCTATAAGAGCCAGCCTGCTCAATCAGAGAGAGAGGTGCAGAGTCTCAAGAGGGCTATCTACACTAGAGGGAGTGTCTGGTAGAAGACACCTGCAAGGAGCATGGGTAGAAGTGTTAATAACATGAGACTTTAGGAAAGCCCATGCAGTGGGTCCTGGGTTTCGGGAAGGAACAACAGTCTGTGAAAGATGTGTTTTGAGATGACATTGAACAGTTTTGCTAATAAACAAATAAACAAACATGAAGAAAGGGACTGAAAATCTGCTACTTTGGGGAGCCTTATTCAATATACTGACTGGTGAGTTAGCCCACTGGCTTACAGTTTCAGGCAAGGAGAAGGAAGGAAATGTCATCTTCACTGAAATGGAAGAAAATATGGATTATAAGTATGATTGAAGGAGGAGGTTAAAAATCTGCCTTCGGTGAAAATAAATTAAGGAATGTTTTTAAGATAAATGATGTGATAAGTTTGCTCACCTGATGAAACAAAGTAATGGCCATATGGAAAGCTGCTTTATTAACCATAATAAAATAATAATAATGCATGGCCCTGATTAAGCAAATCACATACTTTAAGCTTTTCCCCAAATTACTTGGATTTTTAATGGCATTTATGCATATGCTTAAGTGTTTTGCTGCATAGGGATGGACTTAAGCACATGCTTAAAGTTAAGCATGTGAGTAGTCACACTGAAAGTCCAGAAGGTTTCTGAAAAGTTGATGTCACATACAGACACGTCACTATGCTCTTGTTCTTCCTTGTTTTGTTGTTTCCCTTTATCTAAAATAAAAATCAGTCAAATTATATGGCGCTTTTTGTAAATGGCAATGTCTAACAAAGTTGAGGAGAGCTCAGGTCTGAATCTCTTTAGGTAAGCAGAAAGTTTTCTATTGGACTTGTTGCAGAGACAGTGAAATGGCTGTTTTTGCTGCTGTAAGTTAGAGTTATGCATGGACTAACTTGTAGGCGTACCTATTATTTTTCTTCAGACTCTTTTGGTAGCTGTCAGTCACAAATCTATTAGTCTTATCGAGAGACTCTCCAAAGAGATGCTATTCATCTACAGGATCCTGGATGCAGTGTGTTTGGATATCACATTAGCTTTCCCAGCTCTGGAGCAAATTATTTTCCCAGCTAAAGTAGAATTAGAATAAAACTAGAAGAATAAGAGACATCACAAGACAGAATTACCCACAAAAGAAAAAGGACTGAAGTTTTCTAAGATTAGTTTTAACACATTTAAGCTTGGCCTTAGCTCTAATCATGTGTTTAACCTACAACAGACAGGCCTCGTACTTTTGCTTCTTAAATTTTTTTTGGAAAACTATCGTTTTTTGATTTTCAAGATAAAGACATTCTACATCAATCATAGTTACCAGAGATTTACATAAAGGAATAACATGATTCCAATTAGACTTTGTCATTTTGAGTCTTTGAAGATTTTTACCTTTTCTTCTTAATATTTAAGGGCTAGGTTCAGCCCCCCTTATTTACTTTGGGGGCAGTATCTTCTTCCATGAGTCATCCCATTAATTTAAAAAATCTGACTTTAAAGAATTAATTATCGGAATAATTATGATGCCAACTTTTCATCCTCAAACACCCTTCCAGCACCAAAATCTCATTCACATTAAGATTGAAAGGAGGAGTAGGGAGCAGAAAGTTCTCTGTCCTTCATGGAAGAATTGGATTTATTTAGAAGAGAAGTCTTAAAAAAAAAAAAAAACACCTCTTGAGTATATAAGGTGTATCATACAGATTAGATATTACAGTCCTTATTCATTTTGGATAGTATTTATGCACATGAGCAATCTTATTGAATTTTGATTACTTGTGTGAATAAATACTACTCATTTTAAGAAGTTGCAGAATTAGAGCCAATAGGAAATACAATGAAAGGAATCCTCTCTCATACCACTGTATCTAGCCAAGGTTTCTAAACTTTAAAAAAATGTCTTATTTCTCAGCCTATAAACTAATCAGTCTATAAACTGGTGGTTTTTACTGTGAAATTTCTGAAGTCCATCCATGTTTTGTCAATACCTTTTCTGGTTTCGACTACCATGTGATGTGTAATATTGCCTAAGGAAAAAAAGAACATGAAGCAATTTCTGTTTGTGAAAAGTAAATCATCTTCGGGAGGGACAATTAAGAGAACTGTCCTTGGATCTAGTACATAACTTCACCCTGTTCGATCAGCTCATTCACTAGTTTTTGTATGTTTTTGCAGAGTTTTTGTAGTTTTACACATTTCCATAGTATGTATAAAGTCAGTATGTACCGAATCACATCATATGTCATATAACACTGATATGTGTGCATGAAGGTATAAGGGATACCATTCCTCTGGGATCAGAGGCCTACAGATGGCTGGTTAGCCCTGCCCACTGCACTTGAGAAAGAGCTGGAAATCAATTAGCTGAGCAACAGGAAATGGTGAGGGGACCACAACACCCTCTAGAAGTCTGAGTGGTATGGGGCTGTACTCACAATAGATTGCTACTGGAGCTAACGCAGAGAGGTATCGTTCCAGAAACGAAAAGGACAGAAGAAAGACTGTGTGAAGTCCTTTCTGAGGCAAGAGAAATTTTGGGTTGCTGAAGTTACTGGTGAGAGGAGCAGACTTGGGGAAGGGATTACATGCCCTGCTACAGACTTTTGAGGGAAGAATCTGTGAGGTTTTGATTTGTTTTGTTAAGAAAGCCTAAAATAAAACTACTGCCCCTGCTAAACTGCTCCCCGGGATTCCTTGAGAGAGCTCAGACAGAATTGCTGCAGGGAATGAGCTGGCTCAGCAACAGTAAAACCTGGTCTGGTAGAAGAAGGGTGTTATAAGATAGGCCCCAACCCTTTACAGTGTGGTTTTTAGAAGTTCAATAATAATCATGAATTCAGAAATAATACTGTGGTTTAATTCTTTATTGCTATAGTTTGTGTTAACACACAGAAGTTCTCCAGTGAAAGAGTCTCTAGGTATGTTTTTTATATTTTTTTTCATGGTTCCCATTTTCTATCCATTACATCAATAAAATAATTTATTTGAAGGTTGTTTTTTTTCCAAAAGACTTTTAGTGGGTGTCTTAAACTTAGCTGTTCCAGTAAGTTTACTGAGTAAGTTTGGTTGAGTTTGTAAGTAAGTTGGTTTGTTTCTGTTTTAGATTTCCTTGCAAGGGAAGGAAATAAATAATAGAAGAATCTGTGAAGAAAGGCCACATTTCCCTCTCCCAGGATCCTTCCTGCCACTTACCACAAAAAAAAAAAATCAGCTTCCTTATCTTTGCTTTCAAGGTCACATGTAATCTTGTCCTCACCTACATCTCAGCTCTCATTTTCTCCTATTCCTTCTAATCCACAAAGGGTAAAATTCACCTGTCGTACTAAGGGCTAGTGCCAGGCCCTTTGCACCACTCAAGCCAGAACTGTGAACAAAGAAGCCATACAGAGGTGCCTCAGTGACCCCCGTGAACTGTTGAAACTATTTTTGCCCAAGTCCCTTGGAGGGCAGCAATGGGTCTGAGCTAAGGGATCTGCCGGCACCACCACACAATGCAAGTGGCATGGAGGGGTTGGAGCTGCAACTCCAGCCTATAGGCTGAAGCAGTGGCCATATGGCCCTGCCATGCACACGTGTTCCTAAATGGCTTCTGTGTGGTAACACAAACTATAGCAATAAAGAATTAAACCACAATATTATTTCTGAATTTGTGATTATTATTGAACTTCTAGAAACCACACTGTAAAGAGTTGGGGCCTATCTTACAACGCCCTTCTCCTACCAGACCAGGTTTTGCTGTTGCTTTTTTGATTATGTCATCAGGATTAGACATCCAGTGACATGTCAAGTTATTTCTCTCAGTTCATTAACTGGTTAACAGACATGAACAATAAATATAGCACAGTTCAACTAACCATTGGGTTTTTTTAATAGATATATTATTTTCCCTAAAACCATTAGCAAATATTTGCAATAAACACACTGTCTCACCTCAGAATGGTCTTCACTGATTTCATGAAATGTTACTCCTTTTTTATTGAGTCATGAATCCAATAGGAGTGCCGGTGTTGTGAGTCAGAGACGTGTGAAGATAAATTCACAAATCTCCTAAAACACTGTTGCTCTCATGAGCCTTATATGTGTATAACAAATTTGAGAATCTAAAAACTGGCTATTTCATTGACTTGTGGAAATTTGAGACAAATGTTTCAGAAAATCAATAGCACTTTACTGGATTCACTAAACCAGCAATCTTTTCATTGATTTCATGCAATGATTAATTTGATCCATCTAGTGTACCAATTACGTTGTGAGACAATTAACCCTTTACTTTCAGATAATGATATTGTGCAAAACATATATTTTAAAATAACTTTTTTCTTTATCTAAGTGATCAAATAAATATTGTAGTTAAACTTTTTTTTTTTGGCTAAATATGCTGCCTGTACAGTAACCCAGTTTGAGCAGCCATACTCCTGGAAACATAGGGCTGGAATGGACCTTGAGAAGCCATCAAGTCCAGCCCCCTACATTGTGGCAGGACCAAGTAAACCTAGAAAGAGTTACACAACCCTGAAACTGGTGTGAGGAAGAGAAAAATCAGGCCCTATATTTTTTTTGTAAAAATCTATTCACAGAAAGGATGAATGAAAGTAAGTCACGCTGGTACTACATGGAGCCACCTTTGTTACACTTCTTTTTGTTTTTTGCAGTCTTGTTAGCCAAGGCTGGGACTAATCCACTCCAATTGCTTGACTGCAGATACACTATTACCATGCTATTGAAGTTATCAGAATGCTTGTGTGCAAAGTACTCTGATAACAAAGGCAGGCAGATAAGTGTTTTCTGTTTATGTGAATTTGTTTGTCTTTCATTTGCTGAACAGTGGGATACTAATTCCTAAAGTGACTAACAGTCTTTCAGGGCTGTTGTGACCCAGGGAACTCCTTCAGTGCCAACTGGCAGAGGGCACACCGTATTATAACTCAGATCAGACCTGACATGCTCATTGCCCCAATTCACTGTTGTCATAATCTGTATCTGTAAGGTGTCATATGCAAACTGATCATACACTAGTCACTAATGTTATTGCATGATATATGTACAGGTGGTCTATAAAGAATTCTAGATGTATGCTGGAAATATGTTCTTAAAATATGTTTGGCAAACAATGCATAAGACCAGCCTGTCCGAGGCAAAGGAATGTTGTTTCACCTGCTTGACTTGTGTCTCCAATGTAAACTGAGCAAGGTGAGGCCAGAAACAATGGAAATACATTTACACAAAAGGTAAACAAAGTCATCAAACTAGCAAATGGGGGAGATGTCCACTTACTGGTCATGACAGGGGATGAAGGCTGTCCCCCCAGGAAGCCTTCCTGGCTCTTGAAACAGAGATAATGGACTTTGGGAAATATAAGCAGAAACTAAGTCATTTTGGCATCCATCATCTGAGGGACACAAGAGACCAGAGCTCTTCAAATCTGAGGAAGATGGCTCCTTCAACCAAGAGGGTTGTGGGAACAGACTATAAGTGAGAAACCTGCTTAGCCAAAGATTGTAATTGGCTGAAGTTAAACTTTAGTCACTAGAAAGCGTGTTTTGTTTGTAACTTTTGATATCTTTCACTCTAACTTGAAATCACTTAAACCTATATTCTTTGTTAATAAAGCAAAAATTAGTTTATTACAAAACCATCTCAGTGCTGTTATGTCGAAGTGAAGTGTGGGTCTTCAACTAATCTAACAGGCTGATGAGTGCTCTGTCTCTTTGAAGGCAGTGAACTGAATTTCTCTGAGTGTCCAGTGAGGAACAGACACAGCAGAAAGATGTCTCTGGAGAACTCGGGAATTGAGGTTCACTGATTGATACTTGCAAGGCAAAGTTTGGACTGGCAGAGTCCTGAAGAGTTTGCTAGCAAGGCAAACAAACTGGTGTGTCAAGGAACTGTCACATAGCAGCAGCAAAGTTCACTCTTGTTGAGGCAGAGCAGTAACACAATGGCTCACAATTCTGGGTGACCTGAGCAGGATGTTACAGCTGTGTCTTCTCAAACATTATTTAAGTGGATTTGAGATGCAGCAAACAATAGTGCTCTGTGCACATTTGAAAGATACAGAGATGCAATAAGCCATGTAGTTTTCCTTATTTTCTTTTTTGAATCATGCTGGTACATCAGATGATGTACTCAGCACTGACTGAGAATAGTATAAATTAAATTTAAATACTACTTTTTACTGGGTTTTACATTAATATGATCAAAGACATATTATGGATTATGACATCAGATATAATACAAATAAATGTCTTTTGCTCTACATGGCTTACTTGAAGAAACCACTCTTGATAAAATGTCTCATGTGTTTAACAAGATGTCCATGTGTTTCACTGTACACAGGAAATGACAGGCAAAGTAAAAAAAGAGAAAAATGGTATAACATGGATATTCATAGTTTTGTATCACAACTAACATTCAAAAGATAAGTCCAGGGGTTTCCTGCTATTGAATTCAATGGCAGGAAACAACCATTTCTTTTCATGGCTTTTTATCAGTAGCTCACTCTGTGTGACATAAAATATCATTTGATATGAAGAGTCTTGACCTAAAAGTGTATTTCTGAAAGCTTGTAAGGCGCTCTTAGAGCTCTCATGTCAATAGAATAGAATGTTGTTGCAGGATAAGGGAATTATTATAATAGAAATGGATCCTTTCATCCAATCAAAATTCAAAGTAAAAGTCATTTTACTGTATGATAACATGATTCCTATTTTTGTTCAGATAACGCCATGCCAATTATTTAACTGTGGGTACAATCTGAGTGGTCTCAAAAGCTTGCAAGTTCCAAACACAAATGGAAAACTCAACTTCTTGTTTCAACAATAATCCAATTGTCTTGTAAATCAAGGAGGGGACAATACTTATTACCTAAAGTCTGATTATACCCTGAAAAGGAATTTAGAAAAGGCACATATTGGTTCCATGTTTGTGTCTCCCCAGCTGGTGTGCCACAGAGTTCCTATGTGTAATGCTAGTCAAGTCACTTAAACCAAACTTTTCACAGGTGGTCACTAACTGTGTTTCATTTTCTGGATGCCTGACTTGAGGCCTTGGGGTCTGATTTGCAGAAGCTCTGAGCACTTACAGCAGCAACTGAAAGCACTGAGTGCTGTGTTTAGAACATATAAAACGCTATATAATGCTTAGTACTCTGAAAAATCAGGTTCTAGGCATCTTAAATTGGGCACTCAAAATCATATAGTTTTTATCTTAATATCTCAATGCCTCCATTCCCCATTGATAAAATGGGAAAAAATAATATCCTTTCCTCTTACAATAAAGTTGTGAAAATAAGTTCATTAATGTCTGTGAATCTTTTAGACACCATAGTCAGCACCACAGAAAAGCCTGTGAGGAAATTAATAATTCTATCTTCAGATCGAGGTTTGAACAGTAAGCAGTAAGCAAGGCCTGGAGCTACACATTGAACAATGAAGAGAAAACAATATATTGAATAGCTGCTCATTCATTGAGCTCATCCATTCTGTACACTGAATGAGGCAGGGTCCTATACTGTGGAAAATATAATGTGCAGTTAAACGGTATCATAAAGGGGCCAAATTAAAGTTGCACAGGCAACCTTAATTCTGGCATTTCCTAACTTTTGAGTGCTTGACTTTGCAGCATTAATTAAGTTTTTATCCTAGTTTTTGTGTGTGTAATTTGAACTTTGCATCATACCTATAAAACCAACAGCAAAGAGCAATAAAACTGTAGTTTAGCCATAAAACAAAACTACTAGCAGTACAATTCTGGCTAATTATAATCTGGATGTAATAATATTACATAGAATGAGGCTGAAAGCCACATGACTTTAATGACCTGGATAGTGAAGTTACCACCTTAAAATTCATTCCTTGGTTTGTCTTGTTGCTATTATATGGAACTATATAAAAAGGAAAATAGCTGGAGCCATGATTTATAGAAATATATATTACATTAGCAGAAGTATTTATTAGCAGAAAATTAAGAGGCTCCAATACCTGTCATGATATGCTATCTTTAAAATGTAGTTTAATAAGCTGATATCTGGGCTTTGTGAAGTAGGTAATAAATCAAATAACAATTTTAACAGTGCACAAACAACCAGCATTGAAATATCAAGTCAATATATATCAACGTTATAATAGAAACTAGGTCATTGAACTGGGACATCCAGCTCTGCATTACTGGAAAGTTTAGGTACACAATGTCACACTGTAAGTGGATCCAAGACTATTTTTAACAAATATAGGTTTCTTTCATTTTCTGTTAAGTGATATCATGAAGGCACAACCTGCAGCCTAAAGTCTTCTACCTTACCACTAGAAAAAGACACATAATCAAAAACAACGTTACAAAAAAAAAAGAGAGAGAGAGAACATAAGAATGGCCATGCTGGGTAAGATGAATGGTCCATCTAGACCAATATCTAGACAGTGTCCAGATGTTTCAGAGGAAATGAGCAGAGCAGGGCAATTATCAAGTGATACAGTCCCAGCTTCTGGCAGTCTGAGATTATGGGACATCCTCCATAAACTTGTCTAATTCTTTTTTGATCCCAGTTATACTTTTGGCCTTCATCACATCCTTTGGCAATGAGTTCCACAGGTTGACAGTGCATTGTGTGAAGAAGTACTTCCTTATGTTTGTTTTAAACCTGCTGCCTGTTAATTTCATTGAGTGTCCCCTGGTTCTTATTATGTGAAGGAGTAAATAACACTTCCCTGTTCACTTTCTCCACAACATTCATGATTTTATAGACCTCTCTCAAATCTCCCCTTAGTCATCTCTTTTCTAAGCTGAACAATCTGTCTTTTTAATTGACATGTTACTGAAAACATAGCCCCTCTGTTACCACACCAATCTGCTATGAAACCTGCTGTGCCACCAGATTTTTGCACTTTTAACTTTTATCAGTGAGTGTAGTTTTTATTCAAACAAAAGGGGAAGATGACTAATTAATGGACTTCACAAGGTAACCAGTGAAAATTATTATAGACGAAGCGGGGTAAAATGTACAAAGTAATACTTATATTCTCTAATCCATTTCTTAGGTGTTATTTGTAATAGCAGTGCATTAGAGATTATGCTGATTGTGTCCCTTTAAAAATGTAAGATATACAGTAGAAGTCATTATAAAATCATTTGGTAGCTGACCACACAGTTACCACAAGTATTTTCTATTCTAAATATGGGGGAAAACTGATCATCTCAGATGTATCTCATTTACTGTGTAGTAAATGTTGACTGTCGACTAGAATTCAAAGTCAACTTAACTTGAGTTGTTCTGACAAAAATATATATATAGAGGAGGATGTAAAACAACTTTGAAGAGCTTAATAGCTTTATTCTGGTTGTCTTCAAAGATTCTTATATTTTAAAAGAATTTTTATTTCCTTGTTTTTAATTTTACATTTAAAAAAAAAATCATTGGCTTTCCAGGATGTGGTGAATGACACTGGTAACGCCCCAGTTCTCTAGTGGAATTCAATAGTGGCAACTTTACAGTGAGTAAATTGTTTATCACAAAGGTATGATCTTTTTGAGACACAGAGCCAGATTTTGTTCTCATATCTGTTTCACACTGGAGTGGTACTACTTCACCAACATCGGTGGAATCACTCTTGAATTACACTGGTGTCATCAGAATCAGGTCTATTGTTCATTACATATTGGTCAGTTGTGTCACAGAAAGCTTTTAATAGCTATTTGCTTTTTTTGTGTGTCCTACTTTTATTGTTTTGGCAACTTAATGCCATCGGTTCCTAATTTTTCCAAATGGTATTTGTTAGTTGCCCAGGAAGATGATGATAAATGCTGTGTTATGCCTAAAAATAGAATTTAGTTTGTTTTAAGTGTCAACATGTTCCCAAAATCCCAGCAGTCATGGTTTGAGAATTAGAGATTTGACTTATCAAATGATGTTAGACCTACAATAGTGAGGACTAATATTTGTGTCATCTGGGTAATAATGGCTACTGATGTGAAATTCAAAAGCTTTGGCTCAGCTTTGCTAGAGCATGAAAGAACATTTTAAAGATACGAAAATAATCAATGATGACTCTATTTTGAGAACACTAAAGAAATATGAAATACTCAGAAATTAAATTGATGACCTGGAAAACAAACTCAGATTAAAAGGTGCCATGCTGTTAGGAATTCCTGAAGGTGCAGAAACAGGAAGAGAATATATTTTTCTGCAAGGAATTTTAAAAAGGGTTGAGAATGACATAAGAGTAGCAGATCCTACATGTAGTAGCAGATTGTATGCCACAACATCTGCACATAATTTTGCAATGATCAATTCTGGGCTCAAATTGAAAAGGGTGTTGAGGAAGGAATTCTATTCTACTTCATAAACTAATTAATATAATAAATATAGCGAGAAGACAGAAACTATAGGAGTCCCAATAATGCATTTTAATAATTGGCATGTAAATCTGAGCATAAGGATGGCATAAAAAATTATTGAATGTTTGGTCATGAAAAACATTTGGCTTTTATAGATGAGAACAAATACAAAAAATATCGGTCAATTTCTAATCGCAGTATTTAGAGAAGTGGACTGGGTGTGAGAACTTCCATGTGGTATTCCTGGCTCTGTCACTGACTGTTTTATAGCTTTCTGCATGTCACTTAATATATCTAAGCCAAATTGAAGGATGATATATATGATAAAAGATACGTTAGTATAAATATGTATAAATCATTATAAATTGGTGCATTTTATATGCTGGGGTCAGAAGGATGGGGTTTCAGCAGGAAAAGTAGAAGGGAGGTATAAGAACATATATATAATAAAGAATCTCCTGGGACCTTCTTACATCCACCTGCTGCAACCTCCTCTTCCCACTCTCTCATGTAAATTACTCCATCTTGTACACACACAGACCAAGTTATTGTAATTTAGCTTATACCACCATGTACATCACTCCTGAATTTGACTCTCATTTCTGGATCCGCATTTTCAGATTCATGCAGAGGGCTCAATTTTCAGAGGCTGGGTGCTCAGAATTTACTGAAAATTAGGCCTTTTTAAGGTATCTCAAGTTGGGCATCCTAAAATTGAGCTACCCCAAATCACTAGTCACAACTGATAATCTTGGTAAACATATCTATCTGACAGTGCTTAGTAGAAAAGAAAGACGACAACCAAATAACCGCATAGAACATCTCATCATAAGATGCTATGTTTTCTGTTTTCATTACAGAGCAATGATTATATTGGTTGTGGCAAATCTGCACTGGTAGAAGCAGCAATGTCTTTCAGTCATTGATGTGCACTTCCCTAGAGAACCTAATTCACAACAGGGCAATGCATGGCCAAGGGGTATTTTTTTTTTTAGTTAAGAAAGCAAGCTGAGAAATGTGAGAATATTAGAAGGACCTTTCATGTGCAAAAGAGAGTACTTGTGTATTTATGGATGAATAAGTGTGTCCCTTAAAGCATCAATTCAGTATTTTCATTAAAGACTTGGATAATAGAGTGGAGAGTATGCTTATACAATCTGTAAATGATAGCAAGCTGGGAGGAATTGCAAGCACTTTGGAGGACAGGATTACAATTCAAAACATCCTTGACAAAATGGAGAACTGGTCTAAATTCAACAAGATGAAATTCGATAAAGAGAAATGCAAAGTATTTCACTTAGGAAGGAAAAAAGAAATGCACAACTATACACTGGGGAAAAACTGGTTAGGGGGTAATACTGCTGAAAAGGATCTGAGGGTTATAGAGTATCACAAATTGAATGAGTCAACAATGTGATGCAGTTGTGAAAAAGGCTAATGTCAGTCTGGGGTGTGTTAACAGGAGTGTTTTAGGTAAGACATGGGAGGTAATTGTTCTGCTCTACTCAGCACTGGTGAAGCCTCAGCTGGAGTACAAGGTGCCATACTTTAAGAAAGATGAGGACAAATTGGAGAGAGTCCAGAGAAAAGCAACAAAATGATGTCAGGTTTTCTAAACCTTTTTATGAGGAAAGCTTAAAATAACTGTGCATGTATAGTCTTGAGAAAAGAAGGCTGAGGGGAGACCTGATAAGTCTTCAGATATGTTAAGGGCTCTTATAAAGTGGACTGTGATCAATTTTTCTCCATGTCTACTGAAGGTACAAGAAGTAATGGACTTAATCTATGGCAAGGGAGATTTAGATTAGACATTAGGAAAAACATTTTACCTATCAAGGTAGTTAAGCTCTGGAATAGGCTTCTGAGGGAATCCCTGTCATTGGAGGTTTTTAAGAACAGATTGGACAAACATCTGTCAGGATTGGTCTAGATTTACTTGGTCCTGCTTCAGCACAGGAGGCTGAACTTGATGACTTCTCAAAGACCCTTCAAGCCCTACATTTCTATGATTCTGTTTTGGACTAGCTCCTACTTCTAAGACTCCCTTCATGTTTCTCACTCCATGCACCACCTCCCACCTGGGTGACATGCATCAGTAACATGACCAGCAGCCAAGACAATGCCAAGAAACAGCCGTGCACTATGACTGTTCTCACACACAAAGGAATTTTACCCAAGGAGGAGCTGCCAAAAAGAACTGAGTAGAATCATGTGATCCCAGTCAGTTTTATTCCAAGTCACCTCTGATGGTAAAGTGTATTTCTGCAGTGTTAATCCGTGGCTGCTGCTGGTAGTTTGACCCATAATAAGAAGAGACTGACACAGGAAATAAAGAGGAGCAAAAGAAAGGAGAGTTAAAGTAATAATGATGGTTCAGTGTACTTCTGTAGCGCCTTTCTTCTAAGGATCTCAATGCACTTTAGAAGCATTGCCAAATTGAGAAAGTGAGTGAGCAAGGAGTAAGAACAGGAAAGACAAACAGAGAGACAGAGGGAAATATACGATACGAAGAGAGAGGGAAGAACCATACAGAGCCCTCGATTAGTCTGATCAGTGCACAAATTTGAGTGACAATTTTTTTTAAAAAACCCACATAAAACTATGGAAAAAACATTGTATGCCATATGCATGTGACCATCCACCCCAGATGGATCATAACTGCATTATGTACAACCAGTGTTGGCAGGAGCCAGTTGGTGCTCAATCTGCCTGTCAAAAGGTGTGTTAGCATGGCAAGGTGTCTCTGATTACTGGAGCCTGCTTGACAGCCTGTGTACAGCACCATCCACCACCAATAGCAAGGATAGCACAACAGCTCAGGAATTGTTCTGCTCGTATCTCTTGTGTGACTGCCACCAAATCAGGAATGGACAATACAGACAAATACTAGCGAGCACCAGGAATTTAGTCTTCTCCACTCTGAAACCCCATGCTGGGCGGATCTTTTAGCTGACAGAGACTTCAGGACTTTTATCTTTCCACCTTTGGCAACACTTGTATAGTTGTCATAGCAATAAATAAAGGTATCTTGAATTTGACTGATACAGGCAGCAAGCAGTTCCAGAAGGGATGTTGGAGAAGAGCTGGCATGGATCTGGGTTTCAGCCTGGTACACGCTCAGTGGCAGATAATGAAGCATTTTACTAGTACCTGGCCTATGAAGCAGGAGGTATGGGATGGGGGATGTGCCAATGGCACATCTTAGTTCTTACATGGTGGCTACAGTGTGGGATGTATGGTGGTTCAGGGGTCAGGTAAGAAAACTCCAATCATCACTGTGTGTAAAGAATCTTAATTACACCTGATAGTAGACTGAAAAGACAGCAAAGGCTGACTTCTGCCACCATCCCAGACCCATCACTGTACTTCAGGCCTGTTACAGTGCTTAGGTAATACTATTCATGCTAGTGAACAACCTGCCCTTGCCATAGACAAGGAGTCTAGGCTCATCCTGCTAGATTAGTCAACTGTGACTGACACCATAAATCACGGAGTGCTGCTGATTCACCTAAGAAAGCTGGCAGGAGAGTGCAGAGTCCCCATGAACAGGATCTAGTTATTCCTTTCAGAAAGATCCCAGGCAGTTTTAACAGGCAGCTGAATCTCTGTCATGAGAGCTCTCTCCTAAGGGGGTGTAGCTCAATTCTACATTCCATCTTGCTCAGGATATGTGTAAAACTCCTAAAAAGATTGTGAAATGAAATTTATTTCAATGCCAGTAGTTTACAGTTGACACCCATATAAAGAAATCCTTGGGTTTTTTACACAGTGCTTAATTAACCTATGCATCTTATTGCTATAAGATATTGCTGAGGCCAAGAGTTTACCACGATTAAGAAAAGAATTAGAAAGGATTAGATATTAATGTATGTATGTTATGTACATAAATAGGGTAAAAAGAAGAGGGGGATTTGTAAGGGATATAAACATTTATAGAGATTGTAAGTTCTATTGGGCAAGGATCTTTTTGTGTTTTGTTCTGTATGTGTATAGTACCTACCACAATGTTCCCCCAATACCAGACTGGGGCACCTATGTGTAAGCATAACATTATAGTACAAATAATAAAGGCTTATGCTTCAGGTGTAAGCAAACCATTAACTACCTAGTGTTAGGAATAAAGTTCTGTTGATAGCAGGTTCTCATACTTTTCAGGTAGGGATTTCTTGCACCTTCATCTGAAGAATTGTCAGAGAGAGGATATCTGATTAAATGGATTGCTGGTCTGATTCACGCTGGTAGCTCTTATGTTCCTGGGTAAGCTTTACCTCAATAACAATTCCAAGAATACTTTGGTTAGATACAGAAGTTATTGAAATTACACTGATGGTGCAGTATTTGTACCTGAAAAAATGGGGGGGGCAGGGGGGAAGGGGAAGAGGAGAGGAAATCTTAGGTCAAGCATCCACTCAACAGTCTATGAAGAAAGGACGGAGAATACAAACAAACCCCTCCTAAAGAATTTTTTAAAAATTAATCATGGAACTAACATGCAGTTTGCAAGCCTGTTCGCTCCACTTGTATTTTGTATTGCTTTCCCTCACCCTGCATGTGTCTTATCTATTTAAACTTTCAAGGCAGGGATTGTGTATTACTCTGTTTGATCAGTGCCTAACACAATGGGGGCCTGTTCTAGGATGGCACCCAGAAGTTACTGTAATACAAATAAATAATAATGCTCAGACCCTCTGCTGATGGATCCAGTACAAATACCCAGGTAGGCAGACAAACAGAAACAGACAAGCCATGCAGAGTAAACTGCAGCAAAAACATCAATGTCCATCCATGTGGTGACATTCCATTACTCTTTCCTTTTACCGTCAAGAATTTTTCCAAAGCCCCATTTTTCCCCTCTCAACTTTTATCCTTGTCAGACTGCCTATTCCTATTCACTGTGTGCTGCCTATTATACACCTGGACTGCTACCTCTTTCTGGGACCTCCCCTGTCTGCTGATGTGTTCCTTACTTTCACAGTGGTTTATACTGCTCCCTACATCAGTTAAAGCAACCAGAGGCTATTTTACTTCACACGTTTTGTGCCTTTGTCAAACACATACTTTTAGGGAATTATCCACTGCAGGCATTTTTCCTCTGACCAGCTCCCACTGTCTATTACAATAGTTTACGTCTACTGGATTCTGTATGCAAGCAGATCAGACCATCATCCTTTGTGCCCTGATGCATCATCACAGTACATGGAGGTTGGTGAACTTCACAGGCTGTGGCCACTTCTGCACACAGTTTGCCCCATCTTCTGTGCCTTGTGCACTGTGCAAGAAATGGGATGATCAGGAACAAAGGTGGACATATCAGAGGCAACACTGTTAATATTGGTATCTCAAATTATTTTCCCCTCACAGAATCGGCTGAGTCAGCTTAGTCTAGAAATAAGATACCAAAATACATTTTTATAATTACATATTGCAGAACCATCCTTATGGTATGGCAAATCAGGGTGACCACCCCTGGCCCCGTGCTTTGAGGGGCCCCACACTTTGACATCACAGTGTCGTGTTACATCTTTGTGCGTGCACCCATCAGCGACCCGCCCCCCAGCCCACCCTGTGGGAGAGGGAGAGTCTGCTGCAGTGCACCTGCGCTACGCCCCCACACACATCACCGATGGTTCAACAAGCGGCCGCTACGTGCTTACCCTGCTCACCCAGACCCAGCGGCAGGAGCAGCCCAGCTTGGCCATGATTTGCAGCCCGCGCGGATGGGGATCTGGGGTGTGTATGGCTGCCAGTCAGTCATCCCCAGCAGGGGTGGGGGAATGTGATTTGCCCTGGGCTCTGCATCCCCCTAGGGACGGCCCTGGTATATTATAGGCTGAAATGAATAATTCTGAGACTGCCTTTGTCATCCACATTTGCCTCAGCTTCCTCTATCACTACCACACAGTGTTGATGGAGAGGGAAGGAGGAACAATTGTACCAGGGCCCTAAACTCAAAGGAGCCCCCCAAATATTGTAGCACCTGTGTAAATAAAGTGAAATGAGACGGGATGGGGCCCTAGTAAACATGATGTACTACGGCCCACATTCTCTCAATGGGCCTGCCACCCCATCCAGCCTGGTCACTTTGCATAGCATGACTGTGGCCAGACCCCCGCCGCCATTGCAGCCACATCCTCGAACCCAGCGGCAGACACACCAAACTGAACTCTTAAAACGGATTGGGCTAATGCACTCTTATTCTGGAATAAAAGTGTCCACACAGGCCGTTATTCACAAATAGCTATTCCAGAACACCTCCCCCGGAAATGAAGCCTTTAGGCTCTGGTTACGCTAGAGACCCTATGCCAGCACAGCTATGTCAGCACAGCCTATGCTGCCAGAAGGGGTTTTTCCATCAAGCCAGCTGAATCCAACCGAGGGAGCTGGTGGCATAGCTGTGCTGGCGCTGGCAGGGGTGTGGAAAAACTTTTGATACAAGGTGAGATACTGTTTAAGTGTAGACAAAACCTCAGCATGCCTGGCTCCCTGCTAGAAGAGAAGAGGCTTAGGACGTGTCTGCAAATCCCCTGATCCCTGCCAGAGCTGCGCTCAGCTCTGTGCATACAGAGGAGCCCTTCAGTAAGCGCCTGCCAGTGAAAGGGACGAGCCAGGCGGCCCCTCCCCCCGCCTGGGGAGAGACTAGAACCCTGCGGGGCGCAACAGGCCCCGCCCCCCGTGGTTCTCCACCGGGCCCAGCAGGGGGAGTCAGGGAGCAGCAATAACAAACCGCCTCCCTGCCGTCGCGGTCGCAAGAGAACCTCGCTCTGATTGGCGGGAACGGCTGTCTGTCGCGATGAGCGGCGCGTTGTGATTGGCCGTCCGTTGCCGGTGGGAGGCGGAGAGAAGATATATGAGGGTGGAAGCGGCCGGCGAGCCGGCAGCAGGGACGCAGCGGGCAGTAGAGAATCGAGAGCGTAGAGGGAGCAAGAGGCGCCGCCGCGGCAAGAGCGGGGGGAAGGGACGGCGCGGCCGCGCACTGGGCAGCGTGCGGTGTGTGGCTCGGAGTCGGCCGGCGGCGGCGGCGGCGGTTCCGGTGTCCGAGGCGGCGGCCGCGGTGGCGGTAGATGTCTGCCCCAGCCATGCTTTGCTATGTGACCAGGCCGGACGCGGTGGTGATGGAGGTGGAGGTGGAGGCCAAAGCCAACGGCGAGGACTGCCTCAACCAGGTGAGGCGCCGCCGGCGGGGCTCCCCAACGGCGGTTCGAACCGCAGCCCTGGCGGAGAACCGCGACCGTTGCCCCCGCCCCCCTCCACGAGACCCGGGACAGAGCCCCGCGCCCCTGGCCCCTCCGCGCGGCGGGGGAGCTGCCCCTCTCGCGGCTCGCGCGCCCTCCGCTAACTAACGGTCTCCCCCTGGCGCGCGCGCGCGCGCACCCGACCCCCGCAGGGCGGTTACTGCGCGCGGAGGAGCCGCCGGTGCTTTCGCTGCTTTCCTCGGGCGAGTCTCCCCACGCCTCCATGTCGGCCGCAGAGGCCGCCGAGTCCCCGGGTGCTCCCTCTCCGGGAAGGGACCCCGCGGGGCGGGGAGAGGCCGCTGCGCAGCCCCCTGCACACGGAGCCCGCGCTAGGCAGGACCCCGGCATGTGGTCGGGGGAATTCTCTTCTCTCCCCCCCGGCTGCCCATGAAACAGCAAAAACTCACCTGAATCTTGGACATGTGACGGACGGTGGGGGGGGGGGGGAACGAGGACGAGCCGGTGCCTCTGATCCGCCCGTCCTCCCCACCCCGGCGGAAGGGGGCTGCCGACGCAATTGGCTCCACGTTGGCCAAAATGGTCAGTCCTGGGTCACTCGCTCTGCCCGTGTTGGGCACCTGAACAAGTGGCCTGGTTTTCAGAAGTGACCTTGGCTGGCGTGGGTGTGGCTGATGCTCAGAAGAAGGGCCATGCTGCCTCAGGCCAGTGGTCCCTCTAGCCCTGTATCCTGGCCTCTGACGGGGCAGTGTCAGGTGCTTGAGAGGGAGTGAAGAGAACAGGGCGATTATCCAGTGATCTGTTCCCTGTCGTCCATGGGGTTGCATCCCCGACTATTTTGGCTAATAGACATTGATTCTCCATGAACTTGTCTGATCCTTTTTCAGACCCTGTTGACCTTCACAACATCCCTTGGCACTGAGTTTCACAGGTTGATTGTGCTTTGTGTGAAGAAATACTTCCTTTTGTTTGTTTTTGTAGCTGCTGCCTGTTCATTTCATTGGGTGACCTCTGATTCTTTGAAGGAGTAAATAACACTTTCTTATTCACTTCCCCACACCATTCATGATTTTATAGATCTTTCATCATATCCCCCCTTAGTTGTCTTTTTTCCAAACTCTGCATTATGGAGAATCAGGACAGTCTTGTTTAGATGCCCATTGGGGGGTGGGGGTGAAGAGAGAAATGGTAGCTCTTGTGACGTGTGTTTGGACCAACAGACATGCCTCCAGTTTTTTATTTGCATTTCATACACATATCTGTAGGTAACTATCTATCCAGACATCTTATTTAATTGCTTGGTTTTGATGCCTTCTTATTGCAAAGTGATTCAGTAAGCTGAATCTATTATTTGAGTGTTGAGATTTCTGTAAACAAGTGTGTGAGAGCAGTTTTTAAAAAAGCTACACTTCTAGATTTGTGTGATAGGTTGGGGACTAGCTATACTGTAGATCCTCTTGTACAATATCTCCATTTTTGTTACAGGTTTGCAGAAGGTTGGGAATTATAGAAGTTGATTACTTTGGGCTGCAGTTCATGGGCAGCAAAGGAGAGAGTTTATGGCTGAATTTGAGAAATAGGATCTCCCAGCAGATGGATGGACTAGCTCCTTACCGGTTGAAACTGCGTGTCAAGTTTTTTGTAGAACCACATCTTATCTTGCAAGAACAGACGAGGTAAGGTTAAGCCAATCTTCAGTGAAATTCATTTTACATTTGCATGTTCTGTAATTTAATACTGTAAAGTGTACATTGTATCAATTGTTTTGTACCTCTTATATTCAGCTTATTTGCTTTTGAGCTGTATATGTAGCTTACTATGAAAACGTAATATGACTTCAAATGTATTATTCTGTCTTTTTTGGAGATTGAAGAGGAATGGTGCCACTGTATCTTCTTCATAACATGTAGCTAAATCTAAGAGCTAAGGACAGCATAGTTAATTCCATGCACATTTAATGCTACAAGTGAAAGAAAAATACAAGAAGTAGCAGGCGATATTTATGTTGAGTTTGCATGCCCGTTAGTAACCTCTCTTCCAGCATGTTACTGCAGGTCATTCTAAACTGCTTGTGCAGGAAATGGTTTCTACCACAATGTTTAAACTTGCTAAACTCCTCTTAGTCTAGTGTCACATTACAATTTTCAAACTGCTATGGGTCCTCTCTTAAGCTACAAAAGGAACAGCTGTTTTGTTTCTCCTGTAGAAGACATATTAACCAAACCCAGTAATTAAATTGATGATACGCTAAATTTCAGAAAAATGCATAGTTATCAATCTTTTGAGTTCCAAACTCTTGCAAAAACAATAATGAAGCCTTATTGATTTTAATTTACGCTAGAAAATGTCACACACACACATCTTCACTCGACTGGTCAATATCTTTCTTTTGAACTAGCAACATATAGTGCATTGGTGCACTTAATTTTTGACAACTGTCAGGCTCTAATGTTAGATGGGGCCATAAACTAATGAATTCTACTGTCTGAAAACAAATAGCACAAAATTATGATTTTCCACTATTTATCTAAATGTGATATTCAAGTTTATTATGATCACACACATCTCAAGATTGTCAAGTATTTCACTGTTCATTTTACCGGAAGTGTTCAGCTAATGCATTTATGCAGTGTGGTTGACAGTCTGATTTGCATGCATATTACACAGGAGTAAGGTTTCAAATTGGAGTAAGTAACCTGTACCTACTTCCTTCGTAAAAACTCTTTAAGGTTCGAGTAAAAGTTCCGTCAGCTAATGGAGTACAGCAAGAAATGTAACAAATGTAAAATATATTAAAATTCTCCTCCCCAACTTTAAAGTTGACCTACAAAAGGAAAAATGGCACGTCTATGGTATATGAAGGCCTGATTTTTAATTTTTTTAAGTGTTATTTTAGAAAATTGGAGATTCTTGGTCATCTAGAGAGATTTAGTGAAACTGCCTTGACAACTTATTGAGCAGTTGAGAGGGGAAAGAGGCTTAGCCTAGTAACTTTTTATTTCACATATTGAATTCCAATGAGCATTTGAGAGAGACTTTTATAAAGATAGAATACTCCTGGGTCTTCAGTTAAGGGGTGAGAGCTCACTGTCTACACCCTGAGAACCCAAAAAGTAATCTATAACTAGGGACTTGACATTCTTGATATTTCTATGATTGAAAAAGGCAGAAAAAATGTATAGATTTCCTTTATAATAAAAAAGCACAAACTCAGTTTTAACTGAGGGCTTGTCTACACTCCAAACGTTACAGTGGCACAGCTATGGCGCTGCAGCTGTGCGCCTGTAGTGCAGTAATGTAGACGCTTGCGGAAGGGATGTTTCCGTTAAACCACCCCTTTGAGATGGTACCTAGGTTTTAACAGAATAGTTCTTCCACTGACCCCACGGTGTCTGTACGAGGGCTTAGGTTGGCTTGACTACGTCTCTTGGAGTGACTAGGTCAGCCTAAATTTTAGATTTAGACCAGGCTTGAGATCTCCTATCTTTGTTTTACACAAAGATATGCAAAGGTTTGTGTAATTTACACAAACATAAAATCTTCTGCACTCACATGTTGGTGTAAGTAGGTCTGAGAGGCTGCATCTGCACTAGAGTATTAAACTATTAACTGAACTGGTGGGGTTACAGTGGTGCAAGCTGCAAAGGTGTGTAGGCCACACTAGCAATTCTGTTTTGAATACACATAGCACAGCAGATCCCCACACAGCACCTTGGAACTGCATAATCTGTTTTTCCTGTAGTCACATTTTTGGTTTAATTCAGTTAATTCAAATATTTCTGTCCTGTAGAGAGTACTACATGTGGGCCATGAAGGCCAGGAGCTACAGCTTGGTACACGTTTATGCTCTCACTGCAGATGCTTTGGTGGTTCTCAGGCCTGTATGGAATAAGGGGAGGACATTGAATAGGGAGAGCAAACCAAAAGCTTGTCTGAGCTGTCACTGAATAGTGAGCAAGTGCACTGGAATGTTATTTGGAGACATTGGATGACATGATAATCAGCCTCATTCAAAGCAGTTGTGTGAATGCCTGGCCATTGTTGATGACAACTGTATGTGTGAAAATGTTGCTGTCAGGTGTTCCAAACAGTGGTTGTCATAATTTCTCCAGTGTAGAGAAGGCCAGGGGGCCTAGCTTGTACCACATTACATATTGCCTTTGAAGTTAGCCCATGTTCTTCACATGTTGACACTATGATATGCAGATCACAGCACTGGATTTTTCTTAAATTAGCTAAATATCACATTTTAGTTTTTAAATTACAAAAGCACATTAACTGTGAATTACTAGAGACACTAATACTGAAGAAACTGAATGACAGTTATTTTCAAACACTTGTTTTCACCCTTTTTTGCATGGTTTTAAAGTCAGAACACAAATAGACAATTTTACCACTTCTTTAGAAAGATCTGTTTGTATCCTAACACTTATGATTCAACTCAGAGGCCTGGTCTACACTCAGAAGTTGCTTTGGCCTTGCTACATTGCTCAGGGCTGTGAAAAATTTGGTGCCCTGAGCACCATGGTTAGGTCACCCTAACCCCTGGTGTAGATGTGGCGAGGTTGACAGAAGAAGAATTCTTCCATTGATCTTGCTTCCACCTCTCCGAGGTGGATTAACAGCATCGAGAAAATGGCCTGAGTGTTTAGATCAGTGTTATCTATAACTCTGTAATCAGTTAAGTATTCAAAACAACTTCTATAAAATAGATGCCAGAAAGCAGCTTTGACTGCTAAGTACTAACCTCTGTTTCTTGCCTATATGGAAAATAGTGTGACTTTTACATATTTTCTACAGTCTTTATTGTTTGCATTACTGGGCTTTCCAGAGCCTAGCAGATTGTATTAATTTGTCTGACTGTTATGGCCATGAAACAGATTCCAATAGACAGGAAGTAAGTAAATGGATGCCTACTAAATTTTTCTTCCTTTTTAAGAGTGGGGAAACAGTTGCTTTTATTATTGGTGTTCTAGTGTGGGTTTCAGTTTATTGGCTGGCTGCTGATTTTTTTAATCTAAATCCTTCATTATGGCTGCAAAGTTTTCTAGTTTAGACTGGTTTCCAGTTAAATAAAAGGTAAAATGATCTGTGCAGGCATAGATCTATTGAAATTAATGTATCCTGCATCTCAGATTTACCAAGCAGGTCTTCTAAGACATGTAGATGGAGCAAGCCTATTTCAAGGATATATGTTGTATACATTTCCAGTCTTTGAGGCTTCTATAATATTCTTTGAGTAGGAAATAAATTCCTTTGAGGAAGAGAAAATACTTTTTCATTTTATCTGGAACATTAGCAATGTATGTTCTAACACAGTTTAAAAGACATTTCCATCTTTCATGGTTTTCAAAATCTTTTTTGCATTTGTAAATAGACTTTGCAACAGATGGTCCAGACTTGGTTAAAGCAATTTGTTCATTAGAATAACCTATGCTGTCAAGTGATCACTTTAACAGGGTTCTTGCTCCATTGAATTCAAAGAAATCATGGTTTTAAGAAGTGGTGTTTGCTGTATCAAAGAATTTGCTATAAAACAGTTCTCTGTATCAGAAAGCAAATGGGATTTTAGAGTAGGGAGAAAAACAGGTTTGAAGTTGTGATCCAAGATTATTGGCAGACTTCAGAAGCAGTTTTAGCTTTATGCTTTTAGTTGGGTTTGTTAAACTTTAAAACCTCAAAAGTGATTAGGTGTGGCTCTTTTTTGCTAGTTTTAGCATTAAGAGGCTCCAAAGGAGGATGTATGTCTGCTTCTGGTAAAGGGATGGTAATGTAACTTTAGGTCATTGACTGAGAGTAACCCCTGACTAATAGCTACTAGGCATGTCTAACAAATAAGTGACTGCAGAATTGGAACACAGCCCAGTATTTGAAGACATTCAATTCCTGATTGGCTTAGAACAGTTGTCTCGAGGCAGAAAGTTCTGCTTTTATGGTTAATAGGTTTCTTTGTGAAACAAGTACAAGTTGCAAAGAAGACTAGAAACTTGTGACACCTTTGGAACAATAAGCAATGTTTGCCAAACTGGATGAGGGAACAAAATACAAGAAATGGTAATAGAAAATAATAAAGCAGTACATTTCAAAAGCAAAAGTGTTAAGATAAACTTAAAACTTGAGCTCATATGTACAAAATCTGCATTATTTATGAACTATAGTATTAAAATTAATTTTAAAGTAAAGATTATTCTGAGTAACAAAACAAGCTTCATTTTTATTTTTTTAGCTCTTTATTTAGGAAGTTTAAACTAGTTTAGGAATCCTTGCCTGGTAAATATCAGAAACCAAACTATCATTACAACAGTCAGCTTTCTATAGAGAGACATTATACAGGAATATAATCATCAGATCTTTCTATTAAACAGGGTGTTACCATATAACAGCGTAAGCATTATCACAACACCTGTATTATTTCTAGTGATTTTATTAAATTGAGTGAAATCTTTATATACACATTTAAAACTAGCCATGTTTATCAAATGTTAATATTTAAAAAAATTGGACAGGCATACTTGTCTGAGTATTGAATAAAAGGTAAAACCAAATATCTAAGTATTGGTCTGTTCTCTGTTCATTGCATTAATTGGTGTGTTAATTTTTCCATAATCACCCCCCCCCCCCCCCCCGTATTTCTGAACCATTCCTCTATGGTTGTCTATTTTTTTTCCCAGTGAGAGGTTGTCAGTAGTGGAACAGCTATTAGCAAATGAGAGATCAATTCTGCTTTTCTTTTTGTGTGACCATTAGGAAGCCCAGAGGGGATTACCAAAGGAGCATTTGGCAATAAATATCCAACAGTTTGTGATATTTGGTTATGGATTGCATTCCAGTACTCTGACTGGACATATTCACCAGATAAGCATAAAATCTCCCCTTTCATCATCATTTCTGCAGCATTTATCCCCTTTTTATATTTAATCTGACTGATGTGAGGTACCATTAAAACAGTATCTTAAAGAAATTTTCTTTTACTGTGCTACAGACAGAGGTTGCTGTTCCTCTTTTCCAGATCAAACCCCATTCCTCTGGGATAATTTGTCTGTCCCGATCTTTTTCCCAGTATGTCATATATGGACACTTTCTTTGGTTAGAAAAGCTGTCTGCAAAGATTGATATAAATTAGTTATATATATATATATTTTTGAATTGGCCAGAGGCCATCGCTTCTATTAAAGTTAGCTTTCTGTTTAAAACAGGTTTTCTAGAAAGCTGAGAAACATAATGCTTGACTAAAACAGGTTATTTCAGTAACCTTGACACTGAGACATAGTAGGTTATATAATTTACTTGTGTGATTGGGTTGAAAATCAGATATTCACATGCAGCTCTTGACAACTTTGTCAAATTTCTGACATATTACACTAAACAGCTAATGAGCTAGCATTTAAAATAGCGTTATTTTATCTGCTTTGAAAACAGTTTTGTTAAAAAATATGGCATTGCCATATTCTGTTGAGGAATGTTCTATGTACTTGTGTATTTTTGAAATTTATATATGGTGATTCAGGAAGGAAAATGCGAAATAAGCACTCTGGTTTAAAGACCTACACAGTGAGCGGCTTCATTACCAGTTATCTGGTTACATGGATGAGCTAATTTTAGTAAAAATGGCTGATTTGTTAATGGAAAAATATAGCTGTTTTAGGCATTTGATTATATGGGAATGGAGTGAGGGAATGGCCAGTTTCTTGCAGCTTTTACATAGTTGCACTGGCTGTTTGATGCAAGAGGGATTGGATTAGATATGGTGCCATTGAAACCAGTGTGTGTTGAATGCATCTGATTGTTTATCTGAAACTGAGCTGAATAGCTGTTGGTAACCTTTCACCTACTTTACTGAGAGCAAACCAGGAGAGAGATAGGGGGAAATATAATAGGAGTACACCAGGTGCAGAGTTTTATTTTGGTTTCTTATATCAGGTAACTCATACTGGGTCATCATGTTGGGATAGATGGGCCTTATTTTTCAGCTTTTCAAATGGTGATTTTCAACAGTATAACTTTGTTTTGATAGAATTATTACTCATAGTCCAAATTCCACGTCATGCAAGGAGCTGCAAATTATATTTCAGTATCAGTGAGCAGGCCTCCAAGTACTGCAAGGGGTTTAACGCCCAAAGGACAGCCAGTGTTTCTAGTAGAAGCACTGCAACTGCAGGCTGCCAAAAGGATGCATATTTCTGGTTGCACTACCTAGTTTTTGAGAAGCACTGGTGGTCATCTATTGCCTCTCCCACCTCAGGCAGAGTGGAGATAGCTGCTCTTTTTTTGCTACCTCAGCCTCATTCCTTTATAGGTACCATTCAGCTGGAGTGTAGTATAAGGAAGGAATAAAGACAGTCCTGTTGGATTGATCCCCAATTTACCTTACTAGACTTAGAAGATTTTTAAGTACCTTTATGGATGCAAAAGAAATATTTTTAGGTCAGAACTTGCATTTTAAGTGTGAACTTTTTTCTTGACTGGAAAGTAGAATTTGACTTAAATGTGACTTAAAATGTGGAATTATGTACAGTTATACTTTCTGTGGGTTGTTGATTTTTGCCCCCTGTCTGAATTCATTATGGTTTCTAAGTACCTGATTCTGTTTGCAACAGCTGTCACTGCAGGGACTCTGCATCACCTATGAAGGGAGGAACAGTACGCACAACATCTAGATTTGTGCTAGCGATTAGGGTTGGTAGTTTTCAGTACCCCTAAAGTTGTTAGTTTTCATACTTTGGACCATTTATACAAAAAAATCTTCCTGTTGACCACATTTTCTTCATCACTTTGATGCTTAGTCACATTGAAAAAAATTAAGTACTATCAAAAAGAAAATAAATCTACAGCCGGTATGCATTTGATTCTGAACATTTTTATTACAGGTTTACATATGCTGCTAAAACATCAGTAAAAATTATATGAGAAAGATTAGGGCAGTATTAAGGAGACAAGATTAAAATAAATTCATTTTAATGCAGCAGGTGCTTGGCCAGAAGCTACTTGGTCCTGTTATTCCATCTGCCTTAAATGCTTTATTGTTTAGTCAAAAAAGCCTCTGGGAATCCTGAGTCCTGTTCTGGACTACAGTTAGCTAGAAGTGTCATTGATTGAAGACTAAAGGCTTGTCTATGTGGGAGTTGGCATATTAAATAAAGGTGTGATGTTAATGCACGTAAATTAGCGCATTAAGTCCCTGTGTGGACACTTGCATTGAGAAGTGAAGTGGCCTTAATTCCAAGGATTGAGATACAGCAAACTAAGGCCATTTTACTTATGAATGAGAGCATCCAATCAGGGTTTGATGGACTTTAATGTGTGTGCATTAACTTCACCTTTAGTTAATTCTCTTAACTTTCATGACCTACCCTGTGTGGACAAACCTTTAGATACTTTGCCATTCTGACAGTAATTCTGTAGATTATATTTTCATATGGTCTGCTTTATATCGAGAATTATCCTGGGACAACTGGCTTCATTCTCAAACAAAAATATACCCAAAACAGATGGCAAGCTTTAGTATCTTAATGCAATACATTCTTGGGTACATTACATTGAAGGCAAGAAATTTTGAATGATTCTCATGCAGGAATACTATCGTTACATTTAAGAGGAGGATTTGCCCTGAACTGCAAGGTGGTAAAAGGTTAAAAAATCTTGTCTTCCATTTTTTCCTATTAGTGTTACAGTTTTATGTGAATCCAAGATTGCAGGTCTTTGAGGAAGGTATTGCTGCACTGGAAAGCAGTTTTTCTGTATACAAATGATTTGAGAGCTGCTGCTTTTCACAGGCTTAGTAATGTCAGAAGTGTGCCAAAGTCTGGGAGATATTAAGATCATCACAAACCATGGTAAAGCTTCACTTAAGAGTGAAATTTTGCATTATAAAGATTTGCTGTGGTTTTTATAAAAGTTTTAAGGTTGAAGTAAAACTACCACTTTTCTGGGAAAAATATATTAAAGAACCACTTGTTTGGATCAGTCACATGATATGAGAAAAGCAGGAATCTTAGGACTTAAGTACTAACATTTTTGCAGTAATTCTAATGAGAATAAAGTGGTGTTATTCCAGTATGTTGCTAAATGTTAAAAATGTAAGTAAAATGATGAAATATAATGTAGCCATGAAACTTTGTCAGTGACTGTTTAATTCAGTTTTGATAAACTAGTTGAACTGAAACTGCTTTCTGCCAATAGGTGCAGTTAGTTTAAAAAAATTCAATAGACGCCAACTTAAAGAAGACTTAAGTTTTTGAATTTGTGAACTATTACGGGAATACCCCCTGGATTGCCACTTAATTTTTATCTTGAGTTTCCAGTCAGTGTCTTGAATGTACCAAATCTTTGCCCTGTTGAACAGCATGTCTTAGAAATACATGTATTACTTTGAAGAATGGAGCACCTTTTACCATGAAGGGCCACTTGAGAATTTCTATCCAGGGAATTATGTGATTATTGAAAAGGTTTTTGGAGAGCCAATGAAAACTTTGTATTCAAATGCCCAAACTAGTGTGCAGAAATTTCGATAAATGCCACCAGGTAGTTAATCTTGATAATATGACTTGAGATGCCACAAGCAGTCCATTTAGCTCTGCAGATGAACTTTGCAGAATTAGGAATCTAGCTGTTAAATCAGGTTCCCAAAAAGGGGACATTCTAGTTTTGCCTTGAATAGGTCCAGGAAAAACTGGTCTTCTAGTTCAGAACTCTTCATATTAAGTATTGGTACTTTTGGTATTATACTAATATTGGTATATTAAGTACACACCACCATTTTAATTTGGTGATCTGGCACAGGTAGAATCAGCTGACATCTTCGGATTATGTGGTTCTGGTTGTCACATATGTATCATGCAGCTGGAACCTAAATATTGATTAAAATTGACTAATTAAAATAGCTTTTGGGACTGTGAACTGAAACAGGTTGTATGAAGAGGGAACACTGGTCAAAATAATTATATTTTAAATCTTGAGTGCTCTGGAACTACTGATTAATCAAAAGCCTTTTGAAATTTTTCCTTTCAATCCTGCTGCAGCTTTGCTCCATTTAGGGACACTTGTATAAAAATGAAGATGAAAAACCTGCAGTGAGCGTCTTGAGTACTTATCTGGCTCCATTACTATGGTATCTGAGCACTTCAGAACACCTAGGGACGTACTAGAGAGGTAGTCATATTAGTCTGTATACAGCAAAAACAACGAAGGTCCTGTAGCACTTTAAAGACTAACAAATTTCTGCAGGCATAAGCTTTCGTGGGCTGCAACCCACTTCCTCAGATGCATGAAATAGAAATCAGATAGGAGGTATATATATACATCCAAGGGTAAGGAACAACAATGGGGAGGGGAGGTGTTAGCAAAGTCATTCAGTTAGAGTAGATGAGGCCTATTCACAATCATTGATTAGAAGATGAGAATGTGTGAACAGTGACAATTACTTCTTGTAATGAGATAACCATTCCAAGTCCCTATTCAGACCCATTTTGATTGTGTCAAGATTGCATATGAGTTCCAGCTCTGCAGTTTCTTACTGAAGTCTGTTTTTGAAGTTTTTTTGTAGAAGTATGGCAACTTTCAAGTCAGCTACAGCGTGTCCTGAGAGATTGAAGTGCTCTCCGACCAGTTTATGGATGTTACCATTTTTTATGTCTGATTTGTGTCCATTTATTCTTTTGCATAGCTTATGCCTGCAGAAATTTGTTAGTCTTTAAAGTGCTACAGGACTCTCGTTGTTTTAGGGAAGTGCTGTTATCCCCATTTTATAGCTAATGAACTGTGGCACAGAGAGGCTAAGTGACTTGCCCAAGGTCACACAGGAAGTCTGTATCTTGCCCTGCCTTGAACCTTCACTTCATAGGCTTAATAGATCTTTAGCACGAGAAATGGAGGTGTCTAGAACAGATGCCTCTCTTATAGTTGCTTCTCTAATGCATCTCTATCTTCTGGTGCAATTTTTTCACTTTTTCAGCTTCCCTGTTGTCTCTAGGGCCTTCTCAGTAACAGTAGAGAAACAGTCTTGCTGTTTCTCCTGTATAATCAAAGTGCTGTCAACTGCACAAAGCATACTGAAAATAAGTACTTTTTTTTCCCTTTTTTCAGTTGTAATCTTATATGTCACTTGTTATAGTAGGAACAAATTTTTCAGGCAGATAATATTTTCAAGTTCATGATGTCCCTGTAAATGTCACTGATACATAGATCATAAAAAGTAAGTAGTTACTAAGAGCAGTAGTATGCAGAAAGGTATGAACAGGCTTCTCGTTTTTCTAATCTGGGGAACAAAGTTAAACAAATGATTACTGTTATATAATTGTCTTGGCCAGAGCAAGTCTGAGTAGTTTAATTTAGATAAACTGCATTAATTGCTCTTAAAAAGTTAAATATAGTGTCAATTAGATATGTATCTACACATTTAACATAATAGTTTAATATACATTTATTCAGACTCTTAATTTTTTACATTTTTACTGTTAGAAAATGATGAGTGAAGCATTTTCATATTGACTAGATTAAACAAAAAGTCTTATCTGTAGTTAGTGAATTGAACTGGTTGTTTCTGGTCACCATGCCCTTTAAGATTTTAGAACTAGTTGATCTCATCCTCACTTTTATTTATAATTTGGAATATTAAAATAGGCTTTCCTGCTCTTTTCAGCTCCCCTTTGGTTTCTTAACTTTGAATAAACTAGTCATTGAACTGAACTAGTTGAAGAAACTGACAAGAAAATATTCTCTGCATCTGCAGAAGAGGCTAATTCTATCAAAAACTGGTTTACTGTTTCAGACTGATTCCTGGTGCTTAGTAAGTGATTGTCACCAGTTCAGTGCTTTGACTTTTCTTAAAACAGCAACAAATACATAATGCTTGAATATTTTTTATGCAATGTAAATTATTTTAATAGATAACAGTAAGCTTAGGCCTAAATGTAGGTTGTCATAATTTTAAATTTTTATTTTAAAAAGAAAACTATAATTTAAATAAGAAACTGATTTAAATAAGTCTGATTTTTCTTAAAAATTGATTTTTATCTATCTTGTTTTTCAACTGTTTAGCCAATATGACAGATCCAAATGTAAAGGTCAGAGGTTAAGCCCAGAACAGCAGTAAGTGGCTGAATATATAAATATGCTTGCAAAGTAAACATAGAATATGTTTTCACAGCACTTTTGTGGGTTATTCAAGTATGTTTTACTGGATTCTTTCAGATTGGGGAAAATCACATCTCTTATGTAGGAATACTACAAGAGAATTTCAGAGGGGTAGCCGTGTTAGTCTGTATACAGCAAAAACAACAAGAGTCCTGTAGCACTTTAAAGACTAACAAATTTAATTTCTTCAGGCATAAGCTTTCATGGGTTCAACCCACTTTGTCAGATGCAAGAAATAGAAATCAAATAGGGGGTATATATATACATCCAGGGGTAAGGAACAACAATGGGGAGGGGAGAGGAGGGGAGCGGTGTTAGCAAAGTCCATTCAGTTAGAGTAGATGAGGCCTGTTGGCAACTATTAATTAGAAGGTGAGAGTGTGTGATCAGTGACAATTACTTCTTGTAATGAGATAACCATTCCTAGTCTCTATTCAGACCCAGTTTGATTGTGTCAAGTTTGCATATGAGTTCCAGCTCTGCAGTTTCTCACTGAAGTCTGTTTTTGAAGTTTTTTTTGTAGAAGTATGGCAACTTTCAAGTCAGCTACAGAGTGTCCTGGGAGATTGAAGTGATCTCTGACTGGTTTATGGATGTTGCCATTTTGTATATCTGATTCGTGTCCATTTATTCTTTTGCGTATCTGATTTCTATTTCTTGCATCTGACAAAGTGGGTTGCAGCTCACGAAAGCTTATGCCTGCAGAAATTAAATTTGTTAGTCTTTAAAGTGCTACAGGACTCTTGTTGTTTTTACAAGAGAGTTGTTTGTTTTGAGTAAACGGAATCTCCCACAGATTTCTCAATTAATTTCACAAAACTGCATGTGCTGATTTATGCTTAATATTTTACAGTATTCTCTTCATTTAATGAATGATTGTAGTGCAGACTGAAGTAATGCATATTTATGTAGAAATGACTGCAGCAACATAACTACATGGTAATCTTTTACATGCAATACGTGAGTGCTTTGTTTCTTTAATCTGTAATTCTCACTTGATGAATTTAACATTTCAAATATTTACTGATAGAGAGAATTTTTTTTAATGGCCTTAAGATGTTAAAGTATTTGCTCTTTTTGGATTTGCTGGATAGTTCAGTATTTAAGTGAACCTGCTGAAAGAAACTCATCTTTTAATATAGTCAAGCTTTTGAAAAGATAGCATCATGAACGTTGCCTTTGCATTTGTGGAATGCTTAAGTTATTGACTTCTGTGCAAGTCATAACTTTTTTAAAAATAAAAACCAATTCTCTTGCAGGCATATGTTTTTCTTGCATATAAGGGAGGATCTTTTGGCTGGTAATCTTCAGTGTTCTTCAGAGCATGCCATTGAACTTAGTGCACTGTTGGCCCACATGAAGTTTGGGGATTATAACCAGAATACTGCCAAGTACAGCTATGAAGAATTATGTGCAAAGGAGCTCACCACTGCCACCTTAGACAGGTAAATAACTGCTGTAATTACTCTCACAATCAGTGACAAAAGCTGTTTAAGAACTTAAATTAGTAAATAATAATGTCTGGCTATTTGATGCTAAAATTTTAGTATAAGTGGGGTTGCAAAAAAAACAAAGCTAAAGTTCAGCATATTTAAATCTACCCAGTTACATCGCACAGGGATGTGACCAATCTACAGTTAAGCCAACCTTGTCCCTGTGTAGACAGTACTAGATGAGTGGAAGAATTCTTTGAACAGAAACCACGTTCTAACTAGAGTGTTTTTAATGAAAGTGGTCCTATAAAGCTACACTTGTAGACCAAGTGTACATTTCCTTTTTTGGAAATAGAAAGAGGTAACATTAAATTTTCCTTGATTAGGAAGTAAAGACAGCCTAAATTGTTTGTTCAGGGTAATTCCAGTTATCTTGCCCACCTCCACACAGTGTAAGAACACTGCTCAAGGGAGAGCCACAACTATTGCTTTTTGATGGATATGCAAGTAGAATCAACACCCCAAAGAAAGATACAACTTGCATAATGTTGGCTGATTGTTTACTTGTGTTCAAGAATTTCATATAGAAGACTACATTTGTCTGAAGGCACAATGATAGGAATTTAGATACCTAGACTCTTCATAATTTCAGTACCTTCTGATTGTGTTGTAAACAAGATCAAGTCTACTCCCTGCGCGCATGCGCACATTTTTGTAGTGTAACACCTGAATGTCAAGGAGAAAAATTCTAAATGTACTTGCATGCATATTAATTATTTACTGCTAGGAACTTTCTGGTCTGAAAGTCTTGCTACACGAGAGACAGCTTCTAAAATAGCATGCAGCTTTTTCTTCATATAGAATTGTTAGCTAAGTAAATACAATATATGTCCAATAATGTTCAATTAGTTCTCTGTTCTTAAAACGTTAATGATCAGAAATGTGTAGCCAGCTATAACTAAACAGATGAAGTAATTTAGTACTTTTATATAAGCACCACCCGCCTTGATCATTTGGAACCTTGTTTAAAATGAGATGTTGCTGTAGATTGCTGCATATGGCTGAATGGTTCACCTACCCTCAGTCTTTTTTTATCCACAGTATTACTGCAAAGCACAAGGAACTAGAAGGGCTGAGCCAGGCTTCAGCAGAGTACCAGGTTCTGCAGATTGTGTCAGCACTGGAAAACTATGGGGTGGAGTGGCACTCAGTGAGAGACAGTGAAGGGCAGAAACTTCATATTGGTGTTGGGCCTGAGGGCATCTCCATCTGTAAAGATGACTTCAGCCCCATTAACAGGTAAGTTCCTGGGGGAAAGGATCTAATCTTCTGACTCTTCTGTGAGATACTCTTTGATTCTGTATAATCAAAACTGTGTTCTTCTAAAGGCAAAATATGTTAAAATCTTTTGATGTATCTTTGTGTTTTGGTTTGGACCATGCAACAGCTGCCAAAGCACACAGAGACTGGGGATTTAGCCGCTTCTTCTGATAGCCTTTTCATCAGGAGACTACTGGTGTTGTAAAACAGTGTTTTGGGCTATACAAATAATATATGTGCTCCCGTGCAGTTATATTCGTGATATAGTTGTCCTGTACTAGTTCAGAGCAGCATTTTCAGTCTAGTATTATAGAAGATCAGGAAGGCCACTTTGTATGCAAATATGGATGTGTTAATATCTTCTGGATAATCTTAAAGGCTGTTTCTTGTAGTACAATATTTGAGTGACTGTAGAAATTCTCTTAATTTTTAGAGGAAGAATAATCCTCACATACACATTACTCATTTTATATTCACATTTAGGATTGCTTACCCTGTTGTTCAAATGGCAACCCAGTCTGGGAAGAATGTATATCTGACTGTCACCAAGGAGTCTGGTAATAGCATAGTTCTCTTGTTTAAGATGATCAGCACAAGAGCAGCAAGTGGATTGTACAGAGCAATAACAGAGACGCATGCATTTTACAGGTTTGTATTGCTAGTGGAGTAAATCACTTCCTAACTTTTGAATAGCAGTTGAGTCAAGGATTTAAATTTGGCACAGGATTGTAGGTATTTAGCATTTTCTCACACTACATGGCAATTTAGAAATTTCCCTGCAAAATTACATCATATCTTTGCTGCTACTCCTGCACACATAACACCAGGAACGGGAGCAGTGGTATGAAACAAAATCAGACATAGTTCTACTCTGCTTCTGCTACATCGAAGAGGTGAATAGATTTTTATTGCTGTGGTGGGGATATACAATTTGAGATAAGCAAGCAAGATGTTTCTCTGCACTACCACAATATAAATAGTACTTCCTCAGAATGAGAATTAAATCGGTTTTTAATACAGATACCTCAGTAAGCAGTAGACACTTATGTGCTAGAAATGAAAACAAGTTTATAATTTGTTGAAAATATCAAAGTAATCTATACCTTCATTCCTCTAATTCTGTTCTTAAAACATTCGTGGAAATAGAGCTGTTAAATTTAGAAACAAGATAATCCAAGGCATGTTTAGCCTACATAATTTTCTTCCATCCTTCACGGGTGTCTGAGCTCTGGGAACAAATAGGATACATCGAGTTTTCAGTATTAACTAATCAAGTTTGCATTTGTCTCATGGGTTTGTCTTGTAGGTGTGATACAGTTACTAATGCTGTCATGATGCAGTACAGTCGAGATTTGAAGGGCCACCTAGCATCCTTGTTCTTGAATGAAAACATTAATCTTGGCAAAAAGTACGTCTTTGACATTAAACGAACATCAAAGGAGGTTTATGACCACGCAAGGAGGGCTCTTTACAATGCTGGTATTGTGGATCTTGTTTCAAGAAGTGATCAGACACCACCAAATTCTCCCCTTAAGTCTTCAGAAAGTAGTATGAACTGTGACAACTGTGAGGGTCTCAACTGCCAGCAAACAAAAGTTCTTCAAGAGAAGTTGCGGAAGCTGAAAGAGTCTATGCTATGTATGGTGTGTTGTGAGGAGGAAATAAATTCAACCTTTTGTCCTTGTGGCCACACAGTATGCTGTGAGACTTGTGCTGCCCAGTTGCAGGTAATTGCAATGTCACTTGGGATGTTCCACACTAATGTGTTAAACAGCTGATTTCACTGAGGATTTAACTTTACAGTTCAGTTTTTTAAATTTTCTAACTTGTATAATTAAAACTGAGCTTGACCAATATGCTCAGCAACCTTCTCAGAGATAGTTTAGCAAAGTTTGATTTGTATTTAAGTTCAATTTGCAAGGATGTTATATATGTATGTTCAGATGATAAACTAAGTAAGCGAGGGTATAGTATGAAGAGAGAGTAAGTAGGTAAAATACCTTTTATTGGACCAACTTCTGTTGGTGAAAGAGACATGCTTTTGAGCCTATACAGAGCTGCTCTTCAGGTCTGGGATAGTAGGTAGACATTCCTTTTGATGTAAATTTAATGTATATTTGCAGACAAGTTAAGGTAGGAATTAGTGGCATGAAAGTTTCTTGTGTCATGTTGGAAAGATGGAGAAAACAGACCTGAATACTTCAATCTCATCAATAATTCTTATTCTTTAAGGTGATGACTTTGTGCTCATGACATGTATAGAGTCCCAGAAAATTGTGGTGAAAAAGTGTTCCCTAATACCCTCTTTTGTTTTCTCCAGTTGTGCCCAATTTGCAGGTCTCCGGTAGAGCACGTCCAGCATGTGTATTTGCCAACCCAAACCAGTCTGATCAATCTGACAGTGATATGATCTACATGTATGCTTCTAAACCATTATGTACTTTTACAAACTGCACTAAGATGAACTACAGCCATTGATGGTGAAGAAAGCAATCACTCCAGCTCCTGCCTGCAATGAAAAGAAAAAGCCCCATTACATCTCTGGGAGGGGTGTCAATATTCTCTCTTCAGCATGCCCAAGATGCTCTTGGGACAGCAGAAACATTGTGAAAACAGAACTATAAATTCATGTCATCTAAAGAAGGAAAAGTTCTTGATGCATGAGCTTGCAACATGGCAATATTGCCAAAAACTAGGTAGTCCTGGGGAAATGTGGCGTAAAGTATATTTGATATACCCAGCAGGGATAATTTAATATGTAGTTTTACACACTTTATAATTGGTTTTAAGAGTTTTCTTTTTATTTGTTCCTTTAGTGTGATCACTCCATTATTTTTAATAGCAAAACTAGTTTTTATAAATTTGTACATCAGTTTTAGTGTGATGTTCATAGTTTCTGCATTTAGTAAATTGTTTTAAAATGGGGGAAAAACTATTTTAAAAATCAGTATTTTTAAAAACCTGAGGTTGCAAGGCTTTAAGCAAGCAGTTGCATTTAAATCAGCAATCTAATCAAAGCTTAATTCAAATGACAATAGTGATCATTTTGGAAGTGTTTTGCAGCAAATTTTAATTTCTGGGTGTTGGTGGGGCTCATCAGGAAAGTCTCTGACTTAGTAATGATGCTCCAATGAGGAAATGTTCTGGGACTTTATTAGCAAATCAAAAGGGAAAACCATTTCCATTTGGGAAGGGACATAAGTTACCCAACCTTAGAGATGTCCAGGTTGCCACAAATTGAACTCATCCTGTAAATCTGCCTTACCCGAGGAGGCTGATTTTGCTTGAACTATCAGAAATCCATTTTGACCTAAAATAGTGTAAACTTTGTATAATTTAAGTGCTTTTATAAGTTTAACTTTTGAGTGGCTTGATTATATCTTTCTTGCTAAATCTTTTTATCCTTCCACCCCCATTTGGGCATTTTGGACTTTGGTCAACTAGTGTGTTCTCCATGATTTAGAGGAAACTAGAGGACCATATTTGGGTGCAATACTAGCTAAACGTACAGCTAGAAAACTACACTGTCACTTTACTGAGATTTTCTGAGTATACTTTTCATATTGCCTTAATGTAGCAGTAATGTGTGTTTATGCATTTGTTTCTTTGCACAGACATTTTGTCAAAATATTAAAACTCTACTTTTTTATGGCACATATTAGCATATAAACCTTACTGTAAGAGGTATTTATTTTTTCACTTTGTAAAGAAATTTTGTTTCCACATGAAGCAAGAACTCTGTCCTATATCATAGACAACTTCTGTCTTTTTATATACAAGTTAATAAAGGACTTTAAATCAGATGTCTTTCTACATGATTGGTAGTATCTGGAAGTCTGCTTATTAGCTTTGTTCTGAGAAATCCTGCCATGTCAGACATAATTTAACCCATTCCTTTTGCAATTCAGCATATTGTCCATTTTTTCTAAACCTGAATATTTTGGGACTGATCTAAGAGTTACCAAGCTTTTGTTAACGGTTGTTCAGGATAATGGTGCTCAAAATCTTTCTGGATCAGACCCTTCTCTTTTGTGTTCCTCTCTTGAGCTAACTATGGAAGAGGAAGTTTTTTTCACTTTTTGCTTTCAGGCAATATGGCCTAAAACACCTCACTGTTGGAGTGTCCTTAATTTTTCTTATAAAAACATTCAGAGAAAATACAAGGTTTTTGTGAATATAAACTGAAAAATAAGGTAATATTTGACCTAAACAAGCTGCTTACAATGTTTAGAACTTAACATTAATTGAAACTTGAATTTCATCAGTCCAATTGAGGTGTTTAACAAATCTCTTTTTATACTAGTGGGTAGACATTTAGAAATTTTTTAAAGTTGTTGAGCCACTAATCTTCAGTTATATCACTCAAGTTTTGAAGGGTTCTTTAGCGCTACTTATCCTACTGAAGCTAAAATCTTTCCACATTTGACCTCTATCTGAACACATCTTAAATTGATAATCCCAGAAACCTTATTACTTAAACTATTAATCAGTCACTTTAGAGCAAATGAAACAATGGTATTCCAGCTCCACATAGTGTAGTAAGTGCAAGTAATTTCATGGAATTTTAATATGTACAGCAAATCATAGTGGCCATTTCTAAGTATTTTGGAGTGGCTGGGCCTGAACGAAGCACTCTACTTAACGACTGCTTGTTTTTATTTTAAGCAGTTATATGTCCAAAAGGCCACCAAGGTTAGGGTAGATAGAACTACAGTTCCTCTTCAAAGTTGAGGCAGCAAGAAGATACTGAACAAATCATTGCTTGGCAGAGACTGACTAGCTGTCAGGGGCAGACTAATAAATCATCTGTTGCCAGATGCACTATTATCAGGGGTGTCTTTGCAGTGTTGTCAGTCTCATATGTAAGGTGAGAGGAGTGACTCATCACTAGTTTGTGAACCTAATTATCATGTAAATGCTTAGAGCTAAATCAGTGGGACTGACTTAGTAATGCACAGATCACTCCAAAGCCAGGTTCACATCTCTTTTCAAGGAAAATTCATTCTGAGGAATTAAAAAAGGCTTCAATCACTGGCAAATATATTCCAGACCTTGGTATCTGACTTGTTTCCTTTTAATACTGGGAGTTTTGAGGTCCAAGAAGTGCAGAGTAGCTCTCCTATCCTTAAGGGTCTGGAGTGCTTTATCTGTGTTCAAAGTTAGGAGCTCGCATTACTTGGCTGGTAAGTCTGTAATGGTTGTCTGACCCTGAGGACTGTAATGAGGTTCTGCACATTGTAATGGCTGTGGCCACCAAATAAGCTACCATGTCAGGCATGTAAAATTGCCTGCAAGGATCTTTGCCATGTGTTGCACTTCTTATATGACCTCTCTGAGCTCTGCTCTGGCATCTTGTGGGAGTTTAACCAGAAAGGGTGTTATTCTGTTTTATGTTAAATTGTATTTTGCCAAACAAACTTGATGCATGTTTGGAGAGTTTCAGAAGAGTAAGTTTTTTTTGCTTAGCAGGTCTCCTTATCATGATCTGTTTCTTTAAGTGTAGCATTTGGGGGTCCTGATAGATTTTTCCTGCATTGGAGAGATGAGTTACTAGAGTTTTTTGTGTGGAGTGGGACTAGAAGTACTTGAGGCTCTTGTATGGAACTTGGTTTCTTTTAGCTGCCCTCTTGCAGATTTTGTTTCTTACGAAACTTCCTGGAGAAAATGCCACTAGTGATGAATGGCTGGATTGAGGGTGGGTAATTCACCCTTTTAGTTTTACGGGAACTAGCAACTGCAGCTTATCTGCTTCTTAATGATTCAGTAACTATACACAATGTTTACAAGTTTCAAAAGGCTAAAACAATTGGCATTAGAGAAAGATATATGCTCTTGTTAACACTGTTCAAGAAGCTAGAGCTGGGTCAGTAACTGACTTTTCAGTTAACTGGCAGTTCCCATAAAGTTGGCTTGACTCAAAATAAATCACTTTGTTTAGGAATTTTTGGTGAATTGTTTGACTTCAGATAAAACTTGTCAGCTTTTCCAGTGTTTCATCTCCAGGCATTAACCTTTTTTAATAAAAGCAAAGGAAATGAAGGACTTGATGTACAAAACCGGAGTTGGAAATTCCACCATTTTGCTCAGTAGTCCAGTAGTTAGGACAATCACCAGGAGCAGGGACTTCAAAATGTCTCCCAGGTGAGTGACCTAACCCCACCAGGTTATTGGCTATTTTGGGGTAGGCCTCCCCTACTGAAGGTGTTCCAGTATATATAAACAGTGGCACAAGGACTGAGGGCCAGCCTCTAAGCACTAGGTTAAAAGATTCTGAGCCAGTGATTATTGAAGTATTTGATACAAATACTTCTCAGCTTCTGAGCGGATACCTTTTACTAATAGACAGACAAAAGTATCTGAGCCAAAGATCAGGCTTTATTCAGCATAAGCATTTACCCCTATTAAGAGCTTGGTGCATAGGTATTTGAAGTCAAAATATTAAATTGTCATAATTGAACAAGAAAATGGTCTTCCCTACTCTTAAAATTGAAACATCTGCATTTATAAAACATCACTACCTCAGCTTCAGTGTATTCACATAAACAAATATAAAACACAAGTTATCACTCCATATCTTTATTGCCTTTATTCTTTCACCTCAAATATTTGTATGTAACTAGTGTACCACACCAGTCTCAAGTCCAAAGCAAAACTTGCTACTGAAGCAAGTTTCCCCAAGTATGTACTTGGTTCTGTACACAACACTGTCTCTCATTGATAGACGCTAAATCCCTGTATCACAAGAATGATGGTTAAAATGGATAACCAAATTGTAAATTAACATCAGGGTGGATTGATTTAAATCCAGGTTTAAATAATTGATCATCTTTTCCATTTATATTTATAAGGTGTATTTTCATTAAAAATTTAAAACATTGATTTACAACTAAAACTTTTACACTAGATTTGGTACATCTTGCTAGCAAGGAAGGTACACTAACTATATTTAAGCAATTCTATATCTTAATATTTTCAGATTAATTGTGCATTTTTAGTATGTTAGAAAATAGTGAATGATAGATATTGCTTAGCTACTAGATAATTTTTTTTCCTCATGATTTGTGTCTGACTGCATTAGGATGATAACTGGACTTTAATTAAACACATAACAGCATAAAAATTTATTAAACAAAACCACCTTAAATGTTTTGGATACAAACTTCTTTTCAAAACAGATTTTGCACTTACACCTATGTGAATTATTATAGTTAAGCCTGCTGTTCCTTTAATCAGGGAATTTAACTGATTATTTTAGATCAGCCTGCAAAAGTTTTCAAATATAGTGGAACCCCCATTATCTGATCTAATTGGGACTAAGGTCAACAATAAACTAAAAATCTGGATAAACTGGAGAATGGGGGATGGAGCTTCCCACTTAGCAGCCTGAACCCAGCCTCTGGCAGCCCGTCAGTTAATACGAAGAACCAGATAATGGAAGCTCTGTTAAAGGGAGTTCTACTGTATGCCTAAGTAAAAGTCACCAGAGCTTAAGTTCTTACTCACTTAAGTCTCTTGAAAATGACAGTCCCCACCTCATTTTTATTCATAGACTGGTTGAGAGAGACAAGTGTTCCTGTGTTTTTCAATGCTCAATCAACTTTTCAACTTTGAATGAATGAATTAGTCCAAATGAAGAAAATATTCTCTCTGCATGCAGAAGAGGCTACTGATAGCAAAGGCTGGTTTAGCACTTCAACAAACTCTGGTTCCAGCTGTATAGCTAGTGACTTACAGCAGCCCAGTGGTGTGACTGTCTTTAAAACATCTGTAAATATGGTTCACCTTCAACCCTGAAATTTATGAATGGTTGGCATGACTGATGGATGATTATTAGATGCCATGACATAGCAGCAACATCTTCAGCAGTTAGGTATCTATCCTGGTACTTTGGGTTGAGAATGAAGTAGAGTAAGTGCTTGAACCAGCTGCCTCTCTACTGCCTGCAATTTAACTTTGAAGAAGAAAAATACCCAACATCATCTTGAAGTTCTTTCCAAAATTCAACAATATCAGTAATACAGAAGCAATCTTTCTGCAGTTTGTTGAATAGTATGAAAATAGGTCTCAGTATATTCTCTTTAGTCTAATATTGGCTACTTTGGCTGTGATAGTTCCATCTATTTTGTCATGATTTTCTTAAATTGTCATCAGAATAGGCCAATTAATAAATAGCTCAAAATAGTTAACTGCTGAATTTTGTCATGGGGGAGAATCAGTTTAGCTCCTCCTGCTCTACAATGAAGCTGAAGCAAAGTGGTTATTACAGAAGTATTTTGCATTTTCAGCCACATTTTCCTTTATTTCTGGAGTTACATGTAAGTTTTTAGCTTAAAGATACAATATATGAGTAGTGCTAATTTGATGTAAGTTTCTTCTCCTTCCTCATCTTCTAGATTTCTTCATATTTGCTACATTTACAGTATTTTCTGTGACAACACTACACATTTGACACCTGAACTTCATGCAGTCTATTATAGCTTTACCGTTATTTTTAAATATTCTGGTGATGGACAAACATAACCCCTTGTGTCTAAGTTGGACCTTGAAACAGAATGATAAAAAGTCACTCCTCTTGAATATTCCTTAGTGCACTATTTAAAAAAAATTGTAAATGAAAGATTTCTTCCTACTGCAGCTGTTTGTACCACTGTTTAAATGGTATTTATTCTAAATTCAGTTTTATAAGGAAGATAAATCATAATGATTACCTAAATATATTTAAATTCTTCTCTCTAGCAACAAACCTGGCAACTTGGAGGAGAAAAATTAAAATGTTAAAATTAATAAATGCCTAAAAACTTTCACATTTAAAAGTAATCTTCACCTAGGATGTTTGATTATCTTGAGCAATAAAAATATCAATTTCAGAAGTCCACAAGTAACAGTAAAAATTTAATTGATAAATACTCCAACAACAATACCAATTATATTTTTGAACTCAAACTATTTCAGTTAATAAGTAAGCAATCCATTCAAATCTCAAATTTATGAAAATTAAGTTATTAGCATAATAAGACATGATGGGCAGCCAAGGGAATGGTGCAAAAATACATTTACTAACCAGTTGATCCTGATTTTTTCAGCCATGTCCATGTCGTTTTCACACTCATTGCCTTCTGAGGAGCTTTGTTCATGTTTCATTCTGACAACCAGTCCATTGCTTTGCTGCACTGTTTAGATTTGGCATGTGTTTCTTTTTTACTCAAAGGTACAAGAATTTATTCAAAATATTCACACACGGTCTTTTTTACAACCTGCACTTATGGCAGTTTTTGTCCAGCAGTTCCCAACACTAGAGGCTGCACTCTGAAAAATGTTGTCCCTTTTTTGCACTGTGTGTCCTGCAGTGTTGCTCCTTCCTTATTACATAACTCTTCCCACCCCATCCCAACCCCACCTTCAGAAAAACAAAAGAACCACCAATAATCTGAAACTTTGCTCATGTAAGCCACTGTGCCTTTACACTGCAGTACTTAATTTATTTAGAGACTGAGACAATAGATAGATAAATGGATTTCTGTTTGTAATTTTTCTGCATACACATGCAATGAGAGAGTGCACGACCATTTACTTGAAGTGCCCAGAACCATTCAGAAGCAAGGGCTGATAGTTACTGGGCAGATCAGTGTTTTTCCATGAGCTGGAGAATAAATTTCCATGGTAGGTGGAGTCAAATATTCATACAAGCAGAGTTTAGGTAGGGAGAAACTATAAAACAGATGTATGAGATCACCCAGTGGGCTCAGTGGATGATCCTGATAAGATACATGATGGTGTCTCCTGGAGTCAGAGGCTGGGTCCCAACACCTGTGATGACTTTGCCAGTCTCTTGCACCTAGGTAGCACAACTCCTGGCTCTCCCTCCAGGATCAAGCCCTTAATACAGTCCATGAACTGTTATGCCATATATGTAAAAAATTGACCTCAACAATTAGATGTTTTCCCCTTGCTACTTTGTTTATATTGAAAAGAAGCCGTTAACTCCAAGTTTTTGGCTAGGTGGTCATAGATTCAGCATATTTATTTAAATATTTTTAAAAGATAAGTTTAGGTTTTTTGTATTAAATTCAGATTTCTTTTTAAACAGGTTTATTTTTTTAAATAGATTTTTCATTCACCCTGAAGAGCATGGATATGATTACATTGACAAAGGGGTAAGATCTTTTATTGAACCAACTTTGGTGGTGAGAGAGACAAGCTTCTGAGCTTTCGCAGCTGTTAGGCCAAAATATGTACCCATGCTTTGAAAACGTTGGCTTTCTACAAAAGCAGATTTTAATATAGGTAAACAAGACTTACACAGCACCTGTACTGAATTGACTAGGCAATTTATTTGATCTCATGATAATGTAGATGGATTATAACTGTTTAAGGGCTTAATGGCTAAGTAAGAATTGGGTTTTGGTTGATTTTGATTGTAACAGGCTTAAAGTTTACATGGGAATGCCATCATTCACTGCAGTTCTGTGGCTGCATTCCCCTAGGATCTGCCTACATAGTACAGCAGAAAATACATGAGACTCACTCTGTAGAACAGGAGTCCTATTCCCAAAATGGCTGTCACTCATCAGAATATGCTACAATTTAAGTAAAGGACATGTAGACACCATGTTGAGAATGTGCAGTAATTAGAAAGCAGAACATAAATTGCTTGAGGGTGTTGTTTCTATTGTTCCATATATATATAGGCAAAAGACTTTCCTTTCTTGGCATGGCATGCACTGCAAAAGTCCAAACCTTACTTGCTCTGTCCTGACTGCCTATTCTTACTCAGCATAAAACTCTGGCATGCTGTCTCTTAATGATATTGTGCAATTGAAACCAGCTGGATGTATAGAAAACCTTTTTAATGGTTTAAAATACTTATTTTTATATTTGGCTGTAAGGGATAAGATTTTTTAAATTGTTTTAGGAAATTATGCCACATTGTAAAATAAAACCTCCTCTGAGAACTTAATTTACTATCTCCAGTGTTTCTGGACATCATATTGCCAGAAAGGTGCCTAAGCACTAAACAGAAGCTGATGATTGCAGTGAGAGGGAAGGAGATCAGCATTTCATACAATAGTAGTGCATTTAAAATTAGCAAAATGCTGATGTGTCCATTCCTTTACCCATTCGAGAGGCTTTTAACACCTTTTTGTTTTTATTTCAAACACTGTAGGTTACCTCCTAAAGTTCTGACAAGATTTCAAAGTAAAATCAAGCTATAAGATGCTCCATGAGCTACCTCAGAAAGGCTGAAAGTGTAAGAGCATGAAAATATTGATAATTTTTGCCCTCTGTCCTTCCAAAAGATATCTTCACAGTTTAAATATTAGCATGTGGGGGAGTGGTGCTAAATAAACACTACTGTGAATATTTGATTGAAATTAGTGAAGTTTATACTATTTACACCTTTTTTTGCAGGTGCAGGGGGATTACCCACCATTTACATTCTTTGGTAATCATTTTTCTTCTTGCATGGAGACAATTTTTAGTTTTATACAACAATGATCCTGTATCCCTTGTATACCTAGAACTTCCACCAAAGTCAAGAAAGCATGCTCTGCTTAGCTTCATACCCATGCAAGAAAGTAAATTTGGGCTAAATTATAGAAATAATAATACGTATGTAGCAATTTTCATCAGGAAATCTCAAAGCACATTACAAAGGGTACCAACGTCATCGTCCGCACTGTAGAAATGGGGAAACTGAGGCATAGAATGGTGAAGTGACTTATGCAAGGTTACTCAGCAAGTCAGTGACAGACCCGTCTACAACCTCGGTCTCCTGGATTCTAGTCCTCTATTCATTAGGCCAAATTTTTCTACACCTATACCCCCACACCCCACACAGAAAAATAAACATTGCTTCTGTGAAATATTCAATGGGCCTAGTGACATGCAACATGTTATTTTAAAGTCTAGAGCCTCAAGGCTTGCTGCAAGTACAAATAAGTGACTGCAAATGAAAAGCACCGGCAATGGAGCTGGCATGCTTGCTGATTTGAGGGTGCGAAACACAGAAACCAGATTGCTCTGTAGCACCTCCTACATCACAATTAATAGTACAGCATTAATACGGACCACATGTTCTGCTCATCTAGTCCTCAGGAAAATATAACAGTGATCAGGAGGCAAAGTGACAGGCCCAAGCTGAAAAAGTGGGATTTGCCCTTTCTAAAATACCTTGGCATTTAAATGCCACTAAAAAAGAAGTGTATTTAGCTATATGTACCTACGTGCCACTAACCCATCTTGTCTCAGGTTTATAAAGATGGATTTTCTCACTCTTTTTTGGGATGGGATAGGAAGAGTTATGCTGATTGGCCCCAGCCTGGTGGAGGCAGCTGTCCCTGGCTTCAGCTCCCCACATTTTCTGCAGGCAAAAGGAGATCTGCCCATGGCACACCCACTTTGCACAGGGCAGTCAGGCCTAAGGGTTTTTTCCTTTTTTGAATACTTCCACAGTTATGAGTATCTTAAATATAGAGGTTAGCACAAAGACTTCAGTATTACTAAAGGTTATGTCTACATTAGTAATGCGACAGTGGCAGGGCGGCTGTGCTGCAGCAGCACCATTGTAGCGCTATAGTGTAGACATGGCAGCGAAGGAAGGGGTTCTTCCGTCACTGTAGTAAATCCATCTCTGCAAGAAGTGGTAGCTAAGTCAATGGAAGAATTCTTCCATCAACGTAGAGGGGGTCTATACCGGAGTTTACGCTGCTTAATTGCATCGCACAGAGCATGACATTTTTCACAGCCTTACGTGATGTAGTTAAGCCGACCTATAAGCTTACTTTTCCCTTGATTTCTTTCCTATGTTCTGTGAAACCACATTCAAAACAACTGGCCACATGAAAGTAGTGCTCACAGGTTTTGAGATTTGTTTTTCTGTGATAAGAAAGACTGTTGCTATGTTCTCAACAAAACATCCTTAGGGACAAGTCTCATGTTAGCCTGTGTTTCCTTCCGGCTGTACCATTTCTCTCAATTAACAGCCAAGTAATATGTGGGCACACTGATCAGAAACAGAAGGTTCCTATCTCTGCAAAAGAAATATTTACAAATAAGATTTCTTAAATATAGTTTTAAACCACAAACAAACTCTATATTTCATTTATGTATACTTTTGGAACGATGAATTGGCAGAGTTTAGTTCAAGTAATATCCAATCAAATACTGTTCTTGAACTTCACTCAGTTATCGTTGGTAACACACAATAGCTAAAATACTGACATGTTTAGTTGAGACAGATTTTTATTCTAATGGTTTTCAGTCATTGCTTGTGGGGTGCTTGCAGGCAGGTGGGGGTGGACGTTTGCTGGTTCACCTAAGGAAAGAGACTAGTGAAGTTCCTGTTTTAGGGAATCAGAGGAGGAAAATGAAACTCTAGAAGTGGAGAGTCACTGGGTCTAGGCTGTGAGTCTACACTGAGAGAGCAAATTCATGGGATCAGATAGCAAAATTGAGGGAGAGGATTTAGTTGGGTTGGGAGGAGGGTGGAAAATAGATAGGAAAAGGACAGAAGTGACTCCAGAGATTTGGCTAAGCATCCAAAATTTGAGGGGGATGGGGGGTGAGAGCTATCCTAACCTTCAAATCCCTAGGGAATCCATTCATCAATTTGCTCCCCAGAATAAGTCGTCTTCTGTTGGAAAAGAAGGGCTCTTTTTTGATCACAGAAGTCAGCTGTCATTGTCTTGTTTTAAATTGTGCAATAGAAAAAGAGAAACGTTACAAATAGTGCTATTAAAAACAAGGAAATGACTCACCTTCACATGAACACTGAGACAATTAGTATTTATTCATCTGGGAACACTACAGTGAAATTAATTTGTTCATGTGGATATTTACTAGCATGTAAAAACTGGTGACCAAGCTGTTTTTAAACACAGTTGTGTTATAAATGCTTAGATTTAAGGTGTCTGGATCTCTGCAATGATTCTTTGTGTTCATGCCATTAAAGTGTGTATTTTGTACACATTGTTTAAAAAAAACAAACTGCAAGGCAATTCCTATTTTCAGTCTGAGATCCTTACCACCACCTAGAGGTTGCTGGAATCTATTGCATAAATAGCTACAAGAGGAAAGTATTGGCTGAATTCACCTTACTAGAATTAAAGAATAAAAAAGATAATTACAAGAATAACTTAGGTGCATCTTGGGAATATATCTATATGCACATATTATATATGTACTTTACTTAGATACACATATATGCATGCACAGGATTAGATACTTAATTTATTCAACTAGATTCTTGCCTACAGGTGTAGGATTGAATTAATCATCAAATATGGAGAACTGGGAAGGAGTTTCTTCTCCTCCCCCCCCCGCCCACTTTCCTGTGGAACATGGAGCAGGGATCATCCCCTAGGACAGGGATACATTGGAAAATGGCTATTGGGAAGTCAGAAGAATCTATTGCCTCTGATTGCAAGAGACTGGCATTGGTGGACCCGAGGCCTTCCTTTCATTGTCTATGATAAGTGTGCCAACTTTGGGAACAAGAAAGTAGTTTGTACTTCTGACTCTGAAACCAAGGATGAAGCTTCCAGCCTGCAAGGACCTCATTCCAAACATCTCAAAAAGTGTCTCAGAATGAGTTGCCTGTGACTGGTTTTTATTAAATTTTTGCACCGATACTGAATGATAAATGTTTTCACTGTCAGTCTGTTTTTCTATTGAGAAGGCTTGTGTGAGTACTAACAAGATCCAATGGCTGGAGGTTGAAGTTAGATGATTCAAAATAGAAATAAGGTGCAAATTTTTAACAGTGAGGATAATTAATCATTGGAACAACTTATCAAGGATTGTGGTGGATTCTCCATCACTGGAAATTTTAAAATCAAGATTAGATTTTTTTTAAAGAAATTGTTGTTCAAACAGGTCTTAATTCAGGGACATCTTATGGCATGTGTTATGCGGGAGGTCAGATTAGATCTTTTCTGGCTTTATAATTATGATCTATCCTATAAAGTGATGTCAGAGGCAGGGTTGACTCAAGACATTTCTGAATCTCTGCTTCTCAGTTAAAGCAAACACACTGTATTAGAGAGAACATTTGGCTTTTTAGAGGGGAGAACTTGGGGTATTGGATGGCTTCGGAGATTGTAATGGGATACAGTCTTAACTGAATCCATTCCAGGTTGATGGGGACCAAACATTGTTTCTATTGGATGGCTCTTGGCTAGTTTGTCTGGTTTCCAATAGACAAGTGGCCATATGAGCACTGGGACCCTTGTGGTCAATCTGAGCCGAAAGGCTCATGGCTTAAAGCTCAAAGACAATATGCTCTATGACCCACATTTCCATGAAAATGGCATTCCTGGTTGCCATCATCTCAGCCATTGGGGTCAGAGAGCTCGTTGCCATGATCCCGGACCTTCTCTGCATGGTGTTCCATAAGGACAAGGTCTTATTAAGGCTACACCCCAAATTTCTTCCCAAAGTGATGTCCAACTTCCATCTCAACCAATCCATTCACTTGCCTGTGTTCCATCCAAAGCCACATGCCTCCCCCACTGACAGAACCCTGCACGCCCTCTACGTCAGACACAGAACTAGACCCTTTTGGAAGTTACGAAGACTCTTCGGCACCATTGTGGAGAGTTCAAAGGGCCAAGCTGTATCCTCCCCAAAAGATCTCTTAGTGGGTCTCAAGTTGCATGCTGGAATGCTATAAATCAGTGTTTCTCAATTGGTGTTCGTGGAACCCTGGGGTTCCTTGGGAACACTATTAGGGTTCCGTGGGAAAGTGACATCATGCCGCCGAGAGCAGCTGTTCTCTGCGCCGCCGAAAAAGGGAAGATGTCCTGGATTTTTCGGTGGAGGGTATCGAGTATGAGTGTAATTTCACCGCGGAGCCAAAAGGGTTCCGCGGGGAAATTTAATTGAGAAACGCTGAGCTAGTTGTTTGTATATAATTTGCTTATTTCGACATTTTTTTTGGCCCCACATGTAAAAATACTGTTAAGAGTTTGGGGGGTTCCGCAATTATTTATTGAGTTCAAAAGGGTTCCGTGGCCAAATTTAATTGAGAAACACTGCTATAAATGCTTCAACCTCTCCCCTCCCAGGGGCATGACACCTCATTCTACATGAGCACAGGCTGCCTCCTCGGCCTCATTAGTGTACATACCACAGCACAACATCTGCAAAGACACAACATGGTGCTCCATTCACACATTCACAGCGAACTACACCCTAACACATGCGGCAGCTGCAGACGTGGCCATGGGTCATGCTGTGTTACAGATGGCTCTGCCTTTAGCCTCCTGACACCACCTCTGGACTGATTACTGCTCATAAGTTACCCACATGTGAAATACAATAGGGACCATCACTCAAAGAAGAAGAGGCGGTTACTTACCTGTAACTGGAGGTTCTTCAAGATGTGTGGTCCCTATATGTATTCCCCCACCTGCCTTCCTTCCCCTCTGCTTCAGACTCTGTTGCACAGTGGGAAGAGGGGAAAGTGGAGTGGCATCGACCCACATGGTCATAAGCACAAGGAGTTGTACTACACACATGCAGGTCAACAGACACTGCTTGGAAACACTTCCAGACTCTGGTGCATGGCATGTGGAATACAGATAGAGACCCACACATTTCGAAGCACCTCCGGTTACGGGTAAGTAATCTCATTTAGGCACACACAACTCCCACAAAATTGTTGTTTTCTAAGGTTGTCTCCTTGATCTTCCTCTAGCGAAGTGAGTCATTTTCAATCTTACTCATGCACATTTTCACAAAAGCAGAGTCACAGCAGCAGCCCCTATTTTTGCCCAGCATATTGGACAGGACAGGCAAGAGGGGATGCATAGACTATAAGGCCAGAAGAAACGACTGCAATCATCTAGTTTGACGTTATCCATAAATAGGACGTCCATGAATTAATTTTTATTTTAACTACAGCAGATCTTTTAGAAAAACATCCACTCTTGATTTAAAACTTGCCAGTGAGGGAGAATCCACCACAACGTTTTATAAACTGTTCCAATGGTTAATTACCCTCATTATTAAAAATGGGCACCTTATTTCTACGCTGAATGTGTCTAGCTTCAACTTCCAGCCAGTGAATCTTCTTATATCTTCATCTGCTAACACGGGCGGCGAGTGACGACTGCCTTTGGGGAGGTTGGATGGGGTGGCACCGTCCCCTCTCCTGTGGCCCACCCACACTCCACCCCTGGACTCCACATATCACGGCAGGAGGAGTGGGCCTGGCCCGCCCTGGAAGCCAATTCTGCATGAGGCAAGCCTATCCCAGGACAAGCTCTGCAGTGTAGCTACCGCCCTCTAGCAGGGAATGCAGCATGAGGCCTGGTGTGGGTGGGGCACGGCCTGCCCCCCCAGAATTGGAAAGCAAAGGGCACCCACCCTCCCTGCTTGGTGGTGTGGAGCCCAGCCCGGCAGAAAGGGTCCAGGCAGGCACCACTCCCATTCGGGACCGCTCTTCTACCCGCCACTCATGCCTCTCGGGGGAGAGGCACAAGCAGCAGTGGTGGAACCTCAGGGGAGATGTGGACCGAGTGGGAGTGGGGCCCACCTGGACCCCCTGCACCAGCTGGGCTCCACACCACCAGGCAGGAAGGGCAGGCGCTCTTTGCTTTGCCGGGCCCCAAGCGATGCTCCCTGGCACTGAAGGGTAGTAGCTGCGGTGCTGGTCCTGTCCCGGGTTGGGTCTGCTGTGCGCAGAAGCAATTGCTGGGGGTGGGCCAGGACAACTCCTCCTGCAGCCACATGTGGAGGCTGTAGGCAGAGCGTGGGTGGGGTGGGGCAGAGAGGCGGAGGAGCTTCCACCAGCAGCTGGTTGGGGAGGCTTAGCCTCCCCCACCCTATTATACCTGCCACCTCTGTCTGCTAGACTGAAGAACCTATTATCAAAGTTTTGTTCTCTTTGTAGACCCTTATAGACTGGTCAAGTCGCCCCTTAACCTTCTCTTGGTTAAGCTGAATAGATTGAGCTCCTTGAGTCTAAGGCATGTTTTCTAATCCTTTAATCATCCTTGCAGCTCTTCTCTGGCCCTTCTCCAATTTATCAATATCCTGCTTGAATTATGGACATCAGAACCGGACACAATATTCCAGCAGCAGTCAGACCAGTGCCAAAAACGTAGGTAATATAACCTCTCTATTTCCTAGTCAAGACTCCTGTTTGTGCACCCAAGGATCACCTTCACCCTTTTAGCCAAAATATCATGCTGGTGGCTCATGACCCCAAGTCTTTTCTGGAGTCACTGCTTCCCAGGATGGAGTCTCACATCCTGTGAGTATGGCCTGCATTCTTTGGTCCTTTGTTTGCATTTGGTTGCATTAAAATGCTTAGTGTTTGTTTGCACCCCATTTACCAAATGATCCAGATTGCACTGCATTTGTGATCTGTCCTCTTCATTATTTACCACTTCTCCAATCTTTGTTTCATCTGCTATCTTTATCAGTGATTATTTTATGTATTCTTCCAGGTTATTGATAAAAGTATTAAATAGCATAGGGCCAAGAACAGATCCCTGCAGGACTAGCGACACACTTGCTTGATGACACTTCCCTGTTTACAGTATGCCTAGTGATGTCACAGGGAACTTTATTAGATTTCACTAACATCATAGCAGATGCCTACTTAGAAGTATTTTTATGCTCAAAGTAATATTTCAATTGCTTACATATTTTTAATTTTAATCCACCCCCACACACCTAGTAAAGACGCCCAAGTTTTTGCAGTAAAAGTTCCCTAGACATCTAAATTTCTGCCTCTAGGCATGTGCTAGCAGAGATAGTACCTCCCTGCAGTCCGGATTGAGCACCTATCTCTCTGAGAGTGGCAGGGCTTAGGACACACCCCTATCATCCAGATCTCAACGTTTTGGCTTGGGTCCATCAGTAATTTTCCATTTAATATGGAAAAAAGTGCTGTTTCATGTACTCCCTCCTTTGTGAGTACTCTTCCCCGGCTGTGTGTGCACTGAAGAAGAATGAGGTAGTGTGGGGTTTTTTTTCCTTTTCCCCAGGGTTTCCTTGTGTATCCCCTGAAAAATGTAGTGGTCTCCCAAGAGAAGTCTGATCTTTCACCTTTGAAAAGAGCACTCAGGGTGGGTGAACTGGCTTTGTTTGTTTGCTTGTGTTTATTTATTTCTCTGCAAGAAAAACATTTCCTTCAAGAATCTTGCTTGAGGCTAGAATAGAGGATTCTTAAACCTTTACATGGATGTTAGTTAGGCTGGGGACAATCAGTTCAGTTGCTTTTGAGCTACATGTTCTACTGTAGAGGTAGGGGAAAATGTGGTCCATGGTGGCTCCAATATTTAATACTAACAGCCTTGACTTTTATTTACACTAAATTTCCTTTACACTGCTCTGGCCATGTAAAAGGGCCTTAAAGTGGCTGTTCTATTTACATCCACTTGGAGGCCCTGTTATACTGTCAGAGTGGCCTTTGTGCAAATATATGAGAATCAGGCCCAGACACATCTGTGTATATGTTAGTACAGACCTAGTACAATTGGCCCCAAGGGCACAATTCCTGTGTAAATATTTAACAACCAACAACAGTAGCCAAATAACAATAATAATTAAGTATCTGTGGGCTGTATTATTGTAAAGTCCCAGCATGCAATGCTCCATCTTGATTTGAGCAGCCAGGCTCCACAGGCAGCACACAGATATTAAAATTGAGTATAGGTGTAAATTCCTCCATTTCATGGAAATGAGGTGCTGTAGTCCTGGAGCTCTGAGCCAGTTGCCACTGTGGCCCTCAGCTGGGTAAAATTTGAGTGAGAGCCTTGTCTACTGGAATTCACAGTGCTCGAGCTCTTTTCCTTTTGACAGATTTTTGTTAGAAATAGACGTACGGAATGAACTGCAATCAGAGAACCAAATGCTCCTAACCTGAGCGGAGGCAAGTACAAAGCAGCAAGTGTGGGGCACACCCAGGGGAGCGCCACCTCTGTGGCATACTCCCCGCTGGTCCCATGGAAACACTTTTGTGGGCATACCAGAGGGCCCAGGCTCTAAAGCTGGGACAGAAGGGGAAACAAGAGGACAGAGGCTTTTTGTGGCATTGTCCCACACTTGAATTTGCTTGACATCCTGGCTGGAGTTAATGCAGCTCTTGGGCAAGCTACTGCCTACAGATCCTGGTTTTTTGGAGTTCTGGACCCCTGCAGCCGCATGTGAAGTCCCTGTGGGTGCTGTGTGTTCTCAGCATCTTTGAAAATCTGCACCATAGAAACTGCTATTGCCAGCATCCATAATAATGCTAGTTTTGCAAAATAGGACAAAATCTGTTCTGACGTTAATATTCTAGTGATTATTCATGTCCCTTTCCTTTTAAAAGGAAACTGCTTACAATCAGTAAATAGACATTTCATATATTCAATCTAAGTTTTTTTCCTTATGCCGGTTTCCATCCCAAGTCACATATTCTACAGTATAAGGAAGTTTAGATTATATATAAAGCATTTTAACAACTGCACCAAATAAATGCAAAATCATGCATTACTTACAGAAGAGGCCTACACAGAAAATGGAATAGGTCCCAATGGTCTATTTGGGAATGTTTATCTTTGAGAAAATTGGAGCCTGGACTAAGGGGAAATGTAAACCACATTTTAACTACTTGCATATGTTTGGCTTTTGGAGCAGTTTCCAGTCAGATATAATGTGGGATATTACATACTGACCTCTTATTTTTGTTTGTACATGTTTTTTGTTTGCCTGTAATCCAATGCGACAGCAAAATGGATATTACTTTACCAAGTGCCAGAGAATAAAATAAAAGGACTTCTTACAGAAAGGAAGACTTGGGAAGATTTTAGATATTAAAGGAATGTAGTTTTGCACTTTTCTTATAGGCAGGGTTGGGGGCACAGCCTATTAAGGTTGCTTGACACTTCCTATTATAAGAGTCTGTTTTCATTTGCTTATAACTTTGCCAGACTTGACTCATTTGGGCTGAAATTTACCATGTTGGGTGTTCTGGGAAATTTCAGCCAAAATGGTTCAACCATTTCTAAGAAGAAAGTTACGGACAAAACCATTGTTTTGCCCATGTTAAAAAATTATTGAGATCTTTTCTTTGAAATGCTCTAGTGCCCCTATGCTTTGGAGCAGGGACTCGAAATTTTGCAAGGAGGTGGTTTTGGGGTTAAGGGTGTGTCATTTGCCATCCCTGTGAAAATCTGCCCAAATGTGGCCAAGATCTGAAAAAGTGCAGATCACATATGCTCAGCAGAGACTTGCTAGATCTTCACAACTAAAAATCTCTGATGAGTCCATCCTCAATGAGTATGCTCCATCCCTGCATGGATTCAACATATATGACTGCTTTGTGCATTCACCATCCCCACGGAGTGACAGGCTGGGCAGAGAGCCTGGCACAAGGAGCAGCCAGAGAGAATACTGAAATTGGATGAGAAGCCCAAGGAGGGAAATTGGGACTGGGATCCAGTGGCATGGGAGAGAGGCAGGTCGGACAAGGAATCAGGAGGGTGAAAATTTGCACTGGCTGGACAAGAAGACTGGGATTAGGGGTGCGGAGGAGAAACTGGGAATTGTGGGAGAGACTAGGACTTATCCAGCAAGTCTGGAGAAAGGAGAGTAGCACTGGATAGGCAAGGAGAATGGGACTGGGATAAGATGCTCAAAAAGTGGAGACTGCGACTGAGTAGGCAAGGAGAAAGAGACTGGATGAGGAGCAGAGTGGGGAGGAGACAGTAGTAGGGGAAAGACACATTAGAGCGAATGGGGGGAATAGGAGTCAAACTAGGAGAAACCCAGCAGAGGAGCATCTTCCCACTAGATCACACTCCCATACGGTGCTTGGAATGGAATCCAAGATTCCTAACACTTCCCATTTCTCTGCTGTCAGAAAATATCTGTGAAGGCCACTGGCAAAGTTTCCCATTCCTCCCTAGTGCTGGTCCATAGAGACATGACTACCTATTACTTCAATCAGTTACTCCCTCAGCTCAAGTGGCAGAGGTCCAGGAGGTGGATCTGAAGGTTCCTACCCTGCTGAATCAACCATGTGGGTGTTACTATGATGTCACATGATGGAATTTGTTTTTTCAGATTGCTTTTTTTTAAACTATGAAATCTCACACACACACCCTTATTAAGGTTGCGAAATTAAGCACTTAAAAGTTAGAAAACACAAGAATCAAGTTTGCCTAAGCAACCTTAATTCAGCCCCCTTGTGAATATGCATTATTATGGTTTTAATTACATAGTCACATAGTATTTTTTCCCTCAGGACCCCTGCCTCTTTCAGTGCACAGGATAGACCTGCTTTGGGGATTAAATCAGAAAAAGAGGCTGTTTGTAAATCCCTGCTTCATTTGTTGCAGAAGTTGGAAGGTGCACAATGAATGAGGCAGAGGATTGTAAGAAGAGAAAAAATGATCTCATGATTAAGGCAGTTTAATGCTGCCTTAGGGAACTGGTTTCTATTCCTACTTCTGCCATAGATATCCTATTTGATGCTAGTCAAATCACTTAAACCAACCTTTTCACAGGTGATCACTAGTTGTGCCTTCCTCATTTTCTATGTGCCCAACTTGGGCCCTAGGCTGAGCCTGATTTGCAGAAGTGCTGAACCTCTACAGCTGCAAATGAAATCACTGGGAGCGGTGCTTTGAACATATAAAGTGCTGTACACTGCTGAGTACTCTTTAAAAAAAAAAAAAAAAAAGGTCTCAGAAGGTGAAATTAGTGAATACTTTTGATCTTAATCTTTCTGTGCCTCAGCTCCCCAACTGTAAAGCAGGAGTAAAATCATCTCCTCACTTCAGTGGTTTAGTAAAGATAAATTAAAGTTTGTGAAGCACTCATGTACTATAGTCATGAGCACCAAAATAAAACTCTTCATAGCAGGTTTTGACTAGTGTGCAGTAAATAAGGCCTGGGGATACACATTGAACAATGAGGATAAAACTAAATAATGAATAGGTGCTCACTAATTAAATGAAGTCCACTTTGTGCACTGAGTGAGCCAGGGGTCCTATGGAATATAACGTATGTGATCATGTAATTAAAAAGAGCATGTGTGGTGAATGCGGGAGATATCTGTATTATTTTTCATTCATATTACATGTACCCCAGTTTACTTGTTCGATATTATTCTTTCTAACCAACTGGAGTTGAATCAAAAGGGGCTGTTAGGAAGAGCAAGCAGAAAATGAAAATCACCAGAGATAAGATACCTCTGGCTAAGGAACTTTAAGGTTGGTCAGAGACCCATAGCTAGGCCATTAATCAAGAAGATATTATTTCCAGGCACTAGCCGAAGATGACAAGGCTGAGGGCCTGAGATCAAAAGGGCACTTAATAGCTAAAAACCTCTTGCTTTAGAGAAGGAAGGGGAGTTCAGCCATTGGGGGCTGTTTGCAGAGAAAACAGAGAGACTGTGATGGGTTTGAGGTAGCTAAGCTAGCTAGGGAAATAAGCGTTAGGTAAGATCCAGGCCTGTAGGCCTTTTGTTGTTTTAACCCTTTTCTCTGATTGCTATTTACCTTTGGGTAAATAAATTTATTCAGAAGATGTTTTGAGTCACATTAATCAGCAGATGGTCACAGGCTCCCAGAAGGAAGTTTCTTGCAGCTTGCAAATAAATTAGACCTGTCGAGTTAACGTAGTTGGGAAACAAAGGGACTGCAGTCCAGAGAACCAGTCTAAAGTGACTGAAATGCAGGGTTCTACCCTGAGAGAGTTGAAGGAAGCAAAGCCTACCACTTAAGAGGTGCATTCATGAGAGCCTCCAAAAGGGTCTAAGGTTCAACTCACCCTGTAACAGTTACAATATCATAATGCATATGCACAAGGGAGTTGAATTCAGATTGCACAGGCAATCTTAATACTGGCATTTCCCAACTTTTGAGTACGTACCTTTGCAACCTTAATAATGTTCATTTAAAGTAGTTTGTGTGTGTAATATCTACTACTTTTCATCTGAGGACTGTAAAAAGCTTTATAAACATTGGTTAATAAAGGTTCACAACAACTCTCAGGAGTGGGTTAGAATTATTGCACAGAAAGGTTAAACAACTTGACCAAGGACACCCAGTATATTAGTGGAAGAGCTGAAATAGAGGTCCTGATTCACCAAGGCCCTGTTACCACTTTTGACCTGAGTCGTTATCCAAAATTCAGAGCCCTGCAGATTGTTTTGGTTAGGAAGGGAAACTGGTGATGGAGTCAGATATATTTGATGCAATCTTAGTTATTTACAAAGAATGTACAAAGTCCTGTTTCCTTGGACACAGCAGGAATCAGTGTCTTTGCTCACAGCTCCAAGCCTCTTTCAGCCAGCACTTGGTCTAAAAAGTTCCCTTTCTACTCTTTTCTCAGGGCTACACTCCCAGTGTTTGTTCAGGTTGTGTGTGGTGCTTCTTTTTCTCTCAGCTTCTCTGGTATTTCTGCCTCTCTTTCACAGATACACAAACTTTCACAAAACAATAGTATTGGTACATTGAAATTGGTTTCTACCACCACATCTGGTGATACCAAGATCTCTGTCCTCTCCTCCCAAGCAATTTATAAAGAAGCCAGCTCCTGAATCTGGAATACATTAGAGTTTGCTCTGGCTGGATAGAAGCAGGCTGAGGCTGCTACTACCTGCTGACACGGCATTAGTCACTCGGATTGATTGTGTGTCCATAGAAAGGCTGGGAAATCTCTTCCACATACTCCAGTGACAAATGGGTGGGTGGGGTTGGGATTAAAGAAAAATACATGTGTAAAGTTTACTTCAAAGCATTACATTTGGGGAAAATTTAAATAAATTTTTTGAGGAGGGAAAGACTGGGTGAAAAAGGAAAGAAAACAGAGAAAGAGTTTCTATAGAAGAAAAAAATTAACCAGAATACAAACATAAAAATCTCAGTATAATTATTTTAAGAGGATGACAAGAGGAGGCAGTAATGTCTAGTAGTTTGAACAGGGCACCCGACTCCATCACTGATTTGCTCTGTGACTCTGGGCAACCTCTGTGCCTTAGTTTACCCATCTGTAAAATGAGAATAGTATTTTCCTGTCTCAAAGTGTTGTGAAGCATAATTAATTGCTTTGAAGCTATTCAGATGACTGATGCTGTACATGACAGTTACAAAGTACAGAAGATTTAAGGGGACACCTTCAATTTAAATAACAGTAGCAGTAGCATAACCACTCTACCTAGAAGCCATAGTCATGTCCCAGAACCTCACTGTGATAGGTGCTGTACAAACAGAACACAAAGATGGTCACTTCTGCCTGAACATTTTTGTCACTTTGTAACACCCTCTATAATTGAAAGATTATGAAAACTAATATTTTAACGACTTTGTTGTTTACTTTTTTTTGCACAACAGCCCTTGGTGGATGGTCGATATCATGGGTTCACCTGAATAATCAACTGTGAGTGAGTCCTTCCCTTCTGTTTATGTGGGTTTAAAACACAGCAAAACAGGCAGAAAAGACAGGCATTTAGGCTGATTTCTTCCATCCTTACCTTGCACTGGGCTCTAATGATCATTTCTCCAAGTGCAAGCATGGACTAAGAGATAAAGGGGTTTTAAGTAACTTTAAGTAACCTGAAACCTAATCAATATTTATTTGAAGTTTAAAGTAGTTTCAGGTGCTAGACTTGTCACCAAGTCTGCCTGCCAATTTTTTTTTTTTAAATAGGACATCATTGTAAAGGGCTTGATTCTGCCATCCTGAAGCTGAATAGCATTTTATGATGCAAATGGTCTGTAATCTCACTGCCGTTTCCTTTACATGAAAATGTCTTTTCAGAGTTTCACTGGACTAAGCCCTGCAAGACCTCCATGATGAAAAAGACTCCCTTCTCCCGGTCACAGAAAGATACATTCCCTATGATACTGACCACCTTTGTAAACCACTCAGCTCTCCTGATGAAAAGCTCTAGGTAAAAGGGCTAGGTGTTGTTATCCTTCCTTTGATCACTCATACAGGAACTGTTCAACTTTGTCACTTCCTTAACAGCTGCTCTCCTACCCAGTGCGTCTAAGGGATGTGTTTCAGACAGGACAAGAGGGTGTGTATGAATCTCCTCAAGCTTAGAACAGTGGGGTACTACCTTTACAGCATTTCAAGGACATTGTCTCCTAGGTTGAGGAGACCATGCTGCAATCTGACAATGCCATAGTGGTCTCATATCAATCACTACCAGGGCACCAGGCAAAGAACTTTATAGCCAGGAGGACAAATGCTCTCAGAATGGATGGAGAAGAATTTCAGAACCTTAAAAGCATTGCAGCTTGCAGGAGCTCTCAGCCTGCAGTCAGACTGGCTGAGTTATCAAGCCATCAACCTTGGCAAGTGGTCCCTCAACAAGGTAGTCTCTCTCTTGTTCTCCCTCTCAATTTGCTTGAACTGGGGGAGACCCAAAATGGATCTCTTTGTCTTGCCACAGAACCTCAAAGTACCAAAGCTATGCAGCAAGCTCAGAGATTTTCAGGCCTGGGCAACAGATTCATTCTCAATCAGCCAGTCAGGGTTCCTCTTTATGCTGTTATCCCCTTCCCATTTATTCCAACGGGCCTGAAAAAAGCCAAATCTGAGCGAGGCTATCCAATGGAGCTGGAACAAGAAGCTTCTCTTCCAAGAAGCAAAAATTTACTCTTTTTCTCTCCCTGGTTTTTTTCCTTCTCAAACTCCTTCTTATGCTTTGCACTAGACATTTCTACTGTACGTACTCTGTCTAGTTCATTGGTTTCATAGAGCATCGCATACTGGTATATTGAAATTGTGCTCCAAGGCATGGTGACACCCACTGTGTACATGCCCTCACAAGAATTGGAGGCAATGTACAAAATCACTGTTCATTTGATTACATTAGATCCTGCCACAACAACACTGGCAGCAGCTACAGCTCTTTCCTAACAAGGAAATGGTATGACAAGTTAATAAAGGTCAGTAACAGAATTCCTTCAGACAAATGTCCAAGAAATCTGTGGCTTCCTTTTGTTCACTAGAGTCTCACCTGTGATACATTGCAATATCAAGTTACTGATTCATCTCTCAGCGTCAGAGACACTAATGGACAAAATCCTACTCTTGGTTACTTCTATGAGGTTGCAGCAGTATAATTCAGTGTAAAAATCTGGCTCCATGCATCACCTGCTGTCACCACTAAAATACATTTTCTAATGTTAGTTGAATCCCAAAAGGTGCTACTGAAGAAAAATAACTGTGTGATATTAGGTGATAGATGTGCTATCTTGCTGGAAGGAGAGAAGCCATCACAGTTCAAATATGACTTGAATTTTCATAGTAAAGTATTCTATTATAAAGAAAGGAAAATATATCTAAGAGGATATATTTCCATGTTTTCTAAACAGCTCCCCATCCCCAAACACATCCCTTCGCCACTAACAAGTTGACAAAGTCTTGTACACCTAAGAACATTTAGCACTATTCAGCCATAGATTACACAGCACTTTACAGAACAGGGTCAGTATCATTAGCTCTATTTTACAGATAATCATTCTGCTGTGCAGTTCCCTAAGTGACTTGATTAAGGTCACACAAATCAATACAGATCAGTCTTGCGTACATCCATGGAAGCATGTCTCCCTCATTCAGGTTTGCCATCAGAAAGCCAGATACAATTTCTACTGGAAGAATTCACCCCTGTTGTGTTCTTTTGAACTTTTGTTTGCTGACACCATAAAGAACAGGGCACATCATTTTCCAATGCCTTAGTCAAATCCTAGGACTGACATTTTAATTTTCATTATAATTATATTATCTTATTTGTTGAGTGAGCACCCATAACCTATGCTGATGATTTGGAATTTGAAATTAGCATAGTATTTATATTTCACAGGCCACTGACTGATTGAAAATTGTATTTCACTTGTAAATTTGCATGCTTTGAAATAGGTCAGTGAAGCAGATGGCTTTGGAAAAAAAATGTTGGGGACTGGTCTCTTGTTTGTTTATTTAATTAAGCTTTTTCTGATAGTGCAAATGTTCAACTCAAGTTATGTGATTCAGTGTAGCTGACTGAATAGTCAAGAGTGTCTTTGGAACTTTCCTGGGGAATATCTTCTGTTTCTCGTGCTATACACAGTATGTCAAGAAGTCCCAGTTTACTACTCACATTGGCAGCATACTCCATTAATGAGATTTAAAAGAAAAGCAGATGAGCATGACTATCAGAGTCCAAGGGGCATGAGGAGGAGCAGTTTTTCCAATCACACTGACTCTGAAACTGTAACTAAATATAGCTGATGCCTGCTGTAGGAAGAGCATTTTGATTGAATGAACACTTCTCCCCAGGGAAGTGATCTCAGCTTGCAGTATTTTCTATGGACACTTCAAAAATTGTGAACAGCCACATTTAGGTTTTGTCACCACTTCAATCACAACAATCAATTGTTTCAGGAACAGCAGACAGAAGCCACTCAAGGAGCATGAAAGTGAGCCAGCCAAGATTCTTTATAATGTTTCAGTATTTGAAAGAACACACATTACAACGTGGTCTATTTTTCTCTCTAATAACATGCTGTGCTGGGAGAGTAGGAAAAACACTCTTCATGGCCATATAGAGCATACCTCTGCAAGGGAAGTGTTTTATCACAGGCTATTGTATATGTTTGACTCTGTATGTCCTTCATTCTTTTCTGTCACACTTACTCACCTTTTTGCATAGACCTATTATTTCTGCTACTCGGCTAATCTCTGTCTCTCCCTCCCATGGCCCCCAAAAAACCTCACACAAGGTAGATTTTTACAAAATGACTTTTTATGAATGACCATTTACCCCTTGCAGAAGATAGCGTTATGTATGTGAAATCTCTTCATCAGGGAGGTGGTCTAGGTTACATTTCCATTTTTAAGATCTATATTCACAACAACTGTACAGACACATAGGAAGTCGCAGATGTAACAATGCTGCACACCAGGAATGTTTCGACAAGATGAGAGCATGGTAGAACTCAGAGCAATCCTTCTACAGATGCACAAGTTCCACATGCGCTAAAGGAGGATCTGTTATTAGCCTTCGACCTTTGAAAACAGGCCACTTGCATTTAGCTGGATAAGGATTTAGGCATCTAGCTTCAGGCACCCAGATCTGAAAATTTTCTTCTGAGTATTTTAGTCTTTCTAGCTGTTTGTGTAGTATGAGCACCTCCCCAGTATATCAAAAACAAATCATACTTTCTTTCTTCCAAGGAGAAAGACTATAGGCTTTTTATTTGCTTGTTTATGCTTAAGAATGTGCATGGGTGAGTGAACTGATGTGTCGTGAAGAATGTATCGAGGGGAAGCCAAGTGGCAGAAGTGAGTTTTGCATCTCATTCTGAAAGTAGTTAGTTCCATGATCATTCTTATCTCTTGGGGAACTGAGTCCCATAATCCAGGCCCAGCTCCTGTGAAAGGTCTGAATTGAGCACTGCAGCCTCTTCCTATCAGCATCACCTCAGTCTTGCTTGGATTCAGTCTGGGAAGAGAGCCATTTCAGGGCATTTCTGTTCACTCCAGTAGAGTCTTTGTGATGCCCAAGACTAGCTGGTGATCATAGTATTGAAAGCTATAGAAGGGTCCAGCAAAGAATATGGATGCATTTCCATTATCTGTGGATAGAAATAAGTCATCCACAAGAGCAACAGGTGCAGTCTCTGTACTATTCCCTGCCCTGAAACCGATGGAGAGGGATTCAGGGTACTGGCCGCTAACAGAGGGCATCAAACTCTTTTCTGCAAGCTGTCCAACTAGCTTGCTTAGGAAAGGACGGTAACACACTGGCAATAGTTTCTTAGGTCTCTAGCACCAAGCAATTGTTTATTTAGTACTTTCAGACGATTGTATACTCTAGATGGCGGGTGGAATATTCCTTTAATAAAAGGTGTTGACAATCTTGTAGCAATCTAGACATGCCTTAGTCAGCCTTTGCCTGATATAGAGTTTTTGTTTTGTTACCTTAATTGACTTCTGTTTGATTCATACACACACACAAAATAGATAATCTGCCACTCTACAAGAACATATCCTCTATTTTCAAATGATTACATGATGAGTTGGCTATAAACTGCAAAACAAAAAAGAGTGCCTAGAGTAATTCAACTTATCACCAGCCGTGAAAAATGGGAACAAGTATCTTACAAAATCCACAGGAAAAGTAATCCATAAGAAAGGCACAAGGGATGAACGCTGTCAGCAAAGAACACATGGAAAAAGCTGCAACAGGAGCAAAATAAGAAAATGAATAAATAAAAGGAAAATATTTACTGCCATATCTGGGGTTCCACTGTCTCTATATACACAACAATCAGGTCCATTGTATGCTGACTAGATTTACATTTGACTTTTGATGCAAAAATGCTTCCATATGATTAACAGAGAAATAAAACAGTAATAAAGAACTGACTATACAAACTGACCTGTCTGTAAAACATAGACAGAAGAATTATGACCAAACATTTTTTTCCATCAGCATTCACAAATTTGCTGAAATCCAAACATTCCATGGACGTGGTTCGATTTTAATGAAGTTCCGATGGGACTCAGACAGATAGTGAAACTTGCCTAGTTTCCTGCCATCTCGCCTGCCTGGCTCCTAGGCATGTCAGGCTCCTAGAGCTTTCAGGGTCCCTGGCTTCAGGGTTTTCATTCCAAATCCAAAGTAAACCAAATTTTGAAAAAAATCAAAATTTCTGCAAAACAAAATTACCTTTCTTTGTCCTGCTCCAGTTGTAGGTTTCTCACTAAGAACTGGCCCACTGGAGCTGTCCATAATACCTAGAGCTCTTTTGATCATTTGGTATATCTGAGACGTCCAGGTACCTTTCAAAGAGGCCTCTCATATCTTTGACATATCCCTTCATTACTATACATCATCCTGAGAACATAATAAATATGGCCTTAGTGATGTGTGAAGGCCACTTCTTCTCATTCTATTCTTCTCATGTAGTGGTCACTCATGAAAGTACTTCTGGGTTTTTTTGGTTTTTTTACATAAAGATAGTTTCTATTTTTGATTTGGGGTTATGGTGTTAATGGCAAGTTAGATGTTGCTCATTATAGCAAAGTGGCAACTCAAGACTCTGTTTAAAAAGTAACTATTCTAAGGGCTCTATAATCCACATGGTGACTTGGATTGTCTTGAAATATGCTGTGCTACATTGTGGGAGGAGGGGTGGGAAAGGGGAGGTTTAGTGGGGTCTTTTGAACAAAGGGTTCCTGACATACAGACTCCTGGGAATCATGTTTACAAAATCACCTGGTTCTTCTAACAACCTGGGGTCCAAGACACTGATCTCACCTGCTCTGGATTTATCACAGCTAGTGCATGCTACCCACTGCCTCTCTGGGGAAGCAATATTTCCAAAGTTATTCTGGGTAAAGTTAAGCAATTAAGATTTACAAGTTTTTCAGTTTTTGGTCAAAATATTGTGGTTTTGTTTTTTTGACAACCCGCTCATCACCAAAAATTTTTGGCAAAATTAGACAGTTCCTTCTGAAGTTTACATTTTGATAAAAAAGTCATATTTAATTTGAACAAACAAACCAAAACGAAACCAAAAAAAGACCCAAAACTAAACAAGAGACATCTTTTGAATGAAAAATTTCTGCCAGGTCTACTTCTCACAGAGGTTCCTATGGACTCACATCTTTATTTGCATTCCATTCCAGAGGGCATGTTGTGGGGAAGATCTTTTTCTTACTTTACTTTTTCAGCAGCACTTTATTTTCCCTAGTTCTCACAGAAGGTGCTCACATTAGACATTTGTCTTACACTTACCCTCTAGTGGAGGTAATAAGTCTCTGCAATGGACCGCTGAGATGAGAAAGCTGAAGGAGAAAAGCTGTTCTCACTGTAACCACATATGAATCCCTAAAGGACAAGATAAGGAGAAACCAACTGCAGAAAAGATTTCTTCCTCTGGCTTTTATATTACAAAAGGACATTCTTATCTCAGAGGGGTATTTTTTAAAATTCCAGGTTTTCTCTGGATCCAAGAGAAGCCAGCTTATACTTGCTGATGGACACCATTTTGGATCATATAATGCTTAGTTTTTCAACCTGTGGTATGTGTACCCCTGGGGGTACGCAAGACACAAGCAGGGGGTACCTGGGGAAAAAAAGAGTGAAGGGGAGGCAGGCAACAGCTGCCAACTTCTGGGGAAGGCAGGCGGCAGCCCCCTGCTTCTGGGAGCTGTGACCGGGCATGAAGCCGCTACAGTCCTGGGAAGCTGGGCGGCGGGCGGCATCCCCCTGCTTCTGGGAGCTGTGACCGGGCGTGAAGCCGCTACAGTCCTAGGAAGCCGGGCGGCAGCCAGCCGCTACAGACCCAAGAAGTCTAACTGAGCAGTGAAACTGACAATTATGACAGCCCCAGATTTTACCAGTTACCCTTCTTCCCTGTCTCTCTCTCACCCCTTCTTCCTCTCAAATCTATGGCAAAAAATTTGGCATGACGCTTTATGTTCCCCAGCATTGGCATGCTGCTCAAAACCTCCTAGCTTTGACCAACATCACCTCTAGCCAGGGTACATACTTAAGTTGTGCACCTGTGGTGTAAAGGTGGTAACTCTACCCACGCTAGATCTGACATCTGTCATATCACGGCCTTATATACTCAGCCCTTCTTCCAACATATGGCTCACATTAGTCTGTAAATATAAAATCCCATGGAAAATTGAGTGTTGAAGTACTTATTAAAATTTTCAGAAGTTAGGGGGTACTTGCTTCTTAAAATATTGAGAAACTGACATAAAGGAACTTGTGAGTTCTGCTCTTTATACCCTTACACAGCACCCTCTGTGCTAAGAATGCAGTACTACAGCTTCTCATTGAAATGAATGGGGAACAGCCAAATACCAGTTAGAGAAGGTGGGTGACATAAAAGATATTATTGCACCAACTTCTGTGATAAAATAAAAGATATTGCCCCACCCACTTTGTCTCTCTAATATCCTGGGATCAGTAACACTGCAAAATACTAGTTAGCTGTTTTTGTTTGTTTTGGTCTATCACTACAGGTAACTATATCAGTCTTCTGTTGTTTTGTGTGCTCATGAGTGGTTGGTGTTGATGGCTAAGGAAGGCTAATGTGTCAAATTTGTTTTAATGGGCATAGGCCCAGATCCTCAAAGATATTCAGGCACCTAGCTCCAATGGAGATCGATGGGTGTAAGGAGCTTGGATACCATTGACGGTCTGGTTCCTAGTGTCTTTGCTGGGATCTGTAGAGAGATCTTAATTTTGTTATCTGACTTTATCTAAGACATTAATTTGCTTTTTGTGGGATTTAAAAAAAAAACCACCCTCTTTAAAAAGACTACGGACTTTCTGCACTTCCTTTCCTCAGTGGGCCTGATATGTCACTGCTTTTGCCTCTTACATGGTCATTTAAACCCATGCAAAGTGAGTGTAAAATGCTGATTCAGATTTGATAGCATTTCACAACTGGACAGGTGTATGGACATCATGGTCTAGTGGAAAGTAGGGATATAAAACCCTAAACATTTAAACAGTAATCTGCTCCCCTGGGGAGGAGGGGAGCAAAAGCGGGGCTTGGCACTCCGCAAGCAAGAGCAGCTGGGCAGCTCTTGCTCATGGGGAGGCATAGAGCCCAGTGGCGGGAGGAGAGAGACATGGCTGCGTTCGGCTCTGCTCCCTGAGAGTGAGAACTGCCAAGCTACGGCTCTGCACAGGTGTGGGGGGTGAGCAGTGAGGAGCTGAGCCCAGCATCGCTCCCTCCCCCCAGAACGCATTTAACCGTTCTATTTTTAGAACATTTAAACAGGTTCTTAATTAAACAAATTTTGACATCCCTAGTGGAAAGGGCACCCGACTGGGATTCAGGAGATGTGATTATATTCCTGGCTTTGCCACGAACCTACTGTGTGACCTTGGGCAAGTTACTTCATCGCTCTGTGTCTGTTTCTCCTCCTACCCTTTGTTTGTCTTATCTTTTTAGTCTTTAAGTTTTTCAAGGCAAGGACCATCTCTTATGTGCTTTTCTAGCATCTAGCTCACTGCGGCCCTGATCTTAGTTAGGACCCGTTGGAAATAATTTTCCTAAACTTTAACAGGACTCAGCTATCACACAAGTATTCCTTTATTATTCCAAAGGCCACTTGGTGCTGATTACATCCAAAATACAAATATAAGCATATATGCCCTTATATTCCATACCTTAGCAACAATACAGTTACATGCATTAGCAAAATACTTACAACAGGATCAGGCGCAAGAGATACTTTCTTATCATGGCATGACTTCATATGAAAAGCTCTAACAAAGAAAAACCTAAAGAACTTTGCTTCTTACACACTATACTAAAAAAATGATGTCATTGGTGGTTATCAGACTTTAGCTAAGGCCAGATGAAGCAGTTTAGGGCTGAGCACTATCCTCTGATGCAGTCAAGACAAGATTAATGACTGGGCCTCTTTCTTCAAAGTTTTCTCCTTATCTCATTTTGCCATATTTCTTCCTAACTACTGGGTTTAGCATTTCTTTCTAATCAGTTAATCAAACCAATTATGTAGTGCACCTGTTCTCCTATTAACCATGTTTCTCTTTATTTCTGTTACCTCGGCCCAAACCTTAAATAAGATAATACTCGTATTTCAAAGGTCACTACAAATTTAACACAAACAATCCTTCTTTCTCATGAGTTCATACGTTTTAGTCACACGTTTTGGGCCTATCACTCATGCTAACATTCAAATACAAATCCAGGTGTGATGTGGGCCTATATTCCTCCCGGGCCTCTAAGAGCTATTGCAACACAAGTAATGAATAATAATAAAACAAAAATAATTAATACTAAATAATAAGGGCTAAGTCAGTGGGGAACCAGGCCCATAGATTTTAAATGCACCTGCAACCCATAGTTCCATGCTGTAGTTATTGTACCAGTCTGCACGGGAACAGCTTTTATGTATAGTTACTGGCACAATTATTTTTAATCTAGACACAACTGCCACCAGCTCCCTTCCAATCGGAGTACACATTTTGTGGCTCTCAATGAGACCTCTAGAGTACCATGTGACACAGACTGGCTTGAATCTTGCAAAATCACTGCTCCTTAATCCTCAGAATTTGCCTCGGTGAACAGATTTATTGGCACTGCTTCACTGCTGTGCTGGACGGTGGAAACATTTGAAACCCAGTTTTTTGGCTCATTGAAAGCATTCTGTTCCTCTTGTTCTCAATACCATTCAACCTTATTTTCCCAGTGGAATGCGTCACAGAGGTTGGGAATGGATTATGCTCAGTACTGGATCCTATCCATAAGCCTCATCCACAAGCTGCTTTATTTTCTGGCTCTGGCATCTTGTGAATGGCTCCTACCTTTCCAGGATTTAGTTAGTAGATGCCCAGTGAAGCCTACTTCATTCAGCCAGGTTTTGTACTTTCTCATAGCTCAGTTTCAAGGTTTTTGCTTCTGGCTGCAATGCGAGCCTGTGAGCATGTTTCTGCTATGTATTTCTAAACACAAATCCAAATGTCACCTCTAGAATTTCCAGACTCTCAGACATTGCTGGAATATCTACCCTGCAGATAGTGCTTAATTGTAATGGAAGAGGTGCTAGGGCTCAAGCAATTTTTTTACATTCATAACTGATGCAGCGGGGCCAGAGGTGCCAAAGCTATGAATTGCCAAGCCTAAAGATGCCGGGACTCAACCCTGGCAAGCCCTGACACAAATTAAGCCCTGGCTATTAAAGAGGGATCACGTGAATGAGTATTATGCCTGACAAAATTTAAAGTATAGTACCCAGCTTCCAGCATTCCCCATTTAGCTATATTTGCCAAAAGCATTGGGAGTCCAAAAAACAATACAGAATTGTCACTACAGTGTAACATTTTCTGCCCTACACAACAGGTAAAGCTTCCTTTTCATCACATGTTTGAAATCTCCCAGGACTAGGAATATTCTGATATTGTTTAGCTTCACGGATGTTACCATGCTAGTCACCCAATCTGCAGCCTCTCAAGGTACCTGGTAATCACATTTATTCCTTTCATTGTCTCCAATTCAATGTTTATTTTAGCTCTTAACACTGTAGATATTTTTCTAGGTGATTGCATAGCTGGATTAAAATAACACAGTACCCATTTTTTTCAATCCAGCAGCCAGAAAGGCATGGGCACTATTCAGCATAAGTCAACTGGGACTTTTCTTTGAAAATTAAGTCCTCAGTCCTGCAACTGCATCCATGTCGGTGGGTCTAAGAGGAGACCTATCAAAGTCAGTGGATAAAGGGATCTGCCTTTATGGAGCTGATAGCATGATCTTTCTTCTTTCTCACCACTTCCCTATTCGGGATCAATGACTTTTAGTGCCTTCTTCCAACGCTCATGATTATATGCCAGGCTGTCATGCAAACAGGTCTCTTTAAGGTCCACTGATATCCAGCCCATGTACCGAATCTTTGGCCTCCCTGCTTGGTCAACTTCCATCCACAATCATTACAAAGGCCTTCCTACCAATATATGTCTCAGGTCTCCACCGGACATACCGATGCCAACATAGCCTAGCCTTGCTCAACTTGTCTTCAGAAGGGGCAACCAGTAATAGGCCTCTCACAACCTCATTTTGTTTCCTATCACAGAGTGTCCAACCATTTGACCAGCTCAACATCTTCATTTCCATGGTGGTGAGTATACTGATTTAATTTTCTTGTGACTGGCCACATCTCTGTTCCATACATTAGGATCAGTTAACTTACAGTTTTATACACTCTACCTTTTAACTTTATATGAGCCCAAACAGGTCTGTAACATCAGCCAGGTATTCATGATAGTTGCAGGGACAGATCCTCAATTGCACCAGATTCTACAACAGCTGAGTATCTGGCCCATACTATCTTCAGAGTTAATGCTAAAGAAATGGCCAACATTCCTAGATGTAACCATGTTATGCAATCCAGTCTGTCATGAAAGTCTTGCTCAACTATATAAGAGCTATTATTATTATTTATTCACAGTGCTTGGGAATGGATGAAAGTTACACTTCTGGCTATTTTATGTCCACGTGAATCTCTCTAATCACATGGGCTTATTTAAATTAACGTAAATAACTGTAGGTTGCTATCTTGCTTATTCAGTTGCTGTTAAATCTGAGCAGTTGTCACAATATTATCTCCTCACATGTCAAATTTAAATGGATCTTGCTTATTATAGGCAGCACAGGTAGTGATGCCTATAGTTAAGGTTGCCTGACACTTTTTATTATAAAATTCTATTTTCAGATGTTTATAATTTTGCCATACTGTAACCATTTGGGCTGAAATTTTTCAAGCCAAGTGTCCAATTTAGCCTGAATTTTTCTGGCAAATTTCTGCAAAAATGGATCTGCCATTTCTTAAAATCAGGTTAGCAGAAAATACATGGTTTTGCCCATGTAAAAAACTTACAACCATTTTAATGAGAACCTCTAGAGAATCTATGCTTTGGAGCAGGACTTGAAATTTGGCAAAGGGGTCATCCTTGGTGTCAGATGTGTGTCTTTTGCCCAATGAAAATCCACCCAAATTTGGCCAAGTTATACATTTCTGAAAAATCTCAGTTTGCAGACACTCAGTAAAGAGTCTGGCCGCAGAGCAGGTTGGAAAATGGTCTTTCTGCAAAAAAAGGTTGCTTTTTGGAAAAAAATTGTCATCATGAATTGAGTTGAAAAGACAAATACACAAAATTTTTCATGGGAAGGGATTTCCAGAAAAATTCTCTTTAGAAAGAACTGAAATGGAATTTTCCAGTTCTCCAGTTGCCTGCCTCCCAGGCTCTTGTCAATTCTCCCTGCAGCAGAAAGTAAAATTGACAAGACCCTCCCAGGCAGACTGCTGAAGGCTAAGCACTCAGGTTCTTTCCCTTCTGGCTCTCTGCCTCCCCCCCGAGTTGAGCTGTTGGACAGCTGGGGTGCTCAGACTCCCCACCTCACCCCAAGGGAGCGGGTTGGGGCTGGGATTATGATGAAGTGATTTTGGGACTGGAGCCCATTGGGTGGGGAAGGTTAGACTGGGACAAGGAGCTGAGAGGAATGGGGATGGGGAGACTGGGATTGAGACAAGAAGCTAACAGGTGGAGTGGGTGAAATTAGGATTGGGACTAGGACAAGGACAGGCCGGAGGAGCCAGAGACAGAAGGGTCTGTAACCACTAGAGTATTCCTGTCAGAACCTGGAATTGAACTAAAGATTCCTGCGTCTCAGCATTCCTATGCTGCCAGCAAGTAGCTGTGAAACCCACTCTGAAAATGAGTAGCTTGTCTCCCTCTACTGGCTGGCCCACATAGAGGATGACAACCTATTACTGCTGTCCTTTACTCTGTCAGCTCAAACAGAAGAGATCTGTGCTGTGGATCTAAAGGTTCTACCCCTGCTGACGACCAATGTGGGTGTCAGTATGATGCTACATGATGGAATTACTCTTTCCATTTTGCTTTTTGAAAAACCTAGGAAATTACACACCAAAAACCATGCTGCGAGTAGTAAAGTCACTGCAAATTCTGAGGGATGAGCTCCTTTGAAGGGCACCTGATTAAGCTTCTGCTGCAGTGGTTCCCAACCTGCGGCCTGTGGGCCAAAAGTGGCCTGCCACTCCCCTCCCACTGGCTGCAGAAGGGAGCTGCTCTCGCGTTGCCATGGGGCTACAAGACTAGTGCAGGCTCCTTGCTGCAGCCAAGGCGACAGGAGATCAGTGCTCCCCTCCTCCTGGCAGTAGCAGGGAGCACGGCAAAGCGCTCTGCCTGGGTCCCTAGGCGCTGCGGTCCCTGACTGCAGAAGGGAGCCACTACCTAGAGACCCAGGTGGAGCGCACAGGGCTACATGACATGTGAGAGTTCCCTGCTGCAGCCAGGGGGACGGGAGATCAGTGAGGAGACAGCATCCTTCCTGAACTTCTTCTGTCTGGCTGCAGTGGGGTGGGTGGGCTGCTGGTGGAGACTGGTGGCCCTTCAGGGTTTTAAAAATGATATCTGTGGCCCTCGAGCCAAAAAGATTGAGAACCACTGTTCTATTGTATATCATTTCTTCACTTTTTCCTTTCTTTTTCCTTTTGGAAACTGCTTCTGGTTGTGCTAGGGAGAGCTAGACTTCAATTCAGTTTCACATCTACAGATTCAGGGCCAGATCCTGGATTAAGCCCAAATTGTGCTCAGCACAGTCCAGGCATAGGGAGAGCAAAGGTAGCATTAAGTCGCCTTGAGTTCCATTCTAGTGCTGGGGCCATTTTGGTGCTTGTTTAGTTCCTGGCATAATGCAGAGCAGGCTGAGGGCGTCTTTACTTTATCTGGTTGGCAATGGTGCCCTAAGGTCATTTCAAAAGCCAGGCATCACCGAGAAGCCGGGACTTCTTGGCCACACTTGCTTTTCCTTAAATTGGGGGCCAATATGGAGGATGTCATATAATTACCTGCACCCCAAAGGAAGCCCCTATTCACAGGAAATCCTTCTTTGTCAAGTACACCTGGTTTATGGCTATTTTTTTTTTTTTCTGGCTGGACCCATGCAAAGCAGGCCCAACACAGTCTGGAACATGGACTTCATTTCATGCTTTCCTTGGGCTTTAATTGACAGCTAACGGTCATTTGCAGTCACAGTTTATTTATTTTGAGATGCATACTTTGGGTGCTGTTGAAATAATACAGAATTTATTCATGACAAATTAGATCGTAAGGGCTCTGAGTTTGGGCATGTGCCTTTGTATGTGTTTGTACAGTGTTTAGCATAATGGAGCACAGTCTGGATTTAAATCATTGGGTGAGGTCACATTATAATATACATAATAAATCAATATAATACTAATCAAATGCATGGGAACTAACTAGCTATTTGGTTTTTTTTATTTTAATTATGTGAAAAGTTCTTCTTCTGATCTCTAGGTGCCTGAACATTGTTTATAGAGGAAAATACATCAATATAGAGCTTTTAGCATGTAAGCACTTTACAAATATTAGTTAGCTAATCCCGTGAGGTAGGTAATAAAGTGTTATTTTCTCCATTTCACAGATGGGGAAATGAAACAGATAAGTTAAGTGACTTGCACAAGAAACAAGGGCATATATTGTACAGAGGGCATTGGTCTCAGATCTGGGGTTAGATAACAGAAATACCTGAGTCTAACCAGATTCAAATCAACAGAGTACACCTGACTTGGAATTTAGAACTTTTGGGAGTATCAATTCTGTTTCTCTATTAGAAATATACTTTTGGCTTGATAATCCTGAACACCACGAAGAATAAGGCCTTGAATCAGTGACTCAGTTAGAAGACTGAATTCATAGGTGCTCAGGACTTCTAAAAATCGGACTACTTATTTACATGCCTAAATATAGAGTTAGGAGCCTATATTTAGACTCCTGTATTTAAAATTTTGGCTACAACCATTAAAATCAATTCCATGATTAATAAATCTCACCCTCTTGAGACTTTAAAATGGCAGTAATGTCCTTCTTAGAGAAAAACTGTTATTTCTAAGTCCAAAACAAACTCTTTGTTCCACTTCAGCCCACTTAAATCTGGCAGCCTATCCTCCCTCTCTCTGTCTCAATACCAACTTTACCCAGCCTCCAACAAGTCTTCTCCTCTGAGGGTTGGATTGGTAGGTGGTAGTGGTTTGTGTTGTATCTTCCTAGTGACTCCAAAAATTGTACAATCACTTCCTTAAATTTATCATAACTGTTTGTATAGGACATACACACATGTGCGCGCACACACAGATCATTATGCATTATGTAAGAAATCTATAATAAATGGAAAATAATTAATTTAAAACTTTATGGGCCACTCATGTGTATTGTAACATTCTGGCATTAAACTTTATTACATTAAATGACTATATTTAATATTATCTCCCTAACTTCTATAATTCCTTCTTTCCCTTTTCTATTCCTTCATTCTTTTTTAAATTCCTCCATCTGTCTGTGGTATCTATTTTTTCTTCATCTTTCCAAAGTTTCTTTTTTGGGCTAATTCATCTTTCTCTACCCAGTTCATTACCCTTCCTCCATATTCTTTCATACGTTACTCTCTCTTTGCTTCCAATAGCATTTCCTGTCTTTCCATCAGCTTTCCCATCTCCATCAATGGCTGACAGACTCTTCCCCCCCCAGATTCCCTCACGTTTTCTTTTAACCCCCTTTCAGGCTCTCCCTCTTTGTCTCCATTACTCTCAGTCTTTCCTCTTCAAACTGCTTCTGTGCCCTCAGTCATCCTGGTCCTCTGGCATCCACCCACCCATTGCTCACTCACTCTATCTTTCTCATGACTACTCCTCACTCACTGCGTCCCCCGCACTTACTGTTCCCCCCCCCCCACCGTATACCTAATACCTTACATTCCTCCTCATGCCCTTCATTCATGAGCCTCTCTTCCACTCACTGCTGTCCCACCAGCACTAACATTTCACTCAGTTGGCCTTGCCATGCTTGCTATTTGATCTTGAGTTATTATTTATCAATACAATGCAGTAGGTTTGCATGATGCTTTGCTGTAGGTGTGCCTGGGGCTTTACCCTGCGCCTATCCCAGAATTAACAGAAAAACAGAAATGGTTTATCTCTGCCCTGAGGAGTTTAGAACAGAATTAGAGTTAATACAGCAAGACATGATAATGCAGGCAGAGGGAGATTTGAAAAGTGAAAGATCATGAAATAAGATGATTGCTAGTCATGGATCTTCATAGATTCATAGACTTTAAAGCCAAAATGGACTGTTCTGATAATCTAATTGGACCATAGAACTTCACCCAGTAATTCCAGCACTGACTCGAATTCCAGTTGCACTGCAAGTTCTAATGGCTAATAAGATTGAGACTGGAAAATGTTATGGTAATTGTCAAGATATCTGAGCCTACAGAGCAAGTAAACTCCATAGTAGTAGTGGAAAAATCACACACAGAGTGCTGTGACCGTCCTCTAGATCCACCAGACTTGAAGAAGGCAGTCAAACAAGAGCATTATTGGATGCCTACATCTGACGATGAAACAAGTAAAGCGGCTAATGCCCAGCTTTTCAGGATCCAGAATGTGAGATCTGGGTATTGGCAAATCAAGTGGATAGATTAAACTAACACTGATAACTGCATTTATTACTTAGTACAAAAGATACAGATTCATCATTTGGTATTTACCCTTTGGTTTTCATTCAGCCCAAGAAGTGCATAAAGTACTAACAATTACAGATAGTCTGACCTGTAATGATGAAAGATTTGTGGTTCCATGATCACTGAGATTGGAAATGCCAAACATAAACTTGGGACACATGACAGTAGAAAACTACAGATGTAAGAGCACAGATTTGCACTGATTTTGGCCTAGCACTACCAAAGACAAAATGATTCACCCTGAGGTCCTAAAGTAGAGAAAAACAACAGGAAAGTGTCTATACATTCGGTCAAGATGAAGGAAGTTAATTTTAATCCATTTTATTCTGATTAGAAGTTTTATTTTCAGACCACATGACAGTTTTGTTCAACAGGAGAACTTTTCAGCACTAATCTTTGTTGCCATACTCTACAGAGAAACCGACAGACACAGACAATCTTTATGTTGCCTGTGCTGAAAGACTGAAATTCCAAAGTTATGAAGTTACTATTGCTACATTAACTCTGATACCTGCAGGTGCTCAGCACTTCTGAATATCCAGCCATTTATTTATTTGCTTAAATAAAGATGGCTTTAGCTGTCTAACTGCAGGCACACAGTTTTGAAAATTTTGCCCTAAATATTTTATCAACTAGGTTATCCCTTAACTAACTCCCCTGTGCTGTGGGGCTTAAATAGCTAATATTTTTAAAGTATATTGAGAATATCAGATGAATTGCATTATAGAAATGAAATGTATCATCAATGATTGTATATTATTATTTCTAGTTGGTGCGAAACATTTAACTGATGGTTACTTTCTAATCTCTATTACCCCCATGTTTTCTTTCTCATCACTATCTTCCTGCTGCTTGTGATCATGTAGGTGAATCCCTTCAGCCATTTTGAACTGACTGACCCCAGTCTTATTCAGTTCTAGTTCTAATAGATCAGCTGAATTCCTCTGTCATAAGGATGTTTTTATATGCTCCTTAGAGGAAGGAAGTCGCCATATAAATGCCATTTTGTATTAATTATTATTCTCTCAGACTGGCAAGAAAGCAGAGTTGCTGACTCAGTAGTTCCCAACCTTTTCTCTGCTGTGGCACACCTTGATACCTTTAATTATTTTGAGGCACACCACCATATAGTCTCCAAATGAACTCATGAATATTCATGAGCCAATCCAGAACTCTTCAAGTAGTTTTTCAAAAAATTCCGTGGCACACCTGCTCAGGTCTGATGGCACACCAGTGCGGCACACTGGTTCGGAAACACTGGACTTTAACTGTACACACGGAAAGGCAGGGCCTTAATAGCAAATGCAAAAGTGCCCTCTGGTGGCTTCCCTATCTCAATACCTATGTGCTTGCAACCGGTGCCTCATGCAGAACCTAGCACACAGGAGATTCACTAAGTATTCAACTATAATCTCATAACACATCACAACTTGGCAACTGACCTAAGGGAAGCGGGTAGGTGGCAGCTGGCAGCTGGAGACTTCCCGAGATGCAAGAAGGTTTGAAACACCCTACTTCCTCTTTTCTCTCTGAATTAATGAGGGCTCTGCACTATTATGTGCATGGCACTTGTAACTGTTGGTAGCTGCACATTTCAGGACCCCAAATGATATTGTCCACTAGCATAGCCTGTGGGGTTCATGGCGATTACCAGCTCTGCCAGCACGGTGCACAGGGGACTTGGCATTTTTTGAGCACAGACGTAATTCTCCATCTATGTGACCGGCAGAGCTGAAGGCTCAAGACCAGTAATATAAACAAGTTTACTCTGATTTGTGAATCTAACTGCAGAATTTTGCACGAGCTGAAGAAAAACAGGAAGGGAAGAGATACTGATCAGCAGTCAAAGTACAACAGTCAACCCTGGATGACAGCACGGTATGGACTAATATCCCCTTATCCTGATAAGACGAAACCTGGAAGTGTTCCAAAGATGCAATAAGAATTCTTAAACAGAGGTTATAAGCTTATCAAGGGCATTTCATAGTCAAAAATAATCCCAAGATTTCTAATAATTATATCTGCCACTGGGATCAAGTTTGACCTTGATCAAAACTCAAACAACCTATTTGCAACAACAATTTTGAAGTTGTTTTCATTTCAAAATATTTGAACTGGACCCCTTTTTTGTTTTTAATTTTTCCCCACAATTTTCCATTAAAAAAAAAAGATTATCAAAATGGTGATAATTTTGTTCCATTTACCAAAAATTTAGTTCTATCTTCGAGTGATTGCTCATATGCATTCCAATGTAGGTGTGTGCGCGCCCCGTGCACAGATTCCCGGAACTTTTTCCCTAGCAGGCCCTGCATGGCCAGCTCAGGCGCCCCCTGGAGTGCCGCGCTCATATCGCGGTATAAAGGGCGCTGCTGGCACCGCGGGTCCCCAGTTCCTTCTTTCCGCCTGTGACGGTTGCTGGAACTATCGCCTCTTGCTGCGTGCAAGTAGCTCATTCCCTAGTTTTTTCTTACTGTTTCAGAGTTGTTGTTCAATTAGTTGTTATATAGTTAGTTATAGTGATAAGGTTAGAACCCCGGACGGGGTTCCTTCTACGAGGAAGTCATGCCGGGTTCCACAGGCTTTAAGAACTGTGACTTGTGTGGTAAAGCCTTCCCGATCAGTGACCCGCATGACCGCTGTCTCCGGTGCCTTGGAGAAGAACACCGTCGAGACAAGTGCAAAATATGTAAGTCCTTTAAGCCTCGGACCCAGAAAGAAAGGGACGCGAGGCTAAAGGCAATTCTGATGGAGTCGGCGCTCCGTCCTGCCTCCGAGCCGTCCCGGTCTCCGTCGGCACCGAGTGTGTCGTCGGTGCGGAGCGCTCCCCCCACCGGCACCGCTTTCGGCACCGCTGCGGGCCTCGAAAGTGGCCAAGAAGACACGGCCTTTGGCCGCACCCAAGATCTCCCCCCGGCCCGCGCAGGGCGGAGGGAGTACGGAGACGCCCCAGTCAAGAGCCGTAGAGATTACTCCGGCACCGGGGTCTCCGCGCGGGCTGCCTCCCCCGACTCCTGGGGGTGGGGGAGTGCACCTGCAAGGGCCGTCGACGCCGGAGGCGTTTACTGCGGCACGAGCCCTCATGGCCTTGCCTACGCCTCCGTCCCCCCCTCGGCCGAGGGACAAGGGACCTGCGTCTCGGGGCAAACCCGCGCTGGGTGGTCCCGGTGGTTGGAGACGCTCCCAATCCAAGTCTCCTTCCAGACGGTCATGGAGGGTGGAGAGCGTCGGCTCCCCTCCAAGCTCCGACTCTAGGTCGTTGAGCGACTCGGCACTGCGGCACCGTGGGCGGTCCCGAGTCCATCGCCGGAGCCGCAGATCCAGCTCCGATGTGAGCGGGGACCGGAATTCGGGCTCACAATCTTCGGTGCGGAGCCCATCCCGGCACCGATCGAGGTCACTGTCGGTCGTTTCGAGAGGCAGCGACTCACATCTGGCGGCACCGCTGACTCCGGCACCGATGCCGACTCCGGCACCGGTGCCTGCTCCGGCACCGATAGGCCCGGCACCGATGGGCCCGGCACCGACATCGGGGCGACTGGACTCCCCTCAGCGTCGCCAGCGTCGGCACCGCTCTCGGTCTCGAGAGGGTAAGCGGCACCGCAAATCCTCTCGCCGCAGGGGCAGGTCTGGTGCATCGTCGTCGTCGTCCCCGACCTCCTCGTATCGCCGGCACCGCAGACGTCGGCACCGGTCCACGTCGTCCTCGTCGGACCGCTCCACGCGCCGGCGACATAAGCGGCGCACGGGGGGCTCCAGTGACAAGAAGGCGGTGCGGCTGCATCAGCCTTCCCTGCAGGCCGCCGGGTGGTCCCAGGGCCCTTGGCAGTGGCCGTATTGGGGACCCTGGAATGCCCCTATGCCCCAGGGCTCGGTGTCACTACAATCGGTGGTGGCCCCCCCAGTACCCCCGGCCCCTAAGGCTCAAGAGCAGGGTTCAGAGGATTCGGACCCAGGGGAGGGACCCTCTTCTGCACCCTTACCCTTCTCTTCCTCATCCTCGCCTGATGAGGCAGCAGCAAGGGACCGTAAGGGGCCCCTGTTTGATTTCAGGGCCCATCAAGACCTTCTGAAGAGGGCTGCTGAGAACTTGGGCATGGAGTTTAAACTCATGTCCGAGGAGGAGGACTCCCTCTTTGGGCCCTCGAGCGCTCTGGGACCTTCCCGGGCGACCTTGCCGGTACATGACAATGTCATGAAGATAGCAAGGAAACTTTGGCAGATCCCCTCCTCCCTGCCTTCCACTTCCAAGGGAGTGGAACGAAAATATTACGTCCCCAAGGAACCATTTGAGTTCCTTTACAACCACCCTGCGCCCAGCTCCCTAGTGGTCGATGCGGCCAACCAGAGGGACCGTCAGGGGAATCAGGGTAGCACCCCTAAGGACAAGGAGGGCCGTAAGCTGGACTTATTCGGGAGGAAAGTCTACTCTACTGCGGCGCTGCAGTTTAGAGTAGCGAACCACCAGGCCCTGTTTGGGAAATACAATAAAAACCTGTGGGCCTCGATGCAGAGGTTTGCCTCCCAGCTGCCCCCTGACCAGGAGGCAGATTTCTCCACTGTCCTACAGGAGGGGGCTGCGGTGGCTACCACTGCGCTGCAAGCGGCTAGCGACGCGGCGGACACAGCCAGTAGGGCTATGGCCTCAGCGGTCGTGATGCGCCGCTGTTCGTGGCTTCAGGCCTCTGGCCTCACCCAGGAGGTTCAGCAGGCCATTCAGGACTTGCCGTTCGATGGCCTGGGTCTGTTCTCGGAGAAGACAGATGACAAGCTCCACGCACTCAAGGACTCTCGGGCCACCCTGAAGTCACTTGGGTTGTATACGCCTCAGGCCTCCAGGCAGCAGTCCAGACCGCAGGCCCAGAGGCAACCACCACCCCCGCCCAGGCCGGCTCCTCGACCCGCCCAGCAGAGGAGGGGTCGTGAGCGCTACCGCGGTCCCAGCAGAGGAGGCCGCCAGGGGTCCTCTGCGGGGGGCCAGCAGGGGCCTGCAAAAGGGGGTAATCAATCTAATAAACGTTTTTGACCCAGAGCAGGAGGGTAGTGCTCTTCCTTCTCTCTGGGATCTTGGCCGGCCGTTTGCGGACAGGCTTCGCCCTTTCCTTAGAGAATGGGAAGCCATTACTATGGACCGGTGGGTCCTGGAAGTGATTGCCAAGGGGTACACCCTCCAGCTTACAACCTCCCCTCCCAACACCCCTCCAAGGCCGTCCCCCATTGGGGATCTGGCCTCGGTCCGCCTCCTAGTGCAGGAGATCGAGTCACTCCTCGGGCTGGGGGCGGTGGAGGAAGTCCCAGTGCCCGAGCAGGGCCGGGGATTTTATTCTAAATATTTCTTAATCCCCAAGGCGAAGGGAGGCCTTAGGCCCATTTTGGACCTACGTCGCCTAAACAGGTATATTAGGCGGGTTAAGTTTCGTATGGTCTCCCTCGCCACAATTATTCCGGTCCTTGACCCAGGGGATTGGTATGCCGCCCTTGACTTGAAGGATGCATACTGCCACATCTCTATATTACCGGCCCATAGGCGGTTTTTGAGATTTGAGGTAGCGGGACGCCATTATCAGTTTCGGTCCCTACCCTTTGGACTCTCCTCAGCACCCAGGGTGTTTACTAAATGTATGGCCGTGGTGGTGGCCCACCTGCGCCGTAGAGGTGTTCAAATCTTCCCCTATTTGGATGACTGGTTGATCAGGGGGAGGTCGAGTTCACATGTGCGGCATAGCCTGCTTCTCACATGCGAATTGTGTGCTAGACTGGGGTTGCTTATTAATGAGCAGAAGTCCACACTTACTCCGGTGCAATGTATAGAATTTATTGGAGCCAGGCTGGATGCGGTACAAGCCAGAGCCTTCCTCCCGCAGGCGAGGTTTGAGGCGATGGCAGCCATCATATCTGATCTCCACCTGTCCCCCATGACGACAGCCAGGCACTGCCTGCAGCTGTTGGGACATATGGCAGCTTCTACATATGTTGTAAGACTGGCACGATTGAGGCTTAGATCTCTCCAGAGCTGGTTGGCTTCGGTGTACGTACCGCACAGGCATTCTCTAACTAGAATGGTCCTGGTTCCCCCACAGGTTCTGTCGTCCCTCGATTGGTGGAGGGACCCGAGGGAAGTGATGACGGGCGTTCCCTTCAGAGAGTTTACCCCATCTGTGACGCTCATCACAGACGCATCCGATCGGGGATGGGGAGCCCACATTTCTCACAACCAGGGCACCCAAGGGCTTTGGTCACCGGAGGAGAGAGCTCTGCACATCAACGTACGCGAGCTCAGAGCGGTCCGATTAGCCTGCAAGGCTTTCCTCCAATTCCTGAGGGGCAGGGTAGTCCAAGTCCTCACAGACAATACGGCAGCCATGTTCTATGTGAACAGGCAGGGAGGGGCACGCTCCTCGGCACTCTGCCAGGAAGCTATTCACCTCTGGGACTTCGCGGTGAGACACGGGTTTCATTTATCTGCCTCTCACCTCCCGGGGGTGCGAAACAACAAGGCGGACCGCCTCAGCAGATCCTTTTCTCCCCGCCACGAATGGTCCTTACACCAGGACGTGGTGGCTTTCATCTTCCAACGGTGGGGTACTCCCCGTCTGGACCTGTTCGCTACAGCGGAAAACAGGAAGTGCCCCAGGTTCTGCTCGCTCAGGGGTCGCGAGCCAGGCTCTCTGTCCGATGCCTTTTTGGTTCCCTGGACAGGGGACTTAATGTATGCATTCCCCCCCATCCCGCTCCTGCCCCAAGTTCTCCTCAAGATCAAGAGGGACAGGGCGAACATCATCCTGATCGCCCCAGCGTGGCCGAGACAGCACTGGTACAGCATGCTGCTCGACCTCTCCATCACCGAACCGATTCCGCTACCCAGACGGTGCGACCTGATCTCCCAGGACCATGGGAGATTGTTGCACCCCGACCTGGACTCCCTCCACCTCACTGCCTGGAGACTTTGTGGCTGACGGAGGGAGAGAGAGCCTGTTCCATGCAGGTTCAACAGGTCCTCCTGGGCAGCAGGAAGCCGTCCACGCAACTCACATATAAAGCTAAGTGGCGGAGGTTCTCGGGGTGGGCGGAAGAGAGAGGGCTGCACCCAAGCCTATCCCCTATACAGGCTATCTTGGAGTACTTGCTGCAGCTTAAACTGCAGGGCCTGGCTTTGGCCTCCCTCAAGGTACACCTAGCGGCCATCTCAGCCTTCCACCAACCCATGGAGGGCCACTCCCTATTCTCTCACCCCATGTCAGTAAGGTTCCTTAAGGGGGTGGAGAGGACTTTCCCTCAGGTGCGGGACCCGGTGCCACCCTGGGACCTTAACTTGGTCCTCAACGGGCTGATGGGCCACCCCTTCGAGCCCTTAGCTACATGCTCCCTTCTCCTTTTATCATGGAAGGTAGCCTTCCTGGTGGCTATCACCTCGGCTAGAAGGGTCTCCGAACTGAGGGCGTTAACATCGGAGCCCCCTTACACGGTTTTTTATAAGGATAAGGTCCGGCTGAGGCCTCACCCGGCTTTTATGCCTAAGGTGGTGTCTCAGTTCCACTGTAACCAGGACATTTTCCTTCCTGTGTTCTTTCCAAAACCCCATGGGTCGGAGGAGGAAAGGAGAGGACATTCGCTGGATGTCAGGCGAGCCTTGGCCTTCTATCTGGAGAGGACCAAGCCTTTCCGGAAGTCGACACAGCTCTTCGTAGCAGTGGCGGACAGGATGAAGGGCTCACCTGTCTCCACCCAGCGTATCTCCAAGTGGATTACTGCCTGCATTAAGGCATGCTATGGGCAGGCAGGAGTACCCCTCCCAGGTGCGGTAAGAGCACACTCCACTAGGGCCCAGGCCTCTTCCACAGCCTTTTTGGAGCGGGTTCCCCTGCAGGACATCTGCAGGGCAGCGACCTGGTTGTCAGTCCATACGTTCACGTCGCATTACGCCATCGTGGAACAAGCAAGGGAGGACGCAGGGTTCGGCAGAGCCGTGCTGTCAAGAGCAGGTCACCGATAACTCCTACCCTCCTCCAAGGTACGGCTACGCAATCACCTACATTGGAATGCATATGAGCAATCACTCGAAGATAGAAAACAAGGTTACTTACCAGTAACTGTTGTTCTTCGAGATGTGTTGCTCATATCCATTCCAAACCCACCCCCCGTCCCCACTGTCGGAGTTGGCAGAAAGAAGGGACTGGGGACCCGCGGTGCCAGCAGCGCCCTTTATACCGCGATATGAGCGCGGCACTCCAGGGGGCGCCTGAGCTGGCCATGCGGGGCTTGCTAGGGAAAAAGTTCCGGGAATCTGTGCACGGGGCGCGCACACACCTACATTGGAATGGATATGAGCAACACATCTCGAAGAACAACAGTTACTGGTAAGTAACCTTGTTTTGTGAGTAATCAGAAATTTAGATAACCATTCTGATGATGTTTTCAATAATATTTTTGGTAATGTCATGAAAAAAAAAATGGAAAAGAAGGAAAACATTTTTCATGAAAAAGGTTGAATTTTTCTTAAAAATAAATATTTTTGAAAAAAGACTATTTTGACCAAAAAAAACCCCAACCCTTTTCTTTTAAATATTTTGTCCAGCTCTAATTGAACTTTTGAAGGAGGAGAGAGGCGCACAGAAAAAAATGGGTCTGATTCTGATCTGACCTACATCAGTTTTACACAGGGGTAATGCCACTGTCTTCTGTAGCGTTACTCCTAACATATATTTATGTAAGTTAGGGGAGAAAGAGGCAAATAGCTGTTAACATACTGGACATTAGCTAGTTACAAGAGTAGGAGAATAATCTACTTAGGACTGGGTCTTTTTGCTGAATAGTGTAGTATTTATGATTCAAGCACAGATCAATTTGTGACCAGTGAACTAGCCAAATTTTTAAACCTCCCACTTATTCACCCCACCACCAGATGTCAGTGAAGGTGCATACATCATTGAAAGATCACAATGCACTTTTCCTAAGGAAATGGATGTTTTGCATAAATGCCTAAAAAGCTGTTGTTCTGCTAGCCAATGTATTGCCACCTTACAGTAACTTGTGTGGGCAGAAAGGAGAAAGGTAGCTAAGGCTTGACTAGAAGAGGCCGTAGGAGGAACTGAATTATTTTGAAAATAATCAGGTCGGTGTATTTAGGACAGAAAGAATATAAATAGTGGGTGGAAGTGGAGAGGTGGTGTCCTTGTCCAGTGTTAACTATTTCAGCCTTAGGAGTGACTAGCACATGCCAGGATGTGTGGCCTTCTTAGCATGAAGTGTCTCTTGGATTGGATGGATGCCAGCATTGGCCCATGACAATCCCTTGTAAAAGACTAGGAGGCGGTTCCGTGGATATGGTTTGGAACAGATCCTCTTTTCAGCTGTATTTACTACTGCAATGGCTGCAGCTATAATAAAGTGGAGTCAACGGAGGGGACTGGAGGGAAGAAAAAGAGGTGTTGGCTTGGCAGCTAAATGAAGCTAATTATTCGGTTTCCCACAGAGCTGTACAGAACAGCTCAGGGAAGTGATTTTATTTGGCCCCTTTCTGCTTGTGAAGAGAAAGAGCTGCCTCTTGGGTAGCAAGAAGATTATTTGGTTTCCCACAGTGCTTTGCCTACACAGGAGAAGCCTTTCCTCTTCTAATTCAGAGGAGGGAAGGAAGATAAAGGACTCAGAAGCCTGATGAAGTATCTGCACCCTGGTCCTTGTTATTTCAGGACCAGCACCGTCTTCATGTTGTGCTGAAGGAGAGCTGACATGGCAAAGGGGGAAATGAAACCTGAGCAGTATCCAAGAGCTAAGGCAGCACACAGGAAATACAAGGGATATGGATGAGAAAGCAAGTAGGAGAATCAATTGTGCACTTTGAGATTCACCATTTCTTTATTAGGATTGAGCTAACAGAACTGCAATTATTAGTGTGCCTGGAGCAAAAGTTCATGCTACTTTACTGAGACTCTTGACAAGTTAATTTGGAGAACGTGCGATGAAAGCAAAGAATATTAGCGCTGTGTGCACTGGAAAAAGCGAATGAATAATATCTTACATTTATATAACTCCTTTCATCCCAAAGGATCCCAGTGCACTTCACAAACCATACACAGAAATTACTTCAGCCTTCACTGAAATACAGCCACCTGTGGGGTGAAACACAGGAACTGTTTAACATCACAGAATAACACTATTATATAGCAACAGAGGCCAGGAGCGGGCTAGATGAAATGCAATCAATACATAAAATAACAGACACCTTGCGGGGAAACAGAGGAAAAAGAGCCCTGCAGTAAGCTGAATTTTCTATTGTCCATTACTGATAAGATTTGATGAAGCAAATCATTAAAAACACATGGCCCAGTGTTTCCAACCAGCTATTTGAATTCATTTAACTTATTTTTACCAGAGTGCATTTATCCATCTACTATTTATATGTATTTTATTTCATTTAATATTATCCAATTATGGCATTTTCATAAGTGTGACGTTGAGGGAGAGAACAGCTAAAGAGGATTTCTTTCACTGGGAAAAGCAACACAATGGTTCTGAGCCACCAGAAATGCACTTGACCTTCTAAGCATCACATGGTCTCTGTAACTGTTTGATGACAGGAATATTTAAATACCCTGACAAGGGTGCTGGTAGAGGCTAGTATCTATAGCTGTCCACTTGTAAAAGGCTTATGTGCTAATAAGATGTGGTGTTAAACAACATTGCAAAAATTGTGAATATTTACAAGCCCAGGCACAATCTACTCTTTCCCTTTTAACATGATGATTGATGAAAATGAAAATAACTAATGAGATTGTACCCACTCTGGGAAGAGGTGGGCAGCATTTTGTTTTAAGGTTGTTTTAAGAATAGTTTTACCCTTGCAGTTAGGAAATTATGAGTAAAGAACGAGAGAATAGTAATGGGAACTGAGTTAGTGGTAATCACAAGCTATGCATAGACCTGGTAATAAGACAGTATGTGGTGTTGTTGTGGTATGTGTTATGTGATTATAAAAAGCCGTGATTTTTGTCTGCACTCCCTAGAATTTTAAAATGGAACAAGAATACAAGCCAGCATTTTTAGTTTTCTCAAGACAAAAATGCAACCTATGTTCTGTAAAAGCAAAACCACGTCTGCTTGATCCACTGCTAGTCATCATAATACATGTGCAAAAGTTGGGGGAAGTTTAAAATTTAGGTGGGAAATGTAATTATAAATTGTTTTGGCTTCTGTGGGTATAAAATCTCATACTTACCTATTGATTAACATGGGTGGTGATGGTACTTTTGTTTCTTAACTGTAATATTTATAAACTGGCATTTGGTACAATTCTAATATTTTGTAGTAATAACCATCCATTTTAAGAATGTGGTATCTGTTGCCAGTAGGTGGTGCTACTGGGCACCCAAATTAACCTTTTTTTTATAATGCAGGGTAAAACTTGGATGAAAAACTATGCATTAACAAAGATTTATTGCCCAGGCTCTTCTGATGAAATCTTCTTTTTAGTTTAAAATTTGTATTAAGATTTTCACACAATGCATAAATAGAAAGGAAAATGCAGAAGATGCAGAAAATGTGCCACTTAGTTCCAGAACGCTTTTATTATTAATGAATTACTATTAATTTATTTTACTTAGCACTCACAATATGCTCATTTTCACAGAGACTGGGCACAAAACCATACAAGAAAATAATCTGAGTTAAAAGAGTCTGTGTCCTGAACCTTATACATACACAACCAAACCAAATAGGGATTTTGGGTTGGATGGAAACAAGCTTTCAGTATTTTAAGCTCTTTTCCCTCAGTGGATTGACCCAGAGCCCCCACATGGGGGAGAAAAAGGGTACACTTTACTGGGGCCCAGGCTGCAACCCCCATTACCATGAGGAAAAAAATGTTCATGGCTCATGAGATTGTATGTATGGGATGAGGGATTGTGGTATGTGTGTGGGAGGAGGCCCGTGTTACAAGTTTGTCCTGGGCCCGAAAAAATTATGCTTGGGCCCTGGATTGACCATCATGGAAAGCAGATCTCCTTCTGAATGCACCATGAAATCTTGTAACTGCCTTGCTCAGGGAAAACAAAGATTGGAGGTTGAATCTACAACTCAATAAAAGACATGAAAGAAAAATAATTCCATAGGAAATGAGTTAATACACAAGCAGAAAACAATCTCATATAAATAATATATAATATAAAAGCAGACAGCATGTTGTTATAAATTAAAAATATTAAACCAATATTAAAAGGCAGACAGCAACACTGCAGAAACAAAGAAATTCAGACATAAGGCTGTTATAGTATCATTAATTAATTTCATATTATAGCATGTACTGTAAAATCACCCACAATCAGAGGCAAAATTCCCTCCAGCCCTACAGTGCACTTTGACTCCAATATTATCCTCTCCCAACATGCATATCCCACCAATATCAGTTCTCAGGAGTTTTCTAGGGGTTGAGGGTAGGGGCTGGATTTAGATGCAAATATGCATTCAAGTCTGCTGAGTCAAACTCAAACATTTCTGGGTTTGATCTGGCAGGTGTTTCATCTTGTGAAGTTACGATGCAGAATCACCACATTGGGATGTGTTGACACAAAGTCATGCACCTGGAGAGCAGTGGCAGGAGTTCAGGTTTGCAAAGCTCCGTGTTCAAAACGTCAGCCCAAGCCCCTCCACGTTTAAGACCACCACTAGTTTGTCTCTGGGACTGAACTTTATTCCAACAATCAATCTTTTATTTTATTCTTATTTACTTGAGAATCCAAATTATTACTTAGTGAGAAAGTTCTATTACATAGATTATGCTGCACCTTATGAAAATTAATTACTGCAAATGCTTATCCACTCAGAGGGGACAAGGAGCCAGGACTCTTGACTGCTATTCCCAGCTCTTCCACTGACTTGCTGTGCGACCATGGCCATGTAACTTAATTTCTCTAGGCCAAATTCCACTCCGGTTTCATGGCTACTATTCCTATTGATGTAAATAGGAATCTGTGCCTGCTGTATTTGTTGCCCACAGCATGCCAACTTGGTGTAAATAACACTAATTTTGCACATCTACTGAATTCCAAATCAGTGCAAATTACACTGCTTTGCAATTGCATCTGATGAATTTACATATTGGGCTTGATTCTCTACCCACAGGTGTAAATCAGGAGTAACCCACTGAAGTCAATAGAGTTCTACTGATGTAAAACCAGTGTGAGATCATAATCAGGGTACCAGTGTGTAACATAGATGGTGATTTACTTCATCCTTGCATTTGGTCCTCTGTACTTTTCTCATCTGTAAAATGGGTATAAAACTTCACAGGGGTGCTATGCAGCTTAATTAATTAGAAATGTTTGTCAGGCCCTTTGAGATCCTCAGATGGAAGAAGCTATGTATAGTAACTACAAAGTTAATAAATAAAAAAAATATAAAATATAATTAATCAACTAAAGGACTTACTCCACACCATGTTGTCTTATAAACATGTAGGGCCAGGTCCTGGCTCTATGACCCCTTTGGACAACTTCACCAGCGCAAAGGGGTTGTAAAGCCGGCTTACCCAGCCATCTGAGGCTGGGGGAATCCCCAGGAGCATTCTTTGCGAGATTGTACCCTTAGTAGGGGGTATGGCCAGGGAAAGGATTGGCCAGAGCACTCCTGTGCTCCAGTAATGCCCCTTGGGGGCCATTACTAGCCCTTGCAAGTTGGTTTTGGCTGGCCCCAGGACTGGGTATGCATAATGGTGGTATAAAGATGATCATGTTCTGTGTTGCTAGAATAAGTTAGAAGTATCTCAGTACATCTTTTATGACAATCAAGGCATGGTTTTCTGTTGATAAATCATGACATCCTCATTAGTCATTCAGTGCTGAGGAGTCTCCAATGCTTTGACACACTTATACTTTGCTAGGATTGTCATCCCATGCATTTTTCAATACTGGGGAATTGCAACTGGCTGGTCAAGAAGTTAGTTTTCTCACTAAAATTAAAAGCAAACTGAAACTGGATACAAAGAAGCATTTTTTATGCAGTATATAATTAACTTGCAAAGATACCTGTCAAAATATATAACTGATGAAAACAGCATAAAATTAAAAAATAAACTGATATAAATGAAAGTGGCACCTGAACCAGCCTCCTAGACCTACACACACCCAGTTTTAGCGTAGTTCAGATCAGAATGTTGCAACTGACCCTGTCTGTATAATGGGCCAGATAAAAACCCCAGATCTGCATCACCCTGAACTTTGGGGGACTTCAGATCAGGATCTGAAATTTGTGGTTTAGGCTCATCTCTATTATGAAAAAAAAGAGCACATGCAATTACACCAACGAAGCTAAAATTCACAAAGGCCACCACTCTTCCAGCTCCAATTAATCACCAGCTGGAGTCAGGAAGATGTTTTTCTCTGAGACGTAGTGGTGCATATTATTATGATTCATTTTTTTCTCCTTTCTCTGAAGCATAAAGCATAGAGAAATGTCAGAAGACAGCATACCAGATGAGATTGACCACAATCTTTTTTGATAAAGCAGTTCAGAAGTTTTCCTCCATCATGGCAAGGATTCTTTTAACTAAATATATAACAAAGCAATATAGAAAAGACTAACTCTGAAGGAAAGTAATCAGGATTATTGACAATAAATCAATCCCTACCATCAGGGATTTCTTGAGCATTATCTCCTTTGTGGAATGAATGCTGGAACCGCCCGGCTTTGATTAGTGGTTCTACAGGCCATGACATTCCCAAGACAAAGGGCTAACATGATCATTGGCTGTATAAACAGGGGAATACCAAGTAGGAGTAGAGAGATGATATTATTTTTGTTGATAGCAGTGATGACAGCTAATTGAACACCATGTCCTATCTGATGTACACACTTTAAAATTGGAGAGATTTCAGAGGACAGCTACAAAAATAATTAGAGTTTTGGAAATCAGTTCTTAAAGTGAGATACTGAAGGAACTCAGTCTATTTAGCTTGTTGAAGGGATGAGCTGATCACAGTCTAGTACCTATGCAGAGTGAAAATATTCAATATTAAAGGGTTCTGTAATCTACAGAAAAAAGCATTCAAACCAGAAATAAAGCACCATTTTTAACAGTGATATTTACCCTTTGGAAGAGCAAACAAAGGGATATGTGGTAGATTCTCCATCACTTGAAGTCTTTAAATTGAGATGAGATGCCTCTCTAAAAGATATGTATCGCAGGCTATGCCTATGCTGTCCCCCAGTTCAGAATAAGAGGTGTGTGAATATCAGTGCGCACCAACATGCTGCGCTAACTCCCCTGAGTGGACACTGTGGGAGCAAAATAAAAGGTTCATACTTCACATTAATGTAATCCTGTTTGAAGAGGAACAAGGAACCTTTAAATTTGGGCCTGTAGCATCCACACAGGGGAGTTACAGCACAGCACTTTGATGCACACTGCTATTCACACCCCTGTAGTCTGAACTGTGGGGCAGTGTAGACAAGCCCACAGTTTCAGTGTACCTGCACCCGTATTTCCTTTTCTCTGGTTGGACATACAAAAATGGAGATGCCCAAAATTAGTGGCTACTTTTGAACATTTTGTCTACCATGCTCAGCAATAGTGATTTATCTGGGAGACATTAGCAACCACTGTCATAAGAGCCATGCTGAGGGCAGGGAACTTGCTGGCCTGTGTGCAACTTGGAGATAAAGAAGGCTTGGCAATGCATCTGCTTTCTGCTTGGAAAGAGAAGCCAGTGGCAGTGAATATCATGCTCCATCCTCCAGCTATGGGCAACATGAGCCTTATATTGCTCCCTCCAAAGTCTCTGGCAAAACTCCCATTTACTCAATAGATTAATAAATCTTTAAGGCCAGAAGGGACCGCTCTGATGAACTAATCTGACCTTCTGTATTGCAGGCCATAGAATTTCACTCAGTTAACTCTGTACTGAGCCCAACTTAATGGAAGTAGAATGGGTCCAAAGTACAATATCTTTGCTATGGAGCTTTTATAATTTAAACTTGTCTTACAGCTCCTAATATTTTAAATAAATAGATAATAAATAAGCCAAGTTTCAGCCTTATTGATATGTGAGAGGACCAAAAATACCCTCTCTTATTTTCCCATACCCACTAAAAGTGGGGTTTATGTACAAAGGATACTCCACATGACTGATGGTGTTACTGACATGCCGTAATCCACCAGCTGCAGGTGTCATCGACATTTCTACTCTATGACTGCAGGGATGTAACACAACAAACACACATCAGGTTCCTACGCTTCACTCATCATCACTTTTCCTGTCAGGGAGGAGTTACACAACTCAGCCTAGTAAATAGAGATGGGCTGGAGCTGCAGAGCTTGAGTCTTCTCTGTATTTCACCACAGCTCAAGGAGGCTCAAGTCATAGAATCATAGAAGATTAGGGTTGGAAGGGACCTCAGGAGGTCATCTAATCCAACCCCCTGTTCAAAACAGGACCAACCCCAAGTCCAGGGGTTTGGGTCAGCCCTTTATAGAGAGAGTGGGGTTAATGGCACAAGTCAGGTCCAGATTTGAGCTTCCCAGCATTGTGTGGGTGTTGCCAACTGTTCGTAAATTTACGGACAGTCAGTAAAAAAACATACAATTTTAACACTGTCTGTAAACCTGTAAATAAATGAAAATGTCCATGGAATTGGGTAGAAATAAAATATATTGTATTTTGACATTGATTGTGGTCGTTCAGAATCACTTCTTGTATGGTAAAACGACACTGACCGGGACTTGATCAATTTCCTGTTTTCTGTTATTGCACAGGCCCAAAGAATCAGCTTGATCAATTAACTGCAGCTAAAGCAATTGTCTAATTGCAAATTCCTGTGTAAGAATATCGTGAGTGAGTACTCGCTTTTGTGATATTCTTGTATTGTTTATGGTATTGTTAGTGATGTCAGTAAAAAGTTTACCATGTCAGTTAAAAAAAAAAAAAAATCAACTGCAGATCTTCATGTCAGTAAAAACTAAAATGCAAGGTCCCAGATTCAGGAGGATATCTGGCTTGCCTCCACTGCTTGTGCAGCACTGGTAGGCAGGACAGGTCACTCTCCTCTCTTTGAGGCATAGAGCACTGGCTTGATCAGTGGTTCCCAACCTGTGGCCTGGGGGCCAAAAGTGGCCTATGGGATCTTTCAAAGTGGCCTGCCGCTCCCCTCCCACTTGTTGCAGAAGGGAGTTGCTGCCTAAGAAACCAGGCAGAGCACATTGCTTGCTGCGGGGCTACAAGACTAGTGGTGCAGGTGCCTTGCTGCAGCCAGGGGGATGGGAGTTCAGTGCTCCCCTCCCCCTGGCTGTAGCAGGGAGTGCAGCAAAGCACTCTGATTGGGTCTCAAGGCTCTGGGGTCCCTGCTGGAACCAGAGGGAGGGGAGCACTGATCTCCCATCCCTCTGGCTGCAGAAGGGAGCCATTGCCTACAGACCCATGTGGAGCACGCAGGGCTACAGGACCCCTGATTTTTCCCTGCTGCAGCCAGTGAGTGGGAGATCATCGAGGAGGCAGTGTCTTCACTGAACTCCTTCCATCTGATTGCACTGTGGGGGGGAGAGAGAAGCTGCTGGTGAAGCAGCCAGGACCCACCATGCTTCAGGCAGGACTCTAAAAATCAGTGCCTTCCAGTTTGTCACCCGTCATGACTTAACTGCCAGGCCGTGTGCTTCGGTGTGTAGTGCCAGTCACGCGTCTACACTAGTGCTTTGTCCGGGTGTGTGTGACATACTGAGTGATTTGTAGGTGTAAAATAGTGAATGTAACAATGAGCACAGTAGCATCAAAATGTTTACTTTAAATATGTCACGATTTGCAGTCCTTACACATCAATGCATTTGTGCACAATGCATCAATGCACATCAATGTACACATCAAGGCATTTGTTATGGGTTGACAGACTGGTGGCCCTTCAGGGCTGTAACAATGATATTTGGGGCCCTCGAGCCAAATAGGTTGGGAAGCACTGGGCCAGAGTGAGCGTAGCCAGCAGCAGCTGGAGTTCTCACAGCCTCGCTTCTCTTCACAGGGCCACGCATGACAGCCGCCGAGCTGCGGTGCTCCGCTGGCTGAACACCACAGCCCCGGGGGTGGGGGCAGGGAATGAAAGGTCAAAACTCAGCAGCCAGAAAGAAGGACGAGGGACCAGCCAGCCCGAGACGCCAGAGCCGAACGCCTGCTTCAGAAGAGAGGACGCTGGGTCAGGCCCTACCGCCCAGCGCTGGAGGCAGGGCCGCGGGTTGGCCGCAATCGTAAACAAAAGGGAGGGGCTGCAAGCCTCCCGCCCCCCAAAGACTGAGGCAGAAACGCAAAACGAGAGACGCAGCGGGATAACCGGCTCCCTTTCTAACAAGCCCCGGGCAGGCGGGCCCTTGTGCGCTGCTACCTGTGGCCCCTTGTGCGCTGCTACCTGTGGCCCCAGGCTTCCTCCGCTGTGGGAGGGACGCAGTTTAAAAGAAAGGGGAGGGAGACAGGTCGGAGGAGCCCCTTGTGACCCACATGACGCGGCCTTCATTGCAGCGCGATAGAGGGCCGGCTGCAGCGTAGCCGAGCCGAGCCAGACCGTGCGTGCGCCCCCCGGAGGGAGCGAATAACTAGCGGACGCTCGGTCACATGGGACGCGGAGCTCCCCATTTTCCCCTTGCTTCGCCCTTAGCGCTGCACGGCCGCCGCTGCGCCGCCTCATGCCTGCCCACGCAGCCGCTGCAGGGAAGCGGGAGCGCCCTGCGGCAGGGAGCGCTCGGGCCAGCAGCAGCAGCAGCAGCAGCGCTGTGTCCACGCGCCCGCGCTGAGCCGCCCGGCTGACGAGCAGCAGCTGCCATTGTGCGCGCGCGCGGTCCTCGTCCAGCGCGCGGGGGGACGGACGGGCGGGAGCGCGAGCGCTCGCTCGCTCCCTAGAGATCCCCGCCCTGGGCCGCCTGCAGAGAGACGCGGCGGGCTCGGCTCCGTTCCGCAGCGGGCGCGTGCCGGCGGCAGCGAAACCCCGCATCCCGAGAGCGCGGAGCGGGGCCCCGCACAGCTCCGGCGAGATGCCCCGCGTAGATGCAGATCTCAAGCTGGACTTTAAAGACGTCCTGCTCAGACCTAAGAGAAGCAGCCTCAAAAGCAGAGCCGAGGTGGGGGCAGCGCGTTCACACCGAGCATGCTTTCTGAGTCGTTCCTAGCGTTAACTTCGCCGCCGCTTATGCCCCGGCCTCCGCACACCGTTTTAACAGACGGGGCGTCTCGGGGGTGCAGCCACATTGCAGGCACTGTTTGTGCCGGCCGGGGAAACCTTTACCGTCCCCTCTGCAGCATTGGTTGGCAAGGCGGGCTGGGGTCGGGGAGGGGGCAAGGGGCGCTGCTGACCCCAGTGCTGGCTTGAAAACTAAACAGTGCTGGGACCTTTTGCCAGGAGCTGCTTTCTCCTAACAGGTGCATCGGCGGGTTTTTGCAATGCCCCGTGTGGTGGTGGTGGTGGGGAGGACTAGATGTAATTCACGCAGGAACTGTCTGAGCTAAACCAGCAGCGGGACATTTCCGCTGCCTTGGGAGGAGGGGATCCGAGTCACAAACAACGCATCCGAGGGCGGACAGGCCTGCACTGTAAGATTAACAGCAGACAGAGGAGGTTTGGGGCCGGTGAGGAGGTCAGATGCACGTGCCATCGGCCAGCTGGCCTTGTGGACACTGTCGTTGAAGTTGAACTGAAATGTTTAAAAAAAAAAAAACCAAACAAAATGAGCCGTTTAAGTGCCCGTTATTAACAGAGCAGGAGGGAAGGTTTTAATAGCGTTGGGCCATTGAATGGTCTCTGCCTGTCAGAGGGCTGCGCTCTTGTTCAGCTGGTAACCTAGAACTGGCCAGTTCTTTCTCAGTTGCTCAGTCCCTACAGACTGACTAGTTCTGGGTGTGGAACTGCATGGCCACAGCAGAGGTAGCTCTTCATATGCAGATCTCAGGATTCTGATTGACTGAGGATCATCAGCCAGTCAGGGCATTTCCATAATCACTGCATGGTCATTTTTCAGTAATCTTAACCCTGATTATGGAAACCCCCACAAAACCCTGCCTCTGCATGAACTCACAACAAACATGGCAGCCTCTGTTTGTGAGTGACACCATCCTCCTCATTCACCCTAGATGTTAAATACCCTGTGATTAATAAAGGAATTGCATTGGTTTGGGGAAGGGAGGAGAACTAAGCCTTCAACAAGGGGCAAAGGGGAGCAGTGAGAAAAATGGGGTCAGGGAAAAGGAGTCAAAAGTTGAGGTGGCTAGAGTTGTGACAGACAGGAATTCTGAGAGCTAATCAAAGCAGAAACATTTCACCAAGAATGCAGGAATAAGACTAAAGAGTCCATCTCAGTATGATGATAACTTGAGCAGTGCTCCCTTTCAACTCAATAATAACGGTATCCTGGGCTAATTAACTCATTGCCCTTTGCAGTTCTTCCCTCATAAGCAGGGAATGCTTTTGACCGTTTTCAATAGTTCACTTAAGAAGCATGATAAAATTAAATGCATGGGCCTGACAAACAGGTGGGGCTGTGAGGCAAAGGGCCTCTTTTTTTTTTTTTTAGTGCAGATGTTTGTATGTTTGTTGTACCTGTGATGGGGAAAGATGGGTTGATGGGAAGGGGTGGAAAGCTAGGAGGCACCAGGGCTGGTAAGGGAGAATTGTCTCAGGAGAGCATGATGAAGGGTTAAAAGCATTTTGTGTGATAAAAGTGGCATGTCATTAGAGCTCAATGAAAGCTGATGAAGGTTAAGAAATTGGACACCCTCACTGGAGCTGTAGCAACAGAATCTAACAGTGCCTGAGAGCCAAATCTGAAACAGACAGCCCCAGTTCTGCTTCTAAACAAGAGTATAAATAAAGAGCTCTGGCAAGGGAACAGAGGCTACTTACTACCATGCCTGATACCTAACAAGCTGCTGCTTTGAAGTTTAAATTACCACTGCCTGGCTTTGCAGTTTGAATGGCTTATTCTACACAGAGATAGCACTTTACCTAATAGCCAGGAGTAAGTCACCTTCACAGAGGGACAGAGCACAGCATGGCAAACTGGGCTGTGTATACTCCTTTCCATTGCTGGTGGTCTGCAATGTCTTCCTTTCTTCTTGTTACTTTGCCCTGTCTTGGCTTCCTGGAGTTACTCCCTTGTTTAGAGAGAGGGAACCAAATCTTCAGAAGCTTGAGTTCTGATTTGGGAAAAAAGGGGTGTGTGGGGGGGGGGGGGTTGGATGGGCCAGGTGCTTGCTGGGATACAGAACCCTTCATTTATAAGGGCGTGGATTTGAAATCAAACCTGGGTTGGGTGGGAGTAAGACGAAGTTGTTAGCATCAGATGTTTGTGGGTGTTCTAGCTGCAGTGAATTAGTGGTCTCACTTCAGTTATTCGGGAAAGCAGAGATGCGTATGGGTCATATCATTCACAATTGAGCACACCTGGGGGTGTTCAGGTTTGGCAGTCAGTCAGGCCCAACTGTGCTGCTGGACTTGGGCTCCTGTGTGATTTCTTCTTTTCTCTCCCCTCCTGCACAGACAACGTAGGTGGGGGAGGGGTCCTTCTTTCACTCTGACCATTAGAGTGGAGGGCTGAGCCAATGTTACATTCCTCTTAGCCCATCCCCAGGGAAGGACGGTGAACAGGACAATGGCGTTTTCTCCCCTTTCCTCCTTCCACCCCACACTATCTGATCAGGAGAGGGAGTGAGCCAAGTATCTGCTGGGTCTTTAAGAGCCAGGTGCACACTAATCAGTGCTCGCTTAGTTCTGCCTGCACTAAAATTTAGGATCAGGCAGAGCTAGTGGAGCATTGATTTATGTGCCATCTGACTACATTTTCTGAATACATTGAACATTAATAATACAGGGTATGGTGGATGTTTGTCCAGAATCAAATATTGCTAATATTCCAGATATGACCAATATTAATTTCAGCTCCCTTCTCTGCTGGGTGGGTGGCACATGACAAAGCCACCTTCACCACAATTGGTGCTAAGACCCTTGTTGGCACTTTCAGCAGAGAGACCAAAAACTGCATAGGATGGAGACTACACCACTCTGACAGGTCACTCCAGTTTCAGGCTGAGACACATTTACCGGTCAATGCTTGGGAAGTTTACTCTGCTGCTGCCTGTGCTGGATTTTATTCTGGGGGGTGTCTTCCATTTTGAGGGTTGTTAATTCAGCATTTGTCAGGAAGACTAGCCATTAGTTTAAAATTGTAAGCCGAAAGAAGGCTGGAGAGCTGCATGAAACAAGTGGAGTTGCTCCTCCACTTTCCTTAATGTCAAAAACTCATTTCGTGTAAGGTAGGGTTATCAGCACACTGCAGAATGGCTGCCACTCATGACCTCATTCTTGGGGAAAAATGGGGTAACCTGTTCACAGTAGAGTTTTTTCTTTTACACTTTTTTTCTAAGTGTACTTTCCCATTGATGAAAGGTGCTGTATTAACAGCCGTGGAGACTAAAGTCTTCTCTGTAGATACACAGAAAAAGAGCCTCATTGGTAGAGGGGTTGCAAGCTTCCTCCACAACACTCCTGTCAATATGGTTTTGTTCCTTGAAATGTCATTGTACACCTAGAGTAATGTGAGAGAGACACACAGCACCTACCTGACTATATTAGGTCATTTCAGAGATGCAATAAGAAGTGGAAATGAGGCTCCTTGGAAGAATAAAGGTCTTGTGGTTCAGGCACAGGTTCACATCTTGCCCTATGTCTTGGTGCTCTTTGTATCAGCATTCCCTTTCTTCCTCTTTCCAGGATCATTTGAATGGGCGTGTGGCATGTATATTATTTTAGGCAGTGGTTCTCAAACTGTGGTCTGTACAAGTGCTGTCTGGTCACATGATGCTATCTCTTCCTGTTCCCAACTTCTAAATTGCATTAAATAAAGTAAAAATACATTAAAATGCTTTGCTAATATTAATGTTCCATGTCGGCAGTGGCTGAAATTGCCATATTATGTGATTGTGAATGGGAGGCTAGGTGGGTCTACATGATTGTAAATGGAATGGGAGTTGATCCACAAGGCAATCTCTCTATTAAGATGCAAGCTCCTGTTTGGATTGTAAGCATTTTGGGGAAGGACCTTTCTTTTCCTTATGTGTTTGTGGAGCCTAACAAATAAGGTACTCAGCAGTGACAGGGGCCCCTAGGTGTTACTGAAATAATAAATAATGTGGTTTGCATTATGAAAATGTTTTATAACTCCTGACTTAGAGCTCCAAAGAGCCTGTAAGCAATTTGTCAAAATCAGGTGTTCTTAAGGTATCTGTGTGGGCATTTAAACTCATTTCAGCTCTTTGAAGTGTGTCTCAGGTGAAAGCTGAAGAATGGAAAATGTAGAGACCAATGAAAGAGTCTCAACAGTATGAGGGGAGATATTTCACAGATTAACCCAATGTCTGAATATTGTGCATTTATGTTAACGTTTTCTATTAGGGAGTGCTAAACAAGAGATCTAAACATTTGTTAAATATAAAGAGCAAGTATGTTATGAGCGCTTGTTTTCTGGGCTGAATGAACTCTGCGGCCAAAGACTAACACATTTATAAAAAATAAATGGCCAAAGGTTTATGAGTCCAGGATATGGTTGTCACTGTATTATTATGTATTATTAGTATTGCAGTAGTACTTAGGACCAGGGCCTTACTGTGCTGCGCATTAAATGTACACTGTAGACACTGAACAAAAAGACAGTCCCTGAGATGATAACACCTTCAAGATATTACCATACTGCTATTTGTTACTAAAGACCAGGATTGAAACCCTAGCCCCGTTGAAGTCAGTGGGAGTATTGCCAGTGAAGCCAGGATTTCATCCCATTTTTAAATGAAAGAGAAGAAAAAATATCAATATAGGCTGACAAACTGCTTGAGAGCTTAATCATTTATAAAATAATTCAAAATCATCTTGACCCTTCCTTCGCTATAACTATCACTTCATAGAATCATAGAGTTGGAAAGGACCTTAGGAGGTCATCTAGTCCAACCCCCTGCTCAAAGCAGGACTAACCTCAGTTAAATAATCCCAGCGAGGGTTTTGTCAAGCTGCAGCTTAAAAACCTCTGAAGATGGAGATTCCACCAGCTCTCTAGGTAACCCATTCCAGTGCTTCACCACCCTCCTAGTGAAAAACTTTTTCCTAATGTCCAACCTAGATCTCCCCCACTGCAATTTGAGACCATTGCACCTTGTTCTGTCATCTGCCACCACTGAGGACAGCCTAGCTCCATCCTCCCTGGAACCCCCTTTCAGGTAGTTAAAGGCTGCTATCAAATCTCCCCTCATTCTTCTCTTCTGCAGACTAAACAAGCCTAGTTCCCTCAGCCTCTCCTCATAAGTCTTGTGCTCCAGCCCCCTAATCATTTTTGTTGCCCTCCACTGGACTCTCTCCAACTTGTCCACATCCTTTTTGTAGTGGGGGCCCAAAACTGGACACAGTACTCCGAATGCGGCCTCACCAATGCCGAATAGAGGGGAATAATCACTTCCCGCGATCTGCTAGCAATGCTCCTACAGATGCAGCCCAATATGCTATTAGCCTTCTTGGCAACCAGGGCACACTGCTGACTCATATCCAGTTTCTTATCCACTGTAACCCCCAGGTCCTTTTCTGCTGCCTTGCTCATCAGTCCCCAGTCTATAGCTGTGTGTGGGATTCTTCCGTCCAAAGTGCAGGACTCTTCACTTGTCCTGGTTGAACCTCATTAGATTTCTTTTGGCCCAATCCTCCAGTTTATTTAGGTCGTTCTGTATCCTATCCCTACCTTCCAGGATATCTACCACTCTCCCTAGCTTAGTGTCATCTGCAAACTTGCTGAGGGTGCAATCTACCCCATCCTCTAGATCATTAATGAAGATGTTGAACAAAACCGGTCCCAGCACCGACCCTTGGGGCACTCTGCTTGTGACCGGCTGCCAGCTAGACATGGAGCCATTGATACTACTCGTTGAGCCCTATGCTCTAGCCAGTTCTCTATCCATTTTATAGTCCATTCATCCAACCCATACTTCTTTAACTTGCTGATAAGAATACTGTGAGAGACCATATCAAAAGCTTTGCTAAAGTCAAGGTATATCATGTCCACCGCTTTCCCCACATCCACAGAGCCAGTCACCTCTTCATAGAAAGCAATCAGGTTGATCAGGCATGACTTTCCCTTGGTGAATCCATGTTGACTGTTCCTGATCACCTTCCTCTCTTCCAAGTGCCTTAAAATGGATTCCTTGAGGACCTACTCCATGATTTTTCCAGGGATTGACGTCAGGCTGACCGGTCTGTAGTTCCCTGGATCCTCTTTCCTCCCTTTTTTGAAGATGGGCACTATATTTGCTTTTTTCCAGTCCTCAGGGACCTCCTCCAGTTGCCACGAGCTTTCAAAGATAATGGCTCTGAAATCACATCAGCCAACTCCCTCAGCACCTTCGGGTGCATTGCATCTGGCCCCATGGACTTGTGTATGTCCAATCTTTCTAAATAGTCTTGGACCTGTTCCTTCAGCACTGCGGGATGTTCACCTCCTTCCCATTCTGTGCCGCCCAGTGCAGTAGTCTGGGAGCTGACCTTGTCTGTGAAGACAGAGGCAAAAAAGGCATTGAGTACTTCCGCTTTCTCCATATCCTCAGTCACTAGGTTGCCTCCCCCATTCTAAAAGGGCCCACACTTTCCCTAATCTTCCTCTTGTTGGTAACATACCTGTAGAAACCCTTCTTGTTCCCCTTTACGTCCCTTGCTAGCTGCAACTCCAATTGTGCTTTGGCCTTCCTGATTTTATTCCTGCATGTTCGAGCAGCATTTTTATATTCCTCCCTAGTCATCTGACCAAGCTTCCATTTCTTGTAAGCTTCTTTTTTGTGTTTAAGTTCACCAAAGACTTCTTTGTTAAGCCAAGCTGGACGCCTACCATATTTGCTATTCTTTCTGCACATCGGGATGGTTTGTTCCTCTGCCCTCAATAAGGTTTCTTTAAAATATAGCCAGCTCTCTTGGATTCCTTTCCCCCTCATATTAGCCTCCCAGGGGATCCTGCCCATCAGCTCCCTGAGGGAGTCAAAGTCTGCTTTTCTGAAGTCCATGGTCCGTCTCCTGCTGTTCTCCTTTCTTCCTTTTGTCAGGATCCTGAACTCGACCATCTCATGGTCACTGCTGCCTAGGTTGCCACCCACTTCTACTTCCCCTACCAAATCTTCCCTGTTTGTGAGCAGCAGATCAAGAGAAGCACGGCCCCTAGTTGGTTGCTCCAGCACTTGCACCAGGAAGTTGTCTGCAACACTATCCAAAAACTTCCTGGATTGTTTGTGCTCTGCTGTATTGCTCTTCCAGCAGATGTCAGGATGATTGAAATCCCCCATGAGAATCCGATCCTGTGAACTGGAAACTTTCCCTAGTTGACTGAAGAAAGCCTCATCTACCTCGTCCTTCTGGTCTGGTGGTCTGTAACAGACACCCACCACGATATCACCCTTATTGTTCTTACTTCTAAGCTTAACCCAGAGATTCTCAACTGGCTAATCTCCAGTTTCATACTGGAGCTCAGAGCAGTCATAGAACTCTCTTACATACAGTGCATCTCCTCCACCCTTTCGCCCATGCCTGTCCTTCCTGAACCGTTTATACCCATCCATGACAGTCCTCCAGTTGTGTGAGTTACTCCACCAAGTCTGTTGTTCCAATCGTGTCATAGTTTCTTGGCTGTGCCAGGACTTCCAATTCCTCCTGCTTGTTTCCCAGGCTTCTTGCATTTGTGTACAGGCACTTGAGATAACTAGCCGATTGCCCTATTTTCTCAGTATGAATCAGGAGGCCTCCCCTGCTGCATCCTCCTCCTCCTGCTTCCTTGTGGTGTCCCACTTCCCCACTTACCTTCGGGCTTAGGTCTCCGTCCCCCATCGAACCTAGTTTAAAGCCCTCCTCACTAGGTTAGCCAGCCTCTCCGCAAATATACTCTTCCCTCTCTTCGTTAGGTGAATCCCGTCTCTTCCTCGTAATCCTTCTTCTTGGAACAACATCCCATGATCGAAGAATCCAAATCCCTCTCTTCGACACCACCTGTGTAACCACACACTTACTTCTGCAATGCGATGGTCCCTATCTGGGCCTTTTCCTTCAACAGGGAGGATGGATGAGAACACCACTTGCGCTTCAAACTCCTTTATCCTTCTTTCCAGAGCCACATAGTCCACAGTGATCCGCTCAAGATCATTCTTGGCAGTGTCATTGGTGCCCACGTAGAGAAGTAGGAAGGGGTAGTGGTTTGAGGACCTGATGAGTCTTGGCAGTCTCTCTGTCACATCCTGAATCCTAGCTCCAGGCAAGCAGCACACTTCTCTAGTTTCCCGATCCAGATGGCAGATGGATGACTCTGTCCCCCTTAGGAGGGAGTCCCCGACCACCATCACCCTTCTCTCCTTCTTCCTATCACTTCTCATTTTGACTTCTTCCCTACCTTTCTCCCTCCCATCTTCCTTCCCTACATGTCAGCAAGGCTCTTCTCCTTATCATAGCTACAATATTTTGTTTTATTACGTTTTTGTTCTCAGCTGAGAGGCAGAGTGAGGATGCTTCCAGTGGAAGCAGACATTGGCACATCTAGGAGCAAGAGCACTGCAGGAGGAGTTAGAGGCTGGGCTCAATTCTGTTCCCACTGAAATCAGTGGTAAAACTCCTCTTGTCTTTATGCTGCATATAATTGTGACAGTTTGGCCGTAATTTCTGTTGGTATAAAGTACTTACCAGAATTTGCATTCATTCCTCACAGGTTGATCTCATGCGCACCTTCACGTTCCGCAACTCCAAGCAAACATATGTAGGGATCCCCATTATAGTCGCAAACATGGACACCGTGGGCACATTTGAAATGGCACAGATTATGACGAAGGTAAGTGCTGACTTTCACCTTTCTCTGCAAAAACTGGGAAACCCTTTGTTTGGTGACAGAATGTCATATCAAAAGGCAGTTGCATGCGTTCGATATGTGCATGGGGACGGGGGCTGCAAAAAGAGGTGTCTTTTTTTTTTTTTTTTTTTCCCCCACACATCAAGATACCTAACCCAAGATAGTGCTCTGCATGTAAAATCGTAATGAATACAAGGCAGAGGTGATTTTTACCTTGATGTCGCTAGTTGAGGTCAGACCCCCAGTGGGGGAGGGGGGATAGAGTTCATGTTGTTTGAAGTCTTTGGTGACATTACAACCTCATATGACATAGAGTAATTGCTTCTCTACTGTTTCTATTTATAAATTGTGCATTATGTAAGAGAAATCTGATAACCTGCATGATCAAAATCTTTATCAGATAATCTAGTACAGCTACTGCAATCAGAACTCATTAGCTAATTGGTCTCTAGCCTCATGCCTCACAATACATCCATTGTGAGCAAGAAGCTGAGAATACAGTGTCTAACTGTATACTTAATGGTGGATTATTGCCTGTTTAGACACTGATCCTGCAAGGTGCCAAGCACTCTGAACTCTCACTGAAGAGGAATCAGGATCAGGCCCTAATTCATTATTATTTCAAGCAAGATGAGTATAAAAGTAAGACTCTGTGACATGTCATAGTGTTAGTTTGCAGCTGCAGTATGGAAGAAGGAGAGCTGACTAACTTGGACATTAATATCAGTTTGCTTGTTTCTTTTTCTAGCATGCAATGTTCACTGCTATTCACAAGCATTATTCTCTGGAAGAATGGAAACTGTTTGCAGTCAGTCACCCAGAATGCCTCGAGGTACATTCCCATATTGTGAGTTCATTCTGTGCTGCCTTAAAGCAGCAGCCTATGTAGGGTTATGAAAGTCATTCTTTCATGGAAAATAATACCCACGGTATTGTTTTGTGTTCTCTTGACATTGCACAAGGTGTTTCATTATCTGTGGCTCATTTTTAAATGATATTTTAATTATAAGGGGCTTGTCTGAAGGTCAACCTATCATTTAGATTCAATGGCTTTTTTCATATATAGTACTAGAGTAGAGAGAGGCTGAAAGGAATATCCAATGTCAGAACACTTTGGCACTTATATATGGATCTTACAAATAGATAGATTGAAAGCACATTTTGTGTTGCTCAGTGATTGAAGTAGTATGGTCTGGTGATTAAATGCTGAAGCTATTTGTCTATGAGCATAAACCCATAAGAAGGACAACTGAGAAAGAGATGTGCTTGGTCACACTGGTAGATTAAGGGAGGATTGAGTGACTTGACAGCTCCAAGCCCTCTTGGGGACCCCAATTTTTGCAACTCTGTCTTTCTGGAAATACACAAACTGGTTGGGTTCCTGTGTTTTGTTGATCTGGGCAACTCGGATGAGGGTGGTTGCCCATGAAAGAATCCACTGATACATTAAGGTACTTTTACATTAGTTTAAAGATAGTTTAAATTTAAATAGGGCTTATAATATGCCACTACTGTAACTGAGGAAGAGCCACAAAACAAAGTGTAGATAACTGATTGATTTGTCCCACTATGGTATTTATTTCTGTATGGTTTTACATAACAGGACACTGGATAGTTTCCAGCCTGGGTTTCTCTGGAATCTTACAAGGGTGGGTGGAAACAAATGCAAGAACTACACGCTTGTCTGATCTCAAAGAGCTGCTGATCATTTCTCCCTCTTTCTCTCCCCCTCCCTCCAGCATGTAGCAGTGAGCTCAGGCAGTGGGAAGGCTGATTTGGACAGGCTAACAAGTATCCTGGAGGCCATTCCTCTTATCAAGTACATCTGCCTGGATGTGGCCAATGGATATTCAGAGCACTTTGTGGAATTTGTGAAAACTGTCCGTGCCAAGTTTCCGAATCACACCATCATGGTAGGTTGGTAGAAAAAGGGTTTTGGGGTTATCCAGGGCTCAAATTTTGCTGATACTGGTTTGTATGCCATACCAGCACTTCTGGTGCAGGAGGTCTATCTATTTCTGTAGGATTTAAGTCCTCATTAACAAAATAAAGGGGCCTGGAATTCTGTTGATTTACCTCTGCTGAAGGTCTCACCCTAAGCTCCAGTCTTTGTGGTTGCAAATATAACTTTCCCCACATGAACAAATATAGTGCTGTCTTCCTGAGCTCAAGGACACAGGAAGTAGCTCTTTAGGGTTTGATCTGCCCCCATTCATCTCAAAGGGTGCTGACTGAAGCCAAATAATGGCAGTTTAATAAAACATCAGTGCTATCACTGTTTCACTAATGTTCAAAGTTTACTCTAAGATTGTGGTTAGAGTTTGGGATTGTGGGCAGAGAATTAGGTTTTTCTCCACCTCCCACCCTTCTCCCACACTGACTCTGACCTTTAATCATAAATTTTGCAGTTTCACCTTCCACGTCAGTGGTTCCAAACTGAGTTCCACAGAGCACTTACTGGTAGCGTGCACAGACCTGGCTGATCACATGGTGCTGGCTTCTCCTCCTTGTTGCCAGCTACTAAATTATATCAAAGGCATCTAAACATAGATAAATACTTTCCTAATGTTGTACTGGGTCAGCAGTTGCTGTAGTTGCCACAGGAATGTTATGCACTCATGAATGGGAAGGGGAGGTGTCAGTCCAGTGACTGGAGTAGCCACTGAGTGGACTTCACATGCCCCCACCATGGCATACTTACCCCTTCTCAGTTCACTTGTGTTGTATTCCTCCTGTCCCATGAATGCTAATGAGTAGGGAGTTTGTGTGGAACAGGGCACCATGCGGAGGGTGTATATACACTCTTGATAGCATCCCTGCAGCAGAACCATACCAGTTCTGCCAATGGCCATCATTGGCCAAGGAGTAGGGGGGCTGAATTTGTTCCTTTGAAAGCAGCAAGGGTTCTGATATTAGAATGATCAGCAGACTCTTAAGGCTATTGGCCTTTCTTCAAACCAACACAAAAGAAACCACTTGCATGGGCAAAACATTGCTATTCTTTCATGTCACTCACAAAGCTCCTCCACCACACACTTAAAACCACTGGAAAAAACAGGTCATAACCAGCTCTGATCCTGCTTGAAGCAGAATGGAGCTGCATGTTCATGCAAGTCAGGGGAGCCCAGGTTCCTCCCACCCACATGGGATGAAGCCACAGTGAAAAATGGGATGGGGTGGAGGAGGAAGAACAAGTGACTCAGCTTTCTTGCCTGCTGACATCTGCCTTGTTGTAAATGGGAAGATTATGCTGGAGTGCCCATGGGGATGTGGGTAACCATCATCTAACAAATAGGCCTGCTGCCAAAGTGACCAGAGAAGATGCATGTGTGTGGCCCATTCCTGCTTTCTTCACACACACACATCTCCAGTGACTTTAATAGGAGTTTGTGGATGTGCAAGGAAGGCAGGATTGGGCTCTGGAAGGACTGGCTTCAGTTTTTGAATGAATGTCTTTTCATTTCTGATTAAATGAGTCACTCACAATATTATTATTTATATTCCAGAGACCCCAGCTGAGGTCAGGGCTGCACTGTACAAACACATAAGAGACAGTCCCTGCTCAGAATAGCTTACAATCTAAAGAGACAGAGAAAGCATTACTATTTCCATTTTACAGCTGGAAACTGAGAAATTAAGTGACTTGCCCAAGGTAACACAGGAAATCAGCTGTTGAACCCAGATCTGAGTCCCAGTCCAAATACCTTAATCATCTCCTTTCTCAGTTACCTTCTTGCTCTCTGCAGTTTTTCTACTGTTCTCATTAAAATTCTTATTATTATGATAATTATAAGTCCTGTTTTAGTAACAGTACCACATATATAGTCCTGGCTCACTGGATCTGAATGACACTAGCCTATTTGAGGATGGTTACTTTTCTGATCTCCTGCACAGAGATACATTTCTACTTCTAAAAGCCTATGAACAAATTCAGGGCAATTCCCTCCCTCTTGAAAGCCTCTGTACAATCCTAACACTTCAAATACTCAGACAGCCTGCAAAGGCTGTGATTCAGCCGCCGCGCCGCCCCCGCCCCCCCCCCCACCCCCCCGTCCTCAAATTAGTTTCTTCAAATTGCTTTTATGCTTCTGTTCTACCCCTGCAGTGTTCTCTGTGCTCTTATGGTTTTGAAATGAAAGCTCTAGCAGTTAAATACTAGGTCTAAAAATAACCGAGTGTTTTAATAGCTGAAAGTGATCCCCAGGATCTTGCAGGCTGCCCTGTTCACTCTCAGAATGACCCCTGTAGTCGGCTGGCACTAGGAATGTCGTACAAAACTGTAACACGAACCAGGGTCTCAGGGAATGTTTGTTCCCATGGGTCATGTAACAGGTTCAGCTGTGAGTCTGTAATGTTCTGTGCAAGGCAAGTACAGCACCTATGCTATCCACCACGGGGCTTCTCATTGGCTTTTGCCCTACGTGTCGATGGAAAGGTGTCTATTGTGCAGTGGGATTTGGGAGAGTGGGATTTTTATAAGATTTGTTTTTATAATCTGTTTGGCTTGCTTTCTTCTCCTTCTGAGTGTACCTAGCTCAGATATAGCCCTTTTCATCCGTGCATCTCAGAGCACTTCACAAAGGAGTTTGTGTCATTATTCACATTTGACAGGTAGGGAAGCTGAGGTTACCGAGAAGCGAAGTGATCTGCCTTATGTTATCTAGCTAGGCAGGAATAGACCTGGAAATAGGCCCCAAGTCTCATGAGTTCCAACCTAGTACACTGTCCAGTAGGTTTCACGACCTCCTGGTATTAGGGCATTATTACAGTATTTTGTATATCAGCAGCATAGAATCAGAAAGTTAGGGCCTGATCCTACCGTTATTGAAGTCAATGTCAAAACTCCTGTTGGCTTCAGTGGTGGTGGATCCTCTTCTTACAGAGAGAAATCTAGTCTATATTTACCAATCTAGTTTTAAATGATAGGGCTTCCATAATTTACATTGGAAGACTATTACACAGCTTAATATATGGCTCTGCCAGTAATTTTTTTTTCTGATATTCATAGAATCATAGACTATTAGAGTTGGAAGGGACCTCAGGAGGTCATCTAGTCCAACCCCCTACTCAAAGCAGGACTAATCTCAGCTAAATAATCCCAGCCAGGGCTTTGTCAAGCCACAGCTTAAAAACCTCCAAAGATGGAGATTCCACCACCTCCCTAGGTAACCCATTCCAGTGCTTCACCATCCTCCTAGTGAAAAACGTTTTCCTAATATCCAACCTAGATCTCCTCCTCTGCAATTTGAGACCTTTCCTCCTTGTTCTGTCATCCACTACCATTGAGAACAGCCTAGCTCCATCCTCCCTGGAAACCCCTTTCAGGTAGTTAAAGGCTGCTATCAAATCCCCCCTCATTCTTCTCTGTTGCAGACTAAACAAGCCTAGTTCCCTCAGTCTCTTATCATCCTGAACTTTTTTAATTCTCTCCCATTACTCCAAATGATACCCCTGTGCACCACTCTAAATAATTCCTCTCCATCCTTGGTATTTACATTAAGACTACTGGAACATCTCCCCTAAGTTGTCATTTAACCAAACTATACATACTTAGCTCTTTGGGCTGACTTTGTTTGGTGACATTTAGTCTTGGATCTGCTCAGAATATCACGACTACCATGACAGTCATAGTGGGACTGTCTCAAATGGTTTCTGGCTTATTTTGCTGAGAGGGGCACAGTCTTGATCTGATGTTTGGGCTGGGATTACAGGTCAGAAGAGATATATCCTAGATACGTCCCCTCACCTTGATCCATTGCCATTTGTCAGTGGTCTTTTACCCCAGCTTTCAATCAGCATGACAGTGTTCCTGCCTAACTCAATGTAAGCTAATAAAAACAAAAGTGGAACTAAGTACAACTCCACAATCCACAAAGCACCACTTCTGGGAGAAACCATGACACCAGGACTCACCACATGGGTACTACATAACATCCCCATATCATCAGCCTATCAAGGCTACCCCTGACTGAAGCTGTATTCCCCCGAGGACTGAACTTCTGGCCCCACCATAGAACCTGATACCATAGTAATGTGGAGAACTAGAAGAATTTTTTTGCCGACTCTGCCTCCAAGAATTCTTTCACAATAAAGACAACACCACCCACAACTACCATGTCCCCACTGATAGTCGTAAGAAAAACGAATCATCTGACTGGAGACCAACCAGTGGACAAAACCACATACTTGATCGTTACATTGAGTGCTTCAAGAAGAAAATAAACTGAAATTCTTAACAAACATCACATCCACCACAATCTCTCCACTGCCAAGAGGACAGCTATAGTCTCTGAAATCCAACCACCAAATAGTGATCAAACCAGCAGACAAAGGGGGCACAGTCCTCAACTATGATGACTATGTCAACAAGGCCAACCAATAGCTGTCTGACACCACCTACTGTAAAGAACTCAAAGAAGACCCCATACCACAATTCATTCAGGAATTTAAGATTATCATCAATTCCTTCCCCAATAACTCCAAGAGAAACTCTACAATCTCATCCCCCACAAACCCACTCTAGAGATCTTCTACATGCTTCCCAAGACATACAAACAAGGGAATCCAGGCAGACCCATCATATTTGTCCACGGAATTCTTACCGAAGGTATATCGGGACTCATAGAAACCATCTTCAAACCGCTCACCACACGAAGGGCCAGCTTCTTCTAGGAAACTCTGACTTCCTCCAGAAACTCCACAACATCAACAACTTCTTGCCACCAGGGATGTCAAGTTATGCACCAACATCCTTCACCATGACAGCATCACTGCCTGTCTCAAATATCTAAAAGACTATGGACAACACTCATATATCCTCCCCAAACTCAACCATTTTAGTCTCCCCTTTAACTTTTACATTCAGCAACACTTTGACTGAACCTTGGGAACTGCTATGGGTACTGGGATAGCTCCCAAATATGCCAACTTCTTCATAGCCCACCTCAAGGAAGAATTTCTGGAAAAATGAAACATGAAATCAATGATATACTTGAGATACATCGATGATATTTTCATCCTCTGGGCAGACAACCTAAATGCCATCATAGATTTCCACCACAACTTCAACCACCACCACCCATCCATCAAGCTCTCTCTAGAACATGCCCATACCAGCATCAACTTCCTGGACATCATGACCAGCTTGAACAATGGAACCCTACAGACAGCTGTATACAAGAAACCCATGGATCGCCACACTCACCTCCAGAGATCCAGCAACCACCTCAGATACACCAAGAAATCTGTTATCTACTGATAGGCACTCAGATACCACAGAATATGCTCTGAGTAGAAAACCCAGGTTACACACCGAAACACACACACAAAACCACCTTCACCAAAGAAGAATATTCCACCAGAGAAGTAGATCATATCATGGAATGGGCCATCTTTTTTGTAATTCTGTCAAAAAAAAAGGTAGTTGTATTTATAAACGTATGGGATGAATCCTGTTCCCATTAAAGTCAATAGTAAAACTCTCAATGACTTCTGTGAGGCCAGGATTTCACCTAGGATGTTGCTCATGGTTCTGCCATATTTGTATAGATCATATACAGACCTGGCACGAGCCAGTGTGACTTTAATTGAAATCACAAAGTCAAATGAAGGTAGGGCTGAATTTAGTCCTTGATGTGTAGGGCCAGATCCACTGCTGATGCAGTTTGGCATAACTCCAACCCTACTGACTTCAGTTTAAGCCAGCTGCAGATCCAACCCATAGTGACTTTTAAAATTAGTACTGGTTCAAATTATTTTACTCTTGTAGGAAGTAGAAATTAGATTTACGTGATAGTAATCTCTCCTTGCCTTTTATTTAAAACCGGTTCTACTGCACATTAGATTTTCTCCAATACTTTGGTACTTCAAGATGGCTGGGATTTTCAATGGTATAGTAAATTCCTTAATTAATTAGTATGTTCTCTAACTAATTCCCCCAGTGCTCTACATAGCATATCATCTGTGGTGGCTTATTTGCATGTGTTTCCAAGTACTCTTTTACCTGCTCTTTATCATTAGTTTTTTGTACGGGTTCTTCATCCCTACTGCTTGTCTATACTTTTCTTTTCAGGATTTTCATAATGAAGTACTCCTCTTAGCTCCATGGAGGAGTTTTCCAAACCACTCAGTTTTGGCCTAACTCTGCTCTCCCACTGAATTCAGTGGTAAAACTCCCATTTAACTTCAGTGGAAGCAGAGTTAGTTTTGACCTAAGTGCTTTTGAAAATCTCACCCTCCCTGCCCTAATAACACCATTCAGTTTTGCTCCTAAGATATTGGGCGTCCATAGACATAGATAGATAGATCCATTTGTATACACACACACACACACAAGGAAAAGATATTTGGTGGACATGAAGGTCTTTTCACTCCCACTATGAGCAATATGAATGAACATTTCCAGTAGTGCTGTCTTTGTGGGAATGGCTTCCCGTTATGGTTTCTGATTATCACTTCTTGGGCCATATAAGAAATGATCAGACTGCACACTAGTGTGTCAGTGAGAAGAACAGTTTAGTTAAATATACATTTGAAAAAGTTAGTAAAAAATAGCAAGTGTGATACTTCTGAACGTCAACAAAGGTGCTTGCTTCTATATCGATCCAAACCCATCGAAGTCAATGGAAAGACGTCCATTGACATTAGTGGGCTTTGGACCAGCCCTATTTGCCTAGGTTTTTAAATGTGTTGCACATACTCTGGTATTTGACAGTGTCATAACATACCAATTATGCTGTCCTCGTGGTAATCTGCTTTAGCGATACAAAGTGCTCTCTTAATCTTGCAAGTGCCATGCTCCCATCCATCTCACCCAAGAGCACCCAACATACAGCATAGCAAGAGGCTGCAGGACAGGAAAGAAGCCGCACTTTGCTGGAAGCTCTGAGCCAGTTCTACATCTTGTATTTTCTGCTGGTCTTTCATTTTTTATCTTCTTCTTTTTAAAAAATCAATTTCATACGGTTTTAAGTGTTTCCGAGATCACACTCTGCTGCCTACAGTGATGCTGATTTGTTAAGTGCCTCAAATGGTGACTTGCTGACTATTTTTCAGTTTTATTAAAAGGGAACTGAAATGCATTTAAAAAAATAAATAGTGAATTACAAGCCAAAATCAACAAGCAGAGAATGGGTTCCTTGGACAATTCCTGTTGACTTCAGTAGGCATTGTGACTGAATAAGGACTGAGTAAATACTGAGTTAGGACTTTAGGATTTGCTCCCTGCTCTTCCACATCGGTGCTGCCACAAACAATTGCTTTCGTAAGGATCCTTATTTAAAGATGACCTTAAGTGGCTTTTTACCTCTCAAAACCTAAGTTTAAATCTACCCTAAAGTGAGTAACACATAATAGCACAGGGATCACAAATGGATGATGCATATTGTTTGCATTAACCTTGATTCCTGCAGGCTTTGCAAGAGTTGTGCGTGGTTAAGGATGCATGCTCTTCCCGTAGGTGTTGGCATGCATATTCTTTGGGCATTTGCTGCTGTGGAAAATGACTTGGGGATTTGGCCCTACATGAATAGATGATTCACTGGAAAGGATGCAGGGTTCTATCCACTGAATACAATAGGGAGATACCTGCCCTCTTCTTGCCCCATAACAATGCTGTCTCAGAGTACCCACCAAAACATTCTTTTACCTTCCCCCATTCTGATAATTGCTGACAATTTCAGGCAACATATTTCTTGAAAACAAGCCAGTGGCATTTGGACCCAGCTAACTAACCGCTGCCTCTTGTTAGAGATACAAGTGTTTTCAACACAACTCAGCTGCATGCAGTAACATGCACTATAGCAAAATTCTGCTGACCAGTACAAATGATGTAGGCAGAAGTGGTTACAGGATGCAAGAGCTGTTGTAACAGTGCTTGGAATGCTAGTGAAATGTTTGGAGCATTTGGGTGTGGATCAGAAGCATGTACAAACCTCAAGACCTGGAACTGGTACTATAAATGCCAACATTCTCTAGTGTAGACCAGCCTATAGTGAGACCTTTGGGTGTCTTTTAATTGCTGCCACCTTACCTGCTATTCCTCAGTTCATGATGCTTGCAGTAAAAATATGCTGCAGTATTTATTGCATTATAAAATGAGATCTAGACTGCTATATCAGGAAATTCTATAGGAAAATTCTCTATACAGGCATGGATTTTGAAAGGGGAGAAGGAGGTGTTCTTAGCTTCCTCTGCCCATATTTAGCTTCCATTGCTCTTTAGTTATCAAACCTTTTGTAGCATAACTTGGGGGAAGGTGAGCTCATTTAGAGATGGGCCTGAGCTGCAGACTCACCCATGAAAGTTCAAGATGGTTTGCATCTGGGGTTTTAGTACAGCCTGTTATTGAACAAGAGACCAGCCACAAAATTGAAATCTGGGACTGGGCTTGGTTTCCAAGCATGTAGTAAGTTTAGGGATGTTTGGGCCAATCACCAATCTCATTTGAATCCAGGAGGTACCTGTGCGATCTGTCTAATTTATATGGAGTGTATAGTGGACAATATGGTAATAATTTAATAACTGAAGTACAAGTCCCTACTGAGTTAAGTTAACTGTTTGCCCTTCCTGGAATATCAGATAGTACAAGAACTGAATAAAAACAGCAATATCCTCATTTTCTATTGTATCTGGCTTTAAAATCTCCCTTGTGTAATATTGTTGCCTCTGTCTCAGGCAGGTAATGTGGTGACAGGAGAGATGGTGGAGGAACTTATTCTTTCTGGAGCAGATGTTATTAAAGTGGGTATTGGACCTGGTAAGTCAAATCTGGGCTGAAAAATGAAGAAGTGGGTGAAGGAGATGTTGCATAGGTGAACTCAATGTATATGCCACAGCCACTCACCTATGCACAAGGTCACACTGTTTAAAGGTACCTGGGCCCACTCATGTTAATAGAATCATAGAGCCCATCCCCAGAGACAATATGTGTGAGAGATAATGGGCAGGATATATGCATAAAGAGCCACAAGAATGATTAAAAGATTAGTTAACAGTGGAGTTTCTGTGGGAGTTTGTAAGTGGAAATTTGAAGGCTTTTTCCCCTTTTTTTCTTTTTTTTGGGGGGCGGGAGGAAGAATAGGGTCTAGAAAGAGAAGACGGATGGCAACTGAGTCAGCACTAGAAGTGACCCAAAAAAGAGAGGAGATGAAGATAGTCAGATGCAGAAGCTGTAGGATGTATATCATCCTTGAGTAGGTATCTGATGGAAGTTACTTATGCATGAGAGGTCACGTGATAGTGCTCGTGGTAGAGAAGATCCAAGGATTAGGTGGAAACGATGATGGAATTCAGACGGGGACTTGAAGGTATAATGCAAGAAAGGAGGTGATAACAGACAGCTCAAGATTTCCAGACACCTCCCAAACAAAAGGACTTGAGAGGAGACTGTCAGAAGAGGGGGGTGATATATGGAAGAGAGGAAGAAAAGAAAGAGAGCCTGTCCCTCTAAGAGAGAGGGAGGGATTATAGACACAGCCAGGGACCAGAACCTAAGGGAAAATAAAGATGGTGTACAGGGGACTGTGGGAGAGAACTTAAGACAGATTCATACCAACAGGAAGAGACAGGCTTATGTGATTGGAGACTCCATACTCAGAAGAATTGACAGGGCTTTCATCAGACCAGATCCAGAGAACAGAAGTGTTTGTTGTCTGCCATGAAAGGGTATGAGATGTGGATTTGAAGTTGAAAAGTGTCTTGATGGGAGAGCGGAAATATCTGCTGATTGTGTTGCATGTTGGGACAAATTACACTTTTAGATTCTCATTGGAGTGGATCAAGGGCATTTGCACTGAGCTAGATAAGATGTTTAACGAAGTGGAAGATCAGGTGATTTTCAGCAGAAAGCTTCCAGTCCCTAGAGAAGGAGAGCAAAGGCATGACAAGATAACGAAGATCCACAGATGACTCAAGGATTGGCGCTATGAGGCAGATTTTGGGATGATTGGCCATTGGGAGGCATTCACAGACAGAAGACTCTTCTTGACTGATGGACTCCACTTGAGTATCTGGAGTATTAACTTTCTGGGAGCAAGGCAGGTACAATTGATAAGAAAGGTGTTAAACTGGGAGATGAAGGGAGAAGGTTCTGGGAAACTTGTGAAATCTTATGTCTGGTTTTAATACACAAAGAGGAGGCAAATGAGCTAAATGAAGATCTAGTAAGCGATAATGGAACATCACAAGGTAAGAGAGTGGACATCAAGGAGGAAGAAAGTACCAATATTGATTGGAGTAGTAGTTGGGTATATGCTATAGTTAGTGAAAGGACTATGTGCAAACAGGCTAGAAAACTGGGTGAAGTCGAAGGGAAACGACTGAAATGCTTTTCACGAATGCAAAGAGTCTGGGCAATAAAATGGAGGAACTGGAACTACTGATGTAGGAGGTCAAACGGCATATTGTAGGGGTGGAATGGCACTCATGTCTGGAATACAGATATTGAAGCGTGTGTGTTGTTCAGGAGAGAGAGAAATAAAGAGAGAGATGATGGGGTAGTGTTGTACATCGATGCTGTAAACTATTAAGAAATTCAAAGTGATAGTGTAGATAAAAAAGAATCTATTGGGGTCAAAAATCACTTTGGAGAAGGATTGTAAAAGAGGTTCCATTAAGCTAGTGTTAGGGTGTCTGCTATAGACTGCCATGGTTGGATGTTGATATGGATAGAGATCTTGTTAATATTGTTAGAGAGAGAAATACCTTTGGGAATTGTCATAATTGGAGACTAACTTCCTGGATATAGACTGGAGAATAAATGCTACTAATACTTGTAGGTTCCAGTTATTCCTGGATGTGATAGATGACAGTTGTGTTCACCAAATTGTCACTGAACCAACAAGGGGTGATGCAATTTTAGGCTTGGTTTTGGTAAGTAGTGAGGACATCATAGAAGAGCTGGAGTAAGAAATAACCTTGGATCAAGTGGTTATAAGTTTATTCTTTATTTCAAAAAGGGCAGACTTTGGGAAATTAAGGGAATTAGTTAAAGAATTCAAGTGGACTGAAGAGCTCAAGGATTTAAATGTGGAGGAGGCTTGGAATTTCTTCAAATCAACTATAAAAAACTATCTGAAATTTGCATCCCAAGCAAATGAAAAACTTGTAGGAAAAAGCTCTGGACCCAGCTGGATGAATAAATCACCTCGGAATGCGTTATTAGGAGTAAGCAAAGAGAGCAGATAGGGAATGGAAAAAGGGGTATAGCAGCAAAAAAAAAAGCTACATTGTGGAGATTAGAAAATATAGGAGTAAAGTGAGAATTGCTAAAAGTCAAGTTGAATTAGCTCCTGCCAAGGAAACGAAAATAACTAGAACCCCTCTTCTTTTTCTAAATAAAAAGAGAATAAGGAAGGATGAGGTTGGGGCGCTATGCAGTGTGGATGGGAAAGAGATTAAAGATAATCTAGATATGGGCCAAAAACTAAATGAATGATTTGACTCGGCTTTCCGTAAGGATGATAATATGGAACATGTTCATGAAGGCAGTAAGGCTGATAAAATGAGTGTCTAGAAATGGAAATTACCACATATATGGTGGAAGAAAAACTTAGAGCTTGATGCGCAAAACTTGGGGGGACCAGATAATTTCCATCCCAGAATACTGAAAGAACTGGTGCAGGGGATTGCTATTCTGGTAGCAAGGATTTTTAATAAAATCCATCCTTGGGGGGGAAGTACCATATGACTAGAGAATAGCTAACATCTGACCTATATTTAAGAAAGATAAAAAAGGGATCAGTGAGCTTACAGGCCTGTAAGTCTGACTTCTGTAGTTTGCAAGGCACTTTAGAACAAATTGTGAAGGAAAGAAAAATTAGTTTAATGGAAGTAAATGGCAAAGGGGGTGTTTATCAAAGGTAGATCGTACCAGACTACCCTGATTTCCTTCTTTATGAAAATAACTGATTATTTTAGATACGGGAAATGCAATAGATCTCTAATGTACTTAAAGGGGAGAAGGCAACAGGTTGTGCTGCCAAGGGAATTAGCAATGTGGAGGGAGGTTGCTATTGGAGCTCCTAAAGGATTGGTCTTGGGACCTATCTTATCCTACTATTTTTTTATTAATGACTTTGGCACAAAAAGTAGACATTGCAAATTAGCTCATGACACAAAGCGGAGAGGCATCATCAATATGGAGGCAGATTGGAATATTATACAGGAAGATCTGGATGACCTTGAAGATGGGAGTGACAGAAATGGGATGAAATTCAATAGTACAAAATATACTTAACTCTAATAATAATTCCTGCTACAAGCTGGGGACACGTCGGTTAGAAGCAACAGAGGAGGCAAGTGACCTGGTTATTTGGGTTGATCACCGGATGACTATGAACCACCAATGTGAGGCAGCTATGAAAAATAGCAAATGCAATCCTAGGATGTATTAATGACATCGTACAAGGCACTGCTAATTTGGAATATTGTGTACAATTCTGGTCACCTATATTAAGGACAGATGAATTCAGACTGGAACAGGTGCAGAGATGAGCTACTAGGATGATCAGGAGAATGGAGGGCCTATATTATGAGAGGAGACTGGAAGAGCTTGGCTTGTTTAGTCTTACAAAAAGAAGGCTGAGAGGATATGATTGCCCCCTATAAATACATTAGGGGGAAGTATCAGGGAGAGTGAAGGGTTATTTAAGTCAAAGGACAATGTTGGCAAAAGAATAAATGGTTATAAACTGGCCATGAACAAATTCAGGCTGGACATTAGAAGATGGTTTCTAACCATTGGAAGGGCGAGGTCCTGGAGTTGTGGGGGACAAATAACTTCATTAGTTTTAAGAGAGAGCTGGACAAATTTATGAGTGCGATTGTATGATGGGGTTGCTTGTGATGGTAGGGGTACAGCTCAGCAGCCCTGGGGCTCACTTCCAATTTCTGGCTTATGGTCCTAAAAGCTCATGCTTCAGGGTTTCAGCCAGCCACCTGCAGGGGTCAGGAGGGGATATTTTCCTCCCTTGCGTAATCTGGGTTTTCTTTTCATCTCTGATGCTTCAGAGGAAGGAGATAACCACAGCTGGAGTGGGACATTGAATGGGAAGGGCCAGGGCTCTGAAGTGACATCAAGCATTCTCTCTCTCAGGTGCCTGGCGGGCTGGTTCTTGCTCACATGCCCAGGGTCTGAATGATCATCATATGTGGGGGCAGGAAAGAATTTTCCCCTAGCTCAGCTAGGCAGTGACTGGGTTTTTTTGTTTGTTTTTCTTTAACCTTTGCAGCGTGTGGAATCTATGAGTTTATTTCATTGTGTCATTCTGAGATAAAGATAGATAGGTGATAGGAAGCATGGTGGTGTTGGCACAATCAATGGCAGTGTTACGTTCAGGATTGCTACTGTGACTTGCCACATCCCGTTACAAAAAAAGACAGTCTGAATCAGCTCAGTTAAGTCTCCTAAGGATATATTGTTCAGGGTAGGCACTGTTACTTCATTGCTTGCCTAATAAACATAGTGCAAATCACTAAATCATTTATAAAACTATATTAAAATCAGATTGCTGCCTTGCTCACATTGTTACAGTGCTTTGAGATCTATGGATGAAAAAAACACTAAGTACAAAGTATGAAGCATTAATATTTAGTAGTTGTAATGTGCATGTTAGTGGTTTCTTAGGTACTCATCACTGTAGCACTTTCTAGGGGAAATTGAATCCGAGTTGGAGGATCTCATAGGACTTCATGGAGTCTTTTATTTTTCCTCATTGCCTGGTATTGCTATCTGGGGTCTGCATCTAGACTTTCTTTCCCCTTCTTCTCTCTCCTAGTCCTGTGTTTGTGTGCTCTGGCTTTTGGGCCTGTGTCTTAGAGGATGTGTTTACGCTCCAAAGAAAAGACCTGTGGCTGTGAGTCTCAAAGCCTGGGTTAGCTGACTCGGGCTTGTGCTGTGGGGCTAAAACTAGCTCTGTAGCTGCAGGGCTCAGGCTGGAGCCTGGTCTCTGAAAACCAGCGAGGGAGGGGTGGGTTTTGGAGCCCGGGCTCCAGCTCAAGCCCAAATGTCTTCACTGCTACTTTTAGCCCCATAGTGCTAGCCTTGTGAGCTCAGGTTCTGACACTCGCTGCTGCTGGTCTTTTTCTGCAGTGTATTTCCATCAGTCACTGGATGTTGGTTGTAGAACAAGGACGTGCCTGGTCCTTTTGTGTCCTCCCATTTACGAAGCCTGCTTTGCTTTTTAATAGCTGTGATTACAGACCATTAGAAAACACTTAGATAAATATCCCAGAGCGTTGAACAGAAAGCAGAAAAACAATAAATAACAGCTGTTCTACTACTGATAATACTACCTATCGTTCATATAGCGCTTTTCATTGGTAGATCTCAGAGCGCTTTACAAAGTAAGGAAGGATCGTTAGCCTCATTTTACAGATAGAGAAAATAAGGCACAGAGAGGCAAAGTGGCATGTCCTAGATCATTCAGCAGGTCAGCAGCAGGGCGGGGAACAGAACATAGGTTTCCTGAGGCCCCATTCAGGGCTTGCCCATTATAGCAAAACAAAGGGAAATGTAAAAAGAGATAAGACTAGGCTTAGTTTTGAAAATATCAATTGGATTGACCAATGTGTAGCACTCGCTGATTAAAAGATCCAGGAATTGGGGGGGGGTGAAGCCTTTTAACTTGTGTGATGAACTCTGTGAACAGATAGTTTGAGAGCAGCAAGTAATGTAATAAGGGTTGCAGTTGTGTCCAGAAAGATGGGATGTAGGAGGACCATAAGATACCTTATGCAAAAACAGCAGAGATGTTGAGGTGTAATGACAACAGTGCAGGTGAAATATGACAGAAACATTTTAGTCTGTGGCATCTAAGTGGAGACAATTAACAGTGAACGCTGAATAATCTCTGCTGGGAGGGCTGTCAAGAAAGATCTTCCATTGTGATCTAGCCAAGGAGCAGAAATAACAAAGTTCCCTCACAAAAGATCAAATGTTGAGGTTCTTACTCAGGCAAACTCCCATCCTGTTTAAAAGATAACTTTGGCAATTATTGTTTTAGTGATTTTCATTTTTCAATAATTATATTAATGATTAGAATCTGTTTCCTACCATATTACATAGTGCAGTTTTCTTTTGATCACCTTATTTTTTTAATGTGGTTGCTCATTTTTCTTCATCCTCAGCCTATTTTAATCAACCAGATGTTGCTGCTCTGGCTACTGAAGATGATTAAAAAGATTGAGGTTTTTTCCTTGTGGAAAATTTTAACGAAAATGAAAAAGTATATTCTTCTTTGAGTGATTGCTCATGTCCATTCCACTATAGGTGAGTGCACGCCACCGTGCACTAGTTCCCGGAACTTTTTTCCCCTTAGCAGACCCCGTAGGGCTGGCTCTGGTGCTCCCCTAGAGTCCCGCATGCATGCCGCAGTATATGAGGCACTGCCGGCCCTATGCCTCCTCAGTTCCTTCTTTCTGCCCGTGAGAGTTGCTAGAACTAGCCTTGCTGTCTGCAAGTGCCATTCCCCTTGTTTGAACTCTTTGTTATTCAAAGTACTTTAGTTAGTTTTAAGTAGTTGTTAAGTAGTGTTAAGTGTAGCTAGATAGGAAGTCCCTGAGGGACTTAGGGTGGCCGGGCTTTCCTGCTCAGCGACCCCCACGATAGGTGCCTTAAGTGCCTGGGGGAAGAGCACAGGAAGGATAAATGTAAGAACTGCAGGGCTTTTAAACCGTGGACCCAGAAGGACCAAGAGATCCAGTTAAAAGCCCTGCTCATGGAGGCAGTGCTCCGCCTGGCGTCCAGGCCGTCCTGCTCCATGGCACCGAGCATCACCTCGGTGCAGAGTGCACCGCCGGCACTGGGATCGACTCAGCACTGAGCAGCGTCCCCGGTGCCGAAGAAGAAGAGGCAGCGCTCGGAGCGCGGACACTCCCCTGCGCTGTTGGTACGGGCAGGGTCGAGTGCGGAGATGCACCGGTCACAGCTCGTCGAGTCTTCTCAGGTGCCTGCATCTCTGAGCAGAGAGCCTCCCCCGACTCCTGGGAGTGGGAGAGTGCCCCTGCTGGCGCTGTCGACACCAGAGGCATTTCAGGAGACAAGAGCCTTGTTGGCCTTGTCCACGCCATCTCCCTCTGCCGAAGAGCGGTGGAGATCCCCGGTACAGGGAGGAAGATCTGCTGGACGGCCACCAAGGGTAGAGCGAGGACGCTCCCCCAGCAGTCGCTCCAGGTCAGCACTGTTGAGCCAGCCTGCTTTGATGCGGGATGCGGAGTCTCCCTCTCGACGCCAATGTCGTTCCCCGGCACCGGAGACAGCGCAGACCAAGAGGCGGCACCGTTTGAGGTCCGCCAGGCGACGCTCAGACAGCTCCGGCTCCATATCCATGGCACCGAGTTCGCCCGCACTGAGGCAGCACAGAACCCAGTCACCATCAGAGGATTCATCACCGAGAGGCTGCCCTGCCCCGAGGCGGCGCGGAACCCGGTCGCCACATGAAGACCCCCGCATCGAGCAGTCCCTGATGCGGAACCTGGTCACCGGAGTCAGGCTCAGCGCTGTGGAGTTCGGAGCTTCGCCGGTCTCAGTCACCGAAGGGTAAGTGGCACCGTAAGTCCTCGGTGCCGAGACGGCATTCTGGTACCTCAAGCTCCTCAGAGCGCACCTCTACTTGCCGGCCCCGTTCGTGGCAACGGAGGCAGTCCTTGTCGTCCTCTAGCTTGGAGGCGTCGAGAGGACGGTCCTCGCACTGGGTGGCGCCTGGGACCGAGGCTGTGCATGGCACCGCAGGTCTAGTGGCTTGGGATTCCATGTGGGGACAGTCGTCGGGACAGCTGATGCCCCCACAAGGCGCCACAGCCGGCGGCGCAGTTAGCCGCAGCAATGGCCTTATTGGGCCCCATGGGGCATCCAGATGGGACAGGGGCCACAATCCATCCTGTCAGCGGGCTTCGGTCCATGCTTCTGGCTCAGGAGAAGGCCCATACACACCACTCCTCAGACTAGGAGTTGGACCCCATGGAGGAACCCTGTATGGGTGCATCCCTTAGTCAGGTGAGGGAACACCCGCAGGACGCGCCTTGGCAGTCCTCTTCCTCCTCACTAGATGAGGCAGTCTCCCGGGACCATATGGTGCCACTGGAGATTTCAGGGCACACCAGGAGCTCCTCAAGAGGGTGGCCTCTAACTTGGGGCTGGAGGTGAAGGAGTTAGAGGAGGCCGATGATACCCTCTGCAATGTGCTGGCGACGGCTGCCCCAGCGAGGGTGGCCTTACCAGTCCACGACAGAGTCCTCAATATTGTAAAGGTCCTGTGGCAAACCCCTTCCTTGGTCGCCCCTATGTCAAAGGTGGCCGAGAAAAAGTATTATGTCCCAGCCGAAGGGTTCGAGTATTTGTTCACTCACCTGGCCCCGGGAACCCTGGTGGTAGATGCAGCCAACCAGTGGGACAGGCAAGGTCAGCCAGGTTCCATTCCCAGGAACAAAGACAGCAAGAAGCTGGATTTGTTTGGGAGAAAAATGTATTCAACGGCAGCCCTGCAGTTCAGGATTGCCAACCATCAGGCCCTCATTGGTAGATGCAATTTTAATTTGTGGGACTTCCTCAGGCGGTTTGCTGAGGCCCTGCCCCAGGACCCCAGGCTGCAGACCGTACCACCATCTTGGATGAGGGAATCATGGTGGCTAGGGCAGCGCTCCAGCCGTCCAGTGACGCTGCTGACTCGGCGGGTAGGGCCATAGCCTCCCGTCATTGCCACGAGAAGGTGCTCATGGCTGCAATCCTTGGGCCTGTCTCAGGAGGTGCAGCAATCGATTCAGGACCTCCCCTTCAATGGGTCGGCCCTATTCTCCAATCAGACCGATGCAAAGCTGCACGGTCTGAAGGACTCCAGGGCCATGCTTAGATCCCTGGGCCTGTACATTCCCCAGGCTTCCAGGCGGTAGGCATGTCCCCAGGTGCAGCAGCAGCCAAGGCCCCCATCTAGGCCGTTTCAACCCTATAGAAATAGGGACAGGACTAGGAGGTTCAGAAGTAGGAATCAACCCCCTAGCTTGTCCTCAGCCCCCCAACAGGGATCCCCCAGAAGGTCAGACAACAGTTAAATAGTTTAGCCCTGCCCCTTGGCCTACCTGCTGGTGGTGGACTCCCCGGGCAATGATGAAAGGTGTTCGGTTCAAGGAACTGGTCCAGTTGGTCACCCTAAATTCTGACGCTTCTGCTGTAGGATGGGGAGCCCGCATCAGCGCCAACCCAGGCAATCAAGGGCTCTGGTCGGGGGAGGAGAAGCTCCTGCACAGCAACATGAAGGAGCTGAGGGCCATTCGCCTAGTGTATGACGTGTGCCTCCGATTCCCGACAGCCAGAGTGGGGCAGGTGCTGATGGACAACACAGCAGCGATGGTTTACATAGACAGGCAGGGGGGAGGGCGCCTCTCGGCCCTCTGCAAGGACTCCCGGAAGTGGGGAACGATGAGGCAAATAGCCTCAGCAAAGTTGTTCCTACCGCGCCACGACTGGCCATTGCACCCAGAGGTGGTGGCGATGTTCTTCCAGAACAGGAGCGTTCCTCAACTGGACCTATTCGCGTTGTCCTGGAATGCAAAGTGTCCGAGGTTCCGTTAGCTCCAGCGCAGATCTGTGACCCGGGGCCTCCCTGAGGTCTCAACCGGGTCCTCTTGAGATGCATGGGACCCCCCTTTGAACCCATGGCTTCTCACACCCCCTGCTCGTGCCTTCAGGAAAGGTAGCCTTCCTGGTGGCCATTATCTCAGCTAAGAGGGTCTCTGAGCTTAGGGCCTTGACCTTGGAGCCCCCTTATACAGTATTCTTTAAAGATAAGGTGTAGTTGAGGCTTCATCCAGCCTTTCTGCCCAAGGTGGTTTCCCAATTTCATTGTAACCGAAATAAATTTCTCCCTGTGTTTTTCCCAAACCGCATGGTTCGGAGGAGGAGAGGAGATGGCATCTCCTCGTGGGTTACATCATTCATCAAGTTCTGCGACCAACAGGCGAGGGTGTCTCTTCCGGGAACCATCACAGCGCACAACCAGAGCTCAAGCGCCATCGCCCAGCAGGCGACAGGGGACGTGGGATTCGGCAGAGCCGTGCTGACGGCAGCTCACTGGTAACTCCTACCCACCTCCAAGGTATTGCTTGTTAGTCACCTATAGTGGAATGGACATGAGCAATCACTCAAAGAAGAAAACAAGGTTACTTACTAGTAACTGATGTTCTTCAAGATGTGTTGCTCATATCCATTCCACAACCTGCCCCCTGTCCCCGCTGCTGGAGTTGGTAGAAAGAAGGGACTGAGTAGGGCCGGCAGTGCCTCGTATACTGCGGCATGCATGCGGGACTCCAGGGGGCACCAGCGCCGGCCCTACGGGGTCTGCTAAGGGGAAAAAAGTTCTGGGAACTGTGCATGGTGGCGTGCACTCACCTATAGTGAAATGGACATGAGCAACACATGTCAAAAAACATCAGTTACTGGTAAGTAACCTTTTTTTCTGGTCTAAATTTCCTTCAGAAAATTTTTGAATTTTCAGCAGATTAGACTATCACATTATTTCTTCAAAGACCCAAAATATAGCTGTTAAAAATGCAGCTGTGGTGCCTTATGGGAATTATAGTTTTGGTGCTTCATGCTACCATTCTCCTTTGTAGGATAGACTCCGTGGTTGGATTACCTCTCCCACAAGGCATGGTCTTCTCTCCTAGGGCATGTTTACACTGCGGGCTCTGCAGCAGTCGATGCAGCGGGATCAACTGAGCGGGTCGTGAAGACCCACTCAATCGCTAGGTGATGGGCTCTCTGGTTGACACCATTAGTCTACCTCCGCGAAAGGAGTAAGGTTGCATTGACAGGAGGGAGTCTCCCGTCAACGCAGTGCTGTGAAGACGCTGCAGTATGTCAATGTAAGTTCGTCAACGGGAGATACGCAAGCTACATGATGTAGCTTGTGTATCTCCCCTCGACCACGGCCGCCGGTGTAGACCAGCCCTTAGAGATGGGCAGCAGTACGTCATGAGAGTCCCTGGTCCTGGTGCCATTATGGGAGAGGAAGTCCAACCTGGGAGCCTGGCCCATAAAAGAGAATGGGGACATGAGGCACCTGACCTACAACTCCCATGAGCCACTGATAGTGTTTCAAAATCAAAATATTTCATTTTTCAGATGTTCTGTTTTTGATGAAAAATTAAAATTTTCCATGGACAGTAGACACTTTTTGTGTTAAATATATATATTTCAAATACTTCATTTAGGCTAAAACTCAATTTTCTGTTGAAACAAAAGTCAACAGAAAACTTGTACCAGCCTTGTTGGCTACATTCTTTTGATCTTATTTTCCTTTCATCTAGGTTCTGTGTGTACCACCCGGATTAAGACAGGTGTGGGCTACCCTCAGCTGAGTGCTGTGATCGAGTGCGCAGACTCGGCCCATGGCCTGAAGGGGCATATCATTTCTGTAAGTGAGTATAGTCTGCCAAACACCACTCACGCTGCAAATCAGGGCAGGAATGCTGAATAAACAGCCCGGAACACTGAAACAAAGGAATATCCTCCTGTGATCTTCACTAAACTTTCCTCTGTAGTTCTTGGGTAATCAGGCAGAGATTTGCAATGATACTCAACCCCTGCTGACTTTCAGTGGGAACTGGGCACTTAATTCCCATTTGTGCTTTTGAAAATCTCCTCAGTCTCCCTCTCTCTCCTTCCCCCATGGAAAATTACAAAATTCCAAGGTCTGGCATATAAATTAACAGAATTAAAAACATGTTAACGTTTTGATTTGGAGGCAAACAGCTGTCCCTGTGGAAGGAAGATCCCTGAGAATGGGTGAAAGAGAAGGGTGGCTGTTACCAGTGAGGAGGAAATGCAGGGTCACAGGCAGTAGGACATTGCCGATTTATCCCATACTTTCACTGAGCAGTTACCTCCCTGTTAGGAGCTGGTTTAGTGACAGCATGGCCATGTCAGACAGTGGAGCCGCAGGGGTGCTGTCCCTGCCCCCAAAACAGGTTGAAATGTTAGGGAGGGGGTTACTGTAGAGCCACATAGTGTGGCGCATGAGCTGCTGCAATTTGACTGAGTTTTGTGGTGATAATGGCTTGAGGCTCTGGGGAATAAGAGTGCCTTCCCTTCCCAGTAACTTGATGCTCTGAAATGTTCGAACTTGAAATGGTCTGTTTGTATTTCTTGGAACTGGATGCGTAATAGATCAGGGTTGGGTGTGGGGGGGAGGGAAAGCAAGTACTTTATCCCTCTTTTATTATTCATTCACATATATTTTTTCTCCTCTCTCCTACTCACCTATATGCGGTTTGCAGGAACAAGTAAAAATACCAGACCATACATAAAAGTAATTCATAATTTTATGAGTTATGGATTTTTACAAATGTGTTGCTGGCAACAGCAGACAACAAAATAATATGTTTGAAAGACTGAGTCATTATCAAGAAGTCTTGAGAATCTGGTAGGTGGTATCAAAGCAATGATGCTTACAGGATCATCCTGTTTTTGCAATGCTCTTTTTCTTCTGTTCACACCATTCTAAATCATTTTATTTTTTAATAAAGATGGGCTCAAAATTTGGATCCAGATCCATATTTCAAAGTCCTGAAAGTTCAAGAGCTCTTGGAGCAGATGTTTTGATATGAGCCCAGATCCAGGGTTTGGCTGCAGCCTCAACTCTAGTTTTTTGTTTTGTTTTTTAATAAACTCTGTGCACTTAAACACTGCTCACTAGCCTCTTGGATATATCTACATGTCAGGCTGGGGGTGTGATTCCCGCCTTAACGGCAATACCGATGCTAGCTCTTGTCAAACTAGTAGCTAAAATAGTGTGTGGTTGCAGCTGTGTGAGTGGCAGGATGGGCTAGCTGGCCAGAGTGGGTGCCTAGAGACACGGATAGGGATGTACTTGGAGTGGCTAGGCCCTCCTGCTCGCACCACTGAGTACGCTCTATTTTTAGCATGTTAGCTCAACGAGAGCTAGTTTAAGTATGTCTCTCTCCTTCAGCTGGGAATCACGCCCCCAGCTTGAAGTGGAGACATAATTTGGAGAACAAAGGCTTTTGGCTTTTGAGAGCAGGCAGAAAACAAGAACCTGTCATCCCTTCTGCCAGACCTTGAGTCTGGCTCCCTTAAATTGCTGGAGAGGTTACAGTTACTAAGAGGCAATGGGAGTCTTTCCATTAACTTACACATGAGAGTTCCCTTGTACAGAGATTGTTAATGGATACAATTGGAGAATGGCAAGAAAGAGTTCAGTGTTGGAAGCACTATAATAGGTTGGGGTTTTTTAATACTCGGACTTTACAGTAATTAAAGTACAGTTAAAGTCTGAACAGTGGTTGGGTAAAATTCCCCTCCTGCTTATGACCATGCAACTCCATTGAGGTCATGAGACTGTAGAGCTCCATTTTTAATCCGTTGTATTGATCTCAAGCTCAGATATGCTCTGCTAAGTCCAAAAAAAAAAAAAAAAAAGAGTGTTTTTGTCCCTAACTGCTGGCACTGTATACGCTACTTGGGCTCTGAACATTGCAGCTGGGTTCTTTCTCACCCTTGTGTCATTATCAATAATAAAGGGCCGAGAGGCTGAATTTAGCTGTGAATTTTGTTGATGGCGCACTTCTCAGCTATCAGTCCTAATGTAACGTACGCATTTATATCACACTCATAACTGTGATATCTGACTGAGTGTGTTTCAAAATCCATTCACTTAAAATGGTTACCTTCTCTTTGGTTTTCTCTCCCCGTCCACAAAAAGATAGAGAGGCTTTCTTTTATGGTGAGAAACTAAGGCAAAGAGATGGGACAGAGAGAGGGGGTGGTGTCCCTAAAATTGGTGGATTCAACCCATTGAAATCTTAGAAGATCAGGACCTGAGGGAAGAGTCTGTTCTGCGTCTCTGCTTACACTTGGTGTGAGTCCCAGCTCGAGTAGACATACGCTAGCAGTGTGCTAAAAATAATAGTGTGACACAGCATTAGCAGCAACAGAACAGGTTATCACAAATTCACCTGAACCCTATGGATACGTATTCGGGGCTGCTAGCTTTAAGCCACCTTTGCACGCTCCCGATTCTGGCCTGTTTTGGGGGCCGAAGCAGCTTCCAGCATAATTTAAAGCTGGAGCCTGTCTTAGTTATGAGAGCCTCCCTGGCCTACCATATAGGCAGCAGCTCTGCCTGGAAAGTCTGCAGCCTGCCCCCAACAAACTCTTTAAGCCAGGGCTAGTGACTTACGAGGGGGTCCTTGGAGGACAGCCTTGTAGCGCACAGCCACAGTACCTGAGCCAGGGGAATCCTCCTCTAGCTGGAATTGAGCCCTTTATGGATCCTTTACACCACTTTAACCTAGCCTAAAGGGTATGGACTGAGGATGAGAATCTCATACCTGATTTGCAGCATTCAATCAGGCATTGGTGTGGTGACTGGAAAACCAGGGTGATGTGCTCACCTCAACCCAGGAAGCTGAAGCAAGAGGTCTGCCATGTTCTGAACCACCTGAGGGTCTTCACAGTTCATGTTTACAGCCCTAGGTGCAGCATGTTGTTATAATCAGGCCTGAAGGTGATGAATACCTGGATCACCATGGCCAAGTCTGCATCTTTCTGGGTGGAATATAAGTGGAAGAAAGCATTGTGAGCAGCTGTGGTTATTGTGATATCCAGGATCAGTGAGGAATGTCAAAGGATTCTGAATCTTCATGATCTTCAGGCGGACACCCTTGATTTTGGAGTTAAAACTTGTTTACATCAATAAAGTGAGCTGATACGACTCATGGGGCAGATAGGTTGAGTGAGAATGTGCCAGTTTGTACAGGGGGGCCATATTCATTCCATGTCTACCAGTTGAGTTGCATCAGGGATGAAGTTTGTCCACCTATATTTCTGACTTTAACTAAATGTTAAGACCCAAAGCTCATCTCAGAAATGAATCTTTCATGATTCACTGAAAGAAAAGAGGAAACGCTGTAAAAAAGACATGGACTTTTTTTGACCCTGCTGCTATTTTGTCTGAGAGCCAACTGTCTCCTTTTTCACTTTCCCTGCTGCATTAGCACATTGGTCTTATGAAAGTGCAGAAGTAAGCTGCAGAAAGGAGGTTATTCAGCAGGCAAGTTGACCCTGTGAGGTTTTGCTTGGGATAAAGTTTCTCTTTCTTTTAGGTCAGAGAACGATCATCCTACATAGAAAAGCAGATATTTACTCTAATAAGCCAGCAATCTTGAAAATAAAGTGCATTTCTACTGCAGGCTAAGGCCTATTTGTGCCCCCATAAAGAGGCAGTGCACATTCTCTCATGCTGCCCCATTATGTGGTAGAGACCCTCTTAGCCTGCCTGAGCCATCACTTGCTACATACGCAGCATGACTTAGGGATTCTTCACTCAGCTGGTACCACTCCATACAACTCAGAGCAGCAAAGGCAGATTTTGCCCATGCATATGTCATTCATTGTAAGGGCCCCATATGTATATACTGCTCTACTGTGTAGATCACGTGCGATATGTATATTCTTCACATAGTATAGCAGACATATTTTTGCTGGTGCAGTAGGTGGGACTGATAGAGCCACCTGTTATTACAGTCGATGGACACTTCCCATTATAACACCTTGTTTTCAGTTGCTTGTAAGTTTGCCAAACTTTAACTGTTGGGAGGGAAATTTTCCATGCTGGGGACTGCCTCAGTTTGAATTGTTTAGAAAATTTCAGACAAAATGGTTCAACCATTTCTGAGAATGAGGCTAAGGAAAAAATGTTAGTTTGCCCTTGTTAAAAAAAATTCTGGTGACCTTTCCTGTGAATAATTCTAGCGCCCCTGTACTTTGAACCAGGAACTCAAAATTTGGCAGGGAGGTAGCCTTTATCTCAGGCATGTGCCATTTGTTGTCCCCATGAAAATCTGCAAAAATTTGGCTATTATAAGCCTTTGAAAAATCAAATTTTGCACATACTCAGTAGAGACTTAAGCTGTTAAATTCCTGGAATTCCATCAGCACGGAGCCTGCTTCTCTCTGGGGCTGAAGAGGACTTTCCCTGCAATTGCAGCTCTGGGCTGCTGTGAGCTATGCCAGTCCAGGCACCTGATCTGAGAGCAGGGAGCCTGTCTAGCCTTTGTTCTAAATGGATCCATCCTTCTGCTCCCCCCACTGTGAGATCCAGGCAGGTGGAGGAGGTAGTTGCCTGACTCAGTTACTGAGGAGATAAGATCTGAACCTGGCAAAGGGAGTAACTGGGGAAAGGAGCCTGGGAAACTGGGGAGAACAAGACTGGAGATGGCAGGGGAGAGGGGCTTGGGAAACTGAGGCTGGAAGTTGGGTTGGAAGGGGAGACTGGGACGGGCTTGGCAAAGAGACTGGGATTGGGTAACGGGGCACTGGGAGCCAATAGGATGGGAGGAAACTGTGATTGGAAGAGGAGCTGGTGGGTAGACTGGGTCAAACAGGGCAAGGAGCTTGGACTTGAGAACCAGTGGGGCAGGGAGATGGAGGTGAAGGGGGAGAGGAGACAGATCTGATGAACCGGGGTGTGGGAGAACTGGGGCTGACTGAATTGGGTCCTGTGGAAAAAATAGTATGTGATCATGTAATTAAAGACTATCATAGTGTATATCCACAAAATGTTGTATTTCTTAATCTTTTGAGTGTTTGACTTTGCAGCCTTACTAATGTTCTTTTAACACAGGATTTGTGTGTGACGCTTTGTTCTATCACACTACATCTATGGCTATCTATTATCATGTCTTTCTGTGCCTCAGATTTTTCCTCTGTAAAATGGGGATTATGATGCTTACCCACCTTTGTAAATGGCTTTGAGATCTCTCTTGCTGAAAAGCACCGTCTAACCATGAATTATTATTATTTTCTTTCTTAGATTGTAAACTCAGATGTTAATCTTACTCTTTCTCTTAGACCCTGTGTATCATCATTATTTATTCATTTTATAACACAAAGACCCCTGTTACTTAAGTTTTTCGGGAGGGTTTAAGTCCCTATCACCTGTGCAGCTGGGATACGTACAAAAATTAGAAACAAAGCTGCCTAACAGGGATAGCTGACTGCTATTGCTGCCAGAAAACATCCACAGCTAAACTAGCCTCACACTCTCAAACAGATGGTAGCAATTAGGCGAATGCCGTACATTGTTCCTGGAAGATGATCTACTGCCCTGTGCTCTGTCAGGCTACGAGAGGAAGAAGAATCCACAGACAGGATCCTGGTGCTTAATTTGTAAAGAAAGAGGGGCCAGGGCTCAAGCAATTTTTTTACATTCATAACTGATGCAGCAAGCCTAGAAGTGTTGGGATTATGAACTGCCAAGCCTAGAGGTGCCGGGGCTCAGCTTTGGCAAGCCCTGGCTCAAATTAAGCACTGCGGGGCCCACCAGTGAGAAAATGCTGCTCACGGCCCGGGAGCATTCTCTTGTGGGAGCTGACAGCAAGAAGTTCAGCTATCTTAGCAATAGGCACATTGTGATAGAGGTTATCAGCAAACAGAGTAAAACCCCCAACTATCATTAGGATCTATTCCCAGGGGGCAATCAAAGAACCATGATACCAACTTATTCTAAGGCCACCACCTCCATTTCCTTTGGTAAGCCCATAAATCACTTGTATGTACACGCAAGGCTTATCACACCCAACGTTGCTGCCACGATCTGTTCGAAAATGCGGCAGAGATGGGGGGTTTCTGGCTGTGCTTAGCTGCACAGGTCATACACAAGCCCAAATGCTGCAGATGGGGAAAAAGTGAAGCAAAATTAGGTAAAAATGCTAGTTTTGGAGCAGCTTGCACAACAGAATCAAAAGCAGGAAACTTCTTCCGCCTACCTGGAAAGAACTATCCTTGGGTCACATACTCCTCAATGAGTATAAAGGGCATTTATCACTGCAATAGGTGCTCAGCACTTTACAGGATCAGGCCTTACATTAACATGCACAGAACTTCCCTAGGATCCTTTGCCACCTCACCTACCTGGCTCTTCCGCAACCCCCCTTCCACCCACTGCCACCTTGCACAGACAGTGACACAGTCAGGTCTAAGATGAAAAAGCTCAAGTCTGTGGTTTATAAAGCCCATAACAAATGGCGAAGATTATGATGAGAGAATCGCTATCTTGTACTAGAGGCGAGATTACCCAACTCACTTGTGGATTATCACATCACAAAACTCTTTCTGCTCGCACGTTGCCTTCTGCTGAGCCCCCTCAGTGTGCAGCAAACAAACATTTAAAATGGCTTTGTTGGCGTATAATAGAGCTCAGTAAGAGCAGGGCTGGGCACACCCCTTCACTGGCAGCGAGGTGGCCTGCGTGAGTGTTGAGGTCTTCCTTTTCCAAACTTATGCTTCTGGGATTTGCAACAGGGACTGTAAATTTCTGCTTTTCACAGTAGTAGCATTAGCAGAATGTGTAGCATAGTAAATAAGGTTTAAAAAAGTACAGCGGAAATACAATGAATAATCTGGGTTCTTAAGAATCCTGTCAAGTTGTTGTGTCCTAAGTGCGCACACAACTCTGTCATTTCCACTGGCACCTAATCATGCTAATCATTGCATTTGAATTTTCCATGCTGCTTCCCAGGAGTTGTGTGTTATTACAGGTTTTGTATTGTACGAATGGTTGCTGTGTCAAATTATGCTGGAAGGCAACAATGAATGTGAGTTCCGACTCCTCATCGACTTCTATTTTTTTTTGGTTTTGTTTTGTTTTGTTTTTTTTGCAGGATGGAGGCTGTAGCTGTCCAGGAGATGTCGCCAAAGCCTTTGGTAAGCTCACTATGCGGTGTTCAGATTCTGAGGGCCAAATTCATCTCCGATATAAATCCCCTGCAGTCAGTAGTTGCATCAGGAATGAGTTTGGCCTTAAATATCTAATCAACACCGGAGGATTAAATATCTAATCAATTGAGGAGTGGGGATTTTATTTATACTACAGCCACTGGGGCTGAGCAAGTATATCCCAGTTAATTGTTATGAGACAGAGTTTGTTCTCACTTATATCAGTGGCTTCTGAGGAATTATTCCAGCTTTACACTGGTGTGGCTGAGAGCAGAATCTGCCTTACGTGTTCTGTTTTCACAGAAATGACAGTTGGGGCTTGTCAGTCCTAGCAGTAAGACTGACATTGGTTCATGGCTGAGTCCGGCAGTTCTGATTTTGATGGGGCTGAGTGCATCCCCCCAGTGGTCTGGAAGGGCATAAAGACATCCTGAAATACTTTTGGGGATGTCACAACATGGCAGTGTCGTGCAACAGGACAACACAGAGTCCCATAGTTACGTCAGAATGTTGTGATGTAAGTGTCACGGCACAGCATTGCGAGATAACATATATCTCAAAAACAGTACACTAGAATTGGAAAAGATACAGAGAAGGACAACAAAACTGATATAGGGTATGGAATAGCTTCCGTACGAACAGAGATTATAAAGACTGGGACTGTTCAGCTTGGAAAAGAGACGACATGATAGAGTTTTGTAAAATCATTAATGGTGTGAGAAAATGAATTTACCTCTTCACATAACACAAGAACCAGAGGATCACCCAATGAAATTAATAGGCAGCAGGTTTAAAACAAACAAAAGGAAGTATTTTTTCACACAACACACAGTCAACCTGTGGAACTTGTTGTCATGGGACGTTGTGAAGGCCAAAACTATAACGGGTTCAAAAAAGATTTAGAAACATTCATGGAGGATAGGTCTATCAATGGCTATTCGCTAAGATGGTCAGGGATGAGACCCTATGCTCTGGATGTCTCAAGCCATTGACTACCAGAAATGGGAGTGGACAAAGAGATTGATCACTCAATAATTGTCTGTTTTGTTCATGTCCTCTGAAGCACCTGGCATTGGCCACTGTCACAAGACAGGATGCTGGGCTAGATGGACCATTGATCTGACCCTGTGTGGCCGTTCTTATATTTACCTGGCAGGAAATTTTCAAAGGGTAGAAATGAGAGAGAGACCCAAACCAGAACCTCAGATCTGCACCAACTCAAACTTGGTGTGAGTGCTAGGAGCGCTGAAATCAAATCCAGTTCATAGCATTGCATATATCTTTTATAATAGGCCAGATGATAAGGAAGGCTTAAAGCAGGATCCTTGTGATCTGAGACCCATAGTCAGAAGGCCCCAGTGCAGGAGTGAACAGCCAGGCCCAGCACTCCAGCTGATAGTTCCCAGCTGGCAGCAATCTGCTTGCTGCTTGGAATCCTGGGAGGTATCACAGGCCCCTTTGATCATATCATGAGTGACATGACCTAGGGATGGGGACAGCTGTTAGAATTGTGTGATTCTGACGTCGTCGAACGGTGGCACCCCGCTGCTGGCTTTGGACAGCCCAGAGTTGGGTTGAATCTGGGGCCACTGTCAGTGTGTCTACACAGCCAATGGGAGGAAGACTCCAAGCCTGCATGTGCTAAAAATAGCTGCGTGGACAGCATTTTGAAGTTGCAGCTCAGCCTGGAGGTCAGGATCCGAAGCCTTGAGAGGGGTGTGGGCTGTCTGTTGACCTGGCCTGGGAGACTCATTCCCATGGGCTGTATGGACATACCCCGTAGTGCTAAGTCACCCCATCCAACACTTGGATTGGATAAAATGTCCCGTGTGGCATTCCATGGTCAGTTGTTCCACAGTCACCCACAGTGCAGTTAGTTCTTTGTTCTGCTAGTGCCTCGCCAGCCTAATCCTGCTCAGTCTCCATTCATGGTGGTTATTAGGACAGTACAAGCCGAGGACTGTGACCTCCCCGCATTCCAAGCTGGAGGAGAAGAGACCTGGCCCGTGGAAAAGCTCATGTCAATAGGAATCTTTCCAGAAATTAGAACAACAGGAAACTACTTCAAAGTGTTGAACTGTTTGTCTTTGTAATGTTCCCTGTGACTCTGAAGGGTCGCTCTGGGCTGCACTGAGCAGAAATGTACTCTATGGAAATGCAAATCTGGACTTGGCTACTGGCTAGTCAGGATATGCATTAGTCCCTCTTGAGTGAGACCCCAGATTGTCTCTTGAAGAGGAGGAGGGTTGAGACACACTAGAGATTACACTACAGGCAACAATCCTGCACTGGCAGCAGGCTGGACAAAATGGCCGAACCAATAAGGCGTTTTTCTCTGTACCAGGGATCGTTCTGAGAGTTGATACAGATTAAGGTGATATCCTTATAGTTAATAGATTGACCATAGGTTCTTAGATACTACTGAGACAGGGGCCATATAAAGAACCTAGTGTTATAGATCAATGTGCCCTTGTAACCTTAAAATATAGATGCTTTTAGACAACATGATGATGTTGATTGTTTATTGACTGTGATCTATATCACTGGCTCTATGAAATACACAAGGGAAGAGACAATCTCCAAACCACAGCATTTACAATCTAAGGCCCCACACCTGAAATGGAATGCTTTAGCATGGACCCTTATGTCTATTGGGAGCCCCAGCTGGGACAGCAACCCTTGCTAGTAGATTTGAATGCAGGACTGGGGCCTAAGGTAGGCAAATGTAACAGCCCAGATGCACACCAGACTGGATGACCTGATGGCAGCATTTGAAAGCAGCATGGAGATCACTGGTGTTCAGTGTGTGCTTATGTGTGTCTTACTGTTGAAAGACATTGTGAAAGGAACAGTTGAAATGGCTGAAGCCCTGCAAATCTGCGGGTATCTGCTTCATATCCGCGGACCATGTTTGCGGATCGGGGATCGGATGCAGGGCTTTAGAAATGGCTATCTGAAAGAATAGACAGGCTGGTTGCTTGGTGCATAAGGCCAGGGAAGAAGCTGCAAGCATAAAGGGTGGCGTGGAAGAAGACAAAAAGATGAGTATGACAGGAGGAGGCAAAGGGGCATTTAGGAAGCAGCCAGAGAGGAAATAGGAAGAAATGAAATGAATGGAGGTGCAGGACTGTGCAGAGCCTTGAGGGTAAGAACAAGTGGATTAAAAGGTAAGGGTCTGCCAGTGAATGACGGTGTGGGAGAACTGACAGGCTTCAGTAGCAGTCTGGAGGTGAACATAAAGTGAGAGGGAGAAGTCAAAGGTGATGCTGAGGTTTTGGACCTGGGTGACTGAGTTGAGAGTGAAAAGTTCTGAGGTGGTGAAGAAGGAAGGGAAGGGATTTGAGATGGAGGGAAAGGTTGAGGACAAGGAATTCAGTCTGTTTTAATCACCTGTTTTCATCACTGCACTAGCTGAGTGTGTCACAAACATGAGTGGATTCCTCCTCCCACCCTTCTTGTGAGGTAGGGAAGTATTATTGTTCCCCTCTGACAGATGGGGAAACTGAGGCACGGAGCAATTGAGTGACTTGTCCAATATCACACAGGAAGTGTGATCACAGCCAGGAATAGAATGCAGGGCTCATGAATTGCAGTCCAGTGTCTTAGGCACAACACATACTTTCTTCCTTCCATGGGGTAGTGATAGGATGAGATATAAGAGACTAAACAGAGAGGGAAGAGTTGTGGGGGAGAGGTTGTTTTGGGAGTAATCAGCATAGAGGTGGTAAGTGAAACCACAGGAGCAGAAAACGTGTTTTCAGATCTGCAGGGAGGATTTATCTGATAGACGATATAGTGGCTTCTTTGCAGTCTGTGTATCTGCATCCTGATAATGTCCACTAAGAATCCTTATGAAAAGTACTTACTGTGTTCCACTTTCCTTTTCCTGACAAATGGGCATTTGAACACAAACATTGTACTTGGAAAACAGACTCCAGCTGTGTATGACAATGAGAGCAAAAAGCCTAGTTTGCAAACCATCACCAGCACCTCTAGTCGGGACAGAAAAGTGAGTTTTCCGATCAGGCAGATGCAGGTGAATAAGGCCTCATCTACACTTGTGGTTTTGCCAGCAAACACCCCCGAGCAACATGAGCTTTTCCAGCATAAGTGTGAGTGGAGACAGTGCTGTCGGTGGGGGATGATCTACACCCTAGTTTCTCAACCTGTGGTACGTGTGCTCCTGGGGCTATGCGAGACACAGGCAGGGGGTACCCGGGGAAAAACAGAGTGAAGGGGAGGCGAGCAGCAGCCGCTGGCTTTTGGGGAGAGCGCGTGGCAGCCGCCCACTTCCCACCCGGTCCCATCTCTGAGCAGGGAGGCAGGTGGCAGCCGCTAGCTTCTGGGGGAGATGGGCAGCATCCCCCTGCTTCCCACCGGCTCCCAGCTCCCAGGGGGGAGGCCGGAGGCAGCCTTCTGCATCTCACAAGCTGGTCTCGCAGCTGAGTGGCAGCCACCTGCGCCCTGGCTCCAAGCCGAGGGACAGCCTCCAGTGCCCCGCCTTGGAGATGGGCAGCAGCCATCTGCCCACATCCCTAGGTCCCAGCCGGTGCGGAAGCCTCCTCTTCCCCAGCTCGGATTGGGTGGCAGCCAGGCGGCAGCCTCCTGCAACTTGTCCAGACGGCAGCCCCCCTCCCTGGCTCAAAGCCCAGTGCCCAGAAAACTTGTCAATTTTACTGCTCTAGCTGAGCAGTGAAATTGACAACTATGACAGCCCCAGATTTCACCAGTTACCCTCTTTCCCTGTCTCTCTCACCCCTGCCTCCTCTCAAATCTATGGCAAAAACTTTGGCACCACTTTATATTCCCCAGCACTGGCATGCCGCTCAAAGCCTAGCTTTGGCCAACATCACCTCTAGCCCAGGTACATACTTGAGTTGCGCACCCCTGGTGTAAAGGTGGTACCCCAACCCACACTAGATCTGACATCTGTCATATCACGGCCTTATATACGCAGCCCTTCTTCCAACATATGGCTCACTTTAGTCTGTAAATATAAAATCCCGTGGAAAATTGAGTGTTGGGGTACTTATTAAAATTTTCAGAAGTTAGGGGGTACTTGCTACTTAAAAGGTTGAGGAAACACTGCTCTATGCCGAGACAGCAGCCAATTGCTCGTTTAGGTGGTTTTACTTGCTGACATAACGTGGCTACACAAGTGCTTATGCTGGGAAAACTTATATCGCTTGGGGGGGGGGGGGGGTGTTTCACACCCGAGTGACAAAGTTTTGCCAGCATAAGCGTGAGTGTAGACAAGACCTAAGCCGAACAAACAGAGCCCCCACCTCTGCACAAAAGGAGGGGAGTGTCCTGAAAAGCCCTGGTCCTCAATTACAGCACAAAAACCTAGCAAAAAGTACTTAAGCCAGGGGTTCCCAAACCACGGCCTGCCGAGTCAGCTCCCCCGCCCCCTTGTTCCCTGCCCTTCTCCCACGTGATGTGGGCCCAAGCCCTGGCCCAGAGCCTCTCCTGGCCCCAACTAGTGCCACGCAGCATCCGCTTCGCCCCCCCCCCCCCCCCACATGACACGGGCCCAGTGCCCTGGCCCGGAGGAGCCGCTTCCATGCACTATAAGAGCAAGACATAGTGATGTAGCCCTGGCAGCTGAAAGTTTGGGGACCCCTGACTTACGCAAAAGAACTTTGGAAAAATAATGTTAAAAGGGCTTGCTGTGGTTGGAGCTGCAGAGTAGTAAGAGTGTGCAGTTCCAGTAATTAAATGTTCTGGAGGATATGAGGCCCAGTTCTAGGCTGGGTTTACAGAAACCTTGCCCATCCCTATTAGGCCCCTTGGTGAACAGTGCTGGGGTATGCAAAAGTGGTTCAGATTGGTAAATTTTTATTCCAGTCATTTAAACCCATTCAAAATAAATAGAGTTGTGAGGGAACCAGAATGGCCATTTTGCAGGCAATTTTTGAAATTTGGTTTCATTGTGAATGTGTGCGAGGACTGTGGCCAGAAAGTTTGGATTGATGGGGTGCGGGAGCGATCACCAGCAAGAGGGTGAGGACTGGGGGACCACTGGCCCGGCAGAGACCCAGGAGCACCGAAAGCATTTTGGCAAGACTGCTTTTGGTGTCTCTCTGGATGGACTGAATCCAGCCCCCCCCCCCCCCAATGTAATTTTAATCCAACCGTGGAGCTAAGTAGAGTGCTCCCAGTGCCCATTTGCTGCAGAGATGGTATAAGGTTATGCAGAGTAATGCGAAGCTCCACACATGATCTAGAATGACTGATGAAGCTGGGCATAATCCTCTTTTTGGTAGTTTAGGAAAAGTAGCAGATTAGTTGCTAAATCTGAAGTAGTTTTTAAAATCTCAGAGACATCTGAAAAAACAAGACTCAGGGACCGCCTGTCCGCGAACTGGAGTGCTAGGAGACCTGGATTGGGTGCCTATCTATAAATACTACATATGCTACAGTGTTGTTTGGCATAAATGCAATTTAAAAAAAAAATACTTTTTAACATGGACATATTATTCCGGGCAAATGGAAGAAGGGTTATATACAAGGGCAGCTGGGTTCTGTTCATAGAGCTGGACTCAACTTTGCTATGGCCATTAGACATGAACCCGAATTCTATTGAGCTGCTCAAAGCCTGATCCTACGCCTGTTGACTATAGTGGAACAGGCCTCATGAGCTGCAAAACCAAGAGAGAGGTATGAGTTGGATAAGCAGCCAGATATTTGGGTGTTTATTATTTTTTTTTGTATAATTGTAGCACCTAGGTGTCCCAGTCATGGACCAGGAGCCCAGCATGCTAGGTGCCTTACAAACACAGAACAAAGAAAATGGTCCCTGCCCAAAGCGATTACAATGTTAGTAATCTGAACCAAACACAAACTCACCCACACCTGTTGGCATTTACTGCTCACTGCAGTGAATGACTGCATGGCTATGAGGAGGCAGAACAAATTCAGAGCCATCACATCTTACACTCCAAAAATCTGCCTACAGCGTAAATAAGGGTGAACGTTCCTCTTCCGTGTCCTCCCAAACGTCTATGCCCACTCACATATATGACCTGATCGGAGAGGATTTAGGGAGCTTGCAGTTGCCTGTCACATTGTCCATATGTTTGGATTGTAGTGTGAGTTAAAATCATTAAACTGAATTTGAAACTGAGAACCTGGAAGAGAAAAAGAGTACTTTCTGTGGTGTTCAGTATCACAGCCAGATTGGATACTCCTTGTTTGAAGTATCAAAGGAGGGGACGACACAGTGTGTGTAGATCCTGCTGTTAAAGAATTTCTTTTAACTCGGTTGCGTTTATTACAGTCAAGGTTTCCCTGCATTGAAGCATTCAGGGCTGGCTATCATTTTTGGCTGCATAGGTATTTTTGCTTTGTCTATTATTCTGCCTTCTCCCTCATCCGCCTTATCTCCTATTCTTTGTTGATCCCAGGAGCTGGTGCAGATTTTGTCATGCTTGGAGGAATGTTTGCAGGTCATGATCAATGTGCTGGAGAGGTTCTAGAAAAAAATGGCAAGAAGGTGAAACTGTTCTACGGGATGAGCTCCGATATGGCCATGAAGAAGCATGCAGGAGGAGTTGCTGAATACAGGTACAGATTATACTTACATTTCGCTATGGGCCTGAACCACAACCAAACCTGCTGGATGAGCACTAGCCTGTGGTAAACGGACCCAACTCCTGGGCCCATGTGCTTCCAAGCCCCCTGGGTCTGGATAGTGACTGGGCAGTGTTCCTAGCTGGGTGTCTCAGGTACACTTTCAGGTGCAGACTCACTGTCTGACACCCTTCCTGGGCAGTGGGACCTCCCCAGTCCAGCTCTCTGAGCCCATCCTGGTTGCTTACTTACGTACCCCTAGAATTCACCTGGCTGTGAGAGCTCTGGTGTCTTCAGGGACAACATGATAAGAAAGTAAGGAACACAGGCCTAACAAAGGAATTTTTAAATCCCAGACATTTTACTCTTGAAAGCACTAGAGAGTTACAGATTTATGGAAAACAACAACAACAGCCTTAACCTGATATCAGCCTTCCTGTGAGTCCTAGGTTTGGTGAACAGCCTTAGAGAATCACCCATCTTTTATTGTAGTGCCCCTTTTGTTCTTATGTTTTTAACTGGGGGAGTTTTGGGTTCCAGACCCTACCCCCATACACACACAATTGGTTTCTGTGTAGAGAGTTATTCATTGTCAATGGCTGTACCAGTAGAAAATCCATTATTCCAGTAGGGGATAGTCATTCAGTGTTGATGGCCCTGATGACTTTGTTACACCTCCTCATACATAGTCTTCCACTAGGGGTCCAGCTAGCCCCTACCACAAAATCGATATGCTAATCTACAAAGGAAGTCGCAATACACCATGAAGGTCACACTCCACAATGTTCAAAATGGGGTTTACAAAAGAAAATGGAGTTCAGTTTGACACAGATATAGCCCCATTCCGGCACACCCCCTAACTTTGCAGTGGGCCAAGCCAAAACCCAGGATGCAAATGCCTTCCAAACTTGGTCCAAGCCCAAATTTAGCAGCTTGGATCAGTCTTCAATGCTGCTGCTTTTTGTTGTTTAACTGTTTTTTTTAAATATGTAGAAGGTGCCATACAGACATACATAGCACTTACAGAAGGCATGTAAGCCACACTCTTTGCCCAAAGGCATTTATGTCTACCTGCTGTGGCTTAAATTTCCCAAGCTATTGAGTATTGTGTATTAAGTTGCAAAAAAATGGCTATAATAATGGAACCCAAAAAGGTTAGTGGCTGGCAAAGTGTAGCTACTGGGGGAGACCTGAGCACAGAGTTGGTCAGGGCACTTCTGTCTGTTGGGCTGGCAGACATCCGACCTACCAAGGAGACAGCGCCACCTGTGAGTTGCCCCACTCACTGGTTCAGATATCTGGGCCAGTCTGCAGCTGCATCTACTCCAATCTCTAAGGAAATCTTCTGGGGAGGAGTAGAAAGACATCTTTAGGACAAAGAATTAGACCAAGCGGGAAAGAGAGCTAAGAGAAAGTGTGCTGTGCGATTTATTCCCCACTAAAGGGTTAATTCTGTCCAAGAAAATGTGTATTTTTATTTGTGAAGAAAGACCAAGTGGTATAGCCAGCGGGTAATATTTGGATCAATGCAGGCTCCCCCTCCTGTGTAGCAGTAGGGGAAGGGCAGGGCGGCTGCAACCCCCCCAGTTGAGAAACTATGGGCTAGATTAACCTTTGCTCAGTGCCCTGGATATGGGGCAGCACAGAGCTGTGCTTCCCCAGAAGGAGCCCTGGAGCGGACGTGTAGCTCTGCTCCTGGACCGGGGGGGAGATATTGGATGTCACTGCGTGTAGTATACTTTCCCCTCCTTGCACTCAGCCCCTTCCCCCAGTTGAGTGGGGAAAGCAGGCAGCAGTCTGCCCTAGGAAGCCCTCACATACCCAAGGAGTAGTGGGGGAGTCGTCTTTTCAGCTCAAATGTTTCTTTGTAGCTAAAATGCTGCCCAAGAGAACGCTGCTCTGTTTAGGATAAGATGAAATGTTGCACAAGGCATTCTGCATGAGTTTTAATTCACTCCATTATGGCTCACTCCAGTCCCAAGTGGCTGTTTTGTTTTTTTCCCCCATGATGCCGCTTGACATCAAAGCATCTGGAACTAACAGTCCGAGTGGATGATACTAGCAATTAGCTTATAATTTAAAAATGGCAGCTGCCGGTTACACGGAGACGCTAGCATCCTTAGTCTGATGTGCAATTACAAAGTGTACTTTCGCCCTCTTTTTTTATGGTGGTAACTGGAGCGTGTATGCAGCAGGGTAGGTCTAAGCTGTTAGATTGTTTGGCACAGCATGTCATTAATGACCCTTTCACAATGGGACAGACGGCCCAAACAAGCCAAGCAAATCTGGGGAGGTTCATTTCAGTTAGTAAGCGGCCACCACCAGTGTTGGTGAAGGTTGTGGGTAAAGTTTGAAAATCCTTGTTGTAATGCAAGCTAAAGCACTGGTGCTGGGGTGGCAACTGAAGGGACAGATTCCAGCCCCCACTTACAACAGGCTGTGTGTTGGGGAGGAGAGGTAGTAACTGGGGGTAGATTCATTGCTAAGGTTTTGATAGTGCAATAACTTGATGACACCATTAAAGTTCAGTGTCCCATAGGGATGAACAGTGCAGAAGGGAAGGGGCTTTATTTAGATACTTAAACATAAAGGTACACAAGCTGCCATCCTGCTAGATGCACAGTCCCTCTGTTCCACTCACTGATTTATGAAGGGGTGGAGTCCTTGGGGAATGTGTTACACAAGCTCCTCTGAAGCTCCCAGACAGAGAGAAGGCCCATCCTCTGAAAGTTTCAACAGCCAGTGTGTGGCTGCTTTGCTGGTGGTGTAAGTGATAGGTTACAGTTGTGTACAGGGGATTCCTGCAAACAGCAAACCTCGGAATCCATCCAGGCACCCTAATGCTGTACTGCATTGGCACTGGCTGTTAGCATTATAGGGTATAGATACCATGCCTCAGAAGCATTGTTATAGAACGGTGGCCACAATTCCCAGAAGAATATAGTTCGCTGTCTACTCTGAGTGGTTTGGTTGGGTTTTTTTGGTCTGCCACAGATACTGTAGATTCAAAATACTGGTTTAAAAAAATAGGTATTAGTGTTTATACAGCCCTGCGAGAGTACATGGTGCCGAAGAAAGAGGCAAATCGAAGACATGGAGCCAGATTTTGCCTTGATTACACAGGTGTAAAGCTAGACTAACTCCACTAAGGTACCGCAAATGCTAGCCTGCAGCCAAATTTGGCGTAGAGTGTCTTCTCTAAAAAGTGTCCAGTCTAATCCCAGCATTTTTACTGCTGGGTGCCTAAAGGTTGGTGCTTGTTTAGGATTTTCAAAGAAGCCAAGGGAACTACTACCCCAAACCTATTGAAATTCAGGGGCATTGGGTGCCTTGTATTCCTTTGGAAATCCCAGCTGTAAATCTGGTTAGGCACCTACATAAGTGGCTTGATTTTCAGAAGTGCTGAGCCCTGCACTGAAGCGATGTCAATTTATACTGGTTGAGGAGTAGGCCCAATATTTTTAAACGCTGCCTTAGCCTGTCTGTCTGTCTTCTGTGGTAAAGCTTGATCTTACAGCCCTGGGGCAAAACTCCCATTTATGTGAACAGAAGGGTCAAAGTCATCATGCACTCTGGCCTTGTTTGGGCATTTGCAAGCGGCATTCAATTCCTCTTCACAGTACTTGGTAGGACTTTGGTATAATGCCCTCAAGTACCGTTAAATACCAGACAGGGACAGGCAGCAATCAGTAAAGAAGGGAAGGTTCTTTAGAGTGTTGAGTACTTCCAAATCTCTGTCTCCAGGGCTTCGGAGGGCAGAACCGTGGAAGTGCCTTACAGAGGGGACGTGGAAAACACCATTCTCGACATCCTCGGGGGGCTGCGATCCACCTGCACCTACGTGGGAGCTGCCAAGCTGAAAGAGCTCAGCAGGAGAACAACATTTATCCGCGTCACCCAGCAGCAAACACAGGTTTTTTCTTAACCCAGGACTGGGACCCAGGAAATGTGTCTGCCGTTTATCCCCACTTCCTCTGTGTTTTTTGCTAGAGCTTCATGGTGGCACATCCCCAGGCTCTGGAAGCAGGTGGGTCAGTTGCCACTAGAGATGGGGTTAAGCAGAAGGACATGCCATCAAACAGTGCCATGTAGGGTTTTTTTCGGTTCGAGATGCAATAGCCTCATCTTTTAAAGTCGTGCCTGGTTTCTTAAAATCTAGGTTTTTCCACCGTTAATTTTTTCTCTGATTGTTGCAGAAGCCTCCATTTATAGTGAACTAGCCTCTACAGACATCGCTGTTACCAAGTTTTAAAACACTCCCACAACTTCTAATGTTGATGAACCAGCTAGCTCTGCTCCAGCAGCATGGCCTATATAGGAACTGCAGGCTGAGAGGGAAAAGAGTTCAGCATATTGATCTGTGTAACCAAAGATCAAAGCCATACTTTTTGACCTTTCAGCTGGCAAAAGTATAGATATACACTGCGGGGTGCTGGCCCACAGAGATTGAATAGGAGTGATGGCTGGATGTGCCAAAGTTGCTGCTGCATTTTCACTGTGATGTTAAAAATGCTGGAGCTATATCAATGTCAGTTCATAGGTCTTTTTTATTTAAATCAATATATTAAAGGACTTACCTCTTCATAGAAACTGGCATTATAATGTAGCAAATGCTTCCTCCTCCCACCCCCCCACCCAGAACATTTGACAGTGTGCCTGCTTTTTGATGGGTACTATCATCAGATTCTCAGGGGTCCTGTTTTTAACATTATCTCTGAACAGGTTTTTAAGCTATAGGTACCCAGCAGTACTAAACACCAGAGGCCTGATTCTGCACAGCCTTGCAGTTTGCGTAAGTCATTTCAACTGACACAAAGCGACTGTAAATTCACACCTGCTTTGCGCCCATGTAAAAATGACTACACGTTGAGCAAGGCGTGGTGAATCAGGCCAAGGGGCAAATCCATCTCTGTTACACTGCTGCAATTCTTTTCAAGTCATAGGTGTAACAGAGCAAAATATGGCCTGCAGTAGACAGACTTTGATGCAAGAAGCCAGTTGTCTGATCTTGAGTTAAAGCCATTGCTGTGAGGGCAATAAAGAATATATTAGACTCTGGGCAACACTTCAATAAACTCTAATGGTAGATCAATTAATTGATAAATCGCAATAACTTTTCTTTGGAAGTACACATTGATTCCCCAGGAATATCACAGTAGTTCGTTATGATAAATGTTATTAGACTAAATACCAATGAATTAATAATGACTGGCCACTTACTTTAGCGTGTTATTGAGATATCAAAACAGTTGGAAACCGAAGTAACTTCAGTTTTTCCCTTCCCCTCCACCCCCCATGAGTACCCATGGAAAGATAAAGACTTCCTTTGGAATGCAAAACTGTGACCTGTGGGAAGAGGAGCAGGCAGAAAAGCAAATGGAATTATTCTAGCCTTCTTTGTGTTTAGAAAAGATAAAGGAGGATCGTCTGATGGAACACGTTAAGTAACAAATCTAATCCCCAAACCAGTCATTGATGGTTTCAATCAGATTAGGCATAATGGGAAAAGCATAGATAATCCTTTCATTTGAAGGCAGGTGGTTTACAATAACGTGTTAAGTATTCATTCTCCATTAAACACTGTGGACCCGATTCTCATTTACAATAAGACTCTGTTCTGGTATTGTAGAGGGACCTTAAAGTGGGCCTAGGTTTCATGAACACTGCCTTTAAGGCCCGTTTACACTGCCAGAGTGGCATAAAGAAATCTAAATGTAAATGAGAATCAGGAAATCAGGCCCTGCCAATTAACTGTTCTTCTGAACCTGGGATTTATATGCACTGAACCCTGAAAAGGCAGATGATGGTTTTTTTTACTAAAAATAAATAAATAAAACTGCTGAGGGCCAAATTCTGCTGTCAGTTAGGCTGATGTAAACCCAGAGTACCTCCACTGAAAGCTGTGGAATTTACATAGGTATACCTAACAGTACAATGTGTCTTCCAGCACTCCTTCCGCCCTCCACCTCCCAAGCCACAGGCCCAGAAGAAAAGTAGATTTGTACACAGGTAAAGCCCGAGGTTATACTGAATATACCACAAGCGCCTGGCCGTACGTGTGCTGTCATACTTTGGCAGTGTGGCTGTCCCCTAGACGCTCCCATGTGGAAGGATGCTGCTTGGTTTTATTGGAGGTTTTTTTGGGCTACCTTTATGAAAAATTTAAAAAAAAAGTTAACTTTAACACCTATGCACATTTAAAAGATTAGAGCCTTCATGTACATTTTGGAATTGCTGCTTTTCCAAAGTGAAAATGCCTCAATTTTCCACAGCCTTGACCAGTATGGAGTCGGTGACACCTGTGCAAACAGTATGTAAAATGCAGCCGTTCAGACTTGGTGGCATGTTACACCCACTTTGCACAGGTGTAAATGACTTCATAAGGGTCAAACCAGGGGCTAATGAGGCGCTATAGGATACATCTACACTGCCGCTGGAAAGTGATTTGCGACGTTTTGGGGGGGGGCGGGGAGCGCGCGACACATGCTAACTCAGCTCCAGCTAGTGAGCTCAAACTAGCCATGTGGCTACAACCTCCTACCCTTACACCCAGGATTTTGGGTGACCTTGGACTCGGGTGGCTAATTCCTGCTGGACCAGCCACGCTGCTATTTTTAAATGTACTAGCTCAAGCTGAGGTAGCATGAGTGTTGGCCTGCACTGGGATGCAGCCCACCAAACTGCAGTGTAGACCTACCCATAGACTTTGGAAGCCTGGTGCATAAGTGATGCTGGAAAAAAGAGAAGCCACCCCTATGAGTTTGAATGATTTTAATAGCATTTTTTTGCCCTCTTTTTGGTAACCAGCAGCTGTTTCCGGGGGAGGGGAAACAAGCAACAGAAGGCAGCCAGCTGTAGCGAGGTTCAAGCGATTGGCCTGAGGTTAACTAAAGTCCCAGCCCTGTGAGGTGACATTTCCCAGTGTCCTTCTGTCCAACATGTATTTGTAATGTCTTAGCGCTGTGCATGACCTGTTACCGGGTCAGCCTCCAACAGAGCACCCCGCGACATTGCAGTGGCTTAAGCAGCAGCTACCCATGACATCAGGCCAAATTCTGACTTGCTTTCCACACCCTTGCGATGCCCTTGACTTGGTTGCATAAGAGGAAAGTTAGACTTTGGCTCCATCAAGGTGTAGCTAACATGCCACATTGCTTTACAAATGAAGCTAGTTAAAAGAAATCCAAACAGCAGGTTCAGGTACTAGAATACTCATTTAAAACCAAAGCTGCCCTATGTTGCATAGGTGCACTTATACGGGAACTTCTACATCTCCTATGTCTCCCCAAAGGATTGAGGCAGGGCTAGTGAATGGGCCTGGGGGAGAAGGGGGTGTCTGTACCAAGAAGGGGAACACACTGGCCTTATCCCACTGCCTTATCCTGCTCAGCAGCCGCCGGGGGGGAGCAGTGGGGGGGCAGGGGAGGAGAGGTGCTGGAAAGCACCCTGTGGCTGGCATGCTGCTGTGCCTTGCCCTCAGTGGGTAAATGTAGGATTTTGTCCTTGCTGCTGTCAGATTTTGTGTGCAGGGGTAGCTCCAGTAAGCATGAATTAAGAGGGCTTTTCATATAAGGAATAGGCTTATTCATTCATTTCAGCCGTTTGGGGCGGTTTATTGGGACTAGTGAACGGTGAGAGCTTTTGTGCCAGTCTTCCAAAGACACACTATGAAATCAGCACTGGATACAGGAGTAATGTTTTAATCCATGGGTGCTTGGGGTCTGAAACTCCTGCTGGGCCTGATTCTCTCACACACCACTCTTACAGTGGGGTAAACCCATTGACTTCAACAGAGTCGTGCCTGATTTCATCAATGTAAAGGAAAGTCAAATCACCTTCTGATGGTCATTTAGGCCAAAGCCTGTGCTGTTGGAGTCAATGGGAATTTTGCAGCTAACTTCAGACATAGCAGGATTTGGCTTTGCATGGTTAGAAGAAGAAAATCACAAGGCCTAAAAAATAGCAGTGTGTATGTTACTGTGCCCCGAAAGCCCACCTGCAGGGAAGCACGTTTGCCCTATTTGGAAACAGTGTGTTCTCTGTTGGGATTGGTTGGTTAAGAATTTTGAAGATGCTTCTGGTACTGCTGCCTTTTATGCTAAAAGTGCCCTAAATAAAAATCAGTCTTGCCCATTAAGGTTTTGTTTTTTTCCCCTCATCTGCCTTCGACTTTGTTCTTTTTTATTCATTCAGACATTTAGGCCTGTCCCCTGGATGTGACTTCACAGCGTCAGCTATTTCACTGCTTACATGGACAACATTTCCAAACATATGTAATAAATATCCCAAAGCTCTGATTTGACACAAAATTTGTGATAATTTTCAAGAGCATACATGAAGTCTTTCAAGAAGAGTGAGTTTTAAATGTTTCCATTACATCCCAGGCACCACAGCTGAGACGATTCAGAATGGGTACTGTCTTTCCTCATTTGTAGTAAAACTGTGTACAGCATGCATCTAATATGACAAACCTGCACATTTAAAGTGATCCTTTGGTGCAACCTGGCTGTTCTGTTATGAAATAAATGGCTTCACTCTGATGGACTTGATAGGATTATATGACATATTTGGGAACGTGTAAACTTCTGTGTATAGCACAGTATGGATAAAAACAAACCCTATAAAAACTTACGGCTGAAGCTAAATCTCAAGGGGAAAAAATTAAATGGAGAAATTACTCTTTCACAGGGAAACTGTCAACATAAACATAGACACATTTGCAATTGGCACTGTTATTTTATTAGTACGAGTATACTGAAACAATAAACTTGTACTGGTATACAGACAATTTCTTTAAAACAATTTTGTTCAAATTTTGAATCAAACATTGTTTTATTATAATAATGAAATAATTTCTACCTAGAAAACCTGCAAGCACCATCAAAGAAAGGGACCATAAAATTCAATAAACAGACGCGAGTGTATCCTACAAATAGACACACCACCATTAGAAAATAGAATATGAATTCTTCCATTTTTTTAATATTTGTTTTAAAAAAGCTAGTGCAAGTACAATATTTTACACTGGAATTACAGAGAGTATGCACGCATATGGAAAAAAGTTCTCCTGTCACAATAAAAGCTCTTAACTATGTCTGTATGCACTTAAAATTTTCTCCTCTTTTCATTAAGGTGCAAAACATTATTCCCTCCCTATTTCTCCTTTGTACTGGCCATGTGAGCTTGATTTCTCCCCAACGTAAAGCTGCATTATCCCTTTTTCTGGGCCTACATTAGGCACAACACTGGAAGTGTGATTTGCAACAACCCTCTTCAGAAACACCAACCAATGAAAGCCTTAGATACTCTTATTGTAGCATCATTAAACTTTCCCACATGAGGGCTTTCCTCAAGTGCCATGGCTAGTTGGCCTGTCCAAGCCTGCTGGCTGTCAAAAACTGTGACATCGCTAGTACACAATTATTTTCAGTAGCTAATTCAAATGGAAAACGTCGGAATTTCCCCTTCTTAAACACTGCAGAGAGAACAGTGTTCACAAAGTTAATATTTAAAAAAGCCAAAGACAGAAATACATCCATTAGTCAATTTCAACATTAGCAGACTGTCTGTGAAAAGTTATACCCGCTGTCTTAATAGGTTAGTAACTTTGCTCACGTGCCAGACAGAACACATGAATTCAACCCCTTGCAGCCACTGTTACCAAGATCCAACTGCTGACTTCAATTGGAGTGTGTGTGTGTCTCTCTCTCTCTCTCTCTCAAGCCAGAATCATCAGGCTCTGTTTTTAAAGGAAACATCAGGGCCCAGATATAGCTGCTGCTGTTTTCACTCAACCCAGTAGTACAGCTTTAACAACTTCAATGAGTAAGGATTAATGCAAACAACACTTCCAATGGGTGCCTACCGCATGGTCAAGGAAAGGGCACAGGAGCTTTGACCACTCAAAGTAGAAACAAACAAATGAACAACAAAAAAGCCAACCTTGGATAAAAGCCTCCAATTAATTCTCCATGGAAGACTTGAGTCCTTTCAGATAATGACGAGTAAAACTATAGAAATCTTAGAGAGACTGTTATTATATAACTACCTATTGGCTGAATGCACTTCATTCTAATAGAGTTGGGGGCCATTCTTCTGGGTGTCAAGGGGTCATTTTAAGGTAATTATTTTCCCCCATGTGACCGCTGGGTATCAGAACTTAAGCTTGTGTTACAGGCTATCAGGGGAGGGAGAGAAGGGTTCTGAAAGTTAACTGTTTATCCCCGCTGTGTGTAGGCTTCCGGTTGTCCAATCTGATCTTTGGACAAGGAAAGGGCCCTTTCCTTGGAAATTGCTCCAGGATTCTTTCATTTTGGCCTATGAATAATATGAATCTCTAAATCAAATGAGAAAGAACCTGTCCAAGCGCAGAGCACATCTGGAAAAATTGAAATTCATGTCTTTACCCCGTTTAAATGAGGGAAGGGTGTGTGTACAAAAGGCCATGTCTCGTTGGATATTAATTTTTTATTTACTGGTAAGCTAGGATCCCTTGTTATAAACACTTCTTGTTCAATATTATATTCTTTGGGTTGATTAGAACAGGAAGTGCTGAAAATGTAGAACATCATCCCAGAGGGAGTAAAGAAGGTACAATGGCTTCAGAACCTAAACTATGCAGGATGCTTTAAGATATATTTTCAGTGCAGGAACAAACAGCATGAAGCATTCCCCCCTTCCCCAGAATTGGGATTTATGTGATATGAACTGAAAATTAAGCATAGTTGTTCTTGAAGAGCCTTTTAAGTAATTCTTCCTGTCCAGAGCCAATACAAATCAGATCATCTTAACCGTGACAGTTTCTATATACAAAAAACATGTAACTTTCAACCTTTCTCTGCTTTTGTACTTAAAAAAATTTTTTTTTTTACAAACAAGGTATGAAACACACTGTTTCAACAGATCCATCTCTTTTTCAAACACTGAATGAATCATTCCAACATTCATTTTTCTTTTGTGCAATTTTTTAAAACATTACCTGTACTCCTCAATGTGAGTGCTTCAAAAAAGTTTTTTTGTAAGCTTCTCAAATTAGGTTTACATCAAAAAATATTCCCACAAGGTATAGTGCTACAAGAAAAGATCCTATCAGTAAGGTAACACATCTGAAGCGAGGTCGTCTATGTAAAAGAAATTAACTCTGGAGTAGAGGTGTGCAACTTGTTTGGAATTTCCTTATCAACAGAAAACACAACACTGTCCTTGGAAAGGAGAGGAAATCAACTAGACACAATAGTCATTTGCTTTTATAGTCATATATATGTATATAAATGTGTGTGTGTGTGTGCGCGCGCACGTATATACACTCATACATGCAAGCGTGTATATGGACTCTTTTTTTTTTTTTTTCCAGGATTTTGAGGATTGGGGGGAAAAAGCCATGAAAAAAAAAAAAGCACTGACCACACTCTGTTAAAATATAAATTCTTTGCTTTTCACATCAACACTGGGTATGTCCACAGATTGGACTTTGCTGTTGTCTGGGCTGGTGCTGTTTGCAGTCATGGGAAAGGAAGAAGTGGAAATTATTTTAGAAGACTACAGGTTGCACTTTGCCATTTTTGAGTATACTTCATAACGTAAGTGACAACAACAGGTCAGATTCTGATCTTGGTTACATCCATGAAAATCTGGACTAACTCCACTGAAATCAATAGTTACTCCAAATGTATAGCCGTATAACTAAGATCAGAATCTGGCACTAAATGATCCAGCCACTAATTTCTGTAAACACTTATATATGCAGTTAACATTAATGCTAATATATAGACCCACTGCCTTCAATAAGCCTAATCAGCCTAATCAATTAAGCACATGCATAAATGTTTGCAGGACTGTGGTCTAGTGCCCATGGCATTATATACTAAGAACCCTAGTGAATGTTAGTGAAATAACACTATTAGTGTTTTAAAAATAGTTAAGATTTGTTCTCCCTGAAACTGTTTGTTTCTTTTTAGTAGTCACATGTATTAACAGGATTTCACCATTTTTTATTTTTTGTAATATTGGCAACATTTTAAGTAAAACTAATCTCTGTGCAAAGAGTGAATTTTATGATAATTAACAGCTATGGTTCACTTTGAATCTGCTGCTTTTGTATTGCAATCTATGTGATATCTACAAAGTTAATCCACCAGATGCAGGAAATCCAAACTTGTCCTTGAAATTGTACATCCCTACTCCAGAGCAGTAAAAGTGCTGCTTCTGGTCACATCAGTGTACCACACATACACCAGCCCCATCCCTGAGTAAGAGGTGTGAAAGGTTTCTAAATGTTCCTTGCTTTAGGGAAACGAGCAGTGATGTCACTTCCTGATGCTGAGAAAATAGCAGAACGGTTTAATGAAGTGACGACGGGGTTAAAAAAAACGGAACCCCCACCCACCCAAACATACATTAAAAAACAAAACAAAAAAACAAAACCCCACAACAACAGTGTACAAAATCATTAAATAGTTCAAACAAGAATCCAATTTGGGTTTCAACTAAAGGACTTGAGGTAAGTGACATCAAACTCCAAATTCCCCATGATGTGGCCCAGACAAACTGAAACGATGCCTAAGTTAAACACTATAAGGAACAGTCATATATATATAGATATAGATATAGATAGATAGATAGAGATATATATTGGTTTTTTAGAAATCCCTATAAAGAGGTTCTTGTTTATTTTTTTATTTTCCCCTGACTAAAATTCTTGGTGATTGTATGATTTCATTGTAAACTAAACAGGTCTGGTACCCCCCCAAAAAAATGTCAGTTAATATTGCCAAGTAGACACTGTACAGAGGCACATGACTACTTTTACACTGAACTCACCTAAATATTTCTATGCCTGTGATCGTTATTTTTATTGTGCACCTCCAGCCCGATTTTGAGCTGCCTGGTCTACACTTAAAATTAGATCAGCCTAGCGTTGTTGCTTAGAGCTGTGAAAAATTCCGTGCCCTGAGCGCCGTAGTTAGAATGAACTAACCCCCACCCAGTGGAAGTGCGGCTAGAATTCTTCCACTTACCTAGCCCCCCTCCCTGCAGCTTGGGGAGATGGATTCACTACACTGACGGGGAAAACTCATTCCATCTACATAGGAAGTGTGTACGCTCCGGCACTAGTGTGACACAGCAGCAGTGCTATAGCTGTGCTGCTGTAGTGTAGACAGCCCCTTACTCATTTGAGCTATCCCCACTGGATTAAGGAAATATTCATGTGAATAAGGGATCATGGGCCTGTCAGTTCACGGCAGCTGGAGCCAAACTCCAGATGCCACGAGCCAAACCAGATTCAGCCAACTGAAAATAGTCACCACTTTAAGCCAGCTGTTCATTTAGGGTGAAATACACTCCTGTGCAGAGAGCCAGCACCAGGTTAATGCACCAGTTAGGGACATAAGTGGTGGATAGGCTTTGTGCTGGCTTTTTTGGCATGGGGGTGAATTTCACCCACATTGCATATCAAGCAGATGGTAACATTCATATACATGTGCATGTGAAGTGTGTGTGTGTATGTGTGTGTGTATATATATATATATATATATATATATATATATATATATATATAAAGTAACAGACACAGGCATAGATTGAAGAGAAAATGACACTTTCATGCTGTAGAAAGTTGCTATCACTCATGTAAGAGACTATGTTATTTACTCATGACTGAACTGTTTGTGATTTACAGGTCCCGCACATTCACCAGATTCTTCCTCCCCCCCTTTAAAAATCTTCACTGGGGGGAACAGCCACTAAGCCTTTTTCTGGATCTTCTTCTTTATATTGCAGAGGCCAGGGACTTACATTTGAAAGAATAAGGACCATCCAGGGCCCTCGATCATGTGTGCCACACTTGTTAACTACATACAGATTCTGACTCCCAGTCAAGGGAGATATAAGGCCCTAAATACTTTTCGGGGAGGAGGTAGGGGGTTTGAGAAAACTGTGAAAGAAAACAAAAAGGTGAAAGGTGGAAGAGTAGCTACCACCATGTGGGTGGGTGTAAGTTGGCACATAAAATATTGCACATCCTAAAAAAGCAAAAGCACGAAAAGGGACAATTGCTTGGAAGGAACCAATTATTTCAGAATTCCTAAATCTGAAATACAAGCACAGAACTAATACATTCCTATTGCTCCAAACGTTTTTATTTTTTTATTGTTAGTGTTAGTAGAATAGATCCAGTCAGTTTAAGATCCCTGCTTCCTTATTAGCCAAAAAGGTGTGTGTGTGTGTGGTTTTATTTCAGATTGAATATAGTGGTACTAATGTGAACTAAAATCTAATTCTGCCCCACATCTTTCTATTCCTCTTACCATCAAAGGTTAAAACATAACAAAAAACAAAACAAAACAACAATAAATTGCAAGTGCCCTGAGCGGAGTATATGGAAGATTAAGCAAGTTCTCTGAGCAGAAACGTTAAAAAAAAGTACAGCACTAAATAAGCAGTGTGTCTGTGAGAATGAACCTGCTCAGCTATTTGGTAGCCTGCTGAGAGGTTAATAAAATTCAAGGAAATTCAAGAAAAGTTTCAAGCTATTTTAAGCTTATTTAAATGTTTTTGGTGCACCCCAGAAAATGGTATAAAAACAATTAGTTCTGGTGTGAGCTAAATTTCAAGTAACGAATAAAAGAACCAAAAAGCTGGGGGTTTTCAGATTTTTTGTAAATAAAGGAGCTGGAAATGCTGTATTTTAGGGGACAGGAAAAATGAGATTTTTACGAAATTTGTTCATTTTAGATACTGTATCTCTAATTAAGCACTTTTATAGCCTACTTCTCCCTATTAGTACAGCTTCTTCAAAAGTACTTGAAGGATGCAAACTTAATCACAAAACTAATAGTAATATAAAGGCTAATCCAAAGACCATTGAAACCAATGGGACTCACTGCAATGGGTTTCAGCTCAGACCTGAAGTGCTTAGTATTTGCACCTCTCGTTGACTTCAACAGGAACCAAAGGTGCACAGCACCTCTAAGGATCCGTCCCGAATTTTGTTTCAGATTACTGGGAACAAAAAAGACTTAACTGTGTGAAACTCCCGTTGCCCCTTACTGTTTTGTACCAAACTCTGAAATCTAGATTGTATTTCAACTGGAAAATGTCATTTAAAAACAGCAACAAATAATAATAAAATAATAACAATTTAAAAAAAAAAAAAAAAACCTGCTTATGTATAGAGATGTCTCTTCTGGAAAACTCTCTTAATGTATGTGAAGAAAAATGCTCCGAGTTGTCCTGCAAGGACCTGGTTCTGTGTGACAGATATGGCAGAAAGACCAAAAATGAACTTTGAAAGGAACATAACCCTATAAAATGGCCTAGAGTTTAGGCAGATTAGTAAATAATTGCTACATTTGTTTATGCTCTCTCAGTCCCCCTCCCTTCCCCACAACGTTATTAGGTAAAAACTGCAGGAATACCACACAAATGATAAACTCAAGATGTGCAAATTGCAAGATTCTTTAAAGTCCATCTTTTTCAAAAACACTGGACAATAATGATTTTTTTTCCTCTTTCCTTTTTCCTCTCTCTTATTCTTTTATCATCTGTCAGCTCGCATATGCCTTTAACTCTTTCTCAAGCATTAAAGTTTTAAAAGTGCCTCCTATTAAGTAGTCCTTTGTGGACAATGACTGTCACATACTAGTTCAATAATTCACATTCATCCCTTTGAAACCACATTAAAACTTTCAACATCCTGCTTGTGAGAAAACTCTACATAGTCATATGTAGTTAACAGTGTTGAATAGATTCTTTTTTTTCTCAAACAGATTAAAGTGAGATACAGTACTTATTGAGTGTTAGACCAGGATGCTCGACAAGAAAGCGTGAACAGCATTTTAAGTGCTTAAAGACATTCTATGTTCATCTTCAACGTCCGATTCCTTGTGTCACACTGAATTTTGAAAAAAGTGGCACCAGTTGTCCATCGTCATGAACTAAAAACAGTACTAGAGTTAAAGACAAAGATTTGCAATCTAAATGCAAACAATTTATGTCTGCGCTCTCAAAGGGGCAGTATGCATCTACCTTGTGGAAGCAAATGTCAATGGCATAACCCAATCAATTTGTCTAACACTGCACAGAACTAGGAGTTCCCCCTTAGCTAGGGGATCCAAAGAACGTTAGGCTTCCCTTGCCCCTGCTATGTCATTAAGAAAAACTAGCTGTGTAACAATGCAAGAGTAGAACCTTACTGAACGTTACACTCTGGCAATGGAACTGCACTAAGGAAATATCTGCGTGGCAGTCACTTTATGAATAAAATTCAGTGCAGTCGGACCCCATGGGGGAAATACATATACTGTAGAGCCTTGACTAAGAGTCGGTTTGATTGTGAAACGTGTCAGAGACTTTCTGATCCTTTTTTAATCATGTGTGTGGGTTGGGATCTTAGCGTTCTCTTGGCACGCGAGAACCTCCTAATGACCCTGCCAGGGAACTGCAATCCCTCCTTGGGACTGAAACACACACAATGCATGCAGTGGTGTTTATCTCTGCTATAGTTCCCTTCTCGTCGCCTCACAGAAAAAAGAACAGCTGGAGTCTGTTTTACACTAGGTGACAGAAAACAGGAGCCATGACAACACATTCATTTCCACTAAAGGTGCGTGAAGCAGATACTGCCCCTTCTGTAGCTCTTAATAAACCTAGTCACTGACAAACACTTGTGGAAAAACATATGCACCAGTCTCCTGCATAATACCAGCTGCAACTATAACAACAAGGTTATAACATAAACCTAAAATAAGATGATAACATGTAAATAATGGGTTATTTAGTCTACAGTACAGTAATCTGGATAAAAATGACAAGGGATGGATAGCCTAATTTCCTTTCCCCAAACAGCCTTTACTTGCCTACGTTAGATCGACCTTCAATGCAAATCTTAACCTCCTGAGGAATAAAAGAAGGCTTGGGAAGAGTCAAAGGTGGTTCCTCTTCTGATTTCTCTAGTTTGCGTGTTTCAGGGGCCGACCATCTCCTTTTCCTCGTTGCCGTGGGCTTGCTGGGTTCTGTTTTGGTGAGCAAGGGTGCTGCAGGCAATCCTATTTTGTCCAGAAACTTCAGTTCACCATTCTCAGCTAACATTTGTGCACTTCCCTGATTAATACCATTTTCCTGCTCCACATACCTGTGTCTACTTCCAGCTAGATTATCATTCTTTGAGTGCTTCAGCAAGATACTAGCTGAATCCATGGGCTGGCCCTTTTTAATAGAGCCATTCTTCAGATTCTTGAGAGTAAGCGATATGCAGACATCCCCAACTGAGAGTTTGGAACATGGCAAATCAAAGAGCTGGCTGGTTCTCTCAGGGCAGCAGGACGACCAGCCTTGTCCAAATACAAAAAAAGGGTATTCGACCAAGACTTCAACGCTGACCTGTAGAAAGAGAAGAAAACGAGAGAGAGAGAGAGAGAGAGAGAAAACTTGAATATGAAAACATAGGTCCACTCTAGTATGTGCTCAGCCCACATACAATTAAAGTCAGCTCTTTCGTTTTAGCTGGAGAGATTGATAAATATATGTGCATGTAAAAGCCTATTCAGTATCCATAATGTCACTGCATTGGACATTAAACTTAATGTTTGTCCTTGTTAAAAGGGCATTAACAAGTCCTCTGAAATCAGCCCATCTACAGCACAAAACCATAACAGCGTGTGATCTTTTTTTTATTATCATCTGCGACATGCAACGACGTTCATGCATAAAGAGTATGGATACCATTTATTAATCCTTTTTTCATTGTGCTTTTATATGATATAGCCTGTCATTCACATTCACCATAACCCTTAGAAATTGAACTTACTCACCTTATGCAGTCAGTGGAGTTCTTCTAGATGTGTGTCCCTGTGGGTGCTCCACTTCAGGTGTGCATATGGCCCTGCGCCTTTGAGCGGAGCGTTTTGGTAGCAATGTTTGTTCTGCCAGTACATGTGACCTAAACATCCTCATGCCAGTACCAAGGCTATATAGGGTTGCATGGGTGACCTTCAGTTCCTTCTCTACTGCAAAGCCCACAGAGGCAGCTCCGAAGCAGAGGGAGGAGGGCAGGTAGCAGAGCACCCACACAGATCTCAAAGAACTCCAGTTACTGCCCAAGGTGAATAACCTCACTTTCTTCTTCGAGTAGTGTCCCTGAGGATGCTCCACTGTAGGGGACTCCCTAGCAGTAATTTTTAATCTGTTTTGGAACAGACTGCATCACTGAAGAAAGAACTGCGTTGCCTAATACTGCATTTGATCTTGCATTGTGAATTAGGGCACAGTGGTAGGAAAATGTGTGCACCGAGCTGCGCCATGGTGCAGCCCTGCAGATTTCAGCAACTGGAACATCTGGGAGCAGAGCTGCAAACACAGACTGTGATCTAGTAGAGCATGAAATCACTTTTAGGGGAGGTGTAACCTCAGCAAAACCCCGGCAGGCAATAATCTGTTTCGAAAGTCTCTGAGTGTCGACAGGCACTCCCTTAGAGCTAACTGCAACAAAGAGTCTTGGGATCTTCCTGAATGGCCTCATCCTGTCCAAGCAAAAGGCTAACACCTGCTTAACAACTAGTGCATGAAAAGCAGACTGATGCGGCTTAGGGAAAAATACAGACGATGAATAGGTGGATATGAAATTCAGAGGAAACCTTAGGTAAGAACTTTGGATGGTCCTAAAAATTCCTTCTACCTGGGGAAGAAGGGAGGTCTACCATTAGATCCCCCATCTCCCTAACTCTTCAAGCAGAAGGTATGGCCACCAG